>NW_027362772.1:183999432-185430846 GCF_046119375.1 Phyllobates terribilis | reverse complement strand
GTTAAGCTACTGCGACCTCCACCACTTTTCCATGGGGCATTAAAACTGTCTTGTTAAGCTACTGCGACCCCCACGTCTCTTCCAAGGGGCATTAAAACTGTCTTGTTAAGCTACTGCAACCTCCACTACTCTTCCAAGGGGCATTAAAACCGTCTTGTTAAGCTACAGCGACCTCCACCACTTTTCCAAGGGGCATTGATATTGTCTTTTTATTCCCCTGCGACCTCCACCATTCTTCCAAGGGGCATTAAAACCGTCTTGCTAAGCTACTGCGACCTCCACCACTTTTCCAAGGGGCATTGATATTGTCTTTTTATTCCACTGCGACCTCCACCATTCTTCCAAGGGGCATTAAAACCGTCTTGTTAAGCTACTGCGGCCTCCACATCTCTTCCAAGGGGCATTAAAACTGTCTTGTTAAACCACTCTGAACTCCACAGCTCTTCCAAGGGGCATTGAAATGTTGTTTTTAATTAACTCTAACCTCCACGACTCTTCCAACGGGCATTTCATTTCCTCCTAATTTTAGTCAGCTTTTGCTTTTCAATGCATAGGCGTACACTAAGGGAGACCCACTCCCCAATAATGGGTAGAAGGTTTTTAGTATGCTGTAATTCACGTCTGTTTCAAGGGGCATTGCAGTTCCTCATAATTTTTGGAAAGCCTTCCATTCACTGCTTAGGCCAACAGTGCACAGGAGACCCAGTTGCTATAAATGGAAAAAAAGGTTTAGTTAAGGCCCTCTGACCTCCATGTCACTTCCAAGGGGCATTGGAGTGCCTCGAAATTTTTGGTAGGCATTGCACTCACTGTATGCCCTATAACTGTATAGCCGAACCGCTCCTTTTGGTACAGAAACATATCCTACAAGACATGTGTGGTTGACTGGCCTAATATTGATGTGAATGGTCCCTGTTCCTCCTGCTCTTTCTCCTTTGCCACCACCTCATCCATCATTCATCACCTGAAGCTTTGTTTTAACGGGAGACATAGAACTGGGATAGTAGCAGGAAAACATCCAGCAATCCTCGGAGGAGGTAGGATATGCGCCAAAACGCTGACCACCTCAGGCCTAGCCGCTACTACATACATGCGCTTGCATTCCAAGAAAACAAAGCAGATGCTAACTTCTATCATCATCATCATGCTCCTCACCTTGGCACTCTCAACTCCCCTGATGGAGAAGCCAGGGCCCACCGGAGGAGTCTGGTTCTCTGGTGGGCTCGTCCAATGCTGCCCTAAAGCAGGCCAGGCTAAGAAAAGTGTGGGGGAAGTTGACAGGAGAAATAGGGGCGGCTGGGGACCGTTTATGGGCACCCGGCCGCCCCCAGGCGGCTGGGGACCGTGTGTACACATCCCGCCGCCCCCTGGCGGCTGGGGACCGAGCGTGGACACCCGGTCGCCGGGCGGCTGGGGACTGAGTATGGATACCTCGCTGCCAAAGGCTGCATACTTGCGCTTGCATTGCAAGGAATGGGGGAGGTACAATTGAACACTGCCCTGGGACAAGGACTTGCACGGGGATAGTTGCAAGTCTGCATCTTCTGATGCGGCAAGGATCACTTCTGATGGGCACACTTTTAGGCAGTGACCTGGGTGTCAGAGATGTTTCCAGGGGTCTTCCCCATGGCGTTCCCATGTCTTTTCAGCACTGAATGCATGTGTCACACAGCATATGGCCAGATAAGATTGTAAAATGTTAAAATGACATTTCCCTGTGAATGCATTTGTCACGGTTGAAAGCAATACAAAAGTGCAAAAACGCATAAAAAATGCTACTTGTGAACATAGCCCAAGGTGTGGAGGAGCATTTTTGTTTTTGGTTATTTATTTTACCTTATACACAAGTCTTTACCCTGGAAAGGAAGTTCCTTAACATATTTCACAGGAAAACCGTTTCAGTTTCGTTTTTGAACATTTTATTGTGAACCCGTAAAAGTGGCTTAATACCTCTGACCACGTTGCTGACAGCAGTGACCTGGGGGTCCAAAATGCTTCCTGGGGCGATCCCCATGCTGTCCCCATGTCATTTGAGCACTGTCACTATCGTTTTGGGCACTTTTTAGGCTTTTTACAGACTGCCGGGGGTACCGTCGCCACAATGCTCGGGTCTGCCATAGACTAACATTGGGCTCGTTGCTCGGGTCGAGCACCCGAGTATCACTGTGAGTTTGGCCCGAGCTTCGAGCATCCGAGCATTTTAGTGCTCGCTCAACACTAGTTGTAACGTCTTCAGCGCGTCCAAAATATAATCATTTCTACAGCAGAAAAATAGAAAATATCAGAAACATTGCTGCCAACTAGAGAAAAGTAGGTGACAGGTAAAAGGGAACGGACCGTGCACCGCACAGAATGCATTCCTGCAGATTGTAGTCAGCAGAAATACAACATGGCAGGATACTCATCAGGACATTAGGGAATTGTCACATATGCAGTTTCCCAGCACAGAGCTTATCACTATACACAACCACACTGCAGCCATATTGCTGGGGCCTCTGCTAGTGACCGGTAGACACAAGGCAACGTAGCTTCTTCTATCAGAACTCTGCAGGTATGAAATTGTGACCCTGAAGTGGCTAGCGGTATGATGAGACAACTTCCGGGGCAGTATGAGCCTTGTAGCAGCACACTGCTGTGGCCAGTGTCGGGGAGGCTTCTGTCCTGCAATATGGCTGCGCTTAGCCCTGGAATCGTCTCCATATCCCCCGACCTGCCATTCAGTGTCAGCTCTCCATGCCCCTTGGCCACAACCAGTATTGGACTGGGGTGTCTGGGGCCCACAGGAGGTATTGATCCTCGGGGCCCACCCTATAGCTATATGTAAATACCTGATAGCCGATATCCCCGTTATAGTGGAGCGTTTGCTGTAAAGCACAGGCGGATCCTGCACATCTACTGTGCACCACTATAACTGGGATGTACAATTAAGGTAGTTTACATTAAAGGGGTTCTTTGGTTAAAAACAAGTTATCAACGATCCATGGGCTCCACAAAATAGGTGATCACTTATTGGTCGTTTGGGTCCGAACATTGGAAAACGCATCTATCGGAAGAATGGGGAAGTTTTATCCCTTTCAGGACACTTATCCCCATTTTAAAATGCAGCGGCAGGTGGGACGCAGATCCATTCATTTTCTTTGGGGCTTCCAGAAAAAAACAAGAACAGCCACTGAGGGAATGAATGGATCAGTGGTCAAGTCGCACATGAGCTCCAGTCTAACGGGGATAAAAGCTCCACATTCTACCAATCAGTGCAGGTCCCAGCATTCAGATCCCCACTAATCAATAATTTATCACTTATTCTGTGGAGAGGTGATTACTTGTTTTCCCCGGAGAACCCCTGTAAGTGCATCTTGTTCCAAGTATTTAATCACTAATGGAAATAAAGAATCTTCTCCTAATTAATATCAGAGAGAACAAGTCACTGCCATACACAACACAATCCACTATACCAACACCAATAGTACCACATACAATGGAGAAATACTGCCACACCATGACCAGACCACATATTACTACCACATAGTGACCGAAAAATACTTCATACAAGGGAGATATACAGTGACACCCATGACCAGACCACATATTACCACCACATAATGACCGAATAATACCACATACAAGGGAGAAATACCGCCACGCCATGACCAGACCAGATATTACCACCACATAGTGACCAAATAATACCACATACAAGGGAGAAATACCACCACACTGTGACCAGACCAGATATTAACAGCATATAGTGTCCAAATAATTCCCATCATTGTTCTCTACCATGCCCATCATTGCTCTCCCCCACCTCCTCCATCTTTGCTCTCTCCCATCCCCATCATTGCTCTCCCCCACTTTTTCCATCATTGCTCGCCCCACCTTCTCCATCATTGTCATATCTCCTCCATCATTATCATATCTCACCCACCTACTCCATCATTGTCATATCTCCTCCATCATTGCCATATCTCCCCCCACCTCCTCCATCATCATTGCCATATCTCCGCCCACCTCCTCCATCAACCTTACCATGCCATATCTCCCCCCACCTCCTCCATCATCATTGTCATGCCATATCTCCCCCTACCTCCTCCATCACCATTCCTCTCCCCCATCTCCCCTCACCTCCTCCATCACCATTGCTCTCCCCCATCTACCCCCCACCTTCTCCATCCATCGCCATTCCTCTCCTCCATCTCCCCCCCACCTCCTCCATCCATCACCATTCCTCTCCCCCATCTCCCCCCACCTCCTCCATCACCATTGCTCTCCCCATCTCCCCCACCTCCTCCATCACCATTGCTCTCCCCATATCCCACATCTCCTCCATCACCATTCCTTTCACCCATCTCCCCCCACCTTCTCAATCACCATTGCTCTCCCCCCACCTCCTCCATCACTATTGCTGTCCCTCATCTCCCCCCACCTCCTCCATCACCACTGCTCTCCCCCATCTCCCCCACCTCCTCCATCCATCACCATTCCTCTCCCCCATCTCCCCCCACCTCCTCCATCACCATTGCAGTCCCTCATCTCCCCCCACCTCCTCCATCTATCACCATTCCTCTCCCCCATCTCCCCCCACCTCCTCCATCACCATTGCTGTCCCTCACCCCCCCCACCTCCTCCATCATCATTCCTCCCCCCCTCTCCCCCACCTCCTCCATCACCATTGCTGTCCCTCATCTCCCCCCACCTCCTCCATCACCATGCCTCTCCCCTTCTCCCCCCACCTCCTCCATCACCATTGCTCTCCCCCATCGCCAGTGCATTAGCTAAAAAAAACACCTTCCTCTCTCTGCTCGTTCCCCCGCAGGCCGCAGCATCCTCGTTGCCGCCAACTTTCTCCCTGACACAGGCGCGCGCTGCATGATGACGTCATCAAACCACGCGCCTGTGTCAGGGAGGATTCAGCGCCGGGCAGGAAGCAGAGGACAGATCCCTCCACTCCGCTGGCATTTTCCTCCTGTCAGCAGTGGAGCTGGAGGGATCGCTTCCTGCCCGCCGCACATGATAAGGGCAATGTGACGCGTGTGCCTTTTTCAACTACATGTGCGGCCGGATGCACATTAGTTGAAAAAGGCGACCAGGAAATCGGATCGCAGCACCGCTTCTGGCCGGTTCAGGGAACCGGCAGAAATTTGAACAATCGTTTCTCCCGAACCGAACTGGCCGAATCCCACACCCGCCCTATGTTATATACATGTACTATTACTATTTACTTACTGTAGGGTATATGCTCATTTTATTATTTATTTTTTTCTTCGGTTATGTCAAGGAAATAGAGCTGAGGTGGGGAGGAGGAGTGTCATGCAGATCCACCAGCTGTTACCACTTTGTCAAGGGTCACAAATCCGCTGCCTCCAATCGCCAGGACAATTATGCCATTGTCTGACAAGGGATGGACGAGGCCGCGGCTGCTTCCACTGCTAGACCAGTTATTGGGGAAATGATAGTGAGCATACGGTTTATACACCTCCGAATCCAACTCATGGAATATACAGTACAGACCAAAAGTTTGGACACACTTTCTTATTTAAAGATTTTGCTGTATTTTCATCACTATGAAAATTGTACATTCACACTGAAGGCATCAAAACTATGAATTAACACGTGTGGAATTATATACTTAACAAAAAAGTGTGAAACAACTGAAAATATGTCTTATATTCTAGGTTCTTCAAAGTAGCCACCTTTTGCTTTGATGACTGCTTTGCACACTCTTGGCATTCTCTTGATGAGCTTCAAGAGGTAGTCACCGGAAATGGTTTTCACTTCACAGGTGTGCCCTCTCAGGTTTAATAAGTGGAATTTCTTGCCTTATAAATGAGGTTGGGACCATCAGTTGTGTTGTGCAGAAGTCAGGTGGATACACAGCTGATAGTCCTACTGAATAGACTGTTAGAATTTGTATTATGGCAAGAAAAAAGCAGCTAAGTAAAGCAAAAAGAGTGGCCATCATTACTTTTAGAAATGGAGGTCAGTCAGTGCGAAAAATTGGGAAAACTTTGAAAGTGTCCCCAAGTGCAGTTGCAAAAACCATCAAGCCCTGCAAAGAAACTGGCTCACATGAGGACCGCCCCAGGAAAGGAAGTCACCTCTGCTTCTGAGGATAAGTTTATCCGAGTCATCAGCTTCAGAAATCGCAGGTTAACAGCAGCTCAGATTAGAGACCAGGTCAATGCCTCACAGAGTTCTAGCAGCAGACACATCTCTTCTGTGGCGCCCAGCTGCGCTTGGTACCACAGATCCTAGAAGGGTGCATGAATGGATCCCTCCACAAGAGGCCCCCATAAGCATTCACACATCTCCACCTTACCACCTCAGACCACCAGAGGGAGCCCGTTAGGGATATAAATAGGGAAGGTGGAGCCAGGCAGTCGAGTCTAGTAGAGTCTAGTCTGGAAGCAGTCCGTGAGAGAGTTCCTCTGGAGAGTTCCCGCAGAAGATGAGCCAGGGAGAGGTCAGTCTGCAGAGGAGCCCAGCTAGACTCTGGAGCTCAAGTAAGTGAGCCCAAGGCGTGCCGACGCCTGTAAGAGCGGTGAAGAGCGGCAAGCTGCCGTTAGTGTGAGTAGCCCAGCGAGGGCCCGAGCGTGGCCGAAGGCGAGTGGAAAGTGAGTAACAGAGGGGGCAGAGGAGCTTATCCAGCTCACCCTGAAACTCATACCGGACACCGGGTCCGAGCTTACCGGGATCTCTACGACCCAGTAAGGCATAACCGGAATCCCTGGAGAACTATAGGTCCCAGGTCCACCAGAGGGCTGATACGTAACAGAGCCAGGAGACACATAGGCCCCGTAGGCTGGGAGCGTGCACTCCAAGAGAAGGCCCTACCACAACGTCAGCCGGTGCAGGACAGAGACAAAGTTAGGCCTAGCTTCAGGCAGGTCAGAAACTTACTACGAAGAGGTAAGAAACAGGAGCCCCTACACCTGCTCATTGGGGAGGATCCTGATATGCACCCTTCACCCTACAGTGCTCCGGGATGTGCCTGAATTACCATCAGTAAAAGGTACTGAAGTGACTGTCGTGTCTGCCCCTGTTCTTGCTCTGACCCGGCTGGGTCTCGCCTGTCCTGCATCCCCCTCTCCATACACTGCCCTGAGGCCTAGCTCCACTTGTGGGGAGCTATACCATCGAGCTGCCTTATCACTGGCCTCAGCGGACTGCCGCAGCACTGGTGATTCTCGCCAGAAACCACAGGTGGCGTTACGAACTTTCGTTTAATTAGCAAACCAAACCACCATTTTTTAAAAGAGAGGCCCAGAGTACGGGCCCGGGAGCCGACCACCGCGACATCCCCAAGGTCAGGCAAAAGGCCCAGGTACCGAGTCGTCCCCCCATATCCCCCTGGGCTCTACACTTCAACAACTGTTAAGAGGAGACTTTGTGCAGCAGGCCTTCATGGTAAAATAGCTGCTAGGAAACCACTGCTAAGGACAGGCAACAAGTAGAAGAGACTTGTTTGTGCTATAGAACACAAGAAATTGACATTAGACCAGTGGAAATCTGTGCTTTGGTCTGATGAGTCCAAATTTGAGATCTTTGGTTCCAACCACCGTGTCTTTGTGCGACGCAGAAAAGGTGAACGGATGGACTCTACATGCCTGGTTCCCACCGTGAAGCATGGAGGAGGAGGTGTGATGGTGTGGGGGTGCTTTGCTGGTGACACTGTGGGGGATTTATTCAAAATTGAAGGCATACTGAACCAGCATGGCTACCACAGCATCTTGCAGCGGCATGCTATTCCATCCAGTTTGCGTTTAGTTGGACCATCATTTATTTTTCATCAGGACAATGACCCAAAACACACCTCCAGGCTGTGTAAGGGCTATTTGACTAAGAAGGAGAGTGATGGGGTGCTACGTCAGATGACCTGGCCTCCACAGTCACCAGACCTGAACCCAATCGAGATGGTTTGGGGTAAGCTGGACCGCAGAGTGAAGGCAAAAGGGCCAACAAGTGCTAAGCATCTCTGGGAACTCCTTCAAGATTGTTGGAAGACCATTTCCGGTCACTACCTCTTGAAGCTCATCAAGAGAATGCCAAGAGTGTACAAAGCAGTCATCAAAGCAAAAGGTGGCTACTTTGAAGAACCTAGAATATAAGACATATTTTCAGTTGTTTCACACTTTTTTGTTAAGTATATAATTCCACATGTGTTAATTCATAGTTTTGATGCCTTCAGTGTGAATGTACAATTTTCATAGTCATGAAAATACAGAAAAATCTTTAAATGAGATGGTGTGTCCAAACTTTTGGTCTGTACTGTATGTACACACCCCTGTGCGGTATAACCAAAGAAACTACCCACTGCCACCACCAATCATTTATACAGATCGATTGGACACCTGTTACAGGTAGTGTATGGCTTCAGGGGTGCGGTTTACAGAGCAGGAGGAACAGAACTATTAAATTTTATATTTAATCCAGAAAGATAGGCAGTGTTTATAAAAAATACAATGATACAAAATGAGAACAAAACAATACGATATATACAATTACATAAAATAAAAAGGAATAACGAAAGAATCTTACTAAACCTGGTCACGGAAATGGCTCAGAGCTTAGTGGAGGGAGGCACTCCGATTGGAAAATGGGCAGAACCTACAGCGAACTGTGCCTTCCTAGTACTGACGATGATCCAAGCCCAGATTTTGTTTTTTCATCAGCTCTAAGTTACACTCTAAGTTACACACCTCCCCTTGATGCCCTCACGTGGGGCTATTTGTGGGATGTTCTCAGCCCTTCAGAATTTTATGAGATCCCCAATTTACAAGATATCTTCACCTCTGAAGGTGATTTTAGATATTGACGTCATATTTTCTATCATGATTTTACCCTTACATAGAGACCAAATATGACAGATATAGCCCCATCTATCAGATCATTATTTAATTGGAGGGATTCTAGTTGCCCTACAGTGATGTGATTGAATGCATCACATCTATCCCTTCGCTACGACACCACAAATCTATATCCCATAAATATCAGATGGATACCAACCCCAATATTCCTATCTGACCACTGGAGCCAAACCGTCTAGATGCAGATGTCCAGTTTCCTCTGAAGAGAACAAGAGTTACCTCTAAAAGTGTTAAATTTTCCACTTCTCTGCCACTTGAACATATATATCTCAGACTTCCTGACTTTTTCCCTGAGAACCCCTTTCCTGTTTAATTACCTGGCCACGGCAGGGGTCATTTGCTTCAAAACAGGTTAAAGCATTATATCTCTTCCTATTTCCCTTGCTCTAATAACTTTCTCTCACTTCCCCACATGTTCCATGTAAAGGCCTACTTCCTAAAGGAGTTTAAATTGTCAGATCGTCTCCCTTCTCTGAGATTTTAATTTTTCTATGACAGGTTTTGTCTGTGAAATGGCCACAGTGTGAACGTGTTCTTACACTTTACATGTGTGGCGCCCCTGAGGGTTCGTCCGCCACAGGGATGCTGCACCTCTTTAATGGGGTGTAGTGCGATGGTCAGGACCCTTCCTTCACATCCAACACCACATTTCTCCCACCAGAAGGGGTTAACAGGCACTAGGTGCTGCCCCTACTGGAAGTTGGGAGACTGGGGAACCAAAAGATAGGGGAACCAACTAGTGGGTGAGGGTGGAGGACTCACATTTTAGTGACACTTTAAATTTCATATTTAATACACAGCCATTTTGGTTCTGCATCTTTTGATTGTGATCTCCCTCCCTGAGAGTGGATCCTGTGTGGACCTGCAGAGGATGGAGACACGGCCCTCGTACCCTGGCCTTGGGTCGAGGGGCAGGTTGGAGTTAACATATGTCTCAACCCTGTCAAGGACCATGACCAAGAAGGCCCGGAGCTTAGGAGTGTAGCTCCGCCGCAAATGGATCCCAAGGGGGGATGCAGACGGAGCGGTATACGCCACCTGTCCCCGCTATGCTGATCTAGCCAAAGGGATTCCGGCTACAAGAGGGGTACCGGCCCCCGACACCTGATCTTGCTACTCTACGTCCTAGTCAGGGAAGCCCGGTAGGCCCAGAGGATCCCACCGGGTAACGGAAGGAGCGGAGCTGCCACCCGTACCCTGTTTCTGAGCGTAGTCCAGAGGGAGACCCGGCCTATCTACACACACACTGACAGGAGAGGACTCAGTCTGAAGTCTAGGAACACTCTCGCGCGGGGTCCTGATTAAACACTTGAATTACTTGGAGGTTGTCGGACCCCCGTCCCTGGTGACCGCAGAACTCCGTAGAGGAGCAGGGAGAAGCCTTGCAGCTGTACTCTCCAACGTGAGTAAAAACCCTGGAAGTCTACCCCTATGGCCTCCGGACTCTTTATTTCTGCACTGCACCGCACCATGCAGCACCAGACCTCCTACACTACAACTCCCTCCATACTTGTCTCTGCCCTGAGGCCCTGCTCCGCCTGTGGGGAGCAGTACCATTTTCTGCTGCCACTACATCCCGCCTCAGAGGACTGAATGTAGCGCTGGTGGAGGATCACCGGAAACCACAGGTGGCGTAGTCAATACATCCACTCGATTACCACCGTCCCTCCTAGCCCTTATTTTGATGTGACGACCCTGGGCATGGAACGGGTCCAGGCCACGACTGCAACCCCCAACATCTGACCAGGCCCTGAGTACCCTCATCTCTCAGGGTGGGCTAGTGAGTAGCGAAGTAGGCGTCACACACTTGGCGTAGTCGGCAGGATCGTGTGCCCGCAGCAAAGGAAGGAATTACCCATTGCTACCGGGTACTGTGTGCCTTACACCTTGGACTGTCGTTTCCACTTAAAATGGCGCCCGCCCAAGAAGAACAGGCGCCATAGTGCTGTGAAAAGACGGTCTTCTAACACCTCCTATCGTGGGCCAGGCTCCCACAAGGCGCCAAAAGTGCGGACCGCCCCTTCCATCAGAGACTGTCCGCGGGGTAATGCCCGTCAAAATGAATGGGCTGAAAGAAAGCGTGCCTGTCAGCATACCGCCCTGGAGCCGCCCCGAAAGAGGAGGGAACGAAAGAAAAACAACAAGGTGCGGCCATGGCAGTTGGAGTTTGGCGATCTTCAGGAGCGGACATGGACGCTGCTGGAGCGCAACCAACGGAGCCTTCTGAACCCGGTCCAGGTTCTTCTCCCAGCAGGGAGCGAGGCGGCACAACCCTTACCGCGGGGGAAATGGAATTTCTCCGCCAGGAAGCCCCAGGTCTTGCACGGAGACTGGATGAGGCCCAGAAGGCGGCGTCTGCTGTGTGGCGGGAGGAAATGCTGCTGTGCATTGGGACCCGCCGCCAAGGAGCCGAAGCTCAGGAAGAAGCGGTGACAGAGGTCGCAAGCAGCCCAGAGGCGGGTGAGTGTGCTACCCCTGCCACGGCTGCTGAGCCTACCGTGCCCGTACTGGACCTCATGGCCGAGTATCTCCTGCCCGGCGCGGTCACCTGGGAGCAGGTCTTTGCCTCGGAGCTTCGAGCTTCTGCTATTCGTGGAGACCTACACTGCCACCCAACTCCCGAATCGGAAGCGTCTGAGGCTGCTGGGGTGTCCACCGACCCCAACCCGGACTGGTCCGCACTTGCAGAGGACCCGCAGCAACCCTTTATGACACCGCTACCCGCACCGACAGTCACCTGGCCGGAGGCAGAGGAGTGGGCCTGGGACAACCAGGAGGGGGACCTGATGGGCTTCCCCCGGGAGACCCGGGCTGGAGCGCAGAGGAGGAGCGAGCGGTGCCTTGAGCAGATTCTCCAACTCAGCCGGGAGCAACGCCAGAGGGGGATTCACTGCGAGCACCTCGAGGTGCGCGCCAAGGCTGCCAAGTCCCGGGCCCGACAGGAGGAAGCTACCCGTCCAAGCCCCCGTGTGGAAGGGCAAGTTGTCCGCTTCCACCATGAGGCGGGGTGGGGGTTCATAAGGAGTCCCCAGTATCAGGACGACGTCTTCGTCACCAGGTGGGACGTCGCTCCGCGTCTGAAAAAGGGACACCCTGGCCGGAACCTCTTCCCGAGTGACGTAGTTACCTACACCCGCCACCATGGGGTGCGGGGGTGGTACGCCCTGGATGTCCACAAGGTGTCCGGGAGTGACGCCCCCCTCACGCTCACCCCTAGAGGACCGGTCAGCCTCGGCCGGGAGGAATGAGCCTTTTCCCAGGAAGGAACCCGAGAATTAAGGAGCCCCGGCGGCTGTAACTTGCTTAAAGTTGTTAAGTTCATGTTTATGTTTTAATTTACATCCCCGGTTTCTAGAGACATTGGTCCCTGCGGACTTGCAGCAGACAGACTCTTTACTTGTAAATAGTTAGCATCTCTTTAGGTGCTTCTTATTGGTTTTATACAAAACCGGGTATATGTCTACCTCAGACCTCAGAAGAAAAACCTGTCAGAGTGGCTCTCCTTGCACTTTAACCCGTCTGTCTGTGCATAAATGTCTCTGGATAATTATTGTACTTTCATATTTTTGTATTTTTGTACTTTTATATTATATGCTGTTCGTAACGTTAAAGAGAAAGTGCCTCCCATAATGGGAAGATTGTTTATTGTTGTTAAAATATAAAAAGACTGTACCAGGTTTTGCTCTCTTTGCAGCCCGCGGACGTGCTGTGTTTCACCAGGGGGGAATGTGGCGCCCCTGAGGGTTCGTCCGCCACAGGGATGCTGCACCTCTTTAATGGGGTGTAGTGTTCCTCCTCTGAGGTAAGAACAGTGCGATGGTCAGGACCCTTCCTTCACATCCAACACCACATTTCTCCCAACAGAGGTGGCAAACAGGCACTAGGTGCTGCCCCTACTGGAAGTTGGGAGACTGGGGAACCAAAAGATAGGAGAACCAACTAGTGGGTGAGGGTGGAGGACTCACATTTTAGTGACACTTTAAATTTCATATTCAATACACAGCCATTTTGGTTCTGGGTCTTTTGATTGTGATCTCCCTCACTGAGAGTAGATCCTGTGTGGACCTGTAGAGGATGGAGACACGGCCCTCGTACCCTGGCCTTGGGTCGAGGGGCAGGTTGGAGTTAACATATGTCTCAACCCGGTCAAGGACCATGACCAAGAAGGCCCGGAGCTTAGGAGTGTAGCTCCGCCGAAAATGGATCCCAAGGGGGGATGCAGATGGGGCGGTATACGCCACCTGTCCCCGCTATGCTGATCTAGTCAGAGGTATTCCGGCTGCAAGAGGGGTACCGGCCCCCGACACCTGATCTTGCTACTCTACGTCCTGGTCAAGTAAGCCCGGTAGGCCCAGAGGATCCCACCGGGTAACGGAAGGAGCGGAGCTGCCACCCGTACCCTGTTTCTGAGCGTAGTCCAGAGGGAGACCCAGCCTATCTATACACACACAGACAGGAGAGGACTCAGTCTGAAGTCTAGGAACACTCTCGTGCGGGGTCCTGATTAAACACTTGAATTACTCGGAGGTTGTCGGACCCCCGTCCCTGGTGACCGCAGAACTCCGTAGAGGAGCAGGGAGAAGCCTTGCAGCTGTACTCTCCAACGTGAGTAAAAACCCTGAAAGTCTACCAGTATGGCCTCCGGACTCTTTATTTCTGCACTGCACCGCACCACGCAGCACCAGACCTCCTACACTACAACTCCCTCCATACTTGTCTCTGCCCTGAGGCCCTGCTCCGCCTGTGGGGAGTAGTACCATCTTCTGCTGCCACTATATGCCGCCTCAGAGGACTGAATGCAGCCCTGGTAGAGGATCACCGGAAATCACAGGTGGCATAGTCAATACATCCACTCGATTACCACCGTCCCTCCTAGCCCTTATTTTGATGTGACAACCCTTGGCACGGAACGGGTCCAGGCCACGACTGCAACCCCCAACATCTGACCCGGCTCCGAGTACCCTCATCTCTCAGGGTGGGCTAGTGAGTAGCGAAGTAGGCGTCACACATGTATACCAGCTTACAGTCTGGCTAAGTTTTTTGGTTTTGCAATTCCAATACATGCTTATAATGCTCTCCCTTCTCACCATGTTCTCTTCAATTCAATGCACCTTGGCAGTGCATTCCCTCACCGGCTCGACACCGGCAAGGGATAAGTAATAAGAGCATCTCTCACTTTGGAAAAATATTCAAGCATTCAATTAATTTAATTAAAAACTGTGCAATGCTTAATATTTCCTGTGATGGCGCTATGAGAAAATTGAACCTTTTTGCCTGGTTCCTCTACAGATTACTGCTAACTGCTGGGGTCCTGACAGTGGGATATACCGTGATTATTGTCAGGGACCATTGTAACAAAAAAACATTGATTACAACCCTTTTAAATGTAGTCAAACACTTTCTCAAATTGACTTATTCCCTATGAAAAACAAAAATATGACCCAAGTATAAGACAGTTAGTGCTGTCCAGGTAAGGGTTTGTCACTATAATATACAGTACAGACCAAAAGTTTGGACACACCTTCTCATTTAAAGATTTTTCTGTATTTTCATGACTATGAAAATTGTACATTCATACTGAAGGCATCAAAACTATGAATTAACACATGTGGAGTTATATACTTAACAAAAAAGTGTGAAACAACTGGAAATATGTCTTATATTCTTGGTTGTCCAAAGTATCCACCTTTTGCTTTGATGACTGCTTTGCACACTCTTGGCATTCTCTTGATGAGCTTCAAGAGGTAGCCACCGGAAATGGTTTTGACTTCACAGGTGTGCCCTTTCAGGTTTAATAAGTGGGATTTCTTTCCTTATAAATGGGGTTGGGACCGTCAGTTGTGTTGTGCAGAAGTCAGGTGGATACACAGCTAATAGTCCTACTGAATAGACTGTTAGCTGCTTTTTTCTTGCCATAATACAAATTCTAAGTAAAGAAAAACGAGTGGCCATCATTGCTTTAAGAAATGAAGGTCAGTCAGTGCGAAAAATTGGGCAAACTTTGAAACTGTCCCCAAGTGCAGTTGCAAAAACCATCAAGCGCTACAAAGAAACTGGCTCACATGAGGACCGCCCCAGGAAAGGAAGACCAAGAGTCACCTCTGCTTCTGAGGATAAGTTTATCCGAGTCACCAGCCTCATAAATCGCAGGTTAACAGCAGCTCAGATTAGAGACCAGGTCAATGCCACACAGAGTTCTAGCAGCAGACACATCTCTACAACAACAGTTAAGAGGAGATTTTGTGCAGCAGGCCTTCATGGTAAAATAGCTGCTAGGAAACCACTGCTAAGGACAGACAACATGCAGAAGAGACTTGTTTGGGCTAAAGAACACAAGGAATGGACATTAGACCAGTGGAAATCTGGCTTTGGTCTGATGGGTCCAAATTTGAGATCTTTGGTTCCAACCACTGTCTTTGTGCGACGCTGAAAAGGTGAACGGATGGACTCTACATGCCTGGTTCCCACCGTGAAGCATGGAGGAGGAGGTGTGATGGTGTGGGGGTGCTTTGCTGGTGACACTTTTGGGGATTTATTCAAAATTGAAGGCATACTGAACCAGCATGGCTACCACAGCATCTTGCAGCGGCATGCTATTCCATCCGGTTTGCGTTTAGTTGGACCATCATTTATTTTTCAACAGGACAATCACCCCAAACACACCTCCAGGCTGTGTAAGAGCTATTTAACCAAGAAGGAGAGTGATGGGGTGCTACGCCAGATGACCTGGCCTCCACAGTCACCAGACATGAACCCAATCGAGATGGTTTGGGGTGAGCTGGACCGCAGAGTGAGGGCAAAAGGGCCAACAAGTGCTAAGCATCTCTGGGAACTCCTTCAAGATTGTTGGAAGACCATTTCTGGTGACTACCTCTTGAAGCTCATCAAGAAAATGCCAAGAGTGTGCAAAGCAGTCATCAAAGCAAAAGGTGGCTACTTTGAAGAACCTAGAATATAAGACATATTTTCAGTTGTTTCACACTTTTTTGTTAAGTATATAATTCCACATGTGTTAATTCATAGTTTTGATGCCTTCAGTGTGAATGTACAATTTTCATAGTCATGAAAATACAGAAAAATCTTTAAATGAGAAGGTGTGTCCAAACTTTTGGTCCTTACTGTACACCAGGGGATATATTTACCAAATGAGCTGCCGGAACTGTTCGCAGCTGATCGGTGTGTTTGCAGGGTGTCAGACCTCCACCGATCTTCTATTAACCCCTTCACACCATGGTCATTTTCAGTTTTCGTTTTTTCTCCCCCTTTTTCTAGAGCTATAACCTTTTAATTTTTCCATCAATATAGCCAGAGGAGGGCTTGTTTTTTGTGGGATGGGTTGTGCTTTTGAATGGCACCATTGATTTTACCATATAGTGTACTGGAAAATGGAGAAAAAATTCCAAGTGTGGTGAATTGCAAAAAAAGTATGATTCCACAATTGTTTTTTGGGTTTTTTATTTACCATATTCACTATATGGTTAAACTGAACTGGCAACATGATTCCCCAGGTCAGTACAAGTACGCAGATACTAAATATGTATAGTTTATTTTCTATTTAAGTAGTGAAAAAAAATTCAGAAATTTGTTTGAAAAAAGATTTTACATTTGTCACCATTTTCCGAGACCCTTAGCGTTTGCATTTTTCAGGATCTAGGTCGAGTGAGAGCTCATTTTTTGCGCCCCTAAGCTGACAGTTTTATTGATACCATTTTGGGGTCGATACAATGTTTTGATCGCCTTCTATTGCATTTTATTGTAATTCTGGAGTTTCAATTTATTTCTCATTACAACGTTTATTGATCTGAATAATTTGCTTTATATATTGATAGATCGGATATGTGTATTTTTTTTAATTGTTTTAATTTCACTGGGGCAAAAGGGAAGTGATTTGAACTTTTATGTTTTTTCATTTTTTTTCATATTTTTAAAAACTTTTTTTTTACTTTATTTAATAGTCCTCTTAGGAGACTTGAAGCTGCGATCTTCCGATTGCCTGTGCTATACATAGCAGGGCTTCAGCAGGGGAGGAAGCAAAAGAGTATACAGACGTTATACAGTGGGGAAAATAAGTATACACTGCCGATTTTGCAAGTTTTCCCACCTACAAAGAATGGAGAGGTCTGTAACTTTTATCGTAAGTAGTGATGGGCGAGCACTAAAATGCTCGGGTACTCGTTGCTCGGGTCGAGCACATTGGAATACTCTGGTGCTCGACCCGAGCAACGAGCCCAATGTAAGTCTATGGGAAGCTCGAGCATTTTTCAGCCGTCTCCCCCCGGCGGTCTGCAGAGGGCCTAAAAATTGCCCAAATCGATGGGAACAGTGCTCAAATGACATGTGAACAGCATGTGGAAGACCCCTGGAAGCATTTCTGACTCCCAGGTCACTGCGGGGAACAACGTTGCCAGAGGTATTGCGCCACTTTTACAGACTCACAATAAAACATACATAAACGAAACCAAAATGGATTTTCCTGGGAAATATGTTAAGGAACATCCTTTCCAGGGTAATGACTTGTATATAGTGTTGAGCCACCCCCGTAGTGTTCGAGTTCGGTTCGGTTCGTCGAACACCCGTGTGTTCGCCGAACTGTTCGTCGAACTGTTCGTCGAACACCTTCGAACACCGTTAAAACCAATGGCAGGCAAACAAAAACACATAGAAACACATAGAAAACACCTTCAAAGGTGTCCAGAAGCTGACAAACTGCTCAGAAGACATAACTAACACATGGAAAAGTGACAAGTACATATAGTCATGCGAAAAGAAAAGAGGTGGAGGAGTAAAAGGAGGGGGAGACACAGATATAGGCATGTCATGCCCTTCTAAAATCCAAAAAGTGAGAAGCCGACACGGCCAGTCCGTTCCTGCCCGTGCCACCTCCGTGTCGCCGGGTTTGTGCCAGAGCCGCGGTGGACCCTGACGGCCAGCCCCCCTCTCCCAATACTGGTGCCTGTCCGCTGGTGGGTCGAGCGAGCCCCCCTGTGGTGGAGGCAGCTCTAAGCTTTTTAATTTAAATTGTCTCTCTAATTTGAATGAATACACTTTAAATCCATTTACAAGGATCTATTGGAGGGCAAGTCTCATGCCAGCAGCCGCGTAATTCCAGCTCCAGTAGCGTCCACTAAAGCTGCTGCAGTTAAAAAGCTTTTACAAGGATCGAGCTCGGCTGTCCACCGCAAGGCATCCTACTGCCAGTCCCAGCCCATATGCCTTGGGGTGCCTCCTGAAGCTCTTCACTGAGTATCCCGTGGTCCCGAAGCATTTCCTTTGAAAAAATGAAGTGTCCAAACTACAGGTGGTGTAGCTTGCTTAACAGCCGGGATAATCCGCTGACTAGCAGACCCTGCTACTAGGCACAAAGTATTTCCTGGGCTAGATGCAGTTAAAAATTTGTAATTAGATACTCTCGTTGGATGCTGAGAAAGCATTCCATAGAGTCTCCTGGCACGCCATATATGATTCTCTTAAAAAGCTTGGGGTAGGGGTCTAGGGGACCCTTTTATAGCCAAAATCACGGCCCTGTATCGCAATACGTCACCTAGGCTGAAGATAAATGGAACTGTAGCACCCTGAGGGCTCGGTTGCTACAGAGGTATTGCACCTCACCCAGAGGTGTGATATCTCACTCTCAGGTAAGGATGTAGTGTGGATCAGGACCCGACACCTGCATGCATTACACCACATTGCCGTGGGGCAGGGCGACCAATATGCCCCTGAGATGGGCACGACAGTCCCTGTCCCTGGCTGGAGTGGGGGGAGGGAACACTGAGGAAGGGGAACCCTGTAGTGCAGGAGCAGGGAGGAAGCAGTTCCTGGGTGCATTGAGAAGGGAGTATAAAAGGTGGGCACCATCTTAGTTCAGTGCAGAGAAGTCTGAGCAGAAGTGGCAGGGAGCAGGGGCTCTGCATGAGCTCTGCTCCGGAGGCGGGCCTAGTAACAGAGGCCCAGGCCTGGAAGAGGGAGAAGGAAGGAAGAGGAGCGGAGAAGGCTCCAGGAACGAGGAACTAAGGGATCTCAGGGGTGCGGACGGGCGAGTCGCCACCGCACGCCAGAATCCACCTGCGTGGAGGGGTCAGGCCAAAGGGGGAGACCGGTCCCCGAAACTAGTGGAGGCAGGAAACGACCCTCAGCTAGAAACAGGAGGCTGTGACATTTTATGTGGTGCAGCCCCTCGCTACACCCGCTAGGAAGGCACCACATAGGGTCAGGGAAACTGGCGCCAAGTTTACCAAGAGGAGGCCCGAGGCAGCCGGACAGAAGGGTTGGTAAGAAAGGCCAGACAAAGGACACACAAAGGGGGTCCTGTGAAGCGCTCCAAAGTTATCTGGGAGTTGTCTGAGCCCCTCACCTGGTGAGCACAGTACGACGTGGGCAGCCGTTACCTGCAGACGTGGTCTGGATAATAAGAACTGTGAGTAAAGGCCCTGGACTGCATCACTGACTCCGTGTCATTACTGCTGCTGCCCTGCACCATCACCCCCATCCTACGCATACACTGCCCTGAGGCTATACTCCTCCCGTGGGGAGTTATGCTACGCTCTGCTGCACCCACAACACCAGCCTCAGCGGTCTGCCCTGGAGCGGCGGTTCACTCTGACCGCAATCCACGGGTGGCGTAGTCGGACATTTAACATCAAAACCACATAAATAGTTCCGCCACTGGTTTGACCGCTCTGAGCCACGGAACCGGGTTGCCGCCACGGAGACTACAACCACCAGCATCCACCAAAAAGGGTCCGGCTCCGGGTGTCCCAAGGCCCAGGGGGCGCGTCAGAACATTTTCATCACCTTTCACAATCACCAATGGGACAAGGCAGGGATGTTCTCTGTCCCCTCTCTTATACATCCTAGTGACGGAGCACCTGCTCTCATCAATTCGCCATAACCCCAATATTAGGTGGATTGAGGTGGGAGGCACCGAGTACAAGTGCTCTCTATTTGCTGATGATGTCCTAGTATATATCACTCAATCACATATATCCATCCATGCTGTTATGGCTGAAATAGATCACTTTGTTACATGGTCAAATTTTAAAATCAATGCAGCGAAGTCTGAGGCCCTCGATGTCTCCCTCCCCAAATCCATATAGGATTCCATCCAGTCCAACTTTCCCTTTGCCTGGCCCTCACAGGGTATCAAATACTTAGGAATTCCTATTCATAGAGACCTCTCCCATCTATGTTATCTTAATTTTGGGCCCTTTATTGAACAACTCCATACAGACCACGGTTGGCAAGTTAGAACTGTAAGATTCACTACGTGAACCACTGGTGTTTTGTGGAAAAGCACATGTACACTGTGTTCCAAATTATTATGCAAAAAGTGTTTAGGAGTGATAAGGGAAGAATTTGTTTGTTTGTCAGTTAAACTCATTGATGGTGATGTGTGTCAGGGCTCTTTATATCACTGTAAGCAATTGCAGACACCAGTGCTAATTAGTTTGTCAGGTGTGTCCAATGAAAGGCAAGACTACTTAAGAAGGCTCTCTCACATTATTCAGCAGCCTACATTTTCTGCCGAAATGGGAAAGAAAAAGGATGTGTCGGCTGCTGAGAAGCAACAAATTGTGGAGTGTTTAGGTCAAGGCATGACTACAATCAACATTGTGCGATGATCAGGATGAAGTGTCTTGGCAATCAAGAAGTATGTAGCTGATTCACAGTACACACGTGTGCGTGCTGATAAGGGCAAATTGAGGACTCTTTCCTACAGGCAATTACGTCAGGTTGAAAGAGCAGCGGCAAAAAAGCCTTGTCATAGCAGCAGACAAGTTTTTGAAGCTGCTTGTGCCTCCAACGTCCCTCGAACAACAAGATGCAGGGTCCTTCAGAGGTTTGCAGCTGTGCATACGCCATCCTGTCGACCTCCTCTATCCACTTCACACAAGCAGAAACGGCTCCAGTGGGCCAAACATTACATGAAGACTGATTTCAAAACTGTTTTGTTCACGGATGAGTGCCGTGCAGCGCTCGATGGTCCAGATGGATGGAGTGGAGGATGGCTGGTTGATGGACACCCCACGCAAACACGGCTACAGCGCCAACAAGGAGGAGGTGGAGTAATGTTTTGGGCTGGAATCATGGGGAGAGAGATTGTCGGCCCCTTTAGGATCCCTGAAGGCGCTAAAGATGAACTCCATAATGTATGTGGATTTTCTCAAACAGCACTTCCTGCCATGGTTCAAGAAGAAGAACCGTGTATTTCACAGCAAGATCATTTTTCTGCATGATAATGCACCATCTCATGCTGCACATAAAACATCTGCATCTCTGGCTGATATGGGCATAAAAGGGGACAAACTTATGGTGTGACCCCCATGCTCCCCTGACCTCTACCCCATTCAGAACCTTTGGAGCATCATTAAAAGGAGTGTCTATGATGGCGGGAGGCAGTTCACATCTAAGCAACAGCTCTGGGAGGGTATTCTGTCCTCATGCAAAACAATTGAAGCAGAAACCATCCAAAACCTGACAAATTCAATGGACGAGAGAGTTCAGAAGCTCCTTTCGAACAAGGGGTCCTATGTGAAAATGTAACATCACCTACAATAAAGTTTTGAGTTGAAAACTGTTTGATTTCAGTTTCTAACAACCTGCTAATGCTTATAATTTCAAAAATGACCATTTTTTTGGTCTTTATTAAAATGAAAAGGTTGATCGAAAAGTTTGGGGGATCTAAGAGTGTGGCAACCCAGTAGTCATGATTACTTCGAATTCTGACAATATGAGGGTCATGCTGCAGGTAGTGCAGCAAGAAGGCACTTATGTGTCTTGCGCATCTCGGAGCCCCAAAATTATTTTCCGGGCTAGATGCAGCTAAAAATTATTATTAATTTTAAATCTGGTGAAGCTTTAGTATAGATGGCCTAATAGGATCAGTGCTGCACACTGCTACAAAGCCCAAATTATTTTCCAGTCAAGATACAGATAAACATGATTAGTAATTTGAAAGCTTTAAAACGGTTGGTAGGGTGATTTTAAACAATCATCAAGCTTTTACTCTCCCCAGCATGACACAGGGGTAGAAAAGTCGTTTCGGATCCATGATTTGTTCATCTTTATGAACGTGAGTCTGTCTACATTATCAGTGGAGAGCCGCGTGCGCTTATCTGTCAGCACACCACCAGCAGCGCTGAACACACGTTCAGACAGAACGCTGGCTGCGGGGCATGACAAGATCTCCAAGGCGTAAGTGGCTAGCTCCGGCCATTTATCCAGATTGGAAGCCCAAAAAGAGCAAGGGTCCAGTGACACAGTCGTGGCTTCAATGTTTACTTGGAGATACTCCTGTACCATCGTCTCTAGGCGTTGACTATGTGTCAGACTTCTTGTCTCCTGTGGCCTTGTAAAGGATGGGCTAAAAAAGTGGTGAAATGATTCCGCAAAATTGATGTTACCACCAGATACTGTGGTTCTGTTACGGTTTGAGTGCTGAACACTTGACGGTCCCACGGTTGGCAAGTTGGAACTGTGAGATTCACTACGTGCACCACTGGTATTTTGTGGAAAAGCACATGTAAGATTCTGCAACAGTCTCTGCTGATACTCCTGCATGCGTGCATCCCTTTCTATGGCAGGAATAATTTCTGCAAATTTACTTTTGTACCGGGGATCTAACAGTGTGGCAACCCAGTAGTCAGGATTATTTCTAATTCTCACAATTCGAGGGTCATGTTGCAGGTAGTGCAGCAAGAAGGCACTCATGTGTGTTGCACATCCAGGAGCACCAAGTCCCTGTTGTGTTGGTGGCGAGGTAACAATCATGCTTCCTTCCTCTGTCCTCTCCCCCCAACCTCGCACAACAGAAATGTGATCAAGGTCTCCCTCATCTGATGAGTCTTCCATCAGTTCGTCCTCCACTTCTTCCTGGGCTCCTGCACCTTCCTCACTAGTTTGGCTGCTACCATGCGCCCTGGTAAAACCATCTCCCCCACCCTCACATGCCTGCCGCCTTGGTGCTGCCGACCGTCTGGACCTTGCAGATGTTAGCCCTTCCGCATACAACTCCTCCTCCTCTACTTCCTCCACCTCCTCTTGTGCCACCACCTGACTCCGAATTCTGTTTAACATGTGCTCCAGCATGTAAATCACCGGAATAGTCATGCTGATAATGGCATCGTCAGCACTAAACATCTTCGTCGCCATTTCAAAACTGTGCAGAAGGGTGCATAGGTCCCTGATCTGAGACCACTCCTCCAGCGTGATTTGCCCCACCTCTGAATCTCGTTGGCCCAGGCTATACGTCAGAACGTATTGCACCAGGGCTTGTCGGTGCTGCCACAGTCGCTGCAACATGTGCAGAGTTGAATTCCACCGGGTAGGCACATCGTATTTTAGCCGGTGAAGTGGCAGGCCCAACGACTTCTGTAGAGATGTAAGTCGCTGAGCTGCGGGATGCGAACGGCGGAAGTGAGCACACAGCGACCGTGCCCTCTGCAGAAGGCCATCTAGTCTGGGATAGTGGGCTAAAAATTGCTGGACAACCAGGTTCAACACGTGAGCCATACAAGGCATGTGTGTGACATTGCCCCGGCGAAGGGCCGCACCCAGGTTTGCAGCATTGTCGCACACGGCCTTCCCTGGTTTCAGGTCCAGTGGAGACAACCATTCATGAAATTGGTTCTCCAGAGCTGACCACAACTCCTCAGCTGTGTGACTCACATTTCCCAGACATTTCAATGTAAAAACTGCCTGATGACGTTGAGCCCTACTGCCAGCATAGTAAGGAGGTGTGCAGGATCCCTTCTGCGCAGTTAGAAAGCTTGTGGCATGACCAGACAGGCTTTGGGTGCAGGTGGAAGACCGAGAGGAGGTTGAGGAGGCAGAAGCAGTGGAGGAACTTTGACATAAAGAGGATTGACGCACAACTCGTGGGGACGGCAAGACTTGGACAGCAGCCCCTTGTCCTGCTGTCACCATAGTTACCCAGTGCCCAGTCAGCGACATGTAACGCCCCTGTCCATGCCTACTCGTCCAAGTGTCTGTGGTGAAATGCACCCTGTCACACACAGAGTTTCTCAAAGAAGCGGTGATGTTGTGTGCGACATGCTGGTGGAGCGCAGGCACACCTTTCTTTGAGAAGTAGTGCCGACTGGGCATCTGGTACTGGGGCACTGCGACGGACATAAGGTCTCGAAAATCCTCTGTGTCCACTAGGCGGAAAGGCAGCATTTCTGTAGCCAAGAGCATGCAGATGGTGAAATTCAACCTCTTAGCTTTCTCATGGCTAGGAGGAAATGGTCTTTTACTTGTCCACATCTGAGGGACCGAGGGCTGGCTATTGTGCTTAGACGGGGTTGATAAGGGTGTCCCCGGCAAACTGCCGGTCTGTGAGGAAGATGCAGGCGGACATGTTAGGTTGCCTTGATCCAAAGGTGGTGCTATCGATGTCGGACAGCGCTCAACACCAGCTGCTGTTACCACCTCCAAAGAAAATGATGACCTGCCAATCACGCTGGCTGTTGCGGGTAAAGAGGTGGCAGGTCTGCGCCCCAAAACAGGTGTGACTGCTGTCCCCCCAGTCACAGAGGATGAAGAGGCCGCGGATGCACAAGATATGGCAGACGGTGGTTGGCCCGGCCGGCTAGGCCGCATTGTAGCACACTGAGCTTCCCACTGCAACTTATGCTTCATGTCCATGTGCCGGTTCATGCATGAAGTACTCAAACTATGTATTTTTTGGCCTCTACTTAGCTTTTGCTGACAAATGTTACAGATAACACGAGTTGGGTCATCTTTATCGATCTGAAAAAATGCCCAGGCTATGCAAGGCTTAGCACCCATGCGACCTGAAGAGCCACCACGACTTGTGGTGAGAGGCAGAGTTGTGTTTGAGGATGCAGTTGTTGACGTGCTTCCAGTACTACGTCTCTGTCCAGGAAGGCGCAACCTGACCTCGTCGTCACTAGCATCTTCCTCCACCTCCTCTGCTGACCTCATCTCTTGGCTGACTGTGGGTTGACAGTAAGTGGGATCTCCAACCTCATCATCATCACCCTGTGTGTTATCACACCCGTCGTCCTCAGAGCCAACCTGTTCCTGCCCTGACAAAAAACTAAAGTTGTCGCTCCAATCAGGTATTTGAGTCTTATCATCGTCTTCCTCATTGTCTCCACCAACAGGAGTTACAGTTTGGGAATGAGGGTCTACATTATGGTCAGAACCTTCTGCGTCTGGTCCTGGATCCGACTCATAAAGATTCTGGGCATCAGTGCAGATCATTTCCTCGTCTGGATTCACAGAAGCGCTGGAGTCGACCTCTGATTCCCAGGCTATAGTATGAGTAAACAGCTCTGCAGACTCAACCATCTGTTCTACCTCATACTCAGACGGGCAGCTGGAGATTTGGGAGCTGTGAGGAAGCAAGTGCGATTTGGGTGACACCTTTGAGGACTGGAGTATTTGTGATGTTGAAGTTGATGTGGAGGAGAGCCCACTTAAAGGAGCACTTGATATCCGTTGAAGCACCTGCTGTTTTTGTGCCTCATCTGGAATTTGTAGCGATTGGCGTGGCCGTAAGAAAGGGATCTTATCACATTGTCCGCTAAAAGAAGTAGACATTTTAGTTTGGCTGGAAGATGGTCTTTCTTCTGCAGATGTTACTGTTGCTTTAACACCTACCCCACGGACACAACCTTTTTTCCCCTTCCCAACACGCCTATTCCCCTTTCCACCAGCAGCAGGCCTTTTTCCACTCATTTTGGTGGTTAACTAATTCACAACTCTGGAGTTGTTTGCACAAAAAAACAATGGATGGTAACCGAGCAGAGCTGAGTGGCCAAACTGTGGTATTAGGCCAAAACTATTGGCTGGGTTAGATGCAGAAAAAAATATATTCAGTTTGCAACCTGATGGAGGTCAGTATAGATGGACTAATAGAGAAAGTCCGACACACTGCTACAAGGCCAAATATTTTTTCAGAGGTAGATGCAGAAAAAAATTATATTCAGTTTGCAACCTGATGGAGGTCTGTATAGATGGATTAATAGAACAAGACCCACACACAGCTAGAAGCCCAATATTTTTTCAGAGGTAGATGCAGAAAAAAATATATTCAGTTTGCAACCTGATGGAGGTCAGTATAGATGGACTAATACAACAAGTCCCACACACAGCTAGAAGCCCAATATTTTTTCAGAGGTAGATGCAGAAAAAAATATATTCAGTTTGCAACCTGATGGAGGTCAGTATAGATGGACTAATACAACAAGTCCCACACACAGCTAGAAGCCCAAATATTTTTTCAGAGGTACTGTAGATGCAGATAAAAATTATTTTTAATTTGCAACCTGATGGAGGTCAGTATAGATGGACTAATAGAGAAAGTCCGACACACTGCTAGAAGGCCAAATATTTTTTCAGAGCTAGATGCAGAAAAAAATTATATTCAGTTTGCAACCTGATGGAGGTCAGTATAGATGGATTAATAGAACAAGACCCACACACAGCTAGAAGCCCAATATTTTTTCAGAGGTAGATGCAGAAAAAAATATATTCAGTTTGCAACCTGATGGAGGTCAGTATAGATGGACTAATACAACAAGTCCCACACACAGCTAGAAGCCCAAATATTTTTTCAGAGGTACTGTAGATGCAGATAAAAATTATTTTTAATTTGCAACCTGATGGAGGTCAGTATAGATGGACTAATACAACAAGTCCCACACACAGCTAGAAGCCCAAATATTTTTTCAGAGGTACTGTAGATGCAGATACAAATTATTTTTAATTTGCAACCTGATGGAGGTCAGTATAGATGGACTAATACAACAAGTCCCACACACAGCTAGAAGCCCAAATATTTTTTCAGAGGTAGATGCAGAAAAAATATATTCAGTTTGCAACCTGATGGAGGTCAGTATAGATGGACTAATACAACAAGTCCCACACACAGCTAGAAGCCCAAATATTTTTTCAGAGGTACTGTAGATGCAGATACAAATTATTTTTAATTTGCAACCTGATGGAGGTCAGTATAGATGGACTAATACAACAAGTCCCACACACAGCTAGAAGCCCAAATATTTTTTCAGAGGTACTGTAGATGCAGATAAAAATTATTTTTAATTTGCAACCTGATGGAGGTCAGTATAGATGGACTAATAGAGAAAGTCCGACACACTGCTAGAAGGCCAAATATTTTTTCAGAGCTAGATGCAGAAAAAAATTATATTCAGTTTGCAACCTGATGGAGGTCTGTATAGATGGATTAATAGAACAAGACCCACACACAGCTAGAAGCCCAATATTTTTTTAGAGGTAGATGCAGAAAAAAATATATTCAGTTTGCAACCTGATGGAGGTCAGTATAGATGGACTAATACAACAAGTCCCACACACAGCTAGAAGCCCAAATATTTTTTCAGAGGTACTGTAGATGCAGATAAAAATTATTTTTAATTTGCAACCTGATGGAGGTCAGTATAGATGGACTAATACAACAAGTCCCACACACAGCTAGAAGCCCAAATATTTTTTCAGAGGTACTGTAGATGCAGATACAAATTATTTTTAATTTGCAACCTGATGGAGGTCAGTATAGATGGACTAATACAACAAGTCCCACACACAGCTAGAAGCCCAAATATTTTTTCAGAGGTAGATGCAGAAAAAAATATATTCAGTTTGCAACCTGATGGAGGTCAGTATAGATGGACTAATACAACAAGTCCCACACACAGCTAGAAGCCCAAATATTTTTTCAGAGGTACTGTAGATGCATTTACAAATTATTTTTAATTTGCAACCTGATGGAGGTCAGTATAGATGGACTAATACAACAAGTCCCACACACAGCTAGAAGCCCAAATATTTTTTCAGAGGTACTGTAGATGCAGATAAAAATTATTTTTAATTTGCAACCTGATGGAGGTCAGTATAGATGGACTAATACAACAAGTCCCACACACAGCTAGAAGCCCAAATATTTTTTCAGAGGTACTGTAGATGCAGATACAAATTATTTTTAATTTGAAACCTGATGGAGGTCAGTATAGATGGACTAATACAACAAGTCCCACACACAGCTAGAAGCCCAAATATTTTTTCAGAGGTAGATGCAGAAAAAAATATATTCAGTTTGCAACCTGATGGAGGTCAGTATAGATGGACTAATACAACAAGTCCCACACACAGCTAGAAGCCCAAATATTTCTTCAGAGGTACTGTAGATGCAGATAAAAATTATTTTTAATTTGCAACCTGATGGAGGTCAGTATAGATGGACTAATACAACAAGTCCCACACACAGCTGGAAGCCCAAATATTTTTTCAGAGGTACTGTAGATGCAGATACAAATTATTTTTAATTTGCAACCTGATGGAGGTCAGTATAGATGGACTAATAGAGAAAGTCCGACACACTACTAGAAGGCCAAATATTTTTTCAGAGCTAGATGCAGAAAAAAATTATATTCAGTTTGCAACCTGATGGAGGTCAGTATAGATGGATTAATAGAACAAGACCCAGACACAGCTAGAAGCCCAAATATTTTTTCAGAGGTAGATGCAGAAAAAATATATTCAGTTTGCAACCTGATGGAGGTCAGTATAGATGGACTAATACAACAAGTCCCACACACAGATAGAAGCCCAAATATTTTTTCAGAGGTACTGTAGATGCAGATAAAAATTAGTTTTAATTTGCAACCTGATGGAGGTCAGTATAGATGGACTAATAGAATGATGCTATGCCCAAAAGATTTTACTTCACTAGGTGCAGTAAAAAAATTGGTATTCTATACACAGGTGGTATATCTTGCAGCACAGATAGACTACTCCACTGACTAACACACTCTGCAATAGGCCAAAAAGGATTAGCTTTGCTAGATTCAGCCAAATGCTGTGAAAAAAACTTGCACAGCACTGGCACAGACCTGCCTGGCAAAAACTGATAGGAACTGATGTAACCTAGTCCTGAAAAGGACTCCAATTACAATTAGTCTTTACTCCCACAACCTATCTATTTAAGAGCACAGACCTCCCTAATAAAAGTTGTAGGAAATGCTGTAACCTAGTCCTTAAAAGGACTGCAATCACAACTATTCCCTACTCCCAAGCTATCTGTATATTTGTGCGAAAATTGGCTTGAAATTAACAAGGTATAGCGCACACAGCAACAGCGGTGCCGTCTAACACGCAGCTGCAGCAGTGAGAAAATGGTGGCGACGGGGAAAATGGCTTGGTCTTAAAGGGCAAGGACATGTGACATACACTGCCAATGACACATGCCCTTGCTTGTGTGAAAAAAAGCACTTCGCTCCGTGTGTGCGCTGCTGATAGGCTGACAGATTGCACCTCCCCACTGCAAATGCGGGAAAGAGAAAAAAAAATGGAGATCTTCATTGTTCCTGCAGAGATCCATCCCCTGCCCCTCCCCCCACCCCGCTGTACACTCAAACTGCGTATTAACATTAATTTTCATCATTACTGAGAAAAAATCCAGTTATGATTTTGGTGCACGAACAGTTATCGAACATAACCTCGAACAGCCGAATTTTTCTCAAATTGTTCGTGTTCGCCGAACGGCTCGAACATCGCCCAAAACAGCTCGAATTTGAGATTGGCGAACAGTTCGAGTAGAACAACGCTCATCTCTACTTGTATATAAAGCAAAATAAATAACCAAAAACAAAAATACTCCTCCACACCTTAGGCTATGTTCACACTTTGCGTTTTTGATGCGTTTTTTGCACTTTTGCATTGCTTTCAACCGTGACAAATGCATTCACCGGGAAATGTCATTTTAACATTTTACAACCTTATCTGACCATGTGGTGTGTGAGATATCATCAGAAACATGTTTCATTTATGAAGGAGGGACTCTGAAAGTCACAAAGCCTATTTTTATAGGGCCATCAGGTGGCCTTTACTATTTTTAAAGGGCCAGCAGTTGGCCATGCTTTATTGTTCCCATTAAAAAAGAGTGGGTCTCCTATAGTGTTATTGCATATGCAATGAGTGGCAGGGCTGCCCAAAATTTGGACGCACCCCAAAACCACTTTGAAAACTTGGACGCACCCCAATACCCCTTTGAAGAGACTTAGAGGAAGGCCTCCTGTAAACAATGTTCCCATTATTAGGAATTGGGTCTCCCATTGTGTTTGCCTATGCAGTGAATGCAGGGGTTGCCAAAAATTTGGAGGCACTCCAATGCCCCTTGGAAGAGACGTGGAGGGGGGCCTCATAAAAAATGTTCCCATTAGAAAGGAGCGGGTCTCCTATACTTGTAATGCCCATGCACTAAGTGTGTGGGCTGACAAAAATTTACCTCTGGGGGGTATACATGAACATACTGCACAAAATTTTTTTTTACGGGCATCATTAACACCCTTTAAAAAAATTATGTGGGTGTTGCATCACTCACCACGGTCACCCTGGTGATATGGTGGTGGAGGATGAGGAGAAGGCGGAGGACAAGAACAAATAGCCAAAATCAGGAAGCGTATACCCATGTCTGGGTGTGAAGAGGTGCTTGGGAATATACCTCCCAAAAAAAGACACTGGATTTGAGTTTATGTTACGTTGCTATCACTCGGTGGTGTTGAGAAGTCTGGCCCAATCCAGTCCTTGTTTATTTTTATAAGAGTCACCTGTCAGCATTTTCATTTGACAGGCGGATGCGCTTATCAGTTATAATTCCACCAGCGGCACTAAAAACCTGCTCTGATGAAACGTTAGCGGCAGGGCAGGCCAGGACCTCCAAGGCGTAAAGAGCCAGTTCATTCCACGTATCCAGCTTGGATACCCAATAATTATAAGGCACAGAGGAATTACGGAGGACGTTGGTACGGTCGGCAAGGTACTCCCTCAGTATCTTCCCAAACTTTGCACTCCTTGTGAGAGTACCCCGCGCCTTAGGGCCTGTGCGATGGGAGGGGCTGAGAAAATTCTCCCAGAACTTTAACAGTGTTCCCCTGCCTCTGTTGGATTGGAGTTGTGTCTCTCTCGCCTCTACACCTTGGTTGTCCAACGAACTATGACCTCTGCCGCCAGCGTTTTCAGATGGGAATTTTCTTAATAGTTCCGCAACAAGGGCCTTCTGGTACTGCCCCATTTTTGTAGACATGTCCGCCTCAGGAAAAAGAAATAGAAAGTTCTCCTTGTAGCGTGGGTCTAGAAGTGTCACCAACCAATAATGACTGTCACCCAAAATTTTGAGAACGCAAGGGTCATGGGAAAGGCAGCGTAACATAAACTCAGCCATGCGTGTCAGACTGCTAACAGGCAAGACTTCAGTGTCCTCCCCAAGAGGACGACTGACCATGCTCTTCTCCTCTTCCTCTTTGTCCTCAGGCCATCCAGGCAGAACAGACGGTATGACAGTTGTGCAGGTAGTACCGTCTATAGCGCATGAAACTAGCTGTTCTTCCTCCTCCTCATCCTCTGCCTCATTGTCACCCAATCCACGTTGGAATGAGATGAGGCTGGACTGTGTGTAATCACCCTGTATGGTTCCTTGCTCCATCTCATCGTGATCCGCCTGCAATGCATCCTCTTTGATTGTGAGCAGAGAGCGTTTCAGAAGACAGAGAAGTGGAATGGTGATGATAATTATGGCGTCATCGCCCCTCACCATCTTGGTGGAGTCCTCAAAGTTTTGGAGGATGGTACATATGTCTGACATCCATGTCCACTCCTGAGATATTATGTGTGGAGTCTGAACTGAATATCGACGGCCTTGTTGATGGTACTTGCTGGTACTCAACAACTGCCCTCTTCTGCTCACAAATCCTTCCCAACATCTGCAGTGTAGAGTTCCAACGCGTGGGGACATCACACACCAGTCTGTGAGCCGGAAGCTGCAAATGCTGCTGAAACACGGCAAAGGCGGCGGAAGCTGTAGGTGACTTTCTAAATTGGGCACATAAGCGGCGTACTTTAACAAGCAGATCCAGCAGCTCCAGGTAGGATTTGAGAAATCGCTGAACCACGAGGTTAAGCACATGGGCCAGGCATGGTATGTGTGTGAGCTCGCCTCGCCTCAGAGCCGTCACCAGGTTCGGCCATTGACGCGCCCCCTGGGCCGTGGGGTACTCGGTGCCGGGTCAGTCTTTGCTAGGGGAGATGTCACAGTGGCGGTGACCCGGTTTGTGACCCAGGGCGGTCAATCAAAAGGGGGGTACTTTCAGGGGATTTATAGTTTTTATATACAGTTCGTGACACCACCTGTGGTATGCAGCTATATGGAGCCGCCGCTGCGGAGCAGGACCTCTATATGCCCTTCTCAGCCGTCTTCCTGCGCTGGCCCTCACCCTTCTTGCCCTGCGCCTCGCCAAACAATGTCCCAAGCCGGTATCCTCGGATCTTTCTGGGCAATCTGGAGTTCCTTGGATCCTATGTGGTTACCTTTTTGGCGACTTGAGTGCGGTTGTGGCAACTGCACCCTGAAAGTATTGAAGCCTCCGGTTTCCAGTTGAACTTTGTAATTCTCACTGATTAGGGGCCGGTCCCCTCTGCGGCTCAATCCCTCCACTGCCTGGCAGATTCGGGCGTACGGATGGCCTCCAGCACTGCCCGTACCCCTGGGATCCCTTCTTCGTTCCTGGAGCCTTCCTCCTGCTCCTCTCATCGTCAGTCTGTCCTGGGCCTCTCTGATCTAGGCCCTCCTCCTGAGCAGAGCTCCTGCAGAGCTCCTGCTCCCAACTCTTCCTCTCACTGAAGAACCCTTCTAGATTGTTCCACCCTCTTTTTATATCACTTCTTACTGAGCTCCCCTGATTGGCTTCCTCCACCCACACCCACTACATGGTTCCACTTACTTTGGTTCCCCCCACTCCAGCCAGAGACAGGGCTCAGCAGGGAAGCGATGCATCTAGCTCCTCCTGCTGGTCTGGAGTAGTGTAGTGTTGGATGCAGGTGTTAGGGTCCCGGGCAGCACTCTATCCTTACCTGAGAGTGAGATACCACACCTCTGGGTGAGATGCAGTACCTCTGTGGCGACTGAACCCGCAGGGGTGCCACATCATTGTCACAAACGACCATGCCTGGCTGTAGGTTCAGTGGTGTGAGCCACAGATCTGCCTGCTCTTTCAGAGCTGTCCATAACTCTTCAGCATTGTGCGGTTTGTCACCTAAGCATATTAGCGTCAACACAGCCTGCTGCCGCTTGGCCAAAGCAGTGCTGCATTTCTTCCAGCTTGTGACTGATGGGGTCATTTCGGAGATGGAGGCTGAAGAGGAGGAGGCTGAGGAAGATGAGGTACAGGAGCTGTAGACTGTGGGGGCAACCCTGATTGACCTAGGGCCTACAATCCTTGGCTTCGGGAGGACGTGTTCCGTCCCAAGGTCCGACTGGGTCCCGGCTTCCACTATGTTAACCCTGTGTGCCGTCAGCGAGATGTACCGTCCCTGCCCACAAGTACTTGTCCACGTGTCCGTGGTTAGGTGGACTTTCCCAGTAACTGTGTTGTTGAGGGCACGGCTAATGTTTTGGGACACGTGCTTGTGTAATGAGGGGACGGCACACAGGGAGAAATAGTGTCGGCTGGGGACTGAATACCGAGAGACTGCCGCTGCCATCAGGTTGTGGAATGCTTCCATCTCCATCTCCTAAAAGGCAACATTTCGAGCGCAAGCATTCGTGAAATGTGGGAATTTAGTAATGTGGCCTGTGGGGCGTTGGCTGTGTATTTGCGCATGCGTTCCAAGGACTGGGGTATGGACAACTGAACGCTGCGCTGGGACAAGGACGTGGACATGCTTCCTGATACTGCTACTTGAGAGTGTGCAACGACAGGTGCAGGGCAGGAGGCATTTTCTCATGCACCATGGACAGGGGATTGGTTTGCATGCACAACAGCGGAAGAAGCAGTGGTGCCACCCGTAGACACTGCTCCTGGACCCTGGGGTTCGGCCCACAAAGTCGGGTGCTTTACTGCCATGTGCCTGATCATGCTGGTGGTGGTTAGGCTGGTAATTTTGCCACCCCTGCTGAAGCTGGCAGGTGGTGCAAATGGCCTTTTTGGGGTTATCGGCAGAGTCTTTAAAAAACAACCAGACTCGGGAAGACCTAACAGTTGTACTGGCAACTTCCTTCGTGTTGGTGTCACGGGGAGCGGTTGCCTGCCTTCTGTCTGCGGCCACGACACTGCTTCTTCCTGCCTGTTGGGGTGCTCTGCCTCCCTCCCCCTGTGTGCTGCTGTCCTCGCTCTGCATGTCCTCCTGCCAGGTTGGGTCAATTACTATATCATCCACCACCTCGTCTTCCACTTCCGCACCCTGGTCCTCCTCCTGACTTTCTGGCAATTGTGTCTCATCATCGTCCACCTCTTGTGACACTTTCCCACCGTCGCCTTCGTGTGACCGTGGCTGCTCAAATATTTGTGCATCGCTACATGCGATCTCCTCTTGCCCCACTTCAAGTGGACCGGGCGAGAGGCCCAAATCTTTAAATGGAAAAGTGAACAGCTCTTCGAAGTTTCCAAGTGTGGGATCAGATGTCTCCAGGTAGTCGGCATGGTTGGAGGAAGGAGGATCAGGGTGAGGAATATGCAGTCCAGACTCACGGCTACTGAGACTTGACCGTGTGAAAGACAGGGTGGTTGTGGCAAAGTGACTGGAAGCATTATCCTCTATCCAACCAACAACCTTTTAACATTGCTCTGGGTTCAATAGTGGTGTGCTGTGGTCCCCTAGGAATTGGGACAGGAAGGTCGTGCAAGAAGATGTGGCTGTTTGTTGTGGCACAATTTTAGCTTGCCCACGGCCTCGACCTCTGCATGCACCATCACCATCACGTCCAATTCCCCGTCCCTTGCCACGCGCCTTGCCCATTTTAAATGGAGGACAATATTTTCCACGCTCACTACAAATGGCTGAATTTGGAGCTAAGTTATATGTAATCCGTGTGACGGAGAAACCACAGTTTTAAATACCTGGCCTGTAGGTAACTATTTTGAACAGCAAACCGGTGTCAAAAACGTTGCTGACACACTGAAAAAAAATTATAATGGAGGCAAGAAATGGAAAAATTTTCAGAAAACGTATATGTGATCCGTGTGATGGACAAACCACAGTTTTAAATACCTGGCCTGTAGGTAACTATTTTGAACAGCAAACTGGTGTCAAAAACTTTGCTGACACACTGAAAAAAATTTGAATGGAGGCCAGAAATGGCAGTATTTTCAGTGCAATTATATGTGATCCGTGTGACGGACAAACCACAGTTTTAAATAGATGGATTTTTAGCGCTGTAATATGGAAAGGACCTGGCTGTATTCTGCAGTGCCAACAAGCAAATGGTGCAGAAAAACGGTGTTCTCTGGAACGCTTTTTAAGAAAATAATGAGAATTAAGATCCCAAAAAAAATTATTCCTGGCCCCTGAGACCTGGGCCTTTTTCTAGAAATGTCTAACAGCAGCAGAAGGCAGAACTGGAATGGAGCCTCTTGTGCTATATGAACTGCAGTCTGCTATATACACTGCCTGCCTGCCTATATACACTGCCTGCCTGATATATCTGCAGATGGATTAGTTCTCAGAAGGACTGTTTGTTAAGATGGATATGTGTAATGTACTTGTTTTCTCCCTACACTACCTAATATACAACCAAATCTCTCCCTCGCTCAGCAGCACCTCTCCCTACACTGCCTAATTGCAGAGTAGACTGACGAGCACAGCAGCGCTAGGTCTGATATAGACCTGATGTGCGACCAGCCAATAAATATAATGCCACAACCAACATGGCTGCGGCATTACAGTGAGGGGCAGGCAATTCCTGCATGTTGATTGGCGCTCTAAAGAGCGCCAAACATGCAGGGAGGGGACCTGAGCATCTTGCAAGTACTCGGCGAGCTCCGAGCATCTCGAGTACTGAGATGCTTGGGCGAGAACCGAGTACTTGCGAGTATGCTCGCTCATCATTAATCGTAAGTACACTTCACCTGTGAGAGACATAATCTAAAAAAAATCCAGAAAATCACATTGTATGATTTTTACATAGTTAATTTGCATTTTATTGCATGAAAAAAGTATTTGATACAATAGAAAAACAGAACTTCACATTTGGTACAGAAACCTTTCTTTGCAATTACAGAGGTCAGACGTTTCCTGTAGTTCTTGACCAAGTTTCCACACACTGCAGCAGGGATTTTGGCCCACTCCTCCATACAGATCTTCTCCAGATCTTTCAGGTTTCGGGGCTGTCGCTGGGCAACATTGAGTTTCAGTTCCCTCCAAAGATTTTCTATTGGGTTCAGGTCTGGAGACTGGCTAGGCCACTCCAGTACCTTGAAATGCTTATTATGGAGCCACTCTTTATTCGCACTGGCTGTGTGTTCCTGGCTATTGTCATGCTGGAAGCTCCAGCCACCACCCATCTTCAATGCTCTTACTGAGGGAAGGATGTTGTTTGCCAAAATCTCGCGATACATGACCCCATCCTCTCTTCAATGTGTTGCAGTCGTCCTGTCCCCTTTGCAGAAAAGCACCCCCAAAGTATGATGTTTCCCTCACCCTGCTTCACGGTTGGGATGATGTTCTTGGGGTTGTACTCAACCTTCTTCTTCCTCCAAGCACAGCAAGTGGAGTTGATACCAAAAAGTTCTATTTTGGTCTCATCTGACCACATGACCTTCTCCCATGCCTCCTCTGGATCATCCAGATGGTCATTGGTGTACTTTAAATGAGCCTGGACATGTGCTGGCGTGAGCTAGGGGACCTTGCGAGCCTTGCAAGATTTTAATCCAAGACGGCGTAGTGTGTTAGTAATGGTAATTTTTGAGATTGTGGTCCCAGCTCTCTTCAGTTCATTGACCAGGTCCTCCCGTGTAGTTCTGGGCTGATTCTTGACCTTCTCAGAATCATCCTTACCCCACAAGGCGAGATCTTGCATGGAGCCTTAGACCAAGGAAGATTGACAGTCATCTTGTGTTTCTTCATTTTCTAATAATTGCGCCAACAGTTGTTGTCTTCTCACCAAGCTGCTTGCCTATTGTACTGCAGTCCAAACCAGACTTGTGCAGGACTACAATTTTGTGCCCGGTGTCCTCAGACAGCTCTTTGGTCTTGGCCATGGTGGAGAGGTTGGAGTGTGATTGATTGTGTGGACAGGTATCTTTTATACAGGTAACGAGTTCAATCAGGTGCAATTAATACAGGTAATGAGTGCAGCGTAAGAGGGCTTCTTAAAGAAAAACTAGCAGGTCTGTGAGAGCCAGAATTCTTGCTGGTTGGTAGGTGATCAAATACTTATTTCATGCAATAAAATGCAATTTAATTATTTAAAATTCATACAGTGTGATTTTCAGGTTTTTCTTTTTAGATTCTGTTTCTCACAGTTGAAGTGTACCTACGATAAAAAATACAGACCTCTCCATTCTTTGTAGGTAGGAAAACTTGCAAAATTGGCAGTGTATGAAATACTTTTTTCCCCAATGTAGCAAGAGATCACAGCTGATTCTTTTTCTGATGTAAAATATTTCCCTGCCTGCTTTTAAGCAATGTTTTACCTCAAAGAAAGAATCAGCTGTGATCCCCTGCTGTAATATCTGTATACTCTTTTGCTTCCTCCCTTGCTCAGGAGCTGTGGTATGATCAGACCATGTTCCTGCACGGTCAGACACAGCCATCACACAGTACACAGCAGGGGCACATGTATGAGATTATCTCAGCACATGAACATTTTTTTAAACACGTCCAATTGTGGAGTTTATTTTTATTTCAAGATGTATTGATTAAAATGTTGATTAAAATTAACTTTGTTCTTGGGAAAACCTCTTTAATCGAAATAGTCATCAAGCTTGCCATACCCTTTACTGCTTAGATTCTGTAATGCAAGTATTAGATTTTGGTGAAAAAAAAAAAAGTGTAATTTCAGCTGACCATTCCTGTTTTAGAGATACAGTGGGTACGGAAAGTATTCAGACCCCTTTAAATTTTTCACTCTTTGTTTCATTGCAGCCATTTAGTAAATTCTAAAAAGTTCATTTTTTTCTCATAAAAGTACACTCTGCACCCCATCTTGACTGAAAAAAAACAGAAATGTAGAATTTTTTGTAAATTTATTAAAAAAGAAAAACTGATCACATTGTCATAAGTATTCAGACCCTTTGCTCAGATATTCATATTTATGTCACATTATGTCCATTTCCTTGTGATCATCCTTGAGATGGTTCTACTCCTTCATTGGAGTCTAGCTGTGTTTAATTAAACTGATAGGACTTGATTTGGAAAGGCACACACCTGTCTATATAAGACCTCACAGCTCACAGTGCATGTCAGACCAAATGAGAATCATGAGCTCAAAGGAACTGCCCAAGGAGCTCAGAGACAGAATTGTGGCAAGGCACAGATCTGGCCAAGGTTACAAAATAATTTCTGCAGTACTCAAGTTTCCTAAGAGCACAGTGGCCTCCATAATCCTTAAATGGAAGAAGTTTGGGACCACCAGAAGTCTACCTAGACCTGGCCGTCCAGCCAAACTGAGCAATCGTGGGAGAAGAGCCTTGGTGAGAGAGGTAAAGAAGAACCCCAAGATCACTGTAGCTGAGCTCCAGAGATGCAGTAGGGAGATGGGAGAAAGTTCCACAAAGTCAACTATCACTGCAGCCCTCCACCAGTTGGGCCTTTATGGCAGAGTGGTCCTATGGAAGCCTCTCCTCAGTGCAAGACATATGAACGCCCGCATACAGTTTGTTCAAAAACACAAGAAGGGCTCCCAGATTATGAGAAATAAGATTCTCTGGTCTGATGAGACGAAGATAGAACTTTTTGGTGATAATTCTAAGCGGTACGTGTGGAGAAAACCAGGCACTGCTCATCACCTGCCCAATACAATCCCAACAGTGAAACATGGTGCTGGCAGCATCATGCTATGGGGGTATTTTTCAACTGCAGGGTTAGGACGACTGGCTGAAGTTGAAGGAAACATGAATGCGGCCAAGTACAGAGACATCCTGGATGAAAATCTCTTCCAGAGTGCTCTGGACCTCAGACTTGGTCGAAAGTTCACCTTCCAACAAGACAATGACCCTAAGCACACAGCTAAAATAACAAAGGAGTGGCTTCAGAACAACTCTGTGACCATTCCTGACTGGCCCAGCCAGAGCCCTGACCTAAACCCAATTGAGCATCTCTGGAGAGACCTGAAAATGGCTGTCCACCAACGTTCACCATCCAACCTGACGGAATTGGAGAGGATCTGCAAGGAAAAATGTCAGAGGATCCCCAAATCCAGGTGTGAAAAACTTGTTGCATCATTCCCAAGAAGACTCATGGCTGTACAAGCTCAAGAGGGTGCTTCTTCTCAAAACTGAGCAAAGGGTCTGAATACTTATGACCATGTGATATTTCAGTTTTTCTTTTTTAATAAATTTGCAAAAATTTCTACATTTCTGTTTTTTTCAGTCAAGATGGGGTGCAGAGTGTACTTTAATGAGAAAAAAATGAACTTTTTAGAATTTACCAAATGGCTACAATGAAACAAAGAGTGAAAAATTTAAAGGGTTTGAATACCTTCCGTACCCACTGTAAGTATCCCGGAAACTTCCAGGGTAGACAGTCTGTGGTCTGTGTGCGGTGCACGGAGTATGCACTGGTCTGGCTTTAAGGTCAAATAGTTCTTAATGGTCCAAAAGGGGATAGGATAAAAAAAATTGGCAGAATGTGCACATATTAAAAAAACTCAGAATTCTTACGCTTATCAGGTTGAAAAACCCTTAATTGTAGCTCTGATAGCAATGATTTATGGCTCATTCAGACATCTACACAAATCGGTCTGAGCATGGACCACTAATGCACGGACTGATCTAGGGTCTACGACCCGAACGTGACTGTTTCATGTATTCCTATGAAGCTGTCACGCTTGGGTTGGGAGAGTCAGTTCGTAAATTATGGTCCGATCTCGAACCAAATTGCATGGACGGCGGTAAGAACCTTAAGGGATTTTCTACCCAAAACGTGTTAGAATTATGTTTTTTAATATGTGCACATTCTGCCATTTTTTATCCTTTTTTATGATTAAAGGCTAAGTTTCAACTACCTTCCTTTGGGGCTGGAGAACATCCCCTTTTGGACCATTAGATTTTGGTACAGTATCTGGTGGAAAGGCTACATATTCCGGAATGCAAGGAGGAAGCTTGGTATGGAGATTGAACCATTAGGCTATGTTCACACGGTGCGTTTTTGGTGCGTTTTTTTCTTTTGGAAATGGGCCAAAAACGATAGGTAATCCATGTGCCAGTTAATGCAAGGACAATTCTGAAGCACTGTGCACATGATCAGGAATTTTCCTGTCAGGATTGTCATTGCGTTTAATTCTGCAGCATGTCAATTCTTTGTGCGTTTTTCAAGCGTTTTTCACCCATTGACTTCAATTGAGTCAGTCAACTCCGCAGCAAAAACGCAAGTATATTTGCGTATTTGCTGCAGATGTTTGCTGCGTATTTGACTAACTCAATTCAAGTCAATGAGTCAAAAACGCGTGAAAAACGCACAAAGAATTGTCTGCGGGAGTCTACTCCTCCCATCATCCTACGGTCGCTCCCTCTGACAATAGCGGGAGCAGGCGCGGCTGAGGGGAGAAGTAGTCTCCTCAGCCGGTGCCTGTGCGCAGTGTAAAAAAAAAAAAGTCAAAATAAATCAATATTAAAATAAAAAAAACGTATATTCACCTGTACGCCTTAATCCCGATGTCCCACAGTGATCCATTCACCCGGCGGCATGCTATAGACTGATAGAAGCGCGATAGTTCCCGGCAGTGTATAGCGCTGAGCTGCAGGAGTGAGGTCACTGGAATTCATCAGCTGAAGATCAGCTGAGAGCTCCAGTATCCACACTTACGGCATCGGTGCTGCGTGAGAATTTTCCCACGCAAAACTGATGCAGTAAGTTAAGTCACCGGAGTTCTCTGCTGATCTTCAGCTAATGACTTCAGTCCCAGCATCTCAGTGCTATACACTGACAGGAGTGATTACACTCCTGTCAGTGTATAGACTGCTGTACTCTACAACAGTCATGCCAGTGAATCGTCGTGGGACACTTTGGATTATGTCATCACGGCGGACAGGTGAGGGATATTGTTTTTTATTTTTGGTTTCTTAAAGGAGACAACGGCATTGGGGATTAGGCGTTATGTGAGAATACAGTGTTTTTTATTTCTAAATAAATAATTAAAACCATGTGGAATTTTATTTAAAATAAAAGACTTAATTCTGGCTGTGTCTTTATTTAAAAAACCTTACTACGGGGTTAGTAATGGGGACGTCTTATAGACATCCTCCATTACTAATTACTAACCTGGGCTTCATATCAGTGTTAGAACCCTCCTGTTAGGTTTTTTCTATTTTGTGGTCACGTGACCTGCTGCCTATTTATTCCAGCTCCGCCCTTCTGGCTTTGCTGGACTTCAGTGTTACGTTGACTCTTAATCTAGCCAGGTGCTATAGTTTGCTTGGTCCTTGGACCTCTAAGTATTTTTGTCTGTTTGTCTTTTTGCTCCGCTACAACTTCTGCTAGGAGGTGTCCAATTTTGTCCCAGTCCTTAGTACTTTTAGGGACCCCTTCCTTATATCTATAGGTCTGCGTTCAGACTAGCTGAGGACGAAGGCGGGTCTGTTCACAAGGATCAGGTTGCCCGCTGCATCGTAGGGAATCAGCTTAGTCCTATTGTAGGGACAGTTTTCCTATCTTTCCTTAGTTCTTGTAGCAGATCATAACAGTAAGTCCAGCCCAAAATCAAATAAAAAAAAAAATCCTAAGGAACGAGATCCGGAGATCAGCATGGTGTCTGTTGAGGAATTGGCTCAACGCCTACAGGGATTGTCTCTTGAGGTGGCCGAGCTCCAGCAACACGTGAGTAACTGTCCTGGAGCGCATTTTGTTGAACCGAAGGTAGGACTGCCTGATTTTTTTATGGTAAACAACAAGATTTTTTTTCCTTTAAAAATGCTTGTTTATTATATTTTCGTTTGAGACCCAGGTCCTCTGGGAATGAATCACAGCGCATTGGGTTTATCATGTCACTTTTGCGCAAGGAACCACAGGGATGGACCTTTTCTCTCCAACCTAATGATCCGTGTTTTAGATCATTGGAAGATTTTTTTTCTGCTATGGGGCTGTTGTATGACGATCCTGATCGAGTTTCTTCTGCTGAGACACAACTGAGACGTTTAAAGCAGGGGTCAGGTGATGTTGAAAATTATTGTACACACTTCAGAAGGTGGTCTTCTGAAGTGAGATGGAATGATTCGGCATTAAAATGTTTGTTTCTTGCTGGTCTAAGTGAAAGGGTTAAGGATCTGCTGATTGCTTTCCCTGCACCTGGAAACTTGCAAGAAGCCATGCAATTAGCTATACGGGTGGACAGGAGACTGCGTGCCAGGGTTAATGAGGAGAAAACTCCTGCTATGGCAGACAATCAAGAGCGGTGGTCTGAGTTTCTGCCGCTTGCTGAATTTGCTCTTAACAACCATACATCCTCTTCTGCTGGGTGTTCTCTGTTTTTTTGTTGTACTGGGAGACATCCGTCGTTTGGTTCGTTCTCCAAATTGGTGTCGGCTGTGCCGGAGGAGGAGAATTTTTCCGGTGATTTGGAGAGAGTTTGGACTGATGTACGTTGTAACCTTCAAGAGGCTAACAAAAAGTCTAAGAAGTATTTTAACAGGAAACGTCAAGAGGTTTTGTTTACTGTTGGTGACATGGTTTGGTTGTCCTCAAAGAATCTGCGGTTGAGGATTCCTTCTAAGAAATTGGGTCCGAAGTTTGTGGGACCATTTAAGGTGCTTCAGGTGGTTAACCAGTCTGCTGTTAGGTTGGAGGTTCCCTCCTCCTGGAAGATTAATCCGGTGTTTCATGTTTCCTTGTTGAAAAAAGCTGATGTATCGGATAGGGATGCCACTGTCACAGTTCCTCCGGTGGTGGAAGATGGTGAATATGAAATTTCTCGTATCCTGAATTCCAGAAGGCATAGAGGGAGATTGCAGTATCTTGTCGCTTGGAAAGGTTTCGGTCCTGAGGATAACTCCTGGGTAAGGGCAGATGATGTCTCTGCTCCTAGACTTATCAGAGCGTTTCACAGGAGGTTTCCTGATAGGCCTGTACCCGGAGGATCCGGAGGATCCTCATAGAAGAGGGGGTACTGTTAGAACCCTCCTGTTAGGTTTTTTTCTATTTTGTGGTCACGTGACCTGCTGCCTATTTATTCCAGCTCCGCCCTTCTGGCTTTGCTGGATTTCAGTGTTACTTTGACTCTTCATCTAGCCAGGTGCTTTGTACCTATCTCTATAGTTTCCTTGGTCCTTGGACCTCTAAGTATTTTTGTCTGTTTGTCTTTTTGCTCCGCTACAACTTCTGCTAGGAGGTGTCCAATTTTGTCCCAGTCCTTAGTACTTTTAGGGACCCCTTCCTTATATCTATAGGTCTGCGTTCAGACTAGCTGAGGACGAAGGCGGGTCTGTTCACAAGGATCAGGTTGCCCGCTGCATCGTAGGGAATCAGCTTAGTCCTATTGTAGGGACAGTTTTCCTATCTTTCCTTAGTTCTTGTAGCAGATCATAACAGTAAGTCCAGCCCAAAATCAAATAAAAAAAAAAATCCTAAGGAACGAGATCCGGAGATCAGCATGGTGTCTGTTGAGGAATTGGCTCAACGCCTACAGGGATTGTCTCTTGAGGTGGCCGAGCTCCAGCAACACGTGAGTAACTGTCCTGGAGCGCATTTTGTTGAACCGAAGGTAGGACTGCCTGATTTTTTTATGGTAAACAACAAGATTTTTTTTCCTTTAAAAATGCTTGTTTATTATATTTTCGTTTGAGACCCAGGTCCTCTGGGAATGAATCACAGCGCATTGGGTTTATCATGTCACTTTTGCGCAAGGAACCACAGGGATGGACCTTTTCTCTCCAACCTAATGATCCGTGTTTTAGATCATTGGAAGATTTTTTTTCTGCTATGGGGCTGTTGTATGACGATCCTGATCGAGTTTCTTCTGCTGAGACACAACTGAGACGTTTAAAGCAGGGGTCAGGTGATGTTGAAAATTATTGTACACACTTCAGAAGGTGGTCTTCTGAAGTGAGATGGAATGATTCGGCATTAAAATGTTTGTTTCTTGCTGGTCTAAGTGAAAGGGTTAAGGATCTGCTGATTGCTTTCCCTGCACCTGGAAACTTGCAAGAAGCCATGCAATTAGCTATACGGGTGGACAGGAGACTGCGTGCCAGGGTTAATGAGGAGAAAACTCCTGCTATGGCAGACAATCAAGAGCGGTGGTCTGAGTTTCTGCCGCTTGCTGAATTTGCTCTTAACAACCATACATCCTCTTCTGCTGGGTGTTCTCTGTTTTTTTGTTGTACTGGGAGACATCCGTCGTTTGGTTCGTTCTCCAAATTGGTGTCGGCTGTGCCGGAGGAGGAGAATTTTTCCGGTGATTTGGAGAGAGTTTGGACTGATGTACGTTGTAACCTTCAAGAGGCTAACAAAAAGTCTAAGAAGTATTTTAACAGGAAACGTCAAGAGGTTTTGTTTACTGTTGGTGACATGGTTTGGTTGTCCTCAAAGAATCTGCGGTTGAGGATTCCTTCTAAGAAATTGGGTCCGAAGTTTGTGGGACCATTTAAGGTGCTTCAGGTGGTTAACCAGTCTGCTGTTAGGTTGGAGGTTCCCTCCTCCTGGAAGATTAATCCGGTGTTTCATGTTTCCTTGTTGAAAAAAGCTGATGTATCGGATAGGGATGCCACTGTCACAGTTCCTCCGGTGGTGGAAGATGGTGAATATGAAATTTCTCGTATCCTGAATTCCAGAAGGCATAGAGGGAGATTGCAGTATCTTGTCGCTTGGAAAGGTTTCGGTCCTGAGGATAACTCCTGGGTAAGGGCAGATGATGTCTCTGCTCCTAGACTTATCAGAGCGTTTCACAGGAGGTTTCCTGATAGGCCTGTACCCGGAGGATCCGGAGGATCCTCATAGAAGAGGGGGTACTGTTAGAACCCTCCTGTTAGGTTTTTTTCTATTTTGTGGTCACGTGACCTGCTGCCTATTTATTCCAGCTCCGCCCTTCTGGCTTTGCTGGATTTTAGTGTTACTTTGACTCTTCATCTAGCCAGGTGCTTTGTACCTATCTCTATAGTTTCCTTGGTCCTTGGACCTCTAAGTATTTTTGTCTGTTTGTCTTTTTGCTCCGCTACAACTTCTGCTAGGAGGTGTCCAATTTTGTCCCAGTCCTTAGTACTTTTAGGGACCCCTCCCTTATATCTATAGGTCTGCGTTCAGACTAGCTGAGGACGAAGGCGGGTCTGTTCACAAGGAACAGGTTGCCCGCTGCATCGTAGGGAATTAGCTTAGTCTTATTGTAGGGACAGTTTTCCTATCTTTCCTTAGTTCTTGTAGCAGATCTTAACAATCAGCTACCAATACAAGGCTGACATGAACCCCAACCCTATTACCCCACTTGCCACTGTGCCAGATTTGGCACATCTTATGGATGCACAAGTTCTGGGGCCTCTGAGAGCTGATATTATTAGCCTCGGAGGAGGCCAGGATCCATTGCCCCTTCCCTGACTATTAATATCAGCCCGCAGCTGTCTGACTAGCCTTTGCTGCTTAGATTTTATAGGGTGACCGTACGTCAATTTTTTTTCTGGGGTACCCCTGTAATCTAGCCAGTAAAGGCTAAGTAAACAGCTCTGGTCTGTTATTAATAGCCAGGGAACATTTTTGGATAATGGTCCCTTCCCTGGCTACTAATATCACCCCCCAGCACTCGTCTATCCCTCTGCTGGTTATGAAAATGATGCAGGAGCCCACGCCATTTTTTTAAATTTTAGGCTATGTGCCTACGATCTGGACGTAGTAGCGTTTTAGACGCAGTATATTTTCGCTGCGTCCAAAACACTGCGTCCTATTGAACACAGGTAAATCCGCATGTGTTCGCTGAACCATGAAAATTTAGGCATTCAATACATTCTAGTGGTCAAATTTCTGTTGCAGAGACTAGCGACTCCGCAAAGTGAATTTGACATGCTGTGGTCCTGAAAGACATGCCTCGTGTCAGTGTCTGCGGGTGATCCGCAGCCTCAGATGCAGGCATAATGGACATAGGATTTCTAGAAATCCCATCCACTATGCTGTAACATATCATTACTAAACCTGTAAACTATAAGTAAAGAGTTAAATAAACACACACACTGAGAGTAAAACACTTTATTTGAAATAAAACAGACAGGTTCTTTAACCCCTTCACCCCCGGGCCATTTTCCGTTTTTGCATTTTCGTTTTTTGCTCCCCTTCTTCCCAGAGTCATGACTTTTTTATTTGTTGGTCAATATGACCATGTGAGGGCTTATTTTTTGCAGGACAAGTTGTATTTTTGAACGGCACCATTGGTTTTACCATAAATGGTACTGAAAAACGGGAAAAAAATTCCAAGTACGGTGAAATCGCAAAAAAAGTACAATTCCACAGTTGTTGTTTGTTTTTTTTACCATGTTCGCTAAATGCTAAAACTGGCCTGCCATTATGATTCTCCAGGTCATTACGAGTTCGTAGATACCAAACATGTATAGGTTAATTTTTATTTAAGTTTGTTAAAAAAAAAAAAAGTTGCCATTTTCCGAGACCCGTAGCGTCTCCATTTTTCATGATCTGAGGCTGGGTGAGGCCTTATTTTTTGCGTGCCGAGCTATTCCTGTGTCAATTAATACCATTTCGGTGTAGATACGATGTTTTGATCGCCTGTTATTGCATTTTATTGCAATGTTGCGGCAACCAAAAAAATGTAATTCTGGAGTTTTTAATTTTTTTTTTCGTTACGCCGTTTACCGATCAGATTAATTATTTTTAAATATTCATAGATCAGACGATTCTGAAAGCGACAATACTAAATATCTGTACATTTGATTTTTTTTATTGTTTTATTTTGAATGGTGGGTCAGGGGGGTGATTTAAAGTTTTATATTTTTTTTTTATATTTTTAAAAACATTTTTTTTACTTTACATATGCTTCAATAATCTCCATGGTAGACTGGAAGCTGCAATTGTCTGATCGCCTGTGTGTAGCAGAAATTCTCACTTGCTATAAGCGCCGACCGCTGGGCGGCGCTGATAGCATCCTGGCAATGACAATTGCAGGGGTCTCCTGCAGACCCTGGGTTGTCATGCCAACTCATTGGCGACCCGTAGTCATGTGATACGGGTGCCAATGGGTGGGGTTAGTGACGCGCTTCCGGTAAGCGCGAGTTAAATGCCTCTGTCAGACATTGACAGTGGCATTTAACTAGTTAACAGCCGCGGGTGGATCGTGATTCAACCCGCGGCTGTTAGGGGCACATGACGGTTGTACAGATCAGCTGTCATGTCCCCGGAAAGGTGTGGGCTCAGTGCCAGAGCCCGCACCAAATGGAGAGACCTGACGTGTCGTAATAGTACGGCACATGTCGGCAAGGGGTTAATCATTTAAATTAACCAACCGGTAATCCAAGAGTTAAAGCAATTTCCCACGTTTCTTTTTTCAAATATCTTTATTTAGCTCCAAAAAGCATTCATTGCTGTACAAAAACGCATCAAAACACATAAAAAATGTGGCAAAATGCGTGTTGTTACCTCAGTGTTTTTCCTACCAAGAGATGCAGAAACCTTGCAGAATTTTTTGCAATCAAATCCTGAAGGTGCGCACATAGCCATAGGGAAAGCTGAGACATCAGAAGCATGCAGAATTACGAATGCAGCTCTGAAGTAATATATGGCCTTGTATTGTAACTTAGGATCAATAAAATGATTACCCCATAGCAACTAAATGACAGCAAAATTGGTAATTGAATAAAACTGGTATTGACACACAAATCCAGCTTTAAAAAACAAAACAAAAACTGTAACCTAAAGATCCAAATTACCATATTCATGAACAGATTAATGCTTATTTAGTTGAAAAATAACTCAGAGACTTTGTTTCAGAAATTCAGCTCTTCCTTTGTATAAAGTAAACATTCAATGTAGATTTCAATCCATTTCTTTGTATCCTTTTGTTTTGCATATACACAGAGCAGTGAGGAGTGAAGTCCCTTGGCGCTCTGTGTCTTGCTCTTATTCAATAGCTCACCGTGTCCTTAAAGACACCTAATAATTTAGACTCGGGGGATTCCACCATCTGAGCACATGTAGGACCATCAGTCATTTCCACTAATGCATTTGTGCTCATAAAAGGCTATTCTTTAAAACATCCCCCATCGGGAGTTCTCGGGTATAAGTATTAGAAACTACTTCTAGAATACCTGAAATGACTGAGCTGGGGGGGACAGAGCAGAGGTACAGACAAGTAATTAAGAAAAGACACACGAAATAATCTCGCCACTTTTTTTCCCCTGGCAAATTAGGTTGAAAATCTCTTGAAAATGATGAAAGTTATTTGTTAAAAGAACTAATTAAGCTTTAAGGCCTAAAATGGTGAAATATTTAACGTATTTTACAGCAAAGGAACTTACTACAATACAATATAACATTAAAACTGTTCATGACTTATGAGAACTATCAAGTTATAGGTGGGCTAGTCATTCTGGAATTAGCAGATCCGAATGATCTCCAGAAATAATAAACTGTAATCTGTAGGGAAACCTGATAGTATGGCCCTGATTTATCACGACCGGGGTTGATGAGGGGGCATGCTAGAGTCAGACGCTCCTGGTTCATTAAGAGGCGTCTGACGAGTGGCGTACACCTCTATGTGCACCTTGCCACAAATCCTACTCTAGTCCCTGCTGGAGTAAGATTTGTTGTGTAGTGAGCGCTGCCACTTGTGATGAAGCTGAGCAAAAATGGCATGAGAATGCTGAAAGTTGCAAAAATTTAGCAAAACCTCGAATTGCGACAAAATTTTACGACTTTCAAAGGGTTTTACGTACTGGCGTAAAAGCTTTCATGAATCGGGCACAGGAGAAATTAGGCATTGCATAGTTTCCATTTAAATCAATGTGTTGCTTGTGTGATGCAGAACAGGACGGTTGTAAGAGATGCTTTCAGTCACTGCTCTTCTCTATTTCAAAGAAATGAGGATCCTGACCCGGCTATAAATTCATATTTCAGCACTGATTGCCCACTTTTAGGTTCTGATGCAGAAATAGAGATTCCGACTCCCTGTCTGTTTCACATGTGATGTGTACAACAATGGTTGGCTGACTGCTTTAAGCAGTAGCTAAGCCAGCCCACTTCTCTGTCATGGTTAATGGATAAACAGAGAAGGGGGCTAGCTTAGCTAATGAGCCAGCACCCTTCATCTTGCCACTGCTGACTTGCTGATATAGAAGAGAAGAATCTTAAAACATTTAAACTCTTTTTACCTAGCTGGAAAACTCCTTTAATAGAGTGGGACAAGTTTTTTCTTGGCAAATTTGAACAAAGTATATAATGCATTTATAGTGTTTAAGGCTCTGTACTCTCAGTTAGAACACAAAATCCGTAGAAGAATAGAGCATGGCACTCCCATATTCGTGCCCCAGTAGGATCCTATCCCTTTTATGCAAAGTAAACTTGGCATTCAGATGTGAAAACGGTAGATATTTATTTGTGCAGGCAATCCAAAACAAACGTTTTTATCCTAAAATGGACCTTCTTCAGTAATACTGCATGTAATATAAATGTGATGTAACATTCATTAAACAATACAACTGTTAAAAGGCTCGGATGCCGCACACAGCACGCAGAGAGTATGGCAGAGGTTTAATTCAAGATTTGTTTTTTTTCCACGCAGGGAGTGTAAATTTAAGTAACACGACAATAAAACAGTAAAATCGGACAATAAACGATTGTGGTTTAACTATAACACGGAAAGGATGAACAATACAGTGCAGTCCCAAAAGTTCAGGCTGAATAAGAGAAGGTAGATTACTGGAGGCTTGCACTTATCTGTCCTTTAGCGATAACTACGTCCGTCTTCAGGCACTCACTCCGGAGGGTGTCCGTCTTCTGGTGGCAGTGGGCGGTCTCGGTTCTCACCCACTGGGCCCCCAGTCATTTTGACCACACGACAGCGGTCACGACTCCTTTAAGAGCCGTAGCAAGCTCCTCCGGCGTACAACAAACTGCATTAGGATCACTAATCCCGGGTGCGTCCTCACCCGTAGGTCACCGTCTGGAAAACTGTGGTGATGCAGGTAACTAAACGATCATTTTCTGTAGGCCCGGTACAGACTGCACGACTCTTGTTTTGCGGCAAGCTGTGTCACCCATTCGTCAGTCACCGCAGACAGGTCAGCACGTCCCTATTTCACCGAGGACAGGGCAGCACGTCCCTCTCTCATTGTCGGCAGGTCAGACTGTTTCTCCCCAATTGCCGGTCTGCTCTCCACAACCAACTGTCTCTTTCGCGCGAGCCTAGACACCTGACTTCCTCTCTTCCGTCCCTCTCCTCTGTCCCCCAGCACTGTCCAGGAAGTCCCCCGTGCACTCTTAATCCCGTCCCCTGGCAACACTGGGCAGGAACCTGGCAGTTCCGGCGCCGGAGCTCCGCACCTGTCCCTAGGCAAGTCTTCCTTCTTACACTCCCGCTCCCTTTGAGCTCGCCATTCCACGGGCGAGAGTTTTTTCACCAGGCGCTCACACTCTCTGACCTCTTGGAAGATACGTTGCCAGATGAACTGAACCTGATTGTAGCGGATAGGCGGCACACCAGCCGTGGATCATTCGGACCGGCGTAACGCAGTTGGAGTGCAGGATGCTTGAGAGTCGCTGGGGTTCCCAACTTCGCCAGGCCCAGCCTGACGGAGCGGTGGGCCCTCCTCTCTCGTGTGGGAAGCTGTGGGCGATGTGAGACTGGGGATCGCAGCCACTATCGTCTCTTCCTCCTCATCAACGTAGACGGCCGCACTGGGTGTGGGATCTCTCGTCCTTGTGCTGAGTTCTTCCTTCTTTTCCTCATCGCTAGACAAACCGGCCGTAACACGCTTCGATGAACGATTCTAGTTGGAGCCGCTTCTTCCCCCTCAGGCTGAACCTCATACACCGGTCCTTCAGGACTAACTCTCCGTTTCACTCGATACGGGGTCGACTCACACCGTCTACTCAGCTTGCCCCGGGGTCTCTTGTCCCGTACCAACACCCGTTCTCCCGACTTAAGGGCTGTCCCCCGAAGAGGTGGCGTTTCATGGTGCCTATGTTCCTTAAACTTCTGCTGCACCAACCTCCCAAGAGTCTGCAACCGGTGCCGATGCTCCCGGACTCAGGTAGATGGGCCCGTCCGGGGCCAGTCCTCCACGGGATCTAGTTCGAGCTCGGTGATCTCCCTACCCTTTTGTCTGAACAGCAGGGTGTAGGGGGTGAACCCTGTGGCACTATGTACCCGGTTTTTATAGACCCACACCAGCTCGGCCACAAACTCCGGCCAGCGTACCTTCCGATCTTCTTCCAAGGTTCGAAGCATCTGGATCAAAGTTCTGTTGAAGCGTTCACAGGACCCATTCCCTTGCGGATGGTAAGGGGTGGTCCTAGACTTCTCGATCTTGTATAGCCGGTGCAGCTCCTCCATCACCCGTCCTTGGAAACAAGCTCCTTGATCGGAGTGAATTCTCTTCGGACAGCCATAGACCCTGATGAAGTCCAGACAGACAGCCTGGGCAGCAGATTCAACTGTCTGATCCCTAGTCGGAGTTACCACCGCGAATTTTGTGAAGTGGTCGGTCATGACCAGGCAATGTCCATACCCGAGATGCGCCGGCCCGATGGTCAGGTAGTCAATCATCAACACCTCTAAGGGTGCAGCCGTCACAATCGTCTGGACGGGGGCCCGCTGCTCTGGGGTTTTCACCAACTCACAACTCCGGCACTTCTGGCAGACATTCTCCACTGCAACTCTTAGCTGGGGGTGGTACACCAGTCTCTGCAGGCACTGGAAGGTCTTTTCAGGTCCAAAGTGTGCTCCCCGCTCGTGTGCTTCCTTGGCCAGTGTCCCAATCACACTCTCTTGAACCACTGCTTGCCAAGTGGGGCCGAACTCCCGTACCAACTGGACCCGTCTGTACAACAAGCCGTCCTGCAGGCTCAGTCTCTCCCACTGCCGCAGCATCTTCAGCCCCTCTGGCATCAGGGTCTCCCTTTCTTCGTGGCTAGGGACTTGTTTCAAAGCCACCCACTGTCGCAACTGCGCAATCTCTCCATCCATTTGCTGTATCTGTACCCACTCGTCCCTGTGCCGCCCCAACACGTGTCCTTCTTTCACTTCCCCGATCTGTCCCTGCGTAGCGGACAACGGGCTGCCCACCCTCCGGAAGCTGGGCACCTCTTCGGCCTCCAGTTCTTAGTCTCAGTCATGGTCGGGGTGCTCATGGGTCACCCTGGAGAGGGCATCAGCATGCGTGTCTTCAGCCCTAGGCTGGTAGGTGATCTTATACCGGTACTGAGCCATGTGAGCCACCCATCGTTGTTCCAGGGCTCCCAACTTCGCGTTCTACAGATGAGCCAATGGGCTGTTGTCTGTCTTCACCAACACTTCAGACCCCGAAAAGTACTCCGTGAACTTTTCTGTCATTGCCCACACTAGGGCCAACAATTCCAGTTTAAAGGAGCTGTAATTGTCTGGGTTCTTCTCCGAGTCTCGGAAGGAGCGACTCGCATATGCTATCACCTGCTCTCTCCCCTCCTGCTCCTGCGACAGCACGGCCCCTAAACCAAGGAGACTTCCATCGGTGTGAAGAACGAAGGGCTGAGAAAAGTCCACGTAGGCCAGTATGGGAGCTTCTATCAGAGCCATCTTCAAGGCCCTGAAGGCCTCCTCCTGTTCTCTTCCCCATTTCACTGTTCGATTTTTCGAGCCCGCAGGTATCCCTTGAAGGAGCTCCAGTAGCGGATTAGCGATGCGTGTGAAATTTTTCACGAATCTGCGGTAATACCCTGTGAGTCCTAGGAAGGCCCGCACGTCCTTTACAGTCTTCGGGGTGGGCCATTCTTGCATGGCGGCCACTTTCTCCCGAGTGGGTCTAACTCCTTCACCGGACACCGTGTGCCCAAGGTACTTAACCTGCTTGCGGAATATATGACATTTTTGTGGCTTCACCTTCAGGCCGTGATTTCGAAGGTGACTCAAGACTTGCTCCAGTCATCGTAGATGTTCCTGGAATGTAGACGCATAGACGATGATGTCATCGAGGTAGATCAGTGTGGCCTCAAAGTTCAGATCGCCTAAACATCTCTCCATCAAGTGTTGAAAGGTCCCGGGAGCATTGGTTAGGCCAAAATGCATCCGATTAAACTCGAAGAGTCCCATGGGCAACACGAATGCTGTCTTGGCGCGGTCGTGTTCAGCCACTGGCACTTGCCAGTATCCGCTGGCCAGATCCAGGGAGGAGTCTCTTACGGTGCAAGTATTTAGCCGCCTGTAGTCCACACAGAATCGTAGGGTTCCATCCTTCTTCCTGACCAGGACGATTGGAGCCGCCCACGGGCTCTGGCTTTCCCGAATCACCCCGTTCTGTATCATATGGGCCAGCATTTCCTTCACCTCCTGGTACATTTGCGGGGGTATCTGTCTATACCGTTCCTGTACCGGAGCAGCATTTCCCGTAGGGATCTCATGGGTGATGGCCTCGGTACTTCCAAAGTCGTCCTCATGTCGGGCAAAGACGTCCTGGTACCGTCCCAGCATCTCTTCAACCTGGTACACCTGTTCCATCGTGAGCCCTGTCAAATCAGCATGCATCTGTTCTAGGATCCTTTGACCGTCCTTAGTCTGAGGTCGAGGAGACCCCGATCGTACGGTGATTGCCAGGGTCCAGAGATCCCCCCTTACGGCTGACAATTGTATCGCATCTGGCGGTTCCAGCTGTTCTGGCATCCCCAGGATCTGGGCTATTTCGGTCCTGCCGGAAGAATGAGCTCACTCGGATTCAGGTTCACGCATCGTACCACCATGTTTCCCTTATGGACGGTAGCCAAGGTCCGCGCTACCAATAGACCCGGAGGCACCTTGTCCACGGTGGTTGACTTGATCTGAATCTCTACCCCTTTTTGTGGGGTGCAGGCTCGGACGGGCAAAGTGAGCACTGTCTGTCCTGGTGGTAAGGTGAGGGTGTTGGTGGCGGGTATTATCACCTTTCCCAGAACTTTTCCCCCACTCGAGGTCTCTTGCGACTGGGCAACCCTGATCAGTTGCTGGATGGCCTTCCTTTGAGGCGCTCTAGAGTTCCACCGCCCTAGCGTGAGCTCTCGTGGTTCCCTAATCAGGATCTGCCCGATTTCCTTCAGCACGTTCATACCGAGGGTCACTGGTGGTCCTGGGCGGGCATCTCCGCCTGTCAGGATGACTCCTTTTCTTCCCACATCTTGTCCGCACACCCGGATGCGTAACCACACTACTCCTGTGACCGGAATGGGCAGTTGGTTAGCGGCTGTGAGCTTTATCAAGGGACCCCCTTCATTTCGTGCCATCTCTGGGTACCGCTGATGGAAATAAGTTTCTCCCATGGTGGTCATTTGAGATCCCGTGTCGATCAAGCAGTGAACCGCCCGTCCGTCAAGCTCGGCCCACACTGTCGGGCTCATGGATATTAAGTCTTCGGGACACACTGCCTTCCTCCGCTCCGGGTTGCGTCCCTCACACCCGGAGCCCGTCAGTTTAACGGCTGCCGGGACAGAGGCCTTCCTCGACTGGCACAGCTCCTGGCGTAATGCTCCATGCCCCCACAATTCCAACACGTTGGTCCCCTGTCTGCAGGGGGTCGTCGGACCACCCGATTGGGCTCTGTTCCAACCCGGGGTCTGGGCTCGTCCTTTACTTCGCCCGGGGGTCTCGGGTCAACTGTTCCGGCTCTCACTGATTGAGCCACTCGAATATTGTACCACTCTTCTCGCATTTCTTGGATCTCCCGCCGCATCTCTCGGGCGCATTCTGGTTCGGCCGTGGGCGACGGGGGCACTGTATTGCCCTGGACCATCCCTGCCAGGGTCACTACCCCCATCTCCTGTTCCCTCACGCGGGCCTCTGCCCCTGCCTCCAGAAATGTCATACGCGGGTTGGTGTGCAAGCGCTCTCGCAAGGCCTGTCTCAGCTGCGCATCTCTGAGGCCGGCTACGAACTGGTCCCTAAGTACTAGGTCCGGGGACCCCACTCCCATGTCTTCTAGGTTCGTTTTCCTAGTGATGTAAGTGTACACACTCTGTAGGGCATTGACATATTGGGTCACAGTCTCCCCCTCCCTTTGTACCTGTTGGAACAGTCGCATCCTTAACTCTGCCACATTAGTAGGGTCCCCATGCATTTCTTCTAGGATCCGTACCACCTTTTCCACCGTATCTCGGTCAGTGGGGGAACGAAAAATTACTGACTGTCGAGCTTCTCCTTCTAAAGCCAGCAAAGCCATCTCTGCTTGCATATCGGAGGTCATTGGGTGCATCTGTAACATGCTCTTAACCCCTTCTACCCAATCCCACAGCATCATGTTGTCTCCGGTAAACTTTGGGAGATTATTCAACATGGCGCCCAGGGGTAGGCTAGCTGTAGGGGCTCTCGCGCTGGCCTGGTCTGCCATGCCTACAACTGCGTCTGGGGACAACATCCTGCCGACTACGGCAAATGTTAAAAGGCTTGGATGCCGCACACAGCACACAGAGAGTATGGCAGAGGTTTAATTCAAGATTTGTTTTTTTACACGCAGGGAGTGTAAATTTAAGCAACACAACAATAAAACAGTAAAATCGGACAATAAACAATTGTGGTTTAACTATAACATGGAAAGGATGAACAATACGGTGCAGTCCCAAAAGTTCAGGCTGAATAAGAGAATGTAGATTACTGGAGGCTTGCACTTATCTATCCTTTAGCAATAACTACGTCCGTCTTCAGACACTCACTTCGGAGGGTGTCCGTCTTCTGGTGGCAGTGGGCGGTCTCGGGTCTCAACCACTGGGCCCCCAGTCATTTTGACCACACGACAGCGGTCACGACTCCTTTAAGAGCCGTAGCAAGCTCCTCCGGCGTACAACAAACTGCGTTAGGATCACTAATCCCGGGTGCGTCCTCACCCGTAGGTCACCGTCAGATGTCTGGAAAACTGTGGTGATGCAGGTAACTAAACGATCACTTTCTGTAGGCCCGGTACAGACCGCACGCCCCTTGTTTTGCGGCAAGTTGTGTCACCCATTCGTCCGTCACCGCAGACAGGTCAGCACGTCCCTATTTCACCGAGGACAGGGCAGCACGTCCCTCTCTTGTTGTCGGCAGGTCAGACTGTTTCTCCCCAATTGCTGGTCTGCTCTCCACAACCAACTGTCTCTTTCGCGCGAGCCTAGACACCTGACTTCCTCTCTTCCGTCCCTCTCCTCTGTCCCCCAGCACTGTCCAGGAAGTCCCCCGTGCACTCTTAATCCCGTCCTCTGGCAACACTGGGCAGGACCCTGGCAGTTCCGGCGCCGGAGTTCCGCACCTGTCCCTAGGCAAGTCTTCCTTCTTACACAACCAAAGAAAAAATGAAATACCAGAGATAATACCTGGAAGAAGCGGAGCCCACAGATAGTTTTCACATCCGAGTGCCAAGTTTATTAAACACAAAATCCGGTGATAACATTTTGGCTGACATAGTTGTGTATCCACACGGCACCAATGCACTTCTAGGCTAACCTGCCTGTGACTTCAAATCTTAATTCCTCAGTTTGCATATCGGATTGCTATAAATAAGGTATAATTTTTATAGTTGTACTAGGATCTATATAGCCAGGCCATTTCAGTAATGAAATCTTGACGACCGAGCCTCACAGGAAACTAGGCAGACAGACGGGTTTCTGGTGGCTTCTCCCCACCTGCTCCCCTGGAGTGACAGGTATACATGTACACAGGGAGAGAACTATCACTCATGGGAAGTGGGTGGGGAGAAGTCGCCAGGGACCACCCTGTCTAACTAGTTTCCCGGGGGGCTTTTAAAGTACAGTGGTGACCAAAAGTTTTGCATCTTTTTTAAAAGTGTGATTATTTCTGCCTGGTTGTTGTGATGCCATTTTCCTGGTGATGACTTGAAAGTGCATGAAGTTGTCATCACGCAAGACCTTAATTTTAACCAAAATGCTTTTGAATATAGGTATGGTCATTTAATTAAAGAAAACTGACTGCCAAAAGTTTTGCATCTACTATTTATTGATCACAACATAGAGAGTAATTCATTGTTTACAATGGCATAACGTAGTATTTTGTAGCATAACCTCTTGGTTTAACTACTGCACCACATCGATGAGGCATTGAAGCCACTCGGGTAAACAAGACATCTTGAGGGATCTTGCTCTATTCCATTTGCAAATCTGCAAACAATTCATCTTTATTGCTATGGGGGGTATGGGCCCCAACTCGTTGCTCTAACTCATCCCAAAGGTGCTCTATAGGGTTTAAACCAAGTGATTGGCTTGGCCATTGCAACAGGCGAACATTTTTCTTTTCTAACCAATTTTTGACTAAATTGGATGTGTACTTAGGATCAGGGGCGGACACAGACTGTAGTGGGCCCCTGTGCAAGAAATTTTTTGGGGCCCCCCCCCCTGCCCTTCATAAGGCAACAAAGTTATGTAAACATAACCCCCCCTTGTGCAGCTCTCATCCCCCCCATGCATCTCTCATCCCCCCCGTGCATCTCTCACACTCACCCGTGCATCTCTCACCCTCCCCCGTGCATCTCTCATCCCCCCATGTGCATCTCTCACCCCCCCTTGTGCATCTCTCATCCCCCCCATGTGCATCTCTCATCCCCCCCATGTGCATCTCTCACCCCCCATGTGCATCCCTCATCCCCCCATGTGCATCCCTCATCCCCCTGTGCATCTCTGATTCCCCCCTGTGCATCTCTGATTCCCCCCTGTGCATCTCTGATTCCCCCCTGTGCATCTCTGATTCCCCCCACTCCTAGTTAATTAATTGTATCTAAAAAAATAAAACTTGTTATACTTACCCCCATGCGATCCCTGCAGAATCCTGGCGCTCGTCCACGTCGCTGCCACCAGGTTCTCCTGACGTTCGGCCATGTGACGGCGCCACATACATAGCCATCAGCTTTTGTTTTGGCCAAAAGATTTTTAAAGCCACCACCACGATAAGGTAGACTCTTCTGGCCGGGCCCTACTCTAACCTATTAAAATTTTCTTAAAATATCCAATACTCTTTTTAGATATATTTTTATTTAGTTTTCTTTAAGGGAATGTGTCATATACATTTTTTTTTAAATGACCAATAATACCACATACAGGGAATACCGCCATACCATGACCAAACCACATATTACCACAACATAGTGACCGAATAATACCACACAGAAGGGAGAAAAACTGCCACACCATGACCAGACCACATATTACCACCACATTACTAATATTACCACCACATTACTAATATTACCATAAGTGTCATTATACACGGGAGCTCTATACATGGTATGTATAATGTAAGTGTCCAGGTAATCTAGTGATCACCAGTGACATTATACACAGGAGCTCTGCATATAGTGTCAGTGTACAGGTAATACAGTGATCACCAGTGACATTATACTCAGGAGCTCTGTATATAGCGTACAGGTAATACAGTGATCACCAGTGACATTATACACAGGAGCTCTGTATATAGTGTCAGTGTACAGGTAATACAGTGATCACCAGTGACATTATACACAGGAGCTCTGTATATAGTGTACAGGTAATACAGTGATCACCAGTGACATTATACACAGGAGCCCGGTACGTAGTATATAGTGTAAGTGTACACGTAATACACTGACTCACTGGTGACGTCTCTAGGTGAAGTCCTTCAGCTACGCTTTTCTCCTTCATCCAGCACAGACCGCCATCACGTCTTCCAGCCAGGACTCGTCTCTGCATAAAATAACACAGTTATCTAGAGCACATTCCCCAACTTCTACATTACGCAGCTGAATACAGACGTGCATCCACCATCAATATATGGTTAGTTATTATGCAACCTACCATTCCAAATATAAATTGTAATCCACCACGGTGCCCCCATTAACTGTAAATAGGCACTTAATATATAATTTAATTAGAACCTCTACTCTTTCCGCCAATTTGTTACCAGTTACACTTCTGCATCCGCAACGCCCCCTTCTCTATACTTCCTGCTCCCCACATTCATTATTTACATGCACCCCCTGCCCCAATTCATTATATCATGTCCGTGCTCTCCCCACCCCATCATCATTTACTCTCCCCCACCCCACATTCATTATGTGCAGCTCATTATCCCCCTACTCCCAATTCCCCCATGTGCAGCTCATTTTCTCCCAATTCCCCCATGTGCAGCTCTCATCCCCCCCATGTGCACATCTCTCATCCCCCTCCCCCACATGTGCCCCTCTCTCATCCCCCCATGTGCATCTCTCATGACTCCCATGTGCACATCTCTCACCCCCCTCCCCCACATGTGCCCCTCTCTCATCCCCCTCCACCACATGTGCACCTCTCTCATCCCCCTCCACCACATGTGCACCTCTCTCATCCCCCTCCCCCACATGTGCACCACTCTCATCCCCCTCCACCACATGTGCACCTCTCTCACCCCCCTCCACCACATGTGCACCTCTCTCATCCCCCTCCACCACATGTGCACCTCTCTCATCCCCCTCCACCACATGTGCACCTCTCTCACCCCCCTCCACCACATGTGCACCTCTCTCATCCCCCTCCCCCACTTGTGCACCTCTCTCATCCCCCTCCCCCACATGTGCACCTCTCTCATCCCCCTCCCCCACATGTGCACCTCTCTCATCCCGCTCCCACACATGTGCACCTCTCTCATCCCCCTCCACCACATATGCATCTCTCATCCCCCCCCACATGTGCATCTCCCATTCCCCCCACTCCTAGTTAATTGTATTTTAAAAAAAATAAAACTTGTTATACTTACCCCCATGCGATCCCTGCAGAATCCTGGCGCTCGTCCAAATCGCTGACACCAGGTTCTCCTGACTTCCGGCCATGTGACGGCGCCGTCACATGACCGGAAGTCAGGGGAATCATGAAGGCGCTGCCGCAGGAGCGCAGCGCTGAGATGTCCCGGACTCGGCGCTTAGCATGGGGCCGGGGGCCCCATGAGGAGAGAGACGCACAAGAGGGGGGCCCCCAACGGGGCTCCGAGGGGGCCCCTACCGGCCGGGCCCCATACTGGAGTCAGGGCAGTCATGCCCTGATGGCGGCCCTGCTGGAGGGGCACCCTCTCCCTCGGGGCCCCCGTTCAATGAACCGGCTGCACGGGCGGTAGTTCCGCCCCTGCTTAGGATCATTGTCTTGCTGGAATTTCCATCCCATGCCTACTTTGGTTTTACCATGTGGCAGCATTACATTCTCCAGTATATCCTTGTACATGGTAGAATTCATATTTCCATCAATTCTATGCAGAGGGCCAATGGCAGATGCAGAAAAGCAGCCCCAAACCATGACACTGCCACCACCATGCTTTATTGTAGGTGTTTGGTACCTTACATCATTATGTTTTGCCAATTGGGTCTATACAGTGGGGAAAAAAAGTATTTAGTCAGCCACCAATTGTGCAAGTTCTGCCACTTAAAAACATGAGAGGGGCCTGTAATTGACATCATAGGTAGACCTCAACTATGAGAGACAAAATGAGAAAACAAATCCTGAAAATCACATTGTCTGATTTGGAAAGAATTTTTTTTTCAAATTTTGGTAGAAAATAAGTATTTGGTCAATTACAAACAAGCAAGATTTCTGGCTCCCACAGACCTGTAACTTCTTCTTTAAGAGGCTCCTCTGTCCTCCACTCATTACCTGTAGTTCTGGCACCTGTTTGAACTTGTTATCAGGATAAAAGACACCTGTCCGCAACCTCAAACAGTCACACTCCAAACTCCACTATGGTGAAGACCAAAGAGCTGTCGAAGGACACCAGAAACAAAATTGTAGCCCTGCACCAGGCTGGGAAGACTGAATCTGCAATAGACAAGCTGCTTGGTGTGAAGAAATCAACTGTGGGAGCAATAATTAGAAAATGGAAGACATACAAGACGACTGATAATCTCCCTCGATCTGGGGCTCCACACAAGATCTCACCCCGTGGGGTGAAAATGATCTCAAGAACTGTGAGCAAAAATCCCAGAACCACACGGGGGAGACCTAGTGAATGACTTGCAGAGAGCTGGGACCAACGTTACACAGGTTACCATCAGTAACACACTACGCCGCCAGGTACTCAGATCCTGCAGTGCCAGACGTGTCTCCCTGCTTAAACCATTACATTTCCAGGTCCGTGTGAAGATTGCTAGAGAGCATTTGGATGATCCAGAAGAGTATTGGGAGAATGTCATATGGTCAGATGAAACCAAAGTAGAACTGTTTACTAGAAACACAACTCGGTGTGTTTGGAGGAGAAAAAATGCTCAGTTGCATCCAAAGAATACCATATCTACTGTGAAGCATGGGGGTGGCAACATCATGCTTTGGGGCTGTTTCTCTACCAAGGGACCAGGACGACTGATCCGTGTACATGAAAGAATGAATGGGACCATGTATCGTGAGATTTTGAGTGCAAACCTCCTTCCATCAGCAAGGGCATTGAAGATGAAACGTGGCTGTGTCTTTCAGTATAACAATGATCCCAAGCACACAGCCAGGGCAACGACGGAGTGGCTGCGTAAGAAGTATTTCAAGGTCCTGGAGTGGCCTAGCCAGTCTCCAGAGCTAAACCCTATAGAAAACCTTTGGAGGGAGTTGAAAGTACGTGTTGCCCAGTGATAGCCCCAAAACATCACTGCTCTAGAGGAGATCTGCATGGAGAAATGGGCCAACAGACCAGCAACAGTGTGTGCCAACCTTGTGAAGACTTACAGAAAGCTTTGACCTCTGTCATTGCCAACAAAGGATATATAACAAAGTATTGAGATGAACTTTTGTAATTGACCAAATACTTATTTTCCACCAAAATTTGAAAAAAAATTCTTTCCAAATCAGACAATGTAATTTTCAGGATTTGTTGTCTCATTTTGTCTCTCATAGTTGAGGTCTAACTATGATGTCAATTACAGGCCTCGCTCATGTTTTTAAGTGGGAGAACTTGCACAATTGGTGGCTGACTAAATACTTTTTTTCCCCACTGTATAGTGCCAAACAGATTGAACTTGGATTCATTCAACCACAACATCTTAGACCAATCTGTCTCTTTCCATTGGCTGCGTTCTTTGGCAAACTCAAGTTGGACCTTCCAGTTCTTTGCAGAGATGAAAGGCTCCTTGACTGGACCTCGTGCATTCAACCCTACTGCTCTTAGCCGTCGCACCACAGTTTGGTGACTCACTTTGACCCCATATTTGTCGTTCATTTTGTGTGAAATCTGTACAGCACTTTTATGGACATCAGATACTGACTTGTTCTTAATAATGTGATCAACTCTGGAGCAAGGTTTCCGTGGTCGTCCACTTCTAGGTTTGTCAGCTGTTCCATAACCTTCTTTTTCTTTCTTTAATATACGTGACACTTGACTCTGAAAACACTCTCAGAATAAGCTTCCTGACATCTGGTGAGAAATTTGGCTTTGTCTTTGCCATGTTTTAACCTAAAAACACACACATAAAAATAAAAGACAAATGTAAGCAAAATTCAACTACCCATGACAAAATATGCAAAATATTTGGCCCAGCAAATATTGAAAACTAACACAAAGGGATAAAACAATGTCAAACACAATTTTCGTCCTTATAGCTGACAAACATTTGCTTCTGGTTTACTAAAATCACTAGGAAAATGGCATCACAACAACTAGACAAAAGGAATTACATTTTTTTAAAAAATGCAAAACTTTTGGTCGCCGCTGTATGTTTTTCTCTGAAACATTGAATTGTATCAGAGTCAAACATACCTGGCTGGAATCATACAGCCAGTGTCTAGTACGTTCTGCTTGTAGATCTGGCAATATGTATCAGCTGTCAGGTTCCCTTTAACATCTTAGTGAAGACATATAATGTATTAACGTCAACAGCCACTCCTAAATCCTTATGGCCCCTTAGCGGGTTAGACACAGATAGGGGAAAAACATCACCAGGACTAAGAATGCATGTAGTGTGTGAAACGCGGTGGTGGAATCTCCTTTTTCACACCGAAATGGATATTAATAATTTACCATTAAAGGGCTGATATTTTAAGTTTGGATTGAGCTAGACAACCACTTACTTTTTCCACATCTACAAGCACCCAGCAATGGCAAAGTCTTGGGCTCTCCAGGATTGACAATAGACAAGTGGGTGAGCTAGTGTCTTTTTTAAATTTTTATTCATGGATATAGGCTGACAGATTTCCATCATTGTATATAAACAAATGTAATTATCAGAAAATAGGTAAGTATTTCAGTTCACTTTCCAAAAAGACAGCATCCAATTGGTTCCATTAGTGAACTGTTTCAGCACTTGTCCAAAATGGCTGCTAATAACTCAGGAGCTGGGGTTCGGAACATGTAACAACCTTCAAACATGTTTTTTTCTTGTAATGTGTTAATGCATTTCAATATTTCGTCAGTAACCACTAATTTCGGGCAAGTGCTGGAGCACCTCTCTTTTTGCAGATGTATATAATTGTACAGCAGTGTAAAGCAAAGCAAGCGATTTAACATTTCGCCGAGTTTACTGTTGCATTTCATGTATTACAGTCTTCAACTAACCAAATCCATAAACCTAAAGGGACACATTTTTGATTTTAGAAAATTTAGCAGTTCATTGGCCAAAAGCCTGTGGAGCACAATGGTTGCTCCCTGTTCCCATTTGTCATAATTATCATGACTTTTCAGCCAAACTAAAGAGTAAAACTTTTCTTCTGTTGCTTGCTGGAACCTCAGAGCATAAATTAGTCATGATGACAATAAAGGGAAGTGGGGACTGATTTCATTTCCTCTGTCACATTTGCCCATTTTAAGATTTCAATTGCATTGGCTTGTTTCAGCCTATAAAAGTACATTTCTATACAAAATATATCCTGGTGAAGCACTGGAGGCAAAGACAGCTTCCCCATCACCTCCTAATGAGATCAAGTGAAAAATTAAGACGTTTGAAAAAGTTTTGCTTAGGAAGTATCACCTCTTAACGAATAATTCATCCTTATTTTCTTTCTATTGCATATCAACCAACAGTTCCCTTTTGTTCCATGAAGGCAGGACCCAGAGGTGAAGAACAGCCTGAAGCGGTAAGTTGGGTGGAATTTAAAAGGGTTTCAGACATTAAACATCAACTCAACAAATATGAAAGCAATACTCTACTGATACTTGGTACCCAACGAGTTTTAGTTTCCAAATATCTGTGTTGATATACAAGAATCCATCCTACATAAAAAGGCATAAGTGTGACAACCAGGGGTCCATCCATTGCAATTGGCATGGATACACATAGTTTAGATGGCACCCCGTGCAGAATTTACATTTAGTGCTTCCCCTATGTTATTGTGACATGGGTCAAAAATGAGCACATAGACAAAGGACCTTCCATCTGAAAATTTCCCTAGATGCCCGGTTCAATTATAACCAGGATCATTGGGTTATGCCGGAGACATGCCATTATGGCAGAAGCACCGCTTTGAATCACAGCACCTGAGCACATCACATCTTCCTGTCTGTATGTCTTGTATCATCCAGTAGGAAAGTTGGTTCATGGCAAATACAATAAATTTAACAAGTCTATCCACCCCTGTTAAAATGTAAGCTTTTGTTATGTAAAAAAAACATACTAAGAAGAATAATTTCAGAACCTTTTCCACCTTTAATGTCACCTACAATCTGTACAATTTAATTGAAAAATAAAAATGAAATCTTTTTGAGTGGAAAAATAAAAATTAAGAACTAAACTAATGTGGTAGCATAAATATACACACTCTTAACCACTTCGCGCCAGAGCCTGTTTTTGCCTTCGTGGCCAATTTTTTCAATTCTGACCATTGTCACTTTATGAGGTAATTACTCTGGAACGCTTCAACGGATCCCCCTGATTTTGAGATTTTTTTTTGTGACATATTGTACTTCATGATAGTGGTAAAATTTCTTTGATATCACTTGCGTTTGATTGTGAAAAAATCGGAAATTTGGCAAAAATTTTGAAAATTTTGCAATTTTCAAACTTTGAATTTTCATGCCCTTAAATCAGAGAGATATATCACACAAAATAGTTAATAAATAACATTGCCCACATGTCTACTTCACATCAGCACAATTTTGGAACCAAATTTTTTTTTTGTTAGGAAGCTATAAGGGTTAAAAGTTGACCAGCGATTTCTCATTTTTACAACAAAATTTACAAAAACATTTTTTTTAGGGACCACATCTTATTTGAAGTGACTTTGAGGAGCCTTTATGACAGAAAATACCCAAAAGTGATACCATTCTAAAAACTGCACCCCTCAAGGTGCTCAAAACCACATTCAAGAAGTTTATTAACCCTTCAGGTGCTTCACAGGAATTTTTGGAATGTGGAAGAAAACAATGAACATTTAACTTTGTTTCACAAAACTGCTACTTTAACCTCAAATTTTTAATTTTCACAAGGGCAGCCAGAAAAAATGGACCCCAAAATGTGTTGTGTAATTTCTCCTGAGCACGCTGATACCCCATATGTGGTGCAAAGCCACTGTTTGGGTGCACGGCATGGCTTGGAAGGTAAGGAGCGCCATTTGACTTTTGGAATGGAAATTTGACTGGAATGGATAGCGGACGCCATGTTGCATTTGGAGAGCCCCAGAGGTGTCTAAACAGAGGAAACCCCCAACAAGTGACCCCATTTTGGAAACTAGACCCCTCAATGAACTTATCTAGATGTGTGGTGAGCACCTTGAACCCCCAGGGGCTTCACAGAATTTTATAATGTTGAAGTGTGAAAATAAAAAAACACATTTTTAACACAAAACTGCTACTTTAGCCTCAAATTTTTAATTTTCACAAGGGCAGCCAGAAAAAATGGACCCCAAAATGTGTTGTGCAATTTCTCCTGAGCACGCTGATACCCCATATGTGGTGCAAAGCCACTGTTTGGGCGCACGGCATGGCTTGGAAGGTAAGGAGCGCCATTTGACTTTTGGAATGGAAATTTGACTGGAATGGATAGCGGACGCCATGTTGCATTTGGAGAGCCCCTGAGGTGCCTAAACAGAGGAAACCCCCAACAGGTGACCCCATTTTGGAAACTAGACCCCTCAAGGAACTTATCTAGATGTGTGGTGAGCACCTTGAACCCCCAGGGGCTTCACAGAATTTTATAATGTTGAAGTGTGAAAATAAAAAAACACATTTTTAACACAAAACTGCTACTTTAGCCTCAAATTTTTAATTTTCACAAGGGCAGCCAGAAAAAATGGACCCCAAAATGTGTTGTGCAATTTCTCCTGAGCACGCTAATACCCCATATGTGGTGCAAAGCCACTGTTTGGGCGCACGGCATGGCTTGGAAGGTAAGGAGCGCCATTTGACTTTTGGAATGGAAATTTGACTGGAATGGATAGCGGACGCCATGTTGCATTTGGAGAGCCCCTGAGGTGCCTAAACAGAGGAAACCCACAACAAGTGACCGAATTTTACAATCTACTCCTCTGTATAAATTAATCTAGTGGTGGGAAAATAAGTAGATAGGTAAATGGTCACTAAACCCATAGATGAATTCCCACAGAGGTGTCATTTCTATAATGGGGTCACTTCAGGGGGGATTATGCTGTTCTGGCACTTTTCAGAGTACCAGAGCTAAAGAATCCCCCCTGAAGTGACCCCATTTTGGAAATGAAACCCCTCTGGGAATTCATCTATGGGTTTAGTGACCATTTTAACTCAATGGATGATTTCCAGAAAAAAGCACGCAATGGAAGGTTTAGATTCTGGAGAACCCCCCCTGGAAATTAAGTGAGCTCTACTCAAATGTGTCATTCACTAAATGAACCAAATGTTTGAATGACAAATTGGGATACATTTTTACAGTTTAAAAACGTGGTTCTGTGTGGAAGATTTTAAAGCAGTCAGTGACGCATAAGGCTGGCAATGATGGGCATTGTGGGCAATAGTAGCGGGTATCACGCCTCATTCCTCTCTTAGTACATACACGACATCTTTTCTGGGGGTTCCTTCTTGTTTCCGTTGCTGGAATAAGTGCAATAAAATGTCGCTCAGTGAGTCTTTTCACATCCTCAGATTCTAATGGATGAGCGGGGCTAACACTTTGAAAGACAAGATTTTCAATTACCTTTTCTTGATAATCAAGAAAAGGATCTGAATTTCCTGCTTTTTTGTACAACACAAAAGAATTGTATGTGGCCACCTGAAACAAATAAATAACCAACTTTTTATACCAGGTATAGGACTTTCTTGATACCTGGTATGGCTGTAGAACCTGGTCTGCAAGGTCCACACCCCCCATGTGTTTGTTGTAGTCAATGACTGACACAGGTTTTTGCTTCGGAGTGGTGGATCCTAGTTCTACAGTGGCCCTTGTGGCATCTGTGTGGATCGAGCTGAGGACAAAAATATCCCTCTTATCCCTATATTTCAGGGCAAGCAGCTCTCCGTTGCGTACAGCCCCTGACTGCCCCTTTTGAAACTTTTGGTTGACCAATGGTTGTGGAAACCCCTGACGGTTTTTACGGATGGTCCCACAAGCCCTGATGTTGTGTTCAACCAGACTTTTAAATAGGGGTATGCTGGTGTAATAATTGTCCACATATAGATTGTAGCCTTTTTGAAAAAATGGACTTATCAGCTCCCAAACTATTTTTCCAGATGTCCCCAGATAAGTAGGGCATCCTGGTGGGTTTAGTTGGCTATCTTTCCCCTCATATATGCGAAAAGCGGATGTGTATCCGGTTGAACTTTCGCACATTTTATAGAGCTTTATTCCAAACCTTGCCCTTTTAGATGGGATAAATTGCTTGAGGTGCAGTCTTCCTTTGAATTTTACAAGGGACTCGTCTATAGAAATATTTTGTGTTGGGGTGTAGAGGCTTAAGAATTTTTCTGACAAATTTTCAATGATGGGTCTAATTTTATATAACCTGTCATGTTCTGGGGCATTTCTGGGCAGGCATTGACTATTGTCGTTAAAATGCCAAAACCGCATGAGCATTTCATAACGGGTCCTAGGCAGAATGACTGAAAACATAGGGGTGGCTTGAACAGGGTGGTTGGACCAGTAGGATCGAATGCTCGGTTTTTTAACAAGCCCCATGGCAAATGTAAGTCCTAAAAATTTTTTTATTTCCGGGACATTAGTTGGTGTCCATAAATTTGCCCTAGCATAGTAAGATCGGGGATTCTGGCTTATGAATTGGGACGCGTATAAATTTGTTTGCACGACAATATGCTCTAGCAAGCTGTCTGTAAAAAACAAATTAAAAAAATGAATTGGTCCAAAATCTTCCACCTCCACATTTATACCAGGAATGGCGTTGAAATCAGGGCTGAATGGAGCAGTCGAATCTGAAGCCTCCCATCTGGGAAATGCTAGATCATGTGGCAACGCCCCTTGTACACTGGCGTGCGCCAATTCACTAGTAGCAGGGACAGCGCTTGTACTGGGCAGTGTTCCCTGATTTGGAGACGTTTCTCCAGTAGCGCTATTTGCCCCTATTGTTGTACTGGTCCTTGGGCTTGAGGATGGAACAGAATCACTGCTCATTTCTGGGCTCTCAGTGTCGCCGCTACTAAAGCCCTCAAAATCCATATCTCCATCTGAGATTGCGCTGTCATCAGTGTCAGAACACAGCAGGGCATACACCTCCTCTGCGGTATAAGTCTGACAGGCCATTTTATTTTTATATTTTTTGACTGGACTGAACGGACCAGACTGAAAGGACGGGACCGGACTGGACTGACCGGACTGATCTGACAGGACTGACTGACTGATGTGACAGGACTGACTGACTGATCTGACAGGACTGACTTACTGACAGATCTGACAGGACTGACTGACTGACAGATCTGACTGACTGACAGATCTGACAGGACTGACTGACTGACAGATCTGACAGGACTGACTGACTGACAGATCTGACTGACTGACAGATCTGACAGGACTGACTGACTGACAGATCTGACAGGACTGACTGACTGACAGATCTGACAGGACTGACTGACTGACAGATCTGACAGGACTGACTGACTGACAGATCTGACAGGACTGACAGGACTGACTGACAGATCTGACAGGACTGACTGACAGGACTGACTGACTGACAGATCTGACAGGACTGACAGATCTGACTGACAGATCTGACAGGACTGACAGATCTGACTGGACTGATCTGACAGGACTGACTGACTGACAGATCTGACTGGACTGATCTGACAGGACTGACTGATCTGACAGACTCACTAACCCTAACTCTTACTTTCTTTTTTATTTTTATTTTTTTTTTACTTTCACAGTGGCAAGGCTGACAGCTCTTGTCACACTGTTTCTCCTCTGCTCTCTCACTGAGATCGGAGGAGAAACTGCATTTATCAGGCAGATCGCCCGGGAAAGTTTGTTGCTAAAACAAACTTCCCTGGTGATCTCTCTGATTGGCTGGTGTGACGCTGACATCATCGAGACCTGAGCCAATCAGGTCTCGATGATGTCAGAGGTCACAGCACCGGGATCCCCGCCGCTGACAGGTATGTGGGGGGTCCCGATCGCCGACCACCGGCTGTCCCTATCTTTTAAATGCCGCGATCGCTATGGATCGCGGCATCTAGAAGATAGGAACAGGTTAACATCATGGGGACCTGATCCAATCAGGTCCCCATGATGCCACATGTCAGAGCTATCGCTCTGAACCGGTACCGCAGCGCTAGCAGGACCCTGGGGGTCCTGAGCGCTGCGGGACCACCCACCGTTTTTAAACGTCGGCGCTGCACAGAGCCCAGGCAGCGCCGACGTTTATGTACAGTGGGCGGTCCTGAACCGGTTAAACTAAAACTTTGCTGAAGACCCCTTTGAATTTCTAACAGCATTTAGTCTTTTTGGGAAGGAGTTTACCAGCATGGCACATCTAGAATTGGCAATCTTTGTTCACTCTTCATTGCAATAGCGCTTCAATTTTGTCAGATTATAAGAGCATCTCCTGTTTACAGTGCCGTCTTCAGGTCACATAGATTTACACTTGGATTCAGATCTGGGCTCTGGCTGGGCCATTCCAAAACATTGATCATCTGGTGAAGCCATTTTTTGATTGATTTGGAGGTATGCTTAGTGTTGTTGTCATGCTGAAAGGTGAAATTCTTCTTCATCCTAATTAGAGATGAGCGTTGTTCTACTCGAACTGTTCGCCAATCTCAAATTCGAGCTGTTTTGGGCGGTGTTCGAGCCGGTCGGCGAACACGAACAATTTGAGAAAAATTCGGCTGTTCGAGGTTATGTTCGATAACTGTTCGTGCACCAAAATCATAACTGGATTTTTTCTCAGTAATGATGAAAATTAATGTTAATACGCAGTTTGAGTGTACAGCGGGGCGGGGGGAGGGGCAGGGGATGGATCTCTGCAGGAACAATGAAGATCTCCATTTTTTTTTCTCTTTCCCGCATTTGCAGTGGGGAGGTGCAATCTGTCAGCCTATCAGCAGCGCACACACGGAGCGAAGTGCTTTTTTTCACACAAGCAAGGGCATGTGTGATTGGCAGTGTATGTCACATGTCCTTGCCCTATAAGACCAAGCCATTTTCCCCGTCGCCACCATTTTCTCACTGCTGCAGCTGCGTGTTAGACGGCACCGCTGTTGCTGTGTGCACTATACCTTGTTAATTTCAAGCCAATTTTCGCACAAATATACAGATAGCTTGGGAGTAGGGAATAGTTGTGATTGCAGTCCTTTTAAGGACTAGGTTACAGCATTTCCTACGACTTTTATCAGGCAGGTCTGTGCTCTTAAATAGATAGATTGTGGGAGTAAAGACTAATTGTAATTGGAGTCCTTTTCAGGACTAGGTTACATCAGTTCCTATCAGTTTTTGCCAGGCAGGTCTGTGCCAGTGCTGTGCAAGTTTTTTTCACAGCATTTGGCTGAATCTAGCAAAGCTAATCCTTTTTGGCCTATTGCAGAGTGTGTTAGTCAGTGGAGTAGCCTATCTGTGTTGCAAGATATACCACCTGTGTATAGAATACCAATTTTTTTACTGCACCTAGTGAAGTAAAATCTTTTGGGCATAGCATCATTCTATTAGTCCATCTATACTGACCTCCATCAGGTTGCAAACTGAATATAATTTTTTTCTGCATCTAGCTCTGAAAAAATATTTGGGCTTCTAGCGGTGTGTGGGACTTGGTCTATTAGTCCATCTATACTGACCTCCATCAGGTTGCAAATTAAAAATAATTTTTTTCTGCATCTAGCTCTGAAAAAATATTTGGGCTTCTAGCAGTGTGTGGGACTTGGTCTATTAGTCCATCTATACTGACCTCCATCAGGTTGCAAATTAAAAATAATTTTTTTCTTCATTTATCTCTGAAAAAATATTTGGGCTTCTAGCAGCGTGTGGGACTTGTTCTATTAGTCCATCTATACTGACCTCCATCAGGTTGCAAATTAAAAATATTTTTTTTCTGCATGTAGCTCTGAAAAAATATTTGGGCTTCTAGCAGTGTGTGGGACTTGGTCTATTAGTCCATCTATACTGACCTCCATCAGGTTGCAAATTAAAAATAATTTTTTTCTGCATCTAGCTCTGAAAAAATATTTGGGCTTCTAGCAGTGTGTGGGACTTGGTCTATTAGTCCATCTATACTGACCTCCATCAGGTTGCAAATTGAATAAAAAATTTTTCTGCATCTAGCTCTGAAAAAATATTTGGGCTTCTAGCAGTGTGTGGGACTTGGTCTATTAGTCCATCTATACTGACCTCCATCAGGTTGCAAATTGAATAAAAAAATTTTCTGCATCTAGCTCTGAAAAAATATTTGGGCTTCTAGCGGTGTGTGGGACTTGGTCTATTAGTCCATCTATACTGACCTCCATCAGGTTGCAAATTAAAAATAATTTTTTTCTGCATCTAGCTCTGAAAAAATATTTGGGCTTCTAGCAGTGTGTGGGACTTGGTCTATTAGTCCATCTATACTGACCTCCATCAGGTTGCAAATTAAAAATAATTTTTTTCTGCATCTAGCTCTGAAAATATATTTGGGCTTCTAGCAGTGTGTGGGACTTGGTCTATTAGTCCATCTATACTGACCTCCATCAGGTTGCAAATTAAAAATAATTTTTTTCTTCATTTATCTCTGAAAAAATATTTGGGCTTCTAGCAGCGTGTGGGACTTGTTCTATTAGTCCATCTATACTGACCTCCATCAGGTTGCAAATTAAAAATAATTTTTTTCTGCATCTAGCTCTGAAAAAATATTTGGGCTTCTAGCAGTGTGTGGGACTTGGTCTATTAGTCCATCTATACTGACCTCCATCAGGTTGCAAATTAAAAATAATTTTTTTCTGCATCTAGCTCTGAAAAAATATTTGGGCTTCTAGCGGTGTGTGGGACTTGGTCTATTAGTCCATCTATACTGACCTCCATCAGGTTGCAAATTAAAAATAATTTTTTTCTGCATCTAGCTCTGAAAAAATATTTGGGCTTCTAGCAGTGTGTGGGACTTGGTCTATTAGTCCATCTATACTGACCTCCATCAGGTTGCAAATTAAAAATAATTTTTTTCTGCATCTAGCTCTGAAAAAATATTTGGGCTTCTAGCAGTGTGTGGGACTTGGTCTATTAGTCCATCTATACTGACCTCCATCAGGTTGCAAATTAAAAATAATTTTTTTCTTCATTTATCTCTGAAAAAATATTTGGGCTTCTAGCAGCGTGTGGGACTTGTTCTATTAGTCCATCTATACTGACCTCCATCAGGTTGCAAATTAAAAATATTTTTTTTCTGCATCTAGCCCAGCTAATAGTTTTGGCCTAATACCACAGTTTGGCCACTCAGCTCTGCTCGGTTACCATCCATTGTTTTTTTGTGCAAACAACTCCAGAGTTGTGAATTAGTTAACCACCAAAATGAGTGGAAAAAGGCCTGCTGCTGGTGGAAAGGGGAATAGGCATGTTGGGAAGGGGAAAAAAGGTTGTGTCCGTGGGGTAGGTGCAGAAGAAAGACCATCTTCCAGCCAAACTAAAATGTCTACTTCTTTTAGCGGACAATGTGATAAGATCCCTTTCTTACGGCCACGCCAATCGCTACAAATTCCAGATGAGGCACAAAAACAGCAGGTGCTTCAACGGATATCAAGTGCTCCTTTAAGTGGGCTCTCCTCCACATCAACTTCAACATCACAAATACTCCAGTCCTCAAAGGTGTCACCCAAATCGCACTTGCTTCCTCACAGCTCCCAAATCTCCAGCTGCCCGTCTGAGTATGAGGTAGAACAGATGGTTGAGTCTGCAGAGCTGTTTACTCATACTATAGCCTGGGAATCAGAGGTCGACTCCAGCGCTTCTGTGAATCCAGACGAGGAAATGATCTGCACTGATGCCCAGAATCTTTATGAGTCGGATCCAGGACCAGACGCAGAAGGTTCTGACCATAATGTAGACCCTCATTCCCAAACTGTAACTCCTGTTGGTGGAGACAATGAGGAAGACGATGATAAGACTCAAATACCTGATTGGAGCGACAACTTTAGTTTTTTGTCAGGGCAGGAACAGGTTGGCTCTGAGGACGACGGGTGTGATAACGCACAGGGTGATGATGATGAGGTCGGAGATCCCACTTACTGTCAACCCACAGTCAGCCAAGAGATGAGGTCAGCAGAGGAGGTGGAGGAAGATGCTAGTGACGACGAGGTCAGGTTGCGCCTTCCTGGACAGAGACGTAGTACTGGAAGCACGTCAACAACTGCATCCTCAAACACAACTCTGCCTCTCACCACAAGTCGTGGTGGCTCTTCAGGTCGCATGGGTGCTAAGCCTTGCATAGCCTGTGCATTTTTTCAGATCGATAAAGATGACCCAACTCGTGTTATCTGTAACATTTGTCAGCAAAAGCTAAGTAGCGGCCAAAAAATACATAGTTTGAGTACTTCATGCATGAACCGGCACATGGACATGAAGCATAAGTTGCAGTGGGAAGCTCAGTGTGCTACAATGCGGCCTAGCCGGCCGGGCCAATCACCGTCTGCCATATCTTGTGCATCCGCGGCCTCTTCATCCTCTGTGACTGGGGGGACAGCAGTCACACCTGTTTTGGGGCGCAGACCTGCCACCTCTTTACCCGCAACAGCCAGCGTGATTGGCAGGTCATCATTTTCTTTGGAGGTGGTAACACCAGCTGGTGTTGAGCGCTGTCCGACATCGATAGCACCACCTTTGGATCAAGGCAACCTAACATGTCCGCCTGCATCTTCCTCACAGACTGGCAGTTTGCCGGGGACACCCTTATCAACCCCGTCTAAGCACAATAGCCAGCCCTCGGTCCCTCAGATGTGGACAAGTAAAAGACCATTTCCTCCTAGCCATGAGAAAGCTAAGAGGTTGAATTTCACCATCTGCAAGCTCTTGGCTACAGAAATGCTGCCTTTCCGCCTGGTGGTCACATAGGATTTTCGAGACCTTATGTCCGTCGCAGTGCCCCAGTACCAGATGCCCAGTCGGCACTACTTCTCAAAGAAAGGTGTGCCTGCGCTCCACCAGCATGTCGCACACAACATCACCGCTTCTTTGAGAAACTCTGTGTGTGACAGGGTGCATTTCACCACAGACACTTGGACGAGTAGGCATGGACAGGGGCGTTACATGTCGCTGACTGGGCACTGGGTAACTATGGTGACAGCAGGACAAGGGGCTGCTGTCCAAGTCTTGCCGTCCCCACGAGTTGTGCGTCAATCCTCTTTATGTCAAAGTTCCTCCACTGCTTCTGCCTCCTCAACCTCCTCTCGGTCTTCCACCTGCACCCAAAGCCTGTCTGGTCATGCCACAAGCTTTCTAACTGCGCAGAAGGGATCCTGCACACCTCCTTACTATGTTGGCAGTAGGGCTCAACGTCATCAGGCGGTTTTTACATTGAAATGTCTGGGAAATGTGAGTCACACAGCTGAGGAGTTGTGGTCAGCTCTGGAGAACCAATTTCATGAATGGTTGTCTCCACTGGACCTGAAACCAGGGAAGGCCGTGTGCGACAATGCTGCAAACCTGGGTGCGGCCCTTCGCCGGGGCAATGTCACACACGTGCCTTGTATGGCTCACGTGTTGAACCTGGTTGTCCAGCAATTTTTAGCCCACTATCCCAGACTAGATGGCCTTCTGCAGAGGGCACGGTCGCTGTGTGCTCACTTCCGCCGTTCGCATCCCGCAGCTCAGCGACTTACATCTCTACAGAAGTCGTTGGGCCTGCCACTTCACCGGCTAAAATGCGATGTGCCTACCCGGTGGAATTCAACTCTGCACATGTTGCAGCGACTGTGGCAGCACCGACAAGCCCTGGTGCAATACGTTCTGACGTATAGCCTGGGCCAACGAGATTCAGAGGTGGGGCAAATCACGCTGGAGGAGTGGTCTCAGATCAGGAACCTATGCACCCTTCTGCACAGTTTTGAAATGGCGACGAAGATGTTTAGTGCTGACGATGCCATTATCAGCATGACTATTCCGGTGATTTACATGCTGGAGCACATGTTAAACAGAATTCGGAGTCAGGTGGTGGCACAAGAGGAGGTGGAGGAAGTAGAGGAGGAGGAGTTGTATGCGGAAGGGCTAACATCTGCAAGGTCCAGACGGTCGGCAGCACCAAGGCGGCAGGCATGTGAGGGTGGGGGAGATGGTTTTACCAGGGCGCATGGTAGCAGCCAAACTAGTGAGGAAGGTGCAGGAGCCCAGGAAGAAGTGGAGGACGAACTGATGGAAGACTCATCAGATGAGGGAGACCTTGATCACATTTCTGTTGTGCGAGGTTGGGGGGAGAGGACAGAGGAAGGAAGCATGATTGTTACCTCGCCACCAACACAACAGGGACTTGGTGCTCCTGGATGCGCAACACACATGAGTGCCTTCTTGCTGCACTACCTGCAACATGACCCTCGAATTGTGAGAATTAGAAATAATCCTGACTACTGGGTTGCCACACTGTTAGATCCCCGGTACAAAAGTAAATTTGCAGAAATTATTCCTGCCATAGAAAGGGATGCACGCATGCAGGAGTATCAGCAGAGACTGTTGCAGAATCTTACATGTGCTTTTCCACAAAATACCAGTGGTGCACGTAGTGAATCTCACAGTTCCAACTTGCCAACCGTGGGACCGTCAAGTGTTCAGCACTCAAACCGTAACAGAACCACAGTATCTGCTGGTAACATCAATTTTGCGGAATCATTTCACCACTTTTTTAGCCCATCCTTTGCAAGGCCACAGGAGACAAGAAGTCTGACACATAGTCAACGCCTAGAGACGATGGTACAGGAGTATCTCCAAGTAAACATTGAAGCCACGACTGTGTCACTGGACCCTTACTCTTTTTGGGCTTCCAATCTGGATAAATGGCCGGAGCTAGCCACTTACGCCTTGGAGATCTTGTCATGCCCCGCAGCCAGCGTTCTGTCTGAACGTGTGTTCAGCGCTGCTGGTGGTGTGCTGACAGATAAGCGCACGCGGCTCTCCACTGATAATGTAGACAGACTCACGTTCATAAAGATGAACAAATCATGGATCCGAAACGACTTTTCTACCCCTGTGTCATCCTGGGGAGAGTAAAAGCTTGATGATTGGTTAAAATCACCCTACCAACCGTTTTAAGCTTTCAAATTACTAATCATGTTTATCTGTATCTTGACTGGAAAATAATTTGGGCTTTGTAGCAGTGTGCAGCACTGATCCTATTAGGCCATCTATAATAAGCTTCACCAGATTTAAAATTAAAAATAATTTTTAGCTGCATCTAGCCCGGAAAATAATTTTGGGGCTCCGAGATGCGCAAGACACATAAGTGCCTTCTTGCTGCACTACCTGCAGCATGACCCTCATATTGTCAGAATTCGAAGTAATCATGACTACTGGGTTGCCACACTCTTAGATCCCCCAAACTTTTCGATCAACCTTTTCATTTTAATAAAGACCAAAAAAATGGTCATTTTTGAAATTATAAGCATTAGCAGGTTGTTAGAAACTGAAATCAAACAGTTTTCAACTCAAAACTTTATTGTAGGTGATGTTACATTTTCACATAGGACCCCTTGTTCGAAAGGAGCTTCTGAACTCTCTCGTCCATTGAATTTGTCAGGTTTTGGATGGTTTCTGCTTCAATTGTTTTGCATGAGGACAGAATACCCTCCCAGAGCTGTTGCTTAGATGTGAACTGCCTCCCGCCATCATAGACACTCCTTTTAATGATGCTCCAAAGGTTCTGAATGGGGTAGAGGTCAGGGGAGCATGGGGGTCACACCATAAGTTTGTCCCCTTTTATGCCCATATCAGCCAGAGATGCAGATGTTTTATGTGCAGCATGAGATGGTGCATTATCATGCAGAAAAATGATCTTGCTGTGAAATACACGGTTCTTCTTCTTGAACCATGGCAGGAAGTGCTGTTTGAGAAAATCCACATACATTATGGAGTTCATCTTTAGCGCCTTCAGGGATCCTAAAGGGGCCGACAATCTCTCTCCCCATGATTCCAGCCCAAAACATTACTCCACCTCCTCCTTGTTGGCGCTGTAGCCGTGTTTGCGTGGGGTGTCCATCAACCAGCCATCCTCCACTCCATTCATCTGGACCATCGAGCGCTGCACGGCACTCATCCGTGAACAAAACAGTTTTGAAATCAGTCTTCATGTAATGTTTGGCCCACTGGAGCCGTTTCTGCTTGTGTGAAGTGGATAGAGGAGGTCGACAGGATGGCATATGCACAGCTGCAAACCTCTGAAGGACCCTGCATCTTGTTGTTCGGGGGACGTTGGAGGCACAAGCAGCTTCAAAAACTTGTCTGCTGCTATGACAAGGCTTTTTTGCCGCTGCTGTTTCAACCTGACGTAATTGCCTGTAGGAAAGAGTCCTCAATTTGCCCTTATCAGCACGCACACGTGTGTACTGTGAATCAGCTACATACTTCTTGATTGCCAAGACACTTCATCCTGATCATCGCACAATGTTGATTGTAGTCATGCCTTGACCTAAACACTCCACAATTTGTTGCTTCTCAGCAGCCGACACATCCTTTTTCTTTCCCATTTTGGCAGAAAATGTAGGCTGCTTAATAATGTGAGAGAGCCTTCTTAAGTAGTCTTGCCTTTCATTGGACACACCTGCCAAACTAATTAGCACAGGTGTCTGCAATTGCTTACAGTGATATAAAGAGCCCTGACACACATCACCATCAATGAGTTTAACTGACAAACAAACAAATTCTTCCCTTATCACTCCTAAACACTTTTTGCATAATAATTTGGAACGCGGTGTACATGTGCTTTTCCACAAAACACCAGTGGTTCACGTAGTGAATCTTACAGTTCTAACTTGCCAACCGTGGTCTGTATGGAATTGTTCAATAAAGGGCCCAAAATTAAGATAACATAGATGGGAGAGGTCTCTATGAATAGGAATTCCTAAGTATTTGATACCCTGTGAGGGCCAGGCAAAGGGAAAGTTGGACTGGATGGAATCCTATATGGATTTAGGGAGGGACACATCGAGGGCCTCAGACTTCGCTGCATTGATTTTAAAATTTTACCATGTAACAAAGTGATCTATTTCAGCCATAACAGCAGGGATGGATATATGTGATTGAGTGATATATACTAGGACATCATCAGCAAATAGAGAGCACTTGTACTCGGTGCCTCCCACCTCAATCCACCTAATATTGGGGTTATGGCGAATTGATGAGAGCAGGTGCTCCGTCACTAGGATGTATAAGAGAGGGGACAGAGGACATCCCTGCCTTGTCCCATTGGTGATTGTGAAAGGTGATGAAAATGTTCTGACGCACCCCCTGGGCCTTGGGACACCCGGAGCCGGACCCTTTTTGGTGGATGCTGGTGGTTGTAGTCTTCGTGGCGGCGATCCGGTTCCGTGGCTCAGGGCGGTCAAACCAGTGGCGGAACTATTTATGTGGTTTTGATGTTTAAATGTCCGACTACGCCACCCGTGGATTGCGGTCAGAGTGAACCGCCGCTACAGGGCAGACCGCTAAGGCTGGTGTTGTGGGTGCAGCAGAGCGTAGCATAACTCCCCACGGGAGGAGTATAGCCTCAGGGCAGTGTATGCGGAGGATGGGGGTGATGGTGCAGGGCAGCAGCAGTAACGACACGGAGTCAGTGATGCAGTTCAGGGCCTTTACTCACAGTTCTTATTATCCAGACCACGTCTGCAGGTAACGGCTGCCCACGTCGTACTGTGCTCACCAGGTGAGGGGCTCAGACAACTCCCAGATAACTTTGGAGCGCTTCACAGGACCCCGTTTGTGTGTCCTTTGTCTGGCCTTTCTTACCAACACTTCTGTCCGGCTGCCTTGGGCCTCCTCTTGGTAAACATGGCGCCAGTTTCCCTGACCCTATGTGGTGCCTTCCTAGCGGGTGGAGCAAGGGGCTGCGCCACATAAAATGTCAGAGCCTCCGGTTTCTAGCTGAGGGTCGTTTCCTGCCTCCACTAGTTCGGGGACCGGTCTCCCCCTTTGGCCTGACCCCTCCACGCAGGTGGATTCGGGCGTGCGGTGGCGACTCGCCCGTCCGCACCCCTGGGATCCCTTCATTCCTCGTTCCTGGAGCCTTCTCCGCTCCTCTTCCTTCCTTCTCCCTCTTGCAGGCCTGGGCCTCTGTTACTAGGCCCGCCTCCGGAGCAGAGCTCATGCAGAGCCCCTGCTCCCTGCCACTTCTGCTCAGACTTCTCTGCACTGAACTAAGATGGTGCCCACCTTTTATACTCCCTTCTCAATGCACCCAGGAACTGCTTCCTCCCTGCTCCTGCACTGCAGGGTTCCCCTTCCTCAGTGTTCCCTCCCCCCACTCCAGCCAGGGACAGGGACTGTCGTGCCCATCTCAGGGGCATATTGGTCGCCCTGCCCCACGGCAATGTGGTGTAATGCATGCAGGTGTCGGGTCCTGATCCACACTCCATCCTTATCTGAGAGTGAGATATCACACCTCTGGGTGAGGTGCAATACGTCTGTAGCAACCGAGCCCTCGGTGCTACAGTTCCATTTATCTTCAGCCTAGGTGACGTATTGTGATACAGGGCCGTGATTTTGGCTATAAAAGGGTCCCCTAGACCCCTACCCCAAGCTTTTTAAGAGAATCATATATGGCGTGCCAGGAGACTCTATGGAATGCTTTCTCAGCATCCAACGAGAGTATCTACTTACAAATTTTTAACTGCATCTAGCCCAGGAAATACTTTGTGCCTAGTAGCAGTGTCTGCTAGTCAGCGGATTATCCCGGCTGTTAAGCAAGCTACACCACCTGTAGTTTGGACACTTAATTTTTTCAAAGGAAATGCTTCGGGACCACGGGATACTTAGTGAAGAGCATCAGGAGGCACCCCAAGGCATAGGGGCTGGGACTGGCACTAGGATGCCTTGCGGTGGACAGCCGAGCTCGATCCTTATAAAAGCTTTTTAACTGCAGCAGCTTTAGTGGACGCTACTGGAGCTGGAATTACGCGGCTGCTGGCATGAGACTTGCCCTCCAATAGATCCTTGTAAATGGATTTAAAGTGTATTCATTCAAATTAGAGGGACAATTTAAATTAAAAAGCTTAGAGCTGCCTCCACCACAGGGGGGCTCTCTCGACCCACCAGCGGACAGGCACCAGTATTGGGAGAGGGGGGCTGGCCGCCAGGGTTCACCGCGGCTCTGGCACAAACCCGGCGACACGGAGGTGGCACGGGCAGGAGCGGACTGGCCGTCTCGGCTTCTCACTTTTTGGATTTTAGAAGGGCATGACATGCCTATATCTGTGTCTCCCCCTCCTTTTACTCCTCCACCTCTTTTCTTTTCGCATGACTATATGTACTTGTCACTTTTCCATGTGTTAGTTGTGTCTTCTGAGCAGTTTGTCAGCTTTTGGACACCTTTGAAGGTGTTTTCTATGTGTTTCTATGTGTTTTTGTTTGCCTGCCATTGGTTTTAACGGTGTTCGAAGGTGTTCGACGAACAGTTCGACGAACAGTTCGGCGAACACACGGGTGTTCGACGAACCGAACCGAACTCGAACACTACGGGGGTGGCTCAACACTAATCCTAATCTTTTCAACAGAAGCATGAAAGTTTTGATGCAAAATTGACTGATATTTGGAGCTGTTTATAATTCCCTCCTTCTTTATTTAAAACCCAGTTTCAGCTGCCAAAAAAACAACTCTAAAGCATAATGCTGTATCTACTATACTTCACTTTGGGTATGGTGTTATTTTGGTGATGTGAAGGGTTGACTTTGTGCCAAACACACCTTTTGGATTTATGGCCAAGAGGTTGAACCTTGATCTAACAAGACTTTCACACATGCTTTTGTCAGGCATAATTTAAGTTTTGGCAAAACATAGCTGGGCTTGGATGTTTTTTTTGCCACTCCACCCCAGACCACACATATGAAGAATATGGGAGGTTGTTGTCACATGCAGTACATAACCAATACTTGCCAGAAACTCCTGCAGCTCCTTTAATGTTGCAGTAAGCCACTTGGTAGCCTTGCAGACCTATCTTCCTCTTTTCTTTTCATCAACTTTTGAGGGACACCCAGTTCTAAGCAATGTCACTTTTGTGCCAAATTTAAGCTCCTTCATGATGATCATCTACGCAGTGCACCATGGAATGGTTAATGGCTTGGAATTTTTTTTGTACCTTTCTTCTCACTAATAACTTAAATGGTTTTAAGTGAAAAGGAAGGAAAGGTGGAAGAAATCAAGGAGGAAAGGAAATGTAATTATAAATAAATTCCTAAATACATCTTGTTACATTGACAGAAACCTGTCATATAATGTTAGTAGTACAGGAGCCTGTGAGTATGTGCAGTTGGAAGTGCCATTGCTATGACCTGCAGGTAGCTTAAGAGTATAAGTATATCAAGATCACATCAGCTGCTCAGCTATCAAAAAGACAGGGTGGACAGCAGTGTGAGCAGCCTCTTCTTATCTCAGCAACCCTGGTATCTCCAGTATTAGATCAGATAGAAAGGGTGGGCAGCAGTGTGAATGAACTCTTCTTACCTCAGCACTCCTGGTATCTCCAGTGTTACATCAGATAGATAGAATGGACGTCAGTATGAGTAGTCTCTTCTAACCTCATCAGTTCTGGTATCCCAGTGTTAGATCAGATAGGGATGGTCAGGAGTGTGAGCAGCATTTCTTACTTCAACACTCTTACTATCTCAGTATTAGATCAGATAGACAGGCTGGCCAACAGTGTGATTGGCCTATTTTTACCTCAACACCCTGGTATCTCAATATTAAATCAGATAGACAGGGCGGGCAGCAGTGTGATTAGCCTAAACTTACCTTAACACTCTGATATATCCAGTATTAGATTGGGTAGACAGGGTGGACAGTAGTGTGATTTGACTAATTTTTACCTAAGCACTCCTGGTTTTTCTAATAGTATATCAGATAGACAGGGTGTATAGCAATGTGAGAAACCTCTTCTAACCTCAGCACCCTAGTATCTCCAGTATTAGATCAGATAGACAGAGTGGACAGCAGTGTTAGCAGCCTCTTCTTACCTCATCACTTCTGGTATCTCCAGTATTAGATCAGATAGACAGGGTGGACAGCAGGTGGAGCTGCCTCTTCTTACCTCATCACTTCTGGTATCTCCTGTATTAGATCAGATAGACAGGATGTACAGCAGTGTGAGCAGCCTCTTCTTACCTCAGCACTTCTGGTATCTACAGTATTAGATCAGAGAGACAGGGTGGACAGCAGGTGGAGCTGCCTCTTCTTACCTTATCACTTCTGGTATCTCCTGTATTAGATCAGATAGGATGTACAGCAGTGTGAGCAGCCTCTTCTTACCCCAGCACTCCTGGTATCCTTGTATTAGATCAGAATATCCACCCACTAGGAAATTATATTCTTACACATGAAGGGAAGGTGGCAGAACTTCTACTGCACATACTCAAATGCACCTGTCCTATTACCATTCTAGGACTGGCTTCTGTCAGTGAAACAAGATAGCAGCCATTTTAATGTACTACAATAATTTCCTCACTATTCAAAATGATTGTAATACACTAATTAAAGGTATTCAGAAATTTACTTATAGTGGCGTTTTCCTATCTTTAGTTTTAATTATCCACTCCCAGGAAACCCTTTTAGAGGTGATTTTTTTAGATAAGCAATGACAGTGGCAATTATAACTTCTCCCACAGTTTTATATCTAACTAAACAGTATCAATGTCATTAAAATAAGCCTGTCACCTGATCCATCCTGCCCAAACCACAGGCAGTATAAATTGTAGCGAGGTATATTTTTCTCTAAAACACTCTGGCATTTCAGAAAACACATACTTTAAAGATAGGGAGAGATGAGACTAGTGAGGCTCCACCCCTGGCAGGCTTCTCCCTGCTCCACTCTAAGCTATTGACAGGTTTCTCCCATAACGAGTGACCTGACAGTCACCTGCAGCTGAGAAGAGCTGGCCAGGGGCAGAACCATACTAGTTTCGTTTTTCTCTATGGTCCCCGACTAGTTCTTTAAAGATAGAGGTGGACAGCAATGTGAGCAGCCTTTTCTTACCCCAGAGTGTTTCAGAAAAAAGGCGGCAATTTGGAACCAGGCTGTCTGCAGTTTCAGCAGCATAGATCAAGTAACAGGTTCCCTTTAATAGTCGATGTGATAATTATGTCTGCTTATTACTTTGAATAGTCTCTGAGTCTAAAGGGTGTGGTAGAGTTGCTCGCTCTGCTGCACTCGGAGGTAGATACAGGACACTGTCTCTATGACTTGGTGGTTTATTATAAGAAGCAGCATAAACCATGGCCAAGTGCATAACATAAACACAGCCTTTCTGGCATAACAGGAAACAAAAAGGACAAAGGTACAGAACAGTCCTCACTTCCACCGAGGTTCGGCCACTCAGGGTTAGAAATAGCACATGGTCCAGTTTAGCACACAAAAACAAGCTCCTCTCCCTCAGGAGCTAGCTTCCACACACTGAACAACACCTGAGTGAAAAGTCTGGCTATTTAAAGCCCAGACCACACCCTGGGGTGGAGATATGGTGAATGACCTCCTGCCTGCACTATGGTCACCTATAAAACATGTCATTTTAAATGGCCGATTAACCCTCTCTGCACCTACTATGCAGGGGAAGACTTCCACATTTCACATCACTAAAGCTAACATCCACATATCTCTACTCCAGTATTCTGCCAGTGACCTTGTCACAAGGGACAATGGAGCAACAATCTCAACAGCATGTCTGAAGTCCACAAAAATGTTCTGTAAGTTTGCCTTACTCACTGTTACGCTCGCGCCCGGACTGACTCACGTGAGCTTGATTAGTGATCCCACTGGACCATGAACCAATGAGTGCCTGGAGGGGCGTAACTAAGTATCAACTCGGTCCGACCAAGCTCACACGGCGGCTCAGTCGACTCCGTGAACCAGGGAGGAACCGAGCAGAGGGACCAGGTGCTACTCCAGGTCAGACCCCGTTCACAGCTGTTGACCCACACCGGGGAATGAAGGAACAGGCAGGTTAGGCTGGCATACAGACTGGTGGGTACTGGCAGGCACAGCTGGTATGAAGACAGGTGGGTATTGGCAGGCACGGCTGGCATGCAGACAGGTGGGCACTGGCAGGCACGGCTGGTATGCAGACAGGTGGGCACTGGCAGGCACGGCTGGCATGCAGACAGGCGGGTAATGGCAGGTAGGAACACAGGCAGGATATGGACCAGTACAGACTGGGACACAGGAATGGAGCCGCAGGTGTGGTGGACTAGCAGAGCAAAATCGCAGGCGCGGAGGACAAGTGAGGCAGAGCAGAGCGAAACCACCAATGCGGTGAACAAGCAGAGCAGAGCGAAACCGCCGGTGTGGTGAACAAGCATAGCAAAACCGCCAGTGCGGTGAACAAACAGCAGCACGAAACCGCAGGTGTGGTGACCAAGCAGAGCGGAGCAAAACCGCAGGTGTGGTGAACAAGCAGAGAGGAGCAAAACCGCAGGTGCGGTGAACTAGCAGAGCGGAGCGGAACCGCAGGTACAGTGTACAAGCAGAGCAGAGCAGAACCGCAGGTGCGGTGAACAAGCAGAGCAGAGTGGAACCGCAGGTGGGGTGAACAAGCAGAGCAGAGCAGAACAAGACTGCAGGTGCGGTGAACAAGCAGAGCGGAACGAAACCACAGGTGCTGTGAACAAGCAGAGCAGAGCGGAACCGCAGGTGCGATGAACAAGCAGAGCAGAGTGGAACTGCAGGTGGGGTGAACAAGCAGAGCAGTGCGGAACAGAAAGTGCAGGCAGACAGGACAGGGCTCTGTACACATAGAACAGACTAGAAAATACAGGAAGATAGTTAGAACACAGGAGGTAGATATGGAGACAGGGAAACTGGACAAGCAGAACCAGATACACACAAGGTACTTACAATGAAGTAGCGAGTGGACACAAAACTCACAAACAGAAGTACAGAGACAACGAGTTGGAGTTAGGTGCAGTGTTCAGACACTGAAGGAAAAGGGAAGGTACGGACACAGAGACAAACAGGCAACGGGCTAGGACACTGTTCAGACAGGAACTGAACCAGGAACAAGATACAGGAATGAGCCTGGGAACTCAGTCCCCAGGGTGGCGGAAACAGACTAGAAGTCACAGATACAGGCAACAGGCCTGGGTATACAGCTCCCAAGGTGGCGGAACAGACGAGAAGTCACAGATACAGGTAACAGGCCTGGGTATACAGCCCCCAGGGTGGCGGGAACAGACAAGATACAGGACAGGACCTGGCAACTCAGTTGCACAGAACACACTGAATGAAAGTGTTGCTCAGGCACCCCCTACTGTGTAGAGGGGGTTTAAGTATCCAGTGACTCACAGCAATAGGCTGGGGAGGCATTAGGAGTGCGCACACAGTAACTATAAGAATCAGGCAGTAGCCGCGCTGCCGCCCTAAGCAATCAGACAAGAGACACAGCAGGTACTGGAGCAAAGTGTGCAGCCTGGATTGATAGGTAAGATGGCGGTCTTGCATGGTGGGAGGTGGTAAGCCATGCCAGCATGCCGCCAGGGATGTTACACCCACCTCCCTCTGCAGTCAGTCTCTCTGTACACCAGGTGCCCTTTTGCTGTATACACTATTATTTTTACTCCAATATCCGGCCATTACTGGAACTTGCTCTTGTGGTTGTGGCGAATTCTTGAAGATGGTTCATATTGGATCACAAGGTAGCACCCTGCCTGGGTCAGCACAGACCATGGAAACCTATAACAGATGGGAAGCCAAGCTGCAAAACAGCAAAAGGGGAACCACCATAGACTTAAGAACTCTGTGAATTACTGCTTGAAATACACTGAAGAAACCATATTTTTGGTTGATTTACAAAATGGTTTCATTCTGAAACAAATATATGACATTAAAGCTGTTTATCAATAGAAAACTGTGGCTGCTTTCTTCCATAAACAGTGCCACACTTGTCCATGTTGGGTATTGCAGCTCCATTCTGTTAAAATGAATGTGCAAATTGTCTCTTCAGAGAGAAAGAGAACTGGAACTCTAGTGCCACGTATAGGAAATAGCAATCCTAAAAGTCAATAATGACTCTCCAACGAGCCTTGACATATGACTTAGGATAATGGCCAAAACCAAAATCTCAATTTGCAGACACTATGTTTTGGGGCGCTGCCCCTCAGTGCAGATTAAATGAATGGAGCAGACAAAATATGTGGACAGGTATACTATGGAACTGTTTTTGGAAGAAAGTAGCCATATTTTTTAATTCTTGGACAAACGCTTGAAGGACAAAAGTATTTGCAATGAATCAATATGCTATAAAGTCTAGAACAAAGCCATCTCCTTACAAGATGGAAACTGCATCCAGAGTCTCCTTCCTCATTTGAAACCATATAAATCTTCCAATCAGTAGTGACACTGTAATCAGGAGGGTAATGGGGTTGCTAGAGCAATGTGTTAGTAATTTGATCTTTTATTAATCGCCTAGGTGTGTATTTTTATCACATGGAGCATATTGTTAATCACCCCGCACTATGGATTTCGATGTTGCTTGTTTCTCTGTAACTGATCGCCCTTGTCATTCTGGTTGATGCCTTCTGGCTGAAAGCAGATGATGCTAATGTGTGTTAATACTCATTAAGACTCTTCAAGGGTGACGAGTGGCATTTAATGAGCAAGGTGTTGGAGGAGTGTCCTTCTGAAGTCACTTCTCTCGGGCTGGTATTCACATCTCATAGTCAAATGAGTATTGAAATAAAAGTTTGCACAGAGCCAAGGTCAACCAAGAACATAGAGCCAATGCAAAATATAAAGGCCGAGTTGCCTGTAGCATATAATTAGCTCGAGAATTATTGGTTATCATGGCTAACAACTTTACTTTCTCTAGGTGCTATCATTAACATTATTTTAGCATAAATCAGAAGTACATATATGAATATATGAAAGTTTGTAATATATCTTATCTTGGGAAAGTATCATCTTTGTCACCTTCCAGTGGCTTCCCTTTACCTGCCTGTAATTGCTCAGAAGGCTCCGCTGTCCTCAGAAAGTCCATCTTATATGATTTAAAGACTTATTCAAATTTAGCTTTTCACAAAGTTTCACAAAGTACAATTATCAGCATTTGATAAGTTTTTTTATTGACAAATATATCAAGTTTATGCAAAGACTCAATAATTACAGAGTTGATCTTTATTTTTCAAGACTTCTGCCTTTCCCCCGGCAGCTGGATATCAGCTTCTGGGCCAAATCTTGACTGATGACAGCCCATTCTTGTGTAATCTGTGCTCGGAGTTTATCATAATTTCTGTGTTTTTGTTTGTCCTCCCACTTTTTGAGGATTGACCATAGGTTCTTAATGGGATTGAGATCTCAGGAGTTTCTGGACCATGGACCAAAAATGTGAATGTTTTGTTCACCGAGCCACTTATCACTTTTGCCTTGTGACATGGTCTCCATCATGCTTAAAAAATTATTGTTTATCACCAAATTACTCCTGGATGGTTGGAAGACGTTCCTCCTCGAAGATGTTTAGATCCCATTCTTTATTCATGGCAGTGATCTTAGGCAAAATTGTTAGCAAACCCCTTCCCCTTGAAAAAAAAAACCCACAACTGAATGATCTCAGGATGTTTTACTGTTGGCATGACACAGGACTTATTGTAGCGCTCACCTTCTTTCATTCTTCCAGATATCTCAAATAGTCTGAACAGGATTTCATCAGGCTCGTTTAAAATGGTGTTAAACAATCACTGATTGGCTACATTTTTGCAAATTGGCAGTTGTTTAAAAGTCTGTTTATTCAGGCCATCCTCACTTCCAATGATATCAGTAATTAATTGCTCTGTGTGCATAGACAGTCATTGTTCTCGGCATCACGTCATGTTTACACAGGACAATGTGCTGCCGAGAACAATGATTTTTAAGCAAGTTTAAAAATCATTTCACCCATTAAACGATCATTTTGCTCATGTGTCAGGTGATTGACAGACTAGTTAACACTGGCATCAAACTGGAATGCTCATTAACGATAATCGGACAATATAACCCTTGATCCTTACTTACCCTGTAATGATTTTAAATTGCAGGCTGTATTTATACTCCAGTGCTGCACTCACTTTACTGCTGGATGTCATTGGAAATAGTCAATAAACCTGTCAACAGCCATACATTACATTACTAATACATTAGGTAAGCAACAATAAAGCAGTAGGACTGTTTTCTGAAATTATTTTACCTGGTTTAAAGACTTTACACCCTAGAATGCAAATCACAAGCACAAGCAGGTTTTCTACAGACACTGCGATTGCTGGAAGATTTCAGCTCTGAATCGTACCTAATTCCGATTGCATCTCTGGATTATAAAATAGTCTATGATTATGGAGAGTACAAGATAATACAATTTATATACAGTATAATGTTATTCAACTTTTTATGCATATTAAATAGTTATAACTAGAGATGAGCGGATCTAACAAAATTCGAATTTTCCAAATTGTGAAGATTTTCCAGAGAAATGTGATTTGCATAGAGATTTCTTCTCCACAAAATGAATGTCCCTTTTTCTGCTATGGGTTCTCTTCAAATCTCAGAGCATAATACACATAAGAGCTAGAAAATTAAAAAAAAATCCTTATACTCAAGTTACCGCTCACCTCTCCGACCCCTTCAGTCTTTACCATCTCCTGTCCGGTCCTTGGTGCATCCTCTTATTTTCTACATTTAGCGAAAAATCCCTAGGTCACTTCTTGATAGGCCAGGACCTCCAGCTCTGATGAGGCTCAGGACGCCTAAGGTGGCAAAATCATGATTTCACAACGTGAACTGAGACCTTGCGCACTCATGCATGTAAATGTCCGGGGCCGCATCAGTCTGAAATTCTGACCTAGCATGAAGCGGCATGGGGATTCAGCACTCAGCGATTGTGATACGAAGATGCGCTGACAGCCAGATGGAAAATGGTGCAGAGCGGAGGGATAAGAGAGGTGAGTGGTAAAATGAGTATAAGCATTTTTTTATTTTTCAAACTTTTGATGGTCCCCCTTATGATAGCCAGAGGCCGCTGTTATGCTCAGTCTGCGCAGAAGTGAATTACAAAAAAAATCCACATTTTGGTAAATTGATTCTTATAATATTCAAGAACAATTAAATTTCAATTGAATATATTTGCTCATATCTAGTTATAACCTTTTAATTCAGTATATAACAAAACTACATTAAGGAAGTGTTCAAGGACTGATGGCCAAAAAGGGTCCACAGTCAAATGCAAACAAATGCTGCTCAAAAGCATTGGGTTACATTGTCCAATGTGTCTTCTCACTGTAAGAGGGTGACCAGGGCATCCATACGCCTCTTCTCTCTTTGTGCACATAATGTTGTACTCTGTGTTTATATCTGAGTATATATATGACCTGATGTCTGATGTATTAGTTACAGGGTCAGTATAGGTTAAGAGTAGGCAGACTATTAGATTAGTAGAAGGGTAGTGCAGAGGTGGGCACTATAGCTTAGAGAGTATGTAGTTCTAAGTTAGGAAAGAGTTTAGGGGTTTAGGAGCTGCTCCAGTGTGGGATGAGCAGGTTGGGTGAAGTACTGAGACACTTACTGATTGCAAGGAGTTGGTGTTAGGGTGAGAGAAGGAGAGATGTGAGAGAGCAGTAGTTGGAGGTCCAGGGGGGGGCACCAGTAGCACGGTTGTCCAGCAGCCGAGGAACATCAGTCAGAAACTCTGAAATAGACTTTCCCTTAACGTTCGGGGTCTAGGGTCCACAGGAGCCAGCAGAAAAGCTTGTCTCAAAATCTTCCCAGAAGGGGAAGTCGGACGAGGATTAGTACAGAGAAGACAGTACGGGACTCTTCAAACTGCGAGCGTCTCAGAGGCCGAAAAGGTCGACTATGGAAGGGACGGCTCAGGACATTCGGACAGTGAACATCAACACGTGCTGTGCAATGGACTGTGAACCTGGAAAAGTATGTGAAAGTCCCATAATCTGTGTGCGGCAGGTTCCTGGAGTGGAAGAACTGAATACAGCAGAGATCTGTAACCAAAATGTGAGTGTTACACATCACACACACAGCACAGGAGAATTTGGACATTTGTCTTTCTCAGGGAGCTAGGGTCTAGGAATACAGCAGCAGTTGCTCGCCACAACTACCACCCTGAGCCGATCACATCACTATGGTGCTTGGCTGTAACAGAAGACAGTAAAACATCAGAAGAACTCTTGCAGGATGTGCCATTAGTGAGGAGAGATTGCCATCTGCTGGCCAGGCGAAATCAAGCGGAACCAAGTTGTGCTAGAAGATATGAAGGGGGAGTAAATTCAGATGCCGGACTTGATCAGGTGACCCACTGGAAGTATTTCCTGGATATAAAAGCCATGTACTCCAAACCGCAGGCAGATTTGGTGCCAAGCTGCAGAGCAGACGTGCTCTGGAGGTTCCGCAGAGCACAGTGTGTCAGGCCTTAGCCGGAGGCCTGCGCCACCTAAGTGCCGGACGCCGCCTGATAAGGTCCGGACCCATCACAGAAGTGCCCTCAGTCCTGCGCATGTTGGCCAGAGCCAGGACCTGCGCTCTGCACTGATTAAGTTCATGGGTTTCGACGTCACCTGTCAAGAACTGAGGTATGGACCCCCTTTCCCCAAGCCTCAGAGACTACCGTTGACGGTCAAGCCGAGAAGAGCTGAGAGAAGACCGCATCAGGATATGCGCACCAGCCATAGCAGAGGAACAGCGCGAGTGAGCAGGACCGTCACTTTCAACTTTCACTTACGGTACCAGGGATAGTTGGGATTAGGACTTCAGGTTGGGAGGGGGCCAGTTGGTGCATGGGAGGCTCAACGGGACCTGATTTACTATATCCGGAAGAGATTTGCGCCTAGTGGGAAGAACCAGTGACCCCCGCTAGGGCCATATAGATAGAAAGAGAACTTATGTGGTGACTCCCATGACTGGGTGCACCGCACTGCAGAAAAGAATATTACTGTTACTTGCTGAAAGATTCCTTTTGTTAATTCAAGTTACTGTTGATTTCCATTGTTAGTAACCCCTTTTAAAATAATTGTTACACATATAAAGTGGTTATACCAACCCCTGACTGTTCCCGCTTCGTGGTCTCTGTGCATTGTATTCCGGCACCTGTGTTACATGGCAGGGGGCTTCTGACCCTAATGGCTCAGATTCCTTCATCCCTGATATATAATCAGTATAATTTTCAACTTTTAAATTGTAGACAAATAAACTTTTAAATTAATATCAATTTGCAATCCTGCATCAGACATACTCCATCGGAAGTAGATTTTTCTCTTTGGCTCGATTTTTATATTTTACAAGTCGCTGTTACAAATTAACACTTCCATTACAAACACGACACAATAACATAAGTCTGAAGCGTCTGTGAAATATCTGTCAATATTAAGTGCCCTGTTTGCAAAATTCTCGGCTGCCACCGAGATGGCAGAAAGATTATTCTTCCGTAACCCCATCCTGGCGTGAAACTATTAAACGTTACTGTTATGGGAGGATTCTCCTTTAACAAGCTCGTATTTGACCTGATTGGAGTTGAGGAGAGCGGCACATAAAGCAGTCACTCTAAAGCCATCTCCCTTTAGAGTCTTATTGTTTGGAGGTTGTTTTGAATTACCTTGAGTTAAGGGGCTTCTTGAGAAGCCTGATGTGACCCGGGTGTCTCAGCAATGCTTCACAGACTCATAACAGAGATGTTGTAGCCATTGCTTTGAATAGTCTTATCCATCTCTCAACTCCCATAAATACTTTATCAAGTAGCCCAAAGCTGTGCTTCATAGGACGTGTAATTTAAGAATTCGTCGTCAATCATAATTCAATAGACTCGGAGGCTGTAAGTTACGTGAACTTTATGACACAGTGTTTTTGCAGTTTTTTTTCTGTATCCACAGAAATGTTAAAAATTGTGCCAAGGTCACAAAAATCAAAAGTTTTATCCCTTAAAGGGATTGTCTCACGAAGTAGGAGCTACTCTAGGCTCGTAGAAGGAGGTCCCAAGGGAAGAGCGTGATGTTGTCTCATGAAGGTGACCACTGTAGATGTGCGGTATTAGGGCTGATAGACATGGTAGCACAAGTCTCTCTCTATAACAGAGGTGCACCACCCTTTTTGGTCTACATTATCCTACTGAACCAATCCGGGGCAGCACTAAAAATAAAAGGGGTAATACTTTCTGTGATATTTGTGATATATCAAAAATATATACAATAAATGTCAAATAAATACAAATTCTGCTTACAACAGTCTTACCTTCAAAAATCAGCACTCTACTGTTTTGTGCACTGGTTCTTGACGAGTATTTCAAAATAGCTTCAGCTCCTAAATCCACATTTAAAAAATGTGTCAAATACTCTTAGAATAAGTTTTCGACTGAATTTAATGGGAAAAGCTTATTTTTAATGCATACAGTGCTGTTTTTTCACACTATTTTGAACATTTCCAATTAAAACCATTTCCCCTAAACTACAGAGGAGAAGGTCACAGGTATGGAAGCCCACCTGTCTAACTCACAAAATGCTTTCTGGAGTGCCCATTGGGTGATGAGACCCCATTTTCCTGATATATGCGACATCCAGAGATGTCTACACAGTGCACCATGAATACTTGCCACTCCCTGCTGCTTAGCTGCTGCCACTACTCTTCTATGTGTGGCTGCTCATATACAGCTGGTAAAATAAGTATTGTACACGTCACCAATGTTCTAAGTATTCTAAGTATCTCAAGTCCCCAACTTGGGACCGAAACGTTGCCACAGCCACATGGGCAATTAAACCATCATCTTTTTTTCACTTTCCAATTGAGTGCTGCCTCCGTTTTTTGGATCTTTTGAGGTTAGGTATATGCCTGGGGGCTTTTTGCACCTAAAGTCTGTCTGTGCTGCTATTGAATATTTTCAAAATCTCAATGTTCTAAGTAAATATATTTCTATTGACATGAAATTCTCACCGGTAACAACCCATCCAATCCACACAGGCACAGAAATCAAAGCGTAAATGTCCATAAATTAAGTTACATGTAATAATGAGAAATGACATAAGAAAAAAGTATTGAACACGCTTACTGAAATTGAATTCATACTTTGTACAAAAGTCTTTGACAAGTGATGACAGCTACAAGGCGTCTCCTGTGTGGAGAAACTAGTCACATGCATTACTCAGGTAAGATTTTATCCCATTGTTCCACACAAACATTCTATAAATCCTGAAGGTCCTTCTATGAACTCTGAGCTTTGTTTCTTTCCATAAATTTTCTATTGGATTTAGGTCAGGTGAATTGCTGGATCATTCTAGCACATTTTTATTTTCTTTCTGTAGCGCCGGCGTCCCTGGACGCTGTTCCCCTCACCTCTCTGCTCCGTGCCCGGCGTCCTCCTCCCGCTCTGCTGGCAGCGCGCGCTCCTTCCCGGCCACTGTGCTTAGGGCGCGCGTGCTCTCTTAAAGGGGCCGCGCGCGCCGTCCTAAGGAGTCCCCGGCCAATGGCCGGAGGACTTCACCATATATAAGGCACCTCCTCCAAAATGGAGGTGCCCGAGCAATGTTGTTGCACTGTTCACTACTCTGCTTCAGCCCTCAGGTCCCGTTGCCAGTTACCTGCCAGATACCTGCCAGATTCCTGCCAGCTTGCTGTCTTATTCCTGCCTGATTATCTGCTACCTGCCTGCTAGTCTGAGGTCCGACGGTCTGCCTTACTACTCCTGTCAGTCTGTCTCAGGACCAGCCTGTCCGCTCACCTGGGAGCGCACTTCAGCCACCTGCCTGCTTGCCTGAGGTCCGACGGTCTGCCTTCCAACTCCTGTCAGTCTGTCTATGGACCAGCTTGCCTGCTCACCTGGGAGCACACATCTGCTACCTGCCTGCTAGCCTACCTGGAGGCTCCGCCGTCACGTGCTGTGACCACCTGCCTGTCCAGTGACTCCTGCCCGCTCACCTGGGAGCGCTCATCTGCTGCCTGTCTGCTAGCCTACCTGGAGGCTCTGCCGTCACGTGCTGTGACCACCCGCCTGTCCAGAGACTTCTGCCCGCTCACCTGGGAGCGCTCATCTGCCGCCTGTCTGTTGGTCTTCCTGGAGGCTCCGCCGTCACATGCTGTGACCACCCGTTCATCCAGAGACTCTCGCCTGCTCACCTGGGAGCTCACGTCTATCATCAGCCGCCACAGGTCGTACCAACCCTTTACCCAGAGACTGCCCCGGTCACTTGCCGTGACCATCTGCCCGTTCATTCAGAGACTGCCCCGGTCACTTGCCGTGACCATCTGCCCGTTCATTCAGAGACTGCCCCGGTCACTTGCCGTGACCATCTGCCCGTTCATCCAGAGACTGCCCCGGTCACTTGCCGTGACCTCCAGCCCGTTCACTCAGAGACTGTCCCGGTCACCTGCTGTGACTTCCTGCCCGTCTTCCCTGGTCGCCACCCGCTCCCTTACAAGGACCGCCCCCTTGTATAGTAGCTCAGAGGTTCCGCCTCCCAGACCCGTTACAGTTTGCTCGGGCCATGGAACCCGGTGGCACCCAAGCTCCCTCGCTCTCGGACCTGTGTCATGAACTGTCCCGTCAAAGGTCCCAACAGGAGTCCATCCTGGGTCACCTGCGGAATGTCAATACTCGCCTGGACACTCTGACTGCTCCACCAGCAACCTCCGCCTGTGCCATGTCTCGCAATCCGGCAGCTCCGCTGCCCACTAATACCATGGTATCCTACCCCGGACCCCGGCTTTCTGCACCTCCTCGCTTCGGAGGCGACTCCGCCCAGGCTCGGGGCTTCATAAATCAGTGCACCCTGCACTTTGAACTATTGTCCCACCAGTTTAACTCCGACCGAGACAAAATTGCATTCATCATGTCCCATCTCACCGGGGAGGCCCTGGCCTGGCTAAATCCTCTATGGGAGAGAGGAGACCCCCTGGTGTCCAACTTGCCTGCTTTTCTCACGGCTTTCCGGAAAGTCTTCGACGAACCCGGACGGAAGACCTCATCCGCATCATCACTGCTACGTCTCCGTCAGGGAAGTCTCACCGTGGGCCAATATGCCATACGGTTCCGTACCCTTGCCTCGGAGCTGGCCTGGGATAACGACGCTCTGGTATTCGTCTTCTGGGAGGGTCTGTCCGGCCGTATTAAAGATGAACTTGCCGGTCGGGACATCCCTACCACTCTCGATGACCTAATAACTCTTGCCACCCGGATTGACCTACGGTTCCAGGAGCGTGCTAAAGAGGTCACCCGTGAGAGGAGGTTACCACGTCTAGCTCCTACTTTTCAGAAACCCGTCACTCCCTCCGTCTCTACCCAGGTACACTCTCCTGAGCCTATGCAGGTCGACCAGACCAAGATGGTCAAAACCCGTCAGGACTTACGCCGTGCCGAGGGGAGCTGCTTCTACTGTGGCAGTAAGGAGCACCGGATCCGTACCTGCCCGGAGAGGTCGGGAAACGCCTGTGTCTAGGTTCGCTCAGAGAGGTCGACCTAGACAAGAATAAATCCTCTCCATCTCTGCTGTTGTCAGTCTCAATCGTCTGCGGGGAGAACCGTTATTTCGAACTAGCCCAACTTGACTCTGGAGCAGCCGGGAATCTTATTTCACAGTCCCTGGTAGAGAAATATCGCATCCCCACCAAACCTCTGGCTGTACCCTTGTCTGCTGCTGCCGTGGATGGGGGTCTCTTACCACGCCCCATCCAACTCATCACCGAATCCATTACTCTGCAGGTGGGAATGCTGCATTCTGAGAGTATCTCCTTTCATGTTCTGCCTGGACTCTCCCACGCCCTCTTGCTAGGCCTACCTTGGCTCCAGAGACATGCACCCGTGCTTGACTGGCAGACCAGAGAAGTCCTTCGCTGGGGACAGGACTGCCATAAGACCTGTCTGGTTCCCGTCCATCCCGTCCATCCTTCTCCTACCCCAGCTAATCTACCTGGACTTCCGATTCCTTATTGGTCTTATGCTGATGTCTTTAATAAAAAGGAAGCAGAGACACTACCCCCTCATAGACCATACGACTGCCCTATCGACCTGTTACCTGGTACTACTCCTCCCCGTGGGCGTATTTATCCATTATCCGCTGCTGAGACCCGGTCGATGTCCGAATATATTGAGGAGAATCTGGCCAGGGGATTCATCCGGAAATCTACCTCCCCGGCGGGAGCCGGCTTCTTTTTCGTCAAAAAGAAGGACGGCTCTCTCCGTCCCTGTATAGACTATAGAGGCCTTAACCAGATCACGGTGAAGAATAAGTACCCCCTTCCGCTCATTCCGGAGTTATTTGATCGTCTGAGGGGGGCTAGAATCTTCACCAAACTGGACCTCCGTGGGGCGTACAACCTGGTTCGTATCCGTCAGGGGGATGAATGGAAGACGGCATTCAACACCCGGGACGGCCACTATGAATATCTGGTAATGCCCTTTGGTCTCTGTAACGCTCCTGCCGTCTTTCAAGAGTTGGTCAATGACATGTTCCGGGACCTTCTCTACTCCTGCGTAGTGGTGTACCTGGACGACATCTTGGTCTTCTCTCCGGATCTCCAGACTCACCGGAGGGACGTTCGTCAGGTCCTGCTCAGGCTCAGGCAGAATCACCTCTTCGCTAAATACGAGAAGTGCCTCTTTGAGCAGACCTCGCTTCCGTTTTTGGGCTACATTATTTCTCAGACCGGCCTACGAATGGATCCAGAGAAACTGTCTGCCATCGAGAAATGGCCTCGACCGGAGGGGTTGAAGGCCATTCAGCGATTCCTGGGCTTCGCTAACTACTACCGCCTCTTCATACCACACTTCTCTTCCCGGACTGCCCCAATTTCTGCGCTCACCCGTAAGGGTACTAATCCCAAAGAGTGGCCGCCCGAAGCAGAGGAGGCCTTTCTTTCCCTAAAACAGGCCTTCTCTTCCGCCCCGGTGCTGCATCGCCCGGACGGCAACAAGCAGTTCTTCCTGGAAGTTGACGCCTCCTCCTCTGGAGCCGGAGCGGTACTTACTCAAAAATCATCTTCCGGGAGAATGGTAACTTGTGGCTTCTTCTCCAAACTCTTCTCCTCTTCTGAGCGCAACTATTCCATAGGAGACCGAGAGTTATTGGCCATCAAGCTGGCGTTGGAGGAGTGGCGTTACCTACTCGAGGGGGCTCTTCACCCGGTAATAATTTACACTGACCACAAGAACTTGGCTTACCTCCAGCATGCCCAGAGACTTAACCCGCGCCAAGCCCGGTGGTCCTTGTTTTTTGCTCGCTTTGATTTTGTTCTTCATTTTCGCCCGGCTGACAAAAACGTCAAAGCAGACGCCTTGTCCCGATCCTTTCTGGTGTCCGATCTCGAGGAAGAACCTAAACATATCATCGATCCCGCCAGAGTAATGCATGTGGCTCCCGTGAGTCTAAATCGTCTCCCTCCCGGTAAGACGTTGGTTTCAGTACCTGATCGGAAGAAGATCCTACACTGGGGCCATTCGTCTAAACTAGCTGGCCACGCCGGTCAGAAAAAGACCCTCCAGCTTATTGCCCGGCACTACTGGTGGCCTACCCTGCACAAGGACGTAATAGACTTTGTTTCTGCCTGTGTGTCCTGCGCCCGCAACAAAGTCCCGAGACACCTGCCAGCCGGTCGCCTCCTTCCGCTTCCTGTGCCTGCTGCCCCCTGGCAGCATATTGCTATGGACTTCATAACTGATCTCCCCGTCTCCGCCAGTTGTACGGTCATTTGGGTGGTCGCTGATCGCTTTTCCAAGATGGCTCACTTTATTCCCCTGCCAGCCCTCCCGTCTGCACCCGAGCTGGCTAAAGACTTTATCCGCCACATCTTCCGTCTTCATGGCCTGCCCCTCCACATCGTGTCGGATCGTGGGGTACAGTTCACCTCACGTTTCTGGAGAGCCACTTGTAAACTGCTAGACGTCACCCTGGACTTCTCTTCCGCTTACCACCCACAGTCCAATGGTCAAGTGGAGCGGATCAATCAGAACCTGACCAGTTACCTCCGGCACTTCGTTAATGCCCATTATTCAGACTGGGTGGATCTCCTACCATGGGCCGAGTTCTCTTATAACAATCACGAGAGCGAATCCTCCTCCAAATCCCCGTTTTTTGTAGTCTTCGGTCAGCATCCTCGGATTCCTTTTCCTGTCTCCACCTCTGTGGACAACCCGGCTGCGGAATCTCTCGTTAGCAAATTTTCCTCCATTTGGGAGAGTACCCGATCCGCACTCCTTCAGTCGTCCGAACGGATGAAAAGACACGCTGACAAAAAACGCCTGGATCCTCCACAATTTCGTCCTGGAGATAAAGTCTGGCTCTCATCTAAATATGTCCGACTCAAGATACCTTCTTACAAGTTAGGGCCTCGGTTCATCGGTCCTCTGGAGGTCATCAGTCAGATCAACCCGGTGGCCTATAAATTGAAACTCCCGGCCAACTTACGGATCCCTAACTCCTTCCATGTATCTCTCCTCAAACCTGTGGTACTTAACTCTTTTTCCAAGTCTACAGGTACGCCTCCTGCTCCGGTTTCTGCTGAGGACGAGTTTGAGGTAGAGAACATTCTTGCCACCAAAAGGGTAAGAGGAAAGACCTTTTTTCTAGTAGATTGGAAGGGGTTTGGTCCTGAGGAGAGAACGTGGGAGCCCCGGGAGAACATCCATGCCCCTCTTATCCTAGCTAAATTTCTGTCTGGCCTAAAGAAGGGGGGGCCTAAAGGGGGGGGTACTGTAGCGCCGGCGTCCCTGCCCTCTGCCAGGCAGGAACGCTGTTCCCCTCACCTCTCTGCTCCGTGCCCGGCATCCTCCTCCCGCTCTGCTGGCAGCGCGCGCTCCTTCCCGGCCACTGTGCTTAGGGCGCGCGCGCGCGCTCTCCCTCCCTCTTAAAGGGGCCGCGCGCGCCGTCCTAAGGAGTCCCTGGCCAATGGCCGGAGGACTTCACCATATATAAGGCACCTCCTCCAAAATGGAGGTGCCCGAGCAATGTTGTTGCACTGTTCACTACTCTGCTTCAGCCCTCAGGTCCCGTTGCCAGTTACCTGCCAGATACCTGCCAGATTCCTGCCAGCTTGCTGTCTTATTCCTGCCTGATTATCTGCTACCTGCCTGCTAGTCTGAGGTCCGACGGTCTGCCTTACTACTCCTGTCAGTCTGTCTCAGGACCAGCCTGTCCGCTCACCTGGGAGCGCACTTCAGCCACCTGCCTGCTTGCCTGAGGTCCGACGGTCTGCCTTCCAACTCCTGTCAGTCTGTCTATGGACCAGCTTGCCTGCTCACCTGGGAGCACACATCTGCTACCTGCCTGCTAGCCTACCTGGAGGCTCCGCCGTCACGTGCTGTGACCACCTGCCTGTCCAGTGACTCCTGCCCGCTCACCTGGGAGCGCTCATCTGCTGCCTGTCTGCTAGCCTAACTGGAGGCTCTGCCGTCACGTGCTGTGACCACCCGCCTGTCCAGAGACTTCTGCCCGCTCACCTGGGAGCGCTCATCTGCCGCCTGTCTGTTGGTCTTCCTGGAGGCTCCGCTGTCACATGCTGTGACCACCCGTTCATCCAGAGACTCTCCCCTGCTCACCTGGGAGCTCACGTCTATCATCAGCCGCCACAGGTCGTACCAACCCTTTACCCAGAGACTGCCCCGGTCACTTGCCGTGACCATCTGCCCGTTCATCCAGAGACTGCCCCGGTCACTTGCCGTGACCATCTGCCCGTTCATTCAGAGACTGCCCCGGTCACTTGCCGTGACCATCTGCCCGTTCATTCAGAGACTGCCCCGGTCACTTGCCGTGACCATCTGCCCGTTCATCCAGAGACTGCCCCGGTCACTTGCCGTGACCTCCAGCCCGTTCACTCAGAGACTGTCCCGGTCACCTGCTGTGACTTCCTGCCCGTCTTCCCTGGTCGCCACCCGCTCCCTTACAAGGACCGCTCCCTTGTATATTAGCTCAGAGGTTCCGCCTCCCAGACCCGTTACACTTTCTCTGAAACCAATTGAGAGTTTCCTTGCCTGTGTGTTTGGGATCATTTCTTGCTGTAATGTTCATCCTCATTTTATCTTCATCATCCTGGTAGATGGCAGATATTTATCAAGAATGTCTCGGTACATTTGTCCATTCATCCTTCCTTCAATTACATGAAGTTTGCCAATGCCGTATGCAGAAAAACAGCCAAACACCATGATGTTCCCACCTCCAAACTTCATTGTTGGTATTGTGTTCTTGGGGTGATATGCGTTGCCTTTTGGCCTCCAAATATGGTGTGTATTATGGTATCTAAAGAATTCAATGTAGTCTCATCTGACCAGACTATTTTCTCCCAGTATTTCACAGGCTTGTCTTAATGTTGCTGAGGAAACTTTAAAGATGTCTGAACATGCTTTTTGTTCAGCAATGGAGTCTTGCGTTGCGTGGTGAGCGTGCATACAAGCCATGGAGGTTGAGTGCATTACTTCTTGTTTTTTTTTAAATAAGATCTATAGATCCAATATACACAAAGGAAATTATTGCAGTTACACATGTTTATTTTCTGGGAGAAATACTTCATTTTCTCGAACAATTTCAAGGGTGCCAACACTTTTGGAGGATAGATAGATCTATCTATATATATTATTCTTTATTATTATAGCGCCATTTATTTCATGGCGCTTTACATGTGAAAAGAGGTGTACATAATAAAAAACACTTACAATAATCATGAACAATACAATTCACCAACTGATATAGGAGGAAGGAGGACCCTGCCCATGAGGGCTCACAATCTACACGGGATGGGGGGGATACAGTAGGAGAGGGCAGAGCTGGTTGTGCAGTGGTATGGTGGAATGAGGGTCACTGTAGGTTGTAGGCTTGTTGGAAGAAGTGGGTCTTCAGGATCCTCTTGAAGGTTTCCACGGTAAGCAAAAGTCTGATATGTTGGGGTACAGAGTTCCAGAGTAGGGGGGGTAGCGCGGAAGAAATCGTGTATGGGATTTTTGGGAAGACGAGATAAGAGGGGAGTAGAGAAGGAGATCTTGTGAGGATCGGAGGTTGCGTGCAGGTAAGTACCGGGAGACTTGGTCACAAATGCATGGAGGAGACAGGTTGTGGGTTGCTTTGTATGCCATGGTTAGGGTTTTGAACTGAAATCTCTGGGCAATGGGGAGCCAGCAAAGGGGTTGACAGTGGGGAGAGGCAGGGGGAAATAGAGGGAGGAAAGGTGGATTAGTCAGGCACCAGAGTTTAGGATAGATTGAAGGGGTGCAAGAGTGTTAGAACGGAGACCACAGAGCAGGAGGTTGCAGAAGTCAAGGCGGGAGATGATGAGAGCATGCGCTAGTATTTTTGCAGATTCTTGATTAAGGAATGTGCGGATAAAGGAGACATATTTGAGCTAGAGTCGGCTGGAATTGGAAAGGGCTTGGATATGTGGTTTGAAGGAGAGATCAGAGTCAAGGATTACCCTGAGGCAGCGAGCTTGCAGGTCTGGGGAGAGTGAGCAGTCATTGACTTTGATGGATAGGTCTGTTGGGGGTGTTCAGTGAGATGGGGGAAAGAAGGTCGCAATGTAATGCCCAGTGTCAGAAAGATAGGTTTGCGTCCTAGGTCCTAGGTCTTCCAGCAGGACAATGACCCCAAACATACTTCAAGAAGCACCCAGAAATGGATGGAAACAAAGCGCTGGAGAGTACTGAAGTGGCCGCAATGAGACCAGATCTAAATCCCATTCAATACCTGTGGAGAGATCTTAAAATTGCTGTTGGGAGAAGACACCTTCAAATATGAGAGACCTGGAGCAGTTTGAAAAGGAACAGTGGTCCAAAATGGCAGTTGAGAGGAGTAAGAAACTTGTTGATGATTATAGAAAGTGACAGAGTGCAGTTATTTATTCCAAAGGGTGTGCAATCAAATATTTAGTTGAGGGTGACAACAACTTTGTCCAGCCCATTTCGGGGGTTTTGTGTGAAATTATGTCCAATTTGCCTTTTTCCTTCTGTTTTTTTTTGTGTTGTTCTAATACACACAAAGGAAATAAACATGTGTATAAATAAATATGTGTAATGGCTTTTGCGTTGATTTATGTTTAGAATAATCCAGCTTACCTATGACTACCATTGTGCCACTTTATCCACCAAAGAATATGGAATCTAATATTTAAATAATCACTCCCATCAAAATTTCTCACGGTGCTAGCAGTGATCTCATTGAGGTTACCGCAGTTCATCGGCCTGCTGACACTGAGTTGCTCGTGGGAACCGCATCTTGTTACCTGCGGTAACCTCAATGACGTCACCGCAGGTCACTGAAGCTGACATCAACCCCATAAATATTACCCCACTTGCTACCTCAGCAGGGCAAATGGAAAGAGTTGGACAAAGAGCCAGAATTGGCGCATTTAATAGATTCGCCTTTAATGGGACTGCTGCAGGCTGCTATTTTTAGGCTGGGGAGGGCCAATATCCATGGCCCCTTTCCAGTATGAGAATACCAGGGCTCAGCTGTCTACTTCAGCTTGGCTGGTTGTCAAAAATTAGGGGGACGCTATGCTGTTTTTTTAGTTATTTATTTAAATAATTTTAAAAAAAGTGTGTGACCCCTCTATTTTTGATAACCAGCCAATATAAAGCTGACAGCTGGGGGCTGCAGCCCAAAGCTGTCAGATTTACTTGGGCTAGTTTGCAAAAATAGAGGATACCGCACATCATTTTTTAAAAATTTATTTATTAATGCACAGGTTCATGAATACTCTCATTAGCCTCACCTGCTGTCGCTGCTATCGACAAAATCAGGTGTAGGATGACGAGAGTGTACTCCCATCGGCTGATGCCTGTGACCAGCAGTAACCTTTTTACCGCCGGTCACAGCTGAGTGTGGGAACTGCAGTGCTCTAACCGGTGGTAACGAAGTTACCGCCGATCAGACCCGGTGTTTCTCGCGATGTCACACATATGACAGCGTGGGAAACACCAGATGTTCAGGGCCTTCATTCATTTGAATGGGGTCTGAGTTCGAGTTTGGGTACCATTCTAGTACCCAAACCAAACCTTTTTTAAAATGTTCGGCCACACCTGATGGACCCGTACATCCATGGGTTCACCCATCACTGCTCACCACATGTCTAGATAAATTCCTTGAGGGGTCTAGTTTCCAAAATGATGTCACTTGTGGGGGGTTTCCAATGTTTAGGCACATCAGGGGCTCTCCAAACCGACAAGACATTCACTAATGATTCCAGGCAATTTTGCGTTCAAAAAGTCAAATGGTGTTAAAAAATGAGATTTTTTATTTTCACAGCTCAATTCTTATAAACTTCTGTGAAGCATCTGGGAGTTCAAAGTGCTCACCACTAGTGATGAGCGAGCACTAAAATGCTCGGGTACTCGTTGCTCGGGTCGAGCAAATTGGAATACTCGGGTGCTCGACCCGAGCAACGAGCCCAATATAAGTCTATGGGAAATCAAGCAATTTTCAGGTGGCTCTCCCCGGCGGTCTGCAGAGGACCTAAAAATTGCCCAAATCTATGGGAACAGTGCTCAAATGACATGGGAACAGCATGGGGTAGACCCCTGGAAGCATCTCTGACTCCCAGATCACTGTTGTCAGCAATGTGGTCAGAGTATTACGCCACTTTTACGGACTCACAAGAAAACATACAAAAACAAAACCAAAATGGATTTTCCTGGGAAATATGTTAAGGAACATCCTTTCCAGGGTAATGACTTGAATATAAGGCAAAATAAATAACCAAAAACAAAAATACTCTTCCACAACTTGGGCTATGTTCACACGTAGCGTTTTTGATGCGTTTTTGCACTTTTGAATAGCTTCCAACCAAGGCAAATGCATTCACCAGGAAATGTCATTTTAACATTTTACAACCTTATCTGGCCATGTGGTGTGGGACACATCATCAGACACATGCATATAGTCCTGAAAAGACATGCGAACAGCATGGGGAAGACCTCTGGAAGCATCTCTGACTCCCAGGTCACTGCCTAAAAGTGTGCCCATCATAAGTGATCCTTGGCGCATGCGAAGATGCCTCCCACCATGCACCTGTCGTTGCCGACTTGCAACAATAACCGTCCACGTCCTTGTCCCACTGCAGCATTCAGTTGTCCCTACCCCATTCCTTGGAATGCAAGCGCAAGTATGCAGCCAGCCACCCACCCACCCACAGGCTGCAATACTATACTGCCAAATTTTTGACATCTGCATACACTTGAAATGTGGTCTTTTAGGCTCGTGGAGGCGGAAGCTTTTCACAACCTCATGCCGGCGGCGCCCGGGTGTCCATACTCGGTCCCCAGCCGCCACTATATTTCTCGGTATCGCCTCCGCCTTCCACAAGCACGGCTCCCACAACATTACCCGTGCCCTCCCCAGTGCACTTACTGGGAAGGACCGCCTAACCACAAACACGTGGACAGGTGAATGTGGCCAGGGACGGTACGGAGCCAGTCCACAACTTTTTTTTGCTGAGAGTTGTATTTAGCTCAGTGAAAGGACTGGCATAGAGGGAAACCGTATCTACCCTGCGTGTCATTTCTCCCAGGGAGTCCTCTAAAGCTGCTTGCACTTGAAATGTAGCCTGAACATTACTGCTGGTACTTTTCTGTGGGAATTTGCTTGCCTCCTACCAGCCCGGAATATTTCCAGCAAAGTATGGTATGATGCCATGGTATTAGCACTGCCCCCAGTACCAGTAGCGAAGTTATCCCCAATTTCCTTCTCAGCGCTGGATCCTGGGTTCAAATCCCAGCAAGGACAACATCTGCAAGGACTTTATATGTTCTCCCCGTGTTTGCATGTGTTTCCTCCTCAGTAAAAAAGCAGCCATAGAGTGTGCGGGAACCTTCCCACACACTTTTCTTTGCCTGCTTCTCGGCAGAGAATCCTCTGGCGTGCCTTGGCTTCTACCTCAGGAGAGTTCATGATAGCGCTAACTTTGCAGCTGCTATGGGGCTCTTGAGCGGGTGAGAAAGGTTAGCCCTCAGAATCAAATCCTCTGGTGAGCACAATGTTTTTCAATCTGAAACAGCCATATTCTTTAGCTCGGTGAAAGGACTGGCATAGAGGGAAACCACATCTACCCCGGCTGTCATTTCTCCGTCACCAGGTTCCGCCCATTGTCACACACGACCATGCATGGCTGCATGTTCAGCGGTGAGAGCCACAGATCAGGCTGCTGTGTTACAGCTTTCAACAACTCTGCAGCGCTGGGCGGTTTGTCAATTAAGCATTAAGCATGTTATCTTCAGCACAGCCAGTTGCCGCTTGGCCAAGGCAGTGCTGCAGTGCTGTCAGCTTGTGACTGATGTGTTAATTTCAGAGATGGAGGAGGATGTGCATGAGCTGAACAATATGATTACATTGAGGTTAAATTGGTGACACTGTTTTTTATACTAAAGAAAGATCCTATTGTTTTGGGGTTTTTTTTGTTATTTTTTAAGACAAATGCATTCACCAGGAAATGTCATTTTAACATTTTACAACCTTATCTGGCAATGTGGTGTGTGACACATCATCAGACACATCCTTTTCTATTTATGATGGAGGGACTCTGAAAGTCATAAAGCCTATTTTTTTAGGGTCATCATACGGCCCTTACTATTCTTAAAAGGCCAGCAGTCAGCCCTAGCTATTGATAGAGAGCCATCAGCTGGCTATGCTTTGTTGTTCCCATTATTAACAAGTGGGTCTCCTATACTGTTACTGCGTATCCAGTGCCTGCAAGGGCTGCCAAAATTTTGACGCAACCCAATACCCCTTTGAAGAGACATAGAGGAGGGTCTCAGTAAAAAAATGTTCCCATTATTAAGGAGCGGGTCTCCTATAGTGGTAATGCCCATGGTGTGACTTCAAGGCCTGCCAAAATTTGTGAAAAACCCCACTGAGAATTTAAAGACACAAAGAGCAGGGCCACAGTAACAAGGTACGACATGTTCCCATTAGAAAGGAGAGGGTCTGCTATACAGTTATAGTGTATGCAGTGAGTCCAACGGCTGACCAATTTTAGGAAAAACCCCACTAAGAATTTAAAGACACATAGAGCAGGGCCACAGTAACAAGGTACGAAATGTTCCCATTAGAAAGGAGAGGGTCTGCTATACAGTTATAGGGTATGCAGTGAGTCCAACGGCTGAACAATTTTAGGAAAAACCTCACTAAGAATTTAAAGACACACGGAGAAGGGCCACAGTAACAAGGTACGACATGCTCCCATTAGAAAGGAGAGGGTCTGCTATACAGTTATAGGGTATGCAGTGAGTCCAACAGCTGACCAATTTTAGAAAAACCCCACTATGAATTTAAAGACACACGGAGCAGGGCCACAGTACCAAGGTACAACATGTTCCCATTAGAAAGGAGAGGGTCTACTATACAGTTATAGGGTATGCAGTGAGTCCAACGGCTGACCAATTTTAGAAAAACCCCACTATGAATTTAAAGACACACGGAGCAGGGCCACAGTACCAAGGTACAACATGTTCCCATTAGAAAGGAGAGGGTCTACTATACAGTTATAGGGTATGCAGTGAGTCCAATGGCTGACCAATTTTAGGAAAAACCACACTAAGAATTTAAAGACACACAGAGCAGGGCCACAGTAATGACAAATTCCCATTAGAAAGGAGAGAGTCTCCCATTGTGTTGGCCTATGCAGTGAATGCAAGGGCTGCCAAAAATTTGGAGGCACTTCAATGCCCCTTGGAAGAGACGTGGAGGAGGGCCTCATAAAAATATGTTCCCATTAGAAAGGAGCGGGCCTCCTATACTTGTAATGCCCATGCACTAAGTGTATGGGCTGACAAACATGTACCCCTGGGGGGTATACATGAACATACTGTATAAAAAATGTTTTTCACAGGCATCATAAACACCCTTTAAAAAAATTATGTGGGTGTTGCATCACGGACCACGGTCACCCTGGTGATAAGGTGGTGGAGGATGAGGAGAAGGAGGAGGACAAGAGCAAATAGACAAAATCAGGAAGCGTATACCCATGTGTGGGTGTGAAAAAGTGCATGGGAATACACCTCCCAAGAAAAGACACTGGATTTGAGTTTATGTTACACTGCTATCATTCGGTGATGTTGAGAAGTCTGGCCCAATCCAGCCCTTGTTCATTTTTATAAGAGTCAGCCTGTCAGCATTTTCAGTTGACAGGCGGATGCGCTTATCAGTTATAATTCCACCAGCGGCACTAAAAACCCGCTCTGATAAAACTCTGGCGGCAGGACATGCCAGGACCTCCAAGGCATAGAGAACCAGTTCATTCCACATATCCAGCTTGGATACCCAATAATTATAAGGCACAGAGGAATCATGGAGGACGTTGGTACGGTTGGCAAGGTACTCCCTCAGCATCTTCCCAAACTTTGCACTCCTTGTGAGAGTACCCCGCGCCTCAGGACCTGTGCAATGGGAGGGTCAGAGAAAACTCTCCCAGAACTTTGACAGTGTTCCCCTGCCTCTGCTGGATTGAAGTTGTGTCTGTCTCGCCTGTACTCCTTGGTTGTCCAACGAAGTGTGCCCTCTGCGGCCAGCGTTTTCAGATGGGAATTTTTTTAATTGTTACGCAACAAGGGCCTTCTGGTACTGCCCCATTTTTGTAGACCTGTCCGCCTCAGGAATAAGAGATATAAAGTTCTCCTTGTAGCGTGGGTCTAGAAGTGTCACCAACCAGTAATGACTGTCACCCAAAATTTTGAGAACGCGAGGGTCTTGGGAAAGGCAGCATAACATAAACTCAGCCATGCGTCCCAGACTACTAGCAGGCAAGACTTCCGTGTCCAAACCAAGAGGATGACTGACCATGCTCTTCTCCTCCTCCTCTCTGTCCTCTGGCCATCCACGCTGAACAGACGGTATGACAGCTGTGCAGGTAGTACCGTCTATAGTGCATGAAACTAGCTCCTGTCCTTCCTCCTCCTCCTCATCTTCCTCATTGTCACCCAATCCATGTTGGAATGAGATGAGGCTTGGCTGTGTTTAATCACCCTGTATGGTTCCTTGCTCCATCTCATCGTGCTCCGCCTGCAATGCATCCTCTTTGATTGTGAGCAGAGAGCATTTCAGGAGACCGAGAAGTGGGATGGTGACACTAATTCTGGCGTCATCGCCGCTCACCATCTTGGTGGAGTCCTCAAAGTTTTGAATGATGGTACATATGTCTGACATCCATGTCCACTCCTGAGGTCTTATGTGTGGAGTCTGAACTGAATACCGACGGCCTGGTTGATGCTGGTACTCAACAACTGCCCTTTTTTGCTCACAAATCCTTCCCAACATCTGCAGTGTAGAGTTCCAACACGTGGGGACATCACACACCAGTCTGTGAGCCGGAAGCTGCAAATGCTGCTGAAACACTGCAAGGGCGGCGGAAGCTGTAGCTAAGTTTCTAAAATGGGCACACAGGCGGCGTACTTTCACAGGCAGATCCGGTAGCTCCAGGTAGGATTTGAGAAACTGCTGAACCACGAGGTTAAGCACATGGGCCAGGCATGGTACGTGTGTGAGCTCGCCTCGCCTCAGAGCCGCCACCAGGTTCCGGCCATTGTCACACACGATCATGCCTGGCTGTAGGTTCAGCGGTGTGAGACACAGATCTGCCTGCTCTTTCAGAGCTGTCCACAACTCTTCAGCATTGTGCGGTTTTTCACCTAAGCATATTAGCTTCAACACAGCCTGTTGCCGCTTGGCCGAGCCAGTGCTGCAGTGCTTCCAGCTTGTGACTGATGTGGTCATTTTGGAGATGGAGGCTGAAGAGGAGGAGGAGGCTGAGAAGGATGAGGTGCAGGAGCTGTAGACCGTGGGCGCAACCCTTATTGACCTAGGGCCCGCAATCCTTGTCGTCGGGAGGACGTGTTCCGTCCCAAGGTCCGACTGGGTCCCGGCTTCCACTATGTTAACCCAGCGTGCCATCAGCGAGATGTATCGTCCCTGCCCACAAGCACTTGTCCACGTGTCCGTGGTTACATGGACTTTACCGGTAATTGCGTTGTTGAGAGCACGGCTAATGTTTTGGGACACGTGCTTGTGTAATGCGGTAACGGCACACCGGGAGAAATAGTGGCGGCTGGGGACCGAGTACCAAGGGACGGCCGCCGCCATCAGGTTGCGGAATGCTTCCATCTCCACGAGCCTAAAAGGCAACATTACGAACACAAGCAGTCGTGAAATGTGAGAATTTAGTAGTGTGGCCTGTTGGGCGTTGGCTGCATATTTGTGCTTGCGTTCCAAAGACTGGGGTATGGATAACTGAGCGCTGCGCTGAGACAAGAACATGGACATGCTTCCTGATGCTGCTACTTGAGAGTATGCAACGACAGGTGCAGGGCAGGAGGCGTCTTCGCATGCACCATTGACAGGGGATTGGCTTGCATGCACAACAGTGGAAGAAGCAATGGTGCCACTCGCAGACACTGTTCCTGAACCCTGGAGTTCGGCCCACAAAGTCGGGTGCTTTGCTGCCATGTGCCTGATCATGCTGGTGGTGGTCAGGCTGGTCGTTTTGCCACCCCTGCTGATGCTGGCCTGGCAGGTGGTGTAAATGGCCTTTTTGGGGTTATTGGCAGAGTTTTTACAAAACAACCAGACTCGGGAAGACCTAACAGTTGTACTGGCAACTTTCTTCGTGTTGGTGTTACGGGGAACAGTTGCCTGCCTTCTGTCTGCGGCCACCACACGGCTTCTTTCTGCATGTTGGGGTGCTCTGCCTCCCTCCCCCTGTATGCTGCTGTCCTCACTCTGCATGTCCTCCTGCCAGGTTGGGTCAGTTACTATATCATCCACCACCTCGTCTTCCACTTCCGCACCCTGGTCCTCCTCCTGACTTTCTGGCAATTGTGTCTCATCATCGTCCACCTCTTGTGACACTTTCCCACCGTCGCCTTCGTGTGACCGTGGCTGCTCAAATATTTGGGCATCGCTACACGCAATCTCCTCTTGCCCCGCTTCAAGTGGACCGGGCGAGAGGCCCGAATCTATAAATGGAAAAGTGAACAGTTCTTCAGAGTGTCCAAGTGTGGGATCAGTTGTCTCTGGGTACTCGGCATGGTGGGAGGAAGGAGGATCAGGGTGAGGAATATGTGGTCCAGACTCACTGCTACTGAGACTTGACCGTGTGGAAGACAGGGTGGTGGTGGTGGTGGCTAAGTGACTGGAAGCATTATCCGCTATCCAACCAACAACCTTTTGACACTGCTCTGGGTTAAATAGTGGTGTGCTGCAGTCCCCTAGAAATTGGGAAGGGAAGGTCAGGCGAGAAGATGTGGGTGTTTGTTGTGGCACAATTTCGGCTATCCCACGGTCTTGTCCTCGACCTCTGCATGCACCATTACCATCACGTCCAGTTCCCCGTTACTTGCCACTTGCCTTGTGTGGCGTCCCTGAGGGTTCAGTCGCCACAGAGGTACTGCACCTCACCCAGAGGTGTGGTGTCTCCCTTCTCTCAGGTAAGGTGGGAGTGCTGCACGGAACCCCAAACACCTGCATCCAACACTACACTGCTCAAGGCCGGCTGGAGGGGCAACATGCAGAGCGCAGCTGCTGAGCCCTGACCCTGGCTGGAGTGGGGGGAACCCAAAGGTAGGGGGAACCAGCAGTGGGTGTGGGTGGAGGAAGTAGTTAGAGGGAGCACTTTGGTAGCAGTATAAATAGGGAAGCCATTTTAGGGTGGCAGTTGAGTTCTAGGGAGCAGTTCAGAAGTACAGCTCGGGACAGTTCAGAAGAACAGTCCAGGAGCAGAGTCTCATTAGGAGATCTGCTCCACAAGTAGGGCCAAGTCAGGAGGCCCAGGAGGGGAGCAGGGAGTAGGCTCCGTTCTAAGAAAGGATCCTAGGGGGTACGGCGCTTGCAGGACGGCACCCGTACGCCCCGCATCTGTCAGAAGACAGAGGGATCGTAGCCTCATTCTAGTCCCCTGAGGGTCAAGCAAGTCTGTGTAACTCCGACGGACAGGAGGGACTTCAGAGTACCCGAACAGGAATCAGAGTGGGCAGCGCAGAGCAGGAGGGAGAAAGACCAGTGTGAAGACGGTCAAAATAGGAACACGAGAAAGTGGGGTTCTGCCAGGTATTCCCAAGCAGCCTGAGGAAGGATTGAACCCCTGCCCAGTGAACGCAGCGCGGCGCGGGAGGCCTTCACCTGTACAGTGTGTAGCACCCCGAGGACTCGGCTGCTACAGGGGTATTGCACCTCAGACCAGAGGTGTGGTATTCCACTCCCGGGTAAGGATGGAGTGTGGAACTGGGCTCAGATAGCTGCATGCACTACACTCACCCCATTTCCGGGGGACAGATCAACGGTACTCCCACCAGATAGATGTGCAGGTACGACAGCTTCTGTCCCTGGCTGGAGTGGGGAGGGGGGAGGAACATCCTAGTGGTGTAGGAGCAGACAGGGGAGGGACTCTGGGCAGAGGTAGGAGCCCATTGGGTGCTCGTCACCTGGGCTCGGGTGTCAGAGGGAGTATATAAGGTGGGCACCATCTTAGGACAGGGTCTGTTCTGTGCAGAGAGGAGCTCAGCCAGAGAGGGCTGACAGGGAGCTGTGGCTCAGTCTGGGCCCAGCTCCAGAGTCAGGCCTGGAGTGGAGGCCTGAAGCTGAGAGAGGGAGAGAGAGAGAAGTAAGAGGAAGAAGGAACAGAAACACCAGGAAAGGCCCAGAGACGCAAGAGAGAGGGAACCCTGAGATCCCACGAAATAACGGGTGAAGGGTTGGCAGAACAGGGTGCCGGATCCCAAACTGGTGAAGGCCAATTATCCTTAGCCAGGAACCGGAGGTCGTGGACAAGTTTTGGCGCGACCCCTCGCCATATCTACCAGGAAGGCATACCATATAGGGTCAGGGAAACCGGGAAAGGTTTCACCACCAGAAGGCCCGAGGGAGCTGGACAAAGGTGGATCCCTGGTGGGGACGGCCAGTAGAAAGGAAGAGAGGGGAGCTCAGGACCACGCTCTGGAACTGCCTGGGAGTTGGCCGAGTCCCGGACCTGGTGGACGCAGCACGGCTCGGGTGGTCCTAGCTGTACACAAGGGACCTGATAAAGAACTGTGAGTAAAGCTGTGAAAACTGCAATTGCACGTCTCTGAGCTTCCTTGTCACACCACCACTACCACTAACATCTTTTCCTGCTTCATCAGCTGCCCTGAGGCTATACCCCTCCCGTTGGGGGTTATACCATCCACGCTGCACATCCGTACCACCGGCCTCAGCGGACTGCCCTGCAGCGGCGGCTTCATAGCCGCATTCAACGGGTGGCGTAGTCGGACACTAATACCATCATATCAATAACGCCACTTAGTTTGACACCCTGGGCACGGACCGGGTCACCGCCACAAGGACTACTACCCCTATCGGATCCGGCTCCGGGTATTCCCCGCGTGCGCAACGCTACACAACATGGCCCAGGGGGCGCGTCAAGTGCACCTGTGGACTGCCTTAAGTACTGTGAGTAAAGACATGGATGACTGCACTGCACCGCCTCTGTCCAATTATTTCGCCCGCGTCATCATTCCCTCCCTGCACTACAATGCCCAGCGCAACCACCATTCACCTACACTGCCTTGAGGCCTGCTCCACCTGTGGGGAGCCGTCCCATCACAAGTTGCCCTAACAACTGCCTCAGAGGACTGTTGCAGCGCTGGTGTTCTTCACCAGACACCACAGGGGGCATCACGAACTTTCTAAATCCCCTATATAATCCCCCCTTTTACTGACCGCCCTGGGTCACGGACCGGGCCAGCCACCGTGATAGCCCCCGGCAACCGGAGGCCCGGCTGCCGAGTACCCCACAGCCCTGGGGGCGCGTCAGCTCGCCCATTTTAAATGGAGGACAGTATCTTCCACGCTCACTACAAATGACTGAGTTTGGAGCGAACTTATATATGATCCGTGTGATAGAGAAAACAGAGTTTTAAATATCTGGCCTGTAGGTAAGTAGTTTGAACAGCAAACTGCGGTGAATTGCTTCACTGACACACTAAAGGAAATTTTTAATGCAGGCCAGAAATGGCAGTATTTTCTGACAACGTATTTGTGATCCGTTTGACGGAGAAAACACAGTTTTAAATAGCTGGGTTGCTAGCGCTCTAATATGGAAAGGACCTGGCTGTATTCTGCAGTGCCCACAAGCAAATGGCGCAGAAAAAATGGTGTTCTCTGGATTGCTTCTTAAGCAAATAATGAGGATTAAGATCCAAAGAAAAGTATTCCTGGCCCCTGAGACCTGGGCCTTTGTATAGAAATATCTAACAGCAGCAGAAGGCAGAATTGGAATGGAGCCTCTTGTGCTATATGCACTGCAGTCTGCTACTGTATATACACTGCCTGCCTATACACCCTGCCTGCCTGATATCTCTGCAGATAGATTAGTCCTCAGAAGGACTGTTTGTTAAGATGGATATGGGTAATGTACGTTTTTTCTCCCTACACTACCTAATACACAAGCAAATCTGTCCCTGACGTAGCAGCACCTCTCCCAAAACAAGAAAATGGCGCAGAAAAACCGTGTTCTCTGGATTGATTTTTAAGCAAATAATGAGGATTAGGATCCAAAGAAAAGTATTCCTGGCCCCTGAGACCTGGGCCTTTGTATAGAAATATCTAACAGCAGCAGAAGGCAGAATTGGAATGGAGCCTCTTGTGCTATATGCACTGCAGTCTGCTATATACACCGCCTGCCTATACACCCTGCCTGCCTGATATCTCTGCAGATGGATTAGTCCTCAGAAGGACTGTTTAAGAAGGATTTGTGTAATGTACGTTTTTTCTCCCTACACTACCTAATACACGATCAAATCTCTCCCTGACACAGCAGCAGCTCTCCCTACACTGTCTGATCTGGAGTGACTGTGACGAGCATGGCGGTGCCAGGTCTGATATAGACCTGATGACGCTGCGCAGCCAGCCAATCACTGTAATGCCCACAACCAACATGGCTTGCTCAGGAGAAATTGCACAACAAATTTTGGGGTCCATTTTCTCCTGTTACCCTTGTGAAAATAAAAAAAATTGAGTCTAAACTAAAATTTTGATGAAAAAAAAGTTAAATGTTAATTTAATTTTTCCTTCTACATTGCTTCAGTTCCTGTGAAACACCTGAAGGGTTAATAAACTTTTTGAATGTGGTTTTGAGCACCTTGAGGGGTGCAGTTTTTATAATGTTGTCGCTTTTGGATATTTTCTGTCATGTAGGCCCCTCAAAGTAATTTCAAATGTGATGCGGTCCCTAAAAAAATGGTTTTGTAAATATTTTTGGAAAAATGAGAAATCGCTGGTCAATTTTTAACCCTTCTAACTTCCTAGCAAAAAAAAATTATGTTTCAAAAATTGTGCTGATGCAAAGTAGACAGGGGGGAAATGTTATTTATTAACTATGTTGTGTGACATAACGCTCTGGTTTAAGGGCATAAAAACTGAAAGTTTGAAAATTGTGAAATCTTCAACATTTTCGTGAAAATTGTGAAATTTAAAAATTTTTTGCCAAATTTCCGTTTTTTTCACAAATAAACGCAACTCATATCGAAATTTTTTTACAACTATCATGAAGTACAATATGTCACGAAAAAACATTCTCAGAATCATATATATATAAAACAACTTGCGCTAGTGTATAGGGTATGTGGCAAGAAATAACAATGAAGATGTTAAAATTGTCCAATTTTATTAAATACGTAGGTTACAAGAAGTTAAAAATCATTGTTTTAAAAGGTGGCTAGTGGGCTAAAAGCAATGGGAGGAGGGAAGATAGTCAGGATGGGAGCCGTAGAAGTTTTTCCTGGTTGAGAGGCAGTTATGAGCTTCCTGGAGGGTCTTAGGGTCTTTGATGACCATGTCGAAGGGAAACCCTTATATGGAGAAAAGGAAGGGAATTGTTTAGTGGCAAGTTTTAGAGGTTGCCTTCTTATATTATTGAGATATCTAGTCACCTGATCTGAGGTGTAGGAGGGTTTTGGGGAAGGGGTCCGGTCAGGTGTGGGTTATCCACGTTCCAGTTAGACTGCAAGGGAATGAGAGTCGATTTTCCTTCAGTCACGGGAGGTCTTAGTTGCCTAGGGGAGGGAGGGGGGAGAAAAATGGGTTTTTGTACCTGTGTTGGTCGATTGTAGTTAGAACGTTTGGATGCAGACAAGGGGGCGGCTTCCACTTGTGGAGTGAAGGCGATCACCTATATTTAGTGACAAAGGGAGTGGGAAAAAAGATTAATAGGAAATGGTGGTATTTTCCTGTACAGGTCAAGTCACTTATTTGTTGCTGACTGGTGCTGTTTAGAAGGAGACCCGCATTTAGTGGTTGCAAGGTGCTAAACACTGGTGGGTGACATTTGTTTTTTTTACTTGAAAAAGACTCTGGTACGGCGTTGAAATGCGTTGTTAATAAAAAGCCTTTTCATCATCATCATCATCATCATCTCTGAAGAATTGATTTACTTCAGCAGCGCAGCCCACCTACGTGTTTATCCAACTGGATCCAATATCTCCTGGAGGATTTATCTTCCAGCCACGGGGCAGCAGCAGCTGTTTTTCTTCATGCCTACATAGGAGATGTGCCTGTCACAACTCCATCAGGTGAGTGTAAGCAGCGCTCTCTTAATCTCCCTCCATAGGGTATCACCCTATTGTGCGCTCTGTTCCCCACATTTAGATCTACATATAAACACTGGTGGGTGTATTCGTGGATCCAGGAGTAGTTAAAGCAAATGGGTTCCTTGCTGGAGTGGAGTGGGGTAGAATTCCTGCAGCACTAGTAGTGGGTGGCTTGTCTTGGTTTTATTGAAGTAGGGGCAGTCCCCTGACCGCTGTTGTTTTAAATCCTTGCGTGGGTCAGAGAAAACAAATCACAGCTTAATCACAGCGTGCATAGAACAGTCCAGGGAGCTGCACGTATTGTAGCAAGTTGGCACAATGACTTACGGTTCAGTCGCACTCTTCTTGTCAGTTGTGGACATCCAATGTTAGTGGACCTGTGTGGCTGCCGGTCCGTGTGGCAGAAGAAGCTTTCTCGGCTGTATGAATGAGCGCTGGTGGCGTGGTGCAGAGAGGGGAGAGGCAGAGTCCCGGCCAGAGACCCACCGCTCTTACCAATCTCTGTGTGTCGGTACTCGGCGGTGCAGTAGAGGACCTGTGCGCTTGTGCACACTGGCCGCTTGAGGACCTGCGTGGCATCACGTCACGTGGGTGAGTACTGGTATGGTGGCCCAGGGAGATCAGAAAGGCTGACGCGTTTCGGAAACTCCGGTTTCCTTCTTCAGAGCTGATCCCTAGGCACTTGTGGGTCCTTTTTTAGGTCTATGGGTGGGAGTGTTCCAATGGGCAGGTAGCTGTCACTTTTTTTTTTTTTTTATGGCTGTCAATCTTCATTAAACGCCGGGCCGGTAGATGCTGGGGGAATGTCACAGTGGCGGTGACCCGGTCCGTGACCCAGGGCGGTCAATAAAAAGGGGATTTATGGTGTTTTTTATAGAGGTCATGACGCCACCTGTGGAATGAGGCTAAAGGGAGCCACCGCTGCGGAGCAGTCCTCTGATGCTGATGTTACTGCAGCAGGAATGGTGTGGCTCTCCACAGGAAGAGCTTAGCTCCAGGGCAGTGTAGATGTTGCAGGTTGTGCTGGGCGTTGTAGTGCAGGGGTTGATGGCGCAGCAAGAAACACAGAGACAAAGAAGTGCAGAAGTGCAGTCCCAGGGTCTTTACTCACAGTTGTTGCAGTCCAGATTACAGAGATCCATGTAACTGCCCTCGTCGTCCTGTGTTTACTCAGGGAGGGGTTCGGTCTACCCCCAGGTAACTCCGGAGTGCTTAGCAAGACCCCCTTCTGTGTGTCCTCACTCTCTGGCCTTCTTTCATGCACCTCACACCTAGTATCTCCAATCCGGTACCCGCGGGCCTTGGCGGGCGACGTCTGTTCCGTCCCCTGGGTCCTATATGGCTACCTTCTCAGTGAGACATAAAGTACTGCAGCCTCCGGTTTCTAGTTGGGCATAGAGTCCTCCGCTAGTTGAGGGACTGGTCCCCTTTGTGCGACCTGACCCCTCCACCGCCTGGCAGATTCGGGCGTACGGGTGGCTTCCAGCACTGCCTGTACCCCTGGGATCCTTTCCTCGATTCCTGGAGCCTTTCCTGCTCCTCTCTCCTCTCTCAGTCTTGGGCCTCTCAGGCTAGGCCCGCCTCCTGAGCAGTGCTCCTGCAGAGCCTCTGCTCCTTCCACTTCTCCTCCTCTGACTAAACACCCTGATCTAAGATGGCTCCTCCTTTTATACCTTCCTTCTCATGTGCTCCCCTAAGCTACTTCCTCCACCCACACCCACTACATGGTTCCCCCTCTCTAGGTTCCCCTCCACTCCAGCCAGGGACCAGGGACTGTGCTATCCCTTAGGAGCAATCTCGCCCTGCCCTACTGAAGTGAACGTGTTGGATGCAGGTGTTAGGGTCCTGAGCTGTACTCCTTCCTTACCTGAGAGTGAGATGCCACATCTCTGGCTGAGATGCAACACCTCTGTGGCGACCGAACCCTCAGGGGCACCACACAAACAGTTCAATTTCTGAGTTCAAACCTCTAGGTTTTAGAGAGTCAAACATAAAGATCCATTTACTCTTAACCCGAGACATTCGTTTCAGGTAGTCACCTTTCCGCCATTTTTTGGCACTTTTTGTATAGCTGTCACCACGGTTCCTGCTATGGAACCCTCATATTTTTCAGCATAGTGTTTTGAAAGTGGGTGTCCGTCAAACTTGTTGGTGATATTCCGTAGGTGTTCATTAATATGCGTGTTCATGGGGCGTTTCGTTCTGTCTACGTATAGTTTTTTTCACGGACATTTTAAGCAATAAATAACCCCCTCTGTTGTGCATGTAATGAAATCTGGTATGGTATGTGTTACATCTCTTTCGGTTATTACTTTTTGTTTTTTCATAGTTAGTTTTTTCCATACTGTGCATTTTTGACATGGGAAGAAGCCGCAGATATTTTTAGTAAAGGAGAGGGTTCCATTTTTTTTGGGGGGGGGAGGGTAATTTTGGACTGTGGGGGCCACAAGATTTCCCAGGTTACACGCTTTCTTGTATATAAAGCGTGGGCACTTTGGGAGTTTATCACCGATAATCTTATCATTTTGTAGGATACTCCAGTGTTTTTCAATGATTCTCTTTAGTAAATGTGTATTGGAGTTATAGGGTGTTATAATTAGTGTTGAGCCACCCCCGTAGTGTTCGAGTTCGGTTCGGTTCGTCGAACACCCGTGTGTTCGCCGAACTGTTCGTCGAACTGTTCGTCGAACACCTTCGAACACCGTTAAAACCAATGGCAGGCAAACAAAAACACATAGAAACACATAGAAAACACTTTCAAAGGTGTCCAAAAGCTGACAAACTGCTCAGAAGACACAACTAACACATGGAAAAGTGACAAGTACATATAGTCATGCGAAAAGAAAAGAGGTGGAGGAGTAAAAGGAGGGGGAGACACAGATATAGGCATGTCATGCCCTTCTAAAATCCAAAAAGTGAGAAGCCGAGACGGCCAGTCCGCTCCTGCCCGTGCCACCTCCGTGTCGCCGGGTTTGTGCCAGAGCCGCGGTGAACCCTGACGGCCAGCCCCCCTCTCCCAATACTGGTGCCTGTCCGCTGGTGGGTCGAGAGAGCCCCCCTGTGGTGGAGGCAGCTCTAAGCTTTTTAATTTAAATTGTCCCTCTAATTTAAATGAATACACTTTAAATCCATTTACAAGGATCTATTGGAGGGCAAGTCTCATGCCAGCAGCCGCGTAATTCCAGCTCCAGTAGCGTCCACTAAAGCTGCTGCAGTTAAAAAGCTTTTATAAGGATCGAGCTCGGCTGTCCACCGCAAGGCATCCTAGTGCCAGTCCCAGCCCCTATGCCTTGGGGTGCCTCCTGATGCTCTTCACTAAGTATCCCGTGGTCCCGAAGCATTTCCTTTGAAAAAATTAAGTGTCCAAACTACAGGTGGTGTAGCTTGCTTAACAGCCGGGATAATCCGCTGACTAGCAGACACTGCTACTAGGCACAAAGTATTTCCTGGGCTAGATGCAGTTAAAAATTTGTAAGTAGATACTCTCGTTGGATGCTGAGAAAGCATTCCATAGAGTCTCCTGGCACGCCATATATGATTCTCTTAAAAAGCTTGGGGTAGGGGTCTAGGGGACCCTTTTATAGCCAAAATCACGGCCCTGTATCACAATACGTCACCTAGGCTGAAGATAAATGGAACTGTAGCACCGAGGGCTCGGTTGCTACAGACGTATTGCACCTCACCCAGAGGTGTGATATCTCACTCTCAGATAAGGATGGAGTGTGGATCAGGACCCGACACCTGCATGCATTACACCACATTGCCGTGGGGCAGGGCGACCAATATGCCCCTGAGATGGGCACGACAGTCCCTGTCCCTGGCTGGAGTGGGGGGAGGGAACACTGAGGAAGGGGAACCCTGCAGTGCAGGAGCAGGGAGGAAGCAGTTCCTGGGTGCATTGAGAAGGGAGTATAAAAGGTGGGCACCATCTTAGTTCAGTGCAGAGAAGTCTGAGCAGAAGTGGCAGGGAGCAGGGGCTCTGCATGAGCTCTGCTCCGGAGGCGGGCCTAGTAACAGAGGCCCAGGCCTGCAAGAGGGAGAAGGAAGGAAGAGGAGCGGAGAAGGCTCCAGGAACGAGGAATGAAGGGATCCCAGGGGTGCGGACGGGCGAGTCGCCACCGCACGCCCGAATCCACCTGCGTGGAGGGGTCAGGCCAAAGGGGGAGACCGGTCCCCGAACTAGTGGAGGCAGGAAACGACCCTCAGCTAGAAACCGGAGGCTCTGACATTTTATGTGGCGCAGCCCCTTGCTCCACCCACTAGGAAGGCACCACATAGGGTCAGGGAAACTGGCGCCAAGTTTACCAAGAGGAGGCCCGAGGCAGCCGGACAGAAGTGTTGGTAAGAAAGGCCAGACAAAGGACACACAAAGGGGGTCCTGTGAAGCGCTCCAAAGTTATCTGGGAGTTGTCTGAGCCCCTCACCTGGTGAGCACAGTACGACGTGGGCAGCCGTTACCTGCAGACGTGGTCTGGATAATAAGAACTGTGAGTAAAGGCCCTGAACTGCATCACTGACTCCGTGTCGTTACTGCTGCTGCCCTGCACCATCACCCCCATCCTCCGCATACACTGCCCTGAGGCTATACTCCTCCCGTGGGGAGTTATGCTACGCTCTGCTGCACCCACAACACCAGCCTTAGCGGTCTGCCCTGTAGCGGCGGTTCACTCTGACCGCAATCCACGGGTGGCGTAGTCAGACTTTTAAACATCAAAACCACATAAATAGTTCCGCCACTGGTTTGACCGCCCTGAGCCACGGAACCGGATCGCCGCCACGAAGACTACAACCACCAGCATCCACCAAAAAGGGTCCGGCTCCGGGTGTCCCAAGGCCCAGGGGGTGCGTCAGAACATTTTCATCACCTTTCACAATCACCAATGGGACAAGGCAGGGATGTCCTCTGTCCCCTCTCTTATACATCCTAGTGACGGAGCACCTGCTCTCATCAATTCGCCATAACCCCAATATTAGGTGGATTGAGGTGGGAGGCACCGAGTACAAGTGCTCTCTATTTGCTGATGATGTCCTAGTATATATCACTCAATCACATATATCCATCCCTGCTGTTATGGCTGAAATAGATCACTTTGTTACATGGTAAAATTTTAAAATCAATGCAGCGAAGTCTGAGGCCCTCGATGTCTCCCTCCCTAAATCCATATAGGATTCCATCCAGTCCAACTTTCCCTTTGCCTGGCCCTCACAGGGTATCAAATACTTAGGAATTCCTATTCATAGAGACCTCTCCCATCTATGTTATCTTAATTTTGGGCCCTTTATTGAACAATTCCATACAGACCACGGTTGGCAAGTTAGAACTGTAAGATTCACTACGTGAACCACTGGTGTTTTGTGGAAAAGCACATGTACACCGCGTTCCAAATTATTATGCAAAAAGTGTTTAGGAGTGATAAGGGAAGAATTTGTTTGTTTGTCAGTTAAACTCATTGATGGTGATATGTGTCAGGGCTCTTTATATCACTGTAAGCAATTGCAGACACCTGTGCTAATTAGTTTGGCAGGTGTGTCCAATGAAAGGCAAGACTACTTAAGAAGGCTCTCTCACATTATTAAGCAGCCTACATTTTCTGCCAAAATGGGAAAGAAAAAGGATGTGTCGGCTGCTGAGAAGCAACAAATTGTGGAGTGTTTAGGTCAAGGCATGACTACAATCAACATTGTGCGATGATCAGGATGAAGTGTCTTGGCAATCAAGAAGTATGTAGCTGATTCACAGTACACACGTGTGCGTGCTGATAAGGGCAAATTGAGGACTCTTTCCTACAGGCAATTACGTCAGGTTGAAACAGCAGCGGCAAAAAAGCCTTGTCATAGCAGCAGACAAGTTTTTGAAGCTGCTTGTGCCTCCAACGTCCCCCGAACAACAAGATGCAGGGTCCTTCAGAGGTTTGCAGCTGTGCATATGCCATCCTGTCGACCTCCTCTATCCACTTCACACAAGCAGAAACGGCTCCAGTGGGCCAAACATTACATGAAGACTGATTTCAAAACTGTTTTGTTCACGGATGAGTGCCGTGCAGCGCTCGATGGTCCAGATGAATGGAGTGGAGGATGGCTGGTTGATGGACACCCCACGCAAACACGGCTACAGCGCCAACAAGGAGGAGGTGGAGTAATGTTTTGGGCTGGAATCATGGGGAGAGAGATTGTCGGCCCCTTTAGGATCCCTGAAGGCGCTAAAGATGAACTCCATAATGTATGTGGATTTTCTCAAACAGCACTTCCTGCCATGGTTCAAGAAGAAGAACCGTGTATTTCACAGCAAGATCATTTTTCTGCATGATAATGCACCATCTCATGCTGCACATAAAACATCTGCATCTCTGGCTGATATGGGCATAAAAGGGGACAAACTTATGGTGTGACCCCCATGCTCCCCTGACCTCTACCCCATTCAGAACCTTTGGAGCATCATTAAAAGGAGTGTCTATGATGGCGGGAGGCAGTTCACATCTAAGCAACAGCTCTGGGAGGGTATTCTGTCCTCATGCAAAACAATTGAAGCAGAAACCATCCAAAACCTGACAAATTCAATGGACGAGAGAGTTCAGAAGCTCCTTTCGAACAAGGGGTCCTATGTGAAAATGTAACATCACCTAGAATAAAGTTTTGAGTTGAAAACTGTTTGATTTCAGTTTCTAACAACCTGCTAATGCTTATAATTTTAAAAATGACCATTTTTTGGTCTTTATTAAAATGAAAAGGTTGATCGAAAAGTTTGGGGGATCTAAGAGTGTGGCAACCCAGTAGTCATGATTACTTCGAATTCTGACAATATGAGGGTCATGCTGCAGGTAGTGCAGCAAGAAGGCACTTATGTGTCTTGCGCATCTCGGAGCCCCAAAATTATTTTCCGGGCTAGATGCAGCTAAAAATTATTTTTAATTTTAAATCTGGTGAAGCTTATTATAGATGGCCTAATAGGATCAGTGCTGCACACTGCTACAAAGCCCAAATTATTTTCCAGTCAAGATACAGATAAACATGATTAGTAATTTGAAAGCTTAAAACGGTTGGTAGGGTGATTTTAACCAATCATCAAGCTTTTACTCTCCCCAGGATGACACAGGGGTAGAAAAGTCGTTTCGGATCCATGATTTGTTCATCTTTATGAACGTGAGTCTGTCTACATTATCAGTGGAGAGCCGCGTGCTCTTATCTGTCAGCACACCACCAGCAGCGCTGAACACACGTTCAGACAGAACGCTGGCTGCGGGGCATGACAAGATCTCCAAGGCGTAAGTGGCTAGCTCCGGCCATTTATCCAGATTGGAAGCCCAAAAAGAGCAAGGGTCCAGTGACACAGTCGTGGCTTCAATGTTTACTTGGAGATACTCCTGTACCATCGTCTCTAGGCGTTGACTATGTGTCAGACTTCTTGTCTCCTGTGGCCTTGCAAAGGATGGGCTAAAAAAGTGGTGAAATGATTCCGCAAAATTGATGTTACCAGCAGATACTGTGGTTCTGTTACGGTTTGAGTGCTGAACACTTGACGGTCCCACGGTTGGCAAGTTGGAACTGTGAGATTCACTACGTGCACCACTGGTATTTTGTGGAAAAGCACATGTAAGATTCTGCAACAGTCTCTGCTGATACTCCTGCATGCGTGCATCCCTTTCTATGGCAGGAATAATTTCTGCAAATTTACTTTTGTACCGGGGATCTAACAGTGTGGCAACCCAGTAGTCAGGATTATTTCTAATTCTCACAATTCGAGGGTCATGTTGCAGGTAGTGCAGCAAGAAGGCACTCATGTGTGTTGCGCATCCAGGAGCACCAAGTCCCTGTTGTGTTGGTGGCGAGGTAGCAATCATGCTTCCTTCCTCTGTCCTCTCCCCCCAACCTCGCACAACAGAAATGTGATCAAGGTCTCCCTCATCTGATGAGTCTTCCATCAGTTCGTCCTCCACTTCTTCCTGGGCTCCTGCACCTTCCTCACTAGTTTGGCTGCTACCATGCGCCCTGGTAAAATCATCTCCCCCACCCTCACATGCCTGCCGCCTTGGTGCTGCCGACCGTCTGGACCTTGCAGATGTTAGCCCTTCCGCATACAACTCCTCCTCCTCTACTTCCTCCACCTCCTCTTGTGCCACCACCTGACTCCGAATTCTGTTTAACATGTGCTCCAGCATGTAAATCACCGGAATAGTCATGCTGATAATGGCATCGTCAGCACTAAACATCTTCGTCGCCATTTCAAAACTGTGCAGAAGGGTGCATAGGTCCCTGATCTGAGACCACTCCTCCAGCGTGATTTGCCCCACCTCTGAATCTCGTTGGCCCAGGCTATACGTCAGAACGTATTGCACCAGGGCTTGTCGGTGCTGCCACAGTCGCTGCAACATGTGCAGAGTTGAATTCCACCGGGTAGGCACATCGCATTTTAGCCGCTGAAGTGGCAGGCCCAACGACTTCTGTAGAGATGTAAGTCGCTGAGCTGCGGGATGCGAACGGCGGAAGTGAGCACACAGCGACCGTGCCCTCTGCAGAAGGCCATCTAGTCTGGGATAGTGGGCTAAAAATTCAACACGTGAGCCATACAAGGCACGTGTGTGACATTGCCCCGGCGAAGGGCCGCACCCAGGTTTGCAGCATTGTCGCACATGGCCTTCCCTGGTTTCAGGTCCATTGGAGACAACCATTCATGAAATTGGTTCTCCAGAGCTGACCACAACTCCTCAGCTGTGTGACTCACATTTCCCAGACATTTCAATGTAAAAACCGCCTGATGACGTTGAGCCCTACTGCCAGCATAGTAAGGAGGTGTGCAGGATCCCTTCTGCGCAGTTAGAAAGCTTGTGGCATGACCAGACAGGCTTTGGGTGCAGGTGGAAGACCGAGAGGAGGTTGAGGAGGCAGAAGCAGTGGAGGAACTTTGACATAAAGAGGATTGACGCACAACTCGTGGGGACGGCAAGACTTGGACAGCAGCCCCTTGTCCTGCTGTCACCATAGTTACCCAGTGCCCAGTCAGCGACATGTAACGCCCCTGTCCATGCCTACTCGTCCAAGTGTCTGTGGTGAAATGCACCCTGTCACACACAGAGTATCTCAAAGAAGCGGTGATGTTGTGTGAGACATGCTGTTGGAGCGCAGGCACACCTTTCTTTGAGAAGTAGTGCCGACTGGGCATCTGGTACTGGGGCACTGCGACGGACATAAGGTCTCGAAAATCCTCTGTGTCCACCAGGCGGAAAGGCAGCATTTCTGTAGCCAAGAGCTTGCAGATGGTGAAATTCAACCTCTTAGCTTTCTCATGGCTAGGAGGAAATGGTCTTTTACTTGTCCACATCTGAGGGACCGAGGGCTGGCTATTGTGCTTAGACGGGGTTGATAAGGGTGTCCCCGGCAAACTGCCGGTCTGTGAGGAAGATGCAGGCGGACATGTTAGGTTGCCTTGATCCAAAGGTGGTGCTATCGATGTCGGACAGCGCTCAAGACCAGCTGGTGTTACCACCTCCAAAGAAAATGATGACCTGCCAATCACGCTGGCTGTTGCGGGTAAAGAGGTGGCAGGTCTGCGCCCCAAAACAGGTGTGACTGCTGTCCCCCCAGTCACAGAGGATGAAGAGGCCGCGGATGCACAAGATATGGCAGACGGTGGTTGGCCCGGCCGGCTAGACCGCATTGTAGCACACTGAGCTTCCCACTGCAACTTATGCTTCATGTCCATGTGCCGGTTGATGCATGAAGTACTCAAACTATGTATTTTTTGGCCTCTACTTAGCTTTTGCTGACAAATGTTACAGATAACACGAGTTGGGTCATCTTTATCGATCTGAAAAAATGCCCAGGCTATGCAAGGCTTAGCACCCATGCGACCTGAAGAGCCACCACGACTTGTGGTGAGAGGCAGAGTTGTGTTTGAGGATGCAGTTGTTGACGTGCTTCCAGTACTACGTCTCTGTCCAGGAAGGCGCAACCTGACCTCGTCGTCACTAGCATCTTCCTCCACCTCCTCTGCTGACCTCATCTCTTGGCTGACTGTGGGTTGACAGTAAGTGGGATCTCCGACCTCATCATCATCACCCTGTGCGTTATCACACCCGTCGTCCTCAGAGCCAACCTGTTCCTGCCCTGACAAAAAACTAAAGTTGTCGCTCCAATCAGGTATTTGAGTCTTATCATCGTCTTCCTCATTGTCTCCACCAACAGGAGTTACAGTTTGGGAATGAGGGTCTACATTATGGTCAGAACCTTCTGCGTCTGGTCCTGGATCCGACTCATAAAGATTCTGGGCATCAGTGCAGATCATTTCCTCGTCTAGATTCACAGAAGCGCTGGAGTCGACCTCTGATTCCCAGGCTATAGTATGAGTAAACAGCTCTGCAGACTCAACCATCTGTTCTACCTCATACTCAGACGGGCAGCTGGAGATTTGGGAGCTGTGAGGAAGCAAGTGCGATTTGGGTGACACCTTTGAGGACTGGAGTATTTGTGATGTTGAAGTTGATGTGGAGGAGAGCCCACTTAAAGGAGCACTTGATATCCGTTGAAGCACCTGCTGTTTTTGTGCCTCATCTGGAATTTGTAGCGATTGGCGTGGCCGTAAGAAAGGGATCTTATCACATTGTCCGCTAAAAGAAGTAGACAGTTTAGTTTGGCTGGAAGATGGTCTTTCTTCTGCACCTACCCCACGGACACAACCTTTTTTCCCCTTCCCAACACGCCTATTCCCCTTTCCACCAGCAGCAGGCCTTTTTCCACTCATTTTGGTGGTTAACTAATTCACAACTCTGGAGTTGTTTGCACAAAAAAACAATGGATGGTAACCGAGCAGAGCTGAGTGGCCAAACTGTGGTATTAGGCCAAAACTATTGGCTGGGTTAGATGCAGAAAAAAATTATTTTTAATTTGCAACCTGATGGAGGTCAGTATAGATGGACTAATAGACCAAGTCCCACACACCGCTAGAAGCCCAAATATTTTTTCAGAGCTAGATGCAGAAAATTTTTTTATTCAATTTGCAACCTGATGGAGGTCAGTATAGATGGACTAATAGACCAAGTCCCACATACTGCTAGAAGCCCAAATATTTTTTCAGAGCTAGATGCAGAAAAAAATTATTTTTAATTTGCAACCTGATGGAGGTCAGTATAGATGGACTAATAGACCAAGTCCCACACACCGCTAGAAGCCCAAATATTTTTTCAGAGCTAGATGCAGAAAAAAATTATTTTTAATTTGCAACCTGATGGAGGTCAGTATAGATGGACTAATAGACCAAGTCCCACACACCGCTAGAAGCCCAAATATTTTTTCAGAGCTAGATGCAGAAAAAAATTATATTCAATTTGCAACCTGCTGGAGGTCAGTATAGAAGGACTAATAGAACAAGTCCCACACACTGCTAGAAGCCCAAATATTTTTTCAGAGCTAAATGAAGAAAAAAATTATTTTTAATTTGCAACCTGATGGAGGTCAGTATAGATGGACTAATAGACCAAGTCCCACACACCGCTAGAAGCCCAAATATTTTTTCAGAGCTAGATGCAGAAAAAAATTATTTTTAATTTGCAACCTGATGGAGGTCAGTATATATGGACTAATAGACCAAGTCCCACACACCGCTAGAAGCCCAAATATTTTTTCAGAGTTAGATGCAGAAAAAAATTATATTCAATTTGCAACCTGCTGGAGGTCAGTATAGAAGGACTAATAGAACAAGTCCCACACACTGCTAGAAGCCCAAATATTTTTTCAGAGCTAAATGAAGAAAAAAATTATTTTTAATTTGCAACCTGATGGAGGTCAGTATAGATGGACTAATAGACCAAGTCCCACACACTGCTAGAAGCCCAAATATTTTTTCAGAGCTAGATGCAGAAAAAAATTATTTTTAATTTGCAACCTGATGGAGGTCAGTATAGATGGACTAATAGACCAAGTCCCACACACCGCTAGAAGCCCAAATATTTTTTCAGAGCTAGATGCAGAAAAAAATTATTTTTAATTTGCAACCTGATGGAGGTCAGTATAGATGGACTAATAGACCAAGTCCCACACACCGCTAGAAGCCCAAATATTTTTTCAGAGCTAGATGCAGAAAAAAATTATATTCAATTTGCAACCTGCTGGAGGTCAGTATAGAAGGACTAATAGAACAAGTCCCACACACTGCTAGAAGCCAAAATATTTTTTCAGAGCTAGATGCAGAAAAAAATTATTTTTAATTTGCAACCTGATGGAGGTCAGTATAGATGGACTAATAGACCAAGTCCCACACACCGCTAGAAGCCCAAATATTTTTTCAGAGCTAGATGCAGAAAAAAATTATATTCAATTTGCAACCTGCTGGAGGTCAGTATAGAAGGACTAATAGAACAAGTCCCACACACTGCTAGAAGCCCAAATATTTTTTCAGAGCTAAATGAAGAAAAAAAATATTTTTAATTTGCAACCTGATGGAGGTCAGTATAGATGGACTAATAGACCAAGTCCCACACACCGCTAGAAGCCCAAATATTTTTTCAGAGCTAGATGCAGAAAAAAATTATATTCAATTTGCAACCTGCTGGAGGTCAGTATAGAAGGACTAATAGAACAAGTCCCACACACTGCTAGAAGCCCAAATATTTTTTCAGAGCTAAATGAAGAAAAAAATTATTTTTAATTTGCAACCTGATGGAGGTCAGTATAGATGGACTAATAGACCAAGTCCCACACACTGCTAGAAGCCCAAATATTTTTTCAGAGCTAGATGCAGAAAAAAATTATTTTTAATTTGCAACCTGATGGAGGTCAGTATAGATGGACTAATAGACCAAGTCCCACACACCGCTAGAAGCCCAAATATTTTTTCAGAGCTAGATGCAGAAAAAAATTATTTTTAATTTGCAACCTGATGGAGGTCAGTATAGATGGACTAATAGACCAAGTCCCACACACCGCTAGAAGCCCAAATATTTTTTCAGAGCTAGATGCAGAAAAAAATTATATTCAATTTGCAACCTGCTGGAGGTCAGTATAGAAGGACTAATAGAACAAGTCCCACACACTGCTAGAAGCCAAAATATTTTTTCAGAGCTAGATGCAGAAAAAAATTATTTTTAATTTGCAACCTGATGGAGGTCAGTATAGATGGACTAATAGACCAAGTCCCACACACCGCTAGAAGCCCAAATATTTTTTCAGAGCTAGATGCAGAAAAAAATTATATTCAATTTGCAACCTGCTGGAGGTCAGTATAGAAGGACTAATAGAACAAGTCCCACACACTGCTAGAAGCCCAAATATTTTTTCAGAGCTAAATGAAGAAAAAAAATATTTTTAATTTGCAACCTGATGGAGGTCAGTATAGATGGACTAATAGACCAAGTCCCACACACTGCTAGAAGCCCAAATATTTTTTCAGAGCTAGATGCAGAAAAAAATTATATTCAGTTTGCAACCTGATGGAGGTCAGTATAGATGGACTAATAGAATGATGCTATGCCCAAAAGATTTTACTTCACTAGGTGCAGTAAAAAAATTGGTATTCTATACACAGGTGGTATATCTTGCAACACAGATAGGCTACTCCACTGACTAACACACTCTGCAATAGGCCAAAAAGGATTAGCTTTGCTAGATTCAGCCAAATGCTGTGAAAAAAACTTGCACAGCACTGGCACAGACCTGCCTGGCAAAAACTGATAGGAACTGATGTAACCTAGTCCTGAAAAGGACTCCAATTACAATTAGTCTTTACTCCCACAATCTATCTATTTAAGAGCACAGACCTGCCTGATAAAAGTCGTAGGAAATGCTGTAACCTAGTCCTTAAAAGGACTGCAATCACAACTATTCCCTACTCCCAAGCTATCTGTATATTTGTGCGAAAATTGGCTTGAAATTAACAAGGTATAGCGCACACAGCAACAGCGGTGCCGTCTAACACGCAGCTGCAGCAGTGAGAAAATGGTGGCGACGGGGAAAATGGCTTGGTCTTATAGGGCAAGGACATGTGACATACACTGCCAATCACACATGCCCTTGCTTGTGTGAAAAAAAGCACTTCGCTCCGTGTGTGCGCTGCTGATAGGCTGACAGATTGCACCTCCCCACTGCAAATGCGGGAAAGAGAAAAAAAAATGGAGATCTTCATTGTTCCTGCAGAGATCCATCCCCTGCCCCTCCCCCCGCCCCGCTGTACACTCAAACTGCGTATTAACATTAATTTTCATCATTACTGAGAAAAAATCCAGTTATGATTTTGGTGCACGAACAGTTATCGAACATAACCTCGAACAGCCGAATTTTTCTCAAATTGTTCGTGTTCGCCGACCGGCTCGAACACCGCCCAAAACAGCTCGAATTTGAGATTGGCGAACAGTTCGAGTAGAACAACGCTCATCTCTAGCCACGAGTACCCAACAAATCAATTTTCTTGACCTCAATATCCATGTACGTGATAATCAGATCCACACCCGCACTTTTACCAAACCCACAGATGCAAACAGCTACATCTCCCTGGACAGTTGCCACCTACCTAGTTGGTTATTCAACATCCCAAAGAGCCAATTTATGCGACTTCATAGAAACTGTTCAGATACCAAATACTTTGAGGAGGAAGCAGGAGTACTAACCACCAAATTCCGAAATAAAGAATATGACCCTCATTTCCTCACCTCAACCAAAAATCTAGTAAAACAAATCCCACGTGGCAACATTCTAAAGTGCCCCACTAAAACGATTCAGGTAGCATCTAATGATTTGAATGTACCCATTATAACACCCTATAACTCCAATACACATTTACTAAAGAGAATCATTGAAAAACACTGGAGTATCCTACAAAATGATAAGATTATCGGTGATAAACTCCCAAAGTGCCCACGCTTTATATACAAGAAAGCGTGTAACCTGGGAAATCTTGTGGCCCCCACAGTCCAAAATTACCCCCCCCCCAAAAAAAAAATGGAACCCTCTCCTTTACTAAAAATATCTGCGGCTTCTTCCCATGTCAAAAATGCACAGTATGCAAAAAACTAACTATGAAAAAACAAAAAGTAATAACCGAAAGAGATGTAACACATACCATACCAGATTTCATTACATGCACAACAGAGGGGGTTATTTATTGCTTAAAATGTCCGTGCAAAAAACTATACGTAGGCAGAACGAAACACTCCATGAACACGCGTATTAATGAACACCTACGGAATATCACCAACAAGTTTGAGGGACACCCACTTTCAAAACACTATGCTGAAAAATATGGGGGTTCCATAGCAGGAACCGTGGTGACAGCTATACAAAAAGTGCCAAAACAATGGCGGAAAGTTGACTACCTGAAACAAATGTCTCGGGTTGAGAGTAAATGGATCTTTATGTATGACTCTCTAAAACCTAGAGGTTTGAACCCAGAAATCGAACTGTTTGCATTGAATGAAGATTGACAGCCATAAAAAAAAAAAAAAAAAGTGACAGCTACCTGCCCATTGGTACACTCCCACCTATAGACCTATAAAAAGGACCCAAAAGTGCCTAGGGATCAGCTCTGAAGAAGGAAACCGGAGTTTCCAAAACGCGTCAGCCTTTCTGATCCCCCTAGGCCATCGTACCGGTACTCACCCATGTGACGTGACGCCACGCAGGTCCTCAAGCGGCCAGTGTGCACAAGCGCACAGGTCCTCTACTGCACCGCCGAGTACCGACACACAGAGATTGGTAAGAGCGGTGGGTCTCTGGCCGGGACTCTGCCTCTCCCCTCTCTGCACCACGCCACCAGCGCTCATTCATACAGCGGAGGAAGCTTCTTCTGCCACACGGACCGGCAGCCACACAGGTCCACTGACATTGGATGTCCACAACTGACAAGAAGAGTGCGACTGAACCGTAAGTCATTGTGCCAACTTGCTACAATACGTGCAGCTCCCTGGACTGTTCTATGCACGCTGTGATTAAGCTGTGATTTGTTTTCTCTGACCCACGCAAGGATTTAAAACAACAGCGGTCAGGGGACTGCCCCTACTTCTATAAAACCAAGACAAGCCACCCACTACTAGTGCTGCAGGAATTCTACCCCGCTCCACTGCAGCAAGGAACCCATTTGCTTTAACTACTCCTGGGTCGACGAATACACCCACCAGTGTTTATTTAGCATCTAGCAACTACTAAATGCGGGTCTTCTCCTAAACAGCACCAGTCAGCAACAAATAAGTGACTCGACCTGTACAGGAAAATACCACCATTTCCTATTAATCTTTTTTCCCACTCCCTTTGTCACTAAATATAGGTGATCGCCTTCACTCCACAAGTGGAAGCCGCCCCCTTGTCTGCATCCAAACCTTCTAACTACAATCGACCAACACAGGCACAAAACCCCATTTTTCTCCCCCCTCCCTTAGGCAACTAAGACCTCCCGTGACTGAAGGAAAATCTACTCTCATTCCCTCGCAGTCTAACTGGAACGTGGATAACCCACCCCTTCCCCAAAACCCTCCTACACCTCAGATCAGGTAGCTACCGTATTTTTCGCACTATAAGACGCACCGGACCATAAGACGCACCTAGGTTTTAGAGGAGGAAAATAATAAAAAAAAAATGTAAGCAAAAAATGTGTTCATGATGCACTTTTAAGGGGGGGGGGGTCTTCTGCTGACACTGGTATAGGGGTAATATCCCCCAATTCTGACAATATCCCCTATCTTGGTATATATGCCACCCCCTTCCTTTTATATGTGGTTCCCATCCCCATCCTGGTTTGCCTGGCATCTCTCCATCCTGGTATGCATGGCACCGCTCATCCCTATCCTGGTATGAATGGCACCCCTCATCCCTATCCTGGTATTAATGGCACCCCTCATCCCTGTCCTGGTATGCATGGCACCCTACGTCCCTGTGCTGGTATGAATGGCACCCCTAATCCCTATCCTGGTATGCATGGCACCCCTAATCCCTATCCTGGTATGCATGGCACAGCAATCCCCAACCTGGTATACATGGCACAGGAATCCCCATCCTGGTATGCATGACACAGCAATCCCCATCCTGGTATGCATGGCACCCCTCATCCCTGTCCTGGTATGCATGGCACCCCTCATCCCCATCCTGTTATGCATGGCACCCCTAATCCCCATTCTGGTATGCATGGCACCCCTAACCCCTATCCTGGTATGCATGGCACCCCTAATCCCTATCCTGGTATGCATGGAACCCCTAATCCCTATCCTGGTATGCATGGCCCCCTCATCTTTATCCTGTTATGTATGCCCCCCTCAGAGTTATCCTGGTATGTATGGCCCCCTCATCTTTATCTAGTTATGTATGGCCCCCTCATCTTTATCCTGTTATGTATGGCCCCCTCAGCGTTACCCTGGTATGTATGGCCCCCTCATCCTTATCCTAGTATGCATGGTCCCCCTAATACCCATCAGGCTGCACATAAAAAAAAAATAAACACTCCTACTCACCTTTCTTCTCTCTCCTCCAGCGCTGCGTCCTGTCTGCCCGCACTGATCTCTCCATGTGAGCCGCGCATGACGTCACTACCATGCGCAGCTCACAAGGAGAGATCAGCTGCCGGAAGTCACTGCTCCCCATGCCGGGACTGTGTGCACGGGGAGCAGTGACTTCATGCTCCTTCATAGCCGGCACTCAGTGTAGCCCCGCTGCGGCTCCTGCTGCTGCCGGGCTATCGCGTGCGCCCGCTTATTAAAGGACATGAATATTCACCCCTCCCCACGCCCATAGGCGTGGAGAGAGGTTGAATATTCATGTCCTTTAACTGCGGGCACAGGCGATTCCGGCAGCAGCAGGAGCCCCGCTGCGGCTACACTGTGTGCCGCTATCAAGGAGCATGAATATTCAGTGCTCCCCACGCCCCTTGGGCGTGGGGAACAGTGAATATTCATTTTCTTTAGCAGCGGGGACAGTGTAGGCTGCAGCGGGCGGCTGCTGCCCCCTGTGCCCCGCTCCTCCACCGCTACCGCTCCCCCCACACCCCACATATATATATATGCACCCCCCCCAACATTCGGACTATAAGATGCACCCCCCATTTTCTTTCCAAATTTTGGAGGAAAAAAGTGCGTCTTATAATCCAAAAAATACCGTAGATATCTCAATAATATAAGAAGGCAACCTCTAAAACTTGCCACTAAACAACTCCCTTCCTTTTCTCCATATAAGGGGGACCCTCCGACCTGGTCATCAAAAGACCCTCCAGGAAGCTCATAACTGCCTCTCAACCGGGAAAAACTTCTAGGGCTCCCATCCTGACTATCTTCCCTCCTCTCATTGCTTTCAGCCCACTAGCCACCTTTTAAAACAATGATTTTTAACTTCTTGTAACCTATGTATTTAATAAAATTGGACAGTTTTAACATCTTCATTGTTATTTCTTGCCACATACCCTATACCAGGGGTCCTCAAACTTTTTAAACAGGGGGCCAGTTTACTGTCCCTCAGACCATTGGAGGGCGCGAAAATAGTTTTTTAAAAAAACTATGAACAAATTCCTATGCACACTGTACATATCTTATTTTGAAGTAAAAAAAACAATACTGGAACAAATACAATATTTAAAATGAAGAACAAGTGAAGTTAAATCAACCGGTATTTCAATAGGCAGGTAAATGTCCCCAATAGGCAGTATAGGTCCCCAATAGGCAGGTAAATATCCCCAATAGGCAGCATAGGTCCCCAATAGGCAGGTAAATATCCCAAATAGGCAGCATAGGTCCTCAATAGGCAGGTAAATGTCCCCAATAGGCAGCATAGGTCCTCAATAGGCAGCATAGGTCTTCAATAGGCAGCATAGGTCCCCAATAGGCAGGTAAATTTCCCCAATAGGCAGCATAGGTCCTCAATAGGCAGGTAAATGTCCCCAATAGGCATCATAGGTCCCCAATAGGCAGGTAAATATCCCCAATAGGTAGCATAGGTCCCCAATAGGCAGGTAAATGTCCCCAATAGGCAGGTAAATGTCCCCAATAGGCAGGTAAATGTCCCCAATAGGCAGCATAGGTCCTCAATAGGCAGCATAGGTCCCCAATAGGCAGGTAAATGTCCCCAATAGGCAGCATAGGTCCTCAATGGGGAGGTAAATGTCCCCAATAGGCAGCATAGGTCCTCAATGGGCAGGTAAATGTCCCCAATAGGCAGCATAGGTCCTCAATAAGCAGGCTGTTTCCCCCTTATAATGCCCTATGCAGGCTGTCCCCCCTTATAATGCCCCATGCAGGCTGTTCCCCCATTATAATGCCCCATGCAGGCTGTTCCCCCCTTATAATGCCCCATGCAGGATTTCACCCCCCCATATAATGCCCCATGCAGGATGTCCTTTTCTCCCACCATATAATGCCCCATGCAAGATATCACTCCCCTGTCTTTATAATGCCCCATTGAGGATGTCACCCCCCCCATATAATGCCCCATGCAGGATATCACTCCCCTGTCTTTATAATGCCCCATGCAGGATGTCACCCCCCATATAATGCCCCATGCAGGATATCACTCCCCTGTCTTTATAATGCCCCATTCAGGATGTCACCCCCCATATAATGCCCCATGCTGGATGTCCCCCCCCATATAATACCCCATGCAGCATGTCACCCCCCCATATAATGCCCCATTCAGGATGTCACCCCCCCCCATATAATGCCCCATGCAGGATATCACTCCCCTGTCTTTATAATGCCCCATTCAGCATGTCACCCCACCCCATATAATGCCCCATGCAGGATATCACTCCCCTGTTGTTATAATGCCCCATTCAGCATGTCACCCCCCCCCATGTAATGACCCATGCAGGATATCACTCCCCTGTCATTATAATGCCCCATTCAGGATGTCACCCCCCCATATAATGCCCCATGCAGCATGTCACTCCCCTATATAATGTCCCATGCAGCATGTCACCCCCCCATATAATTCCCCATGCAGCATGTCACCCCCCATATTATTCCCCATACAGGCCGTTACCCCCCCATATAATGCACCATGCAGCACGTCACTCCCCCATATAATGCCCCATGCAGGATGTCACCCACCCCCATATTATGCCCCATGCAGGATGTCACCCCTAATATTATGTCCCATGCCCCCATACATTAAAAAAAAAAAAAAAAATTAAATACTCACCTCACTCCTCCTCACCTGCTGTCGCTGCTCTGGTCTGGACTCCAGGTTCGCCGGCGTCTTCCCGCTCTGCACTGCCTGTGACGGCTCAGGGGAGGGTGCGGTGTAAAGACGTCACCGCACCCTCTGACCTGAGACGTCACAGGGAGCACAGAGCAGGAAGACAGCGGATCTGCGGAGGCACGTGGATAGGTAAGTATCCGGCTGCCGGGGCCCTGAGCAAGCGGGGGGGAGCGGGTGCTGGCACTGCTCTCCTCCGCCCACAGCCCGGCGGGCCGGATAAAAATCCTCCGCGGGCCGCATGTGGCCCGCGGGCCGTAGTTTGAGGACTCCTGCCCTATACACTAGCGCAAGTTGTTTTATACATATTTTTTATCTTGAAAACGTCAGATAACTGTGGTAGTTGTCCTCTCTTGCAGCAGATATAGGGCATACCCATTAGCGCCACCATTCCATTGAATTGCATTCTCAGAATCAGTGGGATCCGTTGAAGGTTTCCCGAGTTATTACCACATAAAGTGGTACTGGTCAGAATTGTAAAATTTGGCCTGTCATGAAGGTGAAACCAGGCTTGGGGTTGAAGGGGTTAAGAGGATAAAATCTTTGATGGGAGTGCTTCTTTAATAATAATACGATCTCAGCATATAACTAATTTACCAGTATGGTAGGATTGGAGCAGCACAGTCAAAGCAAAAAACCCCCCACAAAACGTCAGTATGGGTACAAAGCTTCTAAAGATCAGACCATCCTCTCCAATTCCACTAACAAAAAAAAGTAGAAGTAGTACTCCAGGTAATTAAAAAATTATTCAGTTTTATTCATCCAATATTCAATGTTACAGCAACATTTACATTTTTCAATGCAAGAATTATTAGGATTGAAAATGGTCCCATTGAGGAATCTTTCCGAACCAGAGGTATACACCCAATCGGCAAGCAAGCTCAATCTAGGGTGCCAAGTTTTGTGCTTCTGTGTCCATCAAGCACACCACCTCCAGACCCAGTGACCAAATCGAGGGCAATGCTTCTTGTCTTCCTGGTAATACAACATTACAGACATAATATTTAAATACATAAAATTCCATTGTATCACCTCACAAATGTTTTTTTCTTTCTCTAATCCATTTCGTACTTGCTAAGGCTACAATAAAATGCATCCTTATTGCTTCATCCGTTGTGTAAGGTAATAGGTTCTGCACTTTCCAGCTCTACCTTTTTATTTAAGATACATGTCGTTTTTTTTTCCAAATTCCTTCATTCTGGATACTGCCCAGAGGGCACAGGCACATAAGAGAACAAAGCATTCCGCGTGTCTTTGGTTTGTAGTAAGACTGTTTAACATTACAATGTGGCTCTGCGTTTGGTGCGCCGGTATTAAAAGAACATAAAAAATAACATTAATAAAAAAGTGGTTCCTGTATGGTAATCTAAGTTCATCCAGGCAATTTCCCAAAGAGCCCTGGTGAATTATATAACAATATGCTTGTTAGGGGATAATAAAACCCCCCTTCCTGTATTACTGGCGGGAGACAGAGCTGGAATAGCACAGACTGGTTTAAGTCTATAATTAAAGTTTTCTTCTGTCCTAGTTTTTATGACTGAAATATGTACCATAACCTCTGGGTATTTAAGGGTGTAAATGTATTCCTTGTTTCATCTGTGTGTATAAGCTTTTATATAGGGATATACACATTGGAAACATGTATCTGAATGCACCTCCTGGTACAAGCTCGCCCCCCACTGCCTTGCATTAGAAGGCATTTGTTTCCCCCCGTATTGTTTGCTAATAGTGGGTGGGAACACAAAGGGGCTTCACTATGGGTACTATTTCTGTGTGGATGCAGAAAAGGACTGGGCAGGTATAGAGGTGTGACTAAACGAAGAAAAAAAATTGTGCTGAAATACATGTCCATATTTCCCATCTTTCAAAATTTGGGGGATATAGCATTGGATGAGGCACCATTCCGGGTACCTGACTACTGCAACCAATCATAGGCTTCAGCAGTAGGGTAACCATAGAACGGATGTCATTGCTTCCAGCTCTGGTGCAGCCCACTGTAATGACCTATGATGAATCCACGGGGGTTTAATCAGGTAAGCATACCAAATTTTGATATTTGAAAGCCATCCTACTGCTGAGAAATTTGGGACAACTCATTTAAATGGAACCTTCCAGCAAACAAAAATGGCACTGAACTGCAGCCATAGTGCGGGTAAGATACAGTTTTAAACATGTGCAACAGTCTAATTGGAAGTAAGGGTGCATGGAGAAAAGTAAGGTACGAGTATATTCTCCCTGCAGCCACTTGTTTCTAGTCCTTTACTGATTTCCTGTCCTGCAAACATGTTGAAGTGCAGAATGTCAGTGAAGGAGCAGATGCAGTGACTGTGTAGTGAGCACTGACTATTCACAGCCCGCGGCACCCCAATAACTGGAAGCGAGCAGATGCAGGGAGAATATAACTTAATTTTCTCCCTGCAGCTGCTCTTCCAATTAGACAGCTGCACATTTTTAAAATGATATTTATCTAAAGTCTGCCACTATGGCTGCAGGTAAATACTGTTGTTCTTTTTTTTGGCTGATAGGTTCCCTTTAAATTTTTATAGGTTGTCAGCTACATAGATTTACATCGAAATCAAAGTGGCAGGACAAGCTAGCTACTTCCTCTCTCACTGAGATCACCCGTGAGCTGTACACCTCAGCATTCCTTTTTAATTAATTTAGAAAACCACAACAAAATTTTAAATTATTGTGTATCATGACCCCATCTTTAGGTGAAGCAAAGGTAGCAAGTACCAATACTAGTCATTCTGTCAGGTTATCTAAAAATATAGAGATTGTTCCATTGTGTTACTTGGCGTCATGGGCTGGGTAACAACCCCCATCGAGCTGGTGTCCAAGCGCTGTTATCATGCATCCCACAGCATTTGATTTCATGCTCCATCCATGCATTAGCTGAAACAGATGACAACTACTTGACAACTGTATAAATTAGAATGTATTGTCTTGATCAATTTAAAAGGTTGCAAGAGATTAGAATTTTTTTTCCCCAGAAACAGTAACACCGTCGTCTATAGGATGTGTCCATCATCCTTATTTAAAGGGGAATTATCACCAGGTCAAAATGGTCAGTTTTTGCTATTATATTTCATACAGGCTGTGTAACAGGTTTATCGGGACAGACAGGAGCCAGAAAACTGCAGCGCCTCATTTCTCCCACTCCTGCATTCATTAGAAGCCCTTTGCCTTCATATTAAATGGTGCAGGTTTCTTTTAGCAGTGCAGGGGTTAATCTGCTCAGTTGTGAGCTCCTGGAAGCTTACCTGCATTTAGCCTCTCAGCTGTTCAGTGTTAGCCACTCCCCGCTCCTATATATACTGGGCTTTGGCAGGCTATCATTGCCAGGGCTATCTTATGCTGCATGGTTCTAGGAGTGTGGTGGAGAGTGGTTTCTTGAGATGGCATTTGGTGGATTTCAGCTTAGACTGTTGTGTGATTTAGGTTGCGTGTTAATCCTATTCTACTCCTATTTTCATTTGTTCCCCATCCTCCACTTCCCAGTGTTAACCTTTGTTGTTTGTGTGCATATATTTGTATGATTGGTATTTTCCTTTAGCCCTGTTTGTATTACCTTGTTAGTCTGGTTTGTGTACTTCCATACACTACTACTCACCTCTTCTCAGGGGGGAGGGGTGAACAGACTGAGGGCAGATTGGGGAGCTCAGACAAGGTACGTGGCCCTGGCGTCTTCACCTTCAGAAGTAATCCGGGGAACAGGGCCAGCTAGGGCACCCCTAGCATTAGGGACAGGGTAGGAGCCCCTGGCAGGCTGCTCCCCTGAGTATTCTGTCTTTTGATTTTATAAAATCCGTCATACAGGTCTAGAGATGTGAGCCTTTTTATTTAGTGCTAATGTGTCTAGCCTTTACATAGGAGGCATGGTTAATAGATTATCTGTGGGCGTGTCTTTGGGATGCTTTGTATTATTTCTCTGTAAGCACCACCCTCTTTGTAAAGAACCAAAAAAATTAGCACTTTCTCTGGAACCATATAGCGGATTAAAAAAAAAAAAAGGAATACTCAGGAAAAGTGGGAATAAAATAAAAGCAAAAACTTGACACTTTTGACTTGGTGATCAGTCGTCTTTAAGTGAAAGTAATTGAACTACAGAATTAAAGCCTTTAGACAAGGGTATATCATGGTCGATCCAAAAATTTTTTTTCCTAATCTCATGTATTTTTTTTTTTTTTTACAGTAAATACATTGTTCCAAGGTATAACACATATAATATACCAAGCCTTTGAACCTCTGCCCAATATACCCATGTTTTATAAGGTTCAATCTGGTTGTAGAGCAAAAATCCAGTTTTTATGGCTGTTGAGCAATATCACTTGCTCGTTGTGCCCTCCCAATGTCCAAGACTTTGGTATTTAATATTTAACATTCTGTATCCCATAAATAATTGATGGTCCTGTCTTAGCAACTGAAAATCTGCAGCAAATTTTATTGTTGACAAGTGTAATAATGTTCTCTCACCTTCTTAACTTTTGCTATTAAATATTAATATTGGCTGTGTTATCCATTATACAGCCGTGACCTCTGAAACGTTTAGGGCCCAAAGATTAATCCTTCGTGCTTTTTCGGACAGGATATAAATAGTAATATACCTAATGGAGGAGGAGGAATATGTTATCCTTGTGCTGATCATGTGTAATATTAGACCTTCACCTTTAGGGTGGGATATACAAAGCAGCTTTATGTTGGATTAGGTCTCTTGTGCCCACTAGAGTAGATGATTCTGAGGGCCCAACCTCAATCTATAGATAATACTGTATGCACACTTTTAATTGCATTGCAATCTTTTGGGTCAGCATAGTACACACGAGACATAACTTCAATAAGGTCTAATGGTTCATTTGTGTATAAGCACATAAAAATTAGATCATAGTAGAAAGTAATCTGCTGAAAACTCACCTCCAAATAGAGTTTTTTCTTGCAGAATTTTGGGGCTCTTTTCTAGGTCATAGTTTAAGGCCCCCATAGGGTCTTCTTGCACTATGGTGAGCCAGTTCAACCTTGTGCACAGATATTTACTGGCTCCTCGGGGGAGGAGATTATTGTAATGCTGACCACATTTCCTGAAAAGACCCAAACATAAAGGCAAGTAATTGATTCAAATAGAGTTGTCTTGTAATGTTTGATGGTGAAATATGTTAATGAAAATGCTTTGATAAATTTATATTCTTCCTTCTGAAATCGACTTCAGTCAAAGACACATTTACAACTACTAACATTATGTTGATGCAGCTAAATAAATTGGTTTCAAGTTATGCAAATGGTGGGTTTAGGGATTCTTATTTGCCACACAGGCAAAGAAATCAAGCCATAGATGTTCATAAATTAAGTTATGGGTAATAATGAGAAATGACACAGGAAAAAAGTATTGAACACGCTTCCTGAAATGTATTTAATACTTGGTACAAAAGCCTTTGTAGGTGATGACAGCTTCAAGACACCTCCTGTATGGAGAAACTAGTCGCATGCATTGCTCAGGTGTGATTTTGGCCCATTCTTCCACACAAACACTTTTTACATCCTGAAGATCCTGTGAGCTTCTTCTATGGACTCTGAGCTTTAGTTCTTTCCATAAATTTTCTATTGGATTCAGGTCCGTTGATTGGCTTGGCCATTCTAGCATCTTTATTTTCTTTCTGTGAAACCAATTGAGAGTTTCCTTGGCTGTGTGTTTGGGATCATTGTCTTGCTGAAATGTTCACCCTCGTTTCTTCTTCATCATCCTGGTAGATGGTAGCAGATTTTTATCAATAATGTCTCGGTACATTTGTTTATTCATCCTTCCTTCAAGTACATGAAGTTTGCCAGTGCCGTAACCTGAAAAACAGCCCCACACCATGATGTTCCCGCCTCCAAACTTCACTGTTTGTATATTGCTTTTGGGGTGATATGCGGTGCCCTTTAGCCTCCAAACATAGCGGGTAGTATGGCATCCAAGAGTTTAATTTTAGTCTCATGTGACCAGACTATATTCTCCCAGTATTTTACAGGCTCTTCTTAATGTTGTTGAGCAAACGTTAAACGCGCTTGAACATGTTTTTGTTCCGCAATGGAGTCTTGCGTGGTGAGAATGCATACAGGCTATGGAGGGTGAGTGCATTTGACTCGCCCCCAGGGCCATGGGGTACTCGGCAGCCGGGCCTTATGGCTGCTTGCAGGGGATATTACGGTGGCTGGCCCGGTCCGTGACCCAGGGCGGTCAGTGCAAAAAGGAGGATATTTATAGGGGATTTGTCGTGACGCCACCTGTGGTGTCTGGTGAGGATCACCAGCACTGCAATATACCTCTGAGGCAGATGATAGGGCAGCTTGAGATGGAACGGCTCCCCACAGGTGGAGCAGGCCTCAGGGCAGTGTAGATGAATGGAGGTGCGCTGGGCGTTGTAGTGCAGGGAGGGAAATGGTGCCGGCAAAAGAAAGGAACGGAAGCAGCTCAGTGCAGTCATCCAAGATTTACTCACAGTTCTTAGACAGTCCACAGGTGCACTGTACTGGTGCAAGCCTCCCGCGTCGCACTGCGTTCACCGGGCAGGGGTTCAGTCCTTCCTCAGGCAGCTCGGGTGTACCTGGCAGAACCCCACTTTCTTATGTACCTCTCTAGACCGACTTCATGCTGGGTCTTACTCCCTCCTGCCCTGCGCTTCCCACTGTGAATCCTGTTCCGGGTGCTGCGAGGTCCCCCCTGTCCGTCGGAGTTGTACAGACCTGCTTGACCTTACTTGGATTGAAGTGAGGGTTTGGCTTGTGGCTATAGAAGCCAGAAGCCTCCGGTTTTTCCAGCCGAGGCTTGAAGCTGCACGACTGGGCCAGGGGCCGGTCCCCTTCTTGCGGCCTAGATCCTCCTGACACTCGGCAGGTTCGGGGTGTACGGGTGCCGCCTGCACTCGCCGTACCCCCTAGGATCCGCTCTCCAGAACGGAGCTTACTCCCTGCTCCCCTCCTGGGCCTCAGTCCTAGGCCCTTGTGGTGGAGCAGAGCTCCTACAGAGACTCTGCTCCCAGACTGTTCCCACTCAACCAACACTACTCTTCTCCGTATCCACGTTAAGATGTCTACCTTTTATATATCTACTGTATGAGTGCTCCCATAAACTACTTCCTCCACCCAGTATGCTTTGCAGCAATTAGGTTTTATCCATCTCACTGGTTTTACCCATCATGAGATGTTTCTTGTGTGGCACCTTGGTAATGAGACACCTTTCTATAGACCATCAGTTGAACCAGCTGATATTATTTTTCACTAAGTGGCAGGATTGCTTTCTAATTACTGATAGATTCCAGTTGATGTCATGACTTTCCATGGCTTTTTGCACTTCTCTTTACTCATGTGTTCAATGTGTTTCCCTGTGCCATTTCTCATTATTACACAAAACTTAATTTATTGACATCTATGGTTTGATTTCTTAGCCTGTGTGGATTGGATGGGTTGTTACCAACATCTGGTGAGAATTTCATGTCAATAGCACCTTTAGAAATTGTGAACAGTATTTGATTTTACAAGATTTCAGCTTCAGAACATAAACAAAACTGTTTCAATTGAATGAGAGCAAGCAGAAGTCTTGAAATATTTGACTGGAATATACAGAAAGTATATTATACTGTTTCTGAACCTTTTCATTATACAATTATTAACCTCTTCCTGAACAGGTGATTTTCCATTTTTGGGCTTTTGTTTTTTCGCTCTCTTTCTTCCAACAGTACTTTTGAATGACACCATTCATTTTATCCTGTTATGTACTGAAAAGCAGGGAAAAAAATTGATGTGAATTTGCAAAAAAACCACAATTCCACCATTTTTTTTGAGGGGGGGTTTGTTTACAGCATTCATTTAATGGTAAAAAATGACCTGACAACATGATTCTCCTGGACAGTACAATTATGATGATATCAAACATGCATAATTTTTTTTTAAGTAGTGAAACACAAATTTGGAAACTAGTAAAAATAAAATAAATTTGCTTATGTCGCCATTTTCTGAGATCCATAACCTTTGCAATTTTTGGTTGATGGATCTCTGTGAGGGCATGTGTTTTGTGCCCCGAGCTGACATTTTTATTGATACAATTTTGTGGTAGATACAATGTTTTGTTGACCTCTGATTGTCCTGGCCCTTGCTGCTCCTCATGCCATTCGTCAAGTCCTGCCCGGTGAGCCATTGACGTCAGTCTGGGTTGTTCACCCTGACCTGCAGCCTAGAGAATTCACCTTAAAAGGGAGCCCTTAGCAGTTGCCAGACTTCTCTGGTGGCTTACCTCACTGAGAACAAAAGGATCGGCACTCCAAAATCAGACATGCCAGATCCTTATCTTCTCCATTCACATTAGACTGTGTCGGCTTAGCATACCAATATTGTCAAGTTCAGCCTAGAATTAACTAAACCTTAAGAGGGGCTGTAGTCTTTTGGAGAAGCTATATAATTATTAAACTTTTGTTTTTCAGTGCAGTAGGCAAAACCTCATGCATATGACAAGGGTATGTGTATGTGCACCCTGTATACACTGTGTGCAGAATTATTAGGCAAGTTGTATTTTAGAGGATTATTTTTATTATTGATCAACAACTATGTTCTCAATCAACCCAAAAGACTCATAAATATCCAAGCTTAATATTTTTGGAAGTTGGAGTGTTTTTTTTTTAGATTTGGCTATCTTAGGAGGATATCTGTTTGTGCAGGTAACTATTACTGTCCCGAATTATTAGGCAACTTAATAAAAAACAAATATAATCCCATCTCACTTGTTTATTTTCAGCAGGTAAACCAATATCAGTGCACAAAATTTAGAAATAAACATTTCTGACATGCAAAAACAAAAACCAAAATAATTAATGATCAGTATAGCCACCTTTCTTTATGATGACACTCAACAACCTTCCATCCATAGATTCTGTCAGTTGCTTGTTCTGTTTTCGATCAACATTGCGTGCAGCAGCCACCACAGCCTCCCAGACACTGTTCCGAGAGGTGTACTGTTTTCCCTCCCTGTAGATCTCACATTTTATGATGGACCATAGGTTCTCTAAGGGGTTCAGATCAGGTGAACAAGGGGCCCATGTCATTATTTTTTCTTCTTTTAGACCTTTACTGGCCAGCCACGCTGTGGAGTAGTTGGATGCATGTGATGGCGCATTGTCCTGCATGAAAATCATGTTTTTCTTGAACGATACTGACTTCTTCCTGTATCACTGCTTGAAGAAGTTGTCTCCCAGAAACTGGCAGTAGGTCTGGGAGTTGAGCTTCACTCCATCCTCAACCCGAAAAGGTCCCACAAGTTCATATTTGATGATACCAGCTCATACCAGTACCCCACCTCCACCTTTCTGGCTTCTGAGTCGGAGTGGAGCTCTCTGCCCTTTACTGATCCAGCCTCTGGCCCATCAAGAGTCACTCATTTCATCAGTCCATAAAACCTTTGAAAAATCAGTGTTAAGATATTTCTTGAACCATTCTTGAAGTTTTATCTTATGTTTCTTGTTCAAAGGTGGTCGTTTTTCAGCCTTCCTTACCTTGGCCATGTCCCTGAGCATTGCACACCTTGTGCTTTTTGATACTCCAGTAACGTTGCAGCTCTGAAATATGGCAAAACTGGTGGCGAATGGCATCTTGGCAGCTTCACGCTTGATTTTCCTCAATTCATGGGCAGTTATTTTGTGCCTTTTTTGGCCAACACGCTTCTTGCGACCTTGTTGGCTATTTTCCATGAAACGCTTGATTGTTCAGTGATCACGCTTCAAAAGTTTGGAAATTTCAAGACTGCTGCATCCCTCTGCAAGACATCTCACAATTTTGGACTTTTCAGAGCCCGTCAAAACTCTCTTCTGACCCATTTTGCCAAAGGAAAGGAAGTTGTCTAATAATTAAGCACACCTTATATAGGGTGTTGATGTCATTAGTCAACACCCCTCCTCATTACAGAGATGCACATTACCAGATTTACTTAATTGGTAGTTGGCTCTCAAGCCTATGCAGCTTGGAGTAGGACAACATGTATAAAAAGTATCAAAGTGATCAAAATACGCATTTACCTAATAATTCTGAACACAGTGTATTGGCATATGGAGCGCTTATGGGTCTTTATTCTGAACCTATAGACAGTTCTTCATATTCAGCCATATGGTGCATTCTAGGAGAAAATATCTTTGTAATACAACATCTGATGGAAACCAGATACACACAGAAGTACTAGATGACAGGACACTGGAAAGTTTTTAAGTTTGAATTTGCCGGTTTAGACAAATTTTCCCCAAGCATTCAATTTGCGGCTAATAAATTAGCGGAAATCTCAATAATGGAAAGCTTGTAATTGCTCAGAAATACACATGGGGGAGAGGAGAGAGAGAAAGAGAGAGAACCTCACTGACCATAAGAGCTTACACTCTACAGGAGAGAGTTAGGGGGAGAGAGAGGATCCTGCTGATCATAAGAGATAACACTTTACAGGCGAAAGAGAGACCACCCTCTGATCATAAATGCTTACACTATATTCTACAGAACAGAGACAGATAGATCATTGTTGATCACAAGAGCTTACCCTCTACAGGTGAGAGATAAAGAGGGCCCTGCTGAACATAAGAGTTTACACTCTACTGGAGAGAGACTTACCCAGTGACTATTGTGAGGCAGTGACCAGGATCGTATACGAGGGACGTTATATATCCCCCAGAATGTGTACAGAGACCTATTAAATCCATTGGAGTGCATTGCAGTCACAAACTCACCTGCGGCTGCAATGCAGGATTGAAGTTGAGCAATGACCTGGTCAGACTACCTGGCTAAGGCAGATTAAGTAAAACCCGGCAGGGCCTTCATTTCTTGGAGGAGGTCACAGGAGGCAGTGGGGTGGCCTCCTCCCTCCAACCCGGGTTTTCCAGTGGCTCTTGCCACAGGTCCTTTAAAACTCCTGCACTAAGGATTAGTGTTGTTCTATGCTGGAACCTGCTAAGAGCATAGCAGGAAAGCTCTGCAGGACTGTGTGTAGCTGAACCTACGCCTGAGAAGGCTCTGCACCTGTCAGGCTCTGAGTGGCCCGGCGCGGCCGTTGCCCCCGGCAACCGTTGTTTATGGACTCATGTTAACATGGCTGCGAACCAGAGGACTTTCTGTTTACCCGTGAGTTGCTGAATAAAAGCTGTTTATGTTGGACTTGATTGGGTCACTGCCTCAGTTACTGCACGGTGTGAACACCGCCGCCCTACACTATGGAGATGAAAATTGAGTCTGCCATACAAACTGTGTACTGGGAACTGCTGGTCTGTGATGGCCAAGGTCCTGACCACCACTGTACAAGGTGTGATCATCTGCTAGGTGTCATAGCTGCAGGCAGGGGCGTAACAACCACGGTCGCAAAGGTTGCGATCACGACTGGGCATGTGCAAGTGGGGACTCGCAGACACCAGCACAATCTTCAACAGCTAAAGTGAATTGCGGTGCAAATGTAGCACCCTGAGGATTCGGCTGCTACAGGGGTATTACACCTCAAGCCAGAGGTGTGGTATTCCACTCCCGGGTAAGGATGGAGTGTGGGACTGAGCTCAGTAGGCTGCATGCACTACATACATCCCATTTCCGGGGGACAGAACTACGGTACTCCCACCAGTATATGTGCAGGTACGACAGCGTCTGTCCCTGGCTGGAGTGGGAGGGGGGTGGAACATCCCAGTAGTGTAGGGGCAGATAGGGGGAGTAGTCTGGGTAAAGCTAGGAGCTCATTGGGTGCTAGTCACCTGGGCTCACACATAGAGGGAGGTATATAAGGTGGGCACCATCTTAGATCAGGGTTCAGTTCAGGCAGGAGGAGAAGAGGAGAAGAGTTCAGCCAGGAGGGCTGACAGGGAGCTGTGGCTCCGGCTGGGCCCAGCTCCAGAGCCAAGCCTGCAGAGGAGAGAGGAGAAAGAAGGACCCAGAGAGAAAGACATAGGGAACCCCAAGAACCCAGAAACAGACCAGAATGGGTGAAGGGTTGGCGGACACGGGTACCGGAACACGAACTGGTGGAGGCCACTTATCCTCATCCAGGAACCGGAGGTCGTGGTCAAGAAGGGAGCTCAGGACCACGCTTCAGAACTGCCTGGGGGTTAGCCGAGTCCAGGACCTGGTGGACGCAGCACGGCTCGGGTGGTCACTCAAGGCCAGAGTGACTGAGAGAACACTTGTGAGTAAAACCCCTGAAACTGCATCTCCTGACTCTGACTCTTCTTACTGACCGTCACAACCCCCATCATCTTCACCTGCTGCCCTGAGGCCATACCCCTCCCGTTGGGGGTTATACCATCATCGCTGCACCCATACCACCGGCCTCAGCGGACTGTTCTGCAGCGGCGGCTGCAAAGCCGCACTCAACGGGTGGCGTAGTCGACATCCAAGTTAACATCTACTGCCATAGACTGCCACTTAGTTTGACACCCTGGGCACGGACCGGGTCACCGCCACAAGGACTACTACCCCTATCCAGATCCGGCTCCGGGTATCCCCTGAACATGGCCCAGGGGGTGCGTCACAAAGACTTGACGGCAATTCACGCTGTCGGCCAATCATAGGCTAGCAGCTGGCGTTGGAGTGCACGTGACTCGGGGCGCATGGCATTGATGTCATATGCACCCGTCGCTTGCACACTGAAGTCAGCTGCCAGCTACAGAAGAGGACACCGCGTGGGGAGTGGAGGGAAGGAAGAGGAGTATAATCTATTTTTTTCTATGCATTAAAGAACTGTGGCAGAATGGGAGACATATACCAGGATGGAGTATATGTATACCTAGATGGGACCCAGTATCGGGTATATATATATACAGTACAGACCAAAAGTTTGGACACACCTTCTCATTTAAAGATTTTTCTGTATTTTCATTACTGTGAAAATTGTACATTCACACTGAAGGCATCAAAACTATGAATTAACACATGTGGAATTATATACTTAACAAAAAAGTGTGAAACAACTGAAAATATGTCTTATATTCTAGGTTCTTCAAAGTAGCCACCTTTTGCTTTGATGACTGCTTTGCACACTCTTGGCATTCTCTTGATGAGCTTCAAGAGGTAGTCACCGGAAATGGTCTTCCAAAAATCTTGAAGGAGTTCCCAGAGATGCTTAGCATTTGTTGGCCCTTTTGCCTTCACTTTGCAGTCCAGCTCACCCCAAACCATCTCGATTGGGATCAGGTCTGGTGACTGTGGAGGCCAGGTCATCTGGCGTAGCACCCCATCACTCTCGTTCCTGGTCAAATAGCCCTTACACAGCCTGGAGGTGTGTTTGGGGTCATTGTCCTGTTGAAAAATAAATGATGGTCCAACTAAATGCAAACCGAATGGAATAGCATGCCGCTGCAAGATGCTGTGGTAGCCATGCTGGTTCAGTATGCCTTCAATTTTGAATAAATCGCCAACAGTGTCACCAGCAAAGCACCCCCACACCATCACACCTCCTCCTCCATGCTTCACGGTGGGAACCAGGCATGTAGAGTCCATCCCTTCACCTTTTGTGCGTCGCACAAAGACACGGTGGTTGTAACCAAAGATCTCAAATTTGGACTCATCAGACCAAAGCACAGATTTCCACTGGTCTAATGTCCATTCCTTGTGTTGTTTAGCCAAAACAAGTTTCTTCTGCTTGTTGCTGTCCTTAGCAGTGGTTTCCTAGCAGCTATTTAACCATGAAGGCCTGCTGCACAAAGTCTGCTCTTAACAGTTGTTGAAGAGATGTGTCTGCTGCTAGAACTCTGTATGGCATTGACCTGGTCTCTAATCTGAGCTGCTGTTAACCTGCGATTTCTGAGGTTGGTGACTCGGATAAACTTATCCTCAGAAGCAGAGGTGACTCTTGGTCTTCCTTTCCTGGGGCGGTCCTCATGTGAGCCAGTTTCTTTGAAGCGCTTGATGGTTTTTGCAACTGCACTTGCGGACACTTTCGAAATTTTTCGGACTGATTGACCTTCATTTCTTAAAGTAATGATGGCCACTCATTTTTCTTTACTTAGCTGCTTTCTTCTTGCCATAATACAAATTCTAGCAGTCTATTCAGTAGGACTATCAGCTGTGTATAAACCAGATTTCTGCACAACACAACTGATGGTCCCAACCCCATTTATAAGGCGAGAAATCCCACTTATTAAACCTGACAGGGCACACCTGTGAAGTGAAAACCATTTCCGGTGACTACCTCTTGAAGCTCATCAAGAGAATGCCAAGAGTGTGCAAAGCAGTCATCAAAGCAAAAGGTGGCTACTTTGAAGAACCTAGAATATAAGACATATTTTCAGTTGTTTCACACTTTTTTGTTAAGTATATAATTCCACATGTGTTAATTCATAGTTTTTATGCCTTCAGTGTGAATGTACAATTTTCATAGTCATGAAAATATAGAAAAATCTTTAAATGAGAAGGTGCGTCCAAACTTTTGGTCTGTACTGTATATATATATATATAAATATATATATATATATATATTGACAAAGTCACTGGTAAAGTGCTTGAGGGGAGATACAGTATGTTTTATGTTTCCCTGAGGCTGTTGGCTTCAGTGAACTAAAACCATTAAATTTCCTCCATCATACTATATGTTGAGAGGGGTTAACTCCATAGTAAAAGGGAGTGTTTTTTGTGAATAGCCATAGTGAGGGTGGGAGGCCATTCACCATATCTCTCCACCTCAGGGTGTGGTCTGGGGGAGTTTAAATATTCAGCCAGCTGAGGCATTCAGTGTTCAGTAGATCTGGAGTGAGGAACTCCATATCTGTTTGTGTGGAGCGATCCTGAACCACATGGAGTGTCTGTACTCTGAGCAGGTGGATGCCTGCTACCACAAAGAGTGTGCTTTTGTGTTGCCATTTTGCTTTGTTTTTTCCTGTTTGCCCAGCTGGCTGTGTTTTCTGTTATGGACTCAGTGTTGGTTTATGCTACATTTTTTAATAAACCAACCAGAAGTCTGCGTACCTGTCTCCATGTGCAGTTGAGTGAGCGATCTACCACAATATATATATACACTGCTCAAAAAAATAAAGGGAACACTTAAACAACAGAATATAACTCCAAGTAAGTCAAACTTCTGTGAAATCAAACTGTCCACTTAGGAAGCAACACTGATTGACAATCAATTTCACGTGCTGTTGTGCAAATGGAATAGACGATAGATGGAAATTATTGGCAATTATCAAGACAAACTCAATAAAGGAGTGGTTCTGCAGGTGGGGACCACAGACCACATCTAAGTATCAATGCTTTCTGGCTGATGTTTTGGTCACTTTTGAATGCTGGTTGTGCTTTCACACTCGTGGTAGCATGAGATGGACTCTACAACCCACAGAAGTTGCTCAGGTAGTGCAGCTCATCCTGGATGGCACATCAATGTGAGCTGTGGCAAGATGGTTTGCTGTGTCTGTCAGCGTAGTGTCCAGAGGCTGGAGGCGCTACCAGGAGACAGGCCAGTATTCCAGAAGACATGGAGGGGACCGTACGAGGGCAACAACCCAGCAGCAGGACCGCTACTTCCGCCTTTGTGCAAGGAGGAACAGGAGGAGCACTGCCAGAGCCCTGCAAAATGACCTCCAGCAGGCCACAAATGTGCATGTGTCTGCACAAACGGTTAGAAACCGACTCCATGAGGGTGGTATGAAGGCCCGACGACCACAGATGGGGGTTGTACTCACAGCCCAACACCGTGCAGAACACTTTGCATTTGCCACAGAACACCAAGATTGGCAAAGTCCATCTGGTTTGCGTTTATTTGGACCATCATTTATTTTTCAACAGGACAATGACCCCAAACACACCTCCAGGCTGTGTAAGGGCTATTTGACCCAGGAGGAGAGTGATGGGGTGCTACGCCAGATCACCTGGCCTCCACAGTCACCAGACCTGAACCCAATCGAGATGGTTTGGGGTGAGCTGGACCGCAGAGTGAAGGCAAAAGGGCCAACAAGTGCTAAGCATCTCTGGGAACTCCTTCAAGATTGTTGGAAGACCATTTCCGGTGACTACCTTTTGAAGCTCATCAAGAGAATGCCAAGAGTGTGCAAAGCAGTCATCAAAGCAAAAGGTGGCTACTTTGAAGAACCTAGACTATAAGACATATTTTCAGTTGTTTCGCACTTTTTTGTTAAGTATATAATTCCACATGTGTTAATTCATAGTTTTGATGCCTTCAGTGTGAATGTACAATTTTCATAGTCATGAAAATACAGAAAAAATTTTAAATGAGAAGGTGTGTCCAAACTTTTGGTCTGTACTGTATATATACTGTATGTATTACCAGGTTGGGGCCCAGGATAAGGGAAATATATACCAGGATATGGATATACACATGTGGTCAAAATTGTTGGTACCCCTCGTTTAATGAAAGAAAAACCCACAATGTTCACATAAATAACTTGAATCTAACAAAAGTAATAATAATCCACAGAATTTAAAAAAAAATTTAACTCATGAAATAGGCCTGGACAGAAGTGATGTGACAAAAGGGACATGTTAAACAAAGTTGTGTCCACTAATTAGCATCACAGGTGTCTACAGTCTTGTAATCAGTCAGTGGGCCTGTATATAGGGCTACAGATACTCACTGTGCTGTTTGGTGACATGGTGTGTACCACACTCAACATGGACCAGAGGAAGCAAAGGAAAGAGTTGTCTCAGGAGATTAGAAAGAAAATTATAGACAAGCATGTTAAAGGTAAAGGTTATAAGACCATCTCCAAGCAGCTTGATGTTCCTGTGACTACAGTTGCACGTATTATTCAGAAATTTAAGATCCATGGGACTGTAGCCAACCTCCCTGGGCGTGGCTGCAGGAGGAAAATTGATGACAAATCAAAGAGACGGATAATACGAATCGTAATAAAAGAGCTCAGGATAACTTCTAAAGAGATTAAAGGTGAACTTCAAGCTCAAGGAACATCAGTGTCAGATCGCACCATCCGTCGTTGTTTGATCCAAAGTGGACTTCATGGGAGACGACCAAGGAGAACACCATTGTTGAAAAAAAATCATAAAAAAGCCAGACTGGAATTTGCCAAACTACATGTTGACAAGCCACAAAGATTTTCAGAGAATGTCCTATGGACAGATGAGACAAAAATGGAAGTTTTTGGCAAGGCACATCAGCTCTATGCTCACAGACGGAAAAATGAAGCATATCAAGAAAAGAACACTGTCCCTACTGTGAAACATGGAGGAGGCTCTGTTATGTTCTGGGGCTGCTTTGCTGCCTCTCGCACAGGGTGTCTTGAATCTGTGCAGTGTACAATGAAATCTCAAGCCTATCAAGGGTTTCTAGAGAGAAATGTGCTGCCCAGTGTTAGAAAGCTTGGTCTCAGTCACAGGTCATGGGTCTTGTAACAGGATAATGACCCAAAACACACAGCTAAAAACACCCAAGAATGGCTAAGAGGAAAACATTGGACTATTCTGAAGTGCCTTCTATGAGCCCTGACCTAAATCCTATTGAGCATCTTTGGAAAGAGCTGAAACATGCCATCTGGAAAAGGTAACCTTCAAACACGAGACAAGTGGAGCAGTTTGCTCATGAGGAGTGGGCCAAAATACCTGTCGAGAGGTGCAGAAGTCTCATTGGCAGTTACGTTTGATTGCAGTGATTGCCTCAAAAGGTTGTTCAACAAAATATTAAGTTAAGTGTACCATCATTTCTGTCCAGGCCTATTTCATGAGTTTACTTTTTTTTTAAATTCTGTGGAAGCAGAAAAGCAATGTCTGACTTTCATTTGTTAATTTTCATACATTTTTAATTTATTATTACTTTTGTCAGATTCAAGTTATTTCTGTGACCATTGTGAGTTTTTCTTTCATTAAACGAGGGGTACCAACAATTTTGGCCACATGTGTATATAGCAGGATGGGGCCCAGGATAAGGAACATATATAACAGGATGGGGAATATACATTACATACCAGGATGGGCCCCGGATAAGGGACATATATACCAGGATAGGGATATATATAGCAGGATGGGGCCCAGGATAAGGAACATATATAACAGGATGGGGATATATATACCAGGATGGGGCCCAGGATAAGGGACATATATACCAGGATGGGGGACATATATACCAGGATAGGGATATATATACCAGGATGGGGCCAGGATAAGGAACATATATAACAGGATGGGGGATATATATACCATGATGGGGCAAGTATATACCAGGATGCGGCCCAGGATAAGGAACATATAAACCAGGATGGCTCCCAGGATAAGGGACATATACAGTGGGTACGGAAAGTATTCAGACCTCCTTTAAATTTTTCACTCTTTGTTTCATTGCAGCTATTTGGTAAATTCTAAGAAATTCATTTTTTTTCTCATTAAAGTACACTCTGCACCCCATCTTGACTGAAAAAAAACAAATGTTGAAATTTTTGCAAATTTATTAAAAAAGAAAAACTGAAATATCAGTCATAAGTATTCAGACCCTTTGCTCAGTATTGAGTAGAAGCACCCCTTTGAGCTAGCACAGCCATGAGTCTTCTTGGGAATGATGCAACAAGTTTTTCACACCTGGATTTGGGGATCCTCTGCCATTCTTCCTTGCAGATCCTCTTCAGTTCCATCAGGTTGGATGGTGAACGTTGGTGGACAGCCATTTTCTGGTCTCTCCAGAGATGCTCAATTGGGTTTAGGTCAGGGCTCTGGCTGGGCCAGTCAAGAATGGTCACAGGGTTGTTCTGAAGCCACTCCTTTGTTATTTTAGCTGTGTGCTTAGGGTCATTGTCTTGTTGGAAGGTGAACCTTCGGCCAAGTCTGAGGTCCAGAACACTCTGGAAGAGGTTTTCATCCAGGATATCGCTGTACTTGGCCACATTAATGTTTCCTTCAATTGCAACCAGTCATCCTGTCCCTGCAGCTGAAAAACACCCCCATAGTATGATGCTGCCACCACCATGTTTCACTGTTGGGATTGTATTGGGCAGGTGATGAGCAGTGCCTGGCTTTCTCCACCCATACCGCTTAGAATTATGACCAAAAAGTTCTATCTTCTTCTCATCAGACCAGAGAATCTTATTTCTCATAGTCTGAGAGTCCTTCATGTGTTTTTGAGCAAACTGTATGCGGGCTTTCATATGTCTTGCACTGAGGAGAGGCTTCCGTCGGGCCACTCTGCCATAAAGGCACGACTGGTGGAGGACTGCAGTGATAGTTGACTTTGTGGAACTTTCTCCCATCTCACTACTGCATCTCTGGGGCTCAGCCACAGTGATCTTGGGGTTCTTCTTTATCTCTCTCACCAAGGCTCTTCTCCCACGATTGCTCAGTTTGGCTGGACGGCCAGGTCTAGTAAGACTTCTGGTGGTCCCAAACTTCTTCCATTTAAGGATTATGGAGGCCACTGTGCTCTTAGGAACCTTGAGCAATGCAGAAATTCTTTTATAACCTTGGCCAGATCTGTGCCTTGACACAATTCTGTCTCTGAGCTCCTTGGGCAGTTCCTTTGAGCTCATGATTCTCATTTGGTCTGACATGCACTGTGAGCTGTGAGGTCTTATATAGACAGGTGTGTGCCTTTCCCAATCGAAAAAAAATGAACGTTTTAGAATTTACCAAATGGCTGCAATGAAACAAAGAGTGAAAAATTTAAAGGGCTCTGAATACTTTTCGTACCCACTGTATACTACGATGGAGGATATATGTACCAGGATAAGTAACATATTTAACATGATGGGGGCTATATATACCAGGATGGGGCCCAGGATAAGGGACATATATACCAGGATAGGTATATATCTATCAGGATGGGGCCCAGGATAAGGAAGTATATAACAAGATGGGGGATGTATATACCAGGATGGGGCAAGTATATACCAGGATGGGGCCCAGGAAAAGGAACATATAAACCAGGATGGGGCCCAGGGCAAGGGACATATATACCAGGATGGGACTATATGTATCAGGATGGGACCCGGATAAGGAACATATATAACAGGATGGGGGATATATATACCAGGATGGGGCCCAGGACAAGAGGCATATATACCAGGATGGGGGATATATGTACCAGGATTGGAACCGGATAAGGAACATATATAACAGGATAAGGGACATATATACCAGGATGGGTGATATATGTACCAGGATGGGTGATATATGCACCAGGATGGGACCAGGATAAGGGACATATGAAGGCATGCATATACCAGGATGGGGGTGGTCCAGTTCAAATCTTGCCCTGGGGCCAATCAGACTCTAGTTTCGCCACTGGCTGCAGGGCATTATTGAAAGCTTACACGTCAATGCAAAAGTACCTCTTTCTGATGTTTCAGCAGGGTGGGAAATAGTGGGGGGAATTTTTTTTTTAAAACTGCAAATAAAATCTCAACATGTTCAAATTCTTGTAAAAACCTCAAATTTCAGGAAACTCAACTCGAACCTCCGCAGATCGGTCCATTCATCTGTATGAGAATACGTATCCGTACACATATGGCGGATGCAATACATATGCAGTAACGTTGGAGCTTACATGTTATGGACTCCGTATAGTGAGTTTCATATCTTCTGCAATAAAGGAAAAACTTTCCATTTAGAACAATGTGACAATAGTTAAAATAAGGAACGCAGCGTTCCAATAACACTGATGCACATGTTATGGCTTATTCACAGTGCTTTTGCGTTATTGTTTGACCGTACCTTTTGAAAAAGCCCTTGATACAGATTGGCTGCTATGGCTCAGTAAAAATTTATGTAATTTTGCAAAATCTTGCATGACAAGACTCCAAGTCTATTATATCCCTCATCTCAGAGTAATGCCTCCAGCAGCGAAATCATAATACAGTGTACTGCAATATACTCATAACTAACGACAGAGTATCCCAGAGGAGCCTCTCTCTATACGCTGGCAATGTGTGCACACATTTAGAATGATATGATCATATTGGAATGTTAATTATTTATTGGATTTTTACATTGTTGCACATTGTTTCACAATATTTTGAGCTGTTATACCTAGGAATAGGTTTTGCTTAAAATTAATGGCCACCTTTTAACCCCAAGTCATTTTCAGACCAACATTCTGAGCAGATCATTTACTAAATATATTTTTTTAGTTGTCAGAGCCTCAAAACAGCTGATCAAATGCCTGCAACTGCCACTAGAGGGAGCCTAAAAGTGACTGGCATCTCATAGAAGTCTTATGAGTGCAATTACAATACTAAGCATCAACCACATTCATGGTTGAAGGGTATATGTGAATGATTGATCATCAATATTTTGCACCCGTGCAACTGTCCTTTTATAACAATGTGGCTTGCATGTGTCCTGCTGCAAACTTGCATTTTAATCTGACCTTGTATCAGTATCTATGGCTTTTATCATTTTTATGTTATGTTCTTCAGGTCTCCAGTTTTATGATATAGTGCTCCAAATTCTCTGAGTAGACAAAGGAGGTAATTTATGGCAACATTTTTGCCCCACTGGGGAAACTGCTTTCTTTAAAGCGAACCTGTCACGTTGTACATAGAGTCCGATCTGTGAACAGTATGCTAAAGGGAAGGAGAAGCTGAGCAGAATGATATATAGGGTTTTTTGTTGTGTTTTTTTTTTTTTTTTTTTAGAAAAGATTAAGTATAACTTGCATTTTATTCATTGAAATCCCTGGTGTTTGCATGTATGAGTCCAGTGGGCGGTCCTACTTTGCTTCCCACTGACAGCTGTCTGAACACAGTCAAATCCTTGTCCTGTTCTGCCATTATTCACATTGAGGTCGGCTGACACAAGGTAAGGTTTTAATACTAGAGACAGGATAGGAACACCTTGTCATGGTGGGATGCTGTTACGGATCCGGGTGGTGGAACCTCTGTGCTGCGGTGCAAGGAGGGACCAGAGGGGCGTAACTAGGTATCAACTCGGACTGACCAAGGTCGCACGGTGGCTCAATCGACTCCGTGAACCAGGGAAGGACCGAGCAGAGGGACCATGTGCTACTCTGGACCAGTCCTTGTATGAGAGCAGGTGACTCCCACGGGTCAGAAGGCAGGGACTGACCGGTACAGCAGATGAGCACGGCAGGCAGGCTGACGGGTGATCCGGGAAGACGGACTGGCAGACACCACGGGTAACTGGCAGGAGCCTCCAGGTAGGCTGGCTGGTAGGCACTGCAGGTAACTGGTACGTTCTCCGGGTAGGCAGACAAGCCTGGCCCATAAACAGACTGGCGGGTTAGGACCGTAGGCAGACCGTCGGGCTGGAGAGTGTACTTGGCTGGCGGACACACGTAGACAGGCTGGCGGACTTAACTGGTAGTCAGGCTGGCGGACTGGACTGGTAATCAGGCTGGCGGACTGGACTGGTAGTCAGGCTGGCGGACTGGACTGGTAGTCAGGCTGGCGGACTGGACTGGTAGTCAGGCTAGCGGTGGGACCTGAGGGCTGAAGCAGAGTTTAGAACACAGAGCTACAACCTTGCACGGGCACCTCCATTTTGGAGGCGGTGCCTTTAAGAGGGAGTGTGCGCGACCTAGGCACAGTGCCAGGGAAGCTGCACGTGGCGGCAGCAGCAGCAGGAGGGCTGGAAGATGCCGGAGCGCGGCAGTAAGGGGGACGGCGTCTCTGCCTGTCAGGGGGTAGAGACGCCGATGCTACAGATGGCTTTTATGCTTTTATTTAATCGAAAAAATGTTAACTAAGTGCCCTATGTTATTTACATATACTATTACTTTTTTACTTACTATAGGATATATGCTCTTTTTTTTTCTTGGGTTTTGTCTGTGAAATAGCCACAGTGTGGATGTGCTCTTACACATTGCACATATACTAACTTATACTCTGCCTCATTTCTTTGATTTTACCATTTTTAACATGACAGGTTTACTTTATCCTGTTAGCTCCTGAGTGATTTTTCATTTTTGTGCTTTAGTTTTTGTTTTTCCATGACTTTTTTATTTTTCTGTCGAGGGCTTCTTTTTTGCAGGATGAGTTGTAATTGACAGCAGTGTTTAAATGGTTAATAGAGATCAGCTCTAGCCACGCCTGTTAGACACAGATGCCGGCTATTTAATTTAGCCTCCATTTGCCTCGTGTGGTGTGGGCTCAGCTCTGGAGCCCGCTGCATAACCCTAACATATATATTCATCATAGGGCATTAAGGGTTAATGTAAAAAAAAGCCTGATAGTTCGCTTTTCGAATGCTGACTTTCTGAAGCTGCCACTAGGAGGAGCTTACTATATGCTACTTAAAGGGGTTGTCCGGCCTTGGGTTATAAGTCTGCAGTCACTCTATGTGACTGCAGACATGTGAATTTTCCCATTGTGCGCATAGTGCGTGCTGTCAGGATTCTCCGGCGCCAGCCCTAGGAGCGGGCAGGTGCATGACTGCAAGATGCAATTTGCATGCATGCAGTCACAAGCCGACTAGACTTGCACGGCCTTGCTCAATACAAGTAAATTGATTGAGGTTGGACAAGCCTAGTCGGAATATGCAAATCACATACTTAAGGTCACATGACCGCCCACTCCCATCGCGGGCACCAGAGAATCCTAACAGTGTGCACTGTGTGCGCTGTGAGGATTCACAAGTCTGCAGTCGCAACCCCTTTAATATTATAGGGAACCTGTCAACTTTATTTTCAATTATAACACCCCACCACCTTACTATAAGGCTCCTTATTAACTGCACCAGCCAGGTTTTAGTTATGCTGACTGTCCCATATACATTGCCTCCGCATATATTGTACGTGGGTCAATTTTGCACAACCCTTTCCAGTCAGGCTGCAAATAGTCAAAATTAGGCCACGGCCCCACTATCAGTATGTGGTCAGTATTCGGTCAGTATTTATTCTCAGGAGTGGGAGCCAAAACCAGGTGAGGAACAATCAGAGAAAAGGTATAATAGATACAAGTCACCAATTCTGCATTTATCACCCACTCCTGGTTTTGTCTCCCAGTCCTGATAAAAAATACTGACTGAATACTGACCAAATACTGATAGTGGGGCCGTGGCCTAACACCCGAACACAAATCAGATACAAGCTGTATGTCCACGAGACTGAAAATTACCCCCAAAGCCACACACTGCTCACCATTGTTCAATGGATAAAAACCTTGTGTCAAAGATTCTTTCAGACCATTCAATACACAAACTTATAAAAGTTTTAAGCTTGAATAGAAAAGGAGCAAAACTTAGAAAACCAAAAAAAAGAGACAAAGTGATATTCAAAACAAAGCCAGTTATGAAAATAAAAGAGTAAAACCAACAATAAATAATTAAACATGCAAGCTCTGCTGACTTCTGCTTCCCGCCACCTAGATAACTGGTTTTAGGTAATTATATTAACGTGCACACAATTAAACACGTCTTTTCTGGGATATTTAATATGAGGCAGTTTAGCTGAAACCGTGCTAATACCGCTATTAAAGGGATTGTCCAGGCGTTGGACAAAAGTTTGCAGTTATTCTATGTGAGTGGAGACTGATGAAATGTGAAAGCATGCGGTGCGCACACTGTCACGATTCCTCGGTATCCCTAGGGCGATCGGGCGATCACATGACCGCATGTATGTGGTTTACATACTTGCGATCAGATGCTGACTAGACGGGTTTAGCTCCTCTCAATAAAAGTGACCTGAGAGAAGCCGGATGAGAGTAATTGACATATGACCACAAGGATATAAACTGCATACATTCGGTCACGTGACCGCCAATTCGACCGGATAATACCGGGGAATTGTGACAGTATTCACATAGCATGCTATCACAATTCAACAGTCTGCAGACACATAGAGTAACTGCAGACTTTTTTTCCGAATCTTGGACAACCCCTTTAAGATCAGTTTATAGATCGTAAACTCCTGCGCTCCCCCTAGTGGTGACTAAACGCTTGCAGTATTTTATCATTTACCTACAGATTTGCTGGGGATTTGTATAGCTATGCGCACAGCTATTTTTTCCTGTTGGATATGCTATTGCTTCCTGAATTTGCTTGATCAATAGTGAAAAATATTATAACTTACACAGATTGTGAGCAAATGAACCCTTGTATGATCAGGGCAGCAGAAGAGTATGTCAGGCGACATCTCTTAGCAATCATAAATGCCCGAGAAATTTCAATGTCAGGCGTGCATATAAGTTATCCTACAGACCTTCTGACCAGTACTAGGTTTAGGGAAATAATTTTGTGCATATAATTATATCCACTAATTATGATTTTTTTAGATTCTTTAATCAAAGTGTTAAACACTCGGTTCTCTATAAGAAGGGTAAAAAATGAACTTTGCGTTTAAAAATATGTTTGCAAAAACAGGTTACAACTAGAACAATGAAACCCGTCATACCATAGGGGAAGCAGCCGCCTTCTATCAGTCATTTATTCAGGCTCACCTGTGGGTTTCTTTACTAGTGACTTTCTTCACAAAGGAGATTTAAAGTATCCCACATAAATCCCTGGTGAGATCATTAAACATCCTGAGATTCAGTGATACCTTAGTCTGTGCAGTCATTATAGGGGGCATCCCTGTTTATAGATAACAGGAGATAAATGACCCTTTCCATAACAAGCAGCCAATGCATGAATGTTTCATTCACATTGAATGCAATGCAATAAACCCCATGGTTATGGTGTATTCCCTAATTTTTATTTTGTTACATTCTGCAAAAGCTGCTGTTGAGTTCCCTTTTATTGGAGGAGAGGGGCAATTAATATTTTATGAGATGCAATTATTATACTTTCTTACCCCATACAATTCTGTATATATTGTAGAGGGCCGGTCCATGGAGAAAACTGCCACCCAAACCTATCAAGCACGAGGGTAAAGCGACAGACCACGTGGTTTGTAAGGAAGTGACCACGATTTATTCGGGTGGCATCAATTTATTCAACAGAAATTATGCGTTTACATGTCAAAGTATGAGATTCATTTTCCCCATCTGAAGCTCCTGCGGCAAATTATATATTGGCCACATAATTAGGGCTCATTCAGACGTCCGTTTTTTGCATATGAGTTGCATCCGTGTTTTGCATGGTCCACGTAAAATTACAGAGACATCTTGAATATTGATCCAAGTGTTGGATCAAAATCAGCAATGCAAGTCTATAGGTACGGAAAAAAATACAGAGAGCACTTGGATGCCATCTGAGTGCTGCAAAATAGGAAAAGGAAGAGAAACTTTTCTTTTTCATCCAAAAAAAACAAACAAATGAAACTGTTACGAAACACACACAAGTTTTAAAGCCAACACAAACACCATAGTGCATTTCTTTTGGTTTAACAAATTTAGATGTCTGGCTGATTAAGATAAGAAGCTATTTCGTCATAGAAACTTAGACCAAACTCTAATCAAACTCTGATGACACGCCGAACAAAATCATCGATGGAAGTAGGACAGCTTTTCTCGTACATGAAAAAAATGGACATCTGAATAAGCCCTAAGACACTTTACAAGAAACTGAGGGAACATTCCAGCAGTTGTTCTAAGGGCTCATTCAGACAGCGATTTTTCTCGTACAAAAAAACGGTCCGTGTTTCATCAGTGTTTTTGATCAGTGTCATCAGAGTTTGGTCACAGTTTCTTCTGATTTTCTTGGACTGGAAAAAATAGAAGTTTCTCAAACTTTTCTTATCAAACAGTCATTGAAAATCGAACAGCACACAGATGGCATCCAACTGCTGTCCAATTTATTCACTGACCAATACACTTGCATTGGCAATTATTTTTAATATATATAATTTTTATTAACTTTTTCAAAAAGAAACAAAACATACCAGATTAAGGTGATAATCAGATGCCTGTTCGCAGACAAGGTATAAAGAGAGAGTTCTTACATATTTGATTGATAAAGCAAAACAATATAATATAAGAACTTAATAACAATGTAACTTACATCAGTTTAATTAAACATGCAATCCAGTTGATACTCTGATTTATTGAAGCCATCTTGTTAGATTAGACCACCTATGTTAGTATTATAGACCTTCACCAAATGATCCCTCCCCCCCCCACCTCAATCCAGGCGTAATGGTCCCAGGCTATCCCCAAAATCTTCCAGAATGTACCACGCTGTGGAAGTGAAGGGTTCCACCATTTTCTTTTTTTCATTTAATGAGCAGCAATTTACAATAAACTGTTTCCATTTTGGAAGAAATTTGCCAGCTTGCGTTTCCTTATTGCTAAGGGCGTCTTGTTGCTCTATTCCCATAAAATGTTTCATTTGAGCTGTTAACTCTTCAATGGGGGGGGGGGGTGTTGGGTTCTAGCCAATATTTAAGTAATTGTTTTTTTGCTAGGATAAGTAGGGTGTGGAGCAATTTCAGAGAGGTTCCCCTCTTCCCCTCAGGGTTTTCTATGTTGTTCCAAAAATGTAACAAGGCTAGATAAGGGGAAAGAGTATAAGCCGGACCCCATATGGTGTCGATCATAGCTGATACTTGTCCCCAATATGAAACTGAAGCCGGGCATGACCATAGGCCGTGCATGAGGTCGGAGAGTGGAAGGTGGCATTTAGGGCAAGCTGTTAGCCTGTTTGACAGCGGGACTTTTTTAGGTATGTTAAACGCATAGATGGTGCCATGTATGATTTTATATTGCGTTTCTCTCCACGCTTCGTTTATAATGTGTTTTCTTATTGAATTCCAGCCTGACCTGATCTTGTCAGATTTCCACATCCTCCAACTGTTGTCTCCAATATTTGAAGAAAGTATCTGGGTGAACTCCAAGTAGATTGGATCTCATTACAGATTAAAGGACAGAAATTGAAGGGGTACCCATTGGAGACAACAGAATGACATCCAAGACATTTTGGGAGACCTCAAAGGTCACATCTTTTAAATTGGCCATAATGGATAGTTTGATTTGTTCATATGGGAAATAATGTTGGGGAGGTAGATTGCATCTGTCTAAACACTCGGTACATGTCATCCATCTTTGCTCACTTGAGTGGAGAAGATGGGATGCGTTGTCTACACCTGCTTGTCGCCATTTCTGAAATAGTTTATTTTCATTACCCTGGGGGAATTCTGGGTTTTGCTATATAAGGAGGTGCTTTGAAATCCTGAAAGAAAGACCGTATTTTTTTCTGACTGCCTTCCATACGGAAATAGTGTCCCTAAGGATTGTTGACTTTTTAACTGCCAAGGGAAGGAGGTAAATCGAGAATGAAGGAGGGCAACCAGGTCAAGGGGGTATGCATAATCTGCTTCCAATGTGTAGTCAGAATATGTACGTCTCTTATGGAACCAGTCTATTATATACCGGAAAAGGCAAGTGTGGCGCCCCTGAGGGTTCAGTCACCACAGGGGTACTGCACCTCACCCAGAGGTGTGGTGTCTCCTTCACTCAGGTAAGGAGGGAGTGCTGCCCGGAACCCCAACACCCACATTCAACACTATACTGCTCCAGGCCGGCTGGAAGGGCAAGATGCAATGTGTTTCTTGCTGAGCCCTGTCCCTGGCTGGAGTGGGGGGAACCAAAGGTAGGGGGAACCAGCAGATGGTGTGGGTGGAGGAAGCAGTTTAGTGGAGCACCATTGTAGGAGATATAAAAAGGGAAGCCATCTTAGGGTGGCAGATCAGTCAGATCAGTGAGTGAGGACAGTCAATCAGGGAGCAGAGTCTCTTTAGGATCTCTGCTCCACAAGCAGGGCCCAGTCCTAGAGGCCCCGGAGGGGAGCAGAGGAGTAGGCTCCGATCTACAGAAGGGATCCCAGGGGTACGGCGAGTGCAGGACGGCACCCGTACTCCCCGAATCTGTCAGAGGGATTGTAGGCCGCAAGAAGGGGACCGGCCCCTGGTCCAGCCGTGTTACTCCAGGTCTCGGCTGGGAAAACCAGAAGCTTCTGGCTTATATAGTCAGTTGCCGAAGCCTCATTCTAGTCTCCGTGAGGGTCAAGCAGGTCTGGGAACCCCGATGAGACAGGAGGGACTTCAGAGCACCCGAGCAGGATTGAGAGTGGGGAGCGCAGGGCAGGAGGGAGAAAGACCCAGCGTGAAGACGGTCTAGCTAGGAACACAAGAAAGTGGGGTTCTGTCAAGTACTCCTAATCTGCCTGAGGAAGTGCTGAACCCCTGCCTGGTGAACGCAGCGCGACGTGGGAGGCTGACACCTGTACAGTGCACCAGTGAAACTGTCATAAGAACTGTGAGTAAAGACTCGGATGACTGCACCGCACTGCCTCCGTCCATTCTTTCATCTGCGCCATCTTTCCCTCCCTGCACTACAACGCCCAGCGCATCTCTCACTACCTACACTGCCCTGGAGCAAGCTCTACCTGTGGAGAGCCACACCATCCCTGCTGCCGTAACACCAGCTCCAGAGGACTGCTCCGCAGCGGCAGCACCCCTTTTGCCGCATTCCACAGGTGGCGTCACGAACTTTCCAAATCCCCTATAAATTCCCCTTTTTACTGACCGCCCTGGGTCACGGACCGGGCCAGCCACCGTGATATCCCCCACCGGCATACGCAGAGGCCCGGCTGCCGAGTGCTCCCACGGCCCAGGGGGCACGTCACAAGCAAGATTGTAATTTTTGATGCTTGGGAAAGAAATTAATGCCTCCGTCTTGGGAAGCCATAAGTTTGTGCATTGGCAATTTTGATCGGATAATCGGATCAATATCGGACAAGCCTCCGTGATTTTGTGCAGAATGTTCAGTCCAAGAAAAAAAATAAGACATTTGAATAGTCCCATAGACTATTATGAATGCTATCCGTAAAAAAAACATGGATAGCTCATACTAGGAAAACTGACGTGTGAATGAGCCCTAAGGGTTCTATGGATCACACATTATCAATACATTATATTGAGAGCTACAATTGGGTGGCAAAGGTAGCTCCTTGGCTTAGAAATGTCTGCATACAGGTTGACAGACAGGAGAGCAGGAGCAGAGAAAAGATCTGCTCCAATGTCCTATAATCCGACTTGGTGTCTCTGATGCTAGAGATGGATTACTCTTCATAACAGGTGGTGCTCTGCAAGTTACATATTGTATAATTCATGGATTCTATATATGTCACCAGATAAACTTAAAAGTGAAGTTAGGCAGGGACCAATTCTAAATTAGTCTAGACAACGGACATAGGAGCTTCACCTCCTGAATCTGCAGCTAATACAATCCCTGGCAAAAAATAATGGAATCACCAGGCTTGAAGGATGTTCATTCAGTTGTTTAATGTTGTTGAGAAAAAGCAGATCACAGACATGGCAAAAACTAAAGTCATTTCAAATTGCAACTTTAGGGCTTTAAGAAACACTAAAAGAAATCAAGATAAAAAATGTGGTACTCAGATCAAGCAGATGGAAAAAATTATGGAATCACTCAATTCTGAGGAAAAAATTATGGAATCATGAAAAACAAACACACAAAAGAACACTCCAATACATCACTAGTATTTTGTTGCACCACCTCTGGCTTTAATAACAGCTTGCAGTCTCTGAGGCATGGACTTAATGACTGGCAAGCAGTACTCTTCATCAATCTGGCTCCAACTTTGTCTGATTGCTGTTGCCAGATCAGCTTTGCAGGTTGGAGCCTTGTCATGGGCCATTTTCTTCAACTTCCACCAAAGATTTTCAATTGGATTGAGATCCGGACTATTTGCAAGCCATGACATTGACCTTATGTGTCTTCTCTCAAGGAATGTTTTCACAGTTTTTGCTCTATGGCAGGATGCATTATCATCTTGAAAAATGATATCATCATCCCCAAACATCCTTTCAATTAATGGGATAAGAAAACTGTCCAAAATATCAATGTAAACTTGGGCATTTATTGAAGATATAATGACAGCCATCTCCCCAGTGCCTTTACTTGACATGCAGCCCCATATCATCAATGACTGTGGAAATTTGCATGTTCTCTTCATGCAGTCATCATTATAAATCTCATTGGAACGGCACCAAACAAAAGTTCCAGCATCATCACCTTGCCCAATGCAGATTCGCGATTCATCACTGAAAATTACTTTCATCCAGTCATCCACAGTCCACGATTCCTTTTCCTTAGCCCATTGTAACCTTGTTTTTTTCTGCTTAGGTGTTAATGATGGCTTATGTTTAGCTTTTCTGTATATAAATCCCATTTCCTTTAGGCGGTTTCTTACAGTTCGGTCACAGACATTAACTCCAGTTTCCTCCCATTCGTTCCTCATTTGTTTTGTTGTGCATTTCCTGTTTTGGAGACATATTGCTTTAAGTTTCCGGTCTTGACGCTTTGATGTCTTCCTTGATTTTAGACACAGCTGACTGTGAACAACCAACATCTTTTACAACATTACGTGTTGATTTACCTTCTTTTAAGAGTTTGATAATCCTCTCCTTTGTTTCAATTGACATCTCTCGTGTTGGAGCCATGATTCATGTCAGTCCACTTGGTGCAACAGCTCTCCAAGGTGTGATCACTCCTTTTTTTGACTAACGAGCAGACCTAATTTGATGCAGGTGTTAGTTTTGGAAATGAAAATTTACAGGGTAATTCCATAATTTTTTCCTCAGAATTGAGTGAGTCCATAATTTTTTCCCTCTGCTTGGTCTGAAAAAAATTACCCTTACTGAGCACCACATTTTTTATCTTGATTTCTTTTAGTGTTTCTTATAGCCCTAAAGTTGCCATTTGAAATGACTTTAGTTTTGTGCCATGTCTGTGATCTGCTTTTTTTTTCAACAACATTAAACAACTGAATGAACATCCTCCGAGCCCGGTGATTCCATAATTTTTGCCAGGGGCTGTAGTTTCTGTACTGCTCCCTGTATGCTATGTGAGGATGTACAAGTCTAATAGTATTGGCAACCTGGCCCCTTGGATATTTGTTACATGTACGCCGCCTAAGTTCAGATAGGGGCGAGACCGGTTACATGAATTCATTGGAATCCTGGGGGAACCGTTACTCAGGGCGACCATAGTCTGCAGCTTCTCTCAGGCACACGATAGACTCAATTGCTGACCAGACACATTTGACAAGAGTCCTTAGAAACGGTAGAACACGAACATTTAATGAGGCACGCAGTGCAATTTAAGTGTCTCTTTGAGCAACAGGCTCCAGTAACAACAGTACAATCTCCTTCGCAGCACAGCAGTACACAGTCTATCCAGTAGCACAGTTTTAATGCATACACAACCACAGGCTTTTCCTTCACAAGGACACACTAATACACAGCATTCTTTATCCTGCATGGAGATGGAGGGGGGAGGGTTTGATGAGGGAGATGATCCCTGTGACACGATTCCTTCCAGTCCTTATCTTTCTGTCTGATAATACTCCACACTGTTAGCTCAGGGAGTCTATCTGACCTGTGTTTAGCTTTCTTCCGGACCGGAATTCTGTTCCCTTGCCTTCTGTGAGAACAGATCACACACCACCTTTCTCTTCGGCTCCAGCCAGACAGTAAACAACTTCACCACAATTCCCCTGGGGCTCTGCTAAAACACTCCCTGTCTCCTGTGACTGTATTAACCCCTCTAGTTGCTCGATGCTTCTGGAGCACTACATTTCCTGTCTCCTGTGCTTATGTTACATCTAATAGTTGCTGGATGCTTTTGAAGCATCAGCACTACTTCTGCATGTCACATATTTCATATAGATTCTACACAAAACAAAGGCATTTGTGCTTAGGTCAAGAATGGTCAACCTAATCAAATCTAGAATGCAGCACACATTACACTCCACTACAGTCTATATGATATACGTCATAAATGTGTATAGCCACAAAAAAATCCACCGAAGAGATAAGCTCACAAATTTTATCTTCAAGGTGGTTGGGATCTTACACAAATGGAAGATGAGAGCTTGAGGCAATCGGGAGGATACTTGAAAATGGCATGTGGCTATAAGGACTCCAGTTTCTCATCATGGGCTTCAATGATGACACTAATAAATGTATCAATAGCCACTCCATTCAATAGTTCTTCAGTTCTCTCCATCAAGTTGCCTCATCACTAGCTTTGGTGGTGGCTCTAACCAATGTCTTTAGAGCCACCTCTTCAAATAGCTCACAACTTTTCCACCACATCACCTTCTTTGATTGTGGCTTCAACCTGGTTACCAAGAACAAGCCCAACTCATAGTTCTTGTCCATGCTAGAACTACTGAAGCCCAACTCATAGTTGTTGCCCATGCTAGAACTATTGGCTCATCATGTCCTGAAGCCAAGTGCTCTAGGCTTCTCTTCTGTTGTGGAGCCACTTGTGGAGAACCTATTGGTTAGGTGGCCCTCAAGAGACCCTTGAAATAATCAAGAGCTTTTGGTTGGTGGCTCTAAAGATGTTAGTTGGGATGCTTTAGCTTCCAAAATTCTGTTCCAAGAGTTTCTTGAAAATTAATAAGAAACTCCCAGTTCAGCTTTCCAGTGGTTACTGTGGTGTGGCAGGATAACCTCAGATACCTCACTTGCATATTTATACATGCTCATTATTCCAAGCAACGGTTCACACAAGGAATCAATACGAGAGAACTGGAGGCAAGTCACACATAGTGAATTCACAAACAAATCTATTTTCAATCCCAATAGATTATACAATCGCTTGAGCAGCAGGGTTGGGCTGACACGACTCTGTCCCTCAGGAGAAATTGAGCTGTGTCTTTACATCTTACTTCTGCTGGATCTCTGACTCGAGACCCCCATTTCAGCAATTCATCTCCTTCCTGTCCACCCACCCTTTCCATTTATCTTCCCCTTTGAGCATCCTGCTAAAGTTATTTGTGCATTTGTGTTTTTCACTTCTTTGTAGCTGGTGTGATATCGTTCTTCTCTTGAAGTCTTCCCTCCTTTATTGCTGCTGAACTAAGAGAAAACTAATGAGCATTTGGAAGGGCAATCTTTTAGACTTATAAAAATATATTTCACGTCAGCAGAACCTTTCAGGTCGCTCTGAATCTCGCAGGCTGGCGTGAGTTTTGTCGAGTTCTGCCAGATTTCATTGTCTGTTATAGGTATTTGGCCACTTAACCAGCTGTCTCAAATTCTAACTTTGAAGTTTTTATTCATCCTGGAAAGTTCATCTTCATGCACATAGTGTAAGTCTCTGGACCAAAAAGGTTCGGGTCTCACTTTAATCAAGCAAAATCCAAAAGACTGGCAGACTCAAAGATCCGGCATATAGTCATACAAGCTCTATCATGGATAATGCCCCCATAATGAAGCTAACTACCTAAAAGATGACTCTTTAGCTATACTGAAATATTATTGTTGATGGATCCATTTAAAGTATAGTCTACATCACATGAGCGGTGCCTTAGAATTAAAAAGGTTGTCCAGTACTTTTACATTTATTTTACCTTAGGATAGGTCATCAATGTCTGATCGTCCGGGGTCCAACACCCAGCACCCCTGCCAATCAGCTGTTATCAGTGGCGGCGGCAGCTTCCGCCGGCCGGAAGTAATCACTTGTGGATCTGGCCGTCTACTTGTAGTGGCCGTCGCAGGATACTGCACATCTTCCTCCTATTGATTTGAATAGGAGAAGGATGTGTAGTACCAAGCCACGGCCCCTACAAGTAGACGGCTAGTTCGGCAAGTGAGTACTTCCAGCCGGCGGCACTAATAACAGCTGATCTGCGGGTTCGTTGGGTGTCGGACTCGGCCGATCAGACATTGATGACCTATCCTATGAAAAAGTAGTGGAAACCTCTTTAAGACTTACATTTACTCCCAAAGTCAAGGAACAGACATACCATTGGTGCAACCTGTGCAGCTGCACAGGGGTCCAAGGGTTAAGGGGGCCACAACCACCTCTAAAACAGCAAGCAGCTTTTGTACCAGTTACGAAGAAGGGCCCATATAGGGTCTCTGCTCAGGGGCCCTCTTCTATCGGTGTCCGCGACTGCCCACAGTAAAATATACACTTAGTATTGAGACATAAGGCATAACCTTAAAACAAGTCTACCGTAAAATCCATCATGAACCATTAACCTACTTGTTGACAGTTTCCATTTAGCATCGAATTTGTTATTACACTGCACAGGAAAAAAAATGGAAAAAAGAAGAAAACAGTTCTGAAGATATATGTCAGATATGGAACTTTTAATATGAGCTGACAATGTTAATCAGGTCTCATTTAATTTCAGTTAGGATCTTTCTGCTCTCCTGATATTTCTGGTTTATTACTGCCCATAATATACCAAGATGGAGTATTTTATTGTTCCTCCTGACAAAGATAAATAAACTGAATATTAGGTTCCCCTTGTCATTGGCTTCATCTTTACGCCTGTGGTTCCCAAGTGGGATACCATTGAAATCTCCCAGGAGTGCCATGACACTCTGGTTAAAAATGCCAAGGGGAGAGGAGTGTGGAGAGCTAAGCCTGAAGTTGTCCATTGCTTCCTGCTGCGCCTCTGAAGCATTCAGTTGCCTTTGAGTTTCGGGCCATGCGGGAGCGTTGGATAGGAACAAACTGTGTTTTTAGTTTTATTCCAGGGGGGCACAGTATCTGGTAAAGGGAATCTGTCACCAGGTTGTTGCTGCCTCCTCTGAGAGCAACATAATGTAGAGACAGAGACCCTGATTCCAGTGATGTCATGTACATTTGATAACAGTGTTTTATCAGCAGGAGATTATCACTAGAGGACTGGTAAACCTGCTGCCAGGTAGTCCTCTATACTCACGAGTTCTGTATATTCCTACTCACATCATTAATTGGCAGCTTTCTGCCTATGCACAGTGTTCACAGAAAATTGCCAATCAGTGGTGTGGGCAGGCTTTCATAGAGCTCAGCATTTGAGCTCTGCTAGATCTGCAGTAGGTAAAACGGTGATTGTATCAAAACTACAGTAAGCAGCCCAGTGAGTGACACTTCACTGGAATCAGGGTCTCTGCCTGTACATTATGCTGCTCTCAGGTGGGAAAGCAAAAACCTGGAGCCAGAGTCTTTAATACAGGTGACTTCCCAGCCTGTTGCAGGGCTACAATTTTGTTTCTGGTGTCCTTCGACAGCTCTTTGGTCTTCACCATAGTGGAGTTTGGAGTGTGACTGTTTGAGGTTGCGGACAGGTCTCTTTTATACTGATAACAAGTTCAAACAGGTGCCAGCACTACAGGTAATGAGTGGAGGACAGAGGAGCCTCTTAAAGAAGAAGTTACAGGTCTGTGAGAGCCAGAAATCTTGCTTGTTTGTAGTTGACCAAATACTTATTTTCCACCAAAATTTGAAAAAATTTCTTTCCAAATCAGACAATGTGATTTTCAGGATTTGTTTTCTCATTTTGTCTCTCATAGTTGAGGTCTAACTATGATGTCAATTACAGGCCTCTCTCATCTTTTTAAGTGGGAGAACTTGTACAATTGGTGGCTGACTAATATACAGTATATATATACACTGTCCTCAATATCTTGCAGTTAAAACTACTGTTTATCCTAGTCCTAATGCCACAGCTTAATGGGTGTCACTCTCCCTACTGGGCGCGTTACAGTTGCTTTTTTTTTTTTTAGGATACGTCATACTGACCCTAATGGGGGTCACCGGTATTTCCAGCTAGGCTGCAAGAAGTCCAGGATTGGTGAGTTACTTGGTACACAGTACACTCGTCACACTAGCTGTCTTCATTCCCTGAAGCACGGCCCCGGGCCACACTCTGTACTGTACATCTACGCTGGAAGTAACGGCTCACACAAACGTCCCTTTTTGTGAACTAGTCGTCTTCATCGGTTCTGGCTCAGCTCACTCAATTCAGATCTCCAGCCCTGGTCTCTGGTCACCCGGATATCATCACTCGATCCTTCTCCGGGAGCTCGGTCCTTCACTCGCTGCTGGTCACTAGTAATGGTGGCTGTAAGCAAACTCCACTGCACCACACGTACATTGTGCTACAGGTCCAGATGCCGACTCCTCCCCTTCTCTGCCCTGTATAATTATTAACTGCACCACAGATGTCACCTGACCCGGTGTCTTCTTAAATCTCCTCCCTATGGAAACATGCACTTCTCTCTTGGGTTTCTACTAATACAATTCTTTCTGCTTTCACTTTCTCATTTGTCTTTTGACCAGCAGATGGCTGTGTTCACTTGCAGACACTCGACTTAAACAATATTATGTGTGTCTCTTTACTCCTTCATCCCCTTACACAAATGCCAAATCTGTGACCTGCACCCACCACGTGCGATTTATAGCACTTGAGTCTTACTATCTGGAAGAAGCAAGGGTCTGTGTGTGTCTGCTACAAGTGTACCCCCTATAGATGCATACACCCGAGTGTAGTACTGACAGCACTGAAAACACTGTCACGTGTCTGTACAGAGCGGCTTTTCTTTATAGTAGAGTATTTTAGCAATAAATTGAATGTAACTTGCTGTTCCGTGCCCTGCGGGCTGTTTTTATTCTCCAGTTAAATATTTCATAGAAATCTCTGCGCACACAACGCCCTCGTATTACTTGTGTGCATGCATGAAAAGGTGAATGATTAGATGGCCTCTTATTTAATACTCTGCACATCTGACATCCAGTCAAAGTATCTGAAATTCCAGTCCAGGCTTCATGAAGTTACAAACGCTGAGATATCTTGAGCAGTTCAGGCGATTTGAACGCATCATTAAACCCCAGTAGGGGGAAATATCTGATGCTAAGCTACAATGTTGATTATTTATTATATTTTTCCACAGCGGCTTCCAAAAGAATGTAGGTGTTTATCCTCCACAAAATGGATGAAAACAGTGAAAGCTGTGAATAAAATATCCGAGCGTTATCACACAGCTTTTATTTTACATACAAATCTGACTAGTCTATCTATGAATTAACAATGTGATGTCACAAGCTGATACTGTGATGTTGTTAAGTGGCAAACCCTAACCTGCTTCATACGTCTATCTATCTATCTATCTATCTATCTATCTATCTATCTATCTATCCATCATGTATGAATTAGCAATGTGATGACACAAGCTGCTACGATGATGTCATTATTAAAGGGGTTAACCGGGACTTTTTTTTATTTTTACATATGGGGCTAAGAACTTATAGGCAGGTAGTTGCTAACTACCTGTCTGCTATGGCTGGTGTCGATCTCGGCCAGTTCAGAGCGGTCACGGACCACTCCTGACAGCTATTCTGTGGCCTCCACTGACGTCACTTCGACAGAGCCATAGGAGGATTATAATGAGGGCAATCTGGGCTACTGCCCGGGGCCCGATGCTCCGGGGGGGGTGCCCCATGATCCAAAAAGTGATTGCCCCCATTATAATCCATATGGGGGCCACTGGAGCTGCAGTTAGTTTTAGGTCCTGCCCTGCTGTATTATGTCTGGCAGAACGGAGCCAGCATACAGAGAGTGGGCGTGTCTACCTAAGTCCCTAAGCCACACCTACCTTCTCTGCCGGAGAGGAGCTTCTAATGGCGCTGCAGCCAGCCTGCGCGTCTGAATGGTCTGTGGGAGAAGCTGCTTCAGCCTGCCTGGAACATCACTAGCTGCTGCCTGGGTCATTAGGTGGGTGCTGGATCTGCCACTACTTGTTTAAAGTTACTTTTGTGGCAGACTAGCAGTAGCAGACAGCAGCGCTCTGTATATACAGGCAAGGGGCCATTTGCAATTATTAAAACTTGTGGATAAAATGTGGGGGATGGGAGTGTTATTGAAACTATATGGGGCAATTACCCCTGCACACTGTGCTCTCCACCCTGGAAATGTAGCTGCTTTGTGTGTGTGTACATACATCTTTTCTGCAGTCTCAGAGTGACTGCAGGCTTCTCTAGGTATTCTGGATCACCCCTTTAATTTGATATAGGGACTAGAGGAATGTCTGCCGGCAGCCGGGTATAGATTAGATGTATTTCACTGTGATCTTTTCATGTGCAACATAAATACATTATGCAAGTAACATTGTCAAGGTGGAGGGGTATTTGCCCCATGTAGTTTCAATCACACTTCCATCCACAACAACAAAGCACCACTACAAATTCGACTTATGTGTATTTATACCACTGTAACAATTTCATGCTCTGCGGTCTCACATAGTGACTGCAAACTTATCTTAATAAATAAGACAAACCCTTTAAAGGGAATCTGTCACCCCCTAGGACCTATCAGACCGCTAATATGGGCATACAAGTGATAGAAATGTGAATCTATACCTACCTGTATGGCCCATAGAAGAGGTCTGGTTTCCATGAAATACCTTTTTATTAAATTATTTCTGCTAAGCTTGGCATCCCCCTGACGCCAAGAAATTCCCGCTTACTAACTTTATTTCCATAGTCACCCCACCTCCCCTGCACGTCACAGGGCCCTGTGACATGCAGTTTCCGGCCGGATCCCACGCAGTTTCCTCTGTACAGACGGCGCTCTTCTGCATGCCGCTTGTGTAGTTTTGTGCAGCAGGGAACTTGTGGGTAGTCGCTGGGAAGGCAGAGTGACTCACCTGTGCACAAGTTTCCTGCTGCACAACACTACACAGACGGCAGGGAAAAGAGCGCCGTCTGTACAGAAGAAACAGTGCGGGATCTGGCTGGGAACTGCACATCACAGGGTCCTGTGACGTGCAGGGGAGGTGGGGTGACTATGGAAATAAAGTTAGTAAGCGGGAATTTCTTGGCGTCAGGGGGATGCCAAGCTTAGCAGAAATAATTTAATAAAAAGGTATTTCATGGAAACCAGACCTCTTCTATGGGCCATACAGGTAGGTATAGATTCACATTTCTATAACTTGCCCATATTAGAGGTTTGCTAGGTCCCAGGAGGGTGACATAATCTCTTTAAAAGGGAACATGAAGAGTAAAAAAAAAATGCTATTAACATGCAGATATGGGGTTAATCTGCAGGTTAATAACGTTTTGAGCCCCGTTACCTGGAGTAAATAAACGTCATTCCTCTCTGTAGCCTCTGGCTTTCAGTCATAGATGTGTGGCCGGCGTGACTTCAGTATCCGCTCAATCTATAGTGAGTAGCGGCTGCAGCCTCATTCCCGGCACTGAGTGACAGCCGACTCAGATTTCAGTCAGTGCAGGGATATGGTTACAGCCGCCGCTCACTATGCATTGAGCGGTTACTGAAGTCACGCCGGCAGCACCTCTATGACTGAAAGGCTAGGGTCACACAAGCATACTTAACACCTTCACGACATGCGCCGTATATGTACGGCGCATGTCATGCCTTTCCCTTTGGCACGGGCTCCTGTGCTGAGCCTGTACCTTCTTGGGCACATGATAGCAATAAAATGCAATAACAGGTGATCAAAACATCTAATCTACCGCAAAATGGTATCAATAAAAACGTCAGCTCGGCAAAAAATAAACCCTCACCCGGCCCCAGATCACCAAAAATGGAGACAATATGAGTCTTGGAAAATGGCGCAATTTTTTTTAATAACATACTTTGAATTTTTTTTTCACCACTTAAAAAAGAACCTATACTGTAAATGTTTGGCATCTGCGAACTCGTAATGACCTGGAGAATCATAATGGCAGGTCAGTTTTAGCATTTAGTGAGCATGTTAACAAAAAAAACAACTGTGGAATTGCACTTTTTTTGCAACTTCACCGCACTTTGAATTTCTTTCCCACTTTCCAGTACACAATATGGCAAAACCAATGGTGTCGCTCAAAAGTACAACTCGTCCCACAAAAAAAAAAGCCCTCATGCGGCCATATTGACAGAAAAATAAAACAGTTATGGCTGTGGGAAGAAGGGGAGCAAAAACAGAAAATGGCTGCAGCGTGAAGGGGTTAAAAACAAACAAACGAAAAAAACGATCCCATTCTCATCCAGAAAAGTGGGACAATTTTTTTCTCACTTGTCATCCATGTACAATCCGGCTTTTACTCAGCAGCCATTAATCATTTACAGGACCATTAACAGTTGTCTATGTTACAGAATTACAATGCATCCGTAAAAATTAGATGCCATTCTGATGATCCGTATTTTTTTTCTCGCACTGTCCGATTTCTGAGTGAAATCATAGCAGTCTGCAATTTAGTTCTCACACCAAACACAGCTGAGGAAAAAACCTCAGATCTGCATGGCCTCATTGAATAACATTGATCCAACTGCAATTCCTTTTCTATCCAATTGCACTCGTCCAAGTTATATACTTGCGTCAGTAAGCGGTGCGTTATTGTACTTGACCCATCACATGGGAGGGCCCACACAGTCTGAACTGCCCGGGGCCCTGGCTACCCTTAATCCACCCCTGGACAGAGCTGCGTCTTTCTTGCACTGTGCTCAGTTGATGGGGTGTGATTGCCGACATCATGATGATTGATAGACAGCTCCCCACTGCCTAACTGCAGGGAGCCAGCTGTCAATCAGCATGATGTCTGCAGTGCCTCAACAGAGTACAGCGGAAGAGGAAGAGCAGCTCTGCTGACAAAAGGGAATCACCGGCTGAGCTGGAAGAGATTGTATCTGTGTAGAAGAGCCAGGCAGTTAGTAACTAATCACCTGTTAGTTCTTAGCCCCATATACAAAACTAGCTATTGAACCCGTTCTACGCCCGGGTGGCGAGCATTTTTATTGGTATATGGTCTCCCATGCTGGTATGTGTGGTATGTGCTGCCCCCCTCCTGGTATTTGTGCTGCCCCCATCCTGTCCCCACCATCCTATCCTGGTATGCATGGCACCCCTCATCCCCAATCCCGGTATGCATGGCACCCCTCATCCCCAATCCCGGCATGCATGGCAGCCCTCATCCCCAATCCCGGTATGCATGGCACCCCTCATCCCCTATCCAGGTATGCGCGGCACCCCTCATCCCCTATCCAGGTATGCGTGGCACCCCTCACCCGCTATCCTGGTATGCGTGGCACCCCTCATCCCTAATCCTGGTATGCATGACATCCCTCATCCCTATCCTGGTAAGTATGGTACCCCATCCCTCATCCCCATACTGGTATGCATGGCCCCTCATCTGAATCCTGGTAGCATGGCACTCCTCATCCCTATCCCGGTATGCGTGGCACCCCTCATCCCCAATCCTGGTATGCGTGGCTCCCTCACTCACCAATCCTGGTATGCGTGGTACCCCTCACCCACCAACCCTGGTATGCGTGGTACCGCTCACTCCCCAACCCTGGTATGCGTGGTACCCCTCATCCCCAATCCTGGTATGCGTGGCACCCCTCATCCCCATTCCCTGTATGCATGGCACCCCTCATCCCCAATCCCTGTATGCGTGGCACCCCTCATCCCCAATCCCTGTATGCGTGGCACCCCTCATCCCCAATCCCGGTATTCATGGCTCCCCTCATCCCCATTCCCGGTATGCGTGGCTCCCCTCATCCCCAATCCCGGTATGCTTGGCTCCCCTCATTCCCAATCCCGGTGTGCGTGGCTCCCCTCATCCCCATTCCCGGTATGCGTGGCTCCCCTCATCCCCAATCCCGGTATGCGTGGCTCCCCTCATCCCCAATCCCGGAATGCGTGGCTCCCCTCATCCCCAATCTCAGTATGTGTGGTACCCGTCACCCCCCAATCTCGGTATGTGTGGTACCCGTCACCCCCCAATCCTGGTATGCGTGGTACCCGTCACCCCCCAATCCTGGAATGTGTGGTACCCCTCACCCCACAATCCTGGTATGCGTGGTACCCCTCACCCCACAATCCTGGTATGCGTGGTACCCCTCACCCCACAATCCTGGTATGCATGGTACCCCTCACCCCCAATCCTGGTATATGCATGGTCCCCTCACCCCACAATACTGGTATATGCATGGTCCCTTCACCCCACAATCCTGATATGTGTGGCCCCCTCTTCCCTTTCTCACTGTAAACACATACAAAAAAAATGAAACACTTATACTCACCTTTCTTCTCTGTACTCCAGCGCTGCAGCGTCCTGTTCTGCCGGAGGCCGGGGGAGGAGAGCGGCGCTGGAGCACCGCGCTGTCCGGCGTCATTTTGCTGAAGACACACTGTAAATGTGTCTTCAGTAAAATGGCGAAGGATAGCGCTATGCGCACGCGCCGATCCGACGCCTCACTCCTGCCCCGGTCTCCGGCCAGAAGAGAGGCGCCGCGGCAACGGTCCTCCCGGTCAGGTAAGTATGTAAGTATGGCGCCGGAGATCGCGGTATGCGTTCAGTGTCTACACATACCGCCACCTCCGGCGCCATACACCTCCTCTTACCTGTAACGGCTGGATGCCTGCTTCTGTCTGGAGCCAGACTGTGTCACGCATGCGCAGTCTATCGAGTTTTCAGACAGAGGTACGCATCCCCGGTTATATTATAGATAATAAAAGTCCTGGTTAATCCCTTTAAGTGGAAAACTCAAATCTACTACATCCATCCATGCATCCAATCTAGCCATCAATGAATCCATTAGTATCAGTCTATTCAGCTATTGTCCTCCTGGCAAAATAAGTCAAATGTGAACAAGTGATTACAAAAATAAAAAAAACAGATGCAGCTGTAGCAGGGTGGCAGGTGAAGAAGACGCCAAGTCAACAAGGGGGTTGCCAAGTTGTTTTATATTTGTTGTGTGTTATTTATGATAAAGAAATGTTTGTGTGTAATTCCTATGACCATTATTATATGCCCGTTTCTCCTATAGGCTCTGTCTAAGGGCAGGGACACACTGCCATATTTCTCGTCCAAGGTTCTCATGGTAAACCTCCTACTGGCCGGCACCTCTCCTGACCTGAGCTTGACAGCTGCATAGAAATCCATCATGCTGTCACGCTCAGGTCAGGAGAGTAAATAAATCCAAAAGAACAAAATGATTGGTGACCAGATATCCCTTATTGAATAAAGAACCTATAAATGTGACTCATGGTCAGTATAAAATGAACATTTATTGAAAAATTCATAAAAACACGTAAGAAACAATGATACAAAAGAGGAAAAAAGTAAACAGAAAAATGGGCATCTGAGGGTAGGTAGAAGCATAAATCGATATTTTAAACCATGTACAAAAACACAGTGACCAAAGTCAGCCTAAGGTAAAGATACATAGGAGGGACCTGTGTGGACTCTGAGGGATCTTCAGGTAGCTCATTTGATACTTTGATGTCTACTTTTCAGTACCTTTGACCTTTGTATCAGCTGTCTTATTTATTTACTTACTGACCCCCTTTCTATGTAGTCTAAGTACTTACCCACTTGGGACATCTTTGTTGCACTTTGCACTTTACTTAAATGATGGTCTCCATTATTATTTATTTTTCAATAAATGTTCATTTTATACTGATCATGAGTCACATTTATAGGTTCTTTCTTCAGGTCGGGAGAGGTTTCGGGCCAGTCCATTCAGTGTGATGCGATCATCGTACGAGTTATATGGCCCTGTGTCCATGCCCTAAGGCTGTCCCTGGGATGCGGGAGGTCTGCCCCGGGGGGAACCATACAATAGGTAAGGATTTAGTTACACTACACTGCTTAGACATTAGATAGTTAATTCAGGGGTTGAATCATTAACTGGGAGGGGTTTAGAATAGTTATCTGGATTACAGTCAGTAGAAGAGAGAGTTAGTCAGAGAGACTTAGGCAGCAGTGAGACTGCCAATAGGGGAGGTCTGTGGCAAGGCCACCCCAGTTCTGGGTTCACGACCCGAATGCAAAGGACCGGTGTAGATGCTGTTCCTTAACAGAGGGAGAAAGAGTGGAGTGTGGAAGAAGACTAACAGACAGGAAAACAGACTCCAATAGCAGTTACAGTATTGAAGAAAGTGTTTTAATGGTGCAAGTTATCAGAACAGAATGAGTGCACGTTTGATACTGAATCTGGACGTTGGCACAGTCCTAGACTCACAGCCTGTTAGAGGTGCTCAAGGCAAGGCCTCCATATCCCTGAAGGGGAGATTCTCAGCTGGGTCACAGAAGAAGTGGATGATGTTGGGTCTCAGGACAGGATGAGAACGAACACTGGAATGGCACATAACCAAAGGTACTTCACTAACTAAAGAACTTGTCTTGATCTGTATATTTCAGCCGTGTATGGAAGAATTGCACAGTAAAAGTGAGTCTGTTAACCCAGATCTACGATCTCCTGTCTTGTTTGAAGTCGGTTCCGGTCCCATGGACGATGTAACAGTGAGCACAGAGAATCCTCCACTGCAGCACACACTCCTGTCTCAGTCCTTAATAGAAGAGGGGGCATTGGGCAAAGAGAATGGAGTTTCGGCATACAGCGTGATAGTAATGGCCCCGTGTGCTCCCCTCTTCACAGCAGTACCCTGATAGTGCTGAGGTAGAGGTATATGAAAATATAGAATATATGAATTTTTAACTGTATTATTGAGATATAGATTATACTTAGAAAATTAAGGTTCTTAGCGCACAAATTGGCCAATTCAAATGTACCCATCTGCAAAGGTGTACCCTCTAGATGAGATCCTACTACATTACACTTTTATTTGATAGTAGAGACTACCTCTATGTTTAGCTAAGTACTCCTTCCTTCTGTCTAAGGCTGAATTCAGACATCCATATATCTTGGTCCGATTACGGACTACGATGCACGGACTAGCTGTGGGTCTCCTGACCTTAGCATCCTCATATATGCCTATGAGGCTGTCAAGTTCTGATCAGGAAACCCATGGCTAGTCCGGGCATTGTGGTTCATACTCAGACCATAATACACAGATGGCTAAATTCAATCTAAGGCTTAGATTTAACATTTGTAAATTCAATCTTCTCATATACTTCAGCACATCCTATCTATCTAACTATCTGAAAAGACTGAACATATGAACAGGAGTTGGTTATTACCGTATTTTTTGGACTATAAGACGCACTTTTTTCCTCCAAAATTTTGGAGGAATGTGGGGGGTGCGTCTTATAGTCCGAATACTATATTGTTGTATGGTCGTGCATGGTGGTGGGTGTGGAGGAGCGGAAGTGGGGGATCAGCGGGGCACAGGAGGCAGCAGCCGCCTGCTGCAGCCTAGACTGTGCAATCAATGAATCCATTAGTATCAGTCTATTCAGCTATTGTCCTCCTGGCAAAATAAGTCAAATGTGAACAAGTGATTACAAAAATAAAAAAAACAGATGCAGCTGTAGCAGGGTGGCAGGTGAAGAAGACGCCAAGTCAACAAGGGGGTTGCCAAGTTGTTTTATATTTGTTGTGTGTTATTTATGATAAAGAAATGTTTGTGTGTAATTCCTATGACCATTATTATATGCCCGTTTCTCCTATAGGCTCTGTCTAAGGGCAGGGACACACTGCCATATTTCTCGTCCAAGGTTCTCATGGTAAACCTCCTACTGGCCGGCACCTCTCCTGACCTGAGCTTGACAGCTGCATAGAAATCCATCATGCTGTCACGCTCAGGTCAGGAGAGTAAATAAATCCAAAAGAAAAAATGATTGGTGACCAGATATCCCTTATTGAATAAAGAACCTATAAATGTGACTCATGGTCAGTATAAAATGAACATTTATTGAAAAATTCATAAAAACACGTAAGAAACAATGATACAAAAGAGGAAAAAAGTAAACAGAAAAATGGGCATCTGAGGGTAGGTAGAAGCATAAATCGATATTTTAAACCATGTACAAAAACACAGTGACCAAAGTCAGCCTAAGGTAAAGATACATAGGAGGGACCTGTGTGGACTCTGAGGGATCTTCAGGTAGCTCATTTGATACTTTGATGTCTACTTTTCAGTACCTTTGACCTTTGTATCAGCTGTCTTATTTATTTACTTACTGACCCCCTTTCTATGGGCGGGGAGAGTAATGAATATTGATTTTCCTTAATAGCCGGCACACTGTACCACAGCGCGGCTCCTGCTGCCGCTCTGCGGTCTGTGTGCCCGCTATTAAAGCTCATGAATATTCCTTACAACCCACTCCCATGGGTTGTAGTAAATATCCATGGTCTTTAATAGGAGGCACACTGACCGCAGAGCTGCAACATGAGCCATACCATGAATGCAGTACCATTATGGGGTATCAAGGGGTGCCAAGCATACCAGGATGGGGGAATCAAGGGGTGCCATGCATACCAGGATGGGGATGAGGGGGGCCATACATACCAGGTTGGGTGATCAAGGGGTGCCATGCATACCAGGATGGGGGATCAAGGGGTGCCATGCATACCAGCATGGTAGATCAAAGGGGTGCCATGAATACTAGGATGGGGGATCAAGTGGTGCCATGAATACCAGGATGGGGGATCAAGGGGTGCCATGCATTCCAGGATGGGGATGAGGGCCACGTAAAGTAGGATGGGATGGGGGCCACGTATACCAGGAAGGAGGGGCCATACATACCAATGATGGAAGATATTAACAGAATTGGGGGACATTACCCCAATACCAGTGTCAGCAGCAGACCCCCTCCCCCATAACAGGGCATCATGACCACATTTTTTTGCTTACATTTTTTTTCCCTATTTTCCTCCTCTAAAACCTAGGTGCGTCTTATGGTTCGGTGCAACTTATAGTCCGAAAAATACAGTACATTGTTATGTTCATTCTTTTTTACATTTATTGAGCACTTTTTCAAGCTGGTTATGAAGTGTACTCACCTGAAAAAGTCATTGTGTGCACATGCCCTTGAGTTATAAACTCTCTAAGCACAAAGAGCTCACTGTCTGACATGCAGTTAACTCATTCTGCAGCTAAGAATAGACAGTGCAACATATAGGTTATAGAAGGCAAATATTAAATGAAGCCAAAATGATTTTTAGCCAAAAATACAATAAATTAAGTTAAATTAATACCCTATATAAAAAAAATTAAAATGGCATACCATGTCCTGGTCCAAGATGGTAGGGCTCATTTATTGTGAATGGTAACATTATAGTGTTGAAAGACACACGTTTGCACAGATTCACACTGTCCATAGGGAATGGGGACATCACAGCAACAGGGACTGATTCTTTTAGTGCCAGATTATCAGACTTTTTCTCTAAACTTTGCAGATAAATGAGCTCATGTATGCACTTAACCAGCTTCTTTGAGTTCACATTTACATTTTTCTTGCCTCTTCACTGCAATATTTAGTGCTCCTGAACTATGTTTTATAGGAATTGTGCTCCTCTATTGAGTATCACGGAGGCAGCACAAGGCAACATTATAAATAAATGATAATAATTGTTATCACCCTCTGTAGAGTAAGAAGGCGATTGGCCTATTCGATAAAATATTTATGTAAGGAATTATGATATTTCTGAAAACCCACAGAAATTAATGGCAACATCTTAAGAGAATACTGGGTCTAAATAAATGAAAATGTTTAGAACTTGTTAAGATGCGGCATAAAATGTGCATTTTTTTCTGTGCCCAGACAGACCTTTTTAGTTTAGAACGCTGAGGATGTAGGGGGTGCATCTGACGCGCCCCCTGGGCCGTGGGGTACCTGGTGCCGGGCCGGTAGATGCTGTGGGATGTCACAGTGGCAGTGACCCGGTCCGTGACCCAGGGCGGTCATTCAATAGGGAATTATTTACAGGGGAATTATGTACAATGTTCGTGACGCCACCTGTGGTATGCGGCTAAGGGAGCCGCCGCTGCGGAGCAGGTCCTCTGGAGCTGGTGTTTAATGCAGCAGGGTTGGTTTGGCTCTCCACATGTAGAGCTTAGCTCCAGGGCAGTGTAGATGTAATAGGTTGTGCTGGGCATTGTAGTGCAGGGGTTGATGGCGCAGCAATAATCACAGAGACAATGAAGTGCAGTCCTCAGGGTCTTTACTCACAGTTATTGCAGTCCAAGTTACAGGTACCAGTGTAACTTCCCTCGTCGTGCTGCGCTTACTCAGGGAGGGGTTCAGCCAACCCTCAGATATCTCCGGAGTACTTAGCGGGATCCCTTCTGTGTGCTCTCTCTCTTTCGCTGTCTTCCTACACCTCACACCTAGTGTCCCAATCCGGTACCTGCGGGCCTTGTCGGGCGACGTCTGTTCCATCCCCTGGGTCCTCTATAGCTACCTTCTTGGTGAGACTGATATGGACTGTTGGCTGCAGGACTTGAAATACTGCAGCCTCCGGTTTCTAGTTGAGACATAGAGTTCTCTGCTAGTTGAGGGACTTGTCCCCTTTGTATGGCCTGACCCCTCCACCTCCCGGTAGATTCGGGCGTACGGGTGGCTTCCAGCAATGCCCGCACCTCTGGGGTCCCTTCCTTCATTCCTGGAGCCCTTACTGCTCCTCTCCTTCTCCTTCAATCCTGGGCCTCTCCTCAGGCCCTCTGCCTGAGCAGAGCTCCTGCTCCCAACTCCTCTCACTGTAGACTGACCATTCTCACTCTCTCCTCAGACTGAACTCTCTAAACAAGATGGCTTCTTTATGTATATCTTTCTTCCATGTGCTCCCCTAAGCTACTTTCTCCACCCACACCCACTACATAGTTCCTCCCCCCAGCTAGGGACCCGGGACTGTGCTCTCCCTTAGGAGCAATCTCGTCCTACCCCCACTGCGGGTATGTGTTGGATGCAGGTGTTAGGGTCCCGAGCTGTACTCCTTCCTTACCTGAGAGTGAGATACCACACCTCTGGGTGAGATGCAGTACCTCTGTGGCGACCGAACCCTCAGGGGCGCCACACACCCCTCTGGTAAAACACAGCACGTCCGCGAGCTGGAACAGAGTAAAAACAGGGTATATTACAGACATGCAACATTTTTAGAATGCAGTCGCATAGAAGACTTTAAACAACCTTTTTTTTCCCTTTATGGGAGGCACATTACTTCAACGTTATTGGTTACATTTTTATCAAACCAGTATAAGACTTTCTCCAATAAAACTCTCTTCATATATAATCAACATTTGTCATATAAAACATTTTTCCAGATAAAACATTTTTCATATAAACCATTCTTTAACTGGTTACAGCACGATCTGCAACCGGGTGTCCTTTTTCCTTATTAAGGTGCAAGCTACCAAACTTGAGTATGAGGGACCCGTCCGAAAACCCTCAACGTAGGCCCTAGGCGTGGCTGCAGGGCATGGATGATCCAGGTGTTGGACCACGTCTTCGGCCACGCCAAACGGGTTTTTGTTCTGAGGTCATTTGTTGTTGCATAAAACTAATAAGGGGCACTTTAAGAAGTGCAATTATTTACAATGGAAAGTTCTTTGGTTATTCAACATCTATAACCTGGTAGTCTTATTTTTTTATTTTTTTTTTTACGGGTAACAAAAAAACCTAAAATGCACACAATTTAATCTTTTAAACTGGCAGGGTTGGACCCTTCCAGGTAACTATAAACAGTTTTAACAGTTTAACAGGGATGCTCCCTCCGGTGGAACTCCTGATTCCTGCAGGCTGACCCAGCCGGGCCTTCAGCCTGGGGCTGGGGGGCAGGTCTCTTTGCTTTGCCACGCGGTATACTTGAAGGGCATACCAGCCGCGCTCGCCCTTGTGCCGAGTAAATGTGACGTAGTCACCTGGATAGAGGTTTCGACCGGGATGCCCCTGTTGGAGGTGGGGTTCCACATCCCGCCGGTTCACAAACACATCTCTGTCGGTGTGTGGTTCCCTCACAAAGCCCCACCTCGCGTCTAGATCAAACTTGACAACTATCCCCTCCAGACGGGGACTAGGGGTGGTAGCTCTTGCTTGGCGGGCCCGGGTTTTGGCCCCATGTTCCAGGCCTCCATCCTTTCCCACCGCACCGGTCAGTCATGACGTTCCCGCTCCAGCGGCAGGAGCTCCCTCCTGCAGTGCTCTTCCCTCCGGAGGGCCTGCATCTCCCACAGGAACCCCATGAGGTCCCCTCCCCGCTTATCACACAGGAACTCTTCTCCTCCTGGGCAGGTAACCGGGGGTGTAGGCGCAGGTGCTAGTGGGGGTCCTTGTTGGTCCTCATATCGGGCGGACCAGTTGACGCGCCCCCAAGGGCCGTGGGGTACTCGGCAGCCGGGCCTATGGATGCTGGTGGGTGATATCACAGTGGCTGGCCCGGTCCGTGGCCCAGGGCGGTCAACAAAAAGGGGAAATGTTATTTGTAAGGGGTTTGTAGTTTTTTTATGAAGTGTTCGTGACGCCACCTGTGGAATGCGGCCAAAGGGAGCCGCCGCTGCGGAGCAGTCCTCTGAAGCTGATGTTACTGCAGCAGGGATGGTGTGGCTCTCCACAGGAAGAGGTAGCTCCAGGGCAGTGTAGATATTGTTGGTTGCGCTGGGCGTTGTAGTGCAGGGGGAAAAAGATGGCGCATCTGAAATAATGGACAGAGGCAGTGCGGTGCAGTCATCCGAGTGTTTACTCACAGTTCTTATGTAAGTTCCACAGGTGCACTGTACGGGTGTCAGCCTCCCTCGTCGCGCTGCGTTCACCAGACCGGGGGTTCAGCTCTTCCTCAGGTAGATTAGGAGCACCTGACGGAACCCCGCTTTCTTGTGTTTCTCTCTAGACCGACTTCACGCTGGGTCTTCTCCCTCCTGCCCTGTGCTTCCCCACTCACAGTCCCACTCGGGTGCTCTGAAGTCCCTCCTGTCTAACTGGAGTTCCCGGACCAGCTTGACCATCACGGTGATTGGAATGAGGCTTTGGCTACTGAACTATGAAAGCCAGAAGCCTCCGTTTTTTTCCAGCCGAGACCTGGAGTAACACCCTTCTTGCGGCCTGATCCCTCGGTCTTCTGACAGATTCGGGGCGTACGGGTGCCGTCTGCACTCGCCGTACCCCCTGGGATCCCTTCAATACAACGTAGCCTTCCTCCTCTGGCTCCCCTCCTGGGCCTCTAACACTGGGCCCTACTTGTGGAGCAGAGCTCCTAAGGAGACTCTGCTCCCAGACTGTCTTCACTCACTGACCTACTCAACTGTCCCTCTCTGCCACCCTAAGATGGCTTCCCTTTTTATACCTCCTTCTATGGTTCTCCCCTCAACTGCATCCTCCACCCACACCCACTACTGGTTCCCCCTACCTTTGGGTTCCCCTCACTCCAGCCAGGGACAGGGCTCAGCACTGTGCACATGCATCTTGCCCTTCCAGCCAGCCTGGAGCAGTGTAGTGTTGAATGTGGGTGTTGGGGTTCCAGGCAGCACTCCCTCCTTACCTGAGAGAAGGAGACACCACTCCTCTGGTTGAGGTGCAGCACCTCTGTGGCGACTGAACCCTCAGGGGCGCCACACAGTCATAGACCGTGTTTCCGTAGGCCCACTCGGGTGCGGGTGCAGGTGGCTTCGGTAGGGGGCCCAGGAGCAAATCGGCGGAACAAGCGCCCGGGTACGGGGTTTCCGCCAGGGGATCTGGGAGCCAGTCATTAACGCAGGTGTCCGGGACGGGAGATTCTGCCTGGATACGAGGGAGCAGATCGGTAGAGCTGGCGCCCGGGGTTGGAGGTTCCGCCGGGGAGCCCAGGAGTTGGTCGGTGGAGCAGGCGCCCGGGATCGGAGGTTCCACCGGGGAGCCCAGGAGCAGGCTTGCACTCTCAGCGCCCGGGACAGGGAGTATCTCCTTACCTGCTCCTGCGGCCGCGCTTGTGCCGTCCTCTGCCTCCTGGCTGCGTTCAGGTTCCTCCGGGGCTGGAGCGCTGCTGGTGGAGTGCAGCACTGGCTGTTGTCGGATCATCAGCTTCTCCAGCAGCTCCTTTTTCTAGCCGGCGATGGCGTCCTGTTGGGCCATCTGCATTCTCCGGCCCAGCTCCTGGATTTAAGTCTGGAGGAATTCAGTATCCTCCAGGGATAGCTCTGCCATGGCCTCCTCCAAGGTAAGAGGCCTTGCAGCCTGTTGTTGACCACGGATGGGAGCTGGCTCCTGACTCTCCATCTTGCCCTCTGGGTGCGGTCTGTCTGGACTCTTGGAGACCACACTCTGTCTCCCAGGTTTCTTCTATCCTCTCCCCTTTTGGGGGCGGTTCCATGACAACTTGCTGTCGGCCACACCTTGGGGCGGCCCCCCAGCTTGATGGACACATCCACATACATGGTCACTGTTGCTTGGGGCGGACCTCGCTTTTGGCGCCATTCTGGAACCCGGCCCACGATGGGAGGCGGTTTCTTGTTATCTTTTGGCTCGCACATAATGGCGCCCGTTCTTCTGGGGCGGGCGCCACATTCAGCATAAAACACAGTCTCTAGGCGCACAATACCCGGTGATAACGGGTGGGTTCATATCCTGTTCGTGACGCCAAAGATGACACGCCCCCTGGGCCGTGGGGTACCCGGTGCCGGGCCGGTAGATGCTGGGGGATGTCACAGTGGCGGTGACCCGGTCCGTGACCCAGGGCGGTCATTCAATAGGGAATTATTTACAGGGGAATTATGTACAATGTTCGTGACGCCACCTGTGGTATGCGGCTAGCGGCTAAGGGAGCCGCCGCTGCGGAGCAGGTCCTCTGGAGCTGATGTTACTGCAGCAGGGATGGTGTGGCTCTCCACAGGTAGAGCTTAGCTCCAGGGCAGTGTAGATGTAATAGGTTGTGCTGGGCGTTGTAGTGCAGGGGTTGATGGCGCAGCAATAATCACAGAGACAATGAAGTGCAGTCCTCAGGGTCTTTACTCATGGTTATTGCATTCCAAGTTACAGGTACCAAAGTAACTTTCCACATCGTGCTGCGCTTACTCAGGGAGGGGTTCATTCCACCCTCAGGTATCTCAGGAGTACTTAACGGGACCCCCTTCTGTGTCCTTGCTCTGGCCATTTCCCTGCACCTCATACCAAGTGTCCCAATCCGGTACCTGCGGTCCTTGTCGGGCGACGTCTGTTCCGTCCCCTGGGTCCTCTACAGCTACCTTCTTGGTGAGACTGATATGGACTTTTGGCTGTGACGCGCCCCCTGGGCCGAGGGGTACTCGGTGCCGGGCCGGTCGTTGCTATGGGAGATATCACAGTGGCGGTCACCCGGTCCGTGACCCAGGGTGGTCATTCAATAGGGGATTATTTACAGGGGAATTATGTACAATGTTCATGACGCCACCTGTGGTATGCGGCTAAGGGAGCCGCCACTGCGGAGCAGGTCCTCTGGAGCTGATGTTACAGCAGCAGGGATGGTGTGGCTCTCCACAGGTAGAGCTTAGCTCCAGGGCAGTGTAGATGTAATAGGTTGTGCTGGGCGTTGTAGTGCAGGGGGTGATGGCGCAGACAATAATCACAGAGACAATGAAGTGCAGTCCTCAGGGTCTTTACTCATGGTTATTGCAGTCCAAGTTACAGGTACCAAAGTAACTTCCCTCATCGTGCTGCGCAGTTGTTAAGTTCCTCAGGTTACAGGGTCCGGACTACAACCTCCCACGTTGTGCTGCATTCACCAGGCAGGGGTTCAGCAATCCCTCAGGTAGTTCAAGAGTGCCTGAAAGGACCCCTTTCTATGTGCCTTCCTCAGTCGCCTTCCTACGCTGGCTCTCGCCCTCCTGCCCTGCGCCTCGCAACCAGTGTCCCAATCCAGTAGCCTCGGGTCTTGTTGGGCGACCTGCAGTCCCCTGGACCCTATGGGGCCACCTTTTCAGCGATATAGTTGCGGATGTGGCCACTGCACCTTGCAAGTACAGCAGCCTCCGGTTCCTAGCTGAGCCTTGTAGTTCTCGACTAGTTTAGGGGCCGGTCCCCTCTGCGGCTCGATCCCTCTAACCCCTGGCAGATTTGGGCGTACGGGTGGCCTCCAGCACTTCCCGTACCCCTGGGATCCCTCTCAGTCCTGTGCCTCTCACTAGGCCCGCCTCCAGAACAGAGCTCCTGCAGAGCCTCTACTCCCCTCACTTTCCTCCTCCAACTGATCACACTCTCTCAAGATGGCTCCCTATTTTATACAGCTTCCTTTCAAGTGCTCCCCTGATCTACATCCTTCACCCACACCCACTACATGGTTCCCCCTCACTAGGTTCCCCTCCACTCCAGCCAGGGTCCAGGGACTGTGCTCTCCCATAGGAGCAATCTCGCCCTGGACTGCTGAAGTGGACGTGTTAGATGCAGGTGTTAGGGTCCCGGGCAGCACTCTATCCTTACCCGAGAGTGGGATACCACACCTCTGGGTGAGATGCAGTACCTCTGTGGTGACTGAACCCGCAGGGACGCCACAGCTGCAGGACTTGAAATACTGCAGCCTCCGGTTTCTAGTTGAGACATAGAGTTCTCTGCTAGTTGAGGGACCGGTCCCCTTTGTATGGCCTGACCCCTCCACCTCCCGGTAGATTCGGGCGTACGGGTGGCTTCCAGCAATGCCCGTACACCTGGGGTCCCTTCCTTCGTTCCTGGAGCCCTTACTGCTCCTCTCCTTCTCCTTCAGTCCTGGGCCTCTCCTCAGGCCCTCTGCCTGAGCAGAGCTCCTGCTCCCAACTCCTCTCACTGTAGACTGACCATTCTCACTCTCTCCTCAGACTGAACTGATCTCTCTAAACAAGATGGCTTCTTTATTTATACCTTTCTTCCATGTGCTCCCCTAAGCTACTTTCTCCACCCACCCACACTACATAGTTCCTCTCCCCCAGCTAGGGACCCGGGACTGTGCTCTCCCTTAGGAGCAATCTCGTCCTACCCCCACTGCGGGTATGTGTTGGATGCAGGTGTTAGGGTCCCGAGCTGTACTCCTTCCTTACCTGAGAGTGAGATACCACACCTCTGGGTGAGATGCAGTACCTCTGTGGCGACCGAACTCTCAGGGGCGCCACACATCTTTAAGGATAAAGGGCAAACATTTTTTTGGTGGCTCCTCCCCGGTGGCTGTATTATATGCAGTAGCAATGCAAGCAGATAGTAACTATATACATGGAGAACAGTTCTGGCTCTTATTAAATAAAGGCTGCAATATAAGATCTCTGCATATAGTAACATCCTAAAACTTTTACATTTCCAGCATTCATGTTTTGATGTTGGAGATACTTTACATCCACAAGAAAATGGAGCCCCGGAGGCTTGTGCCACTTGTCTCCTCTCTACAATTTGGCCCTGTATCTGTATCTGTACCCACTACATAGCCCCCCAATCTTGTGCTCTGGGGCGCAAATATTAAAGACACTGTTTTTAATTATTATGGTCATGAAATGTTTTGCAATATCGGGCAGCGGCCCCTAAACATTGAAAGGAGGCGTATAGCGCAGCTTCCTTCAATGCTCCCTTCTTGCCTCTGCCGGAGCTTAAAATAGCCTGATCAGCGAGAGTGCCATTTGTTTGCCCCACCACCAATCTGGTTTTTATGACCTATCCTGAAGACAGGTCATCAATATATGGCCAGACAACCCCTTTAAATTGCATTTCTGGTCCAGTTGCCAAAACAGTTCATTGGAAACAGTGCAGGAACCAAAGCTTAAAGGGTGGTCCGAAGACAAAGTCATTTTCTTCCTGACTCCCTATCTATTTGATACCATAATCAAAGCTATTTTCTAATATACTTGCGTTAAAAAGTCTCTACCGTTCCCTATTTACACTATCTAACAGCTATTGTTTGTTTTTTTGCCTACTTCCTGTCTGATGAGGATTTATTTGAGAATCCCAGTGCATGCTGGGATACTCAAACGAAGCATCATTGGGGGAAGAGGCAATGATCATTCACAGCCTCTGCCCCTCCCTGAAATAAAGCATCATCAGTGACACTCGTTTCAGGGGTTGGTCCCTGCACTGTCCCCTGCCTCCTGTGCACTGTCCCCTGCCTCCTGTGCGCTGTCCCCTGCCTCCTGTGTGCTGTCTCCTGTGTGCTCACCCCTGTCTCCTGTGCGCTGTCCCCTGTCTCCTGTGCACTGTGTCAGGGGTGAGCACACAGGAGACAGGGGTGAGCACACAGGAGACAGGGGAGAGCACACAGGAGACAGGGGAGAGCGCACAAGAGACAGGGGAGAGCGCACAAGAGACAGGGGAGAGCGCACAAGAGACAGGGGAGAGCGCACAAGAGACAGGGGAGAGCGCACAAGAGACAGGGGACAACGCACAAGAGACAGGGGACAACGCACAAGAGACAGGGGACAACACACAGGAGACAGGGGACAATGCACATGTAGGAGGGTGGCGGGCTGAGAAGACGCTGAGTCAAGAAAGGGGTTTATTGAAGTGAAGTTTATGTTTATGCTGAATATGCGATAAAAATGTTTTGCTGTGTTTTATCCCTATGGCCGTTATTGTATGCCGGTTCTCCTATAGACTCAGCCTATGCCTAAGGCCGTCCCTGGGATGCAGGAGGTCTGCCCAGAGGGAAACCATACAATAGTTAGGGATTTAGTTATACTACACTACTTAGACATGAGATAGTTAAATTTGGGGGTTGCATGAAGTTGCATCATTAGCTGGGAGGGGTTAGAACAGTTTTTATAGAAAACAATTTTTGGGTTACTTAGAGGGAGAGTGAGAATGAGTCAGGCAGAGAGTCTGCCAGGGTGTAGTCTCTGACAGGGACACCCAAATTCTGGGTCCACAACAACAACCGCACAGGACCGGTGTGGGTCCTGTTCCAAACCAGAGAGAGAGAGAGTGGAGTGTAGTAGGAAGTAGGAAGTGTAGTAGGAAGACTGAACGGACAGGGAGACAGATTACAACAGCAGGTAAAGTTGTGGAGAAAGTGTTTTAATAGTGCAAGTTGTCAGAACAGAGTGAGAGCACGTTTGATACTTGATCTGGAGGTGCTCAGAAGGAGGCCTCTATATCTCCCATGGGGATATTCTCAGCTGGGTCGCAGAGGAAGTGGAAGATGTTGGGTCTCAGGACAGGACGAGGACAAACACTGGAAAGGCACATAACCAAGGGTACCTCACAAACTAAAGACTATGTATTAAACTGTATGCTGCAGCCGTGTGTTGAAGAATTGCACAGTAAAAGTGAGTCTGTTAACCTTGATCTACAATCTCCTGTCTTATTTGAAGTCGGTTCCGGTCCCATGGACAATGTAACAGTGAGTACAGAATATCTTTCATCACAATACAAACTCCACTCTCAATCCTTTATAGAAGAGGGGACACAGGGTGAAGAGAACTCAATTCCGGCACACAGCATGATTATACCGGCCCTGTGCCTCTCCCCCTTCACACAGGGGACAGTGCACAGGAGACAGGGGACAGCGCACAGGGGACATCGCACAGGAGACAGTCTAGGGACCAGCCCCTGAATCGAGTATCACTGATGGCGTGTCCCAGGAAGGGGGCAGAGGCTGCATCAGTGATTGCCCACAGATGACGCTTTGTTAGAGAATCCCAGGAAGCACTGGGATTCTCAAACGAATCGTCATCAGACAGGAAGCAGAGAAAACAAAATACAATAGTAGTTGGATAGTGTAGCTAGTTAACTGTAGGGAATTTTAAAGAAAGTTTATTCGAAAATAGCTTAGATTATGGTATGAAATAGATAGGGATTTAGGAGGAAAATGACTTTGCCTTCAGACCACCCCTTTAAAGTGGTTCTCAGGTGAAAAAAAGTTATCACATATTCAATGGAAAGGTGATAACTTTTTGATCGGTGGGGGTCCGACTGCTGTGATCTGCACTGATTGTCAAAATGGGAAACTTCTTATCCCATAACAATAGAGCACCAGCGTGCATGGCTCCATTCATTCTCTATGGGACTGTTAGAGAAAGACAGGCATTCCTGTGTAGGAATTCAGGAGAGATGGCTGTCAACCAAATGATCGTTTGGCCAATGAATATCTAATGTGTTGGGGGAGGGGTTGAAATATCTAAGCAGGGGTAGAGCCAGCACTGGAGCATGGTATCACCCACAGACTTTGTTGGCACCTAGTACCGCAACTAAGGGAAGTTAATGAACACTATGAAGTCAATACTATTATAAATATGCACGATGACATCATAAATGCCAGTTTCTAGCTGTTCAGGATGCAATTCTCCACCATTGTAAGTATCCTTCCCCCTGTTCAGTTGGGAACAAAAGTAACTGAGAAATCAGATTATTCCGATGACATTCAATGAACAAAACAAGTGCGTTTTCTGGCATTGCCCCACATCACCATTAATTAGAAGGACAGTATTAGTCAGAGCTGAACAGTCTCATAATTATTTCCATTGATTTGGAAACAGATTACATTAAGAACGGGGGTTGGCAATCAAAAGAGCAGCTTCAACTTATCTTTTTTGCTTTTCCTTTTTGCATTCCTGTATCTGTTGGTCTATTTTTAATTTTTTTTATTCACAAGGGAACTGACACCTTCATTGAGGTGTCCATGTACTCTTATAGCTTTTTTTTTATGTATAGTTTTCTTTTTAAGTTTATATTTTCTCTTTGTAGTCTAATGCGAATCGTTCAACTTATGAAAATTACTACCTTAAAAAAAGGGGTTGTCTTCCAGGTTTGGTATGTGGCGCACCTGAGGGTTCGGTCGCCACAGAGGTACTGCATCTCACCAAGAGGTGTGGTATCTCACTCTCAGGTAAGGAAGGAGTACAGCCCGGGATTCTAACACCTGCATCCAACACTACACTACTCCAGACCCTACTGGAAGGGCAAGATGTGTCGCGCTTCCTGCTGAGCCCTGTCCCTGGCTGGAGTGGGGGGAACCAAAGTAGGGGGAACCATGTAGTGGGTGTGGGTGGTGGAAGTAAATCAGGGGAGCACTTGTTAGGAGTAGTATAAAGAGAGAAGCCATCTTGGGAGTGTGAGCAGTCTGAGAGGAGAAGTAGTGGGAGCAGTAGCTCTGTAGGAGCTCTGCTCAGGAGGAGGGCCTGAAGAGAGGCCCAGGACAGACTGAGGAGGAGAGGAGCAGGAAAGGCTCCAGGAGCGAAAAAGGGACCCCAGGGGTACGGGTAGTGCTGGGGGCCACCCGTACGCCCGAATCTGCCAGGCGGTGGAGGGGTCAGGTCGTATAGAGGGGACCGGTCCCTAAACTAGCAGAGTTCTTCAAGTCTCAACTAGGAAACCGGAGGCTGCAGTATTTTAGGTACTGCAGCCACAAGCCACATCTGTCTCACCAAGAAGGTAGCCATAGAGGACCCAGGGGACAAAGAAGACGTCGCCCGACAAGGTCCGTGGTCACTGGATTGGTACACTAGGTGTGAGGTGCAGGGAGACGGCCAGAAGGAACACACAGAAGGGGGTCCTGCTATGTACTCTGGAGGTACTTGAGGGTTCGCTGAACCCCTCCCTGAGTAAGCACAGGATGACGTGGGAAGTTATCCTGGCCCTGGTAACTTGGAGTCTGAAAACCGTGAGTAAAACCCTGAAGACTGCACCCCACCGTCTGTCAGTGTAGCGTCGGCGTCCCTGCCTCCTGCTAGGCAGGGACGCTGTTCCCCTCACCTCTCCACTCTGTGCCCGACGTCCTCCTCCCGCTCTGCTGGCAGCACGCGCTGCTTCCCGGCCACTGTGCTTAGGGCGCGCGCGTGCTTGCTCCCCCTCTCTTAAAGGGGCCGCGCTCGCCGTCCTAAGGAGTCCCCGGCCAATGGCCGGAGGACCTCACCATATATAAGGCACCTCCTCCAAAATGGAGGTGCCCGAGCAATGTTGTTGCAAAGCCTTCACTCTGCTTCAGCCCTCAGGTCCCGTTGCCAGTTACCTGCCAGTCACCTGCCAGATTCCTGCCTGTTACCTGTCAGACACCTGCCAGATTCCTGCCTGTTACCTGCCAGTCACCTGCCAGATTCCTGCTTGATACCTGCCTGATATCCGTTTACCTGCTTGCAAGCCTGCGGTCCGACGGTCTGCCTTCCGACACCTGTCAGTCTGTCTATGGACCAGCCTGCCCGCTCACCTGGGAGCGCTCATCTGCTGCCTGCCTGCTAGCCTACCTGGAGGCTCCACCGTCACTTGCCGTGACCACCTGCCTGTCCAGAGACTCTTGCCTGCTCACCTGGGGGCGCTCACCTGCTACCTGCCTGCTAGCCTACCTGGAGGCTCCGCCGTCACTTGCCGTGACCACCTGCCTGTCCAGAGACTCTTGCCTGCTCACCTGGGAGCGCTCACCAGCTACCTGCCTGCTAGCCTACCTGAAGGCTCCGCCGTCACTTGCCGTGACCACCTGCCTGTCCAGAGACTCTTGCCTGCTCACCTGGGAGCGCTCACCTGCTACCTGCCTGCTAGCCTACCTGGAGGCTCTGCCGTCAATTGCCGTGACCACCTGCCAGTCCAAAGACTCTCGTCCGCTCACCTGGGAGCGCTAACCAGCCACCTGCCTGCTGTCCTTCTACCCAGAGACTGTCCCTGTCACTTGCCTTGAGTACCCGTCCTTCTACCCAGAGACTGTCCCTGTCACTTGCCGTGACTACCTGCCCCTCTACCCAGAAACTGTCCCTGTCACTTGCCGTGACTACCTGCCCTTCTACCCAGAGACTGTCCCTGTCACTTGCCGTGACTACCTGCCCGTCTTCCCTGGGAGCCACCCGCTTCCTTACAAGGACCGCCCCCTTGTATAGTTGCTCAGAGGTTCCGCCTCCCAGACCCGTTACAGTTTGCTCGGGCCATGGAACCCGGTGGCACCCAAGCTCCCTCGCTCTCGGACCTATGTCATGAACTGTCCCGTCAGAGGTCCCAACAGGAGTCCATCCTGAGTCATCTGCGGAATGTCAACTCTCGCCTGGACACTCTGACTGCTCCACCAGCAACCACTGCTAGTGTCTTGACTCGCAGCCCGGCAGCGCCGCTGCCCACCAGTACCATGGCATCCTGCCCCGGACCCCGGCTTTCTGCACCTCCTCGCTTCGGAGGCGACCCCGCTCAAGCTCGGGGCTTCATAAACCAGTGCACCCTGCACTTTGAACTCCTGTCCCACCAGTTTATCTCCGACCGGGCCAAAGTAGCCTTCATCATGTCCCATCTCACGGGGGAGGCACTGGCTTGGCTAAATCCTCTATGGGAGAGAGGAGACCCCCTGGTGTCCAACCTGCCAGCCTTTCTCACGGCTTTCCGGAAAGTCTTCGACGAACCCGGACGGAAGACCTCATCCGCATCATCTCTGCTACGCCTCCATCAAGGAAATCTCACCGTGGGCCAATATGCCATACGGTTCCGTACCCTTGCTTCGGAGCTAGCCTGGGATAACGACGCCCTGGTGTCTGTCTTTTGGGAGGGTCTGTCCGGCCGTATTAAAGATGAACTCGCCGGTCGGGACATACCTAAAACTCTCGACGACTTAATAACTCTTGCCACCCGGATTGACATCCGGTTCCAGGAACGCGCCAAAGAGGTCACCCGTGAGAGGAGGTTTCCACGTCTAGCCCCTACCTTTCAGAAACCTGTCACGTCTCCCGCTACTCCCCAGGCGCACTCACCCGAGCCTATGCAGGTCGACCAGACCAAGATGGTCAAAACCCGTCAAGAGTTACGCCGTGCCGAGGGGAGCTGCTTCTACTGTGGCAGTAAGGAGCACCGGATCCATTCCTGCCCGGAGAGGTCGGGAAACGCCTGTGTCTAGGATCGCTCAGAGAGGTCGTCCTAGACAAGAGTAAACCCTCTCCATCTCTGTTGCTGTCGGTCTCTATCATCTGCGGGGAGAACCGTTATTTTGAACTAGCCCAACTTGACTCTGGAGCTGCCGGAAATCTCATTTCTCAGTCTCTGGTAGAGAGATACCGCATTCCCACCAAACCTCTAGCTGTACCCTTATCTGTCACTGCCGTGGATAGGGGCCTCTTACCACATCCCATCCAACTCATCACCGAATCCATAACCCTGCAGGTGGGAATGCTGCACTCTGAGAGCATCTTCTTTCATGTTCTGCCTGGACTCTCTCACGCCCTATTGCTAGGCCTACCTTGGCTTCAGAAACATGCACCCGTGCTTGATTGGCAGACCGGAGAAGTCCTTCGCTGGGGTCAGGACTGTCATAAGACTTGTTTAGTTCCCGTCCATCCTGTCCGTCCCTCTCCTACTCCAGCCAATCTACCTGGTCTTCCGGCTCCTTATTGGTCGTATGCGGACGTCTTTAATAAAAAGGAGGCAGAGACATTACCCCCTCATAGACCATACGACTGCCCAATCGACCTGATGCCCGGCGCTACTCCTCCCCGTGGGCGCATTTACCCTTTGTCCGCTGCTGAGACCCGATCCATGTCAGAATATATTGAGGAGAATCTGGCCTGGGGATTCATCCGGAAATCTACTTCCCCAGCGGGAGCAGGCTTCTTCTTCGTCAAAAAGAAGGATGGCTCACTCCGTCCCTGTATAGACTATAGAGGCCTTAACCAGATCACGGTGAAGAATAAATACCCCCTTCCGCTTATTCCGGAATTATTTGACCGTCTGAGGGGGGCTAGAATCTTCACCAAGCTGGACCTCCGTGGGGCGTATAACCTGGTCCGTATCCGTCAGGGGGATGAATGGAAGACGGCATTCCACACCCGGGACGGCCACTATGAATACCTGGTAATGCCCTTCGGTCTCTGTAACGCTCCCGCCGTCTTTCAAGAGTTGGTCAATGACATCTTCCGGGACCTTCTCTACTCCTGCGTAGTGGTGTACCTGGACGACATCTTGATCTTCTCTCCGGATCTCCCCACACACCAGAGGGATGTTCGTCAGGTTCTGCTCAGGCTCAGGCAGAACCACCTCTACGCTAAATATGAGAAGTGCCTCTTTGAGCAGACCTCGCTTCCGTTTTTGGGCTACATAATTTCTCAGACCGGCCTACGAATGGATCCTGAGAAACTGTCTGCCATCGAGAAGTGGCCTCGACCAGAGGGGTTGAAGGCTATTCAGCGGTTCCTGGGCTTCGCCAACTACTACCGCCTCTTCATACCGCACTTCTCTTCCCGGACTGCCCCAATCTCTGCGCTCACCCGTAAGGGCACTAATCCCAGAGAATGGCCGCCCGAAGCTGAGGAAGCCTTTCTTTCCTTAAAACAGGCTCTCTCTTCCGCCCCGGTGCTGCATCGCCCGGACGGCAACAAGCAATTCTTCCTGGAAGTTGACGCCTCCTCCTCTGGAGCCAGAGCGGTACTTACCCAAAAATCGTCTTCCGGGAGAATGGTAACTTGCGGCTTCTTCTCCAAACTCTTCTCCTCTTCCGAGCGCAACTATTCTATAGGAGACCGAGAATTATTGGCCATTAAGCTGGCATTGGAGGAGTGGCGTTACCTGCTCGAGGGGGCTCTTCACCCGGTAATAATTTACACGGACCACAAGAACTTGGCTTACCTCCAGAGTGCCCAGAGACTTAACCCGCGCCAAGCCCGGTGGTCCTTGTTTTTTGCTCGCTTTGATTTTGTTCTTCATTTTCGCCCGGCTGACAAAAACATCAAAGCTGACGCCTTGTCCCGATCCTTCCTGGTGTCTGATCTTGAGGAGGAACCTAAACACATCATCGATCCCGCCAGAGTAATGCAGGTGGCCCCCGTGAGACTAAATCGTCTCCCTCCCGGTAAGACGTTCGTAACGGTACCTGATCGGGAGAAGATCCTACACTGGGGTCACTCGTCTAAGCTTGCTGGCCATGCCGGTCAGAAAAAGACCATCCAGCTTATCTCCCGGCACTACTGGTGGCCTACCCTGCACAAGGACGTAATAGACTTTGTCTCTGCCTGTGTGTCCTGCGCCCGCAACAAGGTTCCGAGACACCTGCCAGCCGGTCGCCTCCTTCCTCTTCCAGTACCTGCTGCCCCCTGGCAGCATATAGCTATGGACTTCATAACAGATCTCCCTGTCTCTGCCGGTTGTACGGTCATTTGGGTGGTCGCTGACCGCTTTTCCAAAATGGCTCATTTCATTCCCCTGTCAGGCCTCCCGTCTGCACCCGAGCTGGCTAAAGACTTTATCCGCCACATCTTCCGTCTCCATGGCCTGCCCCTCCACATCGTGTCGGATCGTGGAGTTCAGTTCACCTCACGCTTCTGGAGAGCCACATGTAAGCTGCTAGACGTCACCCTGGACTTCTCCTCCGCATACCACCCTCAGTCCAATGGTCAAGTGGAGCGGATCAATCAGATCCTGACCAGTTACCTCCGGCACTTCGTTAATGCCCACCATTCAGACTGGGTGGATCTCCTGCCATGGGCCAAATTCTCTTACAATAATCACGAGAGCGAATCTTCCTCCAGATCCCCGTTTTTTGTAGTCTTCGGTCAGCATCCTCGGATCCCATTTCCCGTCTCCACCTCGGTGGACAATCCGGCTGCGGAATCTCTCGTTAGCAAATTTTCCTCCATTTGGGAGAGTACCCGATCCGCACTCCTTCAGTCGTCCGAGCGGATGAAAAAACACGCTGACAAAAAACGCCTGGATCCTCCACAATTCCGTCCTGGAGATAAAGTCAGGCTCTCGTCCAAGTATGTCCGGCTCAAGATTTCTTCCTACAAGTTAGGGCCTCGGTTCATCGGCCCACTAGAAGTTATCAAACAAATCAACCCAGTGGCCTATAAATTGAAACTCCCGGCCAACTTGCGGATCCCTAACTCCTTCCATGTATCTCTCCTCAAACCCGTGGTACTTAACTCTTTTTCCAAGTCTACAGGTACGCCTCCTGCTCCGGTTTCCACTGAAAACGAGTTTGAGGTAGAGAACATTCTGGCCACCAAAAGGGTAAGAGGAAAAACCTTTTTTCTGGTAGATTGGAAGGGGTTTGGTCCTGAGGAGAGAACGTGGGAGCCCCGGGAGAAAATCCATGCCCCTCTCATCCTTGATAAATTTCTGTCTGGCCTAAAAAAGGGGGGCCTAAAGGGGGGGGTACTGTAGCGTCGGCGTCCCTGCCTCCTGCTGGGCAGGGACGCTGTTCCCCTCACCTCTCCACTCTGTGCCCGGCGTCCTCCTCCCGCTCTGCTGGCAGCGCGCGCTGCTTCCCGGCCACTGTGCTTAGGGCGCGCGCGCACTCCCCCTCTCTTAAAGGGGCCGCACGCGCCGTCCTAAGGAGTCCCCGGCCAATGGCCGGAGGACCTCACCATATATAAGGCACCTCCTCCAAAATGGAGGTGCCCGAGCAATGTTGTTGCAAAGCCTTCACTCTGCTTCAGCCCTCAGGTTCCGTTGCCAGTTACCTGCCAGTCACCTGCCAGATTCCTGCCTGTTACCTGCCAGACACCTGCCAGATTCCTGCCTGTTACCTGCCAGTCACCTGCCAGATTCCTGCTTGATACCTGCCTGATATCCGTTTACCTGCTTGCAAGCCTGCGGTCCGACGGTCTGCCTTCTGACACCTGTCAGTCTGTCTATGGACCAGCCTGCCCGCTCACCTGGGAGCGCTCATCTGCTGCCTGCCTGCTAGCCTACCTGGAGGCTCCGCCGTCACTTGCCGTGACCACCTGCCTGTCCAGAGACTCTTGCCTGCTCACCTGGGAGCGCACACCTGCTACCTGCCTGCTAGCCTACCTGGAGGCTCCACCGTCACTTGCCGTGACCACCTGCCTGTCCAGAGACTCTTGCCTGCTCACCTGGGAGCACTCACCTGCTACCTGCCTGCTAGCCTACCTGGAGGCTCCGCCGTCACTTGCCGTGACCACCTGCCTGTCAAGAGACTCTTGCCTGCTCACCTGGGAGCGCTCACCAGCTACCTGCCTGCTAGCCTACCTGGAGGCTCCGCCGTCACTTGCCGTCACCCCTGCCTGTCCAGAGACTCTTGCCTGCTCACCTGGGAGCGCTCACCTGCTACCTGCCTGCTAGCCTAATTGGAGGCTCTGCCGTCACTTGCCGTGACCACCTGCCAGTCCAAAGACTCTCGTCCGCTCACCTGGGAGCGCTCACCAGCCACCTGCCTGCTGTCCTTCTACCCAGAGACTGTCCCTGTCACTTGCCGTGAGTACACGTCCTTCTACCCAGAGACTGTCCCTGTCACTTGCCGTGACTACCTGCCCCTCTACCCAGAGACTGTCCCTGTCACTTGCCGTGACTACCTGCCCTTCTACCCAGAGACTGTCCCTGTCACTTGCCATGACTACCAGCCCGTCTTCCCTGGGAGCCACCCGCTTCCTTACAAGGACCGCCCCCTTGTATAGTTGCTCAGAGGTTCCGCCTCCCAGACCCGTTACAGTCAGTTATTGCTGCTGCGCCATCACTCCCTGCACTACACTGCACCACGAGTGCTGCTTCATAACAGCAACATCTACACTGCCCTGGAGCTAAGCTCTACCTGTGGAGAGCTAAACCAACTCTGCTACATCAACAACAGCTCCAGAGGACCTGCTCCGCAGCGGCGGCTCCCTTTAGCCGCATACCACAGGTGGCGTCACGAACTCTATATAAAACCTATAATCCCCTGTAAATAATTCCCCTTTTGATTGACAGCCCTGGGTCACGGACCGGGTCACCGCCACTGTGACATCTCCCCTAGCAACGACCGGCCCGGCACCGAGTACCCCACGACCCAGGGGGCGTGTCATCTTCGAAAGTCTGCAGTCACTCTGTGACTGCACATTTGTGAATCCTCACAGTGTGCCTTGCGCGCTGTCAGAATACAGGGCCTCCCCCAATTCACTTGTATTGAGAAAGGCCACACAGGTTGACAGTATGCATACCGCATACTTGCGGCCATGTGAGGTGTGTGTCGGTTCACCGGAGTGATATGATTGTGTAAATCTGTATGCACACCAGCATAACACTGTACTTGTTGAAAGACTGTATATATATTTTGATGTAAAGTTTTAACTCTGTGAATGATTTAAAATGCATTGTATTACATGATTATTAGTGTTGAGCGATACCTTCCGATATCGGGAAATATCGGATCGGATTGGATCGGACCGATACCGAAAAAGTATCGGATATCGCCGATTCCGATACCGGAAACCAATGCAAGTCAATGGGACATAAATATCGGAATTAAAATAAACCCTTTCTTTCCTTGTAGGTTATTTCTACATGAAGGAAAACAACTAAGAATAATGTAGAATGTATTGGGGGAGGTGGGGGAGACAATAAAGGCATAGAGGTTTAGCCCAGTCAAATGGAATAGCAGGAATTAATATTTTTTTATTATGTTCTGAGTTACGGAAATATTAACTATGTTAAGTATTTTTATATTTTGTCAGATATTTATGTTTCACTACTTCCATGCTCTTCACCTTCTTTTTTACTTCTCCCACACTTTCTCCTTCATCATCCTCAGCATCTTTTTCATCCACTTCTTCTTCACCTTCTTCTTCTTCACCTTCTTCGTATTATTCTTTTTTTTACATTCTTCATATTCTACTTCTTCATCTTCTTCATATTCTTCTTCTTCATCATATTCTTATTTGTGACAGGCATTCCTGTAGTTGTTATCTATAAAAGGTTGGACATTACACCTTTCGTTCTGCCCGTCACAAAAGATTTACAACAGGATTTGTCCGCGTTCAGTTTGGCCTGCAGCAGCAGGTCTTTTCCAGGGGCACCACGAGGAGGAACGGACTCACCCCCATACACTGCTTAGTCATCTTCTGCTTATAATTTAGATATTATCTTTTGCTCTGATTTTTAGTCTTATGCTTAATGTTCTTCCGCTTTTTGTTCTGCAGCTTCTTGTATTTCTGCTTCTTGGTTTTCTGTCTCTTGTTTTTCTGTATCTTGGTGCTTGTCTTCTCTTCTTTGTCTTCTTGGTCAACTTCTTCAGGGTCATCTTCTTGGTCTTCTTCGGGGTGGTCTTCAGGGTCGTCGTCTTCGGGGGTCCTCGTCTTCGGGGTCCTCGTCTTCTTCGGGTTGGTCTTCTGGGTCCTCGTCTTCGGGGTCCTCGTCTTCTTCGGGGTGGTCTTCAGGGTCCTCGTCTTCTTCGGGGTGGTCTTCAGGGTCCTCGTCTTCTTCGGGGTGGTCTTCAGGGTCCTCGTCTTCAGGGTCATTGTCTTCGGGGTCCTCGTCTTCTTAGGGTTGGTCTTCAGGGTCCTCGTCTTCAGGGTCCTCGTCAGGGAGATCCAGAGTGATTACCAAGAACCATTTCAAAAAGCTTGAACTTGGAAATGTAGCAGAAGGTACAAGAAAGCTGAGGAACTACCGAGGACCAGCTGACGGTACTGGAACCCGGATGGATAGCAGAAGGTACAAGAGCCAATGGAACTACCGAGGACCAGCTGATGTTACTGGAACTCGGTTACTAAGCAGGAGGTACCTGTGCCAGAAAGCACTACCAAGGACCAGCAGACGTTGGTGGAACTTGGATACCGAGAAGGAGGCACCTAATCCAAAGGCACTGCCGAGAACCAGCTGACGGTACTGGAACCCGGATGGGTAGCAGAAGGTACAAGAGCCAATGGAACTACCGAGGACCAGCTGATGTTACTGGAACCCGGATGGGTAGCAGAAGGTACAAGAGCCAATGGAACTACCGAGGACCAGCTGATGTTACTGGAACTCGGTTACTAAGCAGGAGGTACCTGTGCCAGAAAGCACTACCAAGGACCAGCAGACGTTGGTGGAACTTGGATACCGAGAAGGAGGCACCTAATCCAAAGGCACTGCCGAGAACCAGCTGACGGTACTGGAACCCGGATGGGTAGCAGAAGGTACCCATGTAAAAAAAAAGTTCAAGGCCGCGAGCCGGCCGCAGTTACCAAAACCCACAGTCCTACAGAGGGTGCTTGTCCTATTGGCACTATGGAACCAGCCTTCATTGCCAGATCCCGCAGCCCACATAGGAGTCACCTAAACTGCAGGCACCATAGAGTCGGCTAACCCGACCGCAACACGACAGGACAACGCATTGGAGGCAAAGTGACGTTGACACTACCCGGAAACAGCTGGCGTGCTGGAACCAGGCTGGGCAGGAGGGAGTACCCGTGCCAAAGACACTGCCGAGAACCAGCTGACGGTACTGGAACCCGGATGGGTAGCAGAAGATACAAGAGCAAATGGAACTACCGAGGACCAGCTGACGGTACTGGAACCCGGATGGGTAGCAGAAGGTACAAGAGCCAATGGAACTACCGAGGACCAGCTGATGTTACTGGAACTCGGTTACTAAGCAGGAGGTACCTGTGCCAGAAAGCACTACCAAGGACCAGCAGACGTTGGTGGAACTTGGATACCGAGAAGGAGGCACCTAATCCAAAGGCACTGCCGAGAACCAGCTGACGGTACTGGAACCCGGATGGGTAGCAGAAGGTACCCATGTAAAAAAAAAGTTCAAGGCCGCGAGCCGGCCGCAGTTACCAAAACCCACAGTCCTACAGAGGGTGCTTGTCCTATTGGCACTATGGAACCAGCCTTCATTGCCAGATCCCGCAGCCCACATAGGAGTCACCTAAACTGCAGGCACCATAGAGTCGGCTAACCCGACCGCAACACGACAGGACAACGCATTGGAGGCAAAGTGACGTTGACACTACCCGGAAACAGCTGGCGTGCTGGAACCAGGCTGGGCAGGAGGGAGTACCCGTGCCAAAGACACTGCCGAGAACCAGCTGACGGTACTGGAACCCGGATGGGTAGCAGAAGATACAAGAGCAAATGGAACTACCGAGGACCAGCTGACGGTACTGGAACCCGGATGGGTAGCAGAAGGTACAAGAGCCAATGGAACTACCGAGGACCAGCTGATGTTACTGGAACTCGGTTACTAAGCAGGAGGTACCTGTGCCAGAAAGCACTACCAAGGACCAGCAGACGTTGGTGGAACTTGGATACCGAGAAGGAGGCACCTAATCCAAAGGCACTGCCGAGAACCAGCTGACGGTACTGGAACCCGGATGGGTAGCAGAAGATACAAGAGCAAATGGAACTACCGAGGACCAGCTGACGGTACTGGAACCCGGATGGGTAGCAGAAGGTACAAGAGCCAATGGAACTACCGAGGACCAGCTGATGTCACTGGAACTCGGTTACTAAGCAGGAGGTACCTGTGCCAGAAAGCACTACCAAGGACCAGCAGACGTTGGTGGAACTTGGATACCGAGAAGGAGGCACCTAATCCAAAGGCACTGCCGAGAACCAGCTGACGGTACTGGAACCCGGATGGGTAGCAGAAGATACAAGAGCAAATGGAACTACCGAGGACCAGCTGACGGTACTGGAACCCGGATGGGTAGCAGAAGATACAAGAGCAAATGGAACTACCGAGGACCAGCTGACGGTACTGGAACCCGGATGGGTAGCAGAAGGTACAAGAGCCAATGGAACTACCGAGGACCAGCTGATGTTACTGGAACTCGGTTACTAAGCAGGAGGTACCTGTGCCAGAAAGCACTACCAAGGACCAGCAGACGTTGGTGGAACTTGGATACCGAGAAGGAGGCACCTAATCCAAAGGCACTGCCGAGAACCAGCTGACGGTACTGGAACCCGGATGGGTAGCAGAAGGTACCCATGTAAAAAAAAAGTTCAAGGCCGCGAGCCGGCCGCAGTTACCAAAACCCACAGTCCTACAGAGGGTGCTTGTCCTATTGGCACTATGGAACCAGCCTTCATTGCCAGATCCCGCAGCCCACATAGGAGTCACCTAAACTGCAGGCACCATAGAGTCGGCTAACCCGACCGCAACACGACAGGACAACGCATTGGAGGCAAAGTGACGTTGACACTACCCGGAAACAGCTGGCGTGCTGGAACCAGGCTGGGCAGGAGGGAGTACCCGTGCCAAAGACACTGCCGAGAACCAGCTGACGGTACTGGAACCCGGATGGGTAGCAGAAGGTACAAGAGCCAATGGAACTGCCGAGAACCAGCTGGCGGTGCTGGAGCCCAGGGTAAATACTAAAAACAGAAGAGCCAGAGGTGTATTTGGAGGAGGTTTTAAATCCGTACTACAGTGGATGTGGACAAAGCAGGAGAATTTGCCGGACACACAGCTGGGGATCAGCTGACGTTACTGAATCCCAATAACACTGGAGCAAGCGTTGACTGTGCAGACGGCACTTCTGAGCAGCAACTAGCGGTATTGGAGCCCAGGGTAAATACTAAAAACGGAGGAGCCAGAGGTGTAATTGGAGCAAGTTTTAAATAAGTAGCACAGTGAATATGGACAGAGCAGGAGAAATTGCCGTGAACACAGCAGGGGAACAGCTGACGTTACCGAACCCCAATAACACCGCAGCAAGTGTTGACTGTGCAGACGGCACTTCCGAGCGCCAACTGGCGGTGCTGGAGCCCAGGGATAAGAATGAAAACAGAGGAGCCAGAGGTGTAATTCGAGCAACTTTAAAATGTGTAGTACAGTGGATGTGGACAAAGCAGGAGAAATTGCCGTCCGCACAGCAGGAGAACAGCTGACGTTACTGAACCCCAATAACACGGCAGCAAGTGTTGACTGTGCAGACAGCACTTCCGAGCGCCAACTGGCGGTGTTGGAGCCCAGGGTAAATACTAAAAACGGAGGAGCCAGAGGTGTAATTGGAGCAAGTTTTAAATAAGTAGCACAGTGAATATGGACAGAGCAGGAGAAATTGCCGTGAACACAGCAGGGGAACAGCTGACGTTACCGAACCCCAATAACACCGCAGCAAGTGTTGACTGTGCAGACGGCACTTCCGAGCGCCAACTGGCGGTGCTGGAGCCCAGGGATAAGAATGAAAACAGAGGAGCCAGAGGTGTAATTGGAGCAACTTTAAAATCTGTAGTAGTGAGAATGTGGACAGAGCAGGAGAAATTGCCGTCCGCACAGCAGGGGAACAGCTGACGTTACTGAACCCCAATAACATGGTAGCAAGTGTTGACTGTGCAGACAGCACTTCCGAGCGCCAACTGGCGGTGCTGGAGCCCAGGGATAAGAATGAAAACAGAGGAGCCAGAGGTGTAATTCGAGCAACTTTAAAATCTGTAGTAGTGAGAATGTGGACAGAGCAGGAGAAATTGCCGTCCGCACAGCAGGGGAACAGCTGACGTTACTGAACCCCAATAACACGGCAGCAAGTGTTGACTGTGCAGACAGCACTTCCGAGCGCCAACTGGCGGTGTTGGAGCCAAGGGTAAATACTAAAAACGGAGGAGCCAGAGGTCTAATTGGAGCAAGTTTTAAATAAGTAGCACAGTGAATATGGACAGAGCAGGAGAAATTGCCGTGAACACAGCAGGGGAACAGCTGACGTTACTGAACCCCAATAACATGGTAGCAAGTGTTGACTGTGCAGACGGCACTTCCGAGCGCCAACTGGCGGTGCTGGAGCCCAGGGATAAGAATGAAAACAGAGGAGCCAGAGGTGTAATTCGAGCAACTTTAAAATGTGTAGTACAGTGGATGTGGACAAAGCAGGAGAAATTGCCGTCCGCACAGCAGGAGAACAGCTGACGTTACTGAACCCCAATAACACGGCAGCAAGTGTTGACTGTGCAGACGGCACTTCCGTGCGCCAACTGGCGGTGTTGGAGCTCAGGGATAATACTGAAAACAGAGGAGCCAGAGGTGTAATTGGAGCAACTTTAAAATCTGTAGTAGTGAGAATGTGGACAGAGCAGGAGAAATTGCCGTCCGCACAGCAGGGGAACAGCTGACGTTACTGAACCCCAATAACACGGCAGCAAGTGTTGACTGTGCAGACAGCACTTCCGAGCGCCAACTGGCGGTGTTGGAGCCCAGGGTAAATACTAAAAACGGAGGAGCCAGAGGTGTAATTGGAGCAAGTTTTAAATAAGTAGCACAGTGAATATGGACAGAGCAGGAGAAATTGCCGTGAACACAGCAGGGGAACAGCTGACGTTACTGAACCCCAATAACATGGTAGCAAGTGTTGACTGTGCAGACGGCACTTCCGAGCGCCAACTGGCGGTGCTGGAGCCCAGGGATAAGAATGAAAACAGAGGAGCCAGAGGTGTAATTCGAGCAACTTTAAAATGTGTAGTACAGTGGATGTGGACAAAGCAGGAGAAATTGCCGTCCGCACAGCAGGAGAACAGCTGACGTTACTGAACCCCAATAACACGGCAGCAAGTGTTGACTGTGCAGACGGCACTTCCGAGCGCCAACTGGCGGTGCTGGAGCCCAGGGATAAGAATGAAAACAGAGGAGCCAGAGGTGTAATTCGAGCAACTTTAAAATGTGTAGTACAGTGGATTTGGACAAAGCAGGAGAAATTGCCGTCCGCACAGCAGGAGAACAGCTGACGTTACTGAACCCCAATAACACGGCAGCAAGTGTTGACTGTGCAGACGGCACTTCCGTGCGCCAACTGGCGGTGTTGGAGCTCAGGGATAATACTGAAAACAGAGGAGCCAGAGGTGTAATTGGAGCAACTTTAAAATCTGTAGTAGTGAGAATGTGGACAGAGCAGGAGAAATTGCCGTCCGCACAGCAGGGGAACAGCTGACGTTACTGAACCCCAATAACATGGTAGCAAGTGTTGACTGTGCAGACAGCACTTCCGAGCGCCAACTGGCGGTGCTGGAGCCCAGGGATAAGAATGAAAACAGAGGAGCCAGAGGAGTAATTGGAGCAACTTTAAAATGTGTAGTACAGTGGATGTGGACAAATCAGGAGAAATTGCCGTCCGCACAGCAGGAGAACAGCTGACGTTACTGAACCCCAATAACACGGCAGCAAGTGTTGACTGTGCAGACGGCACTTCCGAGCGCCAACTGGCGGTGCTGGAGCCCAGGGATAAGAATGAAAACAGAGGAGCCAGAGGTGTAATTGGAGCAACTTTAAAATCTGTAGTAGTGAGAATGTGGACAGAGCAGGAGAAATTGCCGTCCGCACAGCAGGGGAACAGCTGACGTTACTGAACCCCAATAACATGGTAGCAAGTGTTGACTGTGCAGACAGCACTTCCGAGCGCCAACTGGCGGTGCTGGAGCCCAGGGATAAGAATGAAAACAGAGGAGCCAGAGGTGTAATTGGAGCAACTTTAAAATCTGTAGTAGTGAGAATGTGGACAGAGCAGGAGAAATTGCCGTCCGCACAGCAGGGGAACAGCTGACGTTACTGAACCCCAATAACACGGCAGCAAGTGTTGACTGTGCAGACGGCACTTCCGAGCGCCAACTGGCGGTGCTGGAGCCCAGGGATAAGAATGAAAACAGAGGAGCCAGAGGTGTAATTCGAGCAACTTTAAAATGTGTAGTACAGTGGATGTGGACAAAGCAGGAGAAATTGCCGTCCGCACAGCAGGAGAACAGCTGACGTTACTGAACCCCAATAACACGGCAGCAAGTGTTGACTGTGCAGACGGCACTTCCGTGCGCCAACTGGCGGTGTTGGAGCTCAGGGATAATACTGAAAACAGAGGAGCCAGAGGTGTAATTGGAGCAACTTTAAAATCTGTAGTAGTGAGAATGTGGACAGAGCAGGAGAAATTGCCGTCCGCACAGCAGGGGAACAGCTGACGTTACTGAACCCCAATAACATGGTAGCAAGTGTTGACTGTGCAGACAGCACTTCCGAGCGCCAACTGGCGGTGCTGGAGCCCAGGGATAAGAATGAAAACAGAGGAGCCAGAGGAGTAATTGGAGCAACTTTAAAATGTGTAGTACAGTGGATGTGGACAAATCAGGAGAAATTGCCGTCCGCACAGCAGGAGAACAGCTGACGTTACTGAACCCCAATAACACGGCAGCAAGTGTTGACTGTGCAGACGGCACTTCCGAGCGCCAACTGGCGGTGTTGGAGCTCAGGGATTACAGTTCAGGTGGTAGAAACATGAACAGAACAGGAGACCTGGATACTGTTGCCAACCAATTATTTATTCTGGAAGAGGACTGGCAAATTCATGAGAGATCCAGGCCTTGTTCATTTTGAGAAAAGTAAGCCGGTCAACGTTATCGGAGGATAGTCGCATGCGACGGTCTGTTAGTACACCACCTGCGGCACTAAAGACGCGTTCCGATAATACACTAGCAGCAGGGCAAGCTAGCACCTCCAGTGCATACTGACTAAGCTCTGGCCATGTATCCAGCTTACAGACCCAAAACTTGAAGGGAGAAGAGCCGTCTGGGAGTACACTAAGAGGGCAAGACATGTAGTCTGTCACCATCTGACGGAAACGTTGCCTCCTGCTGACTGGAGCTGTCTGTGATGGTGTAGACATTTGTGGCGGCGGGGACACAAAACTTTGCCACATTTCGGCCATACTGGTCTTGCCTTGTGCTGAGGCGCTGCTTCTGCTCCCTCTTTGTGCAGAGCTTCCTCCACTGCCTCGACGCACTGAGCTGCTTTGTAAAGCACTAGCAGCACTGCTCTCGGTTGGAATGGAGAACATGATGGAATGCACCAGTGCGTCTTGGTACTCCCGCATTTTACGCTCCCGGTTCAATGGTGTTATGAGGCTTTGTAAGTTGTCCCGGTAGCGAGGATCTAGGAGGGTGGACACCCAATAATCAGCCGTGTTGAGAATGTGGGCGATGCGGCGGTCGTTTCTGAGGCACTGCAGCATGAAATCAACCATGTGCTGCAGACTGCCAACTGGCCAAGAAACGCTGTCCCCTGCTTGAGGCGTGATCTCTGCCTGCTCTGCATCACCCCACCCTCGCTCTAGATACTGACTACTAGAGCATTGTGTACCTCCCTCCTCTGGACAGATGTCTTCCTCATCCATTGACTCCTCCTCATCCTCCTCACAAAGTGTCCCCTGCCTAGGCCTTTGTGAGGAACCACGTTGCGCAGACTGTAGAGAAGCAGATGGCATTTGTGACTCCTCATCCTCCACCTCTTCCAAAACCTCGTCCCTTAGTGCTTGCAGTGTTTTTTCAAGCAGGCAGATAAGGGGGATAGTCATGCTGACTAGTGCATCATCTGCACTCGCCATCCGCGTGGAATAATCGAAGGCACGCAAAACGTGGCAAATGTCCTTCATAGAGGCCCACTCAGTGTTGGTGAAGTGTGAACGGCGCGCACTGCGACTTGTTTGCGCCTGCTGCAGCTGGTACTCCATTACTGCTGCCTGCTGCTCACACAACCTCTCCAACATATGTAACGTTGAATTCCACCTGGTGGGTAGGTCACATATGATGCGATGTTCCGGAAGACATAATCGGCGCTGCAGAGCTGCAATGCGTGATCTTGCATTGCTGGAACGCCGCAAGTGAGCGCACTCTATGCGGACCTTGTGAAGCAGTGCATCAAGATCCGGATAGTCCCTCAAAAAACTCTGCACGACCAAGTTGAGCACATGTGCCAGACATGGGATGTGAGTGAGGTTGCCTAGGCCCAGAGCTGCCACCAGATTTCGGCCATTGTCACACACTACCATGCCTGGCTGGAGATTCGCTGGCACAAACCACACGTCACTCTGCTGCTTGATGGCATTCCAGAGCTCCTGCGCTGTGTGGCTTCGATTCCCCAAAGAAATTAATTTTAATACGGCCTGTTGACGTTTGGCCACGGCTGTGCTCATATCGGTCATCATAACAGGTAACCGTTCACGGGTCGATGTGGAGGTAGACCGTGACGGCTCCTGCAGCGCTGATTCAGAGGAACTGGAGTATGAGGAGGAGTCAATGTGTACAGACTGGATTCCTGCAATCCTTGGAGTTGGCAGAACACGTACAGCGCCACTCTCAAGATCTGTACCCGGCTCCACAACATTTACCCAATGGGCAGTGAGGGAAAGGTATCGTCCCTGTCCATGCTTACTGGTCCACGCATCAGTGGTCAGGTGGACCTTGCTACTGACGGCGTTTTGTAGCGCATGTTTAATTTTTCCCTCCACATGATGTTGCAGGGCAGGGACGGCTTGCCTGCTGAAATAAAAGCGGCTGGGCACGTTGTATTGTGGGACTGCCAATGCCATAAAGTTACGGAATGTGTCAGTCTCCACCAGCCTGAATGATAGCATTTCAAGGGCCAGTAGTTTAGCAATGCCAGCATTCAGAGCCTGTGCTCGGGGGTGGTTTGCCGAGTATGGGCGCCTTTTCTCCCATGCCTGTGCTAACGATGGCTGTAGACTGGCCTGGGAGTGTGAGGATGACTGGGAAAGTGGTGCTGTGGGTGGAATTACACTGTGTCTCTGTACAACAGTGCCAGAGATTCTTCCATGGCGATCCTGTGAGGAAGCCGAACCAGCTGTGTGTGAGCTGGAGGAAGAGGCTACAACACGAGCTGAAGAGGTGGTAGGTGGCGCTGTAGGTTGGCCTAGGTCTTCAGTGTGTTTGTGTAACTCCACCACGTGCTTGGTCCGCACATGTTTCCACATATTTGTGGTATTGAGGTTGCTGACACTTTTCCCTCTTTTCACCTTCTGATTACACAGCTTGCATTTGACAAAGCAAATGTCATCTGCAACTGTGTCAAAAAAGGACCAGGCACTGCAAGTCTTGGGAGCGCCCGCTTTGGATTTTGGAAGAGCCATGCTCCTAATGGGTGCCGAAGTGGAGGCTACAGGCAACCAAGTCTGCCCCCTCCCTCTCCCTCCTTTTTGGGCCGTTCGGGGAATCTCTTCCTCAGAGCTGCTCCCACCACCTTCCTGTCCCTCACGCCATGATGGGTCAAGGACCTCATCATCTACACCACCCTCTTCAAACAACTGCTTCTCCTGGGTAGTCTCGACAGCACAGTACGCACCAGAAAGTGGCACCTGAGTCTCATCATCAGATGCGTACTGAGGTGTGCTGCTGACCATAGGCACTGGCCCACCCGCCTCTTCAGATTCAGAGAGACAAAACGGTTGCGCATCACTGCATACTACCTCTTCTTCAAATTCTCGAATTCTGCTTGGCTGGCCCCCTCTTTCCAAGCCAAGAGATTCAGAGAACAGAAGTAGAGATGGCTCCTGTCCAGGGCTCTCTGACTGCCTGGGCAATTTGGCAGGTGGTGAAGAGACAGATGGGTGCTCTTCAGTGCTCAGGACCTGAGAGGATCTGGAACTAATTGAAGTCGATGCGTTAGCTGCCATCCATCCGACAACGGCTTCAATTTGGTCCTCGCGCAGCAGTGGGGTACGGCTAGCTCCTACAAAGCTGCGCATAAAGGACTGTTCCCTGGTAAAACTGGGGGATGCTGAGTCACTGGTGCCCGCAGCAGGCACAGAATCCCCACGTCCTCTCCCTGCAGGCACAGAATCCTCACGTCCTCTCCCTGCAGAAACTCCACGCCCACGCCCACGACCACGACCACATGCCTTACTCCCTGCCTTCTTCATCTTGGTAGACTGATAAAGATAGGCAGAAAAGTACTAAGGGCTTAGTGTGCTTATTCCTGAACAGCTGCTAACAGGTATAAGAAACACTAATTTTATAAAGTGTGGACTAGACTTTAATATGAGCTAATGTGGCCTACACAACTGTAAAGTGGAGTGTTTGGTGAACTTTATTTAGGTTTTTTTTGTCACAAAAAGACACTGGATGTGCCTAAAGATGTAATAACGATAGTATCACAAACTTTTTGTAGCTATTACAATGTAGGAAGGTAACCTACAATGCAATAGATGAGGCTGCAAAAAATAGGCTAATACTAATCTGGCTGGGGCTGCAGGGCCCAATGCTGCAGAAAGGCTCCTCTATCTACTCCTATATAGTGTGTTTGGAATCAATTTAGCTGAATATGGATGGAACCACCACACTAATAGGAGATATCAGGAAAAATTATGAATTGGCAATAAAGGACAATGTATGAGGCAGTGACACACACTGAGTGCACTACAACCAGACGGGGTTGAAGCACACACTACAGGGTGAGCTGCACTCACACACCAGACCTTGCAGACAGCGGTGAACAGTACAGATGCAGAGCACTGTGCACTAGTGCTGCAAGACGGAAAAAAAATTCTCTATCTACTCCTATATAGTGTGTTTGGAACCAATTTAGCTGAATACAGATGGAACCACCACACTAATAGGAGATATCAGGAAAAATTATGAATTGGCAATAAAGGACAATGTATGAGGCAGTGACACACACTGAGTGCACTACAACCAGACGGGGTTGAAGCACACACTACAGGGTGAGCTGCACTCACACACCAGACCTTGCAGACAGCGGTGAACAGTACAGATGCAGAGCACTGTGCACTAGTGCTGCAAGACGGAAAAAAATTTCTCTATCTACTCCTATATAGTGTGTTTGGAACCAATTTAGCTGAATACAGATGGAACCACCACACTAATAGGAGATATCAGGAAAAATTATGAATTGGCAATAAAGGACAATGTATGAGGCAGTGACACACACTGAGTGCACTACAACCAGACGGGGTTGAAGCACACACTACAGGGTGAGCTGCACTCACACACCAGACCTTGCAGACAGCGGTGAACAGTACAGATGCAGAGCACTGTGCACTAGTGCTGCAAGACGGAAAAAAATTTCTCTATCTACTCCTATATAGTGTGTTTGGAACCAATTTAGCTGAATACAGATGGAACCACCACACTAATAGGAGATATCAGGAAAAATTATGAATTGGCAAAAAAGGACAATGTATGAGGCAGTGACACACACTGAGTGCACTACAACCAGACTTGGCTGAAGCACACACTACAGGGTGAGCTGCACTCACACACACAGACCTTGCAGATAGCAGTGAACAGCACAGGGAACTGTGCACTAGCACTGCAAGGCACAGTGATTTAGAAAGTAGCTTGGGTAAAGCAGTATAGAGCAAATAGGTAGCTAAAACTGTCCCTCAGAACAACAGCGTCCTATCCCTAACTGAATTCACAGCAGAGTGAGCTCAAAATGGCGGCGGTGGCTTTTATAGTGCATCATGACATCATTTCAGCAGCCAATCACAGCCATGCCATTAGTTAAGATGCCTACATGCCTAACAGGATGTGCCCACACTTCTTAGGATCCTCATTGGCTGAATAAAATGAAAATGTCTCATTGCATTATGGGAACTTCCGATTCCGGTATACGATATTGCAATAGTATCGGAATTAAGTATCGGAATTCCGATACCGCGAATATCGGCCGATACCCGATATTTCAGTATCGGAATGCTCAACACTAATGATTATATAAGGAGAATAAGCAGTTAATGTATTGATGATAAGAAGTTCAGTGCATGTTGTTAAGGGGTAGTGACTGCAGTAGAGAGAAGGATGAAGTTTGCCCAGCAACCAATGGAGACAGTTGGTGATTGGTCTAGCTCCAGTGTGGGAGGGGCTTAGTTACTGTGCTCAGGGGAATTCCCAGAGGACAGTTGAAAAGTACGTGACAGGAATAAGTGGAGAAGCCATCTTGGGGGTAGTCTGGAATATGCCCTGAACAGAAGAGAACACGCTGGAAAGGAATTCAGCAGCATCTGCTTGTAAGAACCCCCTCATTGATGCCAGAGAAACGGCATATTGGAGCTGAGCTTGTTCACGATCGAAACCTGTCCAAGTTTGAGGAGATTCCTGTCAGAAATGCTGCCCAGAGACGATAAAGGCCGGGACCTACAGTGAAGAGGTGTTGGACACCACTGAGAATTTAAGCTACAAGCATCATTGGTACCGCTCACCTGTTGAAGGGGACACGCAGTGAGCAACTGTTCACGCATAACATAACATTTTGGCACCAAAATATTCAAGGCTAAGATATAGCCTGTAGTTAGTTAGGTATATTAACTGCTTCACACAACATTTGTTGCTAATACCAGCGTACAGTACTTTCCAACTCGCTGCCACGGTTTATGCTGGTTTAATAACTAAGAAAATTCCCAATCCACTTTGAGGTGCCGACACGGCACACAAGACTCCAGCCCATACTTGAACTCCATTTTGTTACAGGAGAAAGTTTCTGCACAGTGTAACATCCCTGGCGGCGTGCTGGCATGGCTTACCACCTCCCACCATGCAAGACCGCCATCTTACCTATCAGTCCAGGCTGCACACTTTGCTCCAGTACCTGCTGTGTGCATGTCTCTTGTCTGATTGCTTAGGGTGGCGGCGCGGTTACTGCCTATTTCTTATAGTTACTGTGTGCACAGTCCTAATGCGTCCCCAGCCTATTGCTGTGAGTCACTGGATACTTAAATCCCCTCCACCCAGTAGGAGATGCCTGAGCAACACTTTCTTTCAGTGTCTTCTCTGCAACTGAGTTGCCAGGTCCTGTCCTGTATCTTGTCTGTTTCCGCCACCCTGGGAGCTGTATACCCAGGCCTGTTACCTGTATCTGTGACTTCTAGTCTGTTCCGCCACCCTGGGTGCTGTATACCTAGGCCTGTTACCTGTATCTGTGACTTCTAGTCTGTTTCCGCCACCCTGGGGGCTGAGTTCCCAGGCTCGTTTTTGTATCTTGTTCCTGGTTCAGTTCCTGTCTGAACAGTGTCTTAGCCTTGTTTGTCTCTATGTCCGTATCTTCCCTTTTCCTGCAGTGTCTAAACCTGCACCTAACTCCAACTCATTGTCTCTGTACTTCGGTTTGTGGGTTTAGTGTCCACTTGCTACTTCATTGTAAGTACCTTGTGTGTATTTGCTCTGCTCTGCTTGTCTACCGCACTTGCGAGTTTTGCTCTTCTCTGCTTGTCTACTGCACCTGCGGGTTTTGCTCTGCTCTGCTTGTCTACTGCACCTGTGGGTTTTGCTCTGCTCTGCTTGTCTACCGCACCTGCGGGTTTTGCTCTGCTCTGCTTGTCTACCACACCTGCCGGTTTTGCTCTGCTCTGCTTGTCTACCGCACCTGCGGGTTTTGCTCTGCTCTGCTTGTCTACCGCACCCGCGGGTTTTGCTCTGCTCTGCTTGTCTACCGCACCTGCAGGTTTTGCTCTGCTGTGCTTGTCTACCGCACCTGCCGGTTTTGCTCTGCTCTGCTTGTTTACCGCACCTGCGGGTTTTGCTCTGCTCTGCTTGTCTACCGCACCTGCCGGTTTTGCTCTGCTCTGCTTGTCTACTGCACCTGTGGTTCTGTTCCTGTATCCCAGTCTGTACTGGTCCCTATCCTGCCTGCGTTCCTACCTGCCAGTACCCACCGGTCTGCATACCAGCCGTGCCTGCCAGTACCCACCTGTCTGCATACCAGCCATGCCTGCCAGTACCCACCTGTCTGTATGCCAGCCTAACCTGCCTGTTCCTGCATTCCCCAGTGTGGGTCAACAGCTGTGGCCGGGGTCTGACCTGGGGTAGCACCTGGTCCCTCTGCTCGGTTCCTCCCTGGTTCACGGAGTCGACTTGGTCGGACCGAGTTGATACTTAGTCACGCCCCTCCAGGCACTCCTCGGTTCATGGTCCAGTGGGATCACTAACCACGCTCACGCCAGTCAGTCTGGGCGTGTGCGTAACACACAGCATTTTAGTACCGGACAGTTATTCAACTGCGTACTACTATATTTACGGCTAAACTGCCATCACCGAAGTTTGTTTTGGGTATTCTCTATACAGTTGAGGATGGACTGTTCCACTGTAAACACTACGGAATGGGAAAGGGAAATGTGGCTGGGAAAATAGAGGAAATATTTGTAAGATTGTAAAACCTCAGTGTTGTGCCGCAGGCTAGCCTGTACGTTACATGCATATAATTAATCCAATTCTTAAGGTGCAAAATGGTAATAGGCAGCCAGTTTAGACTGGTACGCCAGCAGGCAAATCTATACAAAAGTTAGTAAATACAGATTGCTTAGGTGCCACGCTGTATAGCACAGAGGTTCCAGCTGTTGACTAATGTTTGCATAATATTTAAATGTTTTTGTATTGTCTAGGTGAAAATATACACTTAAACAAGTAAAATAGTTATTTTGGGATCAAACTGTGTAAGAGTTGGTTTTCTCGCCAGTGGCTCCGCCGTGTCCTGAAGAACACTCCCGGTTCATGACTTACAGCTACATGTGCTCCCTGCGCTAGCACTGGAGAATCCTGAAAGCTTGCACTGTGCGCACTGTCAGGATTCTCAAGTCAGCAGTCACATAGAGTGACGGCAGACTTTTATGACAAACCTGGAAAACCCCTTTAATAAAGGTTCACATCTATAAGCCAGAGCAAAGAGCTAGAGCAAGAGAACCTCTTTGTGAGTATCAAAAGCAACTTTCTATATATTACATCATGTAATACTACTGTCACAACACTGTTGTTTGATATCCCAGGGCTAGGGGTTCCTTCCCTATCCCTAAAGCTAGGGGCGCCCTAGCTGTCCCTGCTCCATGGATTACTTCTAATGGTGAAGGCGCTGGGGCCACATGCCTTGGTGAGCTCCTAAATCAGCCCTTATCTGTCCCCTCCCCCACCCTCAATACACAAACCAGACTAACAAGGGAAGATGTACAGTGATAAATGAAAATACCAATCATACAAATATGCTCTCACAAACAACAGAGTGGAACATCGGGAAGTAAAGGGAAGGAAAAACCAAATAGGAGAGGATGAGGATATGCACACAGACAAATCACCAAGCAACAGTTCTTAGAACAATACTCCAAATGCCTCCTCAAACAACAAACAACTCCAACTCCAGAGCCAGGCAGTATAAAACTAACACTGACAATCCCTGATTTCCAGAGGCGAGTATATATAGCAGAGGGGAGTGACCAATACTGAACAGCTGAGACCATCAAAGCAGGAAAGCTCTCAACTGAATACATTAACCCATGCACTTCTAGCAGAAATCTGCACTGTTTAATATGATTGTGAAGTGCTTCTAATCAGTGCAGGAGTATGTGAAATCAAATACCGCTGTCTTCTGGCCCCTCTCTGTTGTGGTAAACCCGGAACAACTACACTTCACTTGCAGAAGGCTACTGGATGGCAAATCTTTGGCCAGAGATAGACCCTTTAGAGCTTCCTGAGACAACCTCTTTAAGAACACACCAATCCAAAGTTACCTCCAAAAGAAGAACCTGCGTGTCCTTCTGGAAGCGGGAGGGAACTGTAACAATAGCACTTGTGTGTTTGATTATATTTTTTATAATTTTATGTTCTTTTTTTCACTCCCAAACATTTTCATTTTACATTCTGGCCATTGAAAGGGGCTTTCACGGTGAGACAATATAGGGGTAGCAAAACATTTCTGCTTTCTTCAAAACTATTCACGGGTTTTCTGAATGGGACTGAGCTGTTATACCTGACAAAACCTGTGAATAGGCATGGCGCTGTTTCTTAACACACACAGTTGTTTTGAGTTCCATTGTGAATTCCCTTTATTTTTCCCTTTTTGAATATTTCTGAATATTAATAAAGAATAAAAAGAACAAAATATCCTATAAAATGCAGAGCCGACCTTGAAAAAGTAAGAACAATTGGCAATGGCAACTACTGAAAATAGTATGCCAAGAGTTTTCTTTTAAAATAATGGGCTTTGTGTATAGATGACCTATGCAAATTGGCATTCATAATAGAGGACATCCCAGATATCTCGCCTGTGAATACGGTCCCACGAACCTCTGTCCTTGGGATATGTTTTCTGTATCTTATTCTCTTTTTCAATAGCTTTTGCATAACAACTATTACTACTGTGCTCCCAACACTCAGGAGACGCCTTATCTGTAGCAAAAAAACAAATCCAACGATATTTGTTATAACTCTATAAAATGAATTTTTACATTCTATGAAAAGGAAGAACTGGGCCTGACAGCGTGATTTATTGCACAAATGCTCAATTCAAGGGTGTAAATGAATACAGGCCTCATATAGACCAGAGTGTACACTGAAGACAATCAATTAGCATGTAATCTTGGCCAGTGGGATATCTTGGGATTATTTATCACAGTCTTCCGGCTGCTGAAAACTTAATAAAAAAAAAAGAATTAAAAATAGAAAGAAAATCAGATTAATTTTATTGACCCGTATTCATCTGTGAATTTGCGCCTTTAATGCAATTGGTGCTGCTGAATTTATATGCAACATACACCCCATACAGTTACATATACATATAGTAAAAGAAGATTTCCTACAAACCCAGCCAGCACCCATTCCAACACACTCATTACTTAAACTGAAATTCTTTTAATCCGGCATCCGATAATACAAAAATAATCTGGTTTATATTAACAAGAGATAACAGGAAGATAATGAGGAATTTTCCAAATTTTAGAAGACCAGGGGGGTCTTCAGAAGAATAGCAAAATTATAGCAACAGAATGCAGCTAATAAATAGACAATGGTTATTTGGATTACTTCTATAGCTAGTTTAAAGGGGTATTCCACTATGAACAACTACTTTTGTTAGAAGCCCCCACAACCCACGAAAATAAGCTGATCACATGTGCTGGGAAGCCAGTGTTCAGGTTGCCTACAGCTCCCCCGCAGGGGAACTGAAGTATTACGTGATACCACTGAGATTTGTAATGTGTGGATGTGCCAGGTCCTTCAGAGAAATCAATACTATTTGTAGGTGATTTTCGCTTCAGTCACCAATGAGGGAGCCAGGTTCTTATGTATTTAGGAACTCAAAAATCGTTTTCACTCATCCTTAGCTTATATTTATTTCTGGAAAAATTGGGTGAGAAAAAAGTAACATTTCATACAGATTGTCACCCAGCTTTCCCAGACCCAGTAAATGGCTAATGTGCTTGGTCATGTTATTTTGTACCTCTTGCAACTTGATGTTAAAAAGTTTGTTACTTTTGTTTTGTAATTTTCAATCATTTTTTTTCTGCACCAATTCCTCACAGTTCACAAATTGTCTGCTTGCTGTCATTCAGATTGATTGTTTATTGCTATCTACCATTGGATACAACTCAGTCCATGGTCATGTGAAGGGTACATAGGTATATAACTAGATAAAAGATGCAGCTTCGATAACCATACTATGACAAGTAAAAAAGAAGATTTCTATTAAGTAACAGTAAACAGAGATATTGATATCTATTCAGGATTTCATACAGTATGCCTATTGGAAAATTGTATAACTTTTGCTGAATATCCCTTTAAGTGGAAATGCTTTAGAAAATGCAAAATTTGTGTATATTTTGGGGATATGTACTCCTATAAATGAGGGCAAATTACCTTATTATCATGATTGTCAATATTGACTGGTTATTGAACTATTATATATTTCTGTCATAGGTCATTGTATGAAGGCGGCTGTGGGCTATATAGCCAACACCATCCTGTAACTGCAGTGATCAGAGCTAACTCCGATCGCTGCAGCTTAACCATTTCCAAGCCACTGTTAATCTCTCTCAGCGGCATTTAAATTACATTTTTGTCAGTTTTCACATGCACTGGCTTCCATCATCCCCCCGCAACGTGATTGCGGGACTTGAAGGGCTATCATGGTAGTAAGGGATCTGCTAAAGACTCCCATAACTTCCATGTTAGTCCTCCTGTGATACTCAACCACAGGCCAAGCGCATTGGCTTCTGCGATTTTACTATATACTGCAGTATTGTAGTATATATTTAGCAGTCCCCTGAAGAGACTAAATAAAAGTAAAAATGAAAAATAAAATGTTTCAAAAATATATTGTGGTAGAGTGGCTAGCTCTGCTGCACTCGGAGGTAGACATTTAACACTGTCCCTTTAAATTTCTTGGTGGTTTATTTAAAACGGCATAAACTATGGCAAAGTTCATAATATAAACACAGCCCTTCTGGCATAACAGTAAAGAAAAAGGTAAAGAGGAGTCCTTACGTCGGCCGGGGTCCAGCCACTCAGGGTTAACAGTAATACACGGTCCAGGTTAGCACAAAAACACAAGCTCATCTCTCCCAGGAGTTAGCTTTCCCATATAGTGAAAACACCTGAGATAAAAGGCTGGCTATTTATAGCCCAAGCCACAGCACGGGGTGGAGATATGGTGAATGGCCTCCCAACTGCACTATGGCCATTCACAAAAAACCAAGCCCTTTTAAAATGGCAGTTTAACCCACCCAGCACATATCATGCTGGAGAAAACTTCAAGGTTTCAACTCACTGAAGTTAACAGCCACAGTGAAACATTTCTCCCCTCCAGTACTCTGCCTGTGACTTTGTCACATATCTCCCCCCCAGTCCAAAGCCGGGGGTTTTGGCACCTTCACTTGTTAAACATGGAAGTCTGAACAGGGCTTCTGCGTTATCATGCAGTTTCCCAGGCCTGTGCTCCACCTGAAAACTAAAGTCCTGGAGCGCTAGAAACCACCTAGTCACCTGGGCATTCTTCCCCATCCTTTCCCTCATCCATCTCAGGGGTGCATGGTCTGACACTAACCTGAACTTCCGCCTAATAGGTAGTACCTCAGGGTGTCAACTGCCCGTTTGATGGCCCAGCACTCTTTTTCCACAATAGCATAATTTTTTCACAGGCAGAGAGTTTTTTGCTTGGATATAGAATGGGATGTTCCTCCCCGTTTACTTCTTGAGACAACACGGATCCTACCCCAACCTCTGAGACGTCCGTCTAGACCACAAACTCCTCATTGAAGTCAGGTGCAATCAAAACTGCCTGCTTACACAAATAAATCTTCAATTCCTGGAACGCCATCTCCACCTCAGAAGACCATTTGGCCATTGCTGTCTTCGTACCGTTAAGCAGGTCGGTCAGGGGTGCGGCTATCATGGCGAAATTCCTAGAAACGCTCAAACCTGTTTCTTAGAGGCCCATTTGCGGCCAATTTTGGATTGCTGTCACCTTCCTCACTTGCGGCTTTATTTCGCCCCTTCCGATGATGTAGCCCAAGTATTTTGCCTATTCTTTTTCCATAGCGCACTTCTTCAGGTTTATGGTAGAGCCGGCCTTCCTCAACGTATCCAGTACCACCTGGACCTTCTGTAGGTGACTTGCCCAATCTGGGCTGAAGATCATCATGATGTCATCCAGGTAAGCGGCGGTGTACTTCATGTGCGAGGCTAGGATCCGGTCCATGGCCCTCTGGAAGGTAGCTGGGGCTCCCTGCAGACCGAATGGCATCCTGGTGTACTGGAAACACCCACCGAGTGTAGAGAAGGCTGTCTTCTCCTTGGCACTTGGAGACAGGAGAATTTGCCAATACTCTTTTGCTAGGTCCAGGGTGGTGACTTATCTGGCTGGCCCTAGCCTTTGAATAAGTTCATCAAACTGGGGCATAGATATGCGTCGAATTTAGACACTTCATTTAACTTTCTGTAGTCTCTACAGAAACGCCATTCTCCGTTTCTGTGACTTCGGCCCTAGAACAATGGGGCTCGAGCAGCCGCTCTTTGATTCCTCGATGACGCCCAGGTTCAACATTCTCTGCACCTTCTTGGAGATCACCTTGCGGCAGGCTTCGGGGATTTGATGTGGTCTCTGGTTCACCCGTACATGTGGTTCCGTTAAGATCTGTTAAGATCTCATGCTCCACAACCTGCATACATCCTGGCAACTCTGAAAACAGGTCTCGGTTTCATTCCCTGTGTCGCCACGGTTTAAGCGTTTAAGCTAGTTGATGTGGTATAGCTTCCTTCTTCCTGGCTGGTGGACTTTATAGTTGACGTCACTCAACTTCTCGATCACCTCTTATGGCCCTTGCCACTTGGCCAGAAATTTACTTTCGACCGTGGGTACTAACACCAATACCCGGTCTCCAGGGCTGAATTGTCTCAGCTTTGCGGCCCGATTGTAGACCCTTGCCTGGGCTTCTTGTGCTTGGAGTGGGCTCTCCTTCACAATTGGCATCACCTTCACACTCGTGTCCTGCATCTGGGTAACATGCTCGATGATGCTCCAGTGGGGTGTAACCTCTGCTTCCCAGGTCTCCTTTATCCAGAAGTCCCTAAGGGTGCCGTCCATATAGCAGCTCAAACGGTGAAAATCCCGTAGAGCTCTAGGGAACTTCCCTGATGGAGAACAGCAGGTACGGCACTAGGCAATCCCAGTCTTACCCATCCTTCTCCATGACCTCAGCATAGACTTCAAGGCCTTATTGCATCTCTCCACCAGCTGTCCATCTGCGGATGGTATACTGATGTCCGAAGCTGTGTAATCTGGAGAGCTTTACACAACTCCCTCATTACCTTGGACATAAAAAAGGAGTTCCCTGGTCCATCAGGATCTCCTTTTGCAGGCCCATCCAGGAGAAAATATGCACTAGCTCTCTGGCTATACTCCTGGTGGAGGAGTTTCTCAGTAGTACCGCCTCCAGGTACTGAGTTGCATAGTCCAGCACTACCAGAATGTATTGGTGCCCCCTGGCAGACTTAACCAATGGCCCGACAAAGTCCATGGCAATCCGGTCAAATAGCACCTCTATTATAGGCAATGGCACTAGAGGGCTTTGGAAGTGGGACACGGGAGCAGTCATCTGACAGGTGGGGCAGGACCGGCAGTAATTAACAATCTCTCTGTGACATTCAGGCCTGTAGAACCTCTGCAGGATCCTCTCCCAAGTTTTGTCTACTCCCAGATGCCCACCCAAGATATGAGAATGGACCAGGTCTAATACCTTACGCCTATATGGACCTAGCACCACCAACTGCTCTACCACTGCCCCTCTCGGTTTAGTGACCCAATAAAGGAGTTCCTCATTTAGGGTAAAATATGGGAACCTGGTGTCAGCCCCCAGCTCTTGAGCAACCCCATTTATTACAGACCCATTATCAAAGGCATTTTTCAATGTGAGATCCTGAATTTGAGCAGTACCAAAATTCCCCCCAGAACCTCCCAACTCAGGAATCTTGGCCTCTTGGGTCACGGTCTTGTCCTCATCACTGGCAAGGACACACAGGGGGAATTCATCCGTCTCCGACTGCGTTGGGGATTCAGCATGGTGGAACCGGCTCCTTCCTGAGTTCCGCCACTAGTCCATAACAGGCTAAAGTCCTGCCCTATTATTACCGGGTGTAGCAGGCCCTTAACCACCCCGACCTCATGGAACTTAGCCCCACAGTTAGTTTTTATGGTCACCCTGACCATAGGGTAGTCCTAGGCATCCCCATGAATACAGCGTACACCTACAATTTTTCCGGGGATCAACTGGTGGGGAAGTGTGGCCCTTATCAGAGTCACCAAACTCCCTGAGTCCAAGAGTCCCGCCACCAGTACCACATTTATGGTCATAGGACATGACTGTGGCCCCTCACCAGGCTGATATTATGCCTACCCCGCCTGCAGTGGGTACTAAGAACACCAGCGTCCCAGGCTACAGTCCATTTGCTCAGAGATCAGGGGGCAGCGGGCGGCTATATGGCCTGGGCCGTGACATTTCCAACATACAATATCTCGCGCAGGAACCTTGGGCATTACCCGCGTCGTTCCTTTTGGCCTTGGACACCCTACCCCCTTTTGGGCCTCCACCCCTGGTTGGGACCCCCAGTTGGGACCCCCAGTATGGAGTAGGCTGCTTTCCCAAGAAACCCTTGACCCGCTGATACCTCTCGACCAGTCCAACCAATTCATCGACATTCCAGGGATCACCCTGGGCAGCTCAAGACTGTATCGGCCTTGGAAGGGAATGCACAAATCAGTCCATCATCACTTGCTCTACTATCTGTGCAGGGGTAGAGGACTCTGGCTGCAATAATTTTTGTACCAAATGCAGTAGGTCAAATATTTGGGAGCGAAGGGGTTTCTCTCGGTGATACGCCCAGCGGTGGACTCGCTGCACCCTGACAGTCATAGTCACCCCAAAGAACACCAAAATTTCCGTTTTTAGTTTTCCATACACCTTGGCATCTTGCAGGACAATGTCATAGTAAGCCCTCTTGATATCCCCCATCAAATATGGCGCCAGCACCTCTGCCCATTGCTCTGGTGGAAGTTTCTCCATCTCAGCGACCCTCTCAAATAGCGTCAGAAAGGCCTCTGTCGTCACCCGGGGTCATTTTCTGCAGAGCTCTCCTTACTGGCTTCTGGATGGAAAAATCGTCCACTGACCTTATAGTTGGAGCTGTCGCCATGCCATGAATTGGCTCATCAATTTGCTTCTGCTGTTGTCGGAGCTGGTCCTGTTGCTGCTGCTGCTGGAGCTCAAGCTGCTGCATAAGCAGCTTAGTGGCTGCTGCTGTGCTTGCACCAGATGCTTAATTAGGTCCTCCATTTTGTCTGGCATCGCTTGCTGGCTTAAGGCAGACTTCACCCAGGACATGCAGCACCTCTTGTAGCAGTCACACGTGTTCACTGGGAATGTTGCCCGCACTCTAACACCACCTGTGGTAGACTACCTCGCTGTGCTGCACTCGGAGGTAGACACGGAACACTGTCTCTTTAAATTTCTTGGTGGTTTATTTAAAACGGCATAAACCATGGCAACGTTCATAATATAAACACGGTCATTCTGGCATAACAGTAAAGAAAAAGGTAGAGTCCTAACGTCGGTCGGAGTCTCGCCACTCAGGGTTAACAGTAACACCAGGTCCAGGTTAGCACAAAAACACAAGCTCTACTCTCCCCGGAGCTAGCTTTTCCATACACCGAACAACACCGGAGTCAAAAAGCTGGCTATTTATAGCCCAAACCACACCCTGGGATGGAGATATGGTGAATGGCCTCCCACCCGCACTCAGGGCTACTATCAGGTCATTACTGCCCGGGGTTCTTCTGCTCACTGGGCCCCAGCAGCAGGATTCTGACGGTCCAGTGAACGTGCGTCCTTGGACGTACGTTCACTTTAAATCTATTGCCATGTGGAAAGCTTCCTGCATGGCAATAGTTAACAGCCACCAGCCAATCACAGGCTGACAGCTGACATCAACGCGCATGTCACTGGCATATGACGTCACTGTCATGTGCAAGCGACTGTGCTTCGGATGATGGGACAGCCCGGGACCGCTGCAAGATAAGGAAAAACTTTATTTGTTGTAAAGCCGCACTATGGGGGCAAGATGGAAAGACATTGGGGGCAGGATGGAAACATGGGGGTAGAATGGAAGACATTGGGGGTCGGATGGAAACATGGGGCAGATTGAGAGACATTGGGGGTAGAATGGAAACATGGGGGCAGGATGGAGAGACATGGAGCAGGATGGAGACATTGGGGGCAGGATGGAGACACTGGGGGCAGGATGGAGACACTGGGGTAGAATGGAAACGGGGGCAGAATGGAGAGACATGGGGGTAGGATGGAAACATTTGGGGTAGGATGGAGGCAAATGGGGCAGAATGGAGACATGGGGCAGAATGGAGACAATAGGGACAGAATGGAGACAAATGGAGACATGGGGCAGAATGGAGACATGGGGGCAGAATGGAGACATGAGGGCAGAATGGAGAAAAATGGAGACATGGGGGCAGGATGAAGACATGGGGGGCGGAATGATGACAAATGGAGACATGGGGGCAGGATGAAGACATTGGGGGCAGCATGGAGACATTGAGGACAGGATGGAGACATGGGGCAGGATGAGACAATGGGGGCAGAATGGAGACATTTGGGAGCAGGATGTGGGATATTACTGTAGGGGCTAATTATGGATATTATTACTGCTGTGATGTATTTTATTTTTGAGGATACTGTTTTCAGTGAGGGGGAGGCCCTGTTACTGTGCAGGGCGGCACTATGTCGCTTTTTTTTCTTCATCTGGTGTAGTGTAGAAGTTGGGGGAAAATTGGGGAATGTGCTCTGGAAGCAATGCTCTAGATAACTGTTATTTTATGCAGAGACGAGTCCTGACTGGAAGAAGTGATGGCGGTCTGTGCTGGATGAAGAGGAAAAGTGAAGATGAAGGACTTCAACTAGAGATGTCTCCGGTGGGTCAGTGTGTTATCTGTACACTGACACTATACACTGTACACAATGTATAGAGCTCCCGTGTATAATGGCACTCATGGTAATATTAGTATTGTGTTTTTTTATTAATGATCAGTATTGTAGTATTCAGTCACTATGTGATGGTAATATGTGGTCTGGTCATGATGTGGTGGTATTTCTCCCTTGTATGTGGTATTATTTGGTCACTCTGTGGTGGCAATATTTGATCTGGTCACGGTGTGGCGGTATTTGCTCCTTGTATGTGGTATTATTCGGTCACTTTGTGGTGGTAATATGTGGTCTGGTCATGGTGTGATGGGATTTGTTCCTTGTATGTGGTGATGTTGGTCATTTAAAAAAATGTATGTGACAAATTCCCTTTAATAAAAAGAAATAAAAATATACCTAAAAGAGAATTGGGTATTATATATTATAAGAAATGTTTAATAAGTTAGAGTAAAGTAGGACCCGGACAGAAGAGTGGGCGGTGGGACTGTGGAAGGTTCGAGGGGTGGAGGCGGAGCTGGGGTGGAGCCTGGGCAGAGTCTCAAGGGGGCCTGAAAATTTTGCCAGTATGGGGCCCTGAAATTCCTGGTGGCAGCCATGCCTGCACTATGGCCATTCACAAAAAAACAAGCCCTTTTAAAATGGCAGTTTAACCCCCCAGCACATATCAGGCTGGAGAAAACTGCAAGGTTTCAATTCACTGAAGCTAACAGCTGCAGTGAAACATATCTCCCCTCCAGTACTCTGCCAGTGACTTTGTCACAATATATATAAAAAATATATAAATGTTTAAATCACTCCCATTTTCCTCTTTCAAAAATATTGAAATTGAAAAATAAAAAAATAACATATTTGGTATGGTCATGTTCAAAAAAGTCAGATCTATGAAAATATAAAATTATTTAAATTGTACATTAAACTCTAAAAAAACAATACAAGTTGTAAAGGCAGAATTGCCATTTTATGGTTGCTGCACTTCCCCCAAAAAATGCAACTATAAGCGATAAAAATGTCATATCTACCCAAAAATGGTATCAATAAAAACATCACCTTAGGGTGCAATAAACAAGCGCTCACTCAGCTGCATGAATGACAAAATAAAAAAGCTATGGGTCTCTGAACATGGTGACACAAATAACCATTTTTTTTAACAAATTTTAGAATATTTCTTTTCACCATTAAAATAATGAAAAACTGAACATATATAGTATCGCCGTATTCATGTTACCAGCTTATTTCTATCACACAATGAACACAGTAAAAACAACCCCCTCCTCCCGCCGCAAAAAAATATGCTGGAATTCTGCTTCATTTTTTTACAATTCAACTGTACATTGTATAGTAAAATGAATGGTGACACTGAAAACTGCAACTCATCCTGCAAAAAACAAGCCCTCATATGTGGATGGAAAAATATAATAGTTATGGCTTTTGGAACAGGAGGAGTAAAAAAAATGAAAGGGCAAAAGGGAAAAAATGTCATGGTCATTAAAGGGTTAAGTCTTGTTCGGAAACTGAACTTTACCAAGGTTACAAATGTGGATACAGAGGGAACTTTTCATAGATGATTTTTATTTTCATTGCTTTTAAAATGTTATCAAGTCACATAAAGAAATATAAGTGCCCCTTTCCCGTCATCTATAATTTCATCCATTTTTTGCATTTTCACAGCGTGATTCAACAGTTTTAAAGGTAAATTGTTGACTTGAGGCTCAATTTCATTAATTTAAGGCTGGAATATTTAGTATCATGTATTCTAAAAGATGTATAGTTTCCTTTACATGGATCCCTTTTTAAATATATATTTTTACATTTTTGGAAGCTTCGATCATAATTTTCAGTATTTTCTTTAACTTGTATAAATGTTATATTTATCACTTTTCTTTTGCTAATTATATTTGCAATCATAGTTTATAATGTGAGCTGCCATTTTCCCTGCATCATGTGAAAAAAAGTGCTTGTAGGCTAAATCATCAACACCTAGCCTGGAAATGGGATAGATGCTCAAAACAGTATTTAAAAATGGCTAAAATTGTTGAAAATTTGTTGTGACAGCAACTTGTGTGAATACATTCAAATTGGATCATATCAAATGAAAACTGATCATTACAACTAGAATCCAACATCCGGAATGGAAACCTAAAAGACAAATTTGCGTTATTTTTGATCTGCCCAGCTTTTGATTTCAATGGGCATCATGTAACACATCATATCTCTGTGGCGGTGCTGCATAAACATTTGCTGCCAGTTTCCTCCGCTAGGTTTTCCATAAAGGGAGATACCTGTAATCAGTTTACTTTTGGGGTTGTCTAACAAAAATGGTGGAGAGCCTCTTTATGGAAGTCCGGCTGGCTAAGATGGACTCTCAGTTTCTTCAATGGGCACTGAACAGTTTGCCCCTTGCAAAGTCTATGGGAGCTATATTCTGGACATAGAGGTCTATAATGAGGTTTTACTGTATGCTCACTCTACAAATCACGTCTACTGCCTGTATGAGCTACTTAACTCACTCTATTTTATCTTTGCTCTCCTACCTATGGCTACTTACTTCCCGAGCACAGCTCCAGGTGGCATCGGGTGTCCATGATGAGGGGCCTGGTCTAATAATTTCATAAGCTAGTGAACATCCAGCTTTCCTGTTGTTACACACCTGTCTCAGGTATCCCGGGCTCCACACTCTTCTCCTGGATCCACTGCCTTCTGTTGTGCTTCATGTCAGGTTTTGCAGGTTGCCCAGCTTAGATCAATTACATCATCACCCTAGACCTTTTTAAGGCCCGTGACACACACACTTGTGTCTTGGGATTGAATTTCTAGACCTCCATGTTAGGTGTGCTTCACCATCTGTGATGTTTGTGTTTGTCCTTGCACTCATTTCTTCTGGGTTCCGCTTCATCTGTTCTGATAATACTGAGATTCTTTGTGAGCCTTTACAGTCCTCGCTGCCGACATATCTTCCTGCTTGCTGCATTGATGCCCAGGATCTGTGTGCCCACCAGACCTAAGGCTTAAGGGATCCACTTCACCTGGTGAGCCTTAACACCTGGAAATAAAATATATATTTTTTTAGCTACTTTACTTTGACCCAGCCTCTCACCTTGACCTTTGCTTGGTCTCTTGGTTTTGCCTCCATATTGCTACTAATCTACTGGTGATGACCACTGTCTTCGCTCCAATTCTACATCACTGCTACCAATGTTATCTAGTAGGACTGCTACCTGGCAATCTGTCCGTGAAAAAACACACCACATGGAGGTTATAAGGGTTTGTGCACATTAAGTCTTTTTCAGGAGGTTATGTACTGAAACCCACCTGAAAAAGCCATCAGAAAAAAACTTAAAAGAATAAGCATATGCATTCGCATGTAAAGACAACTTGCTGTTCATATGTAAAGGCTTTTGACTATCTTCTAACCGGTTCAGATTTCAAAAAAACATCAAATGCCTAAAAGATGTGACATGTCCATTCTTCAGGCATTTTCTACTCTGAAAACATGATATACTCTACAATGCAGGTCAATATTAAAGGAAAGGTGCCATCAATTTTTTTTTTCTTTTTGTGAAAATAACATTATAATATTAATTTAAGCTTTGCAATGCAGTGTTTGCATAGATTGCAAACACTGCAACATGCAAAATATCTATAAAAAAAAAGATTACCTATACTTGCAGCTAGGGGGAGCATCTTCCTGTATAGACCTCAAGCAGCTACAGTAATGCTTACTTGCATTACGTTAGCTGCAAAATTGGGACAGTGTCCTTGTGACATCAATGTTTCCCTCCCTTTTTAGGTGTTATACTACACCCAAAAGTGGGGGAGGCAGAATAAAGACTAGAGACAATGCACCGCCATTTTCTTGGTGACTGCACTGTGATCTAATCTCAACCAGCTGCTAAACAAGAAGTGGATCTCAGTATATTTACAGAAGAGCAAGCAGAAGGAAGACAACGGACTGTGGAGCAACGTGGACCTGAGGAGCAGAGCTGCACGCAGTGGAGAAGAGAGCAGCTGCGAGGCCAGGACCGAGGAGACTAAACAGTGCAGCGGTGAGGGTCCATAGCTTTACTGCACAGGCAGTGGAGGATGGGAGAATATGAGAGCAGAGCTGGGGGAGCTTGTGTGTGTGTGTAAAAAGCTTCCAATTACATGTCCTCAGTGTGGAAGCTCTGGGCCACAATGAAATGGCTCCTAGACACACCTACAGCTGTGAATTGAGCAGCCCACAGAGGAGTGCCCAGTTCACAGCTAATGTGGCTACAATGTTACAGATAGGGTCGGCATCCAACCCCTGAAGCCTATGTCCAGGGCTGCCGTATTTGAAGGAGTGTGAGTGTAGTGTAGTAACTCTTACACTCCTGAAAAGCAAGATGGCAGCCCCCAGTAGCTGCAAACCAAATTAATAAAAAATAAACTATAAATACTGGGCACTTGAAAATATGTTATAACATTAAGGAATTTAACATTTTAATTTATTTTACATAATGTACAAATGTGGCACCTTCCCTTTAAAGCTCCAAATATATTCAGAAGATGCCACAATGTCTATTTAAGCATTTTCTGAGAATTTTTGCTTCAAAAAACGCTAGTGGTTTCTTCATTGCTGAATGGAGAAAAAAAAAATCAATGAAAAACGGTCGTACAAAAGATAACCCAAAAATGATGGAAAAACCACAATCAGTCAAAAATGACGAACAAGCACTCAGAAAACAGCCGAACAGAAGTGAAAAAAGACATTTCAGGACAAAAAAATCACTGATGTTTGAAGCATTTTCCTTTTGGAAAACCTGTGGGGATCGGCAGCATGTAAAAGATGTGGTGTGCACCCTGTGGACTCATTCACATTCATATTTTTCATGTATCAGAAAAAGGACCGATTATTCTGATCAGACTAGTGTTGAGTAGTGTTGAGCGAGCTCTAAAATGCTCGGGTGCTCGAAGCTCGGGCCCAGCTCGCCATGATACTCGGGTGCTCGACCCCGAGCAACGAGCCCAATGTTTGTCTATGGGAGACCCGAGCAGTCTGTAGGAAGCCTAAAAAGTGCCCAAAACGATAGTGACAGTGCTCAAAAGACATGGGGACAGCATGGGCATCGCCCCGGGAAGCATTTCTGACCCCCAGGTCACTGCTGTCAACAACGTGGTCAGAGGTATTAAGCCACTTTTACGGGCTCACAATAAAACGTTCAAAAACGAAACTGAAACGGTTTTCCTGTGAAATATGTTAAGGAACTTCCTTTCCAGGTTAAAGACTTGTGTATAAGGTAAAATAAATAACCAAAAACAAAAATACTCCTCCACACCTTGGGCTATGTTCACAAGTAGCATTTTTTATGCGTTTTTGCACTTTTGTATTGCTTTCAACCGTGACAAATCCATTCACCGGGAAATGTCATTTTAACATTTTACAATCTTATCTGGCCATGTGCTGTGTGACACATGCATACAGTGCTGAAAAGACATGGGAACAGCATGGGAAGACCCCTGGAAGCTCCTCTGACACCCAGATCACTGCCTAAAAGTGTGCCCATCAGAAGTGATCCTTTCCGCATCAGAAGATGCAGACTTGCAACTATCCCTGTGCAAGTCCTTGTCCCAGGGCAGTGTTCAATTGTACCTCCCCCATTCCTTGCAATGCAAGTGCAAGTATGCAGCCAACCACCCACCCCCAGGCTGCAATACCATACTGCTAGCTTCCTTGCACTTGAAATGGGGCCTTTTAGTTTGGAGGAGGCCGAAGCTGGCCACTACCTCATGGCTGCTTCGGCAGCGAGGTATCCATACTCAGTCCCCAGCCGCCCGGCGGCCGGGTGTCCACCTTCGGTCCCCAGCCGCCCCGTGCCCAGGTGTCCACACACGGTCCCCAGCTGCCTGGGTGCGGCCGGGTGTCCATAAACGGTCCCCAGCCGCCCCTATTTCTCCTTGGAACATCCCCCCACACACTTTTCTTAGCCCGGTCTGCTTTAGGGCAGCATTGGACGAGCCCACCAGAGAACCAGACTCCTCCGTTGGGCCCTGGCTTCTCCATCAGGGGAGTTGAGAGTGCCAAGGTGAGGAGCATGATGATGATGATAGAAGTTAGCATCTGCTTTGTTTTCTTTGAATGCAAGCGTAAGTGTGCAATCTGCCACCCACCCACCCCAGGCTGCAATACCATACTGCTAGCTTGCTTGCACTTGAAATGGGACCTTTCAGGTTGGAGGAGGCCGAAGCTGGCCACTACCTCATGGCTGCTTCGGCAGCGAGGTATCCATACTCAGTCCCCAGCCGCCCAGCGGCCGGGTGTCCACGCTCGGTCCCCAGCCGCCAGGGGGTGGCCAGGTGTCCATACTCGGTCCCCAGCCGCCCCGTGGCCAGGTGTCCACATACGGTCCCCAGCCGCCTGGGGGCGGCCGGGTGTCCATAAACGGTCCCCAGCCGCCCCTATTTCTCCTTGGAACATCCCCCCACACACTTTTCTTAGCCCACCAGAGAACCAGACTCCTCCGGCGGGCCCTGGCTTCTCCATCAGGGGAGATGAGAGTGCCAAGGTGAGGAGCATGATGATGATGATGGAAGTTAGCATCTGCTTTGTATTCTTGGAATGCAAGCGCATGTATGTAGTAGCGGCTAGGCCTGAGGTGGTCAGCGTTTTGGCGCATATCCTACCTCCTCCAAGGATTGCTGGATGTTTTCCTGCTACTATCCCAGTTCTATGACTCCCGTTAAAACAAAGCTTCAGGTGATGAATGATGGATGAGGTGGTGACAAAGGAGAGAGCAGGAGGAACAGGGACCATTTACATCAATATCAGGCCAGTCAACCACACATGTCTAGTAGGATATGTTTCTGTACCAAAAGGAGAGGTTCGGCTACACAGTTATAGAGCATGCAGTGAGTGCAATGCTTACCAAAAATTTCGAGGCACTCCAATGCCCATTGGAAGTGACATGGAGGTCAGAGGGCCTTAACTAAACCGTTTTTTCCATTTATAGCAACTGGGTCTCCTGTGCACTGTTGGCCTAAGCAGCGAATGGAAGGCTTTCCAAAAATTATGAGGAACTGCAATGCCCCTTGAAACAGACGTGGATTACAGTATACTAAAAACCTTCTACCCATTATTAGGGAGTGGGTCTCCCTTAGTGTTCGCCTATGCATTGAAAAGCAAAAGCTGACTAAAATTAGGAGGAAATGCAATGCCCGTTGGAAGAATGGTGGAGTTCGCAGTGGAATAAAAAGACAATATCAATGCCCCTTGAAAAAGTGGTGGAGGTCGCAGTAGCTTAACAAGATGGTATTGATGCCCCTTGTAAAAGTGGTGGAGGTCGCAGTGGAATAAAAAGACAATATCAATGCCCCTGGGAAAAGTAGTGGAGGTCGCATTAGCTTAACAAGACAGTTTTAATGCCCCTTGGAAGAGACAAGGAGGTTGCAGTAGCTTAACAAGATGGTTTTAATACCCCTTGGAAGAGACGTGGAGGTTGCAGTAGCTTAACAAGACGGTTTAAATGCCCCTGGGAAGAGACGTGGAGGTCGCATTAGCTTAACAAGATGGTTTTAATGCCCCTTGGAAGAGATGTGGATGTTGCAGTAGCTTAACAAGACGGCTTAAATGCCCCTGGGAAGAGACGTGGAGGTCGCATTAGCTTAACAAGATGGTTTTAATGCCCCTTGGAAGAGATGTGGATGTTGCAGTAGCTTTACAAGACGGTTTAAATACCCCTTGGAAGAGACGTGGAGGTCGCAGTAGCTTAACAAGACGGTTTTAATGCCCCTTGGAAAAGTGGTGGAGATCGCATTAGCTTAACAAGACGGTTTTAATGCCCCTTGGAAGAGTCGTGGAGGTTGCAGTAGCTTAACAAGACGATTAAAATGTCCCTTGGAAGAGATGTGGAGGTCGTAGTAGCTTAACAAGACGGTTTTAATGCCCCTTAGAAAAGTGGTGGAGGTCGCATTAGCTTAACAAGCCTGTTTTAATGCCCCTTGGAAGAGACGTGGAGGTTGCAGTAGCTTAACAAGACGGTTTTAATGCCCCTTGGAAGAGACGTGGAGGTTGCAGTAGCTTAACAAGACGGTTTTAATGCCCCTTGGAAAAGTGGTGGAGGTCGCATTAGCTTAACAAGACGGTTTTAATGCCCCTTGGAAGAGACGTGGAGGTCGCAGTAGCTTAACAAGACGGTATTAAAGCCCCTTGGAAGAGTGGTGAAGGTTACAGTAGCTTAACAAGACAGCTTTAATGCCCCTTGGAAAAGTGGTGGAGGTCGCAGTAGCTTAACAAGACGGTTTTAATGCCCCTTTGAAAAGTGATGGAGGTCGCATTAGCTTAACAAGATGGTTTTAATGCCCCTTGGAAAAGACGTGGAGGTTGCAGTAGCTTAACAAGACGGTTTAAATGCCCCTTGGAAGAGACGTGGAGGTCAGAGTGGTTTAACAAGACGGTTTTAATGCCCCTTACAAGAGCCATGCAGTACAGCATATTAAAAACATTATTCCCATTATTGGGGAGTGGGTCTCCCATAGTCTTTGTCTATGCCTTACAAGCAAAAGCTGCCAAAAATTAGGATGGAGCAACATGGACCACGGTCACCCTGGTGGTATAGTGGTGGTGGAGGCTGAGGATAAGGAGAAGAGCATCAAAAAGCCGAATTGAGGAAGCGTATACCCATGTGTGGATGTGAAGAGGTGTATGGGAATACACCTCCCGAAATAACACAGTGGATTTGACTTATGTTACTCTGCTGTCATTTGGTGGTGATGAGAAGTCTGGCCCAATCCAGCCCTTATTCATTTTGATAAGGGTCAGCTTGTCAGCATTGTCAGTTGACAGGTGAGTGTGCTTATCAGTTATAATTCCCCCAGTGGCACTAAAAACACGCTCCGATAACATGCTAGCGGCAGTGCAGGCAAGGACCTCCAAGGCATACAGAGCGACTTCATTCCAAGTGTTCAGCTTGGATACCCAATAATTAAAAGGCACAGAGGAATCACGGAGGACGCTGGTACGGTCGGCAAGGTACTCCCTCACCATCTTTTGAAACTTTCCACTCCTTGTGAGAGTACCCCGCGCCTCAGGGCCTGTAAGCTGGGCGGGTCTCAGAAAACTGTCCCAGAATGTTGACAGTGTTCCCCTGCCTCTGCTGGATTGGAGTTGCGTCTCTCTCACCTGCACGCCTTGGTTGGTCAACGAACTGTGACCTCTGCCGCTAGCGTGTTCAGATGGGAATTTTTTTAACAGTTCTGCAGCAAGGGCCTTCTGGAACTGCCCCACTTTTGTAGACCTCTCCACCTCAGAAATAAGAGAGTGAAAGTTCTCCTTGTAGCGGGCGTCTAAAAGTGTCACCAACCAGTAATGACTGTCACCCAACATTTTGACAACGTGAGGGTCACGGTTAAGGCAGCGTAACATAAGGTCAGTCATGCGTGCCAGACTGGTAACGAGCAAGACTTCCGTGTCCTCATCAAGATGACGACTGACCATGCTCTCCTCCTCCTCCTCCTCCTCCCCCCTGTCCTTAGGCCACCCACGCTGAACCGACGGTATGACAGTTGTACAGGTACTACCGTCTACAGCGCATGATACCAGCTCCTGTTCTTCCTCCTCCTCCTCCTCTCCCTCATTGTTCCCTAATGCACGTTGGGATGAGATGAGGCTGGGCTGTGTGTAATCGCCCATTACAGGTTCTTGATCCATCTCATCATACTCTGGCTGCAATGCCTCCTCTTTAATTCTCTGCAGAGAGCGTTGCAAAAGACAGACAAGTGGGATGCTGACGCTAATGATGGCGTCATCGCCACTCACCATCTTGGTGGACTCCTCAAAGTTTGTCAGGATGGTACATATGTCAGACATCCAGCTCGACTCCTGAGGTCTTATGTGTGGAGTCTGACCTGAATATCGACGGCCTTGTTCCAGCTGGTACTCCACAACTGCTCTCTTCTACTCACAAATCCTTTGCAACATGTGGAGGGTAGAATTCCAACGTGTGGGGACATCACACACCAGTCGGTGTGCCGGAAGCTGCAAACGCTGCTGCAACACAGCAAAGGCGGAGGAAGCTGTAGCCAACTTCCGAAAATGAGCTGACAGGTGGCGTACTTTGACGAGCAGATCTGGCAACTCTGGGTACGATTTAAGAAACCTCTGAACTACGAGGTTAAGCACATGAGCCAGGCATGGTACGTGTGTGATCTCGCCTCGCCTCAGAGCCGCCACCAGGTTACGGCCATTGTCACACACGACCATGCCTGGATGTAGGTTCAGCGGTCTCAGCCACAGATCTGCCTGCTCTTTCACAGCTGTCCACAACTCACAAGCAGTGTGAGGTTTCTCACCTAAGCTTATGAGTTTCAGCACAGCCTGTTGCCGCTTGGCTGAGGCAGTACTGCAGTGCTTCCAGCTTGTAACTGATGTGGTGATATCTGAGATGGAGGCTGAACATGAGGAGGAGGAGGAGGATGATGCGCAGGAGCTGTACACTGTGGGGGCAACTCTGACTGACATAGGCCCCACAATCCTCGGTGTGGGGAGGATGTGTTCCGTCCCAAGGTCCGACTGGGTCCCGGCTTCCACTATGTTTACCCAGTGTGCCGTCAGGGAGATATACCGTCCCTGGCCACAAGCACTTGTCCACGTGTCTGTTGTCAGGTGGACTCTCCCAGTAACTGCGTTGTTGAGGGCACGGCAGATGTTTTGGGACACGTGCTTGTGTAGTGCGGGGATGGCACACCGGGCAAAATAGTGTCGGCTGAGAATCGAGTACCGAGGGATGGCCACCGCCATAAGGTTGCGGAAGGATTCCATCTCCACCAGCCTAAAAGGCAGCATTTCCAACGCAAGCAGTCGTGAAATGTGTGAATTTAGGACTGTGGCCTGTGGGGCGTTGGCTGCGAATTTGCGCTTTCATTCAAAGTTCTGGGATATGGACAATTGAACGCTGCGGTAGGACGTGGACGTGGATGTTAATGCTGTTTCTTGAGAAACTGCCATAACAAGTGAAGACTGAGAGGAGGGGGCATCTTTGCATGCAGTATGGACAGGGGATTGCCTTGCTCGCACAACAGGGGGTTCTATTACATGCATAACAGCGGAAGATGCAGTGGTGACACCCGCTGACACTGGTCGTGGACCCTGGGGTTTGCCCCACAAAGTCGGGTGCTTTGCTGCCATGTGCCTGATCATGCTGGTGGTGGTCAGGCTGGTAGTTTTGTAACCCCTGCTGATGCTGGCATGGCAGGTGGTACAAATGGCCTTTTTGGGATTATCAGCAGTGACTTTAACAAAAATTCCAGACTCTGGAAGACCTACCGGTTGTACTGGCAACGTCCCTCGTGTTGGTGTTACGGGGAACGGTTGCCCGCCTTCTGTGTGTGGCCACCACACTGCTTCTTCCTGCCTGTTGGGGTACTCTGCCTCCCTCCCCCTGTGTGCTGCTGGCCTCACTCTGCGTGTCCTCCTGCCATGTTGGGTCAGTTACTAGATCATCCACCACCTCCTCCTCTTCCACTTGCGCACTACGATCCTCCTGTTCACTTCGTGGCAATTGTGTCTCGTCATCGTCCACCTCTTGTGACAAATTGCAAGCGTCGACTTCCTCTGGCCGTGGCTGTTCAAATATTTGGGCATTGCTACATGGGATCTCCTCTTCCACCACTTCAAGCGGAGCAGGCGAGGGGCACAAATATGGAAATGGACCAGTGAACAGCTCTTCAGAGTGTCCAAGTGTGGGATCAGTTGCTGTCTGACGACACTCGGCATGGTGGGAGGAAGGAGCATCAGGGTGAGGAGGAGTATGCGGTTGAGACTCACGCTACTAAAACTTGACCGTGTGGAAGACAGACCAGAGGTGGTGGTGCCCAGGTACCTGGAAGTATTATCTGCTATCCAATTAATTACCTGTTCACACTGATCAGTTCGCAATACTGGTGTTGTAGTGTGCTTTCCTAGTAATTCGCTCAAGAAGTGGGAGCGAGAAGATGTGGCTGTTGGTTGTGGCAAATTTTCACCTTGGCCACGGCCCCGTCCTCTACACGCACCATCACCAGAACGTCCAGTTCCACGTCCCTTGCCACGCGCCTTGCCCATTGTAAATGAAGTAAAATAGCTTACACTCGCACTATCAATGGAAAAAGGGTAATAAAATGGAGATTAGAACCGTGGAAGAAGAAAACCACAGTTCTATTTCTCTGGCCTACGCCAGAATCTTTTAAACAAATATATTTGTGACTGAACAGACAGGGAGACACTATTATTGTTTTTCTTTACGGAAAAAATACCAAAAGCTGGATAATACAGAGATTTGACCCGTGGAACTGCAATACCACAGTTCTAATTTACTGGCGTATACCAGACTTTTTTAAATAGAAATATTTGGGGCTGAACAGTCAGTGACACACTCAAACTGTTTTTTTTATGTAAAAAAGGCCCAAAAGTGGATAATACAGAGATTTGACCCGTGGAACTGCAAAACCACAGTTATAGTTATGTGGCGTACACCAGAATCTTTCAAACAGATATATTTGTGTCTGAACAATCAGGGAGACACTATTACTGTTTTTCTTTACGGAAAAAATACCAAAAGCTGATAATATAGAGATTTGAACCGTGGAACTTCAAAACCACAGTTCTAATTTACTGGCGTATACCAGACTTTTTTAAATAGATATATTTGGGGCTGACCAGTCAGCGACACACTCAAACTGTTTTTTTTATGTAAAAAAGGCCCAAAAGTGGATAATACAGAGATTTGACCCGTGGAACTGCAAAACCACAGTTATAGTTATGTGGCGTACACCAGAATCTTTTAAACAGATATATTGGTGTCTGACCAGTCAGGGAGACACTATTACTGTTTTTTTTAATGGCAAAAAATGCAAAAAGCAGGATAATACAGAGATTTGACCCATGGAACTGCAAAACCACAGTTATAGTTATGTGGCGTACCACAGTTATAGTTATGTGGCGTACACCAGACTCTTTTAAACAGATATATTGGTGTTTGACCAGTCAGGGAGACACTATTACAATTTTTTTTTACGGCAAAAAATGCCAAAAACAGGATAATACAGAGATTTGACCCGTGGAACTGCAAAACCACAGTTATATTTTTCTGGCCTACACCAGACTCTTTTAAACAGATATATTGGTGTCTGACCAGTCAGGGAGACACTATTACAATTTTTTTTTACGGCAAAAATTGCCAAAAACAGGATAATACAGAGATTTGACCCGTTGAACTGCAAAACCACAGTTCTATTTTTCTGGCCTACCCCAGACTCTTTTAAACAGATATATTCGTGTCTGAACAGTCACAGACACTCAATTTTTTTTTTTTGGGGGGGGGGGATACCAAAAGGTCAATAAGACGCGTATTTGGACAGTCTGACTGAGGAAAAAAAAAATACAGGAATTAGATGGAAAAAAAAATTTTCCTGACCCCTGAGACCGGGGGATAAGTCTAGCAATTTGACCAACAGGAGCACACAGGACTGTAATGCAGCGTTTGCTGGTATAACCACTGTGTCTCCTATACAGCCTGCCTGCCTGCCTGATTTCTGGGATGGATATTAGTCCTCAGAAGGACTGTTTGTTTGATTTTGCAGGCTTTAGAGACCCTACACTACCTATTTCGCACTATATATCTCTCCCTAACTAAGCAGCACTCTCCCTACACCGTCTGATCCGGAGCGACTGTGTCCAAGATGGCGGCGCCCGGTTTTAAATACTCGAGGTGATGCTGTGCGGCCAGTCAATCACTGTAATGCCCACAAACAACATGGCTGCGGCTTTACAGTGACTGGCTGGCAATCCCTGCATGTTCATTGGCTCTGTAAAGAGCGCCAAACGTGCAGGGCGGAGACCCGAGCTTCCGCCCGAGTAACCCGGAAATGCTCGGTGCTCGCCGAACATCCCGAGTAGCGTGATGCTCAGGCGAGTATCGAGCAGTATCGAGCATGCTCGCTCAACATTAGTGTTGAGCGAATTTGTTCGGCATTTCAAATTCGGGTTTGTGTTCGGGGTACCAGCTTGTTCGAGCCAAAAAATCGGCTATGCCCACGAACATCCCTGATTTGCCACGCTGTCACGCAGATAACACTATCACTGACTTGCATTGCTGATTTTGATCCGACCCTTGGATCAAAATCGGACTTCTCTTCGATATTTTCCATGAACCACTCGGTCCAAGGACAAAAATCAGACATGTATACAGCCACATAGAATATCATAGGTGCGAGTGCTATCCGTGAAAACCATGGATAGCACTCATATGTGAAATTCAGACGTGTGAATGATCCCTAATTTTGAAAATCAGTGACACCAACTGCATTAAGAATCCGTGCTTACAGATACTATTAGCCAAATACCATTCGTTTTTAAAACGAGAAATCAATTCCAGCCAAGACGCAAACAGTTTCAATGTGTAAATAATGTGACTTTCTTTTTTACTTAACGAGGTATGAATTTATGGAGGGCACACAAAGGTGGACTGTGAAAATTGTATTCATTTAGCCTAATCACTCATTATCCATGTTGTTAAAGAACACAGAGCTTTGTTAATCAGAAATGAAAAGACCTTATTACGTATGGAAATGAGTCTGAATGACTTTAATAAGGGAAGCCGCCTGCAGGTGATACTATTACATTCCCTTGAAGAGCTCAGCCTACACACCTCCACATTGACCTGAAAAACTCCCGCTGCCTCAGTCCACAGTTCCCTGCGAATCTACTGCCAGTCGTAGGAAGCAGCTCAGGAAGACGGAGGAGAAATAAAATAACAAATAAGCAAATTAAATATGGGTTCTGTCTACTTAATGTTTGTATTTGTTAAGGAAATTAAGAAATATGTGTGCTGTAATGAGGAAACGGCAGAGCCCCATAGTCAGGAGAACAAGCACAGTAATCAGCACAGAATACCCAATTAAAAATCCTTTACCTTGAACACTGGCGCTGCTCCGAGAAAGGAAGAGACACATTGTGTTGTATACTTATATGCTAAGAAGAAAATGGAAACAGTCATATATAGTTATGAGGTATTATGATTATTATTAAGGTATTTCATGCTGAGCTGATTTGCCGTATACTCATTGGATAATAGTCATTAGATGGAGTTTTCAGCTTTAGGAGGAGTTTTCAGTTGCTGGCACTCAAGGGACCTTTTATAACAGTTATTTATACCAATGACCGTGTCAGACAATAGGCTCACTGGAAGGTAAGATGTTACCTGGAAAGAGCTCATAATTACTTCTGGTGAGTTTTAAACTATTTTTGGTTATGGGATGGTGGTGGCTACTTTTAATAATTTTTTTTTAAGAATATAACTATTTTAATACTGTCTTCTATGCAACAGAATATAATTACTATAGTAATATCCACTATTAGAAAAAATATAACTACTATAATACTTCCCCACATGTAAACGAACATTAAAATTATACTTCTTCCTATACTCACTTGGGTGCGACTGGAGGTAAAAAGAAAGCATGTTCCTTTAAAAGTCCATGTCGGTTTATTACTTCATAAACCGAAAAACAAAAAGGAATACAAACAGCCTTTAGTTCAGGCAAACAAAGTAAAGTGTTCATTAAGCAAGTCTCTGCTTAGCCAGTCCTGTGGGCACACGGGCTGGGTAGCGTCCAGTGTCCTGGCTCGGTCTGGAGACAACAACACAGGAGGCCTTCTTCCTCCAAACACACAGACCATGTGCCAAACAACGGCCTACATTTTATAGGTTGTTATCTACTCCCAGAGGTTAGGTATGTGGGTAGCTGGACCCCTCCCACCTTTCCAAACTACCCGTAACACAGTCCCAGGTGCACCAATCAGTCCTCTTAGTACTTACGTGCACTGGAGCAACACACCGGGTTACATCACAGCCATCTCTGTGATACATACCATCCATCGACTATGCGGCAATTAGCCACATTACATACCTCCCCCCTCTGCCTAAATCCGTTGGGCTTGGCACCTTCTACTACCAGACAGGGGATTCTTGAGATGGCATCGGCATTACCATGTAGCTTCCCTGCTCTATGTTCCACATGGAAGTTGAAATCTTGTAGGGCTAAGAATCAGCTGGTGACCCTAGCATTTTTCCCCTTTGTTTCCCTCATCCATCTGAGAGGGGCATGGTCCAATACCTATCTAAACTTTCGTCCTAACAGATAGTAATGTGACATGTCGACCACCCACTTTATGGCCAAGAACTCCTTTTTTATGACCGAATAGTTCCTCTAGCAAGAGGACAGCTTCCTACTCAGGTAGAGAACAGGGTGCTCCTCCCCGTGTATCTCTTGTGAAAGCACTGCTCCTAAACCAAAATCTGAGGCGTCCGTTTGGAGTGTAAATTCTTTCTTAAAGAGCCACTTTCATCTCTTAAAAGGCCGTCTCCGCCTCTGCAGTCCACTTGGTCATAGATGATTTTGTCCCCTTAAGGATGTCAGTCAGGGGTGCGGCCATCATGGCGAAGTTTGGGATGAACCTACTGCAGTATCCCACAATCACTAGGAAGGCTCTAACTTGCTTCTTTAAGAGTGGTCTCAGCAAGGTTTGGATGGCCTCCACTTTACAGATTTCGGGTTTGATCTCGCCTCTACCCATTACATATCCCAGGTATTTAGCTTCTTCTTTCCCCATGGCACATTTCTTCGGGTTTATTGAAAATCTCGCCTTCCATAGATCATCAAAAACCGCCTGGACATTTTCCAGATGACATTCCCAGTCTGAGCTGAAGATACTGAAGATAACAATATAGTCCAGGAATGCCGGGGCGTATTTCTTATGGGGCGCGAGGATTCAATCCATGACTTTCTGGAAGGTAGCAGGGCCCCCCTGCAGTCCAAATGGTGTCCAGACATACTGGAAGCATCCATCCGGCGTAGAAAAATCAGTCTTCTCCTTGGCTCCCTGTGCCATGAGGGTCTGTCAATGAGGGTCTGCCAATATCACTTCGTCAAATCTAAGGTGGTTATGTACCTTGCTGGCCCAAGTCTCTCGATCAGCTCATCGACATGCATGGGATATGTGTCGAATTTGAAGACCTCATTCAACTTCCGATAGTCATTACAGAATCTCCATTCACTATCGGGCTTTGGGACCAAGATAATTGGGCTCGACCAACCGTTCTTGGATTCTTCAATGACCCCGAGTTTCAGCATACGAGCCACCTCTTTGGAGATCAACTTTCGTCGGGCCTCAGGTATCCGATAGGGCTTCAAGTTCACCCGCACATATGGCTCCGTCAGAACATCGTGTTCTATGACCCTTGTGCAGCCCGGCAATTCCGAGAACAGATCCCTGTTCTTCTGCAGCAATTCCCGACACTGATGTTTTTGGGCCTTTGTTAGCGTCTCCGCTATTGCAACTCCTCCAACCTCAACTTCTGGTTTAACCAGCAAGCATGGAGCTTCAACAGCCTCTCTGTCTTGCCACGGCTTGATGAGGTTGACGCGATACATCTGGTATGGCTTACGTCATCCTGGTTGGTGGATCTTGTAATTCACTTCACCAACCTTTTCCACCACTTCATACGGCTCTTGCCACTTGGCCAAGAACTTACTTTCCACGATAGGAATTAACACGAGGACTCTGTCACCAGGATTGAATTGCCTCACTCTGGCTGACTGGTTGTAGACCCTTGCCTGCGTCTCCTGTGCCTGGAGGAGATGTTCTTTCACGATGGGCATCACCATCGCAATCCTCTCCTGCATCAGGGCAACATGCTCGATGACGCTCATGTGGGGCGTGACCTCGGCTTCCCAGGTTTCCTTTGCTACATCCTGGAGACCCCGCAGATGTCGGCCATACAGGAGTTCAAATGTTGAGAACCCAGTAGAGGCCTGTGGAACCTCTCGGTCACACAGGCATGGTAGCGTCCAGTGTCCTGGCTCGGTCTAGAGACAACAACATCACATCACAGAGGACAGCCATCTCTGTGATACATACCTCCCATCGACTATGCGGCCATTAGCCACCTTATACTATGTACAAGAATATGACTACTATAAAAAAACTATAACTTCTAAAATACTGCCCCCACCATGTGTAAGAATATAACCATATTACTACCCCTATGCACAAGAATATAGTTATCATACCATCCCTTATGTACAGAACTATAACTACTATAATACAATACTGCCCTTATGTACAAGAATATAACTACTATAATACTACCCCTATGTACAAGAATATAACTGCTATAATACTACCCCTATGTACAAGAATATAACTACTATAATACTGCTCCTATGTACAAGAATATAACTACTATAATACTGCCCCTATGTACAAGAATATAACTACTATAACACTGCCCCTATATACATGAATATAACTACTATAATACTGATCCCTATGTACCAGAATGGATGAATAAAAAAACGGGAAAAGGAGAAAAGAAAGGGGGGCGCAGATCTTTGTGGTGTCTTGTTCTCCAGCATGTATCCCTGTCTTTAGGGAGTGGAGTAGTTGTCTGGATCTGCTGGCCTGCAGCTCAAAAACAGGTAAAACAAGCTCCTTTGCAGGAGACTCGTCAGAAAGTGCAAGAAAAAGTTTCCAGCTTGTCAGGGAGCGCTTCCAGGTGATTCATTACTTACTCCAAATCTTTCAGGAATAATCCAGTTTATTTTTATATAAACAACGCGTTTCGGCTATACATAACATTAGCCTTCATCAGGTAAAATCGATGAACCTGATGAAGGCTAATGTTATGTATAGCCGAAACGCGTTGTTTATATAAAAATAAACTGGATTATTCCTGAAAGATTTGGAGTAAGTAATGAATCACCTGGAAGCGCTCCCTGACAAACTGGAAACTTTTTCTTGCACTATGTACCAGAATATAACTACTATAATACTGCCCCTATATACAGGAATATAACTACTATAATACTGCTCCTATGTACAAGAATATAACTACTATAATATTGCTCCTATGTACAAGAATATAACTAATATAATACTGCTCCTATGTATAAGAATATAACTACTATAATACTGGTCCTCTGTACAAGAATATAACTACTATAATACTGCTCCTATGTACAAGAATATAACTGCTATAATACTGCTCCTATGTACAAGAATATAACTGCTATAATACTGCTCCTATGTACAAGAATATAACTACTATAATACTGCTCCTATGTACAAAAATATAACTACTATAATGCTGCCTCTTATAAATAAGAACATAGAGTTGAACATATAGGAAACTTTTAATATGCTGAATTTGTTGAAATGAAAATTACATAAGAGACCTGTGATGTCTGGCCATAAGTATTGTTAGAAGTATTGTTAGCTCCATATATATATGTACAGTATATATATATATATATATATATATATATATATATATATATATATATATATATACTGCTCAAAAAATAGAGGGAACACTCAAATAGCACATCCTAGATCAGAATGAATGAAATATTCTCATTGAATACTTTGTTCTGTACAAAGTTGAATGTGCTGACAACAAAATCACGCAAAAATCATAAAAGGGAAATCAAATTTATTAACCAATGGAGGCCTGGATTTGGAGTCACCACCAAAATTAAAGTGGAAAAACACACTACAGGCTGATCCAACTTTGATGTATTGTCCTTAAAACAAGTCAAAATGAGACTCAGTATTGTGTGTGGCCTCCACGTGCCTGTATGACCTCCCTACAACGCCTGGACATGCTCCGGATGAGGTTGCGGATGGTCTCCTGTGAGATCTCCTCCCAGACCTGGACTAAAGCATCAGCCAACTCCTGGACAGTCTGTGGTGCAACGTGACGGTGGATGGAGCGAGAGATGATGTCCCAGATGTGCTCAATCGGATTCAGGTCTCGGGAACGGGCGGGCCGGTCCATAGCTTCAATGCCTTCATCTTGCAGGAACTGCTGACACACTCCAGCCACATGAGGTCTGGCATTGTCCTGCATTAGGAGGAACCCAGGGCTAACCGCACCAGCATATGGTCTCACAAGGGGTCTGAGGATCTCATCTCGGTATCTAATGGCAGTCAGGCTACCTCTGGCGAGCACATGGAGGGCTGTGGGGCACTCCAAAAAAATGCCACCCCACACCATTACTGACCCACTGCCAAACCGGTCATGCTGAAGGATGTTGCAGGCAGCATATCGCTCTCCACGGCGTCTCCAGACTCTGTCACGGCTGTCACATGTGCTCAGTGTGAACCTGCTTTCATCTGTGAAGATCACAGGGCGCCAGTGACGACTTTGCCAATCCTGGTGTTCTGTTTCAAATGCCAAGCGTCTTGCACGGTGTTGGGCTGTGCGCACAACCCCCATCTGTGGACATCAGACCCTCATACCACCCTCATGGAGTCGGTTTCTAACCGTTTGTGCAGACACATGCACATTTGTGGCCTGCTGGAGGTCATTTTGCAGGGCTCTGGCATTGCTCCTCTTGTTCCTCCTTGCACAAAGGCAGAGGTAGCGGTCCTGCTGCTGGGTTGTTGCCCTCCTACGGCCCCCTCCATGTCTCCTGCTGTACTGGCCTGTCTCCTGGTAGCCCCTCCAGCCTCTGGACACTACGCTGACAGACACAGCAAACCTTCTTGCCACAGCTAGCATTGATGTGCCATCCTGGATGAGCTGCACTACCTGAGCAACTTCTGTGGGTTGTAGAGTCCGTCTCATGCTGCCACGAGTGTGAAAGCACAACCAACATTCAAAAGTGACCAAAACATCAGCCAGAAAGCATTGGTACTGAGATGTGGTCTGTGCTCCCCACCTGCAGAACCACTCCTTTATTGAGGGTGTCTTGATAATTGCCAATAATTTCCATCTATTGTCTATTCCATTTGCACAACAGCATGTGAAATTGATTGTCAATCAGTGTTGCTTCCTAAGTGGACAGTTTGATTTCACAGAAGTTTGATTTACTTGGAGTTATATTCTGTTGTTTAAGTGTTTCCTTTATTTTTTTGAGCAGTGTATACCGTACAGACCAAAAGTTTGGACACACCTTCTCATTTAAAGATTTTTCTGTATTTTCATGACTATGAAAATTGTACATTCACACTGAAGGCATCAAAACTATAAATTAACACATGTGGAATTATACACTTAACAAAAAAGTGTGAAACAACTGAAAATATGTCTTATATTCAAGGTTCTTCAAAGTAGCCACCTTTTGCTTTGATGACTGCTTTGCACACTCTTGGCATTCTCTTGATGAGCTTCAACAGGTAGTCACTGGAAATGGTCTTCCAGCAATCTTGAAGGAGTTCCCAGAGATGCTTAGCACTTGTTGGCCCTTTTGCCTTCACTCTGCAGTCCAGCTCACCCCAAACCATCTCGATTGGGTTCAGGTCTGGTGACTGTGGAGGCCAGGTCATCTGGCGTAGCACCCCATCACTCTCCTTCAAATAGCCCTTACACAGCTTGGAGGTGTGTTTGGGGTCATTGTCCTGTTGAAAAATAAATAATGGTCCAACTAAACGCAAAGCGGATGGAATAGCATGCCGCTGCAAGATGCTGTGGTAGCCATGCTGGTTCAGTATGCCTTCAATTTTGAATAAATCCCCAACAGTGTCACCAGCAAAGCATCCCCAGACCATCACACCTCCTCCTCCATGCTTCACGGTGGGAACAAGGCATGTAGATCCGTTTACCTTTTCTGCGTCGCACAAAGACACGGTGGTTGGAACCAAAGATCTCAAATTTGGACTCATCAAACCACAGCACAGATTTCCACTGGTCTTATGTCCATTCCTTGTGTTCTTTAGCCCAAACAAGTCTCTTCTGCTTGTTGCCTGTCCTTAGCAGTGGTTTCCTAGCAGCTATTTTACCATGAAGGCCTGCTGCACAAAGTCTCCTCTTAACAGTTGTTGTAGAGATGTGTCTGCTGCTAGAACTCTGTGTGGCATTGACCTGGTCTCTAATCTGAGCTGCTGTTAACCTGCGATTTCTGAGGCTGGTGACTCGGATAAACTTATCCTCAGAAGCAGAGGTGACTCTTGGTCTTCCTTTCCTGCGGCGGTCCTCATGTGAGCCAGTTTCTTTGTAGCGCTTGATGGTTTTTGCAACTGCACTTGGGGACACTTTCAAAGTTTTCCCAAGTTTTCGCACTGACTGACCTTCATTTCGTAAAGTAATGATGGCCACTCGCTTTTCTTTACTTAGCTGCTTTTTTCTTGCCATAATACAAATTCTAACAGTCTATTCAGTAGGACTATCAGCTGTGTATCCACCAGACTTCTGCACAACACAACTGATGGTCCCAACCCCATTTATAAGGCAAGAAATCCCACTTATTAAACCTGACAGGGCACACCTGTGAAGTGAAAACCATTTCCGGTGACTACCTCTTGAAGCTCATCAAGAGAGTGCCAAGAGTGTGCAAAGCAGTCATCAAAGCAAAAGGTGGCTACTTTGAAGAACCTAGAATATAAGACATATTTTCAGTTGTGTCACACTTTTTTGTTAAGTATATAATTCCACATCTGTTAATTCATAGTTTTGATGCCTTCAGTGTGAATGTACAATTTTCATAGTCATGAAAATACAGAAAAATCTTTAAATTAGGTGTGTCCAAACTTTTGGTCTGTAGTGTCTGTGTGTGTGTATATATATATATATATATATATATATAATTGTCTGCATATTACCAGTAACATTTTACCTGTACAGTATAAAGAAATTCTCTTTTTATGACTCTTTTTTTTTATCAGAATGATTTTCCACATGGTTGAATGCTATTTCTTTTCGATCTGATACTTTTTAAGCCACTTGACATATCCCCAGAGGGATCCGCAGTTATAAAGATGACTTTTATAACTTTACTAGCGTGGAAGCAACAGGTGGCTTGTTTATTGACGTCTTCAAGCTGTAACACTCAGAATACACACTGGGTTAAACATAACATCTGCTGCTCTGACATATTATCCAAAAATGCGCAACGAGTCAGTTTGGTAAGGCTCCTTATGACATATGACATCATAGACTTTATTCAACCCCTGTCCAGTAGTCGCTGTTGAGATGACCATGGTTTAGATATAGGGGGTCCTGCTGCGACCCCTGGAGACCCACTGGTATCACTGGAGAATAATACAGTCACTTGTTGACGTTTTCCTTAGTGACGCTGTAGCAATTGTCTCACAGAAGACATGTTTGGTCTACCAAAGGAAGAGATGCAATTTTTAGTGGCTCTCAGTCAAGGATTTTAGAGGGAGACTTTAGCAAAAAATCTGATTACCTCTTTCCGTTCTTTGGTTTTCTGAACTTAGTGACTCCAATTTTTATGACAATGCAAACCTTAAAGGGGGTGCTGAACATAAAATGATGAGACGTTGTCTGAGTGGTCAGCCATGATCTGAAGATGAACTAGCAGAAGGTGTTTGTAACATACCTGGCGGCGTCCTTGCATAGTGGTCCATCTCCCACTGTGCAAGAGCGCGCACTTGATCTCCAGTCCAGACTGCCACTTTGGCTTCTTTCCATGTTGTCTGCTTTGCTCTTGCAGTTTAGGGCGACGCCCACCGAACTTCCTGATTCTTGTAGCTGCTGCAGACACACCCCTAATGCGTCCTCAGCCTATTGCTGTCTGTCACCTGGTATTTAACCCAGCTCCTCCCTGGAATCCATGCCTGAGCATCTTGTTCTGTCAGTTGGCTTCTGGTCGCTGACATGCCAGGTCCTGTCTATGTTTCCTGCCTTATGTTATCAGTTCCCGTGTCTGAACTGTGTCCTGTCTGTGCACTCTAGCCAGCTGTCTCTCTGCCTTCCTGGAGGCTGTATTTCCAGGCCTGTCTGAACACGCTCCTAGCCTGTTTGTCTCGCCCTCTGGGGGCCGCATACAAAGACTCGCTCCTGTATTTGTTGCAGTACAGTTCCTGTCTGAACTGTCTCCTAGCTTCCTACCTGTTTTGTTTTATGTTCGTTTGTTCCCTTTTTCTGCAGTGTCTGAACCAGCGCTTGGCTTTACCTAGGCTCGTTCCTGTATTTTGTTGCAGTAACTGTTCTTGTCTGAACTGTCTCCTAGTTTCTTACCTGTTTTGTCTTTATGTCCGTTTGCTCCCTTTTTCTGTAGAGTCTGAACCTGCACCTAACTTCTACTCGTTGTCATTGTACTTCCGTTTGTGAGTTGGAGTCCTTTCGCTACTTCTTTGCAAGTACCTTGTGTGTATCTGGTTCTGCTTTTCTTTTCCAGTCTGTTCCATGTGAACAGAGCCCTATCCCTTTTGCTTTGTCTTTGTTTACCTCTTCGGCGATTTATCTCAGCCTTGTCCACCGCGTCTGCGGTTTCGCTCTGCTCAGCCTTGTCCACCGCGTCTGCGGTTTCGCTCTGCTCAGCCTTGTCCACCGCATCTGCGGTTTCGCTCTGCTCAGCCTTGTCCACCGAGTCTGCGGTTTCGCTCTGCTCAGCCTTGTCCACCGCGTCTGCGGTTTCACTCTGCTCAGCCTTGTCCACCGCGTCTGCGGTTTCGCTCTGCTCAGCCTTGTCCACCGCGTCTGCGGTTTCGCTCTGCTCAGCCTTGTCCACCGCATCTGCGGTTTCGCTCTGCTCAGCCTTGTCCACCGAGTCTGCGGTTTCGCTCTGCTCAGCCTTGTCCACCGCGTCTGCGGTTTCACTCTGCTCAGTCTTGTCTACCGCACCTGCGGTTTCGCTCTGCTCAGCCTTGTCTACCGCGTCTGCGGTTTCGCTCTGCTCAGCCTTGTCTACCGCACCTGCGGTTTCGCTTTACTCTGTTTGTTTACCGCATCTGCGGCTCTGAACTCGTCTCCCAGTCTGTACTGGACCCTACCCAGCCTGCGCTGTGGTCTGCCTGTTCCTGTATTCCCCGGTGTGGGTCAACAGCCATGTCCGGAGTTTGACCTGGAGTAGACCCTGGTCCCTCTGCTCGGTTCCTCCCTGGTGCACTGGCGTCGTATGCCGTCGTGCGACCTTGGTCGGATCGGGCAGATACTTAGTTACGCCCCTCCAGGCACTCTCCGGTTCATGGCACAGTGGAACCACTAAACACACACACGCCAGTCAGTCTGGGCGTGTGATTACAGCATGCTCAGGCCATGGTTCCCGTTGAGCCCCACGGCCTTCGCTCTCTGAGACGTTTTTCAGCGAATACGTGCGTCTAGAAGAAATGTATTTATTTTTATTTTTTTGCTACCAGCTGAGTTCCAGGCGAATTACGCACCCGTCCAGATGGATCTATCTGCACTCGTTCCTGCGGATCCGCCACGGTACTATGGGGATCCAAGACTGAGTCGTGCATTTGTGGAGCAATGCTTGCTACACTTCAAGTTCTACTCTCTTTGTTTTCCCACCGATCGGGTTAAGGTGGGATTCATTATGTCTAACCTAGCGGGTGATGCCTTGGAATGGATCAACCCCCTATGGGAAACACAGGGTCCTATCCTCCTGGACCTTCAGGCCTTCCTGGTGGCCTTTCTAATGGTCTTTGATGACCCTAACCCGGAGTCTCCTGTTGAAGCTTCACTTCCCAATATCCCGGAGCAACCCCAATGGGTAATGTGTGTGGGTAGCGCACTAGTCCTCCTGCCCGAAGAGACTACTGCCCATCCAGAATCCACACAGGATGACTACACTCTCCGGAATACTTCTCCCAACCTCAAGAGGCAGTCCAGACGTGCTAGGCGTAGAGGCAAGCCGTCACGCCAGGGTCTGTCCTCCCAAAGACCTCCTGACCCCAACCTTGAAGTCCCTGTTGAAGCTTCACTTCCCAGTATCCCGGAGCAGCCCCGATGGGTAATGTGCATGGGTAGCGCACCAGTTCTCCTGCCCGAAGAGACTGCTGCCCACCCAGAATCCACACAGGACTTCCTGCACCCGGTATCTGATACTTCACCCACTTTAACCGGTGAGCCTGTCCAAGGGTACTCCGAAGCAGTGATTACCTCCGAGTCTCTACACCCCTCCGACCAGGCGGAGGACCTCCTGTTGTCTACTGAACCCTTCGGGGAGCTACCTGGTAGCGAATGGACAGAGACTTTCCTATACTCTGCACCTGATACCTCGCCCGCTTCATCCAGTGAGTCCGACCTAATGTACTCCGAAGCAGAGGTTACCCCCGAGTCTCTATACCCCTCTGACCAGGTGGAGGACCTCCAGTTGTCTCCTGAACCCTTCGGGGTGCTACCTGGTAGCGAATGGACAGAGACTTTCCTATATTCTGCACCTGATACCTCGCCCGCTTTGTCCAGTGAGTCCGACCTAGTGTACTCCGAAGCAGAGGTTACCCCCGAGTCTCTGCACTCCTCCAACCCGGCGGAGGACCTCCAGTTGTTTCCTGAATCCTCCGGGGTACCACCAGATAACAAAGGGACGGTGACTTTTCTACACCTTGTACCTGATACCTCACCTATTTCATCCTGTGAACTTGACAAGATGTACCCTGAAGCAGAGGTTACCCCCGAGTCTCTGCACCCCTCCAACCCGGCGGGGGACTTCCAGTTGTCTCCTGAACCCTCTGGGGTGCTACTTGATAATGAGTGGAGAGAGACTTCCTTGTGTGCTGTTCCTGGTATTCCATCCGTTTCGTCTGGTGCTGAGGATGGCTGCATAGGAGGTAGCATCCTAGCTACCCAGATGAGACCAGTTTTTCCTGTGGACAGTAGAAGTAATCTCCTTGAAGAGAAGGATTGGCCCTCAAATTCCCTGCGGAAGATTCTGGCAGGCCTGAAGAAGAGGGGGCGTAAGGGGGGGTACTGTAAAATACCTGGCGGCGTCCTTGCATAGCGATCCATCTCCCACTGTGCAAGAGCGCGCACTTAATCTCCAGTCCAGACTGCCACTTTGGCCTCTTTCCATGTTGTCTGCTTTGCTTTGCTCTTGCTGTTTAGGGCAACGCCCACCAAACTTCCTGATTCTTGTAGCTGCTGCAGACACACCCCTAATGCGTTCTCAGCCTATTGCTGTCTGTCGCCTGGTATTTAACCCAGCTCCTCCCTGGAATCCATGCCTGAGCATCTTGTTCTGTCAGTTGGCTTCTGGTCGCTGACATGCCAGGTCCTGTCTATGTTTTCTGCCTTACGGTATCAGTTCCCGTGTCTGAACTGTGTCCTGTCTGTGCACTCTAGCCAGCTGTCTCTCTGCCTTCCTGGAGGCTGTATTTCCAGGCCTGTCTGAACACGTTCCTAGCCTGTTTGTCTCGCCCTCTGGGGGCCGCATACCCAGACTCGCTCCTGTATTTGTTGCAGTACAGTTCCTGTCTGAACTGTCTCCTAGCTTCCTACCTGTTTTGTCTTTATGTCCGTTTGCTCCCTTTTTCTGCAGTGTCTGAACCAGCACTTGGCTTTACCTAGGCTTGTTCTTGCATTTTGTTGCAGTAACTGTTCTTGTCTGAACTGTCTCCTAGCTTCTTACCTGTTTTGTCTTTATGTCCGTTTTCTCCCTTTTTCTGCAGTGTCTGAACCAGCACTTGGCTTTACCTATGCTCGTTCTTGCATTTTGTTGCAGTAATTGTTCTTGTCTGAACTGTCTCCTAGCTTCCTACCTGTTTTGTCTTTATGTCCGTTTGCTCCCTTTTTCTGTAGAGTCTGAACCTGCACCTAACTTCTACTCGTTGTCATTGTACTTCCGTTTGTGAGTTGGAGTCCTTTCGCTACTTCTTTGCAAGTACCTTGTGTGTATCTGGTTCTGCTTTTCTTTTCCAGTCTGTTCCGTGTGAACAGAGCCCTATCCCTTTTGCTTTGTCTTTGTTTACCTCTTCGGCGATTTATCTCAGCCTTGTCCACCGCGTCTGCGGTTTCGCTCTGCTCAGCCTTGTCCACCGCGTCTGCGGTTTCGCTCTGCTCAGCCTTGTCCACCGCGTCTGCGGTTTCGCTCTGCTCAGCCTTGTCCACCGCGTCTGCGGTTTCGCTCTGCTCAGCCTTGTCCACCGCGTCTGCGGTTTCGCTCTGCTCAGTCTTGTCCACCGCGTCTGCGGTTTCGCTCTGCTCAGCCTTGTCCACCGCGTCTGCGGTTTCGCTCTGCTCAGCCTTGTCTACCGCACCTGTGGTTTCGCTTTACTCTGTTTGTTTACCGCATCTGCGGCTCTGAACTCGTCTCCCAGTCTGTACTGGACCCTACCCAGCCTGCGCTCTAGTCTGCCTGTTCCTGTATTCCCCAGTGTGGGTCAACAGCCGTGTCCGGAGTCTGACCTGCATTAGACCCTGGTCCCTCTGCTCGGTTCCTCCCTGGTGCACTGGCGTCGTATGCCGTCGTGCGACCTTGGTCGGATCGGGCAGATACTTAGTTACGCCCCTCCAGGCACTCTCCGGTTCATGGCACAGTGGAACCACTAAACACGCACACGCCAGTCAGTCCAGGCGTGTGCATTACAGTGTTTAATTTCTTTGAAGCACCATCACAAAAAAATTAAGCATTACACCGTGCCTACATAAATGAAAGGTCTGTCCATCTCATTCACGAACATTCAACCCTTCCTTGTAGCAACTTTCTGCTTTGGTTAAGCAATGGCTTTCCTGGGCAGAGAATCCCACTCCATTAACTAAGAAAGCTCCATTAAAGGGGTTGTCCGGTCAAAAACGATAAGTCTGCAGTCACACTGTGTGTAAGTACATACAAGTGTATGGAACGAGGCTGTGCCCACTGGTCAGGGGTATGGATAACTCATACATACCCTCCGTTACCAGGTCTAAAACCGGCAAATCCCCGCAGTAGACAGTGTGTGCGTTGGGGGGATTCATAAGTCTGCAGTCACACAGAGTGTCTGCAGAATTATCAATTTGGAACGGCCAACCCCTTTAAGACAATTAAATATGGGTTTATAAACCAAACGACCCCTAAAAATTCAGATTAATTAGTAGCAATGACTCTCCAGCTAATGGTAGGTTTCAGTGGCCTATTGTGGTGAAGGCGCAGGGGATCCAAATTCTATGAGGATGCAAAGTTTTGCACTCCTTGCAGCTTTTTCTTGGAGTTGCAAAGGGTTAGTAATTGCGCGTCTTCCAGGCGCTGCTTTAACATAGGTTAATACCACAGCTTCAAAGGAAGAGTCCAGCTGTCAAGATGAGTTTATCACCTTCTGCTGCGTTCTGCATACTCAGTGACCGAGAAAAAGCTCTCAGTATGAAGAAGTGAGCTTTGTCATCTTGGTCACTGCCTATGCAGAGCATAGCAGCCAGTTACAAACTCATCTTGATTGCTGTGCTCTGCATAGGCAGCCACAGAGATGTTAAAGGTAGCCCTGTGCGCTCCCACAGTCCCATCCCTTTCCCCTCACTTGTAATTTTGTGACAGGACAGAGACTTTCTGGAGACAAAGAGAAATGCAACATGGGAAATCCTTTTTTAATAATGCATGATCTTTAAATAAACTTAACTTGGTACAACCTCCTTAAAGGCTATGTTCACACAACATTGCTTTATGGTGGATTCCAACTGGAATCTGCATGAGAAAAAGCGCTTCAGAACCGCTGCAAAAAATGAACATAATGCAGAGCAATGCAAAAATGATATTGCTGTGCACATGTTCAGTCTTTTGTTACTTCTTTTAACCACGTCAGGGTTTAGAAACTGTGACGCGGTTAAAAGAAGAAGAATGTTCATTATATAGTCTGCTTGCAAGTTATAGTTTAAATTTAAAAAAAAGGATTCATGGAGCCGCCGCAAAAATGAAGGCAAAAGAAGCCGCTTTAGTTTTCCTGAAACTGCCTCTCCTATGAAAACTTTGTCAGGTCCGCCGGTGATTTAAAGATGTCATATGCACATAGCTTTAAAGAGGATCTTTTTGTGGATTTTTTTTATTTAAACCGAGTACCTTTTCCAATAGGTGCAGCTCCACTGATTTTGGAACAGTTCTTCTTCTTTTGTTCCCCTCTGTTCCAAAGTTATGTTACCCAGTAAAAAAGAAACATATTTTTCCTTCAACCAACCAGGCACATACCCCAGAACTCCTTTGTGTGCACGGCCATGTTTTAATTGGCTGGCATCAATAGAGAAAAAGCAAAATACTCACAGAGAAGTTCTGTAGTATATGGTCAGTTGTTAAAAGGAAAATCTGCACTGTTCTTTCATGGGGGACGTAAATTTGTCTCTCCTTCTTGAGAGTGACATGCTAGTGTAAGGAGACTTATAAACCATGCAATGCTCCTTGGAGAAATTAAATATGCAAATTACCTCTTCAGCGAGGTTAGAGGACTTGAACTCTAGTGCTACCTACTGGAAGTAGCAATTATAAAAGTCAATATTGAGCCTTTAAAGACTTGCTACATGACTTAGGAAAAAAACCTAACCACAATCTCAAATTGAAGACACATGTTTTAGGGTGTTGCTCCTCCTCAGTGCAAAGCATGAGATCTGATTTTGCTGTATGAGCAGTCCTCTTCCATTGGATGAAACAATGGAATGGCACCGGTCTGGGATGTGAGTATGTGCTTTTTTTATTTTATATGGGGCACTGTTCATTTAAGAAGAGGCTGTACAAATAGTGTACCATGTGGCGCCCCTGAGGGTTCAGTCGCCACAGGGGTACTGCACCTCAGTTAGAGGTGTGGTATCTCCTCTTCCAGGTAAGGATGGAGCATCACTCAGGACCCCACTTCACCACTCAACACTACACCACTCCTGTCCTAAAGGGGGCCTAAATGCACCAGGGTGCTGCCCCGGCCCGGGATAGAGGAAATGGGGGGAACCAAAGATAGCGGGAACCATGTAGTGGGTGAGGGTGGAGGACACACTTTTAGGAAACACTTATTCATTCTTATATAATCTAGGGCCATCTTAAGTTCAAGGTCATTGATTGAGGGTCTTCTGTCAGGGTCCAGCAAGAGGCTGGAGCTGGCGGAAGGTTCGCGGTCCTCGTACTCTGGCCTTGAGACGAGGAGCGGGTCAGAGTTAACCACTGTCTCTGCCCAGTCAAGGTCCTGACCTAAGAAGGCCTTGGAGGGGAGCAGAGGAGATAGGCTCCACAGGCAAAAGGATCCCAGGGAATACGGACGGAGCGGAGTCGCCACCTGTATTCTTTACTCTGGCCTAGTCAGAGGGATTCCTGCTGCAAGAGGGGTGACCGGCCCCCGATATCTGACTTTGTTACTTCACGTCTCACTCAGAAAAGCCCGGAGGCTTAGTGGATCCCAGGGGGATACGGACGGAGTGGAGTCGCCACCTGTATCTCTCACACTGCGTTTATCCAGTGAGACCTGGCCTTACACTACATTGAACCACACACAGTCAGGAGAAGACTTAGTGGGAGAACTTACCAAGGAGAGGAACACACACCAGAGGGGTCTCGACAGGTGCTCCTGATCTACCTGGGAAGTGCTGAACCCCCTTCCCGGTGGCTGCAGTACGCCGCGAGGAGCAGAGGGAAGCTTTGCGGCTGAAAGTACATCTGAAAGTGAGTAAAGACCCGGATGACTTCACACACCGCCTCAGCCTGTTATTTCCTGCGTGGCACTGCACCCACCATTCCTTCTCACACTGCCCTGAGGCCTGCTCCGCATGTGGGGAGCCGTCCCATCTTAGCTGCCCGTAAAACCGGCCTCAGTGGACTGTAGCAGCGCTGGTGCCCATCACCGGAAACCGCAGGTGGCGTAGTCGAAATACCACTCTTACTTGAAAGCCCATTATTTTTAATGTGACAGCCCTGGGCACGGAACGGGTCTAGGCCACGACTGCCTCCCCCTGCTACCCCTACACTGACCCGGCTCCGAGTACCCCACTGCTCAGGGAGAGCGAGGCGTCACAACAACCCCTTTCAATTCCCAATGCAGGTATTTTTTTTGTGATCCCCCCTCAGTAGATATCAGCTGACCTCAGTAACTTTTGTTTGCAACATAAATATCATCATAACCTATGCATCATGACACAAAATGCAATTTCTGCTAGCTTTGAATACTGGGGAAACGAAATGAACAAAATTTACATTAAAGCTAAAAATGTTCCGGATCCATCTGAGCCCTGTAGACCAGAAAGGTGAATTTCAATTTCAGTGTCTGCACAGCTGCATTGCCGTGTCTAATGGAAGATATACCCACAGGTAAGCTGCCAGGAAACCTTGAGGCCAAGGTGAGGCTGCATTATTATTGTCTGCGTAATAATATTCGGCTGAAATTCTCGGCACAAGGTCAGATGTAGTCCCGGTAGGTATGGTTTAAAGCACCACTGAATACAACTTTATTAGTATCGCAGACTTGTTATGTATCCTAGCACCACATATATTAAGCAATAAAGAAATACTTCTTCAATCTCCGATACCTTTGACTAAATTCAGGGTCTGTTTGCCTCCTATAATCAATGAGCTAACTACCAAAGTGTAGCATCGGCGTCTCTGCCTCCTGCCCGGCAGAGACGCCGCCTCCCTTACCGCCGCGGTCCTTCTCCGGTGTCTTCTGGCCTCTCTGCAGCTGGTGCTGGTGCATGCAGCTTCCCCGGCTCTGTGCTTAAGACGCGCGCGCTCCCTCCTTCTTACAGGGGCCGCGCGCGCCGTCCTAAAATATCCCCGGCTAATGGCCGGAGGACTTCCCCTATAAAAGGCACCTCCTCCAATATGGAGGTGCCTGTGCAAGGTTGTAGCTTTGTGTTTGATACTCTGCTTCAGCCCTCAGGTCCCGCTGCTAGCCTGACTACTAGTCCAGCCTGCCAGCCTGACTACAAGTCCAGTCCGTCTGCTTGTCTACTCTCCAGCCCAACAGTCTGTCTACAGTCCAGTCCGCCAGTCTGTCTATTGGCTCTGTCCCCCTGCTTACCTGGAGGCTCCCGCCTGTCACTTGCCGTGACCACCTGATAGCCTACCTAGAGGCTCCTGCCTGTCACTTGCCATGACCACCTGACAGCCTACCTACAGGCCCCTGCCTGTCACTTGCCGTGACCACCTGACAGCCTACCTAGAGGCTCCTGCCTGTCACTTGCCGTGACCACCTGACTGCCTACCTAGAGGCTCCTGCTCATTACTTGCCTTGCCTGCCTGACAGCCTACCTAGAGACTCCCGCTTCTTACCTACCGTGCCTACCTGTCAGCCTACCTGGAGGCTCCTGCTTGTTCCTGCCGTGTCTGCCAGTCCGTCTGTCCGGACCACCCGTCAGCCTGCTTGCCGTGCTCATCTGCTGAACCGGTCAGTCCTTGCCATCTGACCCGTGGGTGTCACCTGCTCTCTTACAAGGTCGTCCCCAGAGTAGCACCTGGTCCCTCTGCTCGGTCCCTCCCTGGTCACGGAGTCGATTGAGCCGCTGTACAACCCAGGTCGGTCCGAGTTGATACCTAGTTACGCCCCTCTGGGTCCCTCCTTGCACCGCAGCACAGAGGTTCCACCACCCGAATCCGTAACACAAAGTAGCAGTTTCACCTGCAAAAGGGTCCCACAGCTGTGGAGGTAGAGGGAAAAACAGGAGATAGATACGTAACCTCAGACGCATATGATGAGGAATGTTGTGCTTTGTGGTCTCTCTAAGATAGAATAGCACATTATAGGGTTAAAGGGTTACTCCCAGGGGCTTAATGATCCATGGTCACAAAGGTCACGACCGTGTGGGTGAGGGACCCATCACCCACCGATGTCAATGCAAACTTCAACTGGACGTGCGTCCTCGGACTCATTCAGCTGTAGTGTATTGAAGCGCAGGGGTCCGTAAGTTGCAATACCCGCTGCCGGCCAGCCAGAGGCCAGCAGCTGACGTCGGCGTGCACGTGAATGGGGGCTCAAGGCAGTGAGCGGAGGGAAAATGAGTAGAATAATATTTGTTTTCTATGCATTAAAGAACAGCCGCAGAATGGGGTACATATACCAGGATGGGGGGGGGGATATATGTACTGGGGAAGGGCCCAGAATAAGGGTCATTTATACCAGTTGAGGGCCCAGAATAAGGGCATATATAGCAGATGGGGCCCAGGATAAGGGACATATATGCCAGGTTGGGGGACATATATCAGGATGGTTAGCATAACGGACATATATAGTTGTGCTCAAAAGTTTACATACCCCGGGAGAATTTTTGCTTTCTTTGGATGTTTTTGCTTGTCATTAAGGTTTAAAAAGAGAAAACAGAGTAGTTTGACAATAAATGGCTTCACCCAACCAAAAACCATGAGTGGAGTAAAAGTTTTTTTGTTATCATTCATATTCTCTGAAACAAGGCCAAGAAAGGAAAAATTCTGCCGGGGTAAGTAAACTTTTGAGCACTACTGTATACCAGGATGTGCCCAGGTTGAGGGGACATTTACACCAGAATAGGGGATATATATGCCAGGATGGGGTCCAGGATAAGGCACAAATATACTACGATGGGAAACCTATACACCAAGATGTGCCCAGGATGGGGAACATATATACAAGGATGGGGAACATACAGTTAGGTCCATATATATTTGGACAGAGACAACATTTTTCTAATTTTGGTTCTAGGCATTACCACAATGAATTTTAAACAAAACAATTCAGATGCAGTTGAAGTTCAGACTTTCAGCTTTAATTTGAGGGTATTCACATTCAAATTGGATGAAGGGTTTAGGAGTTTCAACTCCTTAACATGCGCCACCCTGTTTTTAAAGGGATCAAAAGTAATTGGACAATTGACTCCAAGGCTATTTCATGGACAGGTGTGGGCAATCCCTTCGTTATGTCATTCTCAATTAAGCAGATAAAAGGCCTGGAGTTGATTTGAGGTGTGCTGCTTGCATTTGGAAGGTTTTGGTGAGAAGTAAACATGCGGTCAAAGGAGCTCTCCATGCAGGTGAAACACGCCATCCTTAAGCTGCAAAAACAGAAAAAAACATCTGAGAAATTGCTACAATATTAGGAGTGGCAAAATCTACAGTTTGGTGCATCCTGAGAAAGAAAGAAAGCACTGGTGAACTCATCAATGCAAAAAGACCTGGGCGCCCACGGAAGACAACAGTGGTGGATGATCGCAGAATAATCTCCATGGTGAAGAGAAACCCCTTCACAACAGTCAACCAAGTGAACAACACTCTCCAGGAGGTAGGCGTATCAATATCCAAATCTACCATAAAGAGAAGACTGCATGAAAGTAAATACAGGGATCACTGCACGTTGCAAGCCACTCATAAGCATCAAGAATAAAAAGGCTAGACTGGACTTTGCTGAAAACATCTAAAAAAACCAGCACAGTTCTGGAAGAACATTCTTTGGACATATGAAACCAAGATCAACCTCTACCAGAATGATGGAAAGAGAAAAGTATGGCGAAGGCGTGGTACAGCTCATGATCCAAAGCATACCACATCATCTGTAAAACACTGCGGAGGCAGTGTGATGGCTTGGGCATGCATGGCTGCCAGTGGCACTGGGTCACTAGTGTTTATTGATGATGTGACACAGGACAGAAGCAGCCGAATGAATTCTGATGTATTCAGAGCCATACTGTGTGCTCAGATCCAGCCAAATGCAGCCAAACTGATTGGTCGTCATTAGTGTTGAGCCACCCCCGTAGTGTTCGAGTTCGGTTCGGTTCGTCGAACACCCGTGTGTTCGCCGAACTGTTCGTCGAACTGTTCGTCGAACACCTTCGAACACCGTTAAAACCAATGGCAGGCAAACAAAAACACATAGAAACACATAGAAAACACCTTCAAAGGTGTCCAAAAGCTGACAAACTGCTCAGAAGACACAACTAACACATGGAAAAGTGACAAGTACATATAGTCATGCGAAAAGAAAAGAGGTGGAGGAGTAAAAGGAGGGGGAGACACAGATATAGGCATGTCATGCCCTTCTAAAATCCAAAAAGTGAGAAGCCGACACGTTCAGTCCGCTCCTGCCCGTGCCACCTCCGTGTCGCCGGGTTTGTGCCAGAGCCGCGGTGAACCCTGACGGCCAGCCCCCCTCTCCCAATACTGGTGCCTGTCCGCTGGTGGGTCGAGCGAGCCCCCCTGTGGTGGAGGCAGCTCTAAGCTTTTTAATTTAAATTGTCTCTCTAATTTGAATAAATACACTTTAAATCCATTTACAAGGATCTATTGGAGAGCAAGTCTCATGCCAGCAGCCGCGTAATTCCAGCTCCAGTAGCGTCCACTAAAGCTGCTGCAGTTAAAAAGCTTTTATAAGGATCGAGCTCGGCTGTCCACCGCAAGGCATCCTACTGCCAGTCCGAGCCCCTATGCCTTGGGGTGCCTCCTGATGCTCTTCACTGAGTATCCCGTGGTCCCGAAGCATTTCCTTTGAAAAAATGAAGTGTCCAAACTACAGGTGGTGTAGCTTGCTTAACAGCCGGGATAATCCGCTGACTAGCAGACACTGCTACTAGGCACAAAGTATTTCCTGGGCTAGATGCAGTTAAAAATTTGTAATTAGATACTCTCGTTGGATGCTGAGAAAGCATTCCATAGAGTCTCCTGGCACGCCATATATGATTCTCTTAAAAAGCTTGGGGTAGGGGTCTAGGGGACCCTTTTATAGCCAAAATCACGGCCCTGTATCGCAATACGTCACCTAGGCTGAAGATAAATGGAACTGTAGCACCCTGAGGGCTCGGTTGCTACAGAGGTATTGCACCTCACCCAGAAGTGTGATATCTCACTCTCAGGTAAGGATGGAGTGTGGATCAGGACCCGACACCTGCATGCATTACACCACATTGCCGTGGGGCAGGGCGACCAATATGCTCCTGAGATGGGCACGACAGTCCCTGTCCCTGGCTGGAGTGGGGGGAGGGAACACTGAGGAAGGGGAACCCTGTAGTGCAGGAGCAGGGAGGAAGCAGTTCCTGGGTGCATTGAGAAGGGAGTATAAAAGGTGGGCACCATCTTAGTTCAGTGCAGAGAAGTCTGAGCAGAAGTGGCAGGGAGCAGGGGCTCTGCATGAGCTCTGCTCCGGAGGCGGGCCTAGTAACAGAGGCCCAGGCCTGGAAGAGGGAGAAGGAAGGAAGAGGAGCTGAGAAGGCTCCAGGAACGAGGAACGAAGGGATCTCAGGGGTGCGGACGGGCGAGTCGCCACCGCACGCCCGAATCCACCTGCGTGGAGGGGTCAGGCCAAAGGGGAGACCGGTCCCCGAAACTAGTGGAGGCAGGAAACGACCCTCAGCTAGAAACAGGAGGCTGTGACATTTTATGTGGCGCAGCCCCTCGCTACACCCGCTAGGAAGGCACCACATAGGGTCAGGGAAACTGGCGCCAAGTTTACCAAGAGGAGGCCCGAGGCAGCCGGACAGAAGGGTTGGTAAGAAAGGCCAGACAAAGGACACACAAAGGGGGTCCTGTGAAGCACTCCAAAGGTATCTGGGAGTTGTCTGAGCCCCTCACCTGGTGAGCACAGTACGACGTGGGCAGCCGTTACCTGCAGACGTGGTCTGGATAATAAGAACTGTGAGTAAAGGCCCTGGACTGCATCACTGACTCCGTGTCATTACTGCTGCTGCCCTGCACCATCACCCCCATCCTCCGCATACACTGCCCTGAGGCTATACTCCTCCCGTGGGGAGTTATGCTACGCTCTGCTGCACCCACAACACCAGCCTCAGCGGTCTGCCCTGGAGCGGCGGTTCACTCTGACCGCAATCCACGGGTGGCGTAGTCGGACATTTAAACATCAAAACCACATAAATAGTTCCGCCACTGGTTTGACCGCCCTGAGCCACGGAACCGGGTTGCCGCCACGGAGACTACAACCACCAGCATCCACCAAAAAGGGTCCGGCTCCGGGTGTCCCAAGGCCCAGGGGGCGAGTCAGAACATTTTCATCACCTTTCACAATCACCAATGGGACAAGGCAGGGATGTTCTCTGTCCCCTCTCTTATACATCCTAGTGACGGAGCACCTGCTCTCATCAATTCGCCATAACCCCAATATTAGGTGGATTGAGGTGGGAGGCACCGAGTACAAGTGCTCTCTATTTTCTGATGATGTCCTAGTATATATCACTCAATCACATATATCCATCCATGCTGTTATGGCTGAAATAGATCACTTTGTTACATGGTCAAATTTTAAAATCAATGCAGCGAAGTCTGAGGCCCTCGATGTCTCCCTCCCCAAATCCATATAGGATTCCATCCAGTCCAACTTTCCCTTTGCCTGGCCCTCACAGGGTATCAAATACTTAGGAATTCCTATTCATAGAGACCTCTCCCATCTATGTTATCTTAATTTTGGGCCCTTTATTGAACAACTCCATACAGACCACGGTTGGCAAGTTAGAACTGTAAGATTTACTACGTGAACCACTGGTGTTTTGTGGAAAAGCACATGTACACTATGTTCCAAATTATTATGCAAAAAGTGTTTAGGAGTGATAAGGGAAGAATTTGTTTGTTTGTCAGTTAAACTCATTGATGGTGATGTGTGTCAGGGCTCTTTATATCACTGTAAGCAATTGCAGACACCTGTGCTAATTAGTTTGGCAGGTGTGTCCAATGAAAGGCAAGACTACTTAAGAAGGCTGTCTCACATTATTAAGCAGCCTACATTTTCTGCCAAAATGGGAAAGAAAAAGGATGTGTCGGCTGCTGAGAAGCAACAAATTGTGGAGTGTTTAGGTCAAGGCATGACTACAATCAACATTGTGCGATGATCAGGATGAAGTGTCTTGGCAATCAAGAAGTATGTAGCTGATTCACAGTACACACGTGTGCGTGCTGATAAGGGCAAATTGAGGACTCTTTCCTACAGGCAATTACGTCAGGTTGAAAGAGCAGCGGCAAAAAAGCCTTGTCATAGCAGCAGACAAGTTTTTGAAGCTGCTTGTGCCTCCAACGTCCCCCGAACAACAAGATGCAGGGTCCTTCAGAGGTTTGCAGCTGTGCATACGCCATCCTGTCGACCTCCTCTATCCACTTCACACAAGCAGAAACGGCTCCAGTGGGCCAAACATTACATGAAGACTGATTTCAAAACTGTTTTGTTCACGGATGAGTGCCGTGCAGCGCTCGATGGTCCAGATGGATGGAGTGGAGGATGGCTGGTTGATGGACACCCCACGCAAACACGGCTACAGCGCCAACAAGGAGGAGGTGGAGTAATGTTTTGGGCTGGAATCATGGGGAGAGAGATTGTCGGCCCCTTTAGGATCCCTGAAGGCGCTAAAGATGAACTCCATAATGTATGTGGATTTTCTCAAACAGCACTTCCTGCCATGGTTCAAGAAGAAGAACCGTGTATTTCACAGCAAGATCATTTTTCTGCATGATAATGCACCATCTCATGCTGCACATAAAACATCTGCATCTCTGGCTGATATGGGCATAAAAGGGGACAAACTTATGGTGTGACCCCCATGCTCCCCTGACCTCTACCCCATTCAGAACCTTTGGAGCATCATTAAAAGGAGTGTCTATGATGGCGGGAGGCAGTTCACATCTAAGCAACAGCTCTGGGAGGGTATTCTGTCCTCATGCAAAACAATTGAAGCAGAAACCATCCAAAACCTGACAAATTCAATGGACGAGAGAGTTCAGAAGCTCCTTTCGAACAAGGGGTCCTATGTGAAAATGTAACATCACCTAGAATAAAGTTTTGAGTTGAAAACTGTTTGATTTCAGTTTCTAACAACCTGCTAATGCTTATAATTTCAAAAATGACCATTTTTTTGGTCTTTATTAAAATGAAAAGGTTGATCGAAAAGTTTGGGGGATCTAAGAGTGTGGCAACCCAGTAGTCATGATTACTTCGAATTCTGACAATATGAGGGTCATGCTGCAGGTAGTGCAGCAAGAAGGCACTTATGTGTCTTGCGCATCTCGGAGCCCCAAAATTATTTTCCGGGCTAGATGCAGCTAAAAATTATTATTAATTTTAAATCTGGTGAAGCTTTAGTATAGATGGCCTAATAGGATCAGTGCTGCACACTGCTACAAAGCACAAATTATTTTCCAGTCAAGATACAGATAAACATGATTAGTAATTTTAAATCTGGTGGAGCTTATTATAGATGGCCTAATAGAATCAGTGCTGCACACTGCTACAAAGCCCAAATTATTTTCCAGCCAAGATACAGATAAACATGATTAGTAATTTGAAAGCTTAAAACGGTTGGTAGGGTGATTTTAACCAATCATCAAGCTTTTACTCTCCCCAGGATGACACAGGGGTAGAAAAGTCGTTTCGGATCCATGATTTGTTCATCTTTATGAACGTGAGTCTGTCTACATTATCAGTGGAGAGCCCGTGCGCTTATCTGTCAGCACACCACCAGCAGTGCTGAACACACGTTCAGACAGAACGCTGGCTGCGGGGCATGACAAGATCTCCAAGGCGTAAGTGGCTAGCTCCGGCCATTTATCCAGATTGGAAGCCCAAAAAGAGCAAGGGTCCAGTCAGGGCAGGCGTCAGCACCCGGCGTACCCGGGCAAGTGCCGAGGCCCTGGAAAATCAGAGGGGCCCAGCCGCCCACTCACTGTCGGGGCCGGGCCCACACACCCACCCGCCCACTCACTGTCGGGGCCGGGCCCACACACCCACCCGCCCACTCACTGTCGGGGCCCTGGCCGCTTCCTCGGCACCTGTTCAGGGACGCAGGCGCTGCTTGATTGCCGGCACTTCCCCCAGACATGGCCGCGCGCTGTCCGGCTGTGTCTGCTAGTAATGACACGGCAGGGTCGACGGCACTGCACCTTTAATTGTGCTTGTGTGTCGCTCCTGCCGCGTCATTACTAGCAGACACAGCCGCACAGCGCGCGGCCATGTCTGGGGGAGTGCCGGCAATCAAACACCGTCGGAATGGAGGTCCTGCACAGATGGGCGGGAGGGGCCCGGACCCGACCGCAAGTGGGCCCCTCTGATGTTCCAGGGCCATGAAGTCTGTGACACGCCGGGGGCCCTGCACTGCCCCATACCCGAGGAGCTGCTGGACAGGACACTGGACCGGGGACAGGTGAGTGAGGCTTCCCCAATCCCCATATTAAAAATATTAGTAATGGGTCTGTGTGAGTGCATGTATGTGAATGTCAGTGTATATGACTGTGTATATATATTTGTCTGTTTTATCTATGTGTATGTCTGTATGTGTACATATGTCTGCGTACCGTGTGTGCGCGCGCATATGTCTGCGTACCATGTGTGCGCACGCATATGTCTGTGTACCGTGTGTGCGCGTGCATATGTCTGCGTACCGTGTGTGCGCACGCATATGTCTGCGTACCGTGTGTGCGCGCGCATATGTCTGCGTACCGTGTGTGCGCACGCATATGTCTGCGTACCGTGTGTGCGCGCGCATATGTCTGCGTACCGTGTGTGCGCACGCATATGTCTGCGTACCGTGTGTGCGCACGCATATGTCTGCGTACCGTGTGTGCGCACGCATATGTCTGCATACCGTGTGCGCGCACGCATATGTCTGCGTACCGTGTGTGCGCACGCATATGTCTGCGTACCGTGTGTGCGCACGCATATGTCTGCGTACCGTGTGTGCATGTGCATATGTCTGCGTACCGTGTGTGCGCACGCATATGTCTGCGTACCGTGTGTGCACACGCATATGTCTGCGTACCGTGTGTGCTCACGCATATGTCTGCGTACCGTGTGTGCGCACGCATATGTCTGCGTACCGTGTGTGCGCACGCATATGTCTGCGTACCGTGTGTGCGCACGCATATGTCTGCGTACCGTGTGTGCGTGTGCATATGTCTGCGTACCGTGTGTGCGCGCGCATATGTCTGCGTACCGTGTGTGCGCACGCATATGTCTGCGTACCGTGTGTGCGCACGCATATGTCTGCGTACCGTGTGTGCGCACGCATATGTCTGCGTACCGTGTGTGCGTGTGCATATGTCTGCGTACCGTGTGTGCGTGTGCATATGTCTGCGTACCGTGTGTGCGCGCGCATATGTCTGCGTATGTGAAGGATGAGGGGGCAGGCTGGGCCATGTGTAATAAATAAATATATATATATATATGTATGTATATATATATATTTATTTCTCCGCCGTACCTGTGCATCATGAATCGTGTATGTGTTAAAAGGGCCCACTGAGACTCTTTCGCCCGGGGCCCAGAAAAACCTGGAGCCGGCCCTGGGTCCAGTGACACAGTCGTGGCTTCAATGTTTACTTGGAGATACTCCTGTACCATCGTCTCTAGGCGTTGACTATGTGTCAGACTTCTTGTCTCCTGTGGCCTTGCAAAGGATGGGCTAAAAAAGTGGTGAAATAATTCCGCAAAATTGATGTTACCAGCAGATACTGTGGTTCTGTTACGGTTTGAGTGCTGAACACTTGACGGTCCCACGGTTGGCAAGTTGGAACTGTGAGATTCACTACGTGCACCACTGGTATTTTGTGGAAAAGCACATGTAAGATTCTGCAACAGTCTCTGCTGATACTCCTGCATGCGTGCATCCCTTTCTATGGCAGGAATAATTTCTGCAAATTTACTTTTGTACCGGGGATCTAACAGTGTGGCAACCCAGTAGTCAGGATTATTTCTAATTCTCACAATTCGAGGGTCATGTTGCAGGTAGTGCAGCAAGAAGGCACTCATGTGTGTTGCGCATCCAGGAGCACCAAGTCCCTGTTGTGTTGGTGGCAAGGTAACAATCATGCTTCCTTCCTCTGTCCTCTCCCCCCAACCTCGCACAACAGAAATGTGATCAAGGTCTCCCTCATCTGATGAGTCTTCCATCAGTTCGTCCTCCACTTCTTCCTGGGCTCCTGCACCTTCCTCACTAGTTTGGCTGCTACCATGCGCCCTGGTAAAACCATCTCCCCCACTCTCACATGCCTGCCGCCTTGGTGCTGCCGACCGTCTGGACCTTGCAGATGTTAGCCCTTCCGCATACAACTCCTCCTCCTCTACTTCCTCCACTTCCTCTTGTGCCACCACCTGACTCCGAATTCTGTTCAACATGTGCTCCAGCATGTAAATCACCGGAATAGTCATGCTGATAATGGCATCGTCAGCACTAAACATCTTCGTCGCCATTTCAAAACTGTGCAGAAGGGTGCATAGGTCCCTGATCTGAGACCACTCCTCCAGCGTGATTTGCCCCACCTCTGGATCTCGTTGGCCCAGGCTATACGTCAGAACGTATTGCACCAGGGCTTGTCGGTGCTGCCACAGTCGCTGCAACATGTGCAGAGTTGAATTCCACCGGGTAGGCACATCGCATTTTAGCCGGTGAAGTGGCAGGCCCAACGACTTCTGTAGAGATGTAAGTCGCTGAGCTGCGGGATGCGAACGGCGAAAGTGAGCACACAGCGACTGTGCCCTCTGCAGAAGGCCATCTAGTCTGGGATAGTGGGCTAAAAATTGCTGGACAACCAGGTTCAACACGTGAGCCATACAAGGCACGTGTGTGACATTGCCCCGGCGAAGGGCCGCACCCAGGTTTGCAGCATTGTCGCACACGGCCTTCCCTGGTTTCAGGTCCAGTGGAGACAACCATTCATGAAATTGGTTCTCCAGAGCTGACCACAACTCCTCAGCTGTGTGACTCACATTTCCCAGACATTTCAATGTAAAAACCGCCTGATGACGTTGAGCCCTACTGCCAGCATAGTAAGGAGGTGTGCAGGATCCCTTCTGCGCAGTTAGAAAGCTTGTGGCATGACCAGACAGGCTTTGGGTGCAGGTGGAAGACCGAGAGGAGGTTGAGGAGGCAGAAGCAGTGGAGGAACTTTGACATAAAGAGGATTGACGCACAACTCGTGGGGACGGCAAGACTTGGACAGCAGCCCCTTGTCCTGCTGTCACCATAGTTACCCAGTGCCCAGTCAGCGACATGTAACGCCCCTGTCCATGCCTACTCGTCCAAGTGTCTGTGGTGAAATGCACCCTGTCACACACAGAGTTTCTCAAAGAAGCGGTGATGTTGTGTGCGACATGCTGGTGGAGCGCAGGCACACCTTTCTTTGAGAAGTAGTGCCGACTGGGCATCTGGTACTGGGGCACTGCGACGGACATAAGGTCTCGAAAATCCTCTGTGTCCACCAGGCGGAAAGGCAGCATTTCTGTAGCCAAGAACTTGCAGATGGTGAAATTCAACCTCTTAGCTTTCTCATGGCTAGGAGGAAATGGTCTTTTACTTGTCCACATCTGAGGGACCGAGGGCTGGCTATTGTGCTTAGACGGGGTTGATAAGGGTGTCCCCGGCAAACTGCCGGTCTGTGAGGAAGATGCAGGCGGACATGTTAGGTTGCCTTGATCCAAAGGTGGTGCTATCGATGTAGGACAGCGCTCAACACCAGCTGGTGTTACCACCTCCAAAGAAAATGATGACCTGCCAATCACGCTGGCTGTTGCGGGTAAAGAGGTGGCAGGTCTGCGCCCCAAAACAGGTGTGACTGCTGTCCCCCCAGTCACAGAGGATGAAGAGGCCGAGGATGCACAAGATATGGCAGACGGTGGTTGGCCCGGCCGGCTAGGCCGCATTGTAGCACACTGAGCTTCCCACTGCAACTTATGCTTCATGTCCATGTGCCGGTTCATGCATGAAGTACTCAAACTATGTATTTTTTGGCCTCTACTTAGCTTTTGCTGACAAATGTTACAGATAACACGAGTTGGGTCATCTTTATCGATCTGAAAAAATGCCCAGGCTATGCAAGGCTTAGCACCCATGCGACCTGAAGAGCCACCACGACTTGTGGTGAGAGGCAGAGTTGTGTTTGAGGATGCAGTTGTTGACGTGCTTCCAGTACTACGTCTCTGTCCAGGAAGGCGCAACCTGACCTCGTCGTCACTAGCATCTTCCTCCACCTCCTCTGCTGACCTCATCTCTTGGCTGACTGTGGGTTGACAGTAAGTGGGATCTCCAACCTCATCATCATCACCCTGTGCGTTATCACACCCGTCGTCCTCAGAGCCAACCTGTTCCTGCCCTGACAAAAAACTAAAGTTGTCGCTCCAATCAGGTATTTGAGTCTTATCATCGTCTTCCTCATTGTCTCCACCAACAGGAGTTACAGTTTGGGAATGAGGGTCTACATTATGGTCAGAACCTTCTGCGTCTGGTCCTGGATCCGACTCATAAAGATTCTGGGCATCAGTGCAGATCATTTCCTCGTCTGGATTCACAGAAGCGCTGGAGTCGACCTCTGATTCCGAGGCTATAGTATGAGTAAACAGCTCTGCAGACTCAACCATCTGTTCTACCTCATACTCAGACGGGCAGCTGGAGATTTGGGAGCTGTGAGGAAGCAAGTGCGATTGGGGTGACACCTTTGAGGACTGGAGTATTTGTGATGTTGAAGTTGATGTGGAGGAGAGCCCACTTAAAGGAGCACTTGATATCCATTGAAGCACCTGCTGTTTTTGTGCCTCATCTGGAATTTGTAGCGATTGGCGTGGCCGTAAGAAAGGGATCTTATCACATTGTCCGCTAAAAGAAGTAGACATTTTAGTTTGGCTGGAAGATGGTCTTTCTTCTGCAGATGTTACTGTTGCTTTAACACCTACCCCACGGACACAACCTTTTTTCCCCTTCCCAACACGCCTATTCCCCTTTCCACCAGCAGCAGGCCTTTTTCCACTCATTTTTGTGGTTAACTAATTAACAACTCTGGAGTTGTTTGCACAAAAAAACAATGGATGGGAACCGAGCAGAGCTGAGTGGCCAATCTGTGGTATTAGGCCAAAACTATTGGCTGGGTTAGATGCAGAAAAAAATTATATTCAATTTGCAACCTGATGGAGGTCAGTATAGATGGACTAATAGAGAAAGTCCCACACACTGCTAGAAGGCCAAATATTTTTTCAGAGCTAGATGCAGAAAAAAATATATTCAGTTTGCAACCTGATGGAGGTCTGTATAGATGGATTAATAGAACAAGTCCCACACACAGCTAGAAGCCCAATATTTTTTCAGAGGTAGATGCAGAAAAAAATATATTCAGTTTACAACCTGATGGAGGTCAGTATAGATGGACTAATACAACAAGTCCCACACACAGCTAGAAGCCCAATATTTTTTCAGAGGTAGATGCAGAAAAAAATATATTCAGTTTGCAACCTGATGGAGGTCTGTATAGATGGATTAATAGAACAAGTCCCACACACAGCTAGAAGCCCAATATTTTTTCAGAGGTAGATGCAGAAAAAAATATATTCAGTTTGCAACCTGATGGAGGTCAGTATAGATGGACTAATACAAGAAGTCCCACACACAGCTAGAAGCCCAATATTTTTTCAGAGGTAGATGCAGAAAAAAATATATTCAGTTTGCAACCTGATGAAGGTCTGTATAGATGGACTAATACAACAAGTCCCACACACAGCTAGAAGCCCAATATTTTTCAGAGGTAGATGCAGAAAAAAATATATTCAGTTTGCAACCTGATGGAGGTCTGTATAGATGGATTAATAGAACAAGTCCCACACACAGCTAGAAGCCCAATATTTTTTCAGAGGTAGATGCAGAAAAAAATATATTCAGTTTGCAACCTGATGGAGGTCTGTATAGATGGATTAATAGAACAAGTCCCACACACAGCTAGAAGCCCAATATTTTTTCAGAGCTAGATGCAGAAAAAAATTATATTCAATTTGCAACCTGATGGAGGTCAGTATAGATGGACTAATAGAATGATGCTATGCCCAAAAGATTTTACTTCACTAGGTGCAGTAAAAAAATTGGTATTCTATACACAGGTGGTATATCTTGCAACACAGATAGGCTACTCCACTGACTAACACACTCTGCAATAGGCCAAAAAGGATTAGCTTTGCTTGATTCAGCCAAATGCTGTGAAAAAAACTTGCACAGCACTGGCACAGACCTGCCTGGCAAAAACTGATAGGAACTGATGTAACCTAGTCCTGAAAAGGACTCCAATTACAATTAGTCTTTACTCCCACAATCTATCTATTTAAGAGCACAGACCTGCCTGATAAAAGTCATAGGAAATGCTGTAACCTAGTCCTTAAAAGGACTGCAATCACAACTATTCCCTACTCCCAAGCTATCTGTAGATTTGTGCGAAAATTGGCTTGAAATTAACAAGGTATAGCGCACACAGCAACAGCGGTGCCGTCTAACACGCAGCTGCAGCAGTGAGAAAATGGTGGCGACGGGGAAAATGGCTTGGTCTTATAGGGCAAGGACATGTGACATACACTGCCAATGACACATGCCCTTGCTTGTGTGAAAAAAAGCACTTTGCTCCGTGTGTGCGCTGCTGATAGGCTGACAGATTGCACCTCCCCACTGTAAATGTGGGAAAGAGAAAAAAAAATGGAGATCTTCATTGTTCCTGCAGAGATCCATCCCCTGCCCCTCCCCCCACCCCGCTGTACACTCAAACTGCGTATTAACATTAATTTTCATCATTACTGAGAAAAAATCCAGTTATGATTTTGGTGCACGAACAGTTATCGAACATAACCTCGAACAGCCGAATTTTTCTCAAATTGTTCGTGTTCGCCGAACGGCTCGAACACCGCCCAAAACAGCTCGAATTTGAGATTGGCGAACAGTTCGAGTAGAACAACGCTCATCTCTAGTCGTCATTTCATACTACAGATGGACAATGACCCAAAACATAAAGCAAAAGCAACCCAGGAGTTTATTAAGCGTAGATATTCAGGGACAAGAGACAGAATCACACATGAGAAGCTGATAAACATTAGATCGGCAGACAGTATTGCACATTACATACTTAGATACATCATCCCAGCAGATAGTATCATGCACACGAGGTTTAGATGCTTTAGCTCAGCAGACAGTATAAGGCTATGTGCCCACGATGCAGAAATGAAGCAGAAAATTTCTGCATCATTTCTGCATCTCCCTGGCAGAAAAAACGCATGCGGATTGTACATGCGTTTTTCCTGCGGAATACATGCGGATTCACATGCGTTTCCACATGCGTTTCCGCATGCGGATTGACAAGCGCTTTCCAGGCGATTTTAGCATCACTTGGAAAGTGCTTGACAACTAGGTCACACTATATAAATCCATGCAACCGGCATGGATTTATATAGTGTGACCGTAAAAGAATGTTTAAAAATAAAAAAATAAAGCTATACTTACCCTCCGATGGCCCGGCGTGTGCTGCCGCGTTCATTCCTGGCTTGTTCCTGGCTGCCGGGATATCGGGAGACACTGCGCTGAAGGGCCTGCGGTCACATGACTGTGACGTCACCTCAGGTCCTTCAGTCTTGCACGCAAGCAGAGGGAAGGAGACCGGGGGCCGTCGGAAGGTGAATATAATCTTTATTTTTTATTTTATTCTTTTTTTTACAGGTACAATGGTACCCAGGTCTGGATGAGAGTCTCCTCCAGACTTGGGTACCATCCGCACATTGAAACGCATATAATCCGTGAGTACAAATGTACTGACAAGGATTATATGCGTCTCAATGCAAGTCAATGGCGGCGATTACGCCGAGCTTCCGCAAAATTAATGGACATACTGAGGATTTTTGAGCGCAGCATAAACGCGGCGGAAAAATCCGCAGAATGGGCATTGAAAGTGCGGAATTGCATAGGGGACCATGGCAGAAGGCTTACCATGCGTTTATCATGCATTTACGCTACGGAAATTTCCACACCAAAAACGCATGGAATTTCCGCAGCATAAACGCTTGGGAAACGCTTGGTAATCTGCTCCCCATGGTCCCCAATGACAAGCCGCAATCTCAATGCCCATGCTGCGGATTTTTCCGCAGCGTTTATGCTGTGCTCAAAAATCCGCAGCATGTCCATTAATTTTGCGGACACGCAGCGTAATCGCCGCCATTGACTTATATTGGGCCGCGTGACATCCGCAACACTACATGTGCACATGCGGATATCACACGGTTCAATGTGCGGATGGTACCCAAGTCTGGAGGAGAGGAGACTCTCATCCAGACCTGGGTACCATAGAAACTGTAAAAAAAAGAATTTTAAATAAAAAATAAAGTTTATACTCACCTTCCGATGTCTTCCCGGTGTTTTGTCTGCTCCCTCCGGTGTCTTGCAATGTTTGCGTAGATGTGAAGGACCTGCCATGACGTCACTGAGTCATGTGACCCATCACATGGCTCAATGACATCACCGCAGGTCCTTCACCCCACCGCAAGCAGTGCAAGACACTGTACGGAGCAGACAAAACACCGGGAAGACATCGGAAGGTGAGTATAAACTTTATTTTTTTTAATTTTCACCATTATTATTCTTTATGTTAACTAATTTGGTCACACTACTATAAATCCATACCGCTTGCATGGATTTATATAGTGTGAACAAGTTGTCAAGCATTTTTCCAAGTGATGCTAAGGCTATGTGCCCACGTTGCATTTATGAAGCAGAAAATTTCTGCTTCATTTCTGCAAGTCCTCTCCCGGAAAAACGCGTGCGGAATTCCGCACGCGTTTATCGCGCATTTTTCGCGCGTTTATCACGCGTTTTCCACATGCGGAATTGCCTTGCGTTTTTTATGCATTGGACAAAGGCAATTCTGCATGCGGAAACGCAAAATTAAATGACATGCTGCGGATTTTTGAACGCAGCATAAACGCTGCGGAAAAATCCGCAGCATGGGCATTGACATTGCGGAATGCCATTGGGGACCATGGGGTGCGGATATACATGCGTTTTTCAAGCGTTTACGCTACGGAAATTCCGCAGCATATACGCTTGAAAAATGCTACGTGGGCACACAGCCTAAAATCACTTGCAAAAGCGCTTGATAACCCGCATGCAGAAATGCATGCAAAGACGCTTCACAAACGCTTCTACCTGGCGGGAAAACCGCATGTAAAATCCGCATGCGTTTTTCCTGCCAGGGAGAAGCGTAAAAAATATGCTTCATTTCCGCAACGTGGGCACATAGCCTAACACAATAAACTTAGATACATCAGCTCAGCAGTTAGAATCAAACACATTACCCTTACAGGAGTTGTCCGGGACTTAACATTGATGTCATCAATGTTTGATCGGCGAAGGTGCGACACCCGGCACCCCCACCGACTGGCGATCAGCTATTCCCGATATTAGCGGCAGCTGGAACTGCTCAGTTATGTAGCTGCCCAGCACAGCCCCGTCGACGGAATAGTGGCCGCGGCCGGGTACTGCACATGCACACCCTATTGATTTGAATAGCAGACGGATGTGCAGTACCCGGCCACTATTCAGTGGGCAGAGCTGTGCTATACAGCTCCATAACGGAACAGTTCCAGCTGCCGTTGACACTGGGAACAGCCGAGTGCGTGCCGGGTGTCGCACCTACACCGATCAGACATTGATGACCTATCGTAAGGATAGGCCATCAATACTAAAGTCCCAGATAACCCCTTTAGGTACATCAGCTCAACAGATAGTGTCACACACATCAGGTTTGGATGCATCAGCTCAGAAGATAGTGTTACAGACTGTAGGCTAAGATATATCAGCTTTGCAAATAATATAACACACACTAGGCTTAGATGCATCAGCACAACAAAAAGTATAACTAGTATAACTGACGATAGGTTTAGATACATCAATCCAGCTGTTAATATCTATATACTAGACTTAGATACGTTGCCAGTGTCATGCACACCATGCTTAGATTATAGATACATCATCTCAGAAGACATTGTCACACTCAAACACACACAAGGATTAGATACATCAGCTCTACAGTTAGTACAACACATGATAGGCTTAGATACATCAGCTCTACAGTTAGTACAACACATGATAGGCTTAGATACATCAGCTCTACAGTTAGTACAACACATGATAGGCTTAGATACATCAGCTCTACAGTTAGTACAACACATGATAGGCTTAGATACATCAGCTCTACAGTTAGTACAACACATGATAGGCTTAGATACATCAGCTCTACAGTTAGTACAACACATGATAGGCTTAGATACATCAGCTCTACAGATAGTACAACACATGATAGGCTTAGATACATCAGCTCTACAGTTAGTACAACACATGATAGGCTTAGATACATCAGCTCTACAGTTAGTACAACACATGATAGGCTTAGATACATCAGCTCTACAGTTAGTAAAACACATGATAGGCTTAGATACATCAGCTCTACAGTTAGTACAACACACGATAGGCTTAGATACATCAGCGCAGTAACACAATGTTGGTGTCTATGCCAGTAGTTTTCAGGCAGTGAGTGTTTTCATTGTAAGAAATTGCAAGATGCTCTTTTTTTAACCCTTCCACAGTCGGTGCCCATCCTCACAGATTATTTTTACGGGATGAAGCTGTAAATGAGAATTTGCATACAACAGGATAAACATATAAAAATTCCATTTGTTTTACCCTGAATGCATTTATAAGTTATACAATTGCATTTGGTCCTTTTTAAATCACGCTCCATGAATTATTAAGGGATGGTTGTTTTATTCCTCTGCATAAAGAAAATACCGCACCAGCTCTGCTGCATCCACATATAGATTATGCTTTATTTCATCCGACTGAACATGAACATTAAATGAGGAAAAAATAAGCAAAAAAACAAAAAACATCTTGTCTGCCTTTTGCTCTGCCCCATACGGCTGCTGTATCCTCATAAATTTCCTATATTATATGTCACCGCTGCGTATTAAGGAAAACACAGAAAAAAAAGGAGTCCAAATTGAAGGCAACATCGATGTAATAGGTGCGGAGATGTGCGCGGCTAATCTGTAAGAGGACGGTTTAAATCATCTCCACTCCCTGACAAGTCTGTGCAGATGTCGTGTTCACAAATTTCCTTATTATGTGTAAAAATGACACCCGCTGGCTCCTTGAGTTATTCAGTAAATACCCTCCGGAGAATGAGCGTAATATGAAGATAAACTCCGGAGGTAAAGAAAACGAGAATTATGACATCGCTTAACTTCCTGCATGAAAAGAACTTTTGCTAAGATTGTTTTAAAAAGGGTGTAATGTAGCATTGCCATTATTTATACCAAGCAAGTAACGTGGTGGAAGATGATGTGCCTGTCTCTTTAATAAGAAAGCTGCTACTGTGATTAATTGAAACAGCAATCCCTGCAGGGGAAATTAAGTACTACATGTGGTTATTGAAATGATTGGATTGATCAGGTCTGCTGCTTATCAGCAGCTCTCCACTCCTAGATCAGTGTCTCTCCTACAAGGATATCACTGAGCCCTAAAAGGGGCATTGTCCAGATCATGGCCGGGATTGTAAAAAGCGAGAACTTTAAGGGAACACAGAAACCATTTACAAAGATCTCAACTTGCTGTTAGTGAAGGAAAACGTGGAGAAATTATCTTAAATGTTTGAACCTGCAGCAATTATTACAGTATTTCATTGTTTAAAGTGAAGTTGACAGCTATAGGTGATCACTTATATATTCTATTTGTATTCACACCATATAATTATTACTTGTGGTTTTATCTACATTACTGCAGGTTTTACCCAATTAGGTAAGAAATTGATTTTAAATTATGCTTATCTTTCTGCTTGGGGTCATGTGTGGATTACATTTGACAATTTTAATGCAAGTAAAAAAGTAATTATCTTTTTTTCCACCTGAACATGCACTAAAATATAGACAGAGAATAAATGTATTTGTGCAACACTGTATCAGACAAAGGCAGAACACAAAGGCATATTGCAATGGACAGCATGCTGCAGAGATTCCATTTATTGTAGATGACTTTACATCTTAGGTTACGCTCCCATGATGAACTTTTGGTGAGTTTTTGATGGTGCAGATTTTCTGCAGCATTTTTGCACCCATTAAAGTAAAATGGGTTGCTTTAATTTTTTCGAAAATACGCATCGTCAAAAACTCAGCAAAAACTAATCGTGGGAACATCGCCTTAATGTACAGTTGTATTGGGATGTGCCATATAGTGTTCCCTCTTTTTTAAATGATCATTTTGCGTGGTACGAGCAAAGGTGTAGCTAGGGGTTGAGCTCAGGGGTTGAGCTGAGTGGGCCCCTAACCAGGTAACCCTGATTACAGCTATGGTGGTGCACCCTAATAGTGGATGTAGGAGAACCTCAGTAGATGACCGTGCTGTTACTAAAAATAATTCTTTACAAAGACCAGCACTGATATTACTGCTATATGGTGACATATAGCGGTAGATATCAGTCCTGCAGACCATGTAAGAGATTACTGTACTTTTACAGATACTGACTTACAGCTAGCGTTCTTTCTGATGGAGTTGTTCAGTTTTCGCATCTTTTCCATCTTGCTCAGACCGACACGTCAACTTCTCCAGCCAGAACTCATCTGCAGAGGTGACAAGAAAGACACATTTGACTTCTCCTATATCCTGCACTGTCTCCATCTATTCCCAACCTGCACAAACGCCTCATCCTGCTGATACCCCAATACTGAGCTTCTGCTGCGGTATGATTCTCTATTGTGTGGTACAAAACCATGCTCCTCTTACTGCCCCACATAGTAATGTCACCACTGTGCCCATTACATAGTAAGATGTCTCCTTTATGCCCTCACAATAGCCTCCACACTCTTTAATGGTCCCCACAGTTGCCCCCAAACTGTATAATGGTCCCCACAGTTGCCCCCAAACTGTATAATGGCCTTCATTGTAGTCCCCAAACTGTATAATGGCCCTCACTGTAGTCCCCACACTGTATAATGACACACACAGTTTATGACAGCACCCCACAGTAGCTCTCACACTGTATAAAGGCCTCTACACTGTATGATGGCCCCCACAATAGTCCTCAAACCATATAATGGCCCATACATTAGCTCCCACACTATATAATGGCCCCCGCATAAGCTCCCACACTGTATTATGGGAGGTAATTAATAATGGGAGCTAATTAACTCCCACACTGTATAATGGTCCTCACATTAGCTCCCACGCTGTATAATGGCCCCCACATTAGCTCCCACACTGCATAATGGCTCTCACATTAGCTCCCATGCTGTATAATGGCCCCCACATTAGCTCCCACGCTGTATAATGGCCCCCACATTAGCTCCCACACTGTATAATGGTCCCTGCATTAGCTCCCACACTGTATAATGGCCCCCACATTAGCTGCCACACTGTATAATGGCCCTCACATTAGCTCCCACACTGCATAATGGCCCCCACATTAGCTCCCACACTGTATAATGGCCCTTGCATTAGCTCCCACACTGTATAATAGCCCCCACATGAGCTCCCATGCTGTATAACGGCCCCCACATTAGCTCCCTCACTGTATAATGGCCCTTATATGAGCTCACACACTGCATAATGGCTCCCACACTGTCTAATGGCCCCTATATTAGCTCCCACACTGTATAATGGCCCCTACACTAGCTCCCAAGCTGTATAATGGCCCACACATGAGCTCTCACACTGTATAATGGCCGCCACACTAGCATTCACACTGTATGATGGCCCCCACATGAGCTCCCATGCTGTATAATGGCCCTCACATTAGCTCCCACGCTGTATAATGCCCCCACTTTAGCTCCCACGCTGTATAATGCCCCCACATTAGCTCCCACACTGTATAATGGCCCCCACATTAGCTCCACACTGTATAATCGTCCCTGCATTAGCTCCCACACTATATAATGGCCCCCACATTAGCTGCCATACTGTATAATGGCCCCCACATGAGCTCCCACGCTGTATAATGGCCCCCACATGAGCTCCCACACTGTATAATGGCCCTCACATGAGCTCCCATGCTGTATAATGGCCCCCACATTAGCTCCCACACAGTATAATGGCCTTCACATTGGCTCCCATGCTGTATTATGGTCCTCACATTAGCTCCCATGCTGTATAATGGCCCCCACATGAGCTTTCACAGTGTATAATGGCCCCCACATTAGTTCCCACGCTGTATAATGCCCCAACATTAGCTCCCACACTGTATAATGGTCCTCACATTAGCTCCCACGCAGTATAATGGCCCCCACATTAGCTCCCACACTGCATAATGGCTCTCACATTAGCTCCCACGCTATATAATGGCACCCACATTAGCTCCCACACTGTATAATGGCCCCCACATTAGCTCCCACACTGTATAATGGTCCCTGCATTAGCTCCCACACTGTATAATGGCCCCCACATTAGCTGCCACACTGTATAATGGCCCCCACATGAGCTCCCACACTGTATAATGGCCCTCACATTAGCTCCCACACTGCATAGTGGCCCCCACACTGTATAATGGCCCTTGTGACTCGCCCCCTGGGACTGTGTTGTGCAGGGGACACCCGGAGCCGGATCGCTGGGGGTTGTAGTCTCCGTGGCGCTGACCCGGTCCGTGCCCAGGGTGGTCAATTCAGTGGCAGTCTTAGTGTAATAACAAATGTCCGACTACGCCACCCGTGGATTGCGGTCAGTGGGGACCGCCGCTGCGCTGCAGGCTGCTGAGGCTGATGTTGTAAGCGCAGCCAAGTATGGGATAACTCCCCACGGGAGGAGTATAGCCTCAGGGCAGCTAGTATGGATGATGAGAGTGATGGTGTGAGCGTCCCAGTACTGATGGTGCTGGTGCGGTGATGAAACACAGAGACGTGGGGTTGCAGTTTCCAATGATTTACTCACAGTTGTTATTTGTGTCAATCCTGCAGGCGGTGACTGCCCAAGCCGTGCTGCGTCCACCAGGCAGGGGACTCGACCAACTCCCAGGCAATTCCAGAGCGTGGCACAGGGCTCCCTTCTCTTCCCTTCTCTGGCCGTCCTCACCAGTGACCCACCTTTGTCCAGCTTCCTCGGGCCTTCTATTGGCGAAACCTATCTCCGGTTTCCCTGACCCTACGTGGTATGCTTTCATGGTGGATGTAGTGAGGGGTCGCACCAAGATGTGGTCACAACCTCCGGTCTTTGGCTGAGGAATCTGTTGCCTCCAGCAATTTGGGTCCCGGTACCCTGCTCTGCCAACCCTTCACCCGCAATCTCCTGGGCCTTTGGGGTTCCTTCTGCCTTCGTGTCTCTGGGCCTTTCTCTGTGTTCCAGTTCCTTGTTTCCTTTCTCACTTCCTTTGCTGTTCCTTCTCCTCTCTCTCTCTCTCAGGCCCCGGCCTCCTGACAAGGCCTGCCTGGGGAGCAGAGTCCATGCAGCAGCTCTGCTCCTTGTCACTCCTCCTCAGACTGCACTACTCTCTGAACTCACTCCCCGTACTGAACACTGTTCTAAGATGGTGCCCACCTTTTATACCTCCCTCTAGCACCCGAGCCCAGGTGACTAGCAACCAATGGGCTCCTACCTATGCTCAGAGACCCACCCCTATCTGCTCCTACACCACTGGGTTTTCCTTCCCCTCCCCACTCCAGCCAGGGACAGAAGCTGTCGTGCCTGCACTTCTGTGGGAGCACCGTTGAGCTGTCCCTCGGAAATGGGGTGTGTGTGGTGCATGCAGCCTAACGAGCCTTGGTCCACACTCCATCCTTACCCGGGAGTGGAATATCACACCTCTGGGTCGAGGTGCAATACCCCTGTAGCAGCCGAGCCCTAGGGGTGCTACATTCCCCCCTGGTAAATCACAGCACGTCCTCGGGCTGGAAAAGAGCAAAACAATTTAAAACATACACATTTTTAAAGTGCACTCGCATATAAGACATTAACCAAAAACTCATCCCTTTATGGGAGGTACTCTTTTCTTTTTAACGTTACTGGAATAATCATTATAAAACATTTTGCTAATGCCACCGGAGCTCTTTTTGTATAAACACCATATAAAACTTTGGCATTTCTATTTTAGCAGCACACAGACTTTTCACATTCAGGCATTTTCAAGTAAAACATTTTCAAAACATATTCTTGAGGTAGACGTTGCAGTTCTTTTATAAAACCAGTAGGGGGCGCTTTAAGAAGCGCAACTATTTACAGGATGGCCGCTCTCAGTCCTCGGCCAGGTTAGGGATTAGGGGCACACAGGTAACAGTCCTTTAACAGTTCCACACTAGTCCCAACGGGGACCACACTCGACTCAGTAACAGTTCCCATACCCCGACGGGTAACTATATACAGTTCCATTTACCGTTCATTGGTAACGGTGTCCTCCTGATGCTCCTTGCTCCTACTGGTCGTCTTCAGGCCCGTCCGGGCCCTCTTGGTACTCGGGGTCCGAGTGGTACCGCTCCTCCTCTTATCCTCTGGACATGAAGGGCATACCATCCCTTTAGGCCACGGTGTCGGGTGTAGGACACCAAGTCTCCTGGAAACAGATCCCGTTCCGGATGGCCCTCTGGCTGGTGACCCTCCACATCCCTTCTGTCAACATGGATGTCTGTGGGGGTGGCAGAGTCCCGAATGAACCCCCACCCTTTCTTCAGGTGGAACTTCACCACGGTCCCAGGTGTTTTAGGACCGCGTGCTGCATGGGGGTTCCGGCGGGTGCACATCTTCTCCTCCGCGCTTCGGGCCTGTAGCTGCTCCGTCTTCCGACGCCATGCCGCTCCTCCTCCGGACCTGCCAATTGAGCATACAGGTCCGTGCCCAGGGGTGGTGGTTTCGAGACCGGGGGCGCACGCGGTTGGGAGGCGCCTGGGGAGATCAGGCCTTGCGACCAGGCCGGTGGTCGCCTGCTGGTCGTGCCCGGGAGTGGCGCAGCCAAGGTAGGGGGCGCTGGTGAGGCAGCGGCGCCCGGGTGCACTAGGCCTTGCGTCCCGGCTTGTGACGTCTCCTGCTTTACGGCGCCCGGGTTCAGAGGGCACAGCGCGGGGCGGGGCATGACAGCGACGCCTGCAGCCTGAGGCCTAGCTGGCGGCGGTGGACACGTGGTACCAGGCACGGTCCCCGGGGCTTCGGGTCCCGCAACGGAGGGTGGGGGCAGGCTTGCGGCCTCAGGGCTTGGGGTGGTGTCGTTCCCATTACCTGCCTTGGTCTTAACGGCCTCCTCCGCGGCGTCGTCTGCTACCTCCGGTCCCTCTTCTCCGCGCCCAGCGGCAAGCGCGCTACTCGGTCCTTGCGGGGTCCTCTGCTGGCTATCTTCGTGTTGCCGGGCCAACTCCTCCTTCCACCCGGCAAACACGTCTCGCTGCGCCCGGACCATCCTCCGATTTAGATCCTCCAGCGCAGCTCGCGCGCACTCCGGGTCTCTGGGCAGCTGTACCAGCAGCTCCGTTAAGCTGCAGGGTGGTTCAGCTTGCAGCAGGCTGCGGGCCAGGGTGCTGGTGGGGTTCGCTGCTCCTTCCATCTCCGGGTGCGGTATGTCCAGACTGATCCAGGCCGCGCCCGGCCCCACAGTTTTCTTTCCTATCCGCCCCCATGGGGGGTGGTCTTGGGGGCATCTGCTGACAATCACCCTTAGGGGCAGCCCCCCCCACGTTGATGGACATTTCCACTGCTGCACTCATAGTTGCTGGGGGCAAGCCCCTTCTTTGGCGCCACTCTGGGACCTGGCCCACGATGGGAGGCAGCTTCCTGCTGTCTTTTGGTGCGCACATAATGGCGTCTGCTCTGCCAGGGCGGGAAAAACGGATGAAGATGGCGGGAAACGGTCCAAGATGGCGTCCGATGGCGGGAATCGGCTCCGGATGGCGGGAAACGACTCCGGACGGCGGGAAACTTCTGGAAATGGCGGGAGACTTCTTTTCAAGGCACATACACAATCTTCTCCAGGCACGCAACACCCGTTGGTGGCGGGCTGGTTTGAATCCTGCCGACCACGCCAAAGCTGACTCGCCCCCTGGGACTGTGTTGTGCAGGGGACACCCGGAGCCGGATCGCTGTGGTTGTAGTCTCCGTGGCGCTGACCCGGTCCGTGCTCAGGGTGGTCAATTCAGTGGCAGTCTTAGTGTAATAACAAATGTCCGACTACGCCACCCGTGGATTGCGGTCAGTGGGGACCGCCGCTGCGCTGCAGGCCGCTGAGGCTGATGTTGTAAGCGCAGCCAAGTATGGGATAACTCCCCACGGGAGAAGTATAGCCTCAGGGCAGCTAGTATGGATGATGGGAGTGATGGTGTGAGGGTCCCAGTACTGATGGTGCTGGTGCGGCGATGAAACACAGAGACGTGGGGTTGCAGTTTCCAATGCTTTACTCACAGTTGTTATTCGTGTCAATCCTGCAGGCGATGACTGCCCAAGCCGTGCTGCATCCACCAGGCAGGGGACTCGACCAACTCCCAGGCAATTCCAGAGCGTGGCACAGGGCTCCCTTCTCTTCCCTTCTCTGGCCGTCCTCACCAGTGACCCACCTTTGTCCAGCTTCCTCGGGCCTTTTATTGGCGAAACCTATCTCTGGTTTCCCTGACCCTACGTGGTATGCTTTCCTGGTGGATGTAGTGAGGGGTCGCACCAAGATGTGGTCACAACCTCCGGTCTTTGGCTGAGGAATCTGTTGCCTCCACCAATTTGGGTCCCGGTACCCTGCTCTGCCAACCCTTCACCCGCAATCTCCTGGGCCTTTGGGGTTCCTTCTGCCTTCGTGTCTCTGGGCCTTTCTCTGTGTTCCAGTTCTTTGTTTCCTTTCTCACTTCTTTTGCTGTTCCTTCTCCTCTCTCTCTCTCTCTCTCTCTCAGGCCCCGGCCTCCTGACAAGGCCTGCCTGGGGAGCAGAGTCCATGTAGCAGCTCTGCTCCTTGTCACTCCTCCTCAGACTGCACTCCTCTCTGAACTCACGCCCCGGACTGAACACTGTTCTAAGATGGCTCCTATGGCCAGAGACCCACCCCTATCTGCTCCTACACCACTGGGTTTTCCTTCCCCTCCCCACTCCAGCCAGGGTCAGAAGCTGTCGTGCCTGCACTTCTGTGGGAGCACCGTTGAGCTGTCCCTCGGAAATGGGGTGTGTGTGGTGCATGCAGCCTAACGAGCCTTGGTCCACACTCCATCCTTACCCGGGAGTGGAATATCACACCTCTGGGTCGAGGTGCAATACCCCTGTAGCAGCCGAGCCCTCGGGGTGCTACACTTGCATTAGCTCCCACACTGTATAATAGCCCCCACATTAGCTCCCATGCTGTATAATGGCTCCCACATTAGCTCCCTCACTGTATAATGGTCCCTGCATTAGCTCCCACACTGCATAATAGCTCCCACATTAGCTCCCACACTGTATAAAGGCCGCCACACTAGCATTCACACTGTATGATGGCCCCACATATGCTCCCACGCTGTATAATGTCCCTCACATTAGCTCCCATGCTGTATAATGGCCCCCACATTAACTCCCACACTGTATAATAGCCCTCACATTAGCTCCCACACTGCATAATGCCCCCCACATTAGCTCCCACACTGTATAATGGCCCCTGCATTAGCTCCCACACTGTATAATGACCGCCACATTAGCTCCCATGCTGTATAATGGCTACCACATGAGCTCCCACGCTGTATAATGGCCCCCACATTAGCTTCCACACTGTATAATGGCCCCCACATTAGCTCCCACGCTGTATAATGGCCCTGCATTAGCTCCTATGCTGTATAATAGACCCCGCAGTAGCTTCTATGCTGTAAAATGACCCCGCATTAGCTTCCATGCTGTATAATGGCTCCCATATTAGCTCCCATGCTGTATAATGGCCCCCACATTAGCTCACATGCTGTAAAATTGCCCCGCGTTAGCTCCCACATTAGCTCCTATGCTGTAAAATGGCCCCTGCATTGGCTTCCATTCTGTATAATGGCCCCACATTAGTTATCATGCTGTATAATGGCTCCCATATTAGCTCCCATGCTGTATAATGGCCCCCACATTAGCTTCCATGCTGTATAATGGCCCCACATTAGTTACCATGATGTATAATGGCTCCCATATTAGCTCCCATGCTGTATAATGGCCCCACATTAGCTCATATGCTGTAAAATTGCCCCACATTAGCTCCCACGCTGTATAATGGCCCCACATTACTTATCATGCTGTATAATGGCTCCCACTTTAGCTCCCATGCTGAATAATGGCCCCAGCATTAGCTTCTATGCTGTATAAGGGCCCCCCAGAGTAGTCTCTACAAAGTGCGAGGGGGCCCCCCACAGCAGCCCCCACATTGTATGAGGGTCAACTACAGTTTATAATGCCCCCACAGTCCCACCACACGTTTTAAATAAAATAAAAAATATCCTATCCTCACCTAACCCAGGATCCTAATGATTCCACCCTGCAAAGTGTGAACAGACCAACACGCTGTCATTGAACGCACAGGACATCAGAGTCCCGGTGTGGCGTGATGACGTCACTGCGCCGGGACTCTAAAGTTCTGTGTTTATGTGGCGCCCCTGAGGGTTCGACCGCCACAGGGATGCTGCACTTCTTTAATGGAGTGTAATGTTCCTCCTCTGAGGTAAGAACAGTGTGATGGTCAGGACCCAACCTCCACATCCAACACCACATTTCTCCCAACAGAGTGGGCTAGAATGCACTAGGTGCTGCCCTCCTGGTTGCCGGGAGACTGGGGAACCAAGAGATAGGGGAACCATTTTAGTGGGTGAGGGTGGAGGAATCACAATTTAGTTACACTTTAAATTTCATATTTAATACACAGCCGTTTATGTGGCTTGGTCTTTGGTCTTTAGTCTTGGTCCTTTTTCGATGGTTCTTTGACTGTTCTTATCGTGACCTACCTCCCTGAGCGTGGATCCTGTGTGGGCCTGCAGAGGATGGAGACACGGCCCTCGTACCTTAGCCTTGGGTCGAGGGGCAGGTTGCAGACAATGAATGTCTCAACCCGGTCAAGGACCATGACCAAGAAGGCCCGGAGCTCAGGAGTGTAGCTCCACAGCAAATGGATCCCAGGGAGGATGCAGACGGAGCGGTATACGCCACCTGTCCTCGCCAACCTGATATATTCAGAGGGTGTCCGGCTGCAAGAGGGGTACCGGCCCCCGAAACCTGACCTTGCTACTCCACGTCCTGGTTGGGAAAGCCCGGTAGGCCCTGAGGATCCCACCGGGTAACGGAAAGAGCAGAGCTGCCACCCGTACCCTTGTTCAGAGAGAAGTTCAGAGGGAGACCCAGCCTATCCACACACACACAGACAGGAAAGGACCCGGTCTGAAGTCTAGGAACACTCTGGTACAGGGTCCTGATTTAACACTGGACTTACTCGGAGGTTGTCGGACCCCCTTCATCTCTGGTGACCGCAGAACCCCACGAGGAGCAGGGAGTCGCCTTCCTACTGCCATCTCTTTCGTGAGTAAAGCCTTGGAAGTTCACCCCTATGGCCTCCGGACTCTTTATTCTGCACTACACCGCACTACGCAGCACCAGGTCTCCTCTACTACTACCCTCGTCATCCTGTCCCTCTGCCCTGAGGCCTTGCTCCGCCTGTGGGGAGTAGTAACATCTACGGCTGCCATAACACCATGCCTCAGCAGACTGCAGCGGCGCTGGTGGCCTTCACCAGGTACCACAGGTGGCGTAGTCGTAATCAGCCACTCAACCCGGATAAGCCCGTACCATCCTTTTTAATGTGACGGTCCTGGGCACGGAGCGGGTCCGGCCCACGGCTGCACCCCATCTCTCCATTACAGGACCCGACTCGGAGTCCCCCATCTCCCAGGGTAAAGGGGCTTACAGGAGGCTTTAAGGCGTCACAAAACTTGGCGCAGTCGGCAGGATCGAGTGCCCGCAGCAAAGGAAGGAATTACCCATTGCTACCGGGTACTGTGTGCCATACACCTTGGACTGTCGTTTTTCACTTAAAATGGCGCCCGCCCAAGAAGAACAGGTGCCATAATGCTGTGGAAAGATGGCCTTCTAACACCTCCCATCGTGGACTGGGCTCCTGCATGGCGCCAAAAGTGCGGACTGCCCCTTCCATCAGAGACTGTCCGCGGGGTAATGCCCGTCAAACCGGATGGGCTGAACGAAGGCGGGCCTGTCAGCATGCCGCCCAGGAACCGCCCCGAAAGAGGAGGAAGAAGAAAAACAACAAGGTGTGGCCATTGCAGTCAGAGGTTGGCAATCTTCGGGAGCAGACATGGACGCTTCTGGAGCGCAACCTACGGAGCCTTCCGAGCTCGGTTCAGGTCCTTCACCCGGAAGGGAGCGAAGCGGCAGAGTTCTTACCATTGGAGACATTGAGTTTCTCCACCGGGAAGCCCCGGGTCTCGCGCGGAGACAGAAGAGGCCCAGGAGGCGGCAACGGCTGCGTGGCGGGAAGAAATGCTGCTGCGCATCCGGGCCCGCCACCAAGGAGCTGAAACCCAGGGAGACGGGGTGACAGAGGTTGGGAGCGGCACCGAAGGCGGTTGAGTGTGCTACCCCTGCCCCGGCTGCTGAGACTACCGTTCCCATACTGGACCTCATGGCGGAATATCTCCTGCCCGGCGCGGTCACCTGGGAGCAGGTCTTTGCTCCGGAGCGGTAAGCGTCAGCTATAGGGGGGGACCTGCGCTGCCGCCCAACTCCCGAATCGGAAGCGCCTGAGGCTGCTAGGGTATTCACCGACCTCAACCCGGACTGGTCCACACTTGCAGAGGACCTGTTATGATCTGCAACATAAACTAAGGAAAGAATGGGAAAAGCTGTCCCTACAGTAAGACTAAGCTGAATCCCTACGATGTAGCGGGCAGCCTGTTCCCGCCTTCGTCCTCGGCTAGTCTGAACTGAAACTTATAGAATAAAGGGAGGGGTCCCTAAAAGAACTAAGGACTGGGACAAAAATGGGACACCTCCTAACAGAAGTTGTTGCAGAGCAAAAAGACAAACTGAAAAAAAGTACTAGAGGTACCAGAGGACCAAGCAAACAAGACAGAGATAGGCACCGAAGCACCTGGCTAGGGAGACAGGCAAAAAACAGTGAAGTCCAGCAAAGCCAGAAGGGCGGAGCTGGAATATATAGGCAGCTGGTCACGTGACCGCAAAACACAAGATAGAAAAAACTAACAGGAGGGTTCTAACAGTACCCCCTCTTCTATGAGGATCCTCCGGATCCTCCAGGCCCAGGCCTATCAGGAAACCTCCTGTGGAAAGCATTAACAAGCCTAGGAGCAGAGACTTCATCCGTCCTTACCCAGGAGTTGTCTTCGAGACCGAAACTCTTCCAGGAGACAAGATACTGTAATATTCCTCTATGCCATCTTGAATTCAAAATACGAGAAATTTCATATTCACCGTCTTCCACTACAGGAGGAACTGTGACAGTGGCGTCCCTATTAGAAACGTCAGCCTTTTTCAACAAGGAAACATGAAACACAGAATTAATCTTCCAGGAAGTAGGGACATCCAACCTGACAGCAGATGGGTTAACAACCTGAAGCACTTTAAATGGACCCACAAACTTAGGACCCAGTTTTTTAGAGGGAATCCTCAACCGCAAGTTCTTCGAGGACAACCAAACCATGTCACCCACAGTAAAGAAAACCTCTTTACGTTTCCTGTCAAAATACTTCTTGGACTTCTTGTTAGCCTCTTGCAGGTTACAACTTACATTAGTCCAAACTCTCTCCAAATCACCGTAAAAATTCTCCTCCTCCGGCACCACAGACCCCAATTTGGAGAACGAACCAAAAGACGGATGTCTCCCAGTGCAACAAAAAAAAGGAGAACACCCAGCAGAGGAGGATGTATGATTGTTAAGAGCAAATTCTGCGAGAAGCAGAAACTCAGACCACACCTCTTGATTGTCCGCCACAAAACAACGCAAAAACTGTTCAATATCCTGGTTCTTTCTTTCAGTCTGTCCATTAGACTCAGGATGATAACCAGACGAAAATGACAAATGAACTCCCAACCTGTCACAAAAAGCATGCCAAAAGCGAGCCACAAACTGAGGTCCTCTATCAGAAACAATATCCGTGGGATCGCCATGGAGCTTGACAATCTCCTTAACAAACGCCTTAGCGAGTGTCTTGGCGCAGGGCAACTTAATGAATGGAACCAAATGACACATCTTGCTAAAACAGTCCACGACCACCCAGATGACAGTGAAACCCTGGAACACAGGAAGGTCAGTAATAAAATCCATTGCCAGATGCGTCCAAGGCGCACTAGGAACCTCCATAGGGCAAAGCAACCCCACAGCAGGGGTATGTGAAGCCTTTGACCTAGCACACACCGTACATTGACGCACCCACTTGATGACTTCCTTCTGCCATCCAGGCCACCAAAAACTGCGACTGATAAGTCTCATGGTCTCCGAAACTCCTGGATGATCTGCCAACCGAGACTCATGACACTCCACAAACAAATCTCTCCTAAAGGCTCTAGGTACGAACAACCTCCCATGGGGAGTGTTAGATGGAGCATCATCTTAAGCATTCAGAATCCCATTCTCCAAATCGGAGTCCAATGCCGCCACCACAACTCCTTTCGGCAAAATGCTCTCCTCCTCCTCGGCACCGACCGTAGGAGAGAAGCTGCGAGATAAAGCATCGGCTTTAACATTCTTAGTACCAGGGATATAGGTAACAGAAAAATGAAACCGAGAAAAAAAAAGTGCCCACCTAGCTTGACGGGCATTCAAGCTCTTGGCAGCATCCAGATAGATCAAATTCTAATGATCTGTGAAAACCTGAATAGGAAATCTAGCGCCTTCCAAAAAATGACGCCAGTGTTCAAACGCAAGAGTAATAGCCAGCAACTCTCGATTTCCAACATCATAATTCAGTTCGGTTTCCGAAAATTTTTTCGAAAAGAAGGCACAAGGATGTACTCCACCCTTGTTCTCCTGAGACAAAACTGCTCCGACCCCCACTGATGAAGCATCGACCTCGACCAAAAAAGGTTTGGTCTCATCAGGCTGTATAAGGATAGGGGCAGAACTGAACCTCTCTTTGAGATACTCAAACGCTTTAATGGCTTCAGTAGTCCACTGGGTCGTATTCGCACCTTTCTTGGTGAGATCGGTTAGAGGTTTAAGGCTATGTGCCCACGATGTAGAAATGAAGCAGAAAATTTCTGCAGCATTTCTGCATCTCCCTGGCATAAAAAACGCATGCAGATTGTGCATGCGTTTTTCCTGCAGAATACATGCGGATCCACATGCGGATTCACATGCGTTTCCACATGCAGATTGATAAGCGCTTTCCAGGCGATAGCATCACTTGGAAAGTGCTTGACAACTAGGTCACACTGTATAAATCCATGCAAACAGCATGGATTTATACAGTGTGAACCGTAAAAATTAAATAAAGCTATACTCACCCCCGATGCCCCGGCGTGTGCTGCGGCGCTCGTTCCTGTCTGGTTCCTGGATGCCGGCATATCGCGAGACAGAGCGGTGAAGGGCCTCTCCTCCAGAACTGGGTACCATCCACACATAGAGACACATAGAAGCCGCTGGTACAAATGTACAGTTGCGGTTTTTATGCGTCTCAATGCAAGTCAATGGCGGGAGTTCCGCTGCGCTTCCGCAAAATTAAATGACATGCTGCGGATTTTTGTACGCAGCATAAATGCTGCAGAAAAATCCGCAGCATGTGTATAGAACATGCGGAATCCCCTTGGGGACCATGGGGTGCGGATTACCTAGCGTTTCACAAGCGTTTATGCTGCGGAAATTCCGCAGCATAAACGCTTGAAAAACGCTACGTGGGCACCCAGCCTAACAATTACAGAAAAATGCTTAATGAATTTCCTGTAATAATTGGCAAAACCTAAAAACCTCTGTATAGATTTCAAACCAATAGGCCTAGGCCATTCCTGCACAGCCTGAACCTTCACAGGGTCCATCTCAAAGCCCTCGCTGGAGACAATGTAGCCCAAAAAACTAATTTTCTGCACAGCGAACTCACATTTCTCCCGCTTAGCAAAGAGTGAATTATCACTCAATAACTGCAAAATTTCACGTACACTCTGCCAATGGGACTCTAAATCTGGTGAATAAATCAAAATGTCATCCAAATACACAACCACATTCTTACCAATCAAAGATCTCAGGATGTCATTAATAAGGTTCTGAAAAAATGCCGGTGCATTGATAAAACCGAAGGGCATCACCAGATTCTCAAAATAACCTACCGGAGTGTTAAAAGCAGTTTTCCATTCATCACCCTCCTTCACACGTAACAAATTGTATGCCCCTCGAAGATCAATTTCTGAGAACCACTTGGCCCCCACTAACTGGTTAAACAAGTCAGGAATTAACGGCAATGGGTAGGAATTGCGTACGGTAATCTTATTAATTTCACGAAAATCCAGACATGAACGTAAACCGCCGTCCTTTTTTTAACAAAGAAGAATCCGACTGCTACAGGCGACTTAGAAGGTCTAATGTGACCAGCAGCCAGGCTAGTCTCTATGTACTCCTCCAAGGCCTTTCTTTCAGGGATAGTAAGATTAAACAAGCGACTTTTGGGAAGAGTAGCACCTGGAACAAGCTCAATGGCGCAATCATAATCCCTATGAGGAGGTAAAACTTGCGACTCCTCCTCCGAAAAACCCTCCAAAAATCTTGAATAGGTACTGGTAACTCCCCTTTTTCCACAGCCGCAATGCGACCATTACAACATTTATCATAGCACTTCGGACTCAAGACTTAATCACATTAGTAGACCAGTCCAACAAAGGATTGTGCAGTTTTAACCAAGGCAATCCTATAACAACTGGAGAGGGCAAATTATCTAAAACAACCAAATTCAAAATTTCTTGGTGAACACCATTGATAGTGAGAGGAAATGCAGCAGTTTTGTGAATAATACATTTCAAAGGAGTGTTATCAATTGCAACCACAGAAATAGGAGATAACAAAAGTTTGGATTTCAATTTAAGTTTTTCCAAAAACCCTTTATCAATCACATTAAGTGTTGAACCACAATCCACAAATACCTGAAATTCAATTAAATCTCCCTGCAGAGTAGTACACCCAGAAAGGAACACTCCTGCAGAGCGTAAACAAGCTATACGGGCGTAACTGACCTTTTTTCTTTGCTTAAACGACGCTCACAATACTTAATCAAATGATCAGCTTTACCACAATAAAGACATAAGCCTTCGGCAAATCTCCGATCTCTTTGTTGAGAGCGGAGTGACATCGCCCCAACCTCCATTGGTTCTCCGTTGTCAGAGCAGATTTTCTGGAAACTAGGGCCTGAAGTTACAGGAGTTTTTACATCATTGACCCTGGACCTTATTCTCCTGTCCACATGAACAGCTAACTGCATAGCTTCCTGCAGAGTTTCAGGTGCAGGGAATGCAATTAGCAAATCCTTAACCCTTTCACTCAGACCAGCAAGAAATAAACTTTTCAGCGCCAAATCATTCCTCTTAACTTCTGAAGCCCATCTCCTGAAGTGTGTGCAATAAATTTCAACATCATCTGACCCCTGATTCAAACATCTAAGTTCTGATTCAGCAGATGAGATTCGATCAGGATTGTCATATAATAGCCCCATAGCAGAAAAAGATTCCTCAACAGAACTTAAACACGGATCATTAGGCTGGAGAGAAAAGGCCCACCCCTGTGGTTCTTTTCGCCAAAGTGGCATAATAAAACCAGTGCGCTGTGATTCATTCCCAGAGGACCTCGGTCTCAAACGAAAATATAACAAACAAGCATTTTTAAAGGAAAAAAAATCTTGCTGTTTACCATAAAAAATATCAGGCAGTCCTACCTTCGGTTCCACAAAATGCGCTCCAGGACAGCTACTCACGTGTTGCTGAAGCTCCGCCACCTCCAGAGACAATCCCTGCAGGCGTTGCGCCAACTCCTGGACGGAAACCATATTGATCCCCGAATTTCTTTCCTTTTAGTTTTTTTTTTGGGCTGGACTTACTGTTGTGATCTGCAACATAAACTAAGGAAAGAATGGGAAAAGCTGTCCCTAAAGTAAGACTAAGCTGAATCCCTACGATGTAGCGGGCAGCCTGTTCCTTGTGAACAGACCCGCCTTCGTCCTCGGCTAGTCTGAACGGAGACTTATAGAATAAAGGGAGGGGTCCCTAAAAGAACTAAGGACTGGGACAAAAATGGGACACCTCCTAACAGAAGTTGTTGCAGAGCAAAAAGACAAACTGAAAAAAAGTACTAGCGGTCCCAGAGGACCAAGCAAACTAGACAGAGATAGGCACCGAAGCACCTGGCTAGAGAGACAGGCAAAAAACACTGAAGTCCAGCAAAGCCAGAAGGGCGGAGCTGGAATATATAGGCAGCTTGTCACATGACCGCAAAACACAAGATAGCAAAAACTAACAGGAGGGTTCTAACAGGACCCGCAGCAACCCCTAATGACACCGCTACCTGCACCAACAGTCACCTGGCCGGAGGCTGAGGAGTGGGCCTGGGACAACCAGGGGGGGGGGCCTGATGGGCTTCCCCCTGAGACCCGGGCTGAAGCGCAGAGGAGGAGTGAGCGGTGCAGTGAGCAGATCCTCCAACTTGCTCGGGAACAACGCCAGAAGGAGATCCGCTGCGAGCGCCTCGAGGTGCGGGCCAAAGCTGCCAAGTCCAGGGCCCGACAGGAAGAGGCAACCCGTCCCAGTCCCCGTGTGGAAGGGCAAGTCGTCCTCTTCCACCATGAGGCGGGGTGGGGGTTCATCAGGAGTTCCCAGTACCAGGACGACGTCTTTGTCAGCAGGCGGGACGTCGAGCCGCGTTTGAAGAAGGGACACCCTGGCCGGAACCTCTTCCCGGGCGATGTAGTTACGTACTCTCGCCACGATGGGGTGCGGGGGTGGTACGCCCTGGATCTCCACAAAGTGTCCGGGAGTGACGCCTCCTCGCGCTCAGCCTCAGAGTACCGGTCAGCCTCCGTTGGGAGGAATCAGCCTTTTCCCAGGAGGGAACCCGAGACCTAGCAGCCCCGGCGGCTGTAACCTGTTAAAAGTTATTATGTTGATGTTTATGTTTTGATTTTCTATCCCCGGTTTCTAGAGACATTGGTCCCTGCGGACTTGCTCCTTTCTTGTACATACTCCTTTCTTGTACATAGTTTGCATCTCTTTAGGTGCTCCTTATTGGTTTTATGTAAAACCGCGTACATATTTCTACCTCAGACCTCAGAAGAAAAACCTGTCAGGGTGGCTCTCTTGGAGGTCCAACTCGGGATCTTCATTCCCTGCAGCCACCCCAGGGCCCACGTTGGGGGTTTGGGACAGGTCCCTCGCACTTATGAACTGACTCTTCGTCCTTGCACTTTAACCCGTCTGTCTGTGCATAAATGTCTCTGGAAAATGCTAGCACTTTTATAATTTTATACTTTTGTACTTTTATAATGTTATATTATGTTTGCAACGTTTAAGAAGATGTGCCTCCCATAAAGGGAAGATGGTTTATTGTTATATAAAAAGAAAACTTTCCTAGGTATTGCTCCTTTGCAGCCCGCGGACGTGCTGTGTTTCACCAGGGGGGAATGTGGCGCCCCTGAGGGTTCGACCGCAACAGGGATGCTGCACTTCTTTAATGGAGTGTAATGTTCCTCCTCTGAGGTAAGAACAGTGTGATGGTCAGGACCCAACCTCCACATCCAACACCACATTTCTCCCACCAGAGGGGGCTAGAATGCACTAGGTGCTGCCCTCCTGGTTGCCGGGAGACTGGGGAACCAAGAGATAGGGGAACCATTTTAGTGGGTGAGGGTGGAGGAATCACAATTTAGTTACACTTTAAATTTCATATTTAATACACAGCCGTTTATGTGGCTTGGTCTTTGGTTTTTAGTCTTGGTCCTTTTTCGATGGTTCCTTGACTGTTCTTATTGTGACCTACCTCCCTGAGCATGGATCCTGTGTGGGCCTGCAGAGGACGGAGACACGGCCCTCGTACCTTAGCCTTGGGTCGAGGGGCAGGTTGCAGACAATGAATGTCTCAACCTGGTCAAGGACCATGATCAAGAAGGCCCGGAGCTCAGGAGTGTAGCTCCACAGCAAATGGATCCCAGGGAGGATGCAGACGGAGCGGTATACGCCACCTGTCCTCGCCAACCTGATATATTCAGAGGGAGTCCGGCTGCAAGAGGGGTACCGGCCCCCGACACCTGACCTTGCTACTCCACGTCCTGGTTGGGAAAGCCCGGTAGGCCCTGAGGATCCCACCGGGTAACGGAAAGAGCAGAGCTGCCACCCGTACCCTTGTTCTGAGAGAAGTTCAGAGGGAGACCCAGCCTATCCACACACACAGACAGGAAAGGACCCGGTCTGAAGTCTAGGAACACTCTGGTGCAGGGTCCTGATTTAACACTGGACTCACTCGGAGGTTGTCGGACCCCCTTCGTCTCTGGTGTCCGCAGAACCCCACGAGGAGCAGGGAGTCGCCTTCCTACTGCCATCTCTTTCGTGAGTAAAGCCTTGGAAGTTCACCCCTATGGCCTCCGGACTCTTTATTCTGCACTACACCGCACTACGCAGCACCAGGTCTCCTCTACTACTACCCCCGTCATCCTGTCCCTCTGCCCTGAGGCCTTGCTCCGCCTGTGGGGAGCAGTAACATCTACGGCTGCCATAACACCATGCCTCAGCGGACTGCAGCGGCGCTGGTGGCCTTCACCAGGTGCCACAGGTGGCGTAGTCGTAATCAGCCACTCAACCCGGATAAGCCTGTACCATCCTTTTTAATGTGACGGCCCTGGGCACGGAGCGGGTCCGGGCCACGGCTGCACCCCATCTCTCCATCACAGGACCCGACTCGGAGTCCCCCATCTCCCAGGGTAAAGGGGCTTACAGGAGGCTTTGAGGCGTCACATTTACGCCGGTGCATCACCTGGTGTTCTGTAGATCATAGGCTTAAAGCGACTTGCGGTCTACAGAACAGAGATCAGTAGTGCAGGGAGATCTACTGCGGAGCTTAACTATATCGGCATATCAGCATGCGCCGTGATACACTCCTGTGAAAAATTAAAGCATCAATATTTCCAAATTCATTTTGAAATGGAAACAATGGTTGGATTGAACCTAAATTTTGCATGGCAGTAGGCCAGACCCTGAATTTCATGATACAGAAATTGTTTTGCTGTTTTCAATTGAATTCTAGGGGCTGTAACTCTCTAAACACCCCAAATTGGAAAGTGGCTAGAACAATTCCAAAGAAGTTGACTTTTCTCTGAAACTGTAGAATGGATTGTTTTGAAAATCTCGTCAGTGATGGTCGATTGCCTATCATTTGTGATCCTGTCCAATTCAACCGCCTATGATAAAAACTACCCCTTTGGTGCACCCCTAAACTCAAACCTTCCCGAAAGGGTTGAAAATGATAACCTTGGTTGAATCAATATGCTTTCAAAGGCGCACAAAAATGTCTGGAAGCTTGTCAAAAAAAATGTAATGTTTATCCTCATTTTATGAGGTTTTGATTGTGTACCCCTTAGAATTTATCCCCTAAAACATCATGTTATGCAAAGAGGTAAACATTATGTTCATCTCCTCACATCTACTGATCACTCTTACGAATTTGCATAATCGGATTACCTGTCAAAAGCCACAAAGGGGTAAAAACAACCTTAACACCCCCCCCTCATAAAAGTGCGGGGTTGGGGCATTTTCAACACAGTCCGCATGGATTATGGTGTGTAATGCTGTAATGCATGCCCCACATTTTTGTGGTACTACTGGCACCCCAACCCTCATTTTGGGGGGCAAACATAAAAAGGACCCCAAATTTGAACCCCATGAAATTACGTTTTGTAATGGAGGGAACATTTTGAAACTTGGGTCAAAAGGTGGTGTAAGCCTCCTCTCTGTCCTCCCAAAACCTCATTACTGTATGAAAGAAGAAACCACCCCTTTCAACTCTTTTTCACGTCTGCACCATCCGAGAAGGTGGAGAAACTTTTTTTCTCCACGTATGAGAAAAACTGATTACACTTGGACCACCTTGTAATCAAAGTCTGATCAGAGTCTGATCACAATCTGGCAGTTTTTCTCATACATAAGTAATCGAACATCTGAATGAGGTCTTAGACTACAGATAATTTAAGGCTATGTTCAATTGTAGTTTTTTGAGTAATTCAAAAACAGTGAGTTTTTCAATTAGAAATTACTTCAGGAAACTCATTTTTGAGTTTTGGAGGCTATGTTCGTATTCTGAGCTTTTTGAGGTGTTCAAAAACCAAGTCTTTCAAGCAAAACCATTCTTTTTGTGGAGATTTTGGAAGACTTTTTCTTTTCTTGAAGGGTTTACTAAAGCCATTTTAGGCTATATGTATACAGGTTCATTTAGATTCCAGCACAGCTGGCAAGTTTTCCCAGGCGAAGTCGCTTCAGGAAAAAGCTGGCGAATTTGCTGTCATTTTTGCTGTAGCGTCTTTTACTCTATACTGTAAATTATAGAGAGCGGGTGTCTTCTGTGCATCTGTGCAGAGGTTGCCCGAAAAATGAGCATGAAAATTAGCATTTCTTTGTCCTGAAATGGACATAAGTAACATAAGTCAGAGCATGTGCACTGCAATGTTGTTTTGACATTGCTGTGCATTATGTTAATTTTTTGCGGAGCTTTTTCAAACGATGGGTGCACCTAGCCTTATATAGTGTGTTCACACTTTTTTTTTTTTGCAGAAACTCTGCAAAAAACTGGAGTTCTAGGCTATGTTTTAGGCTACGTTCAAATTATCAGTATTTGGTTAGTATTTTACCTCAGAATTTGTAAGCCAAAATCAGGAGTGGGTAAAAAATGCAGAAGTGGTGACTTGTTTCTATTATACTTTTCCTCTGATTGTTCCACTTCTGATTTTGGCTTACATATACTGAGGTAAGTGCTGACCAAATACTGATAGTGTGAACGTAGCCAAAATTGGAACATTGTAGTGTGTTAAAGATGAGTCTTTTTGCTGACTTTTTGATACAGAATTTCTCCAAAATCTTGCTTAAAACTCCTTAACAACTTGTTGTCTCTGCTCAATAGCTATGTGCACACAGCGTCAGAGACGCCAGCTGGTGCAGCCACTGGAGTTTTCGCTCACAAAGTGGCCTTTCCAAACAGTGAAGACAGAGGCATAGCTAGGGGTTTGGTTCAGGAAGGAAGGGGGGTGAAACTTTTGAGTAGGCCCCTAACCAAGTAACCCTGATCACAACTATGCGGCACACCCTAATAGTTGATGTAGGAGAACTTAAGTAGATGACAAAAAAAAAATCGCTATACAAAGACCAACAAAGATATTACCGCCATACGGTGACATATAGTGGTAGATACCAGTCTTGCAGAACATAGAAGAGATTACAGTATAGTTATAGATGGTGACTTACAGGTGACGTTCTTTCTGATAGAGCTGTTAAAACTTTTCCGGTCTTTTTCATCTGGCCCAGACCGATATGACAACTTCTTCCAGCCAGGACTCATGCAGAGATTGCAGCATAGACACATTTGACTTCTCACATTTCCAGCACCGTCTCCATTTATCCCCAACCTGCACAACCTTCTCATCCTGCTGATACCTCAATGCTGATCCACTGCTGCCATATGTGTCCCTATTACTGCACCTGCTGTGTGGTACTGTGCGCCCTCTAATTTTCCTCCTGCCGGAGCCCTAGATTTCCCTTTCATTGCATTTGTATAATGACCCTACTGAACCCCACCCCTCAACTGCCCCGGAAAAGTATGGTGACCCCAACACAATATGATCCCCCAATTGGGACCCCCACACAGTTCTCCATGCGGTATAATGGGCCTACATACAATATAATGGCCCCACACGTACTCTTGCATACTCTTCTAGGCAGGCAGCCACACAAGTAAAGAGACATACAGGGAAGCAGTTACCTCAAATTGAGAAAAAGGCTATGTGCCCACGATGCAGAAATGCTCCGAATTTTTCCTGAGCGTTTCTGCATCTCCCTGGCAGAAAAAACGCATGCGGATTGTACATGCGGATTGTACATGCGTTTTTCCTGCCAGGGACATGCGGATGTGAAGCGTTTTGATCATGCGATTTCGCATGCGGGTTGTCAAGCGCTTTCCAAGTGATTTTAGTATCACTTGGAAAGTGCTTGACAACTTGGTCACACTATATAAATCCATGCAAATAGCATGGATTTATATAGTGTGACCAAGTTAGTTAAAAAAAAGAATAAAAATGGTAAAAAAAAAACAAAAACATTATGCTCACCTTCCGATGGCCCCCGGTCTTTTCTCCGATGCATCCGGTCTTCCCGATGTCTTTGCGGTTGTGTAAAAGGACCTTCCGTGACGTCATTTAGTCATGTGACAGGTCACGCGACCGCCGATGTCAGCGGTCGCGAGACCCGTCACATGACTAAATGACGTCATGGCAGGTCCTTTTAGACCATCGCGAGCTGCCGGAGAGCCAGGACATATCGCTATGGAGACCGAGGGCCATCAGAAGGTGAGTATAATGTATATTTTTTATTTTAATTCTTTTTTTTACAGCTATTATGGTACCCGGGTCTGGAGGAGAGTCTCCTCTTCTCCAGGCCTTGGTACCATCCGCACATTGAATTGCTTAATATCCGCATGTGCACATGTAGTCAGGCGGATATTAAGCGATTCAATGCAAGTCAATGCCGGCGAAACGCCGCAATTCCGCAAAATAATTGGTAGTGCTGCGGATTTTTCCGCAATGATAATCCTCAGTGGAAATTTCCGCAGCATGTGCACAGCACATATGAATTATCATTGGGGAACATGGCAGACCTTCTACCAAGCGTTTTTTAAGCATTTCTGCAGCGGAATTGCCACTGCGGAAACACATAAAAAACACATAGTGGGCACACTGCCTAAAGTCACAACTTTCTTTTCACATTAAGTTTAGGCTAGAAAAATCTTTTGAAACCAAGGCAATGCTACCTGCTGTCTTGGCCCAAAAGCCACATAAAAAGTGACAAGTATTAGCATGGGTTTCATGTGTAAAACATACAAAGGTGGGGTGTAGGAGCCACGGTGGTACACAAATCACACGTTCCTCTATTTGCTGATGCCGTCTCTGTCTAAAGTTTCTAGAAATAAATGTAGTTGCAGAAACTCTTTAAGGATCCTATTTTAACAAAGTGCACAATGTGTATAAGTGGTGATTCCCATCCAGTCAGCAGGAAGTGGGATCCCGGAGGAGGAAGCCATTTTGATGGGATTAATATTTATGAGGGTTCAGCTAATCAATTCACACAGTCAAGTGACATAACCTTGGCAATTCTTAGATTTTTTGGAAATCATCCTGTGCATATTTCTGCTTAGTACCAGCATCGTTATATACATATTAAATAGTACTAATCAATTGCATATTTTTAAGCTCTGACAATCTACTATATAGATACTGTAATATATATATAACATTTATAACTGCTGTATACCTACGATATAGAGATAGATAGATAGAGAGAGAGAGAGATAGATAGATAGATGATAGATAGATAGATAGATAGATAGATAGATAGATAGATAGATAGATAGATAAAACATTTACAATATGTGTTAGTAAGATGGGTCCAATATAAAATAAAAGGCTTCTGCCTTTGGTTTAGCAAGAGAACAGATTATGTTCTTTGTTGCCCATTAGGGTTGAGCGAGTATGTTCTGTCCGAGTATGCTCGGGCCGAGCACTGAGTATTTACAGCTGCTCGGTGATATGGTTGAATCGCTCCTGGGTGCATGATTTGCGACTGTTTGACAGCTTTATTACATGGGAGGAATGTCTATTTCTTACACATTCCTCACATGTAATAAAACTGTCAAACAGTTGCAAATCATGCACACGGGAGCGATTTAACCTTATCACCGAGCAGCTGTAAATACTCGGAGCTCGGCCGAGCATACTCGGCGAAAGGGTTAATAGAACATACTCGCTCAACACTATTGCCCATAGCAACCAATAACAGCTCAGCCTTCACTTTTTTTTAAGCGTTTTTAATGCATTTTTGTACATCAATTAATGCTTTTTGGAGAAAAATAAAGTTATTTAAAAAAAGAAACGTGGGACATTGCTTTAACCCTTGGATTACCGTCAGAACTTGGGTGAATATATTGGTTAATTTAAGAATGGGTCTGTTGTATTTCAAATAAAGTGTTTGCTCTGTGTTTGTGTGTTTATTTAACTCTTTACTTTAATTAGGTTTGGTATTGAAAGGGTCTGATTAGCACCTTGTCATCACCAAACAAAAGAGCTAGGTGTCAGCTAATCCCATATACCCAATCTTCATTAGCATTTTCATTCATGTCATTTCTGGGGCAGCTGAGAGCTGCTATTTTTAGCCTAGGAAGGTACCATTAGGTAAACATGGTCCCTGGCTATTATTAACAGCTCACAGCTGTTTCGTTAGCGGGTACGTCCCCACGAACAGCAACAAGCAGCGCTTTTGGGGCAGCGTATTTTTGCTGCTTCCAAAATGCTGTATTCTAATGCCGCACTTTTGTTGTCAATACTTGCGGATCCACCGCATATAATGACACTTCAATCGGTCAAAATCTGCAGCGGACACGCTAATTGACATGCTGCGGGTGAGTTTGGGTACGTTGGCACGGTCAGGAGCCGTTGCAGGTTTGACGCTGCGTGTTTATACAGCGTCAAACCCGCAGCATCCAGATGTTACAGAATAGTGGATGGGATCTCTAGAAATCCCATGTTCACTATGCGTGCATCTGAGGCTATGGTTCACCCGTGGACACTGACATGCAGTGCATCTTTCAGGACCGCAGCATGTCAAATTCTTTTGCGGAGTTGCTAGTCTCTGCAACAGAAATTTGACCACTAGAATGTATAGAATGCGGTAAATCCACATGGTTCAGAAAACACATGTGGATTTACCTGCGTTCAATAGAATGCAACGTTTTGGACGCAGCAAAAATATGCATCCAAAGCGCTGATAAGCCGGAATCATGAGCACATAGCCTAAAATTAAAAAAAAATGGCGTAGGCTCCCACGTCATTTTCATAACCAATAGAGGGAAAGCCAACCGCTGGGGGCTGATATTAGTAGCCGAGGAAGGGGCCATTAGCCAAAAAAGTTCCCTTGGCTATTAATAACAGCCCACAGCTGTTTGCTTAACCTTTACTGGCTAGATTACAGGGGGATCCCAGAATTTTTTTTACGTAGGGTCCCCCTGTAAAATCTAACCAGAAAAGGCTAAACAGACAGCTGCAGGCTGATATTAATAGCCAGGAAAGGGGCCATGGATACTTGCCCCCTCCACTGCCTCATAATATCACCCCTCAGCAGTCTCAAAAATGGTGCTTCGCCTCCGCTCTTCCCACTGCCATGTAGCGGTGGCGAGTGGGGTAATGGGGTTGGAGTTCACGTCAGCCTTGTATTGGCAGCTGACGTGAAGCCCATGTTAGTAATGGAGGGCATAAGATGCCCCCATTACTAACCCCGTAGTAAAGTTTTTGCCGCCTTTTCAATAAAAGACATCGCCAGATATGGTTTTAATAATTTTTTTTATTATACGCCCAGTTCCCGAATCCCTCGATCTTCTGTAAAAAAAATAAAAATAAAAAACAACCATACCCCTCATCTGCCCACCATCACAAAGTAATCCAGATTGTCCCTCGGCGATCCAGGTCACTTCTACAGCAGCCACATCAATCATTGATGTGACTGCTGTAGAAGACAGCACTGTACAATGACAGGGGTGCAGTTACTCCTGTCAGTGTACATTGCTCTGATGCAAGAGTGAAGTCACTTGGGTTAATCAGCTGAAGATCAGCTGATCAGCCCCGGTGACTTCAGCATCAGTGGTATGAGGGAACATTCTTAGAATGTTTCCACGCAGCACCAGTGCTGTAAAGTGAGGTCCCGGCGCTCTCAGCTGATCTTCAGCTGAGAGCTCACGTGACCTCAGGTCCTGGCAGCGTAGCAATGTACAATGCTGGGAGCGAGCGCACTCCCGTCAGTGTACCGCTATCTGCTGACGGATCAGGACTCCGGGGAACATCGCAAGGACACCGGGGGACGCTGGACAGTTGAGGATTGGTGTTTTTTTATTTTTTTTTACACAGTGCGCAGCCTCGGCTCGGCTGAGGACACTACTACTACTGGACTTTTCAAAAGCTTTTGATACAGTTCCACACAAAAGGATGATACATAAAATGAGAACAATGGGGATAGGGGAAAATATATGTATGTGGGTTAAGAACTGGCTCAGTGATAGGAAACAAAGGGTGGTTATTAATGGAAAACACTCAGACTGGGTCTCAGTTAACAGTGGGGTACCACAGGGGTCAGTATTGGGCCCCCTTCTTTTTAACATATTAATGACCTTGTAGGGGGCATACAGAGTAATATTTCAATATTTGCAGATGACACTAAACTCTGCAGGGTAATCCATACAGAGGAGGACAATTTTATATTACAGGAGGATCTATGTAAACTAGAAGCTTGGGCTGATAAATGGTAAATGAGCTTTAATGGGGATAAATCTAAGGTAATGCACTTGGGCAGAGGAAATAAAATGTATAATTATATGCTTAATTGTAAAACACTGGGCAAAACTGTAACTGAAAAAGACCTGGGTGTATTAGTGGACGACAAGCTCACGTTTAGTGGCCAGTGTCAGGCAGCTGCTGCAAAGGCAAATAAAATAATGGGATGCATTAAAAGAAGCATAGATGCTCATGAGGAGAACATAATTTTACCTCTATACAAGTCACTAGTGCGACCACACTTAGAATACTGTGTACAGTTCTGGTCTCCGGTGTATAAGAAAGACATAGCTGAACTAGAGAGGGAGCAGAGAAGAGCAACCAAGGTTATTAGAGGACTGGGTCTGCAATACCAAGACAGGTTATTATACTTGGGGTTATTTACTGTGGAAAAAAGAAGGCTTAGGGGTGATCTTATTACTATGTACAAGTATATGAGGGGACAGTACAAAGACCTTTCTACTGATCTTTTTACTCTGAGGCCTGAGACGGGGACAAGGGGGCATCTTCTACGTCTGGAGGAAAGAAGGTTTAATCATAATCACAGACGCGGATTCTTTACTGTAAGAGCAGTGAGACTATGGAACTCTCTGCCGCATGATGCTGTAATGAGTGATTCACTACTAATATTTAAGAATGGCATGGATGCCTTTCTTGAAAAGTATAATATTACAGGTTATATATACTAGATTCCTTGATAGGGCGTTGATCCAGGGAACTAGTCTGATTGTCGTATGGAGTCGGGAAGGAATTTTTTCCCCCAATGTGGAGCTTAGTGTTTGCCACGTGTTTTTTTTTTGCCTTCCTCTGGATCAACATGTTAGGCTATGGGTTGAACTAGATGGACTTAGTCTTCCTTCAACCTTAAAAAACTATGTTACTATGTTACTACTCCCCTCAGCCGAGCCGCTCTCGCTGTTATCAGCGGGAGCAGCGGTCGGATAATGGGAGAAGTAGTCTTTCCCAGCCGACCCGGGTACCATTGTATGTGCGTTTTTGCAGCATATTTAACCCACGGACTAGTCAAGTACGCAGCAAAGAACTGCAGCAAATCCGCAAATATATTTATACCTGCGGGCTTGCTGTGGTTCAATTAAAGTCAATGGGCGGAAACGCTGCAGAAATGCTGCATACAATGGATGTGCTGCGTATTTAAACGCAATGACAATCCTGAGCTGAAAATTCTGCATAATGTGCACAGCGCTTCAGGATTGCCATTGCGTTAGCTTGCAGAAGGATTACATAATGTTTTTGATGCATTTCCGCGCAGAAAAAACGCAGCAAAACCGCATCAAAAACGCTACGTGTGCACCTAACCTAAGCAGTTATGGTAAAATTAAAGGTTCTCTGTGATTGGTTGCTACGGCAACATCAATTTAGATAAACCTGTGTTTGCCAATTTGGCTAAGGCTACATAGTGACTTTGGCCGCTACATATATCGTCACGTGATTATCATTAATATTCAAGTAGCATATTGGTTGTATGTCCAAAGAACATTATATACTTACAAATATAATATACAACTAATATTAATTATACATTATTTATTCACACACATTGGCAATAAAAGAGTTCAAGAGAAAGGAATTACACAAAGAATTTCATAAAAACACATAGTGTGGGATAAAAATACCGGTACATAAAATAGGTATCATTCCATACAATAAATGTAAGGCTGCGTGCCAAAATAGATGCTCAAATAGTCAATTACATCAATGAAGAGGGAAAATACACATACATCAGGGAAGTAGACAGTACTGAGACAAATAAATAATACTAAATCATCAATGTGATCAAAACATATACCAAAAAGTGCTAGTGCTGTATTAAATCAATAGCCATGATATATAGTATAATATAGCAGCCATAATAGTGTATGTCCAAATATAAACCAAGTGGTGTAAATTAAAGTGACATGTGCTATCAAGAGACTGCAAAATAAATAAAATAATACAATGTGTCAAGATAAAGTGCACAATAGATATAGAAAGCTTATATTACACCTGAATAGCATTAACCCCTTAACGACCAATGACGTACAGAGCACGTCGTGAAGGAGTGTCAGTTCCCGCATCTTGATGTGCCAACCGTATGTATGTCATGGATTAAAACACACAGTGACTGCTCCGTGCCTACAGCAGTCACTGACAGCTGAGCGGCACAGGAAGAGGTGCAGGGAGCCATTTCAGCGCTCCCCACTGTCTGACCGCTGCAATCGGTCAGTCAATCTGCCTGACCGATCACAGTATGAAATATCAGCACTTCACTGCACGATCACCACCAGGAGCTCGGCTTTGCTTACAGCTGAGCTCCTGCGCTAACAAACAGGGCCGATGCCATAGGCGGGGCCTAACAGGTGATCTGCCAGTGTTAGCTGACAGGTGTCATCAGGGTCGGACTGGGGTGTCTGGGGCCCACAGAGAAAATTGACTCTAGGGGCCCACCCTACAGCTATATGCAAATACCTGATAGCCATTATCCCTGTTATAGTGGAGCATCGACTGTAAATCACAGGCGGCTCTGGCACATCTACTGTGCTCACACTATAACTGGGATGTACAATTATAGTACTTTGCATTAAAGGGGTTCTTTGGTTAAAACAAGTTATCACCGATCCAAGGGCTCCACAGGATAGGTGATAACTTATTGGTCCAACCATTGGAAAACGCACCGATTGGAAGGATGGGGTAGTTTTATCCCTGACAGGACACTTATCCCCATTTTAAAATGCAGTGGCAGGTGGGACGTCTGACCGCAGATCCATTCATTCTCTTGGGGGCTTCCAGAAAAAAACAAGAACAGCCATTGAGGGAATGAATGGATAAGTGGTCGAGTCGCACATGCCGCTCTAGTCTACTGGGTTCAAAAGCGCCACATTCTGCCAAGCAGTCAGACCCCAACCAATCAATAAGTTATCACTGATCCTGTGGAGAGATGATTACTTGTTTTCACTGGAGAACCCCTGTAAGTGCATCTCTGCCGCTGTGTTCCAAGTATTTAATCTCTAAGGCCACGGCCCCATTATCAGTATTTGGTCAGTATTTTTTCTCAGGAGTGGGAGACAAAACCAGATGAAGTCAGATCAAAGGTATAATAGAAACAAGTCACCAATTCTGCATTTATAACCCACTCCCGCTTTTGGCTCCCACTCTTGAGAAAAAATAATGACTGAATACTGACCAAATACTGATAGTAGAGCCATGGCCTAACTCTCCGGATCACACTACGCTCCATGTATGAGCTGGAAGCCATGAACGAGGCACCTTAGATTTACATTGTAAGGCCACGGTCCCACTATCAGTATTTGGTCAGTATTCGGTCAGTATTTTTTTTCAGGAGTGGGAGACAAAACCAGGTGAGGAACAATCAGATCAAAGTTATAATAGAAACAAGTGCACAAATTCTGCATTTATCACTCAGTCCTGGTTTTGGCTCCCACTCCTGAGAAAAAATACTGACCGAATACTGACCAAATACTGATAGTGAGGCTGTGGCCTAATGGAAATAATCTTCTCCTAGTTAATATCAGAGAGAACAAATGACCGCCATACACAGCACAATCCTCTATACCAATACTAATAATACCACATACAAAAGAGAAAAAAAGAAGCAAGACAAAAATATATCTCATACCCTACCATAATTATATATAAATGTAAAGCAAAATTGCATAATAAATATAGGGTACTTAGTGAACTATTTTTGATCAAAAAAAAAATAAAAAAAAAAAATATACAAGCCGTCCCACCAGCGGCAAGGTGACCCTAAATTGGGACGGTACCTATACTGCCTATATTAAAAACCTAGGTGGTCTGGAGTTGGGACCCGGTCCTATTTGTCTACCCTTTTATATGCATTACTTCAACTTTGATATACAGTAAGGTTTTTAATATAGGCAGTATAGGTACCGTCCCAATTTAGGGTCACCTTGCCGCTGGTGGGACGGCTTGTATACTTTTTTTGATCAAAAATAGTTCACTAAGTACCCTATATTTATTATGCAATTTTGCTTTACATTTATATATAATTATGGTAGGGTATGAGATATATTTTTGTCTTGCTTCTTTTTTGCTAGTGTGAACATGCCTCTGTTTCTTGTATGTCTGCCATCTTAGACCTCAGTTCACATTGTCTGGTTTTTTGACTTGTTTGCATTCTGTGCAATTTAAGGGTGTGGCATGCCCTTTGTTGAGCTGATTGGTATATATGTAGCTTACCACGGGCCTAGGTGGTCTGGAGTTGGGACCCGGTCCTATTTGTCTACCCTTTTATATGCATTACTTCAACTTTGATATACAGTAAGGTTTTTAATATAGGCAGTATAGGTACCGTCCCAATTTAGGGTCACCTTGCCGCTGGTGGGACGGCTTGTATACTTTTTTTGATCAAAAATAGTTCACTAAGTACCCTATATTTATTATGCAATTTTGCTTTACATTTATATATAATTATGGTAGGGTATGAGATATATTTTTGTCTTGCTTCTTTTTTGCTAGTGTGAACATGCCTCTGTTTCTTGTATGTCTGCCATCTTAGACCTCAGTTCACATTGTCTGGTTTTTTGACTTGTTTGCATTCTGTGCAATTTAAGGGTGTGGCATGCCCTTTGTTGAGCTGATTGGTATATATGTAGCTTACCACGGGCCTAGGTGGTCTGGAGTTGGGACCCGGTCCTATTTGTCTACCCTTTTATATGCATTACTTCAACTTTGATATACAGTAAGGTTTTTAATATAGGCAGTATAGGTACCGTCCCAATTTAGGGTCACCTTGCCGCTGGTGGGACGGCTTGTATACTTTTTTTGATCAAAAATAGTTCACTAAGTACCCTATATTTATTATGCAATTTTGCTTTACATTTATATATAATTATGGTAGGGTATGAGATATATTTTTGTCTTGCTTCTTTTTTGCTAGTGTGAACATGCCTCTGTTTCTTGTATGTCTGCCATCTTAGACCTCAGTTCACATTGTCTGGTTTTTTGACTTGTTTGCATTCTGTGCAATTTAAGGGTGTGGCATGCCCTTTGTTGAGCTGATTGGTATATATGTAGCTTACCACGGGCCTAGGTGGTCTGGAGTTGGGACCCGGTCCTATTTGTCTACCCTTTTATATGCATTACTTCAACTTTGATATACAGTAAGGTTTTTAATATAGGCAGTATAGGTACCGTCCCAATTTAGGGTCACCTTGCCGCTGGTGGGACGGCTTGTATACTTTTTTTGATCAAAAATAGTTCACTAAGTACCCTATATTTATTATGCAATTTTGCTTTACATTTATATATAATTATGGTAGGGTATGAGATATATTTTTGTCTTGCTTCTTTTTTGCTAGTGTGAACATGCCTCTGTTTCTTGTATGTCTGTCATCTTAGACCTCAGTTCACATTGTCTGGTTTTTTGACTTGTTTGCATTCTGTGCAATTTAAGGGTGTGGCATGCCCTTTGTTGAGCTGATTGGTATATATGTAGCTTACCACGGGCCTAGGTGGTCTGGAGTTGGGACCCGGTCCTATTTGTCTACCCTTTTATATGCATTACTTCAACTTTGATATACAGTAAGGTTTTTAATATAGGCAGTATAGGTACCGTCCCAATTTAGGGTCACCTTGCCGCTGGTGGGACGGCTTGTATACTTTTTTTGATCAAAAATAGTTCACTAAGTACCCTATATTTATTATGCAATTTTGCTTTACATTTATATATAATTATGGTAGGGTATGAGATATATTTTTGTCTTGCTTCTTTTTTGCTAGTGTGAACATGCCTCTGTTTCTTGTATGTCTGCCATCTTAGACCTCAGTTCACATTGTCTGGTTTTTTCACATACAAAAGAGACAAATACCACCACATCATGACCAGATCACATATTACCAGCATAGAGTGACCAAATAATACCACACACAAGGGACAAATACCACCACATCGTGACCAGACCACATATTACCAACACATAGTGACCGAATAATAGCACATACAAGGAATAAATACACAGACCTCCATCACTTCTTCCAGCAGGACTCGTCTCTGCAGAAAATAACACACAGTTATCAATAGCTGATCACTTCTAGATCACATTCCTCACTTTTTCCCCGACTTCTACACTACACAATATGTAGAAAAAAAGTGTCATAATGCCACCCTGCACAATAACAGGGCCTCCCCTTTGTCCCCCTCCATGGAAAACAGTATACTAAAAAGTAAATTATATTACTGAAGTAATAATGTCCCTAATTGGACCCTAAAGTAATAATGTACCCCACTTGCCACCATAAACTAATAATGTAAACTAATAATGTAATAATGATCCTCAATCTGGCCCCCAAACAGTAACTAAGTCCCTTGTCCAGCCTGTCCCTCCATGTCACTTGTCAAGCCTGGCCCCCCCATATATCCATCCTGGCCCCCATGTGTCCGGCCTTGCCTCCTCACCCAAATATCTATCCTGCCCCACCCGCATATATCCATCCTATCCCCCCCTTGCATATATCCATTCTGACACCACCCATATATCCCTCCTGGCCCCCATATGTCCCTTGTCCTGGCCCCTATGTATCCAGCCTGGCCCCCCATATATTTATCCTGTTATCCTGGCCCGCATGTGTCCAGCCTGCCCCCCCATATATACATCTTGACCCCCATGTGTCCCGTCTGCCCCAGAATTTATCCATCATGGACCCCATGTGTCCCTCCTGCCCCCCAATTTATCTATCATGGCCCCCATGTGTCCAGCCTGCCCGCCCATATATCCATCCTGGCCCCCATGTGTTCAGCCTGCCCCCCCATATATCCATCCTGGACCCATGTGTCCAGTCTGCCCCCCCATATATCCATTCAGGCCCCCATGTGTCCAGGCTGCCCCCCATATATCCATCCAGGCCCCCATGTGTCCAGCCTGCCCCCATATATCCATCCAGGCCCCCATGTGTCCAGCCTGCTCCCCATATATCCATCCAGGCCCCCCTCATATATCCATACAGGCCCAATGTGTACAGCCTGCCCCCCTATATATCTATCCAGGCCCCCATGTGTCCAGCCTGCCCCCCACCTGTATATCCATCCAGACCCCCATGTGTCCAGCATGCCCCCCACCCATATATCCATCCGGGCCCCCATGTGTCCATCCTGCCCCCTATATATCCATCTAGGCACCATGTGTCCAGCCTGCCCCCCCATATATCCATCCAGGCCTCCATGTGTCCAGCCTGCCCTCCACCCATATATCCATACAGGCCCCCATGTGTCCATCCTCCCCCCCATTTATCCAGCCTGCCCCCCATATATCCATCCAGGTCCCCATGTGTCCAGCCTGCCCTCCCCCATATACCCATCCTGGCCCTCATGTGTCCAGGCTTCCCCCTATATATCCTTCCTGGCGCCCATTTGTCCAGCCTGCCTCCCTTCATATATCCATACAGGTCCCCATGTGTCCAACCTCCCCCCATATATCCAGCCTGCCCCCCATATATCCATCCAGGTCCCCATGTGTCCAGCCTGCCCCCCCATATACCCATCCAGGCCCCCTTGTGTCCCGCCTGCCCCCTCATATATCCATCCAGGTCCCCATGTGTCCAGACTGCCCCCCCATATATCCATCCAGGCCTCCAAGTGTCCAGCTTGCCCTCCACCCATATATCCATACAGGCCCCCATGTGTCCAGCCTCCCCCCCCATATATCCAGCCTGCTCCCCACTCATATATCCATCCAAACCCCCATGTGTCCAGCCTGCCCCCCTATATATGCATCCAGGCCCCCATGTGTCCAGCCTGCCCCCCACCCATATATCCATCCAGGCCCCCATGTGTCCAGCCTGCCCCCCCATATATCCATCCTGGCCCCCATGTGTTCAGCCTGCCCCCCCCATATATCCATCCTGGACCTATGTGTCCAGTCTGCCCCCCATATATCCATTCAGGCCCCCATGTGTCCAGGCTGCCCCCCATATATCCATCCAGGCCCCCATGTGTCCAGCCTGCCCCCATATATCCATCCAGGCCCCCATGTGTCCAGCCTGCTCCCCATATATCCATCCAGGCCCCCCTCATATATCCATACAGGCCCCATGTGTACAGCCTGCCCCCCCTATATATCTATCCAGGCCCCCATGTGTCCAGCCTGCCCCCCACCTGTATATCCATCCAGACCCCCATGTATCCAGCATGCCCCCCACCCATATATCCATCCGGGCCCCCATGAGTCCAGCCTGCCCTGCACCCATATAGGCCCCTATGTGTCCAGCCTCCCCCCCATATATCCAGCCTGCCCCCCATATATCCATCCAGGTCCCCATGTGTCCAGCCTGTCCCCCCATATATCCATCCAGGTCCCCATGTGTCCAGCCTGCCCCCCCCATATATCCATCCAGGCCTCCATGTGTCCAGCCTACCCCCCCATATATCCATCCTGGACCTATGTGTCAAGTCTGCCCCCCCATATATCCATCCTGGCCCCATGTGTCCAGTCTGCCCCTCCATATATCCTTCCAGGACCCCATGTGTCCAGCCTGCCCCCCATATATCCATTCAGGCCCCCATGTGTCCAGCCTGCCCCCATATATCCATCCAGGCCCCTATGTGTCCATCTTACCCCCCACCCATATATCCATCCAGACCCCCATGTGTCCAGCCTGCCCTCCCCCGTATACCCATCCAGGTCCCCATGTGTCCAGCCTGCCCCCCATATACTCATCCAGGCCCCCATTTGTCTAGCGTGCCCCCCATATATCCATCCAGACCCCTATGTGTCCAGCTTGCCCCCCTTCATATATCCATCCAGGCCCCCCATGTGTCCAGCCTGCCCTCCCCCATATACCCATCCAGGCCTCCATGTATCCAGCCTGCCCCCCATATACCCATCCAGGCCTCCATGTGTCCAGCCTGCCCCCCATATATTCATCCAGGCCTCCGTGGGTCCAGCCTGCCCCCCCATATACCCATCCAGGCCCTCATGTGTCCAGCCTGCCCTTCCCCTATACCCATCCAGGCCCCCATGTATCCAGCCTGCCCCCCCCATATATCCATCTTAGCCCCCAACCAATTCTGCATCTACACACAGAAAAAAAAAAAGATTTCTTTTACCTTCCTGCACTCCCTTCGCCATGCGGTGTCCTGCTCTGCTTAGATCCGTGCCTGTAGCAGAGGCCAGCGACAGACTTGCGTGCGTCCGTCGCAGCAGGTGCATGAAAATGACATCATACGTCGGCGATGTCAGACGCACAGCTTCAGCTTCATCGGGATGTGTGCCGTGGCGGTTCAGGTAATTAACGCTGCGTGTGCGCATACCTGCATATACTCTGCCTGCGTTTTTAAAGGGCCCGTGCCCCTAAAAACCGCAGGCTTTTTTTTTAATCTTCTTCTCCCCCCTCTCGTCTGCAGCAAGGGCCCATCGGGTATTTCCCTGGTACCCCCGCCAGGCCAGTTCGACCCTGGGTGTCATGCATTGCACTCCTGGTGTATTGCAATGAATGAGACCAGTTACCTTTACTAAAAGGTAAAGTCCCATAAAGGGATTAAGTAAAAAAGTTAAATTAACCCCTTTACAACCCAAGGTAGTTTGCACGTTAATGAACAGGCCAATTTTTACAATTCTGACCACTGTCACTTTATGAGGTAATTACTCTGGAACGCTTCAATGGATCCCCCTGATTCTGAGGTTGTTTTTTTGTGACATATTGTACTTCATGAGAGTGGTAAAATTTCTTCGATATCACTTGCGTTTATTTGTGGAAAAAACGGAAATTTGGCGAAAATTTTGCAATTTTCAAAATTTGAATTTTTATGCCCTTAAATCAGAGAGATACGTCACACAAAATAGTTAATAAATAACATTTCCCACATGTCTACTTTACATCAGCACAATTTTGGAACCAAAATTTTTTTTTATTGGGGAGCTATAAGGGTTAAAAGTTGACCAGCGATTTCTAATTTTTCCAACAAAATTTACAAAACCATTTTTTTAGGGACCACATCATATTTAAAGTCACTTTGAGGGGTCTTTATGACAGAAAATACCCAAAAGTGACACCATTCTAAAAACTTCACCAATCAAGGTGCTCAAAACCACATTCAAGAAGTTTATTAACCCTTCAGGTGCTTCATAGGAATTTTTGGAATGTGGAAGAAAAAAATGTACTTTTTTCACAAAAATGTACTTTAGACCCAATTTTTTTTATTTTCTCAGGGGTAACAGGAAAACGTGGACCCCAAAATTTGTTGTGCAGTTTCTCCTGAGTAAGCAGATACCCCATATGTAGGGGAAAACCACTGTTTGGGCGCACGGCAGGGTTCGGAAGGGAAGGAGCGCCATTTGACTTTTTGAATGTAAAATTTTCTTGAATAATTAGCGGACGCCATGTTGCATTTGGGGAGCCCCTGATGTGCCTAAACAGTGGAAACCCCCCACAAGTGACACCATTTTGGAAACTAGACCCATCAGGGAACTTATCTAGATGTGTGGTGAGCACCTTGAACCCCAAGGTGCTTCACAGAAGTTTATAACATTGAGCCGTAAAAATAAAATTTTCACATTTTTCCCACAAAAATGTTTTTCAGCCCCCACTTTTGCATTTTCATAAGGGTAACAGGAGAAATTGCACCATGCAGTTTGTTGTGCAATTTCTCCTGAGTAAGCAGATACCCCATATGTGGGGGAAAACCACTGTTTGGGCGCACGGCAGGGTTCGGAAGGGAAGGAGCGCCATTTGACTTTTTGAATGTAAAATTTGCTTGAATAATTAGCGGACGCCATGTTGCATTTGGGGAGCCCCTGATGTGCCTAAACAGTGGAAACCCCCCACAAGTGACACCATTTTGGAAACTAGACCCCTCAGGGAACTTATCTAGATGTGTGGTGAGCACCTTGAACCCCCAGGTGCTTCACAGAAGTTTATAACATTGAGCCGTAAAAATAAAATTTTCACATTTTTCCCACAAAAATGTTTTTCAGCCCCCACTTTTGCATTTTCATAAGGGTAAAAGAAGAAATTGCACTATGCAGTTTGTTGTGCAATTTCTCCTGAGTTAGCAGATACCCCATATGTGGGGGAAAACCACTGTTTGGGCGCGCGGCAGGGTTCGGAAGTGAAGGAGCGCCATTTGACTTTTTGATTGTAAAATTTGCTTGAATAATTAGCGGATGTGCCCCTGATGTGCCTAAACAGTGGAAACCCCCCACAAGTGACACCATTTTGGAAACTAGACCCCTCAGGGAACTTATCTAGATGTGTGGTGAGCACCTTGAACCCCCAGGTCCTTTACAGAAGTTTATAACATGGAGCCGTGAAAATAAACAAATCTAACTTTTTCCACAAAAATGATGTTTTAGCCCCAATTTTTTTATTTTCACAAAGGTAAGAGGAGAAAATGGATCCCAAAAACTTTTGTGCAATTTCTCCTGAGTACGCCAATACCCCATATGTGGGGAAAATACAGTGTTTTGGTGCACGGCAGAGTTCAGAAGGGAAGGAGCACTGTGTGACTTTTCGAACGCAAAATCGGCTGGAATCGAGAGCGGACGCCATGTCGCGTTTGGAGAGCCCCTGATGTGCCTAAATAGTTGAAACCCCCCACAAGTAACCCCCCCACAAGTGATTAGACGACCTTATTCTTCGGGTCGGTGCGACTACAGAGATACCAGAATGATATCGGGTTTTTATGATTGACATCTGTCACACACTAAAAGACACATACTTTGTAAAATCTAGTTTTTGCATCGCCATATTTTGAGAGCTATAATTTTTCCATATTTTGGCCGACAGAGTCATGTGATGGCTTGTTTTTTGCGGGATGAGTTGACGTTTTTATTGGTGCCATGTTCAGGCACGTGCCATTTTTTGATCGCTTTCTATTCCAGCTTTTGGGAGGCAGAATAAACAAAAACCAACAATTCAGGAATTGTTTTTTTTTACATTTTATTCTACTCCGCGTGTGGTAAAATTGATAAGGTAGCTTTATTCTTCAGGTCAGTACGTTTACAGCGGTACCACATTTATATTGTTTTTCAATGTTTTGGCGCTTTTACACAATAAAAGCTATTTTATAGAAAAAAATATTTTTTTGCATCGCTTTATTCTGAGAGCTGTAACTTTTTGATTTTTCGGATGATGGAGCTGTTATGGCAGCTTGTTTTTTGCGGGACAAGATGATATTTTCAGCTGTACCATTTTTATTTATGTTCGTCTTTTTGATCGCGTGTTATTCCATTTTTTGTTTGGCGGTATGATGATAAAGCATTGTTTTTTGCTTCGTTTTTTTTTTTTTTTACCGTGTACACTGAAGGGGTTAACTAGTGGGACAGTTTTATAGGTCAGGTCGTTACGGACGCGGCGATACCAAATATGTGTACTTTTATTGTTTGTTTTTTTCATAATAATATTTATTGATGGGTACATTATATTTTTATTTTTGGTGGATTATGTTTTTTAGTTTTTTTTTTATATTTTTACAATTTTTTTTTTTTTTTTTTCACTTTCTGAAAGTTTTTTTTACTTTTTTACTTTGTCCCACTCTGGGACCTTCACTTTTTTTATTCTGATCGCCTGCATAGCATAGGGATGGAGCACCATCCCTGCGCCATGTAGGCAGTCAGCGCTGCACAGTGAGAAGATTGTTTGGTCATGCACTGCGCATAACCAAACAATCTTCCTGCTATCTGGTGACCCGGATGTTGTCATGACGAGGGGTTAATGTGCTGGGAGCGGTGCGGGACCGCTCCCTGCACATAGTACTGGGTGTCAGCTGTGACAATCAGCTGACACCCGGCGGCGATCGCTCCTGCACAGCCTGTGTGCACGCGTGATCGCGATGACGTACTAATACGGGTCAGGCTCTTAAGTCCCAGGGCACAGACGCGTATTAGTACGTCATGGGCTTTAAAGGGGTTAAAAGATATGAAGATGAAAAAACAGACAAACACAAAATAGGAATAAAAATATTACACCAATAAATACACATACAGTGGCTTGTGAAAGTATTCACCCCCCTTGGCTTTTTACCTATTTTCTCACATTACAATCTGTGTTTAAATATTTTTGTAATCCGATTTGTGTGTGATGCATCAGCACTAAATAGTCTAAGTTGGTGAAGTGAAGTGAGAAAAATATAGGCAAAAATAAGATTTATGGGATTAAATAAATAAAAATTGGCATGTGCATATGTATTCACCCCTTTTGCTATGACGCTCCTAAAAAATTCTGATGCAAGCAATTCCCTTCATAAGTCACATGCTTAGTGAAAGGACATCCAACTGTGTGCAATCTAAGTGCCACATGGTCTGTCAGTATATACACACCTTTTCTGAAAAAACACAGAGGCTGCAACACCAAGAGGCACCGCTAATAAAACACTTTGAAGACCAAGAAGATCTGCAAAAAGTCAGGGACAAAGCTGTTGAGAAGTACAATTCAGGGTTGGGATATAAAATATGTATCAATCTCTGATGATTCCCCTGGAGCACCATCAAATCCATTGTCATCAAATGGAAAGAACATGGTACCACAACAAACCTGCCAAGGGAGGGCTGCCCACCAAAACTCTCAGCCTGGGCAAGGAGGGCATTAAAAAGAGAGGCAATACAGAGACCAAAGGTAACCCTGAAGGAGCTGCAGAGTTCCCAAGCAGAGACTGGAGTATCTGTCCATATGACCACAATAAGCCATACACACCATAGAGGTGGCCTTTATGGAAGAGTGGGCAAAAAAAAGCCTTTACTTACATACAAAAATTGTAAGACTTTTTTTGAGTTTGCCAAAAGATATGTGGGAGACTCCCCAAATGTATGGAGGTAGGTGCTGTGGTCAGATGAGACCAAAATTTAACTTTTTGGCCACCAAGGTAAACACTATGTCTGGTGCCAAACCAATACAGCTCATCACCTCAAGACCACCATCCCAACTGTGAAACATGGGGGTGGTAGCATCATGCTGTGGGGATGTTTTTCAGCAGAAGGGACAGGGAAAATGGCTGAGTCTAGGTGAAGATGGATGATGCGAAATACCAGGATATTCTTGAGCAAAACCTATTTCAGCCTGTCAGTGATTTGAGACTGGGACAGAGGTTCACCTTCCAACAAGACAATCGCCCAAAGCATACTGCTAAAGCAACAGTCTAGTGGTTTAAGAGGAAACGTGTAAATGTTTTGGAGTGGCCTAGTTAAAGCCTAGATCTTCATCCAATTGAGAATCTGTGGTCAGACTTGAAGTTTGCTGATCACCAGAGGAAACCATCTAACTTGAAGGAGCTGGAGCAGTTTTGCCTTGAGGAATGAGCAAATGACCAGATGTGGAAAGCACATAGAGACTAATCCAAAGCTACTTGAGGCTGTAATTGCTTCAAAAAGGAGGCTGTACAACGTACTGACTTTAGGGGGGTGAATAGTTATGCACACTGAAGTTTTCAGTTATTTTATCTTATTAGTTGTTTGCTTCACAATAAAAAGAAAACCAAATGTTCACAGTTGCAGGCATGTTCTTTACATGAACTAATGTAAACCCTCAAAAAAAACAGTGAAATTCCAGGTTATGAGGTACCAAAACAATGAAAATGCAGAAGGGGTGAACACTTTCACAAGCCACTGTATTTTTAAGTAAAAACAAAAATAAACAAAAAAATTCACATATTTTGTATTGTTGCATCTGAAATGACCCAATCTATAAAACGATCAAGCTATTTAACCCCTACAGTCAATGCTGTAAACAAAAAAGTGGCAAAAAAATATGCTTTTTCATCATACTGCAGGAAAAAAAGTGGAATAAAACGAGATCAAAAAGACGAATGTAGATAAAAATGGTATAGCTGAAAACGTCATTTTCTCCAGCAAAAAAACAAGCCGTCATAAAATTCTGTCAGGGGAGAAATAAAAAAGTTATAGCTCTCAGAATACAGCGATGCAAAAACAATATTTTTTCTATGAAATTGATTATATTACGTAGAAGCGGCAAAACATGAAAAAAAGACGTAAATGTGGACTTGCTGTAATCGTACTGACCCGAAGAATAAAGTTGCATTATCATTTTTACCACACGGTGAACATTATAACCCCACGCCCCTCCCAAAAAAAAACAAATTCCTGAATTGCTAGTTTTTGTTCATTCTGCCTCCCAAAAATTGGAATAGAGAACGATCAATAGATGTTCCATGCCTGGAAATGGTACCAATAAAAACGTCAACTCGTTCCGCAAATAAGAAGCCCTCACTTGACTCTATCAGCAGAAATATGGAAACATTATAGCTCTCAAGATATAGCAATGCAAAAAAACTTGTTTTTGTAAAAAAAGAGTTTTTTTAGTGTGCGATAGAAGCCAAAAATAAAAAACTGATATAAATCTGGTATCACACTGACCGAAAGAATAAAGTCGTCTAATCAATTAAACCGCACAAGGAACGGCGTAAAAAATAAATAAAACCAATTCCTGACGTGCTGTTGATTTGTTCCTTCTGCCTCCCAAGATCGCAGTAAGGCTCGGCTCACATTAATCCTGCTCTCTGCACTTAGCGCTTACACCAGGATTTCCGTGTAAATCTCTGAAATACGTGATTCAGATGCATCCTCGGTGGAAAATGCACTATTATGAGGCAGATGAAGACACTGTGGACTCTGCTTGATAATCCAGCCATGCCCATATTTTTATGTGTGCATAAAAGCATGGTCAAGCACAGATTTGTGTTCCTCTTAAAAGCCAGATACCATCGAACAGAAGCCACACAGAGTCCAGAGTAATTCTGCTGCCTTATTACTGAATTGATCCCTCTGGGGTTTCATCTGAATCACGTATTTTGTAGATTTAGATGGAAACCCTGATGTAAGTGCTCAGCCTAGAGCACAGGATAAATGTGAATTGGTCCAAAATCTTATGTTCCCGCTCAATGTTATAAAATCTTGTGAAACACATATTGTTAATTTGATCACTGCATCTCTAGATGATTTCATTAAGAGGTCTAGTTTGTAAAATTAGGTCACTTATAGGGGGATTCTGCTGTTTTGGCACATTAGAGGCTCTGCCAATCTGACATGGCACCTGCAAACCATTCCAGGCAAATCTGCAGTACAATATGGCACTCCTTCCCTTCTGAGCTTTGTACTGTGCCTGAACAGTAGTTTTTGACCACGTATGGTACACTGCAGTACTCAGGAGACATGGCGTAACAATTTTTGGGGTCCATTTTCTCCTATTAGCCCTTTTGAAAATGAAAAACTTGGGTCTAAAACAACATTTTAGTGGAAAAAAAATAACTTTTCATTTTCAAAGCCCAATGTTATACAATTCTGTAAAATATTTGTGGGTTTAAAATGCTAAGTACACCCCTAGAGGAATTCTTTGAGAGATGTAGTTTCCAAAATGGGGTCACTTGTGGGAGTTTCTGCTGTGTTGGAATCTTGGCAACTTTCCAAATGCAACATGGCATCCACAATCTATTCCAGACAATTTTGTACTCCAAAAATCAAATAGTGCTCCTTCCCTTCCAAGCTCTGTTGTGTGCCCAAACAAGAGTTTATGACCACATATGGGTTATCCCTGTATTCAAAAAAAATTGCACAACAAATTGTGTTGTCCATTTTCTCCTGTTACCTATAGGAAAATGAAAAATTTGGGGTTAAAACTAAATTTTTAGGGAAAAAACGTAATTTTTAATTTTCACAGTCCAATGTTTTAAAATTCCGTGAAGGACCTGTGGGATCAAGATGCTCACCACACCTCTGAATAAATTACTTAAGGAGTATAGTTTCCAAAATGGGGTCCTTGTGGGGTTTTTCCACTGTTCAGGCACATCAGGGGATCTGCAAATTCGACATGGAGTCCGTTATCTATTTCATACAATTTTGCCCTTCAAAAGTCAAATGGTGCTCCTAAGAGGGAGAGCGTGCGGTGGATGCAGGGTGTGATGCGCGGGGTAACCTTGCCCACAGCCTGGCATCCATCGTGGAACACAGAAGTAAATCACCCCCTGTAGCAGCCGGAACTTGACATAACATCAGTAGATGTCAGAGCCGCCTGTATCCGGGGGTCACGTGATGCCTGTGAGCGGCCAGTTATAGCGCCACTGATAGGCAAGATGGACAGCAGGAGGTAATTACAAAATCCCTTATGGGCACCGGCTGAATACATTGGGGGAATAATAAAAAGTAGTGGACAACTCCTTTAATTATCCCACACTTTGTGTAATCCCTTTCCCTTGAACTATTTTATTGCCAATGTTTGTGGGTAAATAAATATAATAACATTTATATTTAATATTAGCAGCTGTTAGTGATGAGTGAGCGTGTTCTGTTAACCCTTTCGGCGAGCATGCTCGGGTGCTTGCCGAGTATTTGCGGCATGCTCGATTGTTATGTTTGAGTCACTGTGTGTGTGTGTGTGTGTGTGTGTGTGTGTGTGATTTGCGACTGTTTGACAGCTTTAATATATGTGAGGAATGCCTAACAAACACGCATTCCTCACATGTATTAAAGCTGTCAAACAGTCGCAAATCATGCACACAGAGTGACTCAAACATAACATTCGAGCACACCGAAGATACTCGGAAAACACCCGAGCATGCTCGTAAGTCTCGAGTAATGAGCATGCTCGTAAGTCTCGGGTAATGAGCATGCTCGCTCATCACTAGTAACTGTATATTTTATTTGTAGGTATAATATGTTTTCCCATGACCAAAATTTGCTAAGGGTCACTGCAGGGCCGGCGTCAGCACCCGGCGCACCCGGGCAAATGCCGGGGCCCTGAGCAGGCAGAGGGGCCCACTGGCGGTCGCGCACCCCGCTGGGCTATGGGCGGAGGAGAGCGGTGTCTGCGCCCGCCCTTCTCCGCCGCTTGCTCAGGGCCCCGGCAGCTGGATACTTACCTCTCCCCGTGCCTCCGCAGATCAGCTGTCTTCCTGCTCTGCGCTCCCTGTGACATGTCAGGTCAGAGGGCGCGGTGACGCCTTTACACCGCGCCCTCCCCTGAGCCGTCACAGGAAGCGCTAAGTGGGAAGACGCCGACAACGCTGGAGTTCGGACCCGAGCAGCGGGCAGCGGACAGCGGGCAGCAGGTAGCAGGTGAGGAGAAGGGAGGTGAGTTTTTGATTTTTTTTTTTTTTTATGTATGGAGGCATGGGGCAGTATAAAGAGAAGGGGGGGCATCCTGCTTGGGGCATTATAAAGAGAGGGGGGGGACATCCTGCATGGGGCATTATAAAGAGGGGTGACAGCCTGCATGGGGCATTATAAGGTGGAGAACAGCCTGCATGGGGCATTATAAAGGGGGGGGCAGCCTGTATGGGGCATTATGTGGGGGATAACAGCCTGCATGGAGCATTAAAAGGGGGGGGGCTGTATGGGGCATTATGTGGGGGGGAACAGCCTGCATGGGGCATTATAAGGGGGGGGGCAGCCTGTATGGGGCATTAAGTGGGGGGTAACAGCCTGCATGGAGCATTAAAAGGGGGTGGCCTGTATGGGGCATTATGTGGGGGGTAACAGCCTGCATGGAGCATTATAAGGGGGGGACAGCCTGTATGGGGCATTATGTGGGGGGTAACAGCCTGCATGCAGCATTATATGGGGGCCAGTATCCTGTATGGAGCGTTATAAGGGGACCGGTATACTGTATGGAGCGTTATATGGGGGCCAGTATCCTGTATGGAGCTTTATAAGGGGACCAGTATCCTGTATGGAGCGTTATATGGGGGCCAGTATTCCGTATGGAGCCTTATATGGGGGCCAGTATTCCGTATGGAGCCTTATATGGGGGCCAGTATTCCGTATGGAGCCTTATACGGAGGCCAGTATTCCGTATGGAGCCTTATATGGGGGCCAGTATTCCGTATGGGGGCCAGTATTTAGTATGGAGCCTTATATGGGGGCCAGTATTCCATATGGAGCCTTATATGGGGGCCAGTATTCCGTATGGAGCCTTATATGGGGGCCAGTATTCCGTATGGAGCCTTATATGGGGGCCAGTATTCCATATGGAGCCTTATATGGGGGCCAGTATTCCGTATGGAGCCTTATATGGGGGCCAGTATTCCGTATGGAGCCTTATATGGGGGCCAGTATTCCGCATGGAGCCTTATATGGGGGTCAGTATTCCGCATGGAGCCTTATATGGGGGTCAGTATTCCGCATGGAGCCTTATATGGGGGCCAGTATTCCGTATGGGGCCTTATATGGGGGCCAGTATTCCGTATGAAGCGTTATATGGGAGCCAGTATTCCGTATAGAGCCTTATATGGGGGCCAGTATACTGTGTGGAGCGATTCGCCGGTTTCTGAGCTATTGTGGAATTTACAATAGATATCACTCATGTAATGTAAGAAGTGAAATCTTTGCATTGTACTAATATATATATATATATATTTCTCCGCCGTATCTCTGCATCATGAATCGTGGTATGTGTTAAAGGGGCCCACTGAGACTCTTTCGCCCGGGGCCCAGAAAAACCTGGAGCCGGCCCTGGGTCACTGCTACATCACAGTGAACTACAAGTGAATGGGATCGCATTGCGACTCCAAGAATACCGCGACTTCGACAAGCAAGTAGCAAGAACACAGATTTCTTTCAATTTGCTTGCCATGGTCGTAGCACACTCAGGGTCACAAGGTGATCCCATTTACTTGTATTGGGCTGCAAAGTAGCAGTGACACCAAGCGAGCTTTAGTCACGTGACAGGAGTCGCCATGTAGCCCTAGTTTAAAAGATTTGTCCTCTTTCAGAAATCTTTTTTTCATAAGCCGCCATTGCTATAACAAACAAAATATTACTCCTCCTCCTTGCATGCAGTGCTGCTCCTGGTCTCTGTTATTTGTCTGCAGCGCTGCAGCCAATCACTGAGCTCAGTGGCACTGCCCGTGTAGACAGCACAAGCTGCTGAGCTCACTGATTGGCTTCAGTGCTGTCGATGTGACATCAGCGCTGCTGACAAACAACAGAGATTGGGTCAACAGCTGGGCCACGGGAGGGCAAGTAAGGCTGGGTATTGGATGGCGGTATTAAAACTTGGGTCAGTCACATCTGCAAATTGTGGACATGATGGGCTCCGAGGGCTTGTCCTCATAGCGATAGGTCTGCCTGCTATTAACATGGCTATTCTGCTCCGTCAATTGGACCATAGAGGGCATTCTGCGATTTTATTCCATGCAGACTGTAGGTCAGTGTATAAAAGTTACCACAGCCTATGTAAGGAAGTTTTCTGAAAGGGGGCGATCCCTTTAAACCTATTTTGGGGAAACACATGTTTAATGTATATCGAAAAAAATAAAGTTTGCCCCTCCAATCCAACATAATCCACCTGATACGAGTTAATTCTGTCATCCCTTTTACATCTTCTTATTAACTTGTGAGCTGAATCTAGAACGAGAATTTTTAATATGCTGCCAGTGTAATACTTTCGTGGTAATTTAAAATAATACTCTGCAAATAAAATTTAACAACTGGTAATACAGGTTTATTTCTAGAGATGAAGATAATTATTTAAAAGGGAAAAAAAAGAAAAGGTAAAGAGGACAGCAATACAAAAAAAAAATCAAGATTATAAAACTTAAATATCTTCCCATAGTTTTATTATTTTTATTGCTGGGTTTTTTATTTTCTCATATGATTAAAAATGACATAGTTGGCTATATGACTAAAAGAATTGAATATGCAATTTATATTTCTTGGGTCTATATCACTTTGATTTGTTTGTTCCTTTTGGGTTTTTTTAATAGGAAAAAGCAAATATTAAATTTAGGTTTAAGGATTATGCCGGATTCACACGTCCGACATTCCCAATTCAGCAAACCTGCAGCCGGTCCAAATATCGTGGTCTGTATTCAGACAATGAATGTCAGACTATTGAAACCAGCCTTAGGAAAAGACTCAAAAGAATAATTAATTTCCATTTGATTTTTCAGGGGAAAATTGCTTCACCCACAAAACTGCACAGCCAAATGTAATCAAGTAAATTTTCTTTACAAGCAGTTAAAGACCACAATGTCGGATCACTGCTTTGGTTTCTGGCATGTTGTGAACGCACCACTGCCATCACATAGGTTGTCTCTGATTTTTCCCCTGCTGTTTTGGGGATATGTTTATAAAATCCAATAAAGGGTGTGTGCACACAGCATCTTCATTCAGATGTCGGAGGCTTTCCTAGGTGATACCGCTTCAGGAAATACCCCGCAGTATTCTTCCTGAAGTGGCTTCGCTAGCGGTATTGCCATCATTTTTTATAGAGGCGTGTTTTTCCTGTTCTTTCAAACGAAGTCGCCCAAAGAATGAACATATGAACATGTTACTTCTCTTGACCACTTCTTGGTCAAAGCGATTAAATGAAGTAAGGAACATGTGCACAGCAATGCTTTGACATTGCTGTGCGCAAGGCTAGGTGTAGGTGACCATGTATTCTCTCATCCAAGAGAATCGGGTCAATTATGCTAATCATACTCAGATTAAATTGTGATTAGAGTTTGATCATAGTGTGATCCGATTCTCTTGGATGAGGAGAAGACGAAGAAAAAAATGTCTCCATCTTCTCCATTCTGTTAGTCTGTGAAAATCGGACTGTACTCAGATGTCATCCGAGTGCAGTCCGATGTTTTCCACAAATTCAATGACTTGCATGGCCGAGTGCTATCTGAATATCTAATCAAACTCGGGCATACAGCGATGTCTTTCCTCGCTTCAGCTCGGTCCGACGAAAAAAACAGACATGTGCACGGCCCCATAGAATAACATTGGTCCGAGTGCGATCCTATGTTTTGTCTGATCGCACTCGGACCAAAAATTCAACCATGTGCACAAGCCCTTATGTTCAATTTTGCAGTGGTTTTGTGGTGCTTTTCAGATGGATTTCGGGTGGAATTTGTGTCAATTCATAAAAGGATTTTCGCCTTATTTAAAGTAGTTGTTTGTTGTCTAGATGATTTTCTTATTTTTACATCAATGTGACCTTTCCATATGTTTTAGATTTATTTCAAGTTAAAAAGTGGAAAAAAAATTGTGCAAATATACTACAGTCCTCCTCTGGAGTAATTTTTGCTGCTTCCAATAGGTGGCGCTATAGAGTTCAAGTCCTCTTTTTCTCTGAAGAGGCAATTTGCATATTCTATATGGCCGACATTTTTGTGCAAAAATAAAAAAGGTGCAAAAAAGTTTAAAGATAAAAATAAAGACAATTTTTGAATTTGTGCAAAATTCATGTACCGTGTGCACCAATTTGAAGAATTTTGCTCAAAAATGCAATGAATACCACAGGACAAAAAAGGAGACATAAAAACTCACAAATGATGAAACGGGGTCCATATCTTCCACAATAAACAGCAGCGGTTTATTATGAGTGAAGACACTGAACCAGCAGGGGATGTAGTAAGAAATGTAGTCATACAGTATGAAAGCTTCAAATGTTTAATTTTTTTTAGTGGATGTGATTGGATTATAAGAAATGAGGGAACTCATAATTAGTGCAAAAGAAATAAAGCAAAATGTTTGCAAAATTTTTCTGTTTTATTAAATGAATATTAAAGCTGATTTCACACAACAAAATAAGTTTTATAATTTATTACAAAGCCAAGGGGGAGGGGATTGGAAGGGGTCAATCTGAAAAATACAATCACCTTTTGTTTCCTTTTTAACAAAGTAGCCTTCATTCTAATTCTAATGATCGTCAATAAAATTATGACCAATTTAAATGTACAGATTTCAGTATCTCCCCCCCCCCCCCCAAAAAAAAATACAAAATGTAAGACATTATTATTGAAAATGAGAATATGATGTATGGGTCCAATAAATAATGAATTTTCTTAATTTTTTTTTTTTTTACACACTGCGTTTACGTAGAAGGTTACTATGTTAGCACCTGAGATTTGTGCCTTTATATCTAAGAGTTTGTTGTGGTGACGAAGGATCAATAATTTACCCAGGTGCGGGGAAGAGGGTCTTAAATAATTCACTGTGGTTTATAATGCAATCTGCTGTTTATACCAAACCTCCATTTTAAATCCCTCTCTTGACGATAAAGGAAAAAAAATCTGTTCGGCAAACGTCGTCAGATGCTACGCAGTGAGATTATGCAGCGGCAGGTACACTTTTTTCTATGGTATATCTCCATAGGAAGCTGCTTCTGTGATCAATCAGTTTCCATGACATTTGTGATCCCCAGTCTTCATCAATATCCGATTACTTTCTAATTCAGTGAATAAGTTTTTGATGAAAAGCTTAACAACAAAATGTCATTATTTTTTAATTTTCATTTTAAATTCAATTGTTATTTATATTATTATTATTATGTTATGATTTGTATGTTATTTTGTATCGCTTTATGATTTTTTTTTAACCAGTTCGTGACCATGGGCTGTTTAAGCCCCCTAATCACGATTTCATTTTTTTTTTGCTATGTACTGCTTTAATGGATTTAAGTAATTTTAATTTGATTGGTGTTAATTTAAGCTTTTTTATATATATTTTTTTTTCCTTTTGCGTTATTGGAGTAAATTCCAGACTGCTCTTTTTTGTACTCAAAATAGAAGTCTGTACGCAGAGTCGTCCCCCCCCCTCTTTGTAGAAAACAAATGAATACTCGGCCAAGCCAAGCGCTCATGTGTATGGGGTAATCGGGAGGGCAATCTGTCAGACAAATGAACATTCGGCCGTATGTCATATATATGGCCAACTTTAGGCTGAGCTACTTATGCAGTAATAAAAATATAAATGCCTGTCTGCCCCATTCCATCCTGTAAATCCAGAAGACATGTCACTAATGTCAACAGAGCCTTACAGTTTTCAGGGTAATTCTACTTGAGGATAGTGTAAGTGGGCATATTTTTCTCTCCTTTGTTAATTTGTTTTACAACATCTCCCCAGAAGGTTATAATTAGAAATGAGCAGATCTTTTGAAATTTGCTTTAGCCAATTCTCCCAATTTTTCCCAAGAATTTGTTTTGCGGCCAATAAAATTACATAAATCTCAATACTAGAAAGCTTGTAATTGCTCGGAAAATACATGTGGGGGAGAGGAGACAGAGAGAACCCTGCTGACCATAAGAGTTTACATTCTACAGATGACAAAGGACCCTGCTGGCAATAAGAGCTTCCACTCTACAGGAGAAAGAAAAGACCCTACTGACCATAAGAGCTTACACTCTACATGAGAGAGAGAGGACCCTACTGACCATAAGAGCTTATGACTCGCCCACTGGGCCATGGGGCACCCGGAACCGGGCTTCAGTGCGATGCTGGGGGTAGTAGTGGCAACCCGATCCCGTGGCTCAGGGTGGTCAGACCAAATGCTGTGGCAGTCTATTTATGGAGTTATGAATGTCCGACTACGCCACCCGTGGATTGCGGTCAGAGATGACCGCCGCTGCAAGGCAGACCGCTGAGGCTGGTGTTAGTGTGCAGCACAGGGATAGGATAACTCCCCACGGGAAGAGTGTAGCCTCAGGGCAGTGTAATAGGATGCTGGGGGTGATAGTGCAGGCGCAGTATAAATCATACAGAGTCTTATGGTGCAGTTCAGGCCTTTTGCTCACAGTTGATATCCAAGTCACTTCTGTCAGCAATGACTGCCCGAGCCGTGCTGCGTCCACCAGGTGAGGGGCTCGGTCAACCCCCAGGCAGTTCAAGAGTATGGCACAGGACCCCCTTCTATCCTTTCTCTGGCCTCTCGTGCCCCACCAGTGACCACGCTTCTGTCCAGCTGCCTCGGGCCTTCTCTGGTAAAACTTGGCACCAGTTTTCCTGACCCTATGTGGTGCCTTCCTAGCGGGTGTAGCAGGGGGTCGCACCAATAGATGATCACGACCTCCGGTTCTCGGCTGAGGGATAATTTACCTCCACCAACTTAGGAATCCGGTACCCTTCTGCGGCCTGACCCTTCACCCGATATAACATGGGCTTGCAACAGTTGCTGTCCGTTCTGCTCTCTTAGGGTCCCTTCTGCCTTCTTGTTTCTGGAGCCCTTCCACTCCTCTGTCTCTTCTCCTTCCTTCCTTCTCCTTCTCCTCTTCTCCTCTCTGACCCCGGCCTTCTCCCTAGGCCTGCCTCATGGAGCTGAGCTCAGGCTGAGCCGCAGCTCCCTGTCAGCTCTCTCTGGCTGAACTCCTTCCGTCTCTGAACTGAACTTCTAAGATGGCCCCCACCTTTTATCTGCTTCTCTGTGTCTGAGCTCAGGTGACCTGCACCCAATGAGCTCCTTCCTATGCTCCAGAAACCGTCCCCTTCTGCTCCTACATCACTGGGTTCTCTCCCCTCCCCACTCCAGCCAGGCACATGGTCAGTTGTGCCTGCAATTATATGGGAGCACCGTCGAGCTGTCCCCCGGAAATGGGAAGTGTGTATGTGTATGTATGCAGCTAACTGAGCCCTGGTCCACACTCCATCCTTACCTGGGAGTGGAATATCACACCTCTGGTTGAGGTGCAATACCCCTGTAGCAACCAAACCCTCGGGGCGCTACATTCCCCCCTGGTAAACCACAGCACGTCCTCGGGCTGGAACAGAGCAAAAGACAATTCAAAAACATGCAAAATTTTTTTTCTTTTTTTTTTCAAAACCTTTCACATTAGAAAACGGCCAGCATTATTCAACTTCCCTTTATGGGAAACACTCTCTCTTTTCCAACACTTTTCTTTACTAGACATTATAAGGCATTTTTAATATTACCGGAACTTCTTTTACCAACAACATTTTCACTATTATGTAACTCTTTTAGCAGCATATAAAACTTTTCAGGTAAAACATTTTTTTTTAAGTAAATTCTCTTCCTCACTGGCCACTGTGCAACTTGCGACCAGGTGTCCATTTTTTTTAATAAGGTGCAAAGCTTCAGCAAACTTTCAAACATGAGGGACTTGCTCGTAAACCCTCAACGTAGGCCCTGGGCGTGGCTGCAGGGCATAGGTGATCCAGTGATTGGACCACACCTTCGGCCACGTGAAACGAGTTTTTGCCCAGAGGTAGACGTTGCAGTACTTTTATAAAACCAATAGGGGGCGCTTTAAGAAGCGCAACTATTTACAGGGGTTGGCCGCTCCCAGTTCTCGGCCGGATGGGAAAGGGGAATGGCTGCTCTCAGTCCTCAGCCAGGTGGGGAAGAGGGATGGCTGCTCTCAGTCCTCAGCCAGGTGACTTGGGGGTTAACTTTGAACGGGCAACAGTCCCAACGGGGGCAACAAAAACAGTTCCTTGTACCCTGTCGGGTGACTACTCACACTTGCTCGTTGCCGCTCATCAGTAGCGGTATCCTCCTGATGCTCCTTCATCCTCCTCATACTGATCTTCAGACCCGTCCGGGTCCTCTTGGTATACGGGTTCTGGTTCGGGGTGCTGCTCCTCTCTTACCCTCCGGACATGAAGGGCATACCATTCTTTCAGGCCTCGGTGTCGGGTGTAGGACACCAAGTCTCCCGGGAACAGATCCCGTTCCGGGTGGCCTTCTGGCAGGTGGCTCTCCACATCTCTCCGGGTAACGAACACATCCGTGTCCGTGGTTCGGTCTCGGATGAAACCCCATCCCTGCTCCTGCTGGAACTTGACTACGGTCCCAATGATTCTGGGACCTTGTGCAGCCTGGGGGTCTCGTCGGACGCGCATCTTCTGCTCTGCGCTCCGTGTCTGCAGCTGTTCCTGCCTCTGTCGCCACGTCCGCCTCTCCCGCTCGAACTGCGCCACCTGTCGGTGACAGAACTCCCGACTACGGGCTGTGGCCGCCCGCGTCTCCTGCGAGAACCCCATGAGGTCCTCTCCTGTCGGGTCCCACTCATATTGGACCTCCTCGACCGGGAGCTGGGGAACTTCAACAGGCCGTGGGTCAGGCGGGAGTGAAAGCAGAGGAGCTCCAGCCTCCGCGGGCAGGCTTTTCCGCAGACTGGGGTGAACCCATCCAGGTGGTGGAGGGACTGGCTCTCCATCTGGACCGGACAGTTGGGCATACAGGTCCGCACCCAGGGGTGGTGGTTTTGAGACCGGGGGCGCACGCGGTTGGGAGGCGCCTGGGGTGGTCAGGCCTTGCGACCGGGCCTGGAGCGGGCAGCTTCCTTCCGCGCCCGGGGTCAGGGGGCACGACGGGGGGCGTGGTTCAGCGGTGGTCCTTGCGGCTTGTGGCCCCGGTGTTTGCGGCGGGAGCGTGGAAGCTGCAGCGGCTCCCGGGACTTCTGGCTCCGCGGCGGGATCTAGGGGTAAGGCTACGGCGCCAGGACCCGGGGCAGGGGCGTCCGCCTTACTTTCCTCATCTGCAGTGTCATCCTCGGCCTCCGGTCCCCTCTCTCCGTCCTCGGGGGCAGGCGCGCTGCCGGGTGCTGGCAGCGTCTCTTGCCGCCGGGTCGCGACCCGCCAGGCCATCTCCTCTCTCCACCCGGCGATGACGTCTCTCTGCGCTCAGACCATCCTCCGGTCCAGCTCCTCCAGCGCAGTCCGCAGGAACTCAGGGTCTTCTGCGGGGAGCTGAGCCATCAGCTCTGTGAGGCTGTACGGGGACGCCTCGGCCTGCAGCAGGCCGCTTGCCAGGGTGCTGGAGTTGACGCTCCTCTCCATCTCCGGGTGTGGTCTGGCGAGACTGATCCAAACCACACCCTGCCCCTCGGTTCTCTTCTCTTTCCGCCCCTGTTGGGGGTGGTCTTGGGGCAATCTGCCGACAATCACTCTCAGGGGCAGCCCCCCCACGTTGATGGACATCTCCACAGCCGCACTCATGGCTGTTGGGGGTGGGCTCCTTCTTTGGCGCCATTCTGGGACCTGGCCCACGATGGGAGGTGGCTTTCTGTTGTCTTTTGGCGCGCACATTATGGCGTCTGTTCTTCTGGGGCGGGCGCCATTTTCAATACAGTGAAACAGTCTCTTTTCAGGCACGCAATACCCGTTTGTGGTGGGTTGGTCACGATCCTGCCGACTACGCCAAAAGCTGACTCGCCCCCTGGGCCATGGGGTACCCGGAACCGGGCTTCAGTGCGATGCTGGGGGTAGTAGTGGCAACCCGATCCCGTGGCTCAGGGTGGTCAGACCAAATGCTGTGGCAGTCTATTTATGGAGTTATGAATGTCCGACTACGCCACCCGTGGATTGCGGTCAGGGATGACCGCAGCTGCAAGGCAGACCGCTGAGGCTGGTGTTAGTGTGCAGCACAGGGATAGGATAACTCCCCACGATAAGAGTATAGCCTCAGGGCAAAGTAGGAGGATGCTGGGGGTGATAGTGCAGGCGCAGCATAAATCACACAGAGTCTTATGGTGCAGTTCAGGCCTTTTACTCACAGCTGATATCCAAGTCACTTCTGTCAGCAATGACTGCCCAAGCCGTGCTGCGTCCACCAGGTGAGGGGCTCGGTCAACCCCCAGGCAGTTCAAGAGTATGGCACAGGACCCCCTTCTATCCTTTCTCTGGCCTCTCGTGCCCCACCAGTGACCACGCTTCTGTCCAGCTGCCTCGGGCCTTCTCTGGTAAAACTTGGCGCCAGTTTCACTGACCCTATGTGGTGCCTTCCTAGCGGGTGTAGCAGGGGGTCGCACCAATAGATGATCACGACCTCCGGTTTTTGGCTGAGGGATGATTTACCTCCACCAACTTGGGAATCCGATACCCTTCTGCGGCCTGACCCTTCACGAGATATAACGCGGGCTTGCAACAGTGGCTGTCCGTTCTGCTCTCTTAGGGTCCCTTCTGCCTTCTTGTTTCTGGAGCCCTTCCACTCCTATGTCTCTTCTCCTTCCTTCCTTCTCCTTCTCCTCTTCTCCTCTCTGGCTCCGGCCTTCTCCCTAGGCCTGCCTCGTGGAGCTGAGCTCAGGCTGAGCCGCAGCTCCCTGTCAGCTCTCTCTGGCTGAACTCCTTCCGTCTCTGAACTGAACTTCTAAGATGGCCCCCACCTTTTATCTGCTTCTCTGTGTCTGAGCTCAGGTGACCTGCACCCAATGAGCTCCTTCCTATGCTCCAGAAACCGTCCCCTTCTGCTCCTACATCACTGGGTTCTCTCCCCTCCCCACTCCAGCCAGGGACATGGTCAGTTGTGCCTGCAATTATATGGGAGCACCGTCGAGCTGTCCCCCGGAAATGGGAAGTGTGTATGTGTATGTATGCAGCTAACTGAGCCCTGGTCCACACTCCATCCTTACCTGGGAGTGGAATATCACACCTCTGGTTGAGGTGCAATACCCCTGTAGCAACCGAACCCTCGGGGCACTACACTTACACTCTACATGAGAGAGAGAGAGAGGACCCTACTGACCATAAGAGCTTACACTCTACAGGAGAGAGAGAATCTCGCTGAACATAAGAGCTTACACTCTACAGGAGAGAGGACCCTACTGACCATAAGAGCTTACACTCTACAGAAGAAAGAGAGGACCCTACTGACCATAAAACCTTACACTCTAGAGGAGAGAGGACCCTTCTGACCATAAGAGCTTAAACTCTACAGGAGAGAGAGGACCCTGCTGACCATAAAAGCTTACACTCTACATGAGAAAGAGAATACCCTACTGACCATAGAAGCTTATCTCCCACTGGTCATCAAGTTTGTGGTTTCTTCTCTTCCTTTTTAATACTACCAGGTGTGAATGGTTCTGCTGGGGCACCTCTGTTGTATTGAGCTTCCTGCTTGTCCCTCACCCGAGTGAGACTGTCTTCGACACAGGCTTGTACTCTTCTGTACTGCTCCTGTCTGGTCGTGTCCCAGTCCTCAGTGGTCACATCTGCTTCTGGTTCTACAACACCGAGCTCCAGGTTCATGGGCAACTTTCCTGGTCTTGCTCGCATGAGATATGCTGGAGTGCGATTGGTGGAACTTACAGGTATGTGATTGTACAGATCTACCAGGTCAGGTAGTAGGTCTGGCCACTGGTTTCTCTCCTCGAGTGGTAAGGTCTTTAGCAGGTCAATGACGATGTTGTTCATCTTTTCACAGAGACCATTGGTTTGTGGGTGGTACGGTGTAGTTCTTATCTTCTTACACCCGTAGAGATGGCAGAACTCTTTGAACAACTCAGCCTCAAAGGCCGGGCCTTGATCCGTCAGCACCTGCTCAGGGTATCCATGGTGTCTGCAGAAACACGCCTGGAACGTTTTTGCTGCTGTCTCTGCCGTCCGGTCCTTGACGGGTGCGACCACCTGGAACCTGGAGTAGTGATCCACCATGGTCAGGGCATAGGAGTACCCTGACCTGCTGGGTCACAGCTTGACATGGTCCAGGGCCACGATCTCCAGGGGTCGAGTCATCTTGATGGGTTGCAGGGGTGCCTTCTGGCTGCTGTAGTCTTTTCTTCTGAGGCTACAGGGTCCACAGTTTCGGCACCACCGCTCAATGGAGCTGCGCATTCCTACCCAGTAGAATCGACACTTCAGCAGGGTCTCTAGCTTCTTCCAGCCAAAGTGCCCTGCCTGATCGTGGTAGGCCTCCAACACCATTTGGATGTCTGTCTTGGGGACCACTATCTGCCATACCATCTCATGGGTTTTTGGATTGACGTACCTCCGGCACAGCTTCTCACGGTAGATAAACAGCCGGCTTCTCTCGTTCCACAGCTGCTTTGCCTGCAGAGACGCATCCTTCTCCAGGGAGGAACCTTCTTGAGTTATCAGCTCCTAGATACAGCTGACAACCGGGTCACTGTCCTGGGTCTCTTTCCAGCTGTGGTGAGGCAAAGGGTTTAACGTCTTCCCACGCTGCCTCCTGGAGGCTCGTTGCTCGTGGATCATCCAATTCCGGTGAAAGGCAGGTAGCTCAAACTCCTCCAGGTCATCCACTTCTTCTTCTGTGTCTGACTGGTGAGGTATCCTGGACAGGGCATCGGCGTTGGCGTTCTTGCGGCCCGCCCGGTATTTAATTGTGAATTGGTAGTTTGACAGCCGAGCCATCCATCGCTGCTCCATGGCTCCCAGCTTGGCTGTTTCAAGATGGGTCAAGGGGTTATTGTCTGTGTAGGCAGTGAACTTGCTGGAGGCTATGTAGTGCTTGAACCTTTCAGTGATGGCCCAGACCAAGGCCAGGAACTCTAACTTGAAGCTGCTATAGTTCTCTGGGTTCCTCTCGGTCGGGCGGAGCTTCCTGCTTGCGTATGCGATCACTTTCTCTTGGCCATTCTGCTTCTGACTTAGGACAGCTCCCAGTCCTTCGTTGCTGGCATCAGTATACAGGAGGAACGGTTGGCTGTAGTCAGGGCAGGCTAGGATCTCGTGGCCTGTCAGGATCTCCTTCATCTCCTGAAATGACTCGGCTTGCTCCTTACCCCAGTGGAATGGGGGATTTCTGGCTTTGGGGGACTGTCCTACCAGGAGGTCTTGCAGAGGGGCTGCTTTCTTAGTGCAGTCTTTTACAAACCTCCGGTAGTATCCTACTAGTCCCAGGAACTGACGCACGTCCTTGAGGTTCTTCGGCTCCGGCCACTTCTGGATGGCAGTGACCTTCTCCGGGTCAGGGGCTACCCCTTCTGGACTGACAATATGCCCCAGGTACTGTACTTTTCTCTTGAGCAGGTGGCACTTTGAGGGCTTCAGCTTCATCCCATACTGGGACAGTGACTCAAATACCTGCGCCAGGTGCTTCAAGTGGTTCTCATAAGTCTTGGAGTACACTATCACGTCGTCCAGGTATAGTAGTACAGTCTCGAAGTTGCGGTGTCCCAGGCAGCACTCCATCAATCTCTGGAACGTTCCGGGGGCATTGCAGAGTCCAAACGGCATACTGTTGAACTCGCAGAGTCCCATCGGGGTGGTGAAGGCCGTCTTCTCCCGATCCTCCTCAGCCACAGCTACTTGCCAGTACCCACTAGTGAGGTCAAGGGTGGAAAAGTAATTTGCAGACTTTAAGGCAGCCAGGGATTCCTCAATACGTGGAAAAGGGTATGCATCTTTATGTGTAATGTGATTTACTTGTCTGTAATCTACACACATTCTCATGCTTCCATCCTTTTTCCTGACTAGCACTAGGGGAGCTGACCAGGGACTACAACTATCCCTTATTACCCCTGCCTTCTTCATGTCGTGCAACATCTCCTTCGCCTTCTGGTAGTGTGCTGGTGGTATAGGCCTGTAACGTTCTTTGATGGGTGGATGGTCACCTGTGGGGATATGATGTTGAACCCCCTTAATCCTCCCAAAGTCAAGTGGGTGCTTGCTGAATACCTGCGCGTATTCCTGAACCACCCGGTGTACCCCCTGTTTCTGGTGGGCAGGAGTGGTGTCTGTCCCAACATGGAGCTGTTGACACCAATCCTCCACCTGGGTTGCCGGGTCATTATCCTCCACTTCATCTGGTAAGGTTAAGGACTCCGCCATGTGTATGGAGTTGTTATTTACTGCGTGTAACTTGGCAACAGTGGCATAGCGTGGTAATCTGAACTCATCTTCCCCATAGTTGAGAAGACGGACGGGCACCCTCCCATTGCGTACATCCACTACCCCTCTGGCAGTTTGGAGTGTAGGTCTGTGCTCGGAGCCAAGGGGTTCTACTACCGCCTGGTAGCTCTGTCCTTTAAGACCTATGCTGCTCTACAACAGATAAGAATTTCACTCATTGGAGGAATCACAATGAATATGGGGTCTGTTACCCGCACATTACCAATCTCACCACCAGATAGCTTTACTTGCTGCTGGTACATCAGGGCTCGGATCTCCTTCTGGATCGCTTTTCTCTGCCCCGGTCTGGCGGCGTTAGCGAGCTGTTGGAGCAAAAACACCACTTCCTCCAAACAGTTACCAACAATGTTAGTGCCTAGTACCATATTCAGTCCTGAGTCATCAGAGACAGTCTCTACTACTATGAGTCCCTGGTCCTTCAGCTCCATTCTCCCCACCTTTACCGTCACATCCTTAACCCCGACTAGGTTAAGAGGGAGGCCGTTGGAGGCATATACTGAAAAATCTGGGTTCGGGAGTTGGAGACTGTCCATGGACCAGTATCTCTTGTAAAGGATATCAGGCATAATTGTTACCTGAGATCCAGTGTCCAGCAGGGCAGGTATCACAATGCCGTCCAGGATTATGGACAGGAAAGGTCTTCCTCCCACGTACCTGCTGTGCCAGTCTGGGGGGCCTGCTGAGTCTATTCCTGGGTGTTGGCCCTCAGACCCAGGGTCTTCTCGTTTAAAGGACAGCTCTGGATAGTGTGACCTGACATGTGGCAGCGGTGACAGACAGGGTCCCTCGGTGGACGGCGTTGGTCGCTGATCCTCCCAGGGGGTGGCGTTGTCCTCTTCCTCCTCCTCATCCAGGGGACATCCTCAGCTGTCGGCTAGCAGGATCCTTCCTTCCTCCTCGAGCTCCGTCCGCAGCTGCAGAGCACTCAGTACAGTGGTCAGGGTTTTGCTCAACTGACGCACTTCAGAGCGCAGGCTGTCCAGCTTACTAGGGGACGTTGCTTGCACCTTGGCTTCAGCAGCCACTGGGGAAAAGGTGGACGCCGCAGGCACTGGGGTGGCCCCACCCTGGTAACATTGGATAGCAGTTGTTTCCAGGGGCTGCAGTCCTTTTATAGCCATGTCCTTAAGGGACCACCAACGCACAGTCCTGCTCTCCTCTTGGGACCTCAGTCCCCGGAAAAACTGTTCTTTCAGCATTTTATTTTCATCATTGATGCTGGTTGGACTAACCTGTTTCAGAGCTCGCAGGGCCCCCTGTAAAGGCCAGGCATAGTCCCGAACACTGTCCTCCGGTTGCTGAGAGCAGTTGTAGAACCTCATCCAGAGGTCTGTCTCAGTACGATTCTCAAAGACAGTCTGTAACTTTTTAAAGATTGTGGACACTGACTCCTGATCTGCGGCCGACCAGGTTTCTACTTCTCGCTCCGCAGCACCAGTCAATTGTCCCAGTACAACAGCGGCTCTTTGCTTGCCTGTCATACAGTACATGTCCAGTATACCGCATATTTTCCGTTTAAATCCAGACAGGGTATCTGGTTTGCCACTGTACTGGGGGAGCCACTTTGCTCCAGGGATGTACGGTAGGGCCATGGGTATGACAGGGGTTACAAGCTCTGCTGGTGGAGCGGCTGCTTCGGCCTGCTCGGCGCCGAGCGCGGGTTGAACATCAGGGCGGTTAACCGGTGCTCCGGCGTTGTGCTGTTCTTCGGACATTCTGGCGCCCCCCTAGCGAACCGTGGACTACCTTCTTTTCTTTTCTTCCGGTAGGCCGCAGCTCCGCAGGTGATGGTCTTCTTCAGGACCTTGTGTCGCTTGCGTCCTACGTCAGAGCGTTCACCGGCGCTCCTTCCAGGACCTGGCGCTTCCTGGTTTTACGTCGAGGCGTGGGGCGTGTCTGGGGCTTTGCCCGCTTTTGCAGGTACGCCTCTCAGTTTCCCGCGGTTACGCCCTTCTTCCCGGTCGGCGGCCCAACAATGGCGGCAATCCTCGCCACAGTTAAATACACAGTTTTTGATTAAAGGCGCACAGTACCTGGTGGCAACGAGCATAACACTCCGTCGTTGCAGCGGGCACGGAATCCTGTTCGTGACGCCAGGAAAGAGATGACGCGCCCAGGGGATGGGGAGGACTCGGCGCCCGAGCCTTGTTGTTAGTTTTGGGGGATGTCGCGGCAGTCGGCTCCCGGGCCCGTACCCTGGGCCTCTCTTTTAAAAGGGTGGATAATTATGTGGAAGTTCGTGACGCCACCTGTGGTGTCTGGTGAGGATCACCAGCACTGCGACAGTCCTCTGAGGCCGGTGTTCTGGCAGCTAAGATGGTGTAGCTCCCCACAGGTGGAGCTGGGCCTCAGGGCAGCGTAGGCATAGGGAATGCAGGGACGCAGGACAGAGGAGACCCAGCCGGATCTAAAGAAGGATAAGCAAACACACAGTTCACTTCGGTACCTTTTACTGATGGAAGTTCAGGCACATCCCGGAGCACTGTAGGGTGAAGGGTGCATATCAGGATTCTCCCCAGTGAGCGGGTATAGGGCCTCCTGTTTCTTGCCTTTGTGTAGTAAGTTTCTGACCTGCCTGGAGCTAGGCCTAACTTTGTCTCTGTCCTGCACCGGCTGACTTTGTGGTAGGGCCTTCTCTTGGAGTACACGCTCCGAGCTTGCGGGGCCTCCATGACTCCTGGCTCTGGTATGTATCAGCTCTTGGGTGATCCTGGGACCTGAAGTCTTCCAGGGGTCTCCGGTTGTCTCTACAGGGGGATATACGGCCCTGTAGACGTGGACCTGGTGTCCGGTATATGTTTTCTGGGGTGAGCTTGTACAGCTCCTCTGCCCCCAATGCTACTCACTCCTCTAGCCTTCGGCCTCGCTCGGGGCCCTCACTAGGCTATACACACTAGCGGCAGCTTGCCGCGCTTCACCGCTCTTATGGCGTCGGCACGCTTTGGGCTCTAACTGAGCTCCCTGAGTCTAGCTTGCAGGAGCCTCGTGCTCCACTGCTGAACTATTAGCTGTGTTCTCTAGACTGAGCTCCACTGCAGGCTGACCTCTCTCAGGCTCATCTACTGCAGGAACTGACTGACTGCCTAGCTCCACCTTCCCTATTTATATCCCTAACGGGCTCCCTCTGGTGGTCTGAGGTGGAAGGTGGAGGTGTGTGTATGCTGTGAGGGCCTCTTGTGGAGGAATTCGTCCATGCACCTCTCTAGGATCTGTGGCACTAATGCACAGCAGGGCGCCACAGGTGTGGGTGGAGGAAGCAGTTAGAGGGAGAACTTTGTAGGAGTATAAATAGGGAAGCCATCTTAGGGTGGCAGGTTAGTCAGTGAAGTAGTAGTGTGAGTTCTAGGGAGCTGTTCGGAAGAACCGTTCGGGACTGTTCAGAGGAACAGTCCGGGGGCAGAGTCTCATTAGGAGATCTGCTCCGCAGTTAGGGCCAAGTCAGGAGGCCCCGGAGGGGAGCAGGGAGTAGGCTCCATTTTGGGAAGGGATCCCAGGGGGTACGGCGAGTGCAGGAAGGCAACCGTACGCCCTGCATCTGTCAGAATACAGAGGGATCGCTGCGGCATTCTAATTGCCAGGAGGGTCAAGTAGGTCCCGGATCCGACGTACAGGAAGGACTCCAGAGCACCCGAGCGGGATTGAGAGTGGGCAGCGCAGAGCAGGAGGGAGAAGGACCAGAGTAAAGACAGTCAAAATAGGAACACGAGAAAGTGGAGTTCTGCCAGGTATTCCCAAGTTGCCTGAGGAAGGATTGAACCTCTGCCCGGTGAACGCAGCGCGACGTGGGAGGCCTTTACCTGTATAGTGCACCTGTGAAGTGTCTAAAGAACTGTGAGTAAAATCTTGGATGACTGCACTGCACTGCCTCTGTCCATTCTTCATCGGCTCTATCGTTCTCCCTGCACTACAATGCCCAGCGCAACCCACTCTCTTCTACTGCACTGCCCTGAGGCCTGCTCCACCTGTGGGGAGCCGTCCCATCACAAGCTGCCCTAACATCTGCCTCAGAGGACTGTTGCAGCGCTGGTGATCCTCACCAGGTACCACAGGTGGCGTCACCCCATATATACATATTCCCCTTTTGAGTGACCGCCCTGGGCCATGGACCGGGCCAGCCACTGTGATATCCCCCGGCAACCGGAGGCCCGGCTGCCGAGTACCCCACAGCCTTGGGGGCGCGTCATCTTTCTGGCGTCACGAACAGGATGCGTGACCAGCCCGCACTGACGGGTGAAGTGTGCCTCGAGAATTGTATGATGTTACTAAATGTGGCGCCCGCCCCAGAAGAACGGGCGCCATTATGTGCGTGATCAAAGACAACAGTATGGAACCTCCCATCGTGGGCCGGGTCCCAGAATGGCATCAAAAGCATACCCTGCCCCTTGCAACAGTGACTGTCCGCATAGATGTGTCCGTCAAGGCAGGAAGGCCGTCACAGGGAGTGACCGACAGTAAATGGTCATGGGACCGCCCCCAAAGGAAGAGAGGAGGCGGAGAGAAGGAATGGAGACAGGGTGTGGTCTCAACCCGTCTAGCCAGACCGCACCCGGCAGCCAGCATGGAAGGAAGCAAAAGCCCAGCCTCCTCCTCTGGCCTGCCGCCTCACCAAGTAACCCCCCTCACCATAGAGGGAGAAGTGGAAAAGTTGTCCCCGGAGGACGTGGAGTTCCTCGAGAGCGAGGTCCTCGAGCTGGGCCAACAGGTAGAGCAAGCCCAGCAGGCAGCGGTCGCAAGATGGAAAAGCGAGCTGCTGGAAAAGTTAGCGGCACGACGGAAAGTGACACCGGATGCCAGCAGCCGCACACCAGCCCCGGCGGAGCCCGCGGAGAACCAGGAGGCCGTGTGGAGTACAGGAGCAGGTAGGAGAGAATCCCCAACCCAGGGGCGCTGCCAGCGCCGACCTGCTCCTGGGCCTCTTCCCCCTGCCCTTGCCGTATGCTGCCGTACCCTGGCTGGAACAGCCATACAGCCGGGAACCTCCACCACCGGGCGCTGAAACAGAGGATTCCCCGTATAGTGCCCTCCCGGAACCTCTAATCCCGGGTGCTGAAGCTGTGGTCCTGCTGCTGGAAGCCCTCCCGCCACCTCCGCCTCCGGTAGCAGAGTGGATATACGGCGCGCCGGCTTTTGACTGGTCTGCCCGCTTTGAGGATCAGCAGCCGTGCCCGCTCCTCCCAATACCAGCGCCCCCGGTTGCCTGCCCCGGCGGAGAAGAGTTATGCTGGGACAACCGGGGGGGGGGGACCTGATGGGGTTCTTGCAAGAAACCGAGGCTGCCGCCCTGCAAAGGAAAGAGTTCTGCAGGCGGGAGCTCCGGCAGCTAGAAAAGGAGCGACGTGCGAGGGAAGCGCGCAGTGAACGCCTGGAGGCCCGAGATAAGGCCGCCAAGGCACAAGTCTGCCAGGCGGAGTCAGCCCACCCCAGCCCCCGCGAGGAAGGCCTCATCGTTAAATTCAATTTGAAGGCTGGGTGGGGCTTTATCCGCAGTCACGACTTCAACAGGGACATATTTGTCAACCGGTGGGATGTGGAGCCCGAGCTGGAGGAAGGCCATCCCGACCGGAACCTGTATCCGGGAGATCGCGTCACGTTCACCCGGCACCATGGTGAACGTGGCTGGTATGCCCTGCATGTGTACCATGTCAACCAGGACACACCCCTGCAGGAAGTCCCTCGTGACCCGGTTGGGTCAGAGAAAAATGAAGAATACCCCAGGCGGGGTCCCCACTATTGAGTTAGCAAGTGGGACTAGACGTTGCTCTTATAGTTGAAAAGTTGAATAATGTTTTAAGTGTGTGTTTCTACTATTACCCGTCAGGGTATACAGGCTGAGGAATGTGAGCAGCCGGACGTTGACATTGTAAATAGTTCAGAACTTCTTAACGTGCACCCTATTGGTTTTATAATAATGCCCATGACCACAGAACAAAAACCCTTTTGGCGTGGCGGAAGCCGTGGTCCATCTCCAGGATTACCTATGCCCTGCAGCCACGCCCAGGGCCTACGTTGAGGGTTAGCGGATGGGTCCCTCATGCTGCTACCAGTTGCACTTATCGAAAAGAGGAAGATGTTATTTAAGAGAGTTTTATAATATTCTGAAAAATGTAACCTGTAACGTTCAAGTAATGTGCCTCCCATAAAGGGAAGAAATGTTTTTATAATCTTATATGCGGATGCATCTTAAAAATTTTGCAAGTCCCATATCCCTGTTTTTGCTTTGTACCAGCCCGAGGATGTGCTGTGTTTTACCGGGGAGGAATGTGGCAACCCTGAGGGTTCAGTCACCACAGAGGTACTGCACCTCACCCAGAGGTGTGGTGTCTCCCTTCTCTCAGGTAAGATGGGAGTGCTGCACGGAACCCCAAAACACCTGCATCCAACACTACACTGCTCCAGGCCGGCTGGAGGGGCAAGACGCAATGTATGTTTTCTGCTGAGCCCTGACCCTGGCTGGAGTGGGGGGAACCCAAATGTAGAGGGAACCAGTAGTGGGTGTTGGTGGAGGAAGTAGTTAGAGGGAGCACTTTGTAGGAGTATAAATAGGGAAGCCATCTTAGGGTGGCAGGTTAGTCAGTGAAGTAGTAGTGTGAGTTCTAGGGAGCTGTTCGGAAGAACCGTTCGGGACTGTTCAGAGGAACAGTCCGGGGGCAGAGTCTCATTAGGAGATCTGCTCCGCAGTTAGGGCCAAGTCAGGAGGCCCCGGAGGGGAGCAGGGAGTAGGCTCCATTTTGGGAAGGGATCCCAGGGGGTACGGCGAGTGCAGGAAGGCAACCGTACGCCCTGCATCTGTCAGAATACAGAGGGATCGCTGCGGCATTCTAATTGCCAGGAGGGTCAAGTAGGTCCCGGATCCGACGTACAGGAAGGACTCCAGAGCACCCGAGCGGGATTGAGAGTGGGCAGCGCAGAGCAGGAGGGAGAAGGACCAGAGTAAAGACGGTCAAAATAGGAACACGAGAAAGTGGAGTTCTGCCAGGTATTCCCAAGTTGCCTGAGGAAGGATTGAACCTCTGCCCGGTGAACGCAGCGTGACGCGGGAGGCCTTTACCTGTATAGTGCAACTGTGAAGTGTCTAAAGAACTGTGAGTAAAATCTTGGATGACTGCACTGCACTGCCTCTGTCCATTCTTCATTGGCTCTATTGTTCCCCCTGCACTACAACGCCGAGCGCAACCCACTCTCTTCTACTGCACTGCCCTGAGGCCTGCTCCACCTGTGGGGAGCTGTCCCATCACAAGCTGCCCTAACATCTGCCTCAGAGGACTGTTGCAGCGCTGGTGATCCTCACCAGGTACCACAAGTGGCGTCACGAAGTTTCCCAAATTCCCCATATATACATATTCCCCTTTTGAGTGACCGCCCTGGGCCACGGACCGGGCCAGCCACTGTGATATCCCCCGGCAACCGGAGGCCCGGCTGCCGAGTACCCCACGGCCCTGGGGGTGCGTCACAAGCACAGGAACCCTTCTGAAAACACTGGTTTCCAAGAGGTTTTAGGGAAGTTTAGGTGATGCCTGAGATATTTCCAAATTGTTTTGAGCATCTTAGAGGTCTCCCATTTTACCTGAAGTCTTCCAAACATACATACTAGCAGAGTTGGCAAGTATGACTGTAAGCGATGAGTAGAAGGTTGGCCAACCACAAAACAGCCCTGTTACCGGGATAGAATGCGAGGCACCTCAAGCTCAATGCAAAATCGTTTACAGAATCCCTTTAATGCCATGTGGTATTTTTGTGACTAGTCTCTTTGTTATATTGGGATTCAAGGCACAGCTATGATAGTTCTGAATCTCCTGGACCCATGACACTGCCATGGTGACGTGAACCATCAGCAGAAGGTGGCACCATTTTGCTACTACTACTAGGCTCGCTTTCACGTGACATACTTCGTCAAATTGTCTCTTCAGAGAGGAAGAGGACTAAAACTCTAGTGCCAGGTATAGGAAGTAGCAATCCTTAAAGTCAATATTGACTGTCTAACGAGTCTTGCCATATGACTTATTGAATATTTCCCAGAGGAGCATTGCAGCCTAAAAGGCTCTTTACCTTGGCATGCTAGGCTTAACATGTCACACTCTGCAAGGAGAAACTTTACCTCTTCGATCCCACACTTCGTCAAAACGCATCCAGTTTCTGATCATTGCAGTGTTTCAAGACTTGTAAAGAGACCAGCAATTGAGTCAGTTGGGCTGTCTTCGGACAGGTTTTCGACCTTTGGATATTAATAGGAAAGATCACATTCACTAGTAGCAAGCAGGTGTCTTAAAAATGATGAAGAACTGAAACACAATGCACTGTAGGTTACCAAGTTGTATAAATTTTCAATCTACAATAACTGAGTGTCATTGATGGAAAACTCTTTAAGGAAGACACCCTTAGGATATGTGCACACAACATCTTGTTCAAGAGCAAATTGCTTCAGGAAATGTTCACATTTTTTATTCCTGAAGTGTCTTTTTTTGTGGTTTTGGTCATTTACTGAGCACTTTTTTGCAGTCAGCAGGGTTTTTTTTTTACCAGTGTTTTTGGGGCCAATTTTTTTACAAGCATTTTCTGGACATTCTTTTCATTCCATTCAACAATGAAGAAACCACTAGAGATTTTTCAAGAGAATGCACCACCAAAACTCTAAAAAAAAAAAACTGTCCGGCCATCTTTTGAGCCTTCCCATTGACTTGTACAGATAAGAGCATCTTCAGAAAGGAATACTCCTGAAGAATGGTCAGGTCACTTCTTTTAACTGCTTGACATTTTTGGAAACGTGAAGCAGTTAAAAGATTGCATTTACAAACAGCAAGTCGTTTTTATATAGAAATATATATATATTCATTCTTCTGAGAATTTAATTAGCTCTTTTTCAAGTGAGTTACAAAGTGAACCCACCTGAAAAATTTGTTGTGTTCTCAAACCCTTATATCTGTTGGGGGTGACAATGGGGACATTCTCTCTGCTTCCATGCATTCATGCCTATATATTTTTATGAAAGAAGAAAAGATCGAAGTCGCCTTTAATTTCATCTCTCGATCCCTCTTACACATATATGCTGAAATAGCCACCATATGTTGTGAATATGCTAACACAAAACTGATTTTCTATGTTACGGAACATTTTCAGAAATTCGCAGAGAAGAGCTCAGTAACACACCGTGATTATTTTCTAAGCTCCGCGCTAAAGTGACAGGATTAGTACAACAGATGGTAACTTTTTTTTGCATATGCACAGAACGCCTGATCTTTGCTGAAATGTTACCTCCGGTTCACAGTGAATGGGGCTATAATGCAGTGATGCTCACTGAGCTGGGGCTGCCAGGTATGCTGCACCTGGGTAGTGGATTTCATGGATCATTTTGCATTCTGTGGAACAAAAGCTCCCACTCCATCCACAGTACAGATGTTATTTTGTGTCAGAACTGCCTATATAATAAAGATGATTTTAGAGGGGAGGGTGACTGACCCAAATAAATAGCCTAAGTTCACATGGTTCAGAATTTGTAGTAGAATTTCCTATAACTAAAGATCAGATTCATACATTCAAATAGGGTTGTTTTGGGGGAAAGCACATGGATTTCTACAAATCCCATTCATATGAAAGGCAGTCACAGAAATTTTTGCAATAAATCTTTTGCATAGCTCAACTCAAAGGCATGATGCAGCTACTGATGACTACGTATGATGAAAGGGCGGAGTGCCCTGTTCAAAGTTTTTCTTTGAAACGCCATGGTTGCTTGTAATACCCTTGATGTTTGTATCACACTCACTTTTGCACTACATTTTTCTGTGTTTCTTTGTACTGTGAAATTGTGTCATTATTATGTGCATCATTCCTTGCTTTGACTTAGTAAATTATGCCTGTACTGTTATATTACTGTTGTAAAGTGATGGACATACTGCCCACGTTCCTCCATTAAGACATGCGTATTTTTGTAATGTGTTTTGTGACATGCGTTATTTCGTGACAATATTGTAATTTGACCAACAGTAGGGAGAGTTATGGTTAATATTTGGGACTAGCCCAGAGTGGGAGGGGTAAAAAGGGATAGGGACAGTTTCCTGTCAGGAGGACAGATAGTGCTGAGACTGCAGTAAAAGAAGACCTAGGGTCTGACTAGCAGAGCCACATGACGTGGTTGTTCCTGACATGAGTGGAGACCCAGGCAGTGGATAACGAGATCCGCAGTAGAAATGAGGAAAAGCAACAAAAAGACAGAGTGATGACCTTGGGTCGGGTCCTAGGACTAGATACCTAGCAGTACTGCCCCCGAGTTTGCAACAGGTCAGGGCAGAACAGGGAATGCGAGACAAAGAGCGTGTCCCAGGCGGGAGTTTCAAGGTGTCAGCAAGCAGAGAAGCTAAGTACCGGCTATAGGGGCGATCTAGATCCCCTAAGGCAGGGGTGGGGAATCTTTTTTTCTGGCAAGGCTCATTTGAATATTTATGTCATCCATATAAGTTGCGCACTAACTCTGCCCCCTGACGCTTGCACTAGTGTCAGGACATAATCTTTCATTGCGCACTATTCACACATATAAGTTGCGCACTAACTCTGCCCCCTGACGCTTGCACTAGTGTCAGGACATAATCTTTCATTGCGCACTATTCAGCGTTCAGTAGTGAATGCTGCGTGCACGTGCTAATAGAACAAGAAGAAATTAATAGGCCAGCGGCCAGCAAAGTACAGCTTGCGGCTCAAGTACTGAGGCCCCCAGGAATCTACCTGGGGGCTAAATAAAAGGTCATCAAGGGCCGCGGGCCTGAGGCTCTCCACCCCTGCCCTAAAGGGAAAAGAAGGAGGTGGAACCACAGGTTGAAGTACAGGACTTCCACTTACTGGACTGTAGTACTGTTATTGGGGACTGGAGAGACTCCCGAAGTACTGTGCTGGGTGGTGGTGAAGGTAGAGATGCTAACTGAGGCAGAGGCAAGTGAAGCCTATAAAAGGAAAGCAGAAAATGTGTGTGATGATGCCCCATGTTCTAAAATAAACTGTTTATTGCAGGCTGGTTCATTGAATCTTTCAACACCTGGTTCTGGTCAATTGAAGTCACAAGCATCATGTGGCCTGCAAGTGAGTAGCACCCCCATAGACGAAGCCCACACACCTAGCGATGTCCCCCAACTCTATGCAGCGTGCCAGGGCGTGAAAGACGAGTACCTCACCCACGGCTACCGCCCCACACCACGTTACATTATTTGCCTTGTTTTGCCCTGCAGCTTCAGTGGTTAGTCGATGTTTGTACTATGACATAACTGTGTTAAGTTGTGGCCAAAAGTTTTCAGGCTGACACAAATTTTGTTTTTCACAGAGTTCGCTGCTGCAGTGGTTTAAGGTCTTTTAGTCAGATGTTTCTATGATTACTGCAGTACAATTATCAGCGTTTTATATGTTTTTACACTTTTATTGATTAATGCATGCAGTTTAGGCAAAGACTCAATATTTACCGTGTTGACCCTAATTTTTCAAGACTTCTGCCCTTCGCCCCAGCAGCTGGGTATCAGCTTCTGGGCCAAATCCTAACTGATGACAGCCTCTTCTTGTGTAATCAGTGCATGGCGTTTATGACAATTGACCACAGGTTTAAATGGGATTGAGATCTGGAGAGATTCCTGGCTATGGACCCAAAATTTCAATGTTTTGCTCACCAAACCACTTAGATATCCCTTTAATCTTTAGATCCCATTCTTTATTCATGGCAGTGACTTATACAAAATTGTGAGTGAGCCCCCCTCCATGGATAAAAAGCCCCCACACATGAATGGTCTCGATGCTTTACTGTTGGCATGACACAGGACTCATGGTAGTCTTTAACTTTTCTTCTCCGGACAATCATTCATCCAGATATTCCAATCCTGTAGCTGAATCATCTTTAGGAGATGGTCTGGCACTTGCTGGACTTACTTAGGTGTCCTGAAGTCTTCTTCGCAATAAATGAACATCTCTCTTTGAAGTTCTATTGTTTCGAGAAATTATTAATTTCGGGGCAATCTTACAAGCGGCAATGTCCTTGCCTGTAATGCCCTGTTTATGCAAAGAAATGATGACTGCAAGTGTTTCCTTGGAGGTAACCATGGTTAACAGAAGACAAATATAGTATAAAAATACACTAGCACCCAAGGGGATAGTAGGAAGAAGGTATTAGAGGCTGCTTGACAGATCCAAGGGTCCTGTGTGAAGGCCCGTAAATTAGGGAAAACTAGGATAAATAAATAAATGATGCTGCTGCGCTAATAGATTAGAAAGAATCTTAGTTCCCGTTCGTCAGGGTATACTGTTTAAGTGAATTTCCAACCATACTGAGAAGTACTACATCTACTAACTCATTTTGTGTGCACACCATTGGTTATCTGGCTGTATAGCAAGCACAATTTTACTGTTTAAGTGCATTTTTACTGTATAGGTGCATTTCCAACTATACAGAGAAGAACCATATCAACTAACTTCTTTTGTGTGTGCTCCCCTTCATTGCTATCCACTTCTTTGTAACCTATCAGAATGGCAGCATCATTTATTTATCCTAAAAGAACACAATGATTTCAAGCATCAGTCCCCTTTTAAAGCAACCAGTCTGCTCTTAAAATTTAAGCAGCAAGACAGAGTGATATCAGCTTCCTTGTCCTAGTTAACACTTTCTCATAAACTAACAAGAAGATTATTGAAATGATGTAAGCAGGTAATTTTATGGCTGGGCTGAAATTGAGTGGAAATTGTGATTTTGTAATTTAGTAAATTTTCATGGCAAGGAAAGACTTTCCATTTTTTTTTCCAACGCACCTGATAACTCTTCATCTACAGTTAATCTAAATTGCCACTATAGAAACTGAAACAGCAAACTTTGTGAAAACCAAAATTTTTGTCAGTCTTAAAACTTTTGGCCACGACTGTACATTATCCCACTAGTGTGACGTCACTGTGTACATTATCTGACTGCTTGTGACATTACTGTGTACATTATCCCGCCACTGTGACATCACTGTGTATATTATCCCACTGCTGTGACATCACTATTATTCTACTGCTGTGACATCACTGTGTGTATTATCTGACTGCTAGTGACATCATTGTGTACATTATCCCACCACTGTGACATCACTGTGTATATTATCCCACCACTGTGACATCACTGTGTATATTATTCTACTGCTGTGACATCACTGTGTATATTATCTGACTGCTAGTGACATCATTGTGTACATTATCCCACCACTGTGATATCACTGTGTATATTATCCCAATGCTGTGACATCACTGTGTATATTATTCTACTGCTGTAACATCACTGTGTATATTATCTGACTGATTATGACATCACTGTGTACATTATCCCACCACTGTAACATCACTGTGTATATTATCCCACTGCTGTGACGTCACTGTGCCCATTATTCTACTCCTGTGACATCACTGTGTTTAAAATCCTTGTATTATGACATTACTGTGCAGAGTATGTACAGTGGGCAAAATCAGTATTTGATACACTGCCGATTTTGCAAGTTTTCACACCTACAAAGAATGGAGAGATCTGTAATTTTTATCATAGGTACACTTCAACTCTAAGAGATAGAATCTAAAAAAAATCCAGAAAATCACATTGTATAATTCTTACATAATTACTTTGTATTTTATTGCATGAAATAAGCATTTGATACAATAGAAAAACAGAACTTAATATTTGGTACAGAAACCTTTGTTTGTCCTCCATACAGATCTTCTCCAGATCTTTCAGGTTTCAAGGCTGTCACTGGGTAACATTGAGTTTCAGTTCCCTCCAAAGATTTTCTATTGGGTTCAGGTCTGGAGACTGGCTAGGCCACTCCAGGACCTTGAAATGCTTCTTACGGAGCCACTCCTTAGTAGTGTTGAGCCACCCCCGTAGTGTTCGAGTTCGGTTCGGTTCGTCGAACACCCGTGTGTTCGCCGAACTGTTCGTCGAACTGTTCGTCGAACACCTTCGAACACTGTTAAAACCAATGGCAGGCAAACAAAAACACATAGAAACACATAGAAAACACCTTCAAAGGTGTCCAAAAGCTGACAAACTGCTCAGAAGACACAACTAACACATGGAAAAGTGACAAGTACATATAGTCATGCGAAAAGAAAAGAGGTGGAGGAGTAAAAGGAGGGGGAGACACAGATATAGGCATGTCATGCCCTTCTAAAATCCAAAAAGTGAGAAGCCGAGACGGCCAGTCCGCTCCTGCCCGTGCCACCTCCGTGTCGCCGGGTTTGTGCCAGAGCCGCGGTGAACCCTGACGGCCAGCCCCCCTCTCCCAATACTGGTGCCTGTCCGCTGGTGGGTCGAGAGAGCCCCCCTGTGGTGGAGGCAGCTCTAAGCTTTTTAATTTAAATTGTCCCTCTAATTTGAATGAATACACTTTAAATCCATTTACAAGGATCTATTGGAGGGCAAGTCTCATGCCAGCAGCCGCGTAATTCCAGCTCCAGTAGCGTCCACTAAAGCTGCTGCAGTTAAAAAGCTTTTATAAGGATCGAGCTCGGCTGTCCACCGCAAGGCATCCTAGTGCCAGTCCCAGCCCCTATGCCTTGGGGTGCCTCCTGATGCTCTTCACTGAGTATCCCGTGGTCCCGAAGCATTTCCTTTGAAAAAATTAAGTATCCAAACTACAGGTGGTGTAGCTTGCTTAACAGCCGGGATAATCCGCTGACTAGCAGACACTGCTACTAGGCACAAAGTATTTCCTGGGCTAGATGCAGTTAAAAATTTGTAATTAGATACTCTCGTTGGATGCTGAGAAAGCATTCCATAGAGTCTCCTGGCACGCCATATATGATTCTCTTAAAAAGCTTGGGGTAGGGGTCTAGGGGATCCTTTTATAGCCAAAATCACGGCCCTGTATCACAATACGTCACCTAGGCTGAAGATAAATGGAACTGTAGCACCGAGGGCTCGGTTGCTACAGACGTATTGCACCTCACCCAGAGGTGTGATATCTCACTCTCAGATAAGGATGGAGTGTGGATCAGGACCCGACACCTGCATGCATTACACCACATTGCCGTGGGGCAGGGCGACCAATATGCCCCTGAGATGGGCACGACATTCCCTGTCCCTGGCTGGAGTGGGGGGAGGGAACACTGAGGAAGGGGAACCCTGCAGTGCAGGAGCAGGGAGGAGGCAGTTCCTGGGTGCATTGAGAAGGGAGTATAAAAGGTGGGCACCATCTTAGTTCAGTGCAGAGAAGTCTGAGCAGAAGTGGCAGGGAGCAGGGGCTCTGCATGAGCTCTGCTCCGGAGGCGGGCCTAGTAACAGAGGCCCAGGCCTGCAAGAGGGAGAAGGAAGGAAGAGGAGCGGAGAAGGCTCCAGGAACGAGGAATGAAGGGATCCCAGGGGTGCGGACGGGCGAGTCGCCACCGCACGCCCGAATCCACCTGCGTGGAGTGGTCAGGCCAAAGGGGGAGACCGGTCCCCGAACTAGTGGAGGCAGGAAACGACCCTCAGCTAGAAACCGGAGGCTCTGACATTTTATGTGGCGCAGCCCCTTGCTCCACCCACTAGGAAGGCACCACATAGGGTCAGGGAAACTGGCACCAAGTTTACCAAGAGGAGGCCCGAGGCAGCCGGACAGAAGTGTTGGTAAGAAAGGCCAGACAAAGGACACACAAAGGGGGTCCTGTGAAGCGCTCCAAAGTTATCTGGGAGTTGTCTGAGCCCCTCACCTGGTGAGCACAGTACGACGTGGGCAGCCGTTACCTGCAGACGTGGTCTGGATAATAAGAACTGTGAGTAAAGGCCCTGAACTGCATCACTGACTCCGTGTCGTTACTGCTGCTGCCCTGCACCATCACCCCCATCCTCCGCATACACTGCCCTGAGGCTATACTCCTCCCGTGGGGAGTTATGCTACGCTCTGCTGCACCCACAACACCAGCCTTAGCGGTCTGCCCTGTAGCGGCGGTTCACTCTGACCGCAATCCACGGGTGGCGTAGTCGGACATTTAAACATCAAAACCACATAAATAGTTCCGCCACTGGTTTGACCGCCCTGAGCCACGGAACCGGATCGCCGCCACGAAGACTACAACCACCAGCATCCACCAAAAAGGGTCCGGCTCCGGGTGTCCCAAGGCCCAGGGGGTGCGTCAGAACATTTTCATCACCTTTCACAATCACCAATGGGACAAGGCAGGGATGTCCTCTGTCCCCTCTCTTATACATCCTAGTGACGGAGCACCTGCTCTCATCAATTCGCCATAACCCCAATATTAGGTGGATTGAGGTGGGAGGCACCGAGTACAAGTGCTCTCTATTTGCTGATGATGTCCTAGTATATATCACTCAATCACATATATCCATCCCTGCTGTTATGGCTGAAATAGATCACTTTGTTACATGGTAAAATTTTAAAATCAATGCAGCGAAGTCTGAGGCCCTCGATGTCTCCCTCCCTAAATCCATATAGGATTCCATCCAGTCCAACTTTCCCTTTGCCTGGCCCTCACAGGGTATCAAATACTTAGGAATTCCTATTCATAGAGACCTCTCCCATCTATGTTATCTTAATTTTGGGCCCTTTATTGAACAATTCCATACAGACCACGGTTGGCAAGTTAGAACTGTAATTTTCACTACGTGAACCACTGGTGTTTTGTGGAAAAGCACATGTACACCGCGTTCCAAATTATTATGCAAAAAGTGTTTAGGAGTGATAAGGGAAGAATTTGTTTGTCAGTTAAACTCATTGATGGTGATGTGTGTCAGGGCTCTTTATATCACTGTAAGCAATTGCAGACACCTGTGCTAATTAGTTTGGCAGGTGTGTCCAATGAAAGGCAAGACTACTTAAGAAGGCTCTCTCACATTATTAAGCAGCCTACATTTTCTGCCAAAATGGGAAAGAAAAAGGATGTGTCGGCTGCTGAGAAGCAACAAATTGTGGAGTGTTTAGGTCAAGGCATGACTACAATCAACATTGTGCGATGATCAGGATGAAGTGTCTTGGCAATCAAGAAGTATGTAGCTGATTCACAGTACACACGTGTGCGTGCTGATAAGGGCAAATTGAGGACTCTTTCCTACAGGCAATTACGTCAGGTTGAAAGAGCAGCGGCAAAAAAGCCTTGTCATAGCAGCAGACAAGTTTTTGAAGCTGCTTGTGCCTCCAACGTCCCCCGAACAACAAGATGCAGGGTCCTTCAGAGGTTTGCAGCAGTGCATACGCCATCCTGTCGACCTCCTCTATCCACTTCACACAAGCAGAAACGGCTCCAGTGGGCCAAACATTACATGAAGACTGATTTCAAAACTGTTTTGTTCACGGATGAGTGCCGTGCAGCGCTCGATGGTCCAGATGAATGGAGTGGAGGATGGCTGGTTGATGGACACCCCACGCAAACACGGCTACAGCGCCAACAAGGAGGAGGTGGAGTAATGTTTTGGGCTGGAATCATGGGGAGAGAGATTGTCGGCCCCTTTAGGATCCCTGAAGGCGCTAAAGATGAACTCCATAATGTATGTGGATTTTCTCAAACAGCACTTCCTGCCATGGTTCAAGAAGAAGAACCATGTATTTCACAGCAAGATCATTTTTCTGCATGATAATGCACCATCTCATGCTGCACATAAAACATCTGCATCTCTGGCTGATATGGGCATAAAAGGGGACAAACTTATGGTGTGACCCCCATGCTCCCCTGACCTCTACCCCATTCAGAACCTTTGGAGCATCATTAAAAGGAGTGTCTATGATGGCGGGAGGCAGTTCACATCTAAGCAACAGCTCTGGGAGGGTATTCTGTCCTCATGCAAAACAATTGAAGCAGAAACCATCCAAAACCTGACAAATTCAATGGACGAGAGAGTTCAGAAGCTCCTTTCGAACAAGGGGTCCTATGTGAAAATGTAACATCACCTAGAATAAAGTTTTGAGTTGAAAACTGTTTGATTTCAGTTTCTAACAACCTGCTAATGCTTATAATTTCAAAAATGACCATTTTTTTGGTCTTTATTAAAATGAAAAGGTTGATCGAAAAGTTTGGGGGATCTAAGAGTGTGGCAACCCAGTAGTCATGATTACTTCGAATTCTGACAATATGAGGGTCATGCTGCAGGTAGTGCAGCAAGAAGGCACTTATGTGTCTTGCGCATCTCGGAGCCCCAAAATTATTTTCCGGGCTAGATGCAGCTAAAAATTATTTTTAATTTTAAATCTGGTGAAGCTTATTATAGATGGCCTAATAGGATCAGTGCTGCACACTGCTACAAAGCCCAAATTATTTTCCAGTCAAGATACAGATAAACATGATTAGTAATTTGAAAGCTTAAAACGGTTGGTAGGGTGATTTTAACCAATCATCAAGCTTTTACTCTCCCCAGGATGACACAGGGGTAGAAAAGTCGTTTCGGATCCATGATTTGTTCATCTTTATGAACGTGAGTCTGTCTACATTATCAGTGGAGAGCCGCGTGCGCTTATCTGTCAGCACACCACCAGCAGCGCTGAACACACGTTCAGACAGAACGCTGGCTGCGGGGCATGACAAGATCTCCAAGGCGTAAGTGGCTAGCTCCGGCCATTTATCCAGATTGGAAGCCCAAAAAGAGCAAGGGTCCAGTGACACAGTCGTGGCTTCAATGTTTACTTGGAGATACTCCTGTACCATCGTCTCTAGGCGTTGACTATGTGTCAGACTTCTTGTCTCCTGTGGCCTTGCAAAGGATGGGCTAAAAAAGTGGTGAAATGATTCCGCAAAATTGATGTTACCAGCAGATACTGTGGTTCTGTTACGGTTTGAGTGCTGAACACTTGACGGTCCCACGGTTGGCAAGTTGGAACTGTGAGATTCACTACGTGCACCACTGGTATTTTGTGGAAAAGCACATGTAAGATTCTGCAACAGTCTCTGCTGATACTCCTGCATGCGTGCATCCCTTTCTATGGCAGGAATAATTTCTGCAAATTTACTTTTGTACCGGGGATCTAACAGTGTGGCAACCCAGTAGTCAGGATTATTTCTAATTCTCACAATTCGAGGGTCATGTTGCAGGTAGTGCAGCAAGAAGGCACTCATGTGTGTTGCGCATCCAGGAGCACCAAGTCCCTGTTGTGTTGGTGGCGAGGTAACAATCATGCTTCCTTCCTCTGTCCTCTCCCCCCAACCTCGCACAACAGAAATGTGATCAAGGTCTCCCTCATCTGATGAGTCTTCCATCAGTTCGTCCTCCACTTCTTCCTGGGCTCCTGCACCTTCCTCACTAGTTTGGCTGCTACCATGCGCCCTGGTTAAACCATCTCCCCCACCCTCACATGCCTGCCGCCTTGGTGCTGCCGACCGTCTGGACCTTGCAGATGTTAGCCCTTCCGCATACAACTCCTCCTCCTCTACTTCCTCCACCTCCTCTTGTGCCACCACCTGACTCCGAATTCTGTTTAACATGTGCTCCAGCATGTAAATCACCGGAATAGTCATGCTGATAATGGCATCGTCAGCACTAAACATCTTCGTCGCCATTTCAAAACTGTGCAGAAGGGTGCATAGGTCCCTGATCTGAGACCACTCCTCCAGCGTGATTTGCCCCACCTCTGAATCTCGTTGGCCCAGGCTATACGTCAGAACGTATTGCACCAGGGCTTGTCGGTGCTGCCACAGTCGCTGCAACATGTGCAGAGTTGAATTCCACCGGGTAGGCACATCGCATTTTAGCCGGTGAAGTGGCAGGCCCAACGACTTCTGTAGAGATGTAAGTCGCTGAGCTGCGGGATGCGAACGGCGGAAGTGAGCACACAGCGACCGTGCCCTCTGCAGAAGGCCATCTAGTCTGGGATAGTGGGCTAAAAATTGCTGGACAACCAGGTTCAACACGTGAGCCATACAAGGCACGTGTGTGACATTGCCCCGGCGAAGGGCCGCACCCAGGTTTGCAGCATTGTCGCACACGGCCTTCCCTGGTTTCAGGTCCAGTGGAGACAACCATTCATGAAATTGGTTCTCCAGAGCTGACCACAACTCCTCAGCTGTGTGACTCACATTTCCCAGACATTTCAATGTAAAAACCGCCTGATGACGTTGAGCCCTACTGCCAGCATAGTAAGGAGGTGTGCAGGATCCCTTCTGCGCAGTTAGAAAGCTTGTGGCATGACCAGACAGGCTTTGGGTGCAGGTGGAAGACCGAGAGGAGGTTGAGGAGGCAGAAGCAGTGGAGGAACTTTGACATAAAGAGGATTGACGCACAACTCGTGGGGACGGCAAGACTTGGACAGCAGCCCCTTGTCCTGCTGTCACCATAGTTACCCAGTGCCCAGTCAGCGACATGTAACGCCCCTGTCCATGCCTACTCGTCCAAGTGTCTGTGGTGAAATGCACCCTGTCACACACAGAGTTTCTCAAAGAAGCGGTGATGTTGTGTGCGACATGCTGGTGGAGCGCAGGCACACCTTTCTTTGAGAAGTAGTGCCGACTGGGCATCTGGTACTGGGGCACTGCGACGGACATAAGGTCTCGAAAATCCTCTGTGTCCACCAGGCGGAAAGGCAGCATTTCTGTAGCCAAGAGCTTGCAGATGGTGAAATTCAACCTCTTAGCTTTCTCATGGCTAGGAGGAAATGGTCTTTTACTTGTCCACATCTGAGGGACCGAGGGCTGGCTATTGTGCTTAGACGGGGTTGATAAGGGTGTCCCCGGCAAACTGCCGGTCTGTGAGGAAGATGCAGGCGGACATGTTAGGTTGCCTTGATCCAAAGGTGGTGCTATCGATGTCGGACAGCGCTCAAGACCAGCTGGTGTTACCACCTCCAAAGAAAATGATGACCTGCCAATCACGCTGGCTGTTGCGGGTAAAGAGGTGGCAGGTCTGCGCCCCAAAACAGGTGTGACTGCTGTCCCCCCAGTCACAGAGGATGAAGAGGCCGCGGATGCACAAGATATGGCAGACGGTGGTTGGCCCGGCCGGCTAGGCCGCATTGTAGCACACTGAGCTTCCCACTGCAACTTATGCTTCATGTCCATGTGCCGGTTCATGCATGAAGTACTCAAACTATGTATTTTTTGGCCTCTACTTAGCTTTTGCTGACAAATGTTACAGATAACACGAGTTGGGTCATCTTTATCGATCTGAAAAAATGCCCAGGCTATGCAAGGCTTAGCACCCATGCGACCTGAAGAGCCACCACGACTTGTGGTGAGAGGCAGAGTTGTGTTTGAGGATGCAGTTGTTGACGTGCTTCCAGTACTACGTCTCTGTCCAGGAAGGCGCAACCTGACCTCGTCGTCACTAGCATCTTCCTCCACCTCCTCTGCTGACCTCATCTCTTGGCTGACTGTGGGTTGACAGTAAGTGGGATCTCCGACCTCATCATCAGCACCCTGTGCGTTATCACACCCGTCGTCCTCAGAGCCAACCTGTTCCTGCCCTGACAAAAAACTAAAGTTGTCGCTCCAATCAGGTATTTGAGTCTTATCATCGTCTTCCTCATTGTCTCCACCAACAGGAGTTACAGTTTGGGAATGAGGGTCTACATTATGGTCAGAACCTTCTGCGTCTGGTCCTGGATCCGACTCATAAAGATTCTGGGCATCAGTGCAGATCATTTCCTCGTCTGGATTCACAGAAGCGCTGGAGTCGACCTCTGATTCCCAGGCTATAGTATGAGTAAACAGCTCTGCAGACTCAACCATCTGTTCTACCTCATACTCAGACGGGCAGCTGGAGATTTGGGAGCTGTGAGGAAGCAAGTGCGATTTGGGTGACACCTTTGAGGACTGGAGTATTTGTGATGTTGAAGTTGATGTGGAGGAGAGCCCACTTAAAGGAGCACTTGATATCCGTTGAAGCACCTGCTGTTTTTGTGCCTCATCTGGAATTTGTAGCGATTGGCGTGGCCGTAAGAAAGGGATCTTATCACATTGTCCGCTAAAAGAAGTAGACATTTTAGTTTGGCTGGAAGATGGTCTTTCTTCTGCACCTACCCCACGGACACAACCTTTTTTCCCCTTCCCAACACGCCTATTCCCCTTTCCACCAGCAGCAGGCCTTTTTCCACTCATTTTGGTGGTTAACTAATTCACAACTCTGGAGTTGTTTGCACAAAAAAACAATGGATGGTAACCGAGCAGAGCTGAGTGGCCAAACTGTGGTATTAGGCCAAAACTATTGGCTGGGTTAGATGCAGAAAAAAATTATTTTTAATTTGCAACCTGATGGAGGTCAGTATAGATGGACTAATAGACCAAGTCCCACACACCGCTAGAAGCCCAAATATTTTTTCAGAGCTAGATGCAGAAAAAAATTATATTCAATTTGCAACCTGCTGGAGGTCAGTATAGAAGGACTAATAGAACAAGTCCCACACACTGCTAGAAGCCCAAATATTTTTTCAGAGCTAAATGAAGAAAAAAATTATTTTTAATTTGCAACCTGATGGAGGTCAGTATAGATGGACTAATAGACCAAGTCCCACACACTGCTAGAAGCCCAAATATTTTTTCAGAGCTAGATGCAGAAAAAAATTATTTTTAATTTGCAACCTGATGGAGGTCAGTATAGATGGACTAATAGACCAAGTCCCACACACCGCTAGAAGCCCAAATATTTTTTCAGAGCTAGATGCAGAAATTTTTTTTATTCAATTTGCAACCTGATGGAGGTCAGTATAGATGGACTAATAGACCAAGTCCCACACACTGCTAGAAGCCCAAATATTTTTTCAGAGCTAGATGCAGAAAAAAATTATTTTTAATTTGCAACCTGATGGAGGTCAGTATAGATGGACTAATAGACCAAGTCCCACACACTGCTAGAAGCCCAAATATTTTTTCAGAGCTAGATGCAGAAAAAAATTATTTTTAATTTGCAACCTGATGGAGGTCAGTATAGATGGACTAATAGAACAAGTCCCACACGCTGCTAGAAGCCCAAATATTTTTTCAGAGATAAATGAAGAAAAAAATTATTTTTAATTTGCAACCTGATGGAGGTCAGTATAGATGGACTAATAGACCAAGTCCCACACACTGCTAGAAGCCCAAATATTTTTTCAGAGCTAGATGCAGAAAAAAAATATTTTTAATTTGCAACCTGATGGAGGTCAGTATAGATGGACTAATAGACCAAGTCCCACACACTGCTAGAAGCCCAAATATTTTTTCAGAGCTAGATGCAGAAAAAAATTATATTCAATTTGCAACCTGCTGGAGGTCAGTATAGAAGGACTAATAGAACAAGTCCCACACACTGCTAGAAGCCCAAATATTTTTTCAGAGCTAAATGAAGAAAAAAATTATTTTTAATTTGCAACCTGATGGAGGTCAGTATAGATGGACTAATAGACCAAGTCCCACACACTGCTAGAAGCCCAAATATTTTTTCAGAGCTAGATGCAGAAAAAAATTATATTCAGTTTGCAACCTGATGGAGGTCAGTATAGATGGACTAATAGAATGATGCTATGCCCAAAAGATTTTACTTCACTAGGTGCAGTAAAAAAATTGGTATTCTATACACAGGTGGTATATCTTGCAACACAGATAGGCTACTCCACTGACTAACACACTCTGCAATAGGCCAAAAAGGATTAGCTTTGCTAGATTCAGCCAAATGCTGTGAAAAAAACTTGCACAGCACTGGCACAGACCTGCCTGGCAAAAACTGATAGGAACTGATGTAACCTAGTCCTGAAAAGGACTCCAATTACAATTAGTCTTTACTCCCACAATCTATCTATTTAAGAGCACAGACCTGCCTGATAAAAGTCGTAGGAAATGCTGTAACCTAGTCCTTAAAAGGACTGCAATCACAACTATTCCCTACTCCCAAGCTATCTGTATATTTGTGCGAAAATTGGCTTGAAATTAACAAGGTATAGCGCACACAGCAACAGCGGTGTCGTCTAACACGCAGCTGCAGCAGTGAGAAAATGGTGGCGACGGGGAAAATGGCTTGGTCTTATAGGGCAAGGACATGTGACATACACTGCCAATCACACATGCCCTTGCTTGTGTGAAAAAAAGCACTTCGCTCCGTGTGTGCGCTGCTGATAGGCTGACAGATTGCACCTCCCCACTGCAAATGCGGGAAAGAGAAAAAAAAATGGAGATCTTCATTGTTCCTGCAGAGATCCATCCCCTGCCCCTCCCCCCGCCCCGCTGTACACTCAAACTGCGTATTAACATTAATTTTCATCATTACTGAGAAAAAATCCAGTTATGATTTTGGTGCACGAACAGTTATCGAACATAACCTCGAACAGCCGAATTTTTCTCAAATTGTTCGTGTTCGCCGACCGGCTCGAACACCGCCCAAAACAGCTCGAATTTGAGATTGGCGAACAGTTCGAGTAGAACAACGCTCATCTCTACTCCTTAGTTGCCCTGGCTGTGTGTTTCGGGTCATTGTCATGCTGGAAGAACCAGCCACGATCCATCTTCAATGCTCTGTAGGGATTCTGTTTGGTACTCACTCAGCCGCGGTTCAGGTAGGAACAGGAAACGTTTTCATAAAAATGTTCAGGCAGGTTTATTCGGACTTCATAAACCGCTTAGCATAGGCAAACAAAAGACAGCCTTTTCCGGCACAAAGGGAAAACACAAAGCAAAATGTCCATGCAATGGTGCGGGTTTGCCCGCTACAGGTCAGTGTCCAGTTCTCAAGGCCTAAGCACAGACTAACACACTGGAGATCCACACGTCTCCAGACACAGACACCAAATGAGACACTTGGCCTCCATTTTATTTACAACAAACCACGCCCCGGGGTGGGGGTATGAGAGCAGCCACTCCCACCCATCTCTTATGACTGCTCATAAAACACGGCCCTGATACGCCCTATTAATCCTCTTAGCACTATACGTGCTGGAGCATACTTTTCAAGTTTCACATCACTGAAGCTACCAACCTTGGTGATACATATCTCCCATTAAGGACCTGTCCGGCGGCCATCTTACATACCCCCCTGCCCAAAGCCAGGGGGCTTGGCACCTTCCGCTAGCAAACAGTGGACCCTTGACAATGCGTCAGGATTGCCATGCAGTTTCCTGGGCCTATGCTCTACATGGAAGCTGAAATCCTGAAGGGCTAGGAACCACCTGGTCACTCGGGCATTGTTCCCCTTCTTCTCACGCATCCATCTGAGTGGGGCATGGTCTGACAAAAGCCTGAACTTCCTGCCTAAGAGGTATTTTCTCAGGGTGTCCAACGCCCACTTGATGGCCAAACATTCCTTCTCCACTATGGAGTAATTCTTTGCACAAGATGTCAGCTTCCGGCTTAAATACATTATAGGGTGCTCTCGCCTGTTAATCTCTTGTGATAGGACAGCCCCCAACCCGACATCTAACGCATCTGTCTGGACCACAAACTCCTTTGAGAAATCAGGTGCCACCAACACTGGTTGTTTACACAGGGCTTGCTTGAGTTCTTGGACGGCCGTCTCAGCTTCTGGAGACCACTTAGCCGATTTTGTCCCTTTAAGGAGGTCAGTCAAAATGGCAGATGTCATGGCGAAGTTAGGTATGAACCGACGGTAATGGCCCACGATGCCCAGGAACGATCTGACCTGCTTTTTTGAGAGATGTTGTGGCCACCCCCAGATCACGTAGACTTTATTTCTTTGGGACTTTATTACGCCTCTGCCTACGACATAGCCCAAGTATTTGGCTTCCTCCATACCCATGGCACATTTCTTTGGCTTTATGGAAAACCCCACCTTTGGTAGAGCATCAAATATCACCTGGACTTTGCTCAGATGGCTTTCCCAATCCTGACTGTAGATCACAATGTCATCCAGGTACTTCTTGTGAGGAGCTAGGATCCATGGTTCTCTGGAAGGTTGCTGGTGCTCCTTGTAACCCAAACGGCATCCTTGTGTACTGGAAGCATCCGTCTTGCGTTGAGAAGGCCGTCTTCTCCTTGGCGTCTGAGAACATAGGAATTTGCCAATACGCTTTTGTGAGGTCAAGCATGGTAATGTACCTGGCCGGTCCTAACCTTTCAATCAGTTCGTCTACCCTGGGCATTGGGTAGGTGTCAAACTGTGAGACCTCAATGAGTTTCCTATAGTCATTGCAAAACCACTATTCTCCATATGATTTCGGCACCAAGACTATGGGACTGGACCAGCCACTCTTGGACTCCTCAATGACTCCCGGGCTCAGCATCCACTTCACTTCCTTCGAGATCACCTCTCGGCGGGCTTCCGGAAGCCGATACGGCTTAATGTTTACTTGGACATGAGACTCCGGAAGAACCTCATGCTCTATGATTTGAGTATAACCTGGTAATTCAGAGAACAGATCTCTGTTCCGATGTAGAAACTCTCGGCACTGTTGCATTTGGGCACGTGACAGTGACTCTGCCACCTTGACTTCCTCCATGCTGGCTTCAGTCTTCGCCACCAAACACGGAACTTCCATGGGCTCCCTATCTCGCCAAGGCTTAATCAGGTTGACGTGGTAGACTTGGTAGGGCTTCCTTCTCCCTGGTTGGTGGACTCTATAGTTGACGTCACCAACCTTTTCGACTACTTCATAGGGGCCCTGCCACTTGGCCAGGAATTTGCTCTCCACCGTAGGTATCAGTACCAGTACCCAATCCCCAGGGTTGAAGTGTCTCACCCTCGCCCATCTATTGTACACCCTCGACTGTGCCTCTTGTGCTTTGAGGAGGTGTTCTTTCACAATGGGCATCACCTATGCAATCCTCTCATGCATCTGGGCCACATGTTCGATTACACTCCTGTAGGGTGTAGACTCCGCCTCACAGGTCTCCTTCGCTACGTCCAGGAGTCCGCGGGGGTGTCGGCCGTATAATAGCTTAAATGGGGAGAAGCCAGTAGAGGCCTGTGGGTCTTCTCTGATGGAGAACAGAAGGTACGGCAGTAGACAGACCCAGTCCCGGCCATCTTTCTCTACGATCTTCTTCAACATGGCCTTCAAGGTTTTATTAAATCTCCCCACCTCATCACCCTTAACATAAATGGGGTTCCTTGGTCCGTAAGGATCTCCTTAGGCAACCCCGTTTTCGAAAAGATGTGGACCAGCTCCCGGGATATGCACTTGGCAGAGGCGTTTCGTAGTGGTACAGCCTCCGGGTACCAGGTAGCATAGTCCAGTACCACCAGGATATACTGATGTCTTCTGGTGGACTTGACCAGGGACCCCACTAGATTCATGGCAATGCGATTGAATGGTACCTCAATGATGGGTAGTGGCACTAAGGGGCTACGGAAATGAGCCACAGGGGAGGTCAGCTGACAAGTGGGACAGGACCTTCAATAATTCATGATCTCTCGGTGACAACCGGGCCAGTAGAACCTCTGGAGGATCCTTTCTTGGTTTTTTTCTACCCCCAGATGCCCACCTAAGATGTGTGTATGGGCCATATCTAAGACCCAGCGTCTGTATGGCCCTGGCACTAGTCACTGCTCGATTACCTCCCCTCTGAGCTTGGTGACCCGATATAGCAACTCCCCATTCACAGCAAAGTACAGATATAGGGTGTCAGCCCCCGGCTCTTGAGCAGCACCATTCAGAACAGTGACATCATCAAATGCCCCTTTCAGAGTTAAGTCCCTGAGTTGAGCGGTTCCAAAGTTTCCCCCGGACACCTCCAGCTCAGGGATATTGCCGTCTGGGGATGCTGCCTCATCCACAACAAGCACACAAAAAGGAAACCCATCGGCGGTGGCCTGCGATGAAGTTTCTTCAGGAGAAACCTGGTTGTTGTCCAGAAAACCCGGATTCCTCCCTTTCTCTCACAAGTCCCAAAACAAGACAAAGTCCCGCCCTATTATCACCAAGTACAACAGGTCCTTGACTACGCCCACTTCGTGGAACTCGCCACCATAGTTTGAGTCTATGACCACTCGGCCACAGGGTAGTCCTTAGCATCCCCATGGATACAACAGGTGCTGACATTCTTCCCCTGTGACCTGGGGTATAACACATGGGGTATGACACCTCCAACATACTACGTTATGGGGCGGGACCTTGGGCAGCAACTCAGACCCCTCCTGGGCTCTAGAACGCCCCCCAGACATGGCTCTAGTTCCCCTCTTTTGGGTGTCTGCCCCCTTTTGGGATCCCCAGTATGGAGACACTACGACCCCTGGCTTCCCCAGGGAACTCTCTACCGCCTGGTGCCTTTCCACCAAACCCACCAGGTCATCGGCATTACAGGGATCTCCCTGGGCAACCCAGGATTACACCAACCTCGGAAGGGAGTGGATGAAACTGTCCATGACAACCCTCTCCACCATCTGTGCTGGTTAGGAAGACTCAGGTTGCAACCACTTTTGGACCAGGTGTAGGAGGTCGAACTTTTGGGACGGGGGAGGTTTGTCACTAAAATAGGCAGAGTCACTCCCAAGCGCGCCAAAATCTCAGTTTTCAACTTGGCGTACTCCTTTGCATCCTGTAAGGCCAAGTCATAATACGCCTTCTGTGGCTCCCCTATTAAATATGGCGCCAGCACCTCCGCCCACTGCTCCGTAGGCAATTTCTCCCACTATGCCACCCTCTCAAAGACCGTTAGGAACGCCTCGACTTCATCACCCAGGTTCATCTTTTGCAATGCTCTCCTTACTGTCTTCCTCACATGAGAGTCATCACTTGGAGTAGAGGATGGAGCGGTTACCCTGCCACAGATCACCTCGGCCAGGAGCTCCATCTGCCGCTTGTGCTGTAGTGGCTGCATCAGCTGCTGCTGTTGCCACTGCTGCTGCTCCTGTTGATGTTGCTGCTGCTGTTGCCACTGCTGCTGTTGATGCTGCGGGAGGTTAGCCTGCACCAGTTGCTTAATCAGCTCCTCCATGTTGCCGGACATCCCATGCTGGCTGGCAGCCTTCGCTCAGGAAATAAACGGTTTTCTGTAGCAGTCACACTGATCCTTGGGATTCATGCCCGTGCTTCTAGCACCAATTGTAGGGGTTTGGTACTCACTCAGCCTGGGTTCAGGTAGGAACAGGAAACATTTTCATAAAAATGTTCAGGCAGGTTTATTCGGACTTCATAAACCGCTTAGCATAGGCAAACAAAAGACAGCTTTTTCCGACACAAAGGGAAAACACAAAGCAAAATGTCCATGCAATGGTGCGGGTTCGCCCGCTACAGGTCATTGTCCTGTTCTCAAGGCCTTAGCACAGCCCAACACACTGAAGATCCACACGTCTCCAGGCACAGACACCAAATGAGACACTTGGCCTCCATTTTATTTACAACAAACCACGCCCCGGGGTGGGGATATGTGAGCAGCCACTCCCACCCATCTCTTATGACTGCTCGTAAAAACTGGCCCTGATACGCCCTATTAATCCTCTTAGCACTATACGTGCTGGAGCATACTTTTCCGGTTTCACATCACAGAAGCTACCAACCTTGGTGATACATATCTCCCGTTATGGACCAGTCCGGCGGCCATCTTACAGCTCTTACTGAGGGAATGAGGTTGTTGGCCAAAATCTCGCGATACATGACCCCATCTATTCTCCCTTGGTGCAGTCGTATTGTCCCCTTTTCAGAAAAGCACCCCAAAAGTATGATGTTCCCCCCACCATGCTTCACGGTTGGGACGGTGTTCTTGGGGTTGTACTCATCCTTCTTCTTCCTCCGAACACGGCGAGTGGAGTTGATATCAAAAAGTTTTATTTTGGGCTCATCTAACCACATGACCTTCTCCCATTCCTCCTCTGGATCATCCAGATGTTCATTGGCGTATTTCAAATGGGCCTGGACATGTGCTGGAGTGAGCAGGGGGACCTTGTGTGTCCTGTATTACTAACGGTAATGTTTGAGACTATGGTCCCAGCTCTCTTCAGGTCATTGACCATGTCCTTCCATGTAGTTCTGGGCTGACTCCTGACCTTTCTCAGAATCAACCTTACACCACGAGGCAAGATCTTGCATGAAGCCCCAGACCAAGGAAGATTGACAGTCATCTTGTGTTTCTTCCATTTTCGAATAATTGTGCCAACAGTTGTTGCCTTCTCATCAAGCTGCTCGCCTTTTGTCCTGTAGCCCATTCCAGCCTTGTGCAGGTCTACAATTTTTCCCTGGTGTCCTTAGACAGCACTTTGGTCTTGGCCATGGTGGAGAGGTTGGAGTGTAAATGATTGAGTGTGTGGACGGGTATCGTTTATACAGGTAACGAGTTCAAATAGGTGCAATTAATACAGGTAATGAGTGCAGAGTAGGAGGGCTTCTTAAAGAAAAATTAACAGGTCTGTGAGAGCCAGAATTTTTGCTGGTTGGAAGGTGAGCAAATACTTATTTGTACATTATCTGACTACTTGTGACATCACTGTGTACATTATCCCACCACTGAGGTGACATCACTGTGTACATTATTCTACAGCTGTGAGATCACTGTGTGTAAAATCCTTGTATTATGACTAGTGATGAGCGAGCATGCTCGCTACTGCTCGGTGCTCGCCCGAGCATCTCACTGCTCGAGATGCTCGGCGCTTGCCAAGTATTTCTGGGTTGCTCGGGCAGGAACTCGGGTTCCCTCCCTGCATGTTTGGCGCTCTTTAGAGTGCCAATGAACATGCAGGGATTGCCTGCCATGCACTGTAATGCTGTAGCCATGTTGGTTGTGGGCATTACAGTGATTGGCTGGCCGCACAGCGTCATCAGGTCTATATCAGACCTGGCGCCGCCATGCTCGTCACAGTCACACCGGATCAGACAGTGTAGGGAGAGCTGCTGCTGTGTCAGGGAGAGATTTAATCGTGTATTAGGTAGTGTAGGGAGAAAAACCGTACATTATACATATCCATCTTAACAAACAGTCCTTCTGAGGACTAATCCATCTGCATAGATATCAGGCAGGCAGGGTGTATAGGCAGGCAGTGTATATAGCAGACTGCAGTGCATATAGCACAAGAGGCTCCAATCCAATTCTGCCTTCTGCTGCTGTTAGATATTTCTATACAAAGGCCCAGGTCTCAGGGGCCAGGAATACTTTTCTTTGGATCTTAATACTCATTATTTGCTTCAAAAGCAATCCAGAGAACACCGTTTTTTCTGCGCCATTTGCTTGTTGGCATTGCAGAATACAGCCAGGTCCTTTCCATATTAGAGTGATGCACCCCCTGGGCCGTGGGGCACCCGGGACCGGACTTCAGGGCAATGCTGGGAGTAGTAGTGGCGACCCGGTCCCGTGGCTCAGGGTGGCCAACCAATATTGTGGCAGTCTCTGTATCAGTATAATGCAATGTCCGACTACGCCGCCCGTGGATTGCGGTCAATAAGAACAGCCGCTGCTGAGCAGACCTCCGAGGCTGATAATGTGAGGGCAGCAGAGTGTAGTATAACTCCCCATGGGAGGAGTATAGCCTCAGAGTAGTGAGAGTGGATGATGGGATTGATGGTGCACGAGCGCAGCAGGAACGACTCAGAGGCTTTGCAGTGCAGTTCAGGGTCTTTACTGATGATGATAAGGCAGACCCTCCCAGGAGTACTGGCTAGCATAAGAGGCCTGGTCAGTCTGTGAGCAAACTGGAGTTCCCCAGGTGGAGTTGTAGGCCTCCCCGTCTATCTGCACTCTTCCTGGCTACCTTGCTGTAAGCGAGTGGAAGTAGCCCACGTCCCTGAGTGTACCGTGTGGTGCTCACCCGTATGGCTGGTGACTTGGGGCCTTCTGATAGCCCCCGCTCCTCGATGGCGGTGCTGGTCCCTTGCTCGTGACTGAGCCTCCGGGCTTCTATGGCAAGAGGACCTGAAATCTCCTGTCGGCGGGTTTCTGCTGCTGGGTGTATATATAGGTCCCCACAGCCTCGGACTCCTGTGTCCGGTTCTTAGCGTCTTCTGCCAGGACGAACTCCGCTTAGCTCAAGTCCCTGGTCTTCAGCTCCTGCTCCTACAGAGCTCCTTGCTGTTACTTTCCCTGTGTCTGGAACAAACTCCAGGCTCTGACTCCCTAACCCCGCCCCAGATCCAGTTTATATAGGGCAGGTTCCTCCCCTATCTGGTCTGGGACAGGAGGTGTTGCATATTTAAGGGCTCCTGACCAGGGAACCTCCCACTTGCTCTGAGACGTAATATTTCTATTACTGTGGTAACCAGACCCCTGGGGTGCCACATTCCCCCCTAGTGAAATTTAGTACTCCGGGACTAAACACATTTTTCAGAAAAACACAAATACAAGGGTATAAACAATAACAGGAAAAGTACATTTTGTATTGATGGTCACGGCATTTCCGTAACCGGGTGTCCAAATTACCCAAGGTGAAGTTTTAGAACGGAATAGGGGACCTGTCCAAAGCAAACCCCAAACGTTGGCCCTGGGCATGGCTGCAAGGCGAAGCTAATTTCTTTGGACCACACGGGGCCACGCCAGACAGGTTTTTCTTCCGTGGCCGTCGTCGCAAGAGGCACCAAGTGTAACTATCTACAATGTAGTTCCGGTTATTCAGCGTCCATAACCTGTCAGTCCAAATAAACCTGAAGGGTAACTAGAGAAACATAATTAATAAACAGGCAGCAAACATAAACCATTTTCAACATTTGTAGTTACAGGTAAATTCACATTATAGTTTAAATTCTCCAGTGAGCGGGCATCTGTCCTCTAGTGCTCCTGGTGGACCAACGTAACCCACTATCTGGCTCTTCCCTACAGGGTGTAGGAGGTGTTGCGGGTCGGCCTGGCAGCTTTCTGCGTACTCTTTGGCTTACTAGGGGCACGGCAGGCTCACTACTAGCAGTGGGTTGATTCTCCTGGGCTGCTGGTATGGATTCTTCTGCCTCCTGGGCCAGCTGCTCTTCTGACACTCCCTGTTCTTCTGTAGGCCCTTGAGGGGCTGGCTGGAGAAAGGTGAGGACGGGTACCACGACTGCATTGTTGATTTGAGTCCAGGACCGGGGAAAGTCTCCGAGTACGGTACTGATCATTTCTTCCCTTTCCTCTGCGGGTTGAGGGTTCTCTTGATCTTCGTCAGGGCTTTGCAGCTGCTCGGGACACTTTTTCAGGTGGTCTCTGGAGACAATGGCTGTGGTCTCTCCTCCATCCTTACTGATTACACAGACTTTTGGATTATCATGACTTGAAGGCAGTACTGTGTACGGGTCCTTCTCCCACTGGTCGTCCAACTTGTGGAGCCGCCTCTTTCTCTTCAAGACCTGCTCTCCAGGTACCAGGGGAACAGCGGGAGCATGCTGGTTATAAGTCTTCTCTTGCCTTTCTCTTGCTTGAGACAGACTTCGCTCGACGCTCTCCTGTACTTTCCGATACTGCTGCTGCCGTTCTGTATCCCAGTCTGCCTCTGGCGATGTGTCCTCAGGTGTCAGGACTCCCATATCCAGGTCAATAGGCAGCTTACCAGGTCTTGCTCTCAATTGGTAAGCCGGGGTACAGTTGGTGGAACCTACGGGGATGTGATTATACAAGTCCACCAGATCAGGCAGTTTTTCAGGCAACAGACTGCGTTCTTCCAGGGGCAACGTATTTAGCAAGTCTATCACCACCTGGTTCATTTTCTCACATAGTCCGTTGGTCTAAGGGTGATAGGGCGTTGTTCTTATCTTCCTGCAGCCATACAGATTGCAGAACTCTTGGAAGACCTCCGCTTCGAAGGCTGGTCCTTGGTCCATCAGCACTTGCTCCGGATACCCGTGTGGACGGCAGAAGTGCAGCTGGAAGGCCCTGGCTGCTGTTTGAGCCGTTAAGTCTTTGACAGGGACCACCACCAGGAACCGGGAGTAGTGATCTACGATGGTGAGGGCGTAGACGTACCCAGATTAGCTTGGAGCCAGTTTCACATGGTCCAGGGCTACCAGTTCCAGTGGCTGCCTGGTGATGATGGGCTGCAGGGGAGTCTTCTGGCTGGGACGGTCTCTTCTTCTTAGGCTGCACGGGCCACAGTCTCTGCACCACCTCTCGATGGCTCCTCTCATGCCTACCCAGTAGAACCGTCCACGCAACAAGAACTCCAGCTTCTTCCATCCGAAGTGTCCTGCTCCGTCGTGGTATGCCTCCAGAACCATAGCCGCGTCTCGTCTTGGGACCACTACCTGCCAGGTCAGCTCATGTGTTCTAGAGTTGACCATTCTCCGGCACAGCTTCTCCTTGTAAAGAAACAGTTTACTTTTCTCCTTCCACAGTTGCTTGGTCTCCTCCGGAGCGTCTGGGTCAAGACGGGCATCAGCCTGTGTCAGCATTTCCTTCACCAGACGGACTGCGGGATCACTGTCTTGTGTCTCCGCCCAGCTGTAGTGGGGTAAGGGATTGAACGTAGCAGAGCGCCTGTCCCTTACACGGTGGGAATACAGGGTAATCCCATGACGGTGGAAAGCAGGGAGTTCGACTTCTTCCAGTTCTTCTGGATCTTCCCCTACGTCCGGTAAGTTTGGCATTCTGGACAGGGCATCCGCGTTGGCATTTGAGCGTTCCGCCCGGTATTTGATGGTGAATTCATAGTTGGACAGGCGGGCCATCCATCTCTGCTCCAGGGCACCAAGTTTTGCAGTGTCCAGGTGTGTCAACGGGTTGTTATCCGTGTACACGGTGAACTTGGAAGAGGCAAGGTAATGCTTGAAACGTTCGGTCACTGCCCACACCACTGCCAGGAACTCTATGTTGAATGAGCTATAATTCTCAGGGTTTCTCTCTGTGGGCCGTAGTTTTCGGCTGGCATAAGCGATTACCCGTTCTTTCCCCTGCTGGATCTGGGACAGTATGGCTCCTAGCCCGATGTTGCTCGCGTCCGTGTGGAGGATAAAGGGCTGGCCGTAGTCAGGGTACGCCAGGATTTCATCCCCCATGAGGGCGATCTTCAGCTGGCGGAAGGACTCCTCTTCCAGCTTTTCCCACCTGAAGGGCGGCTTCTGGTTTTTGGCCTTCCTGGATTGACCTATCAGGAGGTCCTGCATTTTGGTGAAACCGGGAATGAATCTTCGGTAGTAGCCTACCAACCCGAGGAACTGCCGCACTTCCTTTATGCTGGAGGGTCTTGGCCAGTCTTTAATCACGGTGATCTTATCGGGGTCGGGAGCCACTCCGTCAGCACTCACCACGAGTCCCAGGTACTGCACCTTTGGTTTCAGCAGGTGACACTTGGAGAGTTTCACCTTTAGGCCGTAGCTTGCCAGGGCGTTAAACACTTCTGCCAGGTGTTTCAGATGGTCCTCGTAGGTTTTGGAATAAACGATGAAATCGTCCAGGTATAACAGGACCGTCTCGAAATTCCGGTGTCCCAGACAGCATTCCATCAACTGCTGGAAGGTTCCTGGTGCGTTGCAGAGCCCAAACGGCATACAGTTGAATTCGCTGAGACCCATCAGGGTGGTGAATTCAGTCTTCTCCTTGTTTGCCTCTGCTACAGGAACCGGCCAGTACCCGCTAGTAAGATCCAAAGTGGAGAAGAAGTTAGCAGATTTTAATGCAGCTAAAGATTCTTCTATTCTAGGTAACGGGTACGCATCTTTGTGTGTGATACGGTTGAACTTTCTGTAGTCTACACACATTCTCATTGTGTTGTCCTTCTTTTTCACTAGAACTAGTGGAGCTGCCCAGGGGCTACAGCTGTCCCTGATTACCCCAGCCTCCTTCAAGTCCCGCAACATCCCCTTTGCATGCTGATAGTGTGCAGGGGGTACAGGTCGGTATCTTTCCTTTATGGGTGGATGGTCTCCTGTGGGGATGTGATGTTCTACCTCCTTTACTCGCCCGAAGTCTAGCGGGTGTTTACTAAAGACTCTTTCGTACTCCTGAACCACCCGGTAGACTCCCCGTTTTTGGTGTGAGGGAGTGGAGTCAGTACCCAAATGCAGTTGCTGACACCAGTCCTCCATTTGTTTCTTAGAGCCGTTACCTTCCTCTGGTTGAGATGGAGGCAAGGGTTCCACGGCCCTTACAGAATTTTGGTTTATGGTGAACAATTTGGCTAGCGTGGCATACCGGGGCAGGTATATTTCTCTCTCCCCGATATTTATGATGCGGACAGGTACCCTCCCATGGCGTACATCGACCACACCCCGTGCTGTCAAAATGGTGGGCCTACTGTCTGAGTAAACGGGTTCCACCATTGCTTGGTAGTCTCTACCTCTTAGACGAATAGCTGCCCGGCACCAGATCATCATCTCACTTTTCGGGGGCATGGTAATAGGGAACGGGTCACACATTCTCACGCTACCAATCTCACCACCAGATAGTTCCACTTGTTGCCGTTTCATCAGTGCCCGGATCTCTTTTTGGAGAACACGCTGCTGGCTGGAACTGGCATTCTTGGCAACCTGCTGTAAAATGAGAATTATCTCTGCAAGACAATTTTCAATCACGTTAGTTCCCAAGGTTATTTTAGGGTGACTCTCATGACGGTCAATGTCCACAATAATCAGTCCTTGTGCCGCCAGTTCTACTTTACCGATCTTAATGGTCACCTCTTTGAATCCCACCTGCGGCACGGGCTGACCATTGCTGGCGATGATACTCAGGTCATCATCTGGGTAGCGGGTTATGTCTGAGTCATTCCAATACCGCTTAAAGAGCACATAAGGGATGGTAGTTACCTGTGACCCGGTGTCTAGTAGGGCACTCATTGGAATGCCATCCAGTACAACAGGCAAGACTGGACGTCCCCCTACATATTTATCACGCCAGTTTGAGGGGCCTGATGATCTTATGCCTGGGGGTTGGCCCTCTGCCCCAGGTTGTGACCGTTTAAATTACAGTACCTTGCCATATGGCCGGGTTGATTGCAGTGGCGGCAGATGGGTTGTCCGTCCTCGTTGTATCTGTCGCTGGGTCTTCCTCTGGATGTTGGGATCCTCCTCTGTCAGCGCCACGGGACGTCCTCCGGTCCGGATGCCAGCTGGATCTTTCCTGGAGGAGAGACCTGTAAAGACTGCACAGTTCTGGTTAGCGCGGCTACGCTTTTAGTCAGCTCTTGGACCTGATAGTGCAGGTCTGTAGCCGGGTTGTTGTCCAAAGCCTGCACACCAGCTCCTACAGACTCTGTAGACAAGGGCGCCGCCTCCTGATGATAGGTAATAGCAGGGCGCTGGTGGGTTACAGCGCTACCCGGTGCCGGTTCTCGGAGCACCCGGATGGCCCTGTCTTTGAATTTTGCAAAGTCTAAACCAGGGTTCTGCAAGGCCATTGCACGTAACTGGGTTCGGTGGGCGTTGGACAGCAGACCCTCAATGAATTGCTCAGTTAACAGTTCATCTGAATTCCGCACACTGTCAGGGTCTGCCTGTTTAATGGCTCCCAGGGCCTCTTGCAAATTCAAAGCATAGTCTCTTATACTGTCTTGGGCCCGCTGCTTGCACCCATAAAATCTCATTTTGATCTCGGCTGAGGTGCGGGTATCAAAAGTGTCCTTCAGACGGGCCAAGATCTCCTTTACGGTCTCCTTGTCCCGGACTGACCAGGACTTTACTTCACGCTGGGCTGCGCCGGTTAACTGGCCTATCAATATGCTCACTTTCTGTCCCTCCGTCAGGGGGTATACTTTAAATAGGCTGTACAGTCTCTCTTTAAAGTTGCTTAAGGTATGCGACTCCCCTGAGTATTGGGGCAGCCAGGCCGCTCCGGGGATGTATGGCATTGTGAACGGCATTACTGCGGCAGTGGCCGCGCTGGTGGTAGAGGGTCCCTCCGTGTCCGTCATCTTCCTCCCCCCTAGTTAAGTGTGGCCTACCTTCCGTCGATCCTCTTCTGTAGGCCGCTCCGGGCGAGGACCTTGCGTCGCGTCCTGGTGACGTCAGCGTCGCTCTCTCTCCTTCCAGGACCTTGCGCAGCGTTGGTGCGTAGGGCGGGGCTTCAGGTCTCTCACGGTTTGAACGTCCACGCCCCTCATCTTCCCGCGCGGCGTCCCAAAGATGGCGCCCGATGGCGGGAAAGCGGCTGAGGATGGCGGGAAACGGCTGAAGATGGTGGGAAACGGCTCCAGACAGCGGGAAAACTCTTTTTCAGGTAAGTATGAAGTCCTTTTCAGGCACGCAATACCTATTTGTGGCGGGTTGGTCACAGTCCTGCCGACTACGCCAAAAAGCTGACGCGCCCCCTGGGCCGTGGGGCACCCGGGACCGGACTTCAGGGCAATGCTGGGAGTAGTAGTGGCGACCCGGTCCCGTGGCTCAGGGTGGCCAGACCAATATTGTGGCAGTCTCTGTATCAGTATAATGCAATGTCCGACTACGCCACCCGTGGATTGCGGTCAATAAGAACAGCCGCTGCTGAGCAGACCTCCGAGGCTGATGTTGTGAGGGCAGCAGAGTGTAGTATAACTCCCCACGGGAGGAGTATAGCCTCAGGGTAGTAAGTGTGGATGATGGGAGTGATGGTGCACGAGCGCAGCAGGAACGACTCAGAGGCTTTGCAGTGCAGTTCAGGGTCTTTACTAATGATGATAAGGCAGACCCTCCCAGGAGTACTGGCTAGCATAAGAGGCCTGGTCAGTCTGTGAGCAAACTGGAGTTCCCCTGGCCAGGTGGAGTTGTAGGCCTCCCCGTCTATCTGCACTCATCCTGGCTACCTTGCTGTAAGCGAGTGGAAGTAGCCCACGTCCCTGAGTGTACCGTGTGGTGCTCACCCGTATGGCTGGTGACTTGGGGCCCTCTGTTAGCCCCCGCTCCTCGATGGCGGTGCTGGTCCCTTGCTCGTGACTGAGCCTCCGGGAGTCTATGGCCAGAGGACCTGAAATCCCCTGCCGGCGGGTTTCTGCTGCTGGGTGTATATATAGGTCCCCACAGCCTCGGACTCCTGTGTCCGGTTCTTAGCGTCTTCTGCCAGGACGAACTCCGCTTAGCTCAAGTCCCTGGTCTTCAGCTCCTACTCCTACAGAGCTCCTCGCTGTTACTTTCCCTGTGTCTGGAACAAACTCCAGGCTCTGACTCCCTCACCCTGCCCCAGATCCAGTTTATATAGGTCAGGTTCCTCCCCTATCTGGTCTGGGACAGGAGGTGTTGCATGTTTAAGGGCTCCTGACCAGGGAACCTCCCACTTGCTCTCAGATGTAATATTTCTATTACTGTGATAACCAGACCCCTGGGGTGCCACAAGAGCGCTAGAAATCCAGCTAATTAAAACTGTGTTTTCTCCGTCAAACGGATCACATATACATTGTCAGAAAATGCTGCCATTTCTGGCCTCCATTAAAAAATTTCCTTTAGTGTGTCATTGAAGCAATTCACAGCAGTTTGCTGTTCTAACTACTTACCTACAGGCCAGGTATTTAAAACTCTGTTTTCTCCGTCACACGGATCACATATAAGTTCGCTCCAAACTCAGTCATTTGTAGTGAGCGTGGAAGATACTGTACTCCATTTAAAATGAGCAAGGCACGTGGCAAGGGACCGTGAACTGGACGTGATGGTAATGGTGCATGCAGAGGCCAAGGACAAGGCGGTGGGTAAGCCAAAATTGTCCCACAACAAGCACCCACATCTTCTCGCCTGACCTTCCTGTCCCAATTTCTAGGGGACCGCAGCACACCACTATTGAACCCAGAGCAGTGTCAAAAGGTTGTTGGTTGGATAGCGGATAATGCTTCCAGTCACTTAGCCACCACCACCACCACCCTGTCTTCCACACAGTCAAGTCTCAGTAGCCGTGAGTCTGGACCGCATATTCCTTACCCTGATCCTCCTTCCTTCCACCATGCCGAGTACCCAGAGACAACTGATCCCACACTTGGACACTCTGAAGAACTTTTCCATTTATAGATTCGGGCCTCTCGCCCGGTCCACTTGAAGCGGGGCAAGAGGAGATTGCGTGTAGCGATGCCCAAATATTTGAGCAGCCACAGTCACACGAAGGCAACAGTGGGAAAGTGTCACAAGAGGTGGACGGTGATGAGACACAATTGCCAGAAAGTCAGGAGGAGGACCAGGGTGCGGAAGTGGAAGACGAGGTGGTGGATGATATAGTAACTGACCCAACCTGGCAGGAGGACATGCAGAGCGAGGACAGCAGCACACAGGGGGAGGGAGGCAGAGCACCCCAACAGGCAGGAAGAAGCAGTGTGGTGGCCACAGACAGAAGGCAGGCAACCGTTCCCGTAACACCAACATGAAGGAAGTTGCCAGTACAACTGTTAGGTCTTCCCGAGTCTGGTTGTTTTTTAAAGACTCTGCCGATAACCCCAAAAAGGTCATTTGCACCACCTGCCAGGCCAGCATCAGCAGGGGTGGCAAAACGACCAGTCTGACCATCACCAGCATGATCAGGCACATGGCAGCAAAGCACCCGACTTTGTGGGCCGAACCCCAGGGTCCAGGAACAGTGTCTGCGGGTGGTACCATTGCTTCTTCCGCTGTTGTACATGCAAGCCAATCCCCTGTCCATGGTGCATGCGAAGATGCCTCCTGCCCTGCACCTGTCGTTGCACACTCTCAAGTAGCAGCATCAGGAAGCAAGTCCATGTCCTTGTCCCAGAGCAGCGTTCAGTTGTCCATACCCCAGTCCTTGGAACGCAAGCGCAAATATGCTGCCAACACCCCACAGGCCACACTAATAAATTCTCACATTTCACGACTGCTTGCGCTCGAAATGTTGCCTTTTAGGCTCGTGGAGATGGAGGCATTCCGCAACCTGATGGCGGTGGCCGTCCCTTGGTACTCGGTCCCCAGCCGCCACTATTTATCCTGGACCTTCGGACGGAACACGACCTCCCGACGCCAAGGATTGCGGGTCCTAGGTCAATCAGGATTGCCCCCACGGTCTACAGCCCCTGCATATCATCCTCCTCAGCCTCCTCCTCCTCTTCAGCCTCCATCTCCGAAATTACCACATCAGTCACAAGCTGGAAGCACAAGCAGCAACAGGCTGTGCTGAAGCTAATATGCTTATGTGAAAAAAACGCACAATGCTGAAGAGTTGTGGACATCTCTGAAAGAGCAGGCAGATCTGTGGCTCACACCGCTGAACCTACAGCCAGGCATGGTCGTGTGTGACAATGGCCGGAACCTGGTGGCTGCTCTGAGGCGAGGCGAGCTCACACAAGTACTATGCCTGGCCCATGTGCTTAACCTCGTGATTCAGCGGTGTCTCAAATCCTACCAGGAGCTGCCGGATCTGCTTGTTAAAGTACGCCCATTTTAGAAAGTCAGCTACAGCTTCCGCCGCCCTTGCAGTGTTTCAGCAGCGCTTGCAGCTTCCGGCTCACAGACTGGTGTGTGATATCCCCATGCATTGGAACTCTACACTGCAGATGTTGGGAAGGATTTGTGAGCAGAAGAGGGCAGTTGTTAAGTACCAGCGTCAACAAGGCCGTCGGTAGTCAGTTCAGACTCCACACATAAGACCTCAGGAGTGGACATGGATGTCAGACATATGTACCATCCTCCAAAACTTTGAGGACTCCACCAAGATGGTGAGCGGCGATGACGCCAGAATTAGCGTCACCATCCCGCTTCTCTGTCTTCTGAAACGCTCTCTGCTCACAATCAAAGAGGATGCATTGCAGGCGGAGCACGATGAGATGGAGCAAGGAACCATACAGGGTGATTACACACAGCCAAGCCTCATCTCATCCCATCATCAGGCAAGAGAGACACAACTTCAATCCAGCAGAGTCAGGGGAACACTGTCAAAGTTCTGGGAGAGTTTTCTCAGACCCTCCCATCGCACAGGCCTTGAGGCGCGGGGTACTCTCACAAGGAGTGCAAAGTTTGGGAAGATGCTGAGGGAGTTCCTTGCCGACCGTACCAACGTCCTCCGTGATTCCACTGTGCCTTATGATTATTGGGTATCCAAGCTGGGTACATGGAATGAACTGGCTCTCTATGCCTTGGAGATCCTGGTTTGCCCTGCCGCCAGCGTTTTATCAGAGCGGGTTTTTAGTGCCGCTGGTGGAATTATAACTGATAAGCGCATCTGCCTGTCAACTGAAAATGCTGACAGGCTGACTCTTCTAAAAATGAACAAGGGCTGGATTGGGCCAGACTTCTCAACATCACCGAATGATAGCAGCGTAACACAAACTCAAATCCAGTGTCTTTTCTTGGGAGGTGTATTCCCATGCACCTTTTCACAGCCACACATGGGTACACGCTTCCTGATTTTGGCTATTTGCTCTTGTCCTCCTCCTTCTCCTCATCCTCCACCACCATATCACCAGGGTGACAGTGGTCCGTGATGCAACACCCACATAATTTTTTTAAAGGGTGTTTATGATGCCGGTAAAAAAAAAAATTTATACAGCATGTTCATGTATACCCCCCAGGGGTAAATGTTTGTCAGCCCGTACACTTAGTGCATGGGAATTACAAGTATAGGAGGCCCACTCCTTTCTAATGGGAACATTTTTTTATGAGGCCCTCCTCCACATCTCTTCCAGGGGGCATTGAAGTGCCTCCAAATTTTTGGCAGCCCTTGCATTCACTGCATAGGCCAACACTATGGGAGACTCTCTCCTTTCTAATGGGAATTTGTCATTACTGTGGCCCTGCTCTATGTCTCTTTAAATTCTTATTGGGGTTTTTACTAAAATTGGCCAGCCATTGGGTTCACTGCATACCCTATAACTGTATAGCAGACCCTCTCCTTTATAATAGGAACATGTCGTACCTTGTTACTGTGGCCCTGCTCCATGTGTCTTTAAATTCTTAGAGGGGTTTTTCCTAAAATTGGTCAGCCATTGGGCTCACTGCATACCCTATAACTGTATAGCAGACGCTCTCCTTTCTAATGGCAACATGTCGTACTTGTTACTGTAGCCCTGCTCTGTGTGTCTTTAAATTCTTAGTGGGGTTTTTCCTAAAATTGGTCAGTCGTTGGACTCACTGCATACCCTATAACTGTATAGCAGACCCTCTCCTTTCTAATGGGAACATGTCGTACCTTGTTACTGTGGCCCTGCTCTATGTGTCTTTAAATTCTTAGTGGGGTTTTTCCCAAATTTTGCCAGCCCTTGCAGTCATAGCATGGGCATTACCATTAGGAGACCAGCTCCTTTATAATGGGAACATTTTTTTTACTGAGACCCTCCTCTATGTCTCTTCAAAGGGGTATTGGGTTGCGTCCAAATTTTTGGCAGCCCTTGCAGTCACTGGATACGCAATAATAGTATAGGAGACCCACTTGTTAATAATGGGAACAACAAAGCATAGCCGGCTGATGGCTCTCTAACAATAGCTAGGGCCGACTGCTGACCTTTTAAGAATAGTAAGGGCCGTCTGATGTCCCTATAAAAATAGGCTTTATGACTTTCAGAATCCTTCCATCATAAATAAAACAGGATGTGTCTGATGATGTGTGACACACCACATTGCCAGATAGGGTTGTAAAATGTTAAAATGACATTTCCCGGTGAATGCATTTGTCTTAAAAAATAACGTAAAAAAAACAAAACAATAGGATCTTTCTTTAGTATAAAAAACAGCGTCACCAATTTAACCTCAATGTAATCACATTGTTCAGCTCATGTACCTCCTCCTCCATCTCCGAAATGACCACATCAGTCACAAGCTGACAGCACTGCAGCACTGCCTTGGACAAGCGGTGACAGGCTGTGCTGAAGATAACATGCTTAATTGACAAACCGCCCAGCGCTGCAGAGTTGTTGAAAGCTGTAACACAGCAGCCTGATCTGTGGCTCTCACCGCTGAACATACAGCCAGGCATGGTCGTGTGTGACAATGGGCGGAACCTGGTGACGGAGAAATGACAGCCGGGGTAGATACAGTTTCCCTCTATGCCAGTCCTTTCACTGAGCTAAAGAATATGGCTGTGGTGAAATACAACTCCCACTGAGAAGCTGTTTCAGATTGAAAAACATTGTGCCCACCAGAGGATTTGATTCTGAGGGCTAACCTTTCTCCCCCGCTCAAGAGCCCCATAGCAGCTGCAAAGTTAGCGCTATCATGAACTCTCCTGAGGTAGAAGCCAAGGCTCACCAGAGGATTCTCTGGTGGGACTGTCCAACCCTTCCGAGAAGCAGTCCTGGCTAAAAAAAGTGTGTGGGAAGGTTCCCGGACTCTCTATGGCTGCTTTTTTACTGAGGAGGAAACACACGCAAACACGGGGAGAACATACAAAGTCCTTGCAGATGTTGTTCTTGCTGGGATTTGAACCCAGGATCCCAGTGCTGCAAGGCTTCAGTGCTAACCACTGATCCAATGTGCTGCCGTTCACCCTCTAATATCTAACAGGCTGGAGAAACTTGCACCTACTGCCACTCTATCTTCAGCTCCTTTGTGAGAAAATGTATTTGGGCAGCCACTCAGTCTACCAAATAAAATTCCTGAGAAGGAAATTGGGCATGGCTTCGCTACTGGTACTGTGGGCAGTGCTAATACCATGGTTTGCTGGAAATATTCCAGGCTGGTAGGAGGCAAGCAAATTCCCACAGAAAAGTGCAAGCAGTAATGTTCAGGCCTCATTTCAAGTGCAAGCAGCTTTAGAGGACTTCCTGGGAGAAATGACATGCAGGGTAGATACGGTTTCCCTCTATGCCAGTCCTTTCACAGAGCTAAATACAACTCTCAGCAAAAAAAGTTGTGGACTGGCTCCGTACCATCCCTGACCACATTCACCTGTCCATGTGTTTATGGTTAGGCGGTCCTTCCCAGTAAGTGCACTGGGGAGGGCATGGGTAATGTTGTGGGACCCGTGCTTGTGGAAGGCGGAGGCGATACCGGGAAATATAGTGGCGGCTGGGGACAGAGTATGGACACCCGGCCGCCGCCGGCATGAGGTTGTGAAAAGCTTCTGCCTCCATGAGCTTAAAAGGCCATATTTCAAGTGCAAAGAGCTGCCCAGAAATCTGGCAGGTTAGTGTTGCGGCCTGTGGGTGGGTGGCTGGCTGCATATTTGCACTTGCATTCCAAGTAACAGAAAACTAAGCAGATGGTGGCCTCTATCATCATCATGGCCTCACCTCGGCACTATGAACTCTCCTGAAGGAGAAGCCAGGGCCCGCCAGAGGAATCTCCGGTTCTCTGATGGGCCCGTCCAACCCTGCCGAGAAGCAGCTCTGGCTAAGAAAAGTGTGGGGGAAGGTTCCTGGACACTCTATGGCTGCTTTTTTAATGTGGATCGGCCATGCTTGTGACTCGCCCCCTGGGCCGTGGGGCACTCGGAACCGGGCGATAGGGAGACGATGGGGGTAGTAGTGGCGACCCGGTCCCGTGGCTCAGGGTGGTCAGACCAGTGGCTGTCTTTTAGATGTTTTAAGAGATGTCCGACTACGCCACCCGTGGATTGCGGTTATTAGGAACCGCCGCTGCAGGGCAGGCCGCTGGGGCCGATGATGTACGCAGCTGGGATGGTGTGACTACCCACGGGAAGAGTGCGGCCCCAGGGCAGTGTAGTGGATGGTGGGAGTGATGGTGGTGAGAGTCCCAGTACCGGTAGTGCCGGAGGAGCGAAAAAGCACACAGACAACGTACTGCAGTCCAGGGTCTTTACTCACGGTTAATATCCAAGTCACTTCTGCAGGGAATGACTGCCCGAGCCATGCTGCGTCCACCAGGTGAGGGGCTCGGTCAACTCCCAGGCAGTTCAGGAGCATGGCACAGGACCCCCTTTAATCCTTTCTCTGGCCTGCCTCACCAGTGACCCACTTTTGTCCAGCTGCCGCGGACTTGTGCAGTTAAACGTGGTCCCCGTCCTCCGCTGTCCTATATGGTGTCTTCCTAGCAGGTTTGATGAGGTGTCGCACCAATAAATGATCACGACGACCGGTCTTTGGCTGAGGGTAGTTTCTCCTCCACCAACTTGGGATCCGGTACCCTTAATCTGCCTGACCCTTCACCCTGGATTCTCGTGGGTTCTTAGGGTCCCTTCCACCTTCTTGTTCCTGAGCCCTTCTGTTTCTTACTCTCTTTCTTTGCAGTTCCTTTCTGTTTCTGTTCCTTTCTGTTCCTTTCTCTTGCAGCTGAGATGAGCCAAATTCTCAGCTCCCCTTCACCTCCTCCTCGGCCTCTCACTAGGCCCTTCTGGAGTAGAGCTTCTACAGAGCCTCTACTCCCTGTCTTCTCCTCTCTGGACAGAACTGGACTCAACCCTGTTCTAAGATGGTGCCCACCTTTTATACCTCCCTCTGACCATGAGCCCAGGTGACCAGCAACCAATGAGCTCCTTCCTACGCTCAGGAACCAACCCCTATCTGCCCCTACAGCACTGGGTGTTCCACCCCCCTCCCCACTCCAGGCAGGGACATAGTCGGTCGTGCCTGCACTTCTGTCTAGTGGGAGCACCGTTGAGCTGTCCCTCGGAAATGGGGTGTGTGTGCTGTATGCAGCTAACTGAGCCCTGGTCCATACTCCATCCTTACCCGGGAGTGGAATACCACACCTCTGGCAGAGGTGCAATACCCCTGTAGCGGCCGAACCCTCGGGGCGCTACATTCCCCCCTGGTAAAGCACAGCACGTCCTCGGGCTGGAAAAGAGCAAAAACAGTTAATTACAGGACATGCAAACTTTTTCAAAACTTTTCACATTTAGAAACGGACGGCACAGTTCAATTCCCTTTATGGGACACACTTTTCTTTTCACTAGACATTATGAAAACACTTTCAATACTTCCGGAACTCTTTTGTCACTTGTCATATAAAACGGTTTCAAGATTATGTAAAACATTTTCTAGCAGCATATTAAACTCTTCATATAAAACATATTTAGGCAAAACACATTCTTGTATTCTTGGATCATGGCCGCGGTGCAACTTGTGACCAGGTGCTCATTCTTCTAAGTGCAAAAACTTTAGCAAACTTGTAAACTTGAGGGACTTGCTGTCCCGAGGTAGACGTTGCAGTCTCTTTATAAAACCAGTAGGGGTCGCTTTAGGAAGCGCAACTATTTACAAGGGATTGGCCGTTCCCAGTCCTCGGCCGGTGGAAAAGGGGGAATGGCTGCTCACAGTCCTCAGCCTGTTAAAGGGAAGAGAGATGGCTGCTCTCAGTCCTCAGCCAGGTTACTTAGGGGATAGGGCAACAATCAAACAGTCCTATATCAGTCCCAACGGGGACCACACTCAATTTGAAACAGTCCCACACAGTTCCTTTGTACCCTGACGGGTAACTATTTACATTGGCGCTTCTTCTTACTCTCTATCGTCGTTCTCCATATGCGCCTTGCTCCTCCTCATCATCTTCAGGCCCATCCGGGTCCTCTTGGTACTCAACGTCCGAGTAGTGCTGTTCCTCCTCCTCTACTACTCTGTGGACGTGGAGGGCGTACCATCCCTTCACGCCTTGGTGTCGGGTGTAAGACACCACATCCCCTGGAAACAGATCTCGCCCTCGATGACCCTCCGGCAGGTGGCTCTCCACATCTCTCCTCGTCACGAACACATCGCTGATGGTCTCAGGGTCTCGGATGAAACCCCAGCCGCGCTCCATCTGGAACTTCACAACAGTCCCGGTGACTCGGGGACTGCGGGCAGTTCGGGGATCTCGCCGGGCCTTCATTTTCTGCTCCGCGCTCTGGACCTGCAGCTTCTCTTGTTTCACCCGCCGCTCTCGCTGCTCCCTCTCAAACATTTCCAGCTGTTGGCGGCAGGCCTCCCGCCGTTCGGCTGCGCCCGCTCGTGTTTCCCTTGTGAACCCCATTAGGTCCTCCCCGGTGGGGTCCCATTCAAACTGGGCGTCCTTCAATGGCAGCTGGGGGATTTCCTGAGGCGCCGGAGCAGGTATGAGGGGCTCAGATGGTACTTCAACCTCCGCGGGCGGGCTCCTCCGAAAGCGGGAGTTGACAAACTCGGGGGGCCAGACGAAAGGCAGCCCATCCGGACTGGTGTGTTGGACGAAGAGATCTGCGCCCAGTGGTGGTACTGCAGCAGCAGGGGGGCGCAAGCGGGTTGGCGGCGCCTGGGGGCACGTGGCCTTGCGACCAGGCCCGTGCTGGTCGTTTCCTTGTTGCTCCCAGGGGTGGTACAGCGGGTGCAGGGGGTTCCACCGGGGCAGAGGTGCAATACCCCTGTAGCGGCCGAACCCTCGGGGCGCTACACTTGTGCATGTTATTTCTCAAATGGCATTACAGATCAGGCCATTGTCCAACTCTGTATTCAAGAAATTAAATGCGCAAAGAAAGATGTGTGTGTGTCAAAGCACCACCGACAAGTGCGAGTTGATGTTGGATGGGCTGCCATTGCTTCTGCAACAAGCTCAATTACAGGACTTCCTGGGAGAAATGACACGCAGGGTAGATACGGTTTCCCTCTAAGCCAGTCCTTTCACAGAGCTAAATACAACTCTCAGCAAAAAAAGTTGTGGACTGGCTCCGTACCGTCCCTGGCCACATTCACCTGTCCACGTGTTTGTGGTTAGGCGATCCTTCCCAGTAAGTGCACTGGGGAGGGCACGGGTAATGTTGTGGGACCCGTGCTTGTGGAAGGCGGAGACGACACCGGGAGAAACAGTGGCGCCTGGGGACCGAGTATGGACACCCGGCCGCCGCCGGCATGAGGTTATGAAAAGCTTCCGCCTCCACAAGCCTAAAAGGCCACATTTCAAGTGCAAGCAGCTGTCAAAAATTTGGCAGTATAGTATTGCAGCCTGGAGGTGGGTGGGTGGCTGGCTGCATACTTGCGCTTGCATTCCAAGGAATGGGGTAGGGACAACTGAACGCTGCAGTGGGACAAGGACGTGGACGGTGATTGTTACAAGTCTGCAATGACAGATGCATGGCGGGAGGCATCTTTGCATGCGCAAAGGATCACTTATGATGGGCACACTTTTAGGCAGTAACCTGGGAGTCAGAGATGCTTCCAGAGGTCTTCCCCATGCTGTTCCCATGTCTTTTCAGCACTGTATGCATGTGTCTGATGATGTGTCACACACCACATGGCCAGATAAGGTTGTAAAATGTTAAAATGATATTTCCTGGTGAATGCATTTGTCTTGGTTGAAAGCAATGCAAAAGTGCAAAAACGCATCAAAAACGCTACGTGTGAACATAGCCCAAGTTGTGGAGGAGTATTTTTGTTTTTGGTTATTTATTTTGCTTTTTATACATTGTACATGTCATGTAAAGGATGTTTCTTAACATATTTCCCAGGAAAATCCATTTTGGTTTACTTTTTGTGTGTTTTACTGTGAGTCCGTAGACGTGGCGTAATACCTCTGACAACGTTGTTGACAGAAGTGACCTGGGAGTCAGAGATGCTTCCAGGGGTCTTCCCCATGCTGTTCCCATGCCATTTGAGCACTGTTCCCATCGATTTGGGCAATTTTTAGGCCCTCTGCAGACCGCCAGGGGGAGCCGCCTGAAAAATGCTCGAGTTTCCCATAGACTTACATTGGGCTCGTTGCTCGGATCGAGCACCCGAGAATTCCAATTTGCTCGACCCAAGCAACGAGCACCCGAGCATTTTAGTGCTCGCTCAGCATTAATTATGACATTACTGTGCACAGTATGTGAGTATTGTGACATCACTGTGTAAATTATCCCACTACTGTGACAACATTGAGTAATGTTTGTGTAGTTGGGTCAATAATTTTATACAGACACTGTCACTTTGAACATACTGTCTAATCTACAGGCATCATGTTATGGAGCATTTTGTCACTTTTCTGACATCCCTTCTACTTTTCTAAAAAGTCTTTGTGACTTAGTGAGAGTAGGCCCTGGTACTACAGGTCTGATGAATTTACTATCAGTTATATTATAATAATGTAATATAATATAAATTACAGTGGAAACTTACATTAGCTGAAAGCTGGCATAGATTTCCATTTGTGGCACCCGTGTCTCTCGAGACTAATTTATTTGTACGTGTCTGCCTAAATGATTTATTTGTAGATGCATGCCTTCCCAGTATGATTGGGTATACACAGATACTATACCTGTCAATCACTATCAATCAACTTCACTCCCTCTGTTTTATAACATGTTGCTTTCTGATAAAACTGCAAGAACAACATGACAAATTTTCTTTAAGTAAGTAACCTGTTTAGAAGCAGATTCCTCCAATGATGAGTCTATAGCATGAGGTTCATGATGGTCAGCTGCAGTCACTGAGGGAAATTGCTGCTATCTGATCATATTCCCATAAATGTGAATAGCCATCTGTGTAAAGTTTGGGTACAAGATAATTCTGGTAAGAAATGTAATTTTTGGAATGTTTTTGGAGTCTTTTTTTTAGCATTTTGTAACAATACCTAGATAATGGGTTACATGATACATTGGGCTCGGTTGCATCTGTAATGTAAAATAACAAAAAACATATATTTAAAAGAATTCTCCCTAATTATACACGAGATTACTAAAGTGGTAAAGTTAATTACATGAAGTGATAACGTTATAAAACACTAAGAAACATGTTGCACAACAAATCATGCTGAAATATAATATTGAAGCAAAAATAAATAACTGGTAATTGGAGCCAAAAATATTAAATGGCTTATGAAATATAGTCAATAATTTTATCAGTAACCTTGAATGTGTGCAGTGAAATATATTAAAATATCCAAAATTATGAAGAGAACAAGTTTGTTCTTAAAAGTTGCCCCTTCTACTAAAATAAAGCTGCATGTGAAGAAAAATATAAATACCACCCCCTACGTACAAAAATATAACTACAATAATACTGCCCCCTATGTACAAGAAAATACCTACTATAATACTGCCCCCTATGTACAAGAATATAATTACTATAATTCTGCTCATATGTACAAGAATATAACTACTATAATATTGCCTCTATGTACAAGAATATAACTACTATAATACTGCCCCTCTATGTACAGGAATATAACTACTATAATACTGCCCCTTGTACAAGAATATAACTACTATAATACTACTCCTATGCACAATAATGTAACTACTATAATACTGCTTCTATGTACAAGAATACAACTACTATAATACTGCCCCTATTTACAATAATATAACTACTATAATAATGCCTCCTATGTACAAGAATATAACTACTATAATACTGCCCCTATGTACAAGAATATAGCTACTATAATACTGATCCTATTTGCATTAATATAACTACTATAATACTGCTCCTATGTACAATAATATAACTACTATAATAATGCTCTTCTATACAAGAATATAACTACTATAATACTGCTCCTATGAGCCAGAATATAACTACTATAATACTGTCCCCTATGTACAAGAATATAACTACTATAATACTGCCGCTATTTACAATAATATAACTACTATAATACTGCCCCTATTTACAATAATATAACTAATTTAATACTGCCTCTATATCCAAGAATATAACTACTATAATACTGCCCCTATGAGCCAGAATATAACTACTATAATACTACACCCTATGTGCAAGAATATAACTACTATAATACTGCCCCTTGTACAAGAATATAACTTCTATAATACTATCCCCTTTGTACAAGAATATAACTACTATAATACTGCCTCTATGTACAAGAATATAACTACCATAATACTGCTCCTATGTACAAGAATATAACTACTGTAATACTGCACTTATGTACAAGAATATAACTACTATAATACTGCCTCCTATGTACAAGAATATATCAACTATAATACTGCCCCTATGTACAAGAATATAACTACTATAATACTGCTCCTATGTACAAGAATATAACTACTATAATACTGCCCCCTGTGTACAATAATATAACTACTATAATAATGCTCTTCTATACAAGAATATAACTACTATAATACTGCTCCTATGAGCCAGAATATAAGTACTATAATACTGTCCCCTATGTACAAGAATATAACTACTATAATACTGCCGCTATTTACAATAATATAACTACTATAATACTGCCCCTATTTACAATAATATAACTAATTTAATACTGCCTCTATATCCAAGAATATAACTACTATAATACTGCCCCTATGAGCCAGAATATAACTACTATAATAGTACACCCTATGTGCAGGAATATAACTACTATAATACTGCCCCTTGTACAAGAATATAACTTCTATAATACTATCCCCTTTGTACAAGAATATAACTACTATAATACTGCCTCTATGTACAAGAATATAACTACCATAATACTGCTCCTATGTACAAGAATATAACTACTGTAATACTGCACTTATGTACAAGAATATAACTACTATAATACTGCCTCCTATGTACAAGAATATAACAACTATAATACTGCCCCTATGTACAAGAATATAACTACTATAATACTGCTCCTATGTACAAGAATATAACTACTATAATACTGCCCCCTGTGTACAAGAATATAACTACTATAATACTGCTCCTATGTACAAGAATATAACTACTAAAATACTGCCCCATGTACAAGAATATAACTACTATAATGCTGCCCCCTATGTACAAGAATATAACTGACGCGCCCCCTGGGCCTAGTGTGGACGTGTGTGGGATACCCGGAGCCGGGTCTCTGGGGGTTGTAGTCTCCGTGGCGGCGACCCGGTCCCGTGGCCCAGGGTGGTCAGGCCAATGGCGGTATTTTGTGGGTTTTAGGTTAATTGTCCGGCCACGCCACCCGTGGATTGCGGTCAGTGCGGACCGCCGCTGCAAGGCAGACCGCTGGGCTGATGGTGTATGCAGCTGAGGTAGTGCAGCCCCAGGGCAGAGAATGCGGATGATGGGAGTGATGGTGCGCGGGCGTCCCAGCACTAATGAAGCACAGAGACGTGGGGTTGCAGTTCAAGTTCTTTACTCACAGTTCTTTATGTCCCAAGTCATTCCGCGGGCAATGACTGCCCAAGCCGTGCTGCGTCCGCCAGGCAGGGGGCTCGGTCAACCCCCAGGTAATTCCGGAGTGTGGCACAGGACTCCCTTCTATTCCTTTCTCTGCCCCACCAGTGACACTACGTCTGTCCAGCTCCCGCGGGCCTTCTCTTGGGAGGGCTTTGTGCTCACCTCCCTGACCCTATGTGATATGCCCTTCTGTAGGTGTAGTGAGGGATCGCACCAAGATATGATCGCGACCGCAGGTCCTTGGCTGAGGATTAGTCGCCTCCACCAACTTGGGATCCGGTACCCTGTTCTGCCAACCCGTCACCCGCAATCTCCTGGGCCTTTGGGGTTCCTTCAGCCTTCGTGTCTCTGGGCCTCTCTTGGTGTTCTGTTCCTTTCTTCCTTTCCTTTCTGTTCCTGTCTTTTCTGCTGGCTCTGGCCTCACAGGCTAGGCCCCCCTCCAGAGCAGAGCTCCACAGAGGCCCTGCTCTGTCACTTCCTCTCTCAGACTGAACTGACTACTCATCTAAGATAGTGCCCACCTTTTATACCTCCCTCTAGTGTATGAGCCCAGGTGACTTGCAACCAATGGGCTCCTGCCTATGCCCAGAGACCGTCCCCTCCTGCTCCTACATAACTGGGTTTTCCTCCCCCCTCCCCACTCCAGCCAGGGACAGATGCTGTCGTGCCTGCATTTCTGTCTAATGGGAGCACCGTTGAACTGTCCCCCGGAAATGGGGTGTGTGTGATGCATGCAGCCTACCGAGCCCTGGTCCACACACCATCCTTACCCGGGAGTGGAATATCACATCTCTGGCAGAGGTGCAATACCCCTGTAGCGGCCGAACCCTCGGGGCGCTACATAACTACTAAAATACTGATCCTATGTACAAGAATATAACTACTATAATACTGCTGTTATGATCTGCTACAAGAACTAAGGAAAGAAAGGGAATCTGTCCCTACAATAAGACTAAGCTGATTCCCTACGTTGCAGCGGGCGACCTGCTCCTTGTGAACAGACCCGCCTTCGTCCTCAGCTAGTCTGAACGCAGACCTATAGAATAAAGGGAGGGGTCCCTAAAAGAACTAAGGACTGGGACAAAATTGAACACCTCCTAGTAGATGTTGTAGCGGAGCAAAAAGACAAACAGACAAAAAGTACTTAGAGGTCCAAAGGACCAAACGAACTAGAGAGATAGGTACAGAAGCACCTGGCTAGATAGAGAGTCAAATAACACTGAAGTCCAGCAAAGCCAGAAGGGCGGAGCTGGAATAAATAGGCAGCAGGTCACGTGACCAAAATAGAAAAAAAACTAACAGGAGAGTTCTAACAGTACCCCTTCTTCTATGAGGATCCTCCGGATCCTCCAGGCCCAGGCCTATCAGGAAACCTCCTGTGGAACGCTCTGACAAGTCTAGGAGCAGAGACATCATCCGCCCCTACCCAGGAGTTATCCTCGGGACCGAAACTTTTCCAAGCGACGAGATACTGCAATCTCCCTCTATGTCTTCTGGAATTCAGGATACGAGAAATTTCATATTCGCCGTCTTCCACCACCGGAGGAACTGTGACAGTAGCATCCCTATCCGATACATCAGCCTTTTTCAACAAGGAAACATGAAACACAGGATTAATCTTCCAGGAGGTGGGGACCTCCAGCCTAACAGCAGACTGATTAACCACCTGAAGCACCTTAAATGACCCCACAAACTTCGGACCCAATTTTTTAGAGGGAATCCTCAACCGCAGATTCTTTGAAGACAACCAAACCATGTCACCCACAGTAAACAAAACATCTTTACGTTTCCTGTTAAAATACATCTTGGACTTTTTGTTAGCCTCTTGAAGGTTACAACGTACGTCAGTCCAAACTCTCTCCAAATCACCGGAAAAATTCTCCTCCTCCGGCACAGCCGACACCAATTTGGAGAACGAACCAAACGACGGATGTCTCCCGGTACAACAAAAAAAAGGAGAACACCCAGCAGAAGAGGATGTATGGTTGTTAAGAGCAAATTCAGCGAGTGGCAGAAACTCAGACCACCCCTCTTGATTGTCTGCCACAAAACAACGCAAAAACTGTTCAACATCCTGGTTCTTTCTTTCTGTCTGTCCATTAGACTCAGGATGATACCCAGATGAAAATGACAAATGGACTCCCAACCTGTCACAAAAAGCACGCCAAAAGCGAGCCACAAACTGAGGTCCCCTATCAGAAACAATGTCGGTGGGAACGCCATGGAGTCTGACAATTTCCTTAACAAACGCCTTAGCGAGTGTCTTAGCGCAGGGTAGTTTAATGAAAGGAACCAAATGACACATCTTGGTAAAACGGTCCACGACCACCCAGATGACAGTGAAACCCTCGGACACAGGAAGGTCAGTAATAAAATCCATTGCCAGATGCGTCCAAGGCGCACTAGGAACCTCCATAGGGCAAAGCAACCCCACAGCAGGGGTATGTGAAGCCTTTGACCTAGCACACACCGTACATTGACGCACCCACTTGATGACTTCTTTCTGCCACCCAGACCACCAAAAACTGTGACTTATAAGTCTCTTAGTCTCAGAAATTCCTGGATGACCTGCCAACCGAGACTCATGATATTCCACAAACAAATCTTTCCTAAAGGTTCTAGGCACAAACAACCTCCCATGGGGAGTGTTAGATGGGGCATCCTCCTGGGCTTTCAGAATCCCATCTTCCAAAACGGAGTCCAATGCTGCTACCACAACTCCTTCCTGTAAAATGCTCTCCTCCTCCTCGGTACCAACCATGGGAGAAAAACTGCGAGATAAAGCATCGGCTTTAACATTCTTGGTACCAGGGATGTAAGTAACAGAAAAATTAAACCGAGAAAAAAAAAGTGCCCACCTAGCCTGACGGGCATTCAAGCGCTTGGCAGCATCCAGATAAATCAAATTTTTATGATCAGTGAAAACCTGAACCGGAAATTTAGCACCTTCCAAGAAATGGCGCCAATGTTCAAACGCGAGTTTAATAGCCAGTAAATCCCGATTACCAACATCGTAATTAAGTTTGGTTTCTGAAAATTTTTTCGAAAAAAAAGCACAGGGATGTACCCCATCCTTGTTCTCCTGAGACAAAACCGCACCGACCCCCACCGAAGAAGCATCAACCTCGACCAAAAAAGGCTTGGTCTCATCAGGCTGCATAAGGATAGGGGCAGAACTGAACCTCTCCTTGAGATACACAAAAGCTTCAATGGCCTCAGTAGCCCACTGGACAGTATTCGCACCTTTCCTGGTGAGATCGGTCAGCGGCTTAACAATTATAGAAAAATTCTTAATGAATTTTCTGTAATAATTGGCGAAACCCAAAAATCTCTGTATCGATTTCAAACCAATAGGCCTAGGCCATTCCTGCACAGCCTGAACCTTCACCGGGTCCATCTCAAAGCCCTCGCTGGAGATAATGTAGCCCAAAAAACTAATTCTCTGCACAGCAAACTCACATTTCTCCAGCTTAGCAAAAAGTGAATTGTCACTTAATAACTGCAATACCTCACGTACACTCTGCCAATGAGACTCCAGATCTGGCGAATAAATCAAAATGTCATCCAAATACACCACCACATTCTTACCAATCAAAGGTCTCAGGATGTCATTAATAAGATTCTGAAAAAACGAGAGTGCATTGGTAAGACCAAAAGGCATCACCAGATTCTCAAAATGACCTACCGGAGTGTTAAAAGCAGTTTTCCATTCATCACCCTCCTTTATTCGTAACAAATTGTATGCCCCCCGGAGATCAATTTTAGAGAACCACTTGGCCCCCACTAACTGGTTAAACAAGTCAGCAATTAACGACAATGGGTAGGAACTGCGTACGGTAATTTTATTAATTTCGCGAAAGTCCTGACATGGACGTAAACCGCAGTCCTTTTTTTTACAAAAAAAAATCCAACAGCCACAGGTGACTTAGAAGGTCTAATGTGACCAGCAGCCAAGCTCGTCTGTATGTATTCCTCCAAGGCCTTTCTCTTAGGGATAGTCAGACTAAATAAGCGACTCTTGGGAAGAGTAGCTCCAGGAACAAACTCAATGGTGCAATCATAGTCTCTATGAGGAGGTAAAACTTGCGACTCCTCCTCTGAAAAAACCTTCCAAAAATCCTGAATAGGTACAGGTAATTCCCCTTTTTCCACAGCCGCAATGCGACCGTTGCAACACTTATCATAGCACTTAGGACTCCATGACTTAATCTCATTAGTAGACCAGTCCAGTAAAGGATTGTGCAGTTTTAACCAAGGCAAACCTAAAACTACTGGAGAAGGTAAATTATTTAATACCACCAAATCCAAATTTTCCTGGTGAATACCATTGATAGTGAGGGGAAATTCAGCAACCTTGTGAGTAATACATTTCAAAGGAGTGTTGTCAATAGCAATCACAGAAATAGGTGATGACAAAGGTTTGGATTCCAATTTAAGTTTTTCCAAAAACCCCTTATCAATCACATTAAGTGTTCAACCACAATCCACAAATACCTGAAATTCAATCAAATCTTCCTGCAATAAGGTACTCCCTGAAAGAAATACTCCCTTAGAGCTCAAACAAGCAATACGGGCGTAACTGACCTTTTTTTTTTCTTTGCTTAAATGAAGCTCACAGTTCTTAATTAAATGGTCAGATTCACCACAGTAAAAACACAATCCCTTGGAAAACCTGCGGTCTCTTTCCTGAGAGCGGAGTGACATCACCCCAACCTCCATCGGTTCTCCGCGGTCCGAGCAGACCCTCTGAGGACAAGGAACTGCCATTGCAGGAATTTTCTCATCATTAGCCCTGGCACGCAGTCTCCTGTCCACACGTATAGCTAATTGCATGGCCTCTTGCAATGTCACAGGTGCAGGAAATGCAATCAGCAGATCTTTAACCCTTTCACTTAGACCGGCAAGAAACGAACATTTTAACGCCGAATCATTCCATTTCACTTCTGAAGACCACCTTCTGAAGTGTGTACAATAATTTTCAACATCACCTGACCCCTGCTTCAAACGTCTCAGTTCTGTCTCAGCAGATGAGACTCGATCATGATCGTCATACAATAACCCCAAAGCAGAAAAAAAATCCTCCACTGATCTAAAACATGGATCATTAGGTTGGAGAGAAAAGGCCCACCCCTGTGGTTCCTTGCGCAAAAGCGACATGATAAACCCAATGCGCTGTGATTCATTCCCAGAAGATCTGGGTCTCAAACGAAAATATAATAAACAAGCATTTTTAAAGGAAAAAAAATCTTGTTGTTTACCATCAAAAATATCAGGCAGTCCTACCTTTGGTTCCACAAAATGCGCTCCAGGACAGCTACTCACATGATGCTGGAGATCGGCCACCTCTAGAGACAATCCCTGCAGGCGTTGAGCCAACTCTTGAACAGACACAATACTGATCCCAGGATTTCTTTCCAAGTTTAGTTTTGGCTGGACTTACTGTTATGATCTGCTACAAGAACTAAGGAAAGAAAGGGAATCTGTCCCTACAATAAGACTAAGCTGAATCCCTACGTTGCAGCGGGCGACCTGTTCCTTGTGAACAGACCCGCCTTCGTCCTCAGCTAGTCTGAACGCAGAACTATAGAATAAAGGGAGGGGTCCCTAAAAGAACTAAGGACTGGGACAAAATTGGACACCTCCTAGCAGATGTTGTAGCGGAGCAAAAAGACAAACAGACAAAAAGTACTTAGAGGTCCAAAGGACCAAACGAACTAGAGAGATAGGTACAAAAGCACCTGGCTAGATAGAGAGTCAAATAACACTGAAGTCCAGCAAAGCCAGAAGGGCGGAGCTGGAATAAATAGGCAGCAGGTCAGGTGACCAAGATAGAAAAAAACTAACAGGAGAGTTCTAACAACTGCCTCCTATGTACAAGAATATAACAACTATTATACTGCCCCTATGTACAAGAATATAACTACTATAATACTGCTCCTATGTACAAGCATATAACTACTATAATACTGCCCCTTGTACAACAATATAACTTCTATAATACTATCCCCTTTATACAAGAATATAACTACTATAATACTGCCTCTATGTACAAGAATATAACTACCATAATACTGCTCCTATGTACAAGAATATAACTACTATAATACTGCTCCTATGTACAAGAATATAACTACTATAATACTGCCCCTATGTACAAGAATATAACTACTATAATACTGCCCCTTGTACAACAATATAACTTCTATAATACTATCCCCTTTATACAAGAATATAACTACTATAATACTGCCTCTATGTACAAGAATATAACTACCATAATACTGCACTTATGTACAAGAATATAACTACTTTAATACTGCCTCTATATACAAGAATATAACTACTATAATACTGCCCCTATGTACAAGAATATAACTACTATAATACTGCCCCTATTTACAATAATATAACTACTTTAATACTGCCTCTATATACAAGAATATAACTACTATAATACTGCCCCTATGAGCCAGAATATAACTACTATAATACTACACCCTATGTGCAAGAATATAACTACTATAATACTGCCCCTTGTACAAGAATATAACTTCTATAATACTATCCCCTTTGTACAAGAATATAACTACTATAATACTGCCTCTATGTACAAGAATATAACTACCATAATACTGCTCCTATGTACAAGAATATAACTACTGTAATACTGCACTTATGTACAAGAATATAACTACTATAATACTGCACTTATGTACAAGAATATAACTACTTTAATACTGCCTCTATATACAAGAATATAACTACTATAATACTGCCCCTATGTACAAGAATATAACTACTATAATACTGCCCCTATTTACAATAATATAACTACCATAATACTGCTCCTATGTACAAGAATATAACTACTATAATACTGCTCCTATGTACAAGAATATAACTACTATAATACTGCCCCTATGTACAAGAATATAACTACTATAATACTGCCCCTTGTACAACAATATAACTTCTATAATACTATCCCCTTTATACAAGAATATAACTACTATAATACTGCCTCTATGTACAAGAATATAACTACCATAATACTGCACTTATGTACAAGAATATAACTACTTTAATACTGCCTCTATATACAAGAATATAACTACTATAATACTGCCCCTATGTACAAGAATATAACTACTATAATACTGCCCCTATTTACAATAATATAACTACTTTAATACTGCCTCTATATACAAGAATATAACTACTATAATACTGCCCCTATGAGCCAGAATATAACTACTATAATACTACACCCTATGTGCAAGAATATAACTACTATAATACTGCCCCTTGTACAAGAATATAACTTCTATAATACTATCCCCTTTGTACAAGAATATAACTACTATAATACTGCCTCTATGTACAAGAATATAACTACCATAATACTGCTCCTATGTACAAGAATATAACTACTGTAATACTGCACTTATGTACAAGAATATAACTACTATAATACTGCTCCTATGTACAAGAATATAACTACTATAATACTGCTCCTATGTGCAAGAATATAACTACTATAATACTGCCCCCTATGTACAAGAATATAACTACTGTAATACTGCTCCTATGTACAAGAATATAACTACTATAATACTGCCCCATGTACAAGAATATAACTACTATAATACTGCCCCCTATGTACAAGAATATAACTACTAAAATACTGATCCTATGTACAAGAATATAACTACCATAATACTGCCCCCTATGTACAAGAATATAACTACTATAATACTGCTCCTATGTACAAGAATATAACTACTATAATACTGCCTCCTATGTACAAGAATATAACAACTATTATACTGCCCCTATGTACAAGAATATAACTACTATAATACTGCTCCTATGTACAAGAATATAACTACTGTAATATTGTACATATGTACAAGAATATAACTACTATAATACTGCCCCCTATGTGCAAGAATATTACTATGATACTGCCCCCTATGTATAAGAATACAACTACTATGATGCTGCCTTATGTACAAGAATATTACTACTACATTACTGCCCCCTGTATTATTATTATTATTTATTATTATAGCGCCATTCCATGGCACTTTACATGTGAAAAAGGGGGTATACATAGCAAAAACAATTTGAAAAATCTTGAACAAAAACGCAACGGCAAACTGGTACAGGAGGAGAGAGGACCCTGCCTGCGAGGGCTCACAGTCTACAAGGGATGGGTGAGGATACAGTAGGAGAGGATAGAGCTGGTCGTGCAGCGGTATGGTGGAGTGATGGTTACTGCAGGTTGTACGCTTGTCGGAAGAGGTGGGTTTTCAGGTTCCTTTTGAAGGTTTCCACGGTCGGTGAGAGTCTGATATGTTGGGGTAGAGAGTTCCAGAGTAGGGGGGATGCACGGGAGAAATTTTGTATGCGATTGTGGGAAGAGGAGATAAGAGGGGAGTAGAAAATGAGATCTTGTGAGGATCGGAGGTTGCGTGTAGGTATGTAGCGGGAGACTAGGTCAGAGATATATGGAGGAGACAGGTTGTGGATGGCTTTGTATGCCATGGTTAGGGTTTTGAACTGGAGTCTCTGGGCAATGGGGAGCCAGTGAAGCGTTTGACGGAGAGGAGAGGCCGGGGAATAGCGGGGGGACAGGTGCATTAGTCGGGCAGCAGAGTTTATAATAGATTGGAGGGGTGCGAGAGTGCTAGAGGGGAGGCCACAGAGCAGGGGGTTGCAGTAGTTGAGGCAGGAGATGATGAGGGCGTGCACTAGTGTTTTTGCAGATTCGTGGTTGAGGAATGTGCGGATCCGGAATATGTTTTTGAGTTGTATAAGAATAAAACTTCTATAATACTGTCCCCTATGTAGGAGTATATAACCACTATAATTTTTGTATATAAGGGGCCAGTATTAAACAACTACCTGAAAGCTGAGTAACATCCCCTTTGGAGATGTAAGAATTTTTCTAGCTCAATACAAGAAGACGACTCAGGGGCTTCTATCTAACATGTCTTGATCACTTTGTTGGAGTTGAGTGATTTAAGATTTCATGTGAATATCGTGTCTGATCACCATTGTATTAGACAGGCTTCTGATATGGCACACAATGGGCCGGTATTTAAACCAGCTGTATACTTTTAGGTTGCTCTTCATGAGAACATTGTAGGCGAGCTCTATAAACGGAACCTTCTCTCAGTTTTCCTCTGTTCACGAGGCCTTTTAAACATTTTGATAAAGAGTGCCCATTACAGTGAACAAATAGTTACCTCTGCATGGCAGTGTGTTATATCTGTCAAATACATTAAACTCGCTGCCAAAACAGCACAAAATGGGAGAGATTTGTTTCGCAATGCCTGCGCTCTGTTTTCTGAGTAAAGTGCACCCGTTTCCGCAAGAAAACATAAAGAAAAGCACTTTTCAAGTAAGAGATTGATCTATTACTGGACACATAATTTAATGTTACATTCAATGCGGTAATGAACATTTATCTGTTGTCTTCTCCCTGATGCATTTCAGATCACGTACAAGCACCGAGTATTGTCAGATGTGGGGTGGGTTTTAGTAAGGTCACTGTACCATTACTGAATGTAGTTTATATTCAAGTTTTCATTTTTCAGCCATAATAATAATAATATTTTTTATTTATATAGCGCCAACATTTTCCGCAGCACTTTACAATTAATAGGTAAGTGGGGAACTTTTGTCACTTGGTTCTCCACGAGCCGTATGACTGCAACCATGAGGAGTTTCCTATGGGAGTGATTATGGTAGCCGACCACTGCACCATAGATATTAAAATGTGCACTAGGTGCATGCATCACCAATGATGCACAAGGTGCATGCATGAACAATGGTTCCATTCAACTCCTCCTGGTCACTGTTGTTCAGCCAGGAAGAACAAGGGGAGTAAGGGAGACAAAGGTTCACCTTTTTAGGGATCGGTGGGGATCCTAGTGGTGGAAATGACACCAGTCCAGTGGATAGGTGTTACTTTTTGGAGACTGGAATATCCCTTTAAGTGTTTGTAGCTTGACCCAATAGGATCTTAATAAGAGATAATTACTACTGGTAAGAGGAGGCTTCTTTGATGAAGTAATAGTAAAATTCTGTGAGATAAGGTAGTGATCAGGGAATGTTCTGCACTTGTGGTTGATAATGAACACACTGCACTTAATTGCATGTTAGAATGAGACAGGCTTTGGAATTGCTGTATATTACTATCATACCTAACCATCACGGTTTATATCTGAAAATATCAGGTTTATGTTTAGCTGCACTAAAAAAAAGCAACAACAAAAAAACCACACAAAAATAATACAAAATAAGTCAAAACTACATTCTAATAGCATAAAAGGTGGCTAAGAATATACATTTGGTCAAGGTTATTTCTTTTAACTTGTGCTGTTCAGATCTGACATTTTAAGACATATTTGTTACAAAATGTCATTTAAAAAAAAAAATTCCCGACTTTCTAAAGAAGATAAAGCATAAGGCGGATAAAGGTGGAATTGCAGAAAACAGCAAAAAACAATGAAAAGGTTTGTTAAATGTTTAATTTAAGATAAATGTTATGCAAACAAATACACTTAAAAAAACTACGGAGAATTACCTCCAGTAAACGCTCTTCATCACTGAACAGGTCCTGAAGCTTCTGAGGATTCGGTGAAAGGTTCTGCACAAATGCTCTCTAGAATAACTGAAAGCTCCATGGGCCGAATGCAAAACCAGTAAGAGTGCGCCCACATACCATGTATAATACTGGTGTCATATCGGCAGATGGGTCCTATTAGGCAACCGGGACCTAATTCTGAATCTCTCATAGCCACTGTCCTAGCTACAGTACTGGAGAAAAGGATATACTTACTACACTAAAAATCTACATCGCTCCTTTTATGTTCCATTTTGGGGTGAATGGAGCCAAAAGATCCTATGATTTTTGAGCTCTCATGTTGAAGAACTGGAATTATTCTCTACATAGAATTTCAATAAGCCATACAGGAAGGAACCGGCTTCCTTTTTTTATATCTATATATATCTAAAACTATGTGACAATTAATTTCTCAATATATTTTTTTGTTTTCAAGACCTTAGTTTTCTTATACTGAACCACAAATCACTTACATAGACACAGTTAAATAATAAATTGCTGTTTGCCTGCCACTCCACTAGGGGGAGCTTACTGCATACTGTGTTATTATGAGTTTAAAAGGGTGGTCCGAAACTAATACTGATTTAACTCTAAATGTCTGTCTATTCAATGGAATAATCAAATTGCTTTTCCAATATACTTTAATTAAAAGTTCCCTATCATTCCCTCTCTACTCTAACAGCTTTAGTTTTTTTTTTTACAAATTTCCTGCTTGATGACATTTTGTTTGAAAATCCCCAGTGAATGCTGAGATGCTCAAACGAGACGTCATCAGATGGCAAGAGCTGTGGTCACTGCCGCAGCCTCTGTCCCCACCCTGAAACGAAGTGTCATCAGTGACATCCGCTGCAGGGGCTGGGCTAGTCCTTGCTCTACTGAGTACGCATGGGTTGTCAATTGCGACGTATGCTCAGTTGGATCTTGTCAGTGTGCAATATTCTTTTTAAGCTGAACGGTAGAAAAAAGACATGGACCGCACATCCAAAAATCATACGTTGATCTAATGCCGCCCCTCAAAAATTTACAAAACTGAAAATGAGGTTCTTAGTTTAACATTCTGATCAGATTGTATGAAGCCCACTGCCACGTCATGGCAAACCTCGTAGTGGGTCCTAACATTTTACAGGCCTTAAAGGTGTGGCGCCGTGGGCCAACCACTTCCACGGTGAGAGTGCACCAGCGGGTGACCTGGTGTGTCACAGCATCCATGCTGCAAGGCTAAGTGCCCATGACATATTCTTTTTAATGCACAGTAACATTGCACTCCCTCGCCAGCTCTGATCAGAATTGACGAGCTGGCAAGAGAGCGCAGCGCAGCACTGTCAGTGCGCATTGTAAGAAGATAACTTGATAGCATCGAGAACAGAGACCAGCCCCTCCTCCAAAACTGACATCTCTTTTTCCGTGGGCTGGTCTCTGCTTTTCCTGCTTGCCGGGTTCTCTCCTTACAATGCGCACTGACAGTGTTCTCTCTTGCCGGCTCAATACTTCTCACCAGAGCCAGTGAAGGAGAGCACTGTCACTGTGCATTAAAAAAAGTATTGCACAGTGACAAAATCCTACTGAGCATACATCAGAATTGACAACCGACGCATGCTTAGTAGAACAGGGACTAGCCCAGCCTCATTTCTAGGTGGGGACAGAGACTATGGCAGTTCTCTGTACCCGGGCGACATCTTGGATGAGTATCCCAGCATGCACTGGGGATTCTTAAAAAAATGTCATCAAACAGGAAGTTTTAAAAAAAAATAAAGCAATGAGATAGAGAAGAGAATGAATGGTAGGGAATTTTTAAATAAAGTATATTAGAAAATCAATTAGACGATTCCAATATATAGACATTTAGGATTAAATCAGTGTTAATTTTGGACCCTGTCAAAGATCACAGCCAGGGGGTGGAAGTCACACTGAACCCACCACGCTGATGCTTTTTTGTCATGAACAGCCCTCTGCTGCCCCTATCATCCGGACAATTACGCAATTGACCGACGATTACCTGAAGCCGCAGGCTGTTTTCACTACTAGGCCAGTTATTGGAGAACTAACAGTGAGAATATGGTATATACACCTCCGATTCCACGCATGTATATATATATAACTCCCGGTACGGTCACTGCCAGCTCCGCAATAACAAAACTAACTACTCGCTGCTACCACCAATCGTTTACAGGCTGATTGGACACCTGGTTTCAGGTAGTGTATGGCTTTCAGGAGTGTGGTTTACAGAACAAAAGGAACAGAACTATTAAATATTATATTTAATCCAGAAAGATAGACAGTGTTTATAAAAAATATACAAAATATTTCACAAAGGGGACAAAACAACACAGCATATACAATTACATAAAATAAAAAGAAAATAACTAAATCTGACATCACTGCAATGGCTTCAGAGCTTAGCGGATGGAAGCAATCCGACTGAAAATGTCCATAAACATGGATCATGCCCACACGTCGATGTACCTTCTGGCATTGAACCCAGATCATAATTTGCCTTGTCTTTTATCAGCACCTAAGTTACACCCACATACCTCCCCTTGATGACTCATAGTAGGGCTGGTCAAGGGATGTGGCTTCAGTTTCAGAAAAATATGAGATTTTACCTTTTCATAGATAGGAAACATGGCACGGCTGTTGTCAGCTATTTGGTCACTATTTATTTGGGGCTTATTGGCATGTCTCACAGTAATGGAAAATATGCATATTCTTCCTCTATTAGTCCTGAAGTTGAAAATGTATGTCCCATCAATATCGGATCTATACAAACCCCAATATTCATAACTTTCCACCAGTGCCCAAGTGTTTAGTTGCAGATGTCCAGTTTCCTCTGAAGAGAACAATAGTTACCTCTAAAAAGTGTTCAATTTTTGCTTCCCTTCCTCCCGAATCTACAAATCTCAGTCTTTTTGACTTGTTCCCACAATAGATATCCTGTTTTAAATATTTGGTCACCGCAGACAGTCCCAGTCTCAAAGTGAGTTTTAATTAGTTTTGTCACTTCTTAGCTATACGTAATTTACTCTCTTGCCATATGTTAAAGGGGTTGTCTGGTCAAAAGTGATAAGCCTGCAGTCACTCTGTGTGATAAGCCTGCAGTCACTCTGTGTGACTGCAGGCTTATGAATCACCCCAGCGAGCGCACTGTGCGCTGCGGGGATTTGCCAGTATGAGACCCAGTAACGGAGGATATGTATATGTTATACATACCCCCGACCAGTGGGCGCAGCCTTGCTCTCCATACACTTGTATTAAGTGAGGCCACGCCTTCTAGTTGGACGCGCCCACTGGCCATCCACGTCACTAATGTATACAAGTGTATGGAGCGAGGAGGCGCTGTATGGTCGGGGGTATGTATAACGTATACATAGCCTCCGGTCACAGGTCTCATAGCGGTGGATCCCCACAGCGCCCAGTGCCTGCGCTGGGGGGATTCATAAGTCTGCAGTCACACAGAGTGACTGCAGACTTATCACTTTTGACCAGACAACCCCTTTAAACATGTGGTCCTATTACCAAAAGAGGTTTAAGATTGTATTCTCTTTCTCCTGTTGTAGTTTTTTTGGACTTTAATTATTTCTGTTTAAATAGCAGGATAGGAAGTTTTCTGCGCTCTCCAGAATACACCACAAATATTGGTAATAGAATTGTAGGTAGCGATGCTCCCTCTCCCATCAGTCTCCATAGCGTCCTCTGTGTCTGACGTCAATGACGTCATCACTTGGTGCCCAGCCAACTGTGCTGAAGACGTGTGCGGGCAGGGCGCTCGGAGCAGCGGGGGAACGAGGAGGAGAGGTGAGTACTGTGTTCATTTATTTATTTTTTCGTATTGGGGGTGGGAGGATTATGGTGCAGACTGCCTATTGGGGGGTTATGCTACAGACTGCCTATGGGGGGTGGGGGGATTATGCTACAGAATGCCTATAGGGGGTGGGGGGATTATGCTACAGACTGCCTATGGGGGGTGGGAGGATTATGTTACAGAATGCCTATGGGGGGGATTATGCTACAGACAGCCTATGGGGGTAGGGGGATAAAGATACAGACTGCCTATAGGGGGATTATGCTACAGACTGCCTATGGGGGGTGGGGGGATTATGCTACAGAATGCCTATGGGGGGTGGGGGGATTATGCTACAGACTGCCTATGGGGGGGATTATGCTACAGACTGCCTATGGGGGTGGGGGGATAATGCTACAGACTGCCTATGGGGGGATTATGCTGCAGACTGCCTATGGGGGGTGGGGGGGTTATGCTACAGACTGCCTTTGGGGGGTGTGGGGGTTATGCTACAGACTGCCTATGGGGGGAGGGGGGGTTATGCTACAGACTGCCTATGGGGGGGATTATGCTACAGACCGCCTATGAGGGGGATTATGTTACAGACTGCTTATGGGGGTGGGGGGATAATGTTACAGACTGCCTATGGGGGGATTATGCTACAGACTGCCTATATGGGGGATTATGCTACAGACTGCCTATGGGGGTGGGGGAATAATGCTACTGACTGCCTATGGGGGGATTATGCTACAGACTGCCTATGGGGGTGGGGGATTATGCTACAGACTGCCTATGGGGGTGGGGGATTATTCTATAGACTGCCTATGGGGGTTGGGGGGATTATGCTACAGACTCTGCCTATGCGAAGTGCATTATACTATATTGAGGCTATTTATACAGTATGGGGATTACAGTTATGGTCATACAGTGTGGGAGATTATGTGGGGTCTTTGCACAGTGTGGGGGCCATCATACAGTGTGGGAGATAATGTGGGGTCTTTGCACAGTGTGGGGGCTATCATACAGTGTTGGAGCCATCAGTTTGGGGACTACTAAAGGGTCAGTATACTGTGTGGGGGGGTTCCATACATTAAGGGGGCATTATACTGTGCCTAGGAGAGCATCACACTCTGTAGAGGGGAGCTGTACATGGAGGGAGACTCGGGACATTATTAAATCTTAAATTGGCACTTATCATTATAGGAGAACTCAGGTTATTGTGACTGTCAGAGGGGCACACAGAGGGCATTATTATTTTCTAGGGGGCAAAATGTGGGCACTGTTCTCTAAGACACTTGCACAGTCCATTACTATATTCTAGAGGTTTGTTTTACCATCTAGAGGGCACACAGTAGGTGCAGTAATAGGGACACATACGGAAACAGAGGCTCAGCATTGGATTATCAGCAGGAAGAGGTGTTTGTGCAGGTTGGGAATAGATAGGGACAGGGCCTGAAATGTAAAGAGTCAAATGTGTCTTTGTTGCGATCTCTGCAGACCTGAGACTGAGTCCTGGTTGGAGAAGTCGTCGTGTCGGTCTGGGCCAGATGGAAAAGACGGGAAAAGTGAACAATTTAATCAGAAAGAACGTCAGCTGTAAGTTACTATATATAACTGTGCTGTGATCTCTTATATGTTCTGCAGGATTGGCATCTATCAATATATGTCACCATATGGCGGTAGTATCAGTGCTGGTCTTTGAATAGAGATTATTTTCAGTAACAGCGCTGTCATTCTTCGAGGTTCTCCTACATCCACTATCTGAGTGCGCCACCATAGCTGTAATCAGGGTTACTGGTTAGGGGCCCACTCAGAAGTTTCGCCCCCCCCCTGAACCAAAACCATAGCTACGGCTCTGTTATATTGTTAATGTCTATCTATCTATGTATCTATTTATTCCTTTAAACTGGGGGTCAAACACCTAACGCTCTGTTATCATTATATAAAACGTTGTTCACTCTTTGATTTTAGGTGCTGGATAAAAAAATTCAGAAAGAGAATAAGAGTTTCATGACTTTGCTCCCAGCCATCTTGACACTCGGTGTTCACGAAATATAGACCTAGCTTTGTCTCTGTAACCTTGATGGAGGCTCTAAATAATTACTATACATGTAAATAAAGCCATTTGCATTCCTTTGAAGTCTCCCTCATTCTAAGTCAGTCTCATTTCGGGAAAGGTAACGCACTTATATTTTTAATCTGCATTTTCAAGCACTTCAGAGGAGTTTCATTACCCAGTTTGTTATATTAAAATGTTTTTTTTTTCCATCAGCCCCCTTCTCCACCCCCTGTACCTCAGACCTTGGATGTTTCATGGTAAACAGAGATCAAATTGACTAAAAATATAACAGATTATTAAGAGGCTCCACCCTGATTGTCCCAAACCCGGCCACAATCCATACATAACAATTTTATAGAATGATATGCTTATTTTACAGTTGATTTCACCTCCTTTAACCCCTTAAGCCCCGCGGGTGGTTTGCACGTTAATGACCAGGCCAATTTTTACAATTCTGACCACTGTCACTTTATGAGGTAATTACTCTCGAACGCTTCAACGGATCCCCCTGATTCTGAGATTGTTTTTTCGTGACATATTGTACTTCATGATTGTGGAAAAATTTCTTCGATATCACTTGCGTTTATTTGTGAAAAAAACGGAAATTTGGCGAAAATTTTGAAAATTTTGCAATTTTCAAAATTTGAATTTTTAAGCCCTGAAATCAGAGCGATATGTCACACAAAAGAGTTAATAAATAACATTTCCCACATGTCTACTTTACATCAGCACAATTTTGGAACCAAAATTTTTTTTTGTTAGGGAGCTATAAGGGTTAAAAGTTGACCAGCGATTTCTCATTTTTCCAACAAAATTTACAAAACCATTTTTTTAGGGACCACATCACATTTGAAGTCACTTTGAGAGGTCTTTATGACAGAAAATACCCAAAAGTGACACCATTCTAAAAACTGCACCCCTCAAGGTGCTCAAAACCACATTCAAGAACTTTATTAACCCTTCAGGTGCTTCACAGGAATTTTTTGAATGTGGAAGAAAAAAATGAACATTTAACTTTTTTCACAAAAATGTTAATTTAGACCCAATTTTTTTTATTTTCACAGGGGTAACAAAAAAAAATGGACCCCAAAATTTGTTGTGCAATTTCCCCTGGGCACGCAGATACCCAATATTTGGGGAAAAAATACTGTTTGGGCGCACGGCAGGGCTCGGAAGGGAAGGAGCGCTATTTGACTTTTTGATTGTAAAATTTGCTTGAATAATTAGCGGACGCCATGTTGTGTTTGGAGAGCCCATGTGTGCCCAAACTTTGGAGCTCCCCCACAAGTGACCCCATTTTGGAAACTAGACCCCCCAAGGCACCTTTCTAGATGCATAGTGAGCACTTGGAACCCCCAGGTGCTTCACAAATTGATTCGTAACAATGAAAAAGTGAAAAAAAAAACACTTTTTCATTTTTATGAATCAATTTGTGAAGCACCTGAGTGTTCCAAGTGCTCACAATGCATCTAGATAGGTGCCTTGGGGGGTCTAGTTTCCAAAATGGGGTCACTTGTGGGGGAGCTCCAATGTTTGGGCACACAGCGGCTCTCCAAACGCAACATGGTGTCGCTAACAATTTGAGCCGATTTTCCGTTAAATTTGTTAGAGGACACCATGTTGCATTTAGAGAGTCCCTGTGTGCCCAAACATTGGAGCTCCCCCACAAGTGACCCCATTTTGGAAACTAGACCCCCCAAGGCACCTATCTAGATGCATAGTGAGCACTTGGAACCCCCAGGTGCTTCACAAATTGATTCGTAACAATGAAAAAGTGAAAAAAAAAACACTTTTTCATTTGTATGAATCAATTTGTGAAGCACCTGGGGGTTCCAACTGCTCACTATGCATCTAGATAGGTGCCTTGGGGGGTCTAGTTTCCAAAATGGGGTCACTTGTGGGAGAGCTCCAATGTTTGGGCACACAGGGACTCTCTAAATGCAACATGGTATCCGCTAACAAATTGAATGGAAAATCGGCTCAAATTGTTAGCGGACACCACATTGCGTTTGGAGAGCTTCTCTGTGCCCAAACTTTGGAGCTCCCCCACAAGTGACCCCATTTTGGAAACTAGACCCCCCAAGGCACCTTTCTAGATGCATAGTGAGCACTTGGAACCCCCAGGTGCTTCACAAATTGATTCGTAATAATGAAAAAGTGAAAAAAAAAAACACTTTTTCATTTTTACGAATTAATTTGTGAAGCACCTAGGGGTTCCAAGTGCTCACTATGCATCTAGATAGGTGCCTTGGGGGGTCTAGTTTCCAAAATGGGGTCACTTGTGGGAGAGCTCCAATGTTTGGGCACACAGGGACTCTCTAAATGCAACATGGTATCCGCTAACAAATTGAATGGAAAATCGGCTCAAATTGTTAGCGGACACCACATTGCGTTTGGAGAGCTTCTCTGTGCCCAAACTTTGGAGCTCCCCCACAAGTGACCCCATTTTGGAAACTAGACCCCCCAAGGCACCTTTCTAGATGCATAGTGAGCACTTGGAACCCCCAGGTGCTTCACAAATTGATTCGTAATAATGAAAAAGTGAAAAAAAAAAACACTTTTTCATTTTTACGAATTAATTTGTGAAGCACCTAGGGGTTCCAAGTGCTCACTATGCATCTAGATAGGTGCCTTGGGGGGTCTAGTTTCCAAAATGGGGTCACTTGTGGGAGAGCTCCAATGTTTGGGCACACAGGGACTCTCTAAATGCAACATGGTATCCGCTAACAAATTGAATGGAAAATCGGCTCAAATTGTTAGCGGACACCACATTGCGTTTGGAGAGCTTCTCTGTGCCCAAACTTTGGAGCTCCCCCACAAGTGACCCCATTTTGGAAACTAGACCCCCCAAGGCACCTTTCTAGATGCATAGTGAGCACTTGGAACCCCCAGGTGCTTCACAAATTGATTCGTAATAATGAAAAAGTGAAAAAAAAAAACACTTTTTCATTTTTACGAATTAATTTGTGAAGCACCTAGGGGTTCCAAGTGCTCACTATGCATCTAGATAGGTGCCTTGGGGGGTCTAGTTTCCAAAATGGGGTCACTTGTGGAGGAGCTCCAATGTTTGGGCACACAGGGACTCTCCAAATGCAACATGATATCCGCTAACAATTTGAGCCGACAATTTGTTAGCGGATATCATGTTGCATTTGGAGAGTCCCTGTGTGCCCAAACATTGGAGCTCCCCCACAAGTGACCCCATTTTGGAAACTAGACCCCCCAAGGCACCTATCTAGATTCATAGTGAGCACTTGGAACCCCAGGTGCTTCACAAATTGATTCATAAAAATGAAAAAGTGCTTTATTTTCACTTTTTCATTTTTACGAATCAATTTGTGAAGCACCTGGGGGTTCTAAGTGCTCACTATGCATCTAGATAGGTGCCTTGGGGGGTCTAGTTTCCAAAATGGGGTCACTTGTGGGGGAGCTCCAATGTTTGGACACACAGGGGCTCTCCAAACGCAACATGGCGTCCGCTAACAATTTGAGCCGATTTTCCATTCAATTTGTTAGCGGATACCATGTTGCATTTAGAGAGTCCCTGTGTGCCCAAACATTGGAACTCCCCCACAAGTGACCCCATTTTGGAAACTAGACCCCCCAAGGCACCTATCTAGATTCATAGTGAGCACTTGGAACCCCAGGTGCTTCACAAATTGATTCATAAAAATGAAAAAGTGCTTTATTTTCACTTTTTCATTTTTACGAATCAATTTGTGAAGCACCTGGGGGTTCTAAGTGCTCACTATGCATCTAGATAGGTGCCTTGGGGGGTCTAGTTTCCAAAATGGGGTCACTTGTGGGGGAGCTCCAATGTTTGGACACACAGGGGCTCTCCAAACGCAACATGGCGTCCGCTAACAATTTGAGCCGATTTTCCATTCAATTTGTTAGCGGACACCATGTCGCGTTTGGAGAGCCCGTGATGTGCCTAAACAGTGGAGCTCCCCCACAAGTGTCCCCATTTTGGAAACTATACCCCTCAAAGATTTTATTAAGGTGTATAGTGAACATTTTGAACCCAGAGGTACGGCACATTATTTGTTTACATTAGGTCATCATATTGAATAAGTTTTCATTATTCTTGAGCGCAAGTGCTCGCTACTTGAGTTTGCATCGGGTACTCAGGTATGCACCATGTACAGCGTGTGCTCGAGTGACATGCTCGAGTCCCTGCTCCGCATGTTTCACGGTTATTAGACACCCAAAAAAAAACATGCGGGGATCGCTCGTGCATGGCAGGCAATCCCTATAAAGTTTTTTGGCCGCGAAGCATATGGGGCAGAGACTCGAGCATGTCACTCAAATACCCACGATACTAAATGCATACCAGAGCACCCGATGCAAACTCAAGTAGCGAGCACTTGCTCTCAACACTAGTCGCCATATCGTCATCTTTTTTTCTTACTTTTGAAAAAAATCCCAACCCCAGCCCTAACCCTAGCACAACCCTAGCCCCAGCACAACCCTAGCCCCAGCACAACCCTAGCCCCAGCACAGCCCTAGCCCCAAACCCAGCCCTAACCCTAGCCCAATCCTAACTCAAGAGTTTATTTTTGACGCCGTTCCTTGTGCGGTATAAGTGATTAGACGACTTTATTCTTCGGGTCGGTGTGATTACAGCAATGCCAGAATCATATGGGGTTTTTATGACTGACAGCTGTCACACACTAAAAGACGCATTTTTTGTAAAATCTAGTTTTTGCATCGCCATATTTTGAGAGCTATAATTTTTCCAGATTTTGGCAGACAGTCATGTGACGGCTCGTTTTTTGCGGGATGACTTGACGTTGTTATTGGTGCCATTTTCAGGCACGTGACATTTTTTGATCGCTTTCTATTCCGATTTTTGGGAGGCAGAATAAACAAAAACCAACAATTCAGGAATTGTTTTTTTTTTTTTTTTTTTTATTCTGTTCCGCGTGTGGTAAAATTGATGAGGCAGCTTTACTCTTCGGGTCAGTACGTTTACAGCGGTACCACATTTGTATCATTTTTCTATGTTTTGGCGCTTATACACAATAAAAGCTATTTTATAGAAAAAAATATTTTTTAGTATCGCTTTATTCTGAGAGCTATAACTTTTTTATTTTTCAGCTGATGGAGCTATATGGCGGCTTGTTTTTTGCGGGACGAGATGACGTTTTCAGCGGTATCATTTTTATTTATATGCGTCTTTTTGATCGCGTGTTATTCCACTTTTTGTTTGGCGGTATGGTGATAAAGCATTGTTTTTTGCTTGTTTTTTTTTTTTTTTTTTTTACCGTGTTCACTGAAGGGGTTAACTAGTGGGACAGTTTTATAGGTCAGGTTGTTCCGGACGCGGCGATACCAAATATGTGTACTTTTATTGTTTTTTTTTAAAATTTTTTATAATAATATTTATTGATGGGTACATTATATTTTTATTTTTGGTGTATTATTTTTTTTATTTTTTTATAATATTTTTGCACATTTTTTTTTTTTTTTTTTTTCCACTTTCACACAGTTTATACACTTTATTACTTTGTCCCACTCTGGGACTTTCACTTTTTTTTTCTGATCGCCTGCATGGCACAGGAATGGAGCACCATCCCTATGCCATGCAAGCTGTCAGAAATGCACAGTGTGAAGATTGCTTGGAGATGCACTGCGCATGTCCAAGCAATCTTCCTGCTCTCTGGTGACCCGGATGTTGTCATGACGACATCGGGTCGTCATGGCAACACCCGGGAAGCCTTTGCAGACTGCGCTGGAAGCCGGAAGAGGAGGTGAGTATCGCCGATCACCTCCCCTTGCCCCCGCAATGCCGCGATCGACTTCGATCGACTTCGATCGCAGCATCGCGGGGGTTAATGTGCTGGGAGCGGTGCGTGACCGCTCCCTGCACATAGTACCGGGTGTCAGCTGTGACAATCAGCTGACACCCGACGGCGATCGCGCCCGCACAGCCTGTGTGCGGGCGCGATCGCGATGACGTACTAATACGGGTCTGGCTCTTAAGTCCCAGGGCACAGACGCGTATTAGTACGTCAGATGTTATTAAGGGGTTAAAGAAACAATTCCATCACAGTTTTTATCCTCTTAATATATTGCAATCATCATATTATATAGCACTGTGTACTTACAATTGCTCATTTTGCCTTTCTACTCAGCTAATTCTTCTATTTTCTCCGCTCCATGTAGAAACAGGAAGTCTCTTATACCCTCATTTATCATTCCCCTCTTCAACTCCTGACCCAGCTGCTCCGCTCCTTCCCCGGTCAGGGACTTTTGCAGTACCTTATGAGTCATACAGGAAAAATTGACCTCCTGTTTCTACATAGAGCTTAGAAGGATTCAGCTGGTCAACTTTTAATCACATGATGTCATAGACCTAATGGAAAAGAGAAGAATTAGCTGGGTAGAAAGACAAAATGAGCAATTGTAAGTACACAGTGCCATATAACATGATGATTGCAATATATTAAAAGGATAAATATTTTGATGGGAGTGCTGGAATTAATGGGAATCCACCACTATGTAAACATTGGAGGATGTAGAATTTGAAATGTTGCACCAATCACTTAGTGGGGAATTGATCATCTTATGCCTCAGTGGGTGCATGTGGCCATTGCCTTTCAGGGATGCTGAGTCTATATTACTGTGCAACAATTTTAGGCAGTAGTTGAAAATTGCTACAAAGTAAAAATGCTATCAAAAATTGAAGTGTTAATAGTTTATTTTTATCAATTAGCAAAATATAAAAGAGAATGAACAAAGGAGAAATCTAAATCAAATCAATATTTGGTGTAACCATCTTCTGCCTTCAAAACAGTAACAGTTTTTGAAGGAACTCAGCAGGAAGGTTGTTCCAAACATCTCGGAGAACTAACCATAAATCTTGCAAGGATTTAGGAACTGCGCTCGATACTTGAGAAGACAACGATAAGGGAGTATGTTAACACACTGACACAGGTTTAGGTACAAGAAAAAGTTAATTGGAGTGTGTCTTTAATCACATTGGATGCATGTTTCAGGTCATTGTCCTTTTGCAAAATAAATCTAGAGCCAATCGGACTCTTCCCTGATGGTATTAAATGATTAATAATATTTACCTATATTTTCCAGCATTGGAGACACCAAGAAATGGACAACGTTGAGGACCATAGACGCAGTGATCGGTCATGGAAACTTAGTGCAGCAGATGAAAGACAAATCATGCTTACTTCTACTCGAAATTGGAAGAAGTCCAGCAGTGCCATCAGCTCAAACCTGGCAGCAACTAGCGGGGCCAAGCTACATCCATCTACTATTCGGAGAAGTCTTGCCAGAAATGGTCTTGATGGAAGAATTGCATTAAAAAAACATGCTTATTACATGTAACCAATACAAAGTGGCTCAATTATGGAACTGTGGAGCAGAAAAATGGCAGCAGGAGCTCTGGACTGATCAATCAAAATGTGAAATATTTGGCTGTAACAGAAGGCAGCTTGTTCTATAACATTATTATAAAATTTCTATAATGATTTTACATAACTTTTCATCAACTTTGCTTGCTGTTAACATTTCTCACAGCTGAGGGTTTGCTACAAAAATAACTGGTCCAAACAATCCTCCAAGTAAGGACAGCATCTGCACGAAGACTGTATGTTTTCCTATAGCTGACTATGAAATTGGCCTTAAAGGGAACCTGTAACCAGCTTTTTGCCTTGCAGGGCGAATAGGAGCTATATGTAGCATTACAGAATGCTGTCACGTGGGGCTGAAAGGTGGTGGCTGTAAGTTATATCGGAAGAAACGGGTGACAGGTTCCCCTTAAAGTTAATTATCATTTGTAAAATGTTTTACTATGTTACCAGAGATGCAAAGCGATACTCATCAGAATTGGTCTGGGTCCCGAAACCCCCACCGATTGCTCAAAACACTGCTATGAAGTGCACAGTTCCTGCTCAATAGTAAGTCAAAGGGTCCATCTAACACACTAATAATACCTCTATGGTGCCCACAAAGCTCTGTGCAGTGTGGTGGATGGACCCATGGACTTATTATTGAGCAGGAGCTGTGCACTTCAGAGCGATGATTTGAGCAACTGGTAACTGGCAGGTGTTTCAGGACCCAAACTCCCACTGATCAATAGCATTTTGCAACCTATGTAATATATAAAACGTTCTACATGTGATAATTATCTATTTATTGTGCATGTTGTGCTGAAATTAGATTGTGAGCTCCATGGAGGACAGTGATAATGTGAATGATGGCAATCTCTGTGTGTTGAATATAATATAAGCAACAAAACAAAATCTGTGAACAATTAGCCCTGTCTACTGCAAACTATTAGGACAGGAAAGCATATACTAGCAATCAGAAATGAATAATAAGTTGCCTGAATGAGTCTTTGCATGCAGGCTTGTCACTGGTTGACCATAAAATAAGCAGAACGTGCAATGTACGATGGCTGGCACTTGGTTTTTATACCTTGAGAAAAGTTCCGGTCCGGCTCAGAAACGCGTTGGTATTAATAAAAACTGTTTTGAAATCCCAAGGCTCTTCATTCCCGCAGCGCAGCCCGCCTAAACGTGCCAGCTTCCATTTTTGCCATATACGTCTTGAAGAACCTTTTCCTCCAGCCACGGGGCAGCAGCAGCGGCTTTTCATGCATTTATAGGTGTTGCGCCTGCACACAACACCTTTAGGTGAGTGCTACCATCGATTATACCTATCCCTTGCCAGTCGGTATTGCACTATTTTGTGTGCACTTCTGTCCCTCTCCAGACCTTCTCAATTGGTCTATCAATGACTCATTACATAAGTGTAAGGATATAGACATACTGCCCAAGTTTCCCTCTTGAAGTAACATGTTTATTGTTGTTAAATGTTATGCAATGCAATATGATCTGTGATGTATAGTGTGACTTGTAATGAGGATTGAGCACGTGCGATGAGTAAAGTGTCCCGGGCGTGAGATCCAGAGCATCAGTCTTACCAGCCAGACTGGCATCCTAGAGGGAAAAGAGGACACGGAACAAGTAAATGACTCTTGTTAAGCAGGACTGTAGTGTTAAAGCTGGGTTGTTGTAAAGTAGTGAGAAACAGAGGACATAGAGATCAATAGAGAAACAAAGGAAGGAAACTATGGGGAAAATAATCCGAGTTGTCAAGGAAACTTTCATTAAGACTGTGTACCTGCTATCCCTTGTATACATTTCTTACCCAGTTCCAGTTCAGTAAAAAGTTTATTTTCGGATGGTATTTCCCTCATTGAACTGTCCAGCACCTGATCCTGGCAAACCAGCAACATCGGTTCCATGCGGCCTGCACGGGCATAGCGCCCTCACAGCACATGTTTACACACCCAACCAGGATCCCCACTTTCATGTAACGTGCTGGGGCGCCACAGAGGAGTGCCTCTTCCACGGCTACCACTCCGCCCCACGTTATATAAGGACCAAACCCATTGATGGCATGTTGTGATATCACTTGTACTGAACTTGCATAGTGCTACAATGGGAGCAATGTCTCGACCTTGCTCGTACAGTGAAAATTTACATCAAAAGACAATTGTTGACAGCTTCTACGGTTGGACCTTTGGTTGCTTTTGCCAGTAGTAGTAATCTCCGATTTGAGTTACCTGTATCTCTATATACGCTGCCACTTGAAAGGTTTCTACTGAAAAGACAGTAGTCAATATTTGAGCTAGATTTAATTTAGATTTTAATTTCAGATGTATATTTTCCTTTTCTCCAAGTGTTATCCGCAGCATGCAAAGTAGTCCATGACCTGTGAAACTTCACACTACTCCATAAATTGTTCAGTTTGACCAAACATAGGATTACATAAGGAAGATGATTTTGATATTTCTTTTGTAAAGCTTGTACGAAAAAATGGAAAGGAAGTCATTCTGCACAACTAAAAGATCTATTTTTTTTTTTAAAAAAAAAAAACAATCTTAATAGATCTCACATTTTGAGCTGGAAGATTTGATAATCTATCATTATATGAGTCAAAGATCCTTTTAAAAAAATAGAGATCCGAATCCTTTGTTTCCATTAGTTATATAGTAAAATTTTACCAGCCTGCAGCCACCACTAGGCGGAGCACGCTGTATACCCATTTGCATAGTATTCTGTAAGCTTATAAACGCCCTCTAGTGGTGACTTGCAAAATTGTATCTATTTAGTAGGAAATTGCCAAAAAGGCAATTGTTCAATAAGCAGCATAAGCTACTGCTGATCTATACTTTACATAACATACTGCTATGCCGTGTGGTGCCTGAGGGAGCAGCACATAAAATAAAAAATCTCTCTTCGCTGCTCTTTGATTTATTCTGTCATGTACTATTTGTCCTTCTCCAGCAATGGCTATAACACAGTAGGATTCATTTATCAAAACTAAAACAGTAAAACTTTTCTTTTGTTGCAGATAGCAACCAGCCTTGGCTCAGCTTTTGTTGCTAAACCTGAGCTACAAAAATGAAAGCTGCATTGTGATTGATTGCTATTTCACAAAAAAGACAGTTTTTCTAAATGATACCAACAAATCAATTTAATCCAAAGTGCTCCTTAAAGGAGCTTCTCCATATTATGACATGGCATGTGTGTTGTCAGTTGTACACCATAGCCTATTTAGAAAATCAAAATATTTAAGCCCAACCACTATGAATGCATGGTACCACCCCAAATGCCAAGGAATGCCCATTTTTTGTTAAAACATACCCATTTTGTGTTACGGTTCCCAGAACCGTCCCAGCAAAATGAAGACTGTTGCCAACTACATCACAGATAAAAAGAATGTCTAAGGCCAGCCATACACATTAGATGGCTGTCGAATGAATGATGCTTCAACTGACAGTTCGGCCAAAAGCCATCTCGGCCAACTCTCACATACACAGGAGCGCTAATTCGGCCAACTCTCCCATGCTGTCAAAGAGAGAGTTGCTGACTGACACATCGGCTGGTGGCTTATCTCAGGGAGAACAATGCTATCGGCAGTCCGAAATTGGCTATGCCTGATCGACATCTCTCCCAACCAACAGTCGGCCAGCACCCCCATACACATTAGACAAGACATGGTCAAAGTGCGGACCGAGGGCCACATCTGACCCTCTGCCTGTTCTAGTCTGGCCCGTGGACCGAGACAGCCAAAGGGCTAAAACCCCTGCCCATCAACCGCCCGCTGCCGTCGTCCGCTGTTGCCGCTATACGCATCCTCAGGGTGCAGACAGTGGTGAATACATTGGTGGAGGACGGGGCAGCCAGATCCTTCTTCCATGAATCAACGTGTGAGACAGCAGACGCGATGACGTCATTTCATTGTGTCAGCTGTCCACTGCGGAGAGTCAGTGCACTGGAGACAGAAGCAGAGCACCGGGGGAACAAGAGCAAGGTATGTGTTGTTTTTTTTCTTCATGTGCATGGGATGTTTGTTTGTATATAGGGGGGGGGCTCATACTGTATACAGGAGGCTATATGGGGCTCATACTGTATATAGGAGGTTATGTGGGGGCTCATACTGTATATAGGAGGCTATGTGGGGGCTCATCCTGTATATAGGAGCCTATGTGGGGGCTCATACTGTATACAGGGGTTCAGACTATATATGGGAGGCTATGCGGGGGCTTATACTGTATATAGGAGGCTATGTGGGGGCTCATACTGTATATAGGAGGTTATGTGGGGGCTCATACTGTATATAGGAGGCTATGTGGGGGCTCATCCTGTATATAGGAGCCTATGTGGGGGCTCATACTGTATACAGGGGTTCAGACTATATATGGGAGGCTATGCGGGGGCTTATACTGTATATAGGAGGCTATGTGGGGGCTCATACTGTATATGGGAGGCTATGTGGGGGCTTATGCTGTATATGATGAGAGGCCATGTGGGGGCTCACACTCTATATGGGTGGCTCTCACTGTACATAGGGAGGCTATGTGGGGCACATGCTACATATAGGACTCCTCTCTATATGGGGGGCTTACACAGTATATAGGAAGGCTATGTGGGAGCTTACACTGCATGTAGGAGGCTATATGAGGGCTCATGCTGCATGTAGAGAGGCTATATGGGGGCTCATCATGTATATAGGGTGTTCATACTGTATATAGGATGCTATGTGGTGGCTCATACTGTATATAGGAAGGCTATGTGGGGTCTCACACTGCATATATGAGGCTGTGTGAGGGCTCATGCTGCATATAGAAAGGCTATGTTGGGCACATGCACAATATAGGAGGCTATGTGAGGGCTTACTGGGTATATAGGTAGGCTATGTGGGGCTCATACTGTATATGGGAGACTATGTGGGGCTCATACTGTATATGGTAGGCTATGTTGGGGCTCATGCTGTATATGGGAGGCTATGTGGGGATCATACTCTATATAGGAGGCTATGTGGGGGCTGATACTGTATGTAGGGAGCAATGTTGTGGCTCATACTGAATATAGGAGACTATGTGGGGGCTCATACTGTATGTAGGAGGCTATATGGGAGCTTACACTGTATATAGGAGGCTATGAGGGGGGCTTGTACTATATATAGGCTATGTGGGGGCTCATACTGTATATAGGAGGTTATGTAGGGGCTCATACTGTATATAAGAGGCTATCTGGGGGTTTATATTGTATATAGGTTATGTGGGGGCTCATACTGTATATAGGGAGATATATGGGGGCTCATACTGTACATAGGAGGCTATGTGGGGGTTCACACTGTATATAGGAGGCTATGTGCGGGCTCATACTATATGTAGAAGGCTATGTGGGGGTTCATACTGTATATAGGGGCTCATATTGTATATAGGAGGCTATTTGGGGGCTCATACTGTATATGGGAAGCTATGTGGTGGCTCATATTGTATATGGGAGGCTATGTGGGGGTTCATACTGTATATAGGAGGCTATGTGGGGGCTCATACTGTATATAGGAGGCTATGTGGGGGCTCATACTGTATATAGGGGCTCATATTGTATATAGGAGGCTATGTGGGGGCTCATACTGTATATAGGAAGCTATGTGGTGGCTCATACTGTATATGGGAGGCTATGTGGTGGCTCATGCTGCATATAGGAGGCTTGCCTTCTTATTTATCCTGATCTCAGCTACAAATTCTGAACTTGTACTGCCGGCCCCGACCTTGAACCATTTGACCTCAGTTTTGTTTTGCCCACCTGTACCTCGTATCTGAGTCTTTGACCCTTCGGACAGGTGCTGCGGTCCCGGGGACTGCCCTGGTGTACTACCTGGTGTCTACTGGCAGCTCAGCCTCTCTTCACTATCAGGGGCTCTAGTGAATATCCGATAGACAGTTAGTCACGCCCCTGCAGGGTAAGCCTGGTATGTGGCGCAGAGGGTACACACCCGCCAAAGTTACACCCTTAGTCCAAAAAAGTGCGAAGTGGCAGTGGAAAAAATGACGTCAATCAGCCAACATGTCTTTAGTCCTGAATATTTTCTAAACACATATGAGCGGCATTAGAGGCAGACATGTTAGGATGATACGTTGGTAATATTTATATGTGTAATGTAAAGCAGCAGCTGCTTCCATAAATCACACAAGTGCTCGATGCCAAGCACACAGTCACACGACCATAGTCATGATTCACACTTGTGCATTGCACTGACTCTATAGCGCTGCTCACCATCTTAGTTTTTTTTTTTTTATCAACTAAACCTTCATCATATAATTTAAAACCCATAAAAACCTCATGTTTTGCACAGCCGAGGGTTTGCTACAATTGTATCCGGTATAGACAATCCCCTGCTGGCTAAAGATATCAGCAGTACATATATATCTGTCCTGTCCTGAGTAGTGTTGAGCGATACCTTCCGATATCGGGAAATATCGGATCGGATTGGATCGGACCGATACCGAAAAAGTATCGGATATCGCCGATTGCGATACCGGAAACCAATGCAAGTCAATGGGACAGAAATATCGGAATGAAAATAAACCCTTTCTTTCCTTGTAGGTTAATTCTACATGAAGGAAAACAACTAAGAATAATGTAGAATGTATTGGGGGAGGTGGGGGAGACAATAAAGGCATAGAGGTTTAGCCCAATCAAATGGAATAGCAGGAATTAATATTTTTTTTTAAGACGTTCTGAGTTACGGAAATATTGACTATGTTAAGTATTTTTATATTTTGTCAGATATTTATGTTTCACTACTTCCATGCTCTTCACCTTCTTTTTTACTTCTCCCACACTTTCTCCTTCATCATCTTCAGCATCTTTTTCATCCACTTCTTCTTCACCTTCTTCATCATCTTCTTCTTCACCTTCTTCGTATTATTCTTTTTTTTTACATTCTTCATATTCTACTTCTTCATCTTCTTCATCTTCTTCTTCTTCATCATATTCTTATTTGTGGCAGGCATTCCTGTAGTTGTTATCTATAAAAGGTTGGACATTACACCTTTCGTTCTGCCCGTCACAAAAGATTTACAACAGGATTTGTCCGCGTTCAGTTTGGCCTGCAGCAGCAGGTCTTTTCCAGGGGCACCACGAGGAGGAACGGACTCACCCCCATACACTGCTTAGTCATCTTCTGCTTATAATTTAGATATTATCTTTTGCTCTGATTTTTAGTCTTATGCTTAATGTTCTTCCGCTTTTTGTTCTGCAGCTTCTTGTATTTCTGCTTCTTGGTTTTCTGTCTCTTGTTCTTCTGTATCTTGGTGCTTGTCTTCTCTTCTTTGTCCTCTAGGTCAACTTCTTCAGGGTCATCTTCTTGGTCTTCTTCGGGGTGGTCTTCAGGGTCGTCGTCTTCGGGGGTCCTCGTCTTCGGGGTTCTCGTCTTCTTCGGGTTGGTCTTCTGGGTCCTCGTCTTCGGGGTCCTCGTCTTCTTCGGGGTGGTCTTCAGGGTCCTCGTCTTCTTCGGGGTGGTCTTCAGGGTCCTCGTCTTCTTCGGGGTGGTCTTCAGGGTCCTCGTCTTCAGGGTCGTCGTCAGGGAGATCTAGAGTGATTACCAAGAACCATTTCAAAAAGCTTGAACTTGGAAATGTAGCAGAAGGTACAAGAAAGCTGAGGAACTACCGAGGACCAGCTGACGGTACTGGAACCCGGATGGGTAGCAGAAGGTACAAGAGCCAATGGAACTGCCGAAGACCAGCTGACGGTACTGGAACTCGGTTACTAAGCAGGAGGTACCTGTGCCAGAAAGCACTACCAAGGACCAGCAGACGTTGGTGGAACTTGGATACCGAGAAGGAGGCACCTAATCCAAAGGCACTGCCGAGAACCAGCTGACGGTACTGGAACCCGGATGGGTAGCAGAAGGTACCCATGTAAAAAAAAGTTCAAGGCCGCAAGCCAGCCGCAGTTACCAAAACCCACAGTCCTACAGGGGGTGCTTGTCCTATTGGCACTATGGAACCAGCCTTCATTGCCAGATCCCGCAGCCCACATAGGAGTCACCTAAACTGCAGGCACCATAGAGTCGGCTAACCCGACCGCAACACGACAGGACAACGCATTGGAGGCAAAGTGACGTTGACACTACCCGGAAACAGCTGGCGTGCTGGAACCAGGCTGGGCAGGAGGGAGTACCCGTGCCAAAGTCACTGCCGAGAACCAGCTGACGGTACTGGAACCCGGATGGGTAGTAGAAGGTACAAGAGCAAATGGAACTACCGAGGACCAGCTGACGGTACTGGAACCCGGATGGGTAGCAGAAGGTACAAGAGCCAATGGAACTGCCGAAGACCAGCTGACGGTACTGGAACTCGGTTACTAAGCAGGAGGTACCTGTGCCAGAAAGCACTACCAAGGACCAGCAGACGTTGGTGGAACTTGGATACCGAGAAGGAGGCACCTAATCCAAAGGCACTGCCGAGAACCAGCTGACGGTACTGGAACCCGGATGGGTAGCAGAAGGTACCCATGTAAAAAAAAGTTCAAGGCCGCGAGCCGGCAGCAGTTACCAAAACCCACAGTCCTACAGGGGGTGCTTGTCCTATTAGCACTATGGAACCAGCCTTCATTGCCAGATCCCGCAGCCCACATAGGAGTCACCTAAACTGCAGGCACCATAGAGTCGGCTAACCCGACTGCAACACGACAGGACAACGCATTGGAGGCAAAGTGACGTTGACACTACCCGGAAACAGCTGGCGTGCTGGAACCAGGCTGGGCAGGAGGGAGTACCCGTGCCAAAGTCACTGCCGAGAACCAGCTGACGGTACTGGAACCCGGATGGGTAGTAGAAGGTACAAGAGCAAATGGAACTACCGAGGACCAGCTGACGGTACTGGAACCAGGATGGGTAGCAGAAGGTACAAGAGCCAATGGAACTGCCGAAGACCAGCTGACGGTACTGGAACTTGGTTACTAAGCAGGAGGTACCTGTGCCAGAAAGCACTACCAAGGACCAGCAGACGTTGGTGGAACTTGGATACCGAGAAGGAGGCACCTAATCCAAAGGCACTGCCGAGAACCAGCTGACGGTACTGGAACCCGGATGGGTAGCAGAAGGTACCCATGTAAAAAAAAGTTCAAGGCCGCGAGCCGGCCGCAGTTACCAAAACCCACAGTCCTACAGGGGGTGCTTGTCCTATTGGCACTATGGAACCAGCCTTCATTGCCAGATCCCGCAGCCCACATAGGAGTCACCTAAACTGCAGGCACCATAGAGTCGGCTAACCCGACCGCAACACGACAGGACAACGCATTGGAGGCAAAGTGACGTTGACACTACCTGGAAACAGCTGGCGTGCTGGAACCAGGCTGGGCAGGAGGGAGTACCCGTGCCAAAGTCACTGCCGAGAACTAGCTGATGGTACTGGAACCCGGATGGGTAGTAGAAGGTACAAGAGCAAATGGAACTACCGAGAACCAGCTGGCAGTGCTGGAACCCAGGGTAAATACTAAAAACAGAGTGGAGCCAGAGGTGTAATTGGAGCAAGTTTTAAATCCGTAGCACAGTGGATGTGGACAAAGCAGGAGAATTTGCCGGACACACAGCTGGGGATCAGCTGACGTTACTGAACACCAATAACACTGGAGCAAGCGTTGACTGTGCAGACGGCACTTCTGAGCAGCAACTAGCGGTATTGGAGCCCAGGGTAAATACTAAAAACAGAGGAGCCAGAGGTGTATTTGGAGGAGGTTTTATATCCGTAGTACAGTGGATGTGGACAAAGCAGGAGAATTTGCCGGACACACAGCTGGGGATCAGCTGACGTTACTGAACCCCAATAACACTGGAGCAAGCGTTGACTGTGCAGACGGCACTTCTGAGCAGCAACTAGCGGTATTGGAGCCCAGGGTAAATACTAAAAACGGAGGAGCCAGAGGTGTATTTGGAGGAGGTTTTAAATCCGTAGTACAGTGGATGTGGACAAAGCAGGAGAATTTGCCGGACACACAGCTGGGGATCAGCTGACTTTACTGAACCCCAATAACACTGGAGCAAGTGTTGACTGTGCAGACGGCACTTCCGAGCGCCAACTGGCGGTGTTGGAGCTCAGGGATAATACTGAAAACAGAGGAGCCAGAGGTGTAATTGGAGCAACTTTAAAATCTGTAGTAGTGAGAATGTGGACAGAGCAGGAGAAATTGCCGTCCGCACAGCAGGGGAACAGCTGATGTTACTGAACCCCAATAACACGGCAGCAAGTGTTGACTGTGCAGACGGCACTTCCGAGCACCAACTGGCGGTGTTGGAGCTCAGGGATAATACTGAAAACAGAGGAGCCAGAGGTGTAATTGGAGCAACTTTAAAATCTGTAGTAGTGAGAATGTGGACAGAGCAGGAGAAATTGCCGTCCGCACAGCAGGGGAACAGCTGACGTTACTGAACCCCAATAACATGGCAGCAAGTGTTGACTGTGCAGACGGCACTTCCGAGCGTCAACTGGCGGTGTTGGAGCTCAGGGATAATACTGAAAACAGAGGAGCCAGAGGTGTAATTGGAGCAACTTTAAAATCTGTAGTAGTGAGAATGTGGACAGAGCAGGAGAAATTGCCGTCCACACAGCAGGGGAACAGCTGACGTTACTGAACCCCAATAACACAGCAGCAAGTGTTGACTGTGCAGACGGCACTTCCGAGCGCCAACTGGCGGTGTTGGAGCTCAGGGATAATACTGAAAACAGAGGAGCCAGAGGTGTAATTGGAGCAACTTTAAAATCTGTAGTAGTGAGAATGTGGACAGAGCAGGAGAAATTGCCGTCCGCACAGCAGGGGAACAGCTGACGTTACTGAACCCCAATAACACGGCAGCAAGTGTTGACTGTGCAGACGGCACTTCCGAGCGCCAACTGGCGGTGTTGGAGCTCAGGGATAATACTGAAAACAGAGGAGCCAGAGGTGTAATTGGAGCAACTTTAAAATCTGTAGTAGTGAGAATGTGGACAGAGCAGGAGAAATTACCGTCCGCACAGCAGGGGAACAGCTGACATTACTGAACCCCAATAACACGGCAGCAAGTGTTGACTGTGCAGACGGCACTTCCGAGCGCCAACTGGCGGTGTTGGAGCTCAGGGATAATACTGAAAACAGAGGAGCCAGAGGTGTAATTGGAGCAACTTTAAAATCTGTAGTAGTGAGAATGTGGACAGAGCAGGAGAAATTGACGTCCGCACAGCAGGGGAACAGCTGACGTTACTGAACCCCAATAACACGGCAGCAAGTGTTGACTGTGCAGACGGCACTTCCGAGCGCCAACTGGCGGTGTTGGAGCTCAGGGATAATACTGAAAACAGAGGAGCCAGAGGTGTAATTGGAGCAACTTTAAAATCTGTAGTAGTGAGAATGTGGACAGAGCAGGAGAAATTGCCGTCTGCACAGCAGGGGAACAGCTGACGTTACTGAACCCCAATAACACGGAAGCAAGTGTTGACTGTGCAGACGGCACTTCCGAGCGCCAACTGGCGGTGTTGGAGCTCAGGGATAATACTGAAAACAGAGGAGCCAGAGGTGTAATTGGAGCAACTTTAAAATCTGTAGTAGTGAGAATGTGGACAGAGCAGGAGAAATTGCCATCCGCACAGCAGGGGAACAGCTGACGTTACTGAACCCCAATAACATGGCAGCAAGTGTTGACTGCGCAGACGGCACTTCCGAGCGCCAACTGGCGGTGTTGGAGCTCAGGGATAATACTGAAAACAGAGGAGCCAGAGGTGTAATTGGAGCAACTTTAAAATCTGTAGTAGTGAGAATGTGGACAGAGCAGGAGAAATTGCCGTCCGCACAGCAGGGGAACAGCTGACGTTACTGTACCCCAATAACACGGCAGCAAGTGTTGACTGTGCAGACGGCACTTCCGAGCGCCAACTGGCGGTGTTGGAGCTCAGGGATAATACTGAAAACAGAGGAGCCAGAGGTGTAATTGGAGCAACTTTAAAATCTGTAGTAGTGAGAATGTGGACAGAGCAGGAGAAATTGCCGTCCGCACAGCAGGGGAACAGCTGACGTTACTGAACCCCAATAACACGGCAGCAAGTGTTGACTGTGCAGACGGCACTTCCGAGCGCCAACTGGCGGTGTTGGAGCTCAGGGATAATACTGAAAACAGAGGAGCCAGAGGTGTAATTGGAGCAACTTTAAAATCTGTAGTAGTGAGAATGTGGACAGAGCAGGAGAAATTGCCGTCCGCACAGCAGGGGAACAGCTGACGTTACTGAACCCCAATAACACGGCAGCAAGTGTTGACTGTGCAGACGGCACTTCCGAGTGCCAACTGGCGGTGTTGGAGCTCAGGGATAATACTGAAAACAGAGGAGCCAGAGGTGTAATTGGAGCAACTTTAAAATCTGTAGTAGTGAGAATGTGGACAGAGCAGGAGAAATTGCCGTCCGCACAGCAGGGGAACAGCTGACGTTACTGAACCCCAATAACATGGCAGCAAGTGTTGACTGTGCAGACGGCACTTCCGAGCGCCAACTGGCGGTGTTGGAGCTCAGGGATAATACTGAAAACAGAGGAGCCAGAGGTGTAATTGGAGCAACTTTAAAATCTGTAGTAGTGAGAATGTGGACAGAGCAGGAGAAATTGCCGTCCGCACAGCAGGGGAACAGCTGACGTTACTGAACCCCAATAACACGGCAGCAAGTGTTGACTGTGCAGACGGCACTTCCGAGCGCCAACTGGCGGTGTTGGAGCTCAGGGATAATACTGAAAACAGAGGAGCCAGAGGTGTAATTGGAGCAACTTTAAAATCTGTAGTAGTGAGAATGTGGACAGAGCAGGAGAAATTGCCGTCCGCACAGCAGGGGAACAGCTGACGTTACTGAACCCCAATAACACGGCAGCAAGTGTTGACTGTGCAGACGGCACTTCCGAGCGCCAACTGGCGGTGTTGGAGCTCAGGGATAATACTGAAAACAGAGGAGCCAGAGGTGTAATTGGAGCAACTTTAAAATCTGTAGTAGTGAGAATGTGGACAGAGCAGGAGAAATTGCCGTCCGCACAGCAGGGGAACAGCTGACGTTACTGAACCCCAATAACACGGCAGCAAGTGTTGACTGTGCAGACGGCACTTCCGAGCGCCAACTGGCGGTGTTGGAGCTCAGGGATAATACTGAAAACAGAGGAGCCAGAGGTGTAATTGGAGCAACTTGAAAATCTGTAGTAGGAGAATGTGGACAGAGCAGGAGAAATTGCCGTCCGCACAGCAGGGGAACAGCTGACGTTACTGAACCCCAATAACACGGCAGCAAGTGTTGACTGTGCAGACAGCACTTCCGAGCGCCAACTGGCGGTGTTGGAGCTTAGGGATAATACTGAAAACAGAGGAGCCAGAGGTGTAATTGGAGCAACTTTAAAATCTGTAGTAGTGAGAATGTGGACAGAGCAGGAGAAATTGCCGTCCGCACAGCAGGGGAACAGCTGACGTTACTGAACCCCAATAACACGGCAGCAAGTGTTGACTGTGCAGACGGCACTTCCGAGCGCCAACTGGCGGTGTTGGAGCTCAGGGATAATACTGAAAACAGAGGAGCCAGAGGTGTAATTGGAGCAACTTTAAAATCTGTAGTAGTGAGAATGTGGACAGAGCAGGAGAAATTGCCGTCCGCACAGCAGGGGAACAGCTGACGTTACTGACCCCCAATAACACGGCAGCAAGTGTTGACTGTGCAGACGGCACTTCCGAGCGCCAACTGGCGGTGTTGGAGCTCAGGGATAATACTGAAAACAGAGGAGCCAGAGGTGTAATTGGAGCAACTTTAAAATCTGTAGTAGTGAGAATGTGGACAGAGCAGGAGAAATTGCCGTCCGCACAGCAGGGGAACAGCTGACATTACTGAACCCCAATAACACGGCAGCAAGTGTTGACTGTGCAGACGGCACTTCCGAGCGCCAACTGGCGGTGTTGGAGCTCAGGGATAATACTGAAAACAGAGGAGCCAGAGGTGTAATTGGAGCAACTTTAAAATCTGTAGTAGTGAGAATGTGGACAGAGCAGGAGAAATTGCCGTCCGCACAGCAGGGGAACAGCTGACGTTACTGAAACCCAATAACACGGCAGCAAGTGTTGACTGTGCAGACGGCACTTCCGAGCGCCAACTGGCGGTGTTGGAGCTCAGGGATAATACTGAAAACAGAGGAGCCAGAGGTGTAATTGGAGCAACTTTAAAATCTGTAGTAGTGAGAATGTGGACAGAGCAGGAGAAATTGCCGTCCGCACAGCAGGGGAACAGCTGACGTTACTGAACCCCAATAACACGGCAGCAAGTGTTGACTGTGCAGACGGCACTTCCGAGCGCCAACTGGCGGTGTTGGAGCTCAGGGATAATACTGAAAACAGAGGAGCCAGAGGTGTAATTGGAGCAACTTTAAAATCTGTAGTAGTGAGAATGTGGACAGAGCAGGAGAAATTGCCGTCCGCACAGCAGGGGAACAGCTGACGTTACTGAACCCCAATAACATGGCAGCAAGTGTTGACTGTGCAGACGGCACTTCCGAGCGCCAACTGGCGGTGTTGGAGCTCAGGGATAATACTGAAAACAGAGGAGCCAGAGGTGTAATTGGAGCAACTTTAAAATCTGTAGTAGTGAGAATGTGGACAGAGCAGGAGAAATTGCCGTCCACACAGCAGGGAACAGCTGACGTTACTGAACCCCAATAACACGGCAGCAAGTGTTGACTGTGCAGACGGCACTTTCGAGCGCCAACTGGCGGTGTTGGAGCTCAGGGATAATACTGAAAACAGAGGAGCCAGAGGTGTAATTGGAGCAACTTTAAAATCTGTAGTAGTGAGAATGTGGACAGAGCAGGAGAAATTGCCGTCCGCACAGCAGGGGAACAGCTGACGTTACTGAACCCCAATAACACGGCAGCAAGTGTTGACTGTGCAGACGGCACTTCCGAGCGCCAACTGGCGGTGTTGGAGCTCAGGGATAATACTGAAAACAGAGGAGCCAGAGGTGTAATTGGAGCAACTTTAAAATCTGTAGTAGTGAGAATGTGGACAGAGCAGGAGAAATTGCCGTCCGCACAGCAGGGGAACAGCTGACATTACTGAACCCCAATAACACGGCAGCAAGTGTTGACTGTGCAGACGGCACTTCCGAGCGCCAACTGGCGGTGTTGGAGCTCAGGGATAATACTGAAAACAGAGGAGCCAGAGGTGTAATTGGAGCAACTTTAAAATCTGTAGTAGTGAGAATGTGGACAGAGCAGGAGAAATTTCCGTCCACACAGCAGGGGAACAGCTGACGTTACTGAACCCCAATAACACGGCAGCAAGTGTTGACTGTGCAGACGGCACTTCCGAGCGCCAACTGGCGGTGTTGGAGCTCAGGGATAATACTGAAAACAGAGGAGCCAGAGGTGTAATTGGAGCAACTTTAAAATCTGTAGTAGTGAGAATGTGGACAGAGCAGGAGAAATTGCCGTCCACACAGCAGGGGAACAGCTGACGTTACTGAACCCCAATAACACGGCAGCAAGTGTTGACTGTGCAGACGGCACTTCCGAGCGCCAACTGGCGGTGTTGGAGCTCAGGGATAATACTGAAAACAGAGGAGCCAGAGGTGTAATTGGAGCAACTTTAAAATCTGTAGTAGTGAGAATGTGGACAGAGCAGGAGAAATTGCCGTCCGCACAGCAGGGGAACAGCTGACGTTACTGAACCCCAATAACACGGCAGCAAGTGTTGACTGTGCAGACGGCACTTCCGAGCGCCAACTGGCGGTGTTGGAGCTCAGGGATAATACTGAAAACAGAGGAGCCAGAGGTGTAATTGGAGCAACTTTAAAATCTGTAGTAGTGAGAATGTGGACAGAGCAGGAGAAATTGCCGTCCGCACAGCAGGGGAACAGCTGACGTTACTGACCCCCAATAACACGGCAGCAAGTGTTGACTGTGCAGACGGCACTTCCGAGCGCCAACTGGCGGTGTTGGAGCTCAGGGATAATACTGAAAACAGAGGAGCCAGAGGTGTAATTGGAGCAACTTTAAAATCTGTAGTAGTGAGAATGTGGACAGAGCAGGAGAAATTGCCGTCCGCACAGCAGGGGAACAGCTGACATTACTGAACCCCAATAACACGGCAGCAAGTGTTGACTGTGCAGACGGCACTTCCGAGCGCCAACTGGCGGTGTTGGAGCTCAGGGATAATACTGAAAACAGAGGAGCCAGAGGTGTAATTGGAGCAACTTTAAAATCTGTAGTAGTGAGAATGTGGACAGAGCAGGGGAAATTGCCGTCCGCACAGCAGGGGAACAGCTGACGTTACTGAAACCCAATAACACGGCAGCAAGTGTTGACTGTGCAGACGGCACTTCCGAGCGCCAACTGGCGGTGTTGGAGCTCAGGGATAATACTGAAAACAGAGGAGCCAGAGGTGTAATTGGAGCAACTTTAAAATCTGTAGTAGTGAGAATGTGGACAGAGCAGGAGAAATTGCCGTCCGCACAGCAGGGGAACAGCTGACGTTACTGAACCCCAATAACACGGCAGCAAGTGTTGACTGTGCAGACGGCACTTCCGAGCGCCAACTGGCGGTGTTGGAGCTCAGGGATAATACTGAAAACAGAGGAGCCAGAGGTGTAATTGGAGCAACTTTAAAATCTGTAGTAGTGAGAATGTGGACAGAGCAGGAGAAATTGCCGTCCGCACAGCAGGGGAACAGCTGACGTTACTGAACCCCAATAACATGGCAGCAAGTGTTGACTGTGCAGACGGCACTTCCGAGCGCCAACTGGCGGTGTTGGAGCTCAGGGATAATACTGAAAACAGAGGAGCCAGAGGTGTAATTGGAGCAACTTTAAAATCTGTAGTAGTGAGAATGTGGACAGAGCAGGAGAAATTGCCGTCCACACAGCAGGGAACAGCTGACGTTACTGAACCCCAATAACACGGCAGCAAGTGTTGACTGTGCAGACGGCACTTCCGAGCGCCAACTGGCGGTGTTGGAGCTCAGGGATAATACTGAAAACAGAGGAGCCAGAGGTGTAATTGGAGCAACTTTAAAATCTGTAGTAGTGAGAATGTGGACAGAGCAGGAGAAATTGCCGTCCGCACAGCAGGGGAACAGCTGACGTTACTGAACCCCAATAACACGGCAGCAAGTGTTGACTGTGCAGACGGCACTTCCGAGCGCCAACTGGCGGTGTTGGAGCTCAGGGATAATACTGAAAACAGAGGAGCCAGAGGTGTAATTGGAGCAACTTTAAAATCTGTAGTAGTGAGAATGTGGACAGAGCAGGAGAAATTGCCGTCCGCACAGCAGGGGAACAGCTGACATTACTGAACCCCAATAACACGGCAGCAAGTGTTGACTGTGCAGACGGCACTTCCGAGCGCCAACTGGCGGTGTTGGAGCTCAGGGATAATACTGAAAACAGAGGAGCCAGAGGTGTAATTGGAGCAACTTTAAAATCTGTAGTAGTGGGAATGTGGACAGAGCAGGAGAAATTTCCATCCACACAGCAGGGGAACAGCTGACGTTACTGAACCCCAATAACACGGCAGCAAGTGTTGACTGTGCAGACGGCACTTCCGAGCGCCAACTGGCGGTGTTGGAGCTCAGGGATAATACTGAAAACAGAGGAGCCAGAGGTGTAATTGGAGCAACTTTAAAATCTGTAGTAGTGAGAATGTGGACAGAGCAGGAGAAATTGCCGTCCGCACAGCAGGGGAACAGCTGACGTTACTGAACCCCAATAACACGGCAGCAAGTGTTGACTGTGCAGACGGCACTTCCGAGCGCCAACTGGCGGTGTTGGAGCTCAGGGATAATACTGAAAACAGAGGAGCCAGAGGTGTAATTGGAGCAACTTTAAAATCTGTAGTAGTGAGAATGTGGACAGAGCAGGAGAAATTGCCGTCCACACAGCAGGGGAACAGCTGACGTTACTGAACCCCAATAACACGGCAGCAAGTGTTGACTGTGCAGACGGCACTTCCAAGCGCCAACTGGCGGTGTTGGAGCTCAGGGATAATACTGAAAACAGAGGAGCCAGAGGTGTAATTGGAGCAACTTTAAAATCTGTAGTAGTGAGAATGTGGACAGAGCAGGAGAAATTGCCGTCCGCACAGCAGGGGAACAGCTGACGTTACTGAACCCCAATAACACGGCAGCAAGTGTTGACTGTGCAGACGGCACTTCCGAGAGCCAACTGGCGGTGTTGGAGCTCAGGGATAATACTGAAAACAGAGGAGCCAGAGGTGTAATTGGAGCAACTTTAAAATCTGTAGTAGTGAGAATGTGGACAGAGCAGGAGAAATTGCCGTCCGCACAGCAGGGGAACAGCTGACGTTACTGAACCCTAATAACACGGCAGCAAGTGTTGACTGTGCAGACGGCACTTCTGAGCGCCAACTGGCGGTGTTGGAGCTCAGGGATAATACTGAAAACAGAGGAGCCAGAGGTGTAATTGGAGCAACTTTAAAATCTGTAGTAGTGAGAATGTGGACAGAGCAGGAGAAATTGCCGTCCGCACAGCAGGGGAACAGCTGACGTTACTGAACCCCAATAACACGGCAGCAAGTGTTGACTGTGCAGACGGCACTTCCGAGCGCCAACTGGCGGTGTTGGAGCTCAGGGATAATACTGAAAACAGAGGAGCCAGAGGTGTAATTGGAGCAACTTTAAAATCTGTAGTAGTGAGAATGTGGACAGAGCAGGAGAAATTGCCGTCTGCACAGCAGGGGAACAGCTGACGTTACTGAACCCCAATAACACGGCAGCAAGTGTTGACTGTGCAGACGGCACTTCCGAGCGCCAACTGGCGGTGTTGGAGCTCAGGGATAATACTAAAAACAGAGAAGCCAGAGGTGTAATTGGAGCAACTTTAAAATCTGTAGTAGTGAGAATGTGGACAGAGCAGGAGAAATTGCCGTCCGCACAGCAGGGGAACAGCTGACGTTACTGAACCCCAATAACACGGCAGCAAGTGTTGACTGTGCAGACGGCACTTCCGAGCGCCAACTGGCGGTGTTGTAGCTCAGGGATAATACTGAAAACAGAGGAGCCAGAGGTGTAATTGGAGCAACTTTAAAATCTGTAGTAGTGAGAATGTGGACAGAGCAGGAGAAATTGCCGTCCGCACAGCAGGGGAACAGCTGACGTTACTGAACCCCAATAACACGGCAGCAAGTGTTGACTGTGCAGACGGCACTTCCGAGCGCCAACTGGCGGTGTTGGAGCTCAGGGATAATACTGAAAACAGAGGAGCCAGAGGTGTAATTGGAGCAACTTTAAAATCTGTAGTAGTGAGAATGTGGACAGAGCAGGAGAAATTGCCGTCCGCACAGCAGGGGAACAGCTGACATTACTGAACCCCAAAAACACGGCAGCAAGTGTTGACTGTGCAGACGGCACTTCCGAGCGCCAACTGGCGGTGTTGGAGCTCAGGGATAATACTGAAAACAGAGGAGCCAGAGGTGTAATTGGAGCAACTTTAAAATCTGTAGTAGTGAGAATGTGGACAGAGCAGGAGAAATTTCCGTCCACACAGCAGGGGAACAGCTGACGTTACTGAACCCCAATAACACGGCAGCAAGTGTTGACTGTGCAGACGGCACTTCCGAGCGCCAACTGGCGGTGTTGGAGCTCAGGGATAATACTGAAAACAGAGGAGCCAGAGGTGTAATTGGAGCAACTTTAAAATCTGTAGTAGTGAGAATGTGGACAGAGCAGGAGAAATTGCCGTCCGCACAGCAGGGGAACAGCTGACGTTACTGAACCCCAATAACACGGCAGCAAGTGTTGACTGTGCAGACGGCACTTCCGAGCGCCAACTGGCGGTGTTGGAGCTCAGGGATAATACTGAAAACAGAGGAGCCAGAGGTGTAATTGGAGCAACTTTAAAATCTGTAGTAGTGAGAATGTGGACAGAGCAGGAGAAATTGCCGTCCGCACAGCAGGGGAACAGCTGACGTTACTGAACCCCAATAACACGGCAGCAAGTGTTGACTGTGCAGACGGCACTTCCGAGCGCCAACTGGCGGTGTTGGAGCTCAGGGATAATACTGAAAACAGAGGAGCCAGAGGTGTAATTGGAGCAACTTTAAAATCTGTAGTAGTGAGAATGTGGACAGAGCAGGAGAAATTGCCGTCCACACAGCAGGGGAACAGCTGACGTTACTGAACCCCAATAACACGGCAGCAAGTGTTGACTGTGCAGACGGCACTTCCAAGCGCCAACTGGCGGTGTTGGAGCTCAGGGATAATACTGAAAACAGAGGAGCCAGAGGTGTAATTGGAGCAACTTTAAAATCTGTAGTAGTGAGAATGTGGACAGAGCAGGAGAAATTGCCGTCCGCACAGCAGGGGAACAGCTGACGTTACTGAACCCCAATAACACGGCAGCAAGTGTTGACTGTGCAGACGGCACTTCCGAGCGCCAACTGGCGGTGTTGGAGCTCAGGGATAATACTGAAAACAGAGGAGCCAGAGGTGTAATTGGAGCAACTTTAAAATCTGTAGTAGTGAGAATGTGGACAGAGCAGGAGAAATTTCCGTCCACACAGCAGGGGAACAGCTGACGTTACTGAACCCCAATAACACGGCAGCAAGTGTTGACTGTGCAGACGGCACTTCCGAGCGCCAACTGGCGGTGTTGGAGCTCAGGGATAATACTGAAAACAGAGGAGCCAGAGGTGTAATTGGAGCAACTTTAAAATCTGTAGTAGTGAGAATGTGGACAGAGCAGGAGAAATTGCCGTCCGCACAGCAGGGGAACAGCTGACGTTACTGAACCCCAATAACACGGCAGCAAGTGTTGACTGTGCAGACGGCACTTCCGAGCGCCAACTGGCGGTGTTGGAGCTCAGGGATAATACTGAAAACAGAGGAGCCAGAGGTGTAATTGGAGCAACTTTAAAATCTGTAGTAGTGAGAATGTGGACAGAGCAGGAGAAATTGCCGTCCGCACAGCAGGGGAACAGCTGACGTTACTGAACCCCAATAACACGGCAGCAAGTGTTGACTGTGCAGACGGCACTTCCGAGCGCCAACTGGCGGTGTTGGAGCTCAGGGATAATACTGAAAACAGAGGAGCCAGAGGTGTAATTGGAGCAACTTTAAAATCTGTAGTAGTGAGAATGTGGACAGAGCAGGAGAAATTGCCGTCCACACAGCAGGGGAACAGCTGACGTTACTGAACCCCAATAACACGGCAGCAAGTGTTGACTGTGCAGACGGCACTTCCAAGCGCCAACTGGCGGTGTTGGAGCTCAGGGATAATACTGAAAACAGAGGAGCCAGAGGTGTAATTGGAGCAACTTTAAAATCTGTAGTAGTGAGAATGTGGACAGAGCAGGAGAAATTGCCGTCCGCACAGCAGGGGAACAGCTGACGTTACTGAACCCCAATAACACGGCAGCAAGTGTTGACTGTGCAGATGGCACTTCCGAGCGCCAACTGGCGGTGTTGGAGCTCAGGGATAATACTGAAAACAGAGGAGCCAGAGGTGTAATTGGAGCAACTTTAAAATCTGTAGTAGTGAGAATGTGGACAGAGCAGGAGAAATTGCCGTCCGCACAGCAGGGGAACAGCTGACGTTACTGAACCCCAATAACACGGCAGCAAGTGTTGACTGTGCAGACGGCACTTCCGAGCGCCAACTGGCGGTGTTGGAGCTCAGGGATAATACTGAAAACAGAGGAGCCAGAGGTGTAATTGGAGCAACTTTAAAATCTGTAGTAGTGAGAATGTGGACAGAGCAGGAGAAATTGCCGTCCGCACAGCAGGGGAACAGCTGACGTTACTGAACCCCAATAACACGGCAGCAAGTGTTGACTGTGCAGACGGCACTTCTGAGCGCCAACTGGCGGTGTTGGAGCTCAGGGATAATACTGAAAACAGAGGAGCCAGAGGTGTAATTGGAGCAACTTTAAAATCTGTAGTAGTGAGAATGTGGACAGAGCAGGAGAAATTGCCGTCCGCACAGCAGGGGAACAGCTGACGTTACTGAACCCCAATAACTCGGCAGCAAGTGTTGACTGTGCAGACGGCACTTCCGAGCGCCAACTGGCGGTGTTGGAGCTCAGGGATAATACTGAAAACAGAGGAGCCAGAGGTGTAATTGGAGCAACTTTAAAATCTGTAGTAGTGAGAATGTGGACAGAGCAGGAGAAATTGCCGTCTGCACAGCAGGGGAACAGCTGACGTTACTGAACCCCAATAACACGGCAGCAAGTGTTGACTGTGCAGACGGCACTTCCGAGCGCCAACTGGCGGTGTTGGAGCTCAGGGATAATACTAAAAACAGAGAAGCCAGAGGTGTAATTGGAGCAACTTTAAAATCTGTAGTAGTGAGAATGTGGACAGAGCAGGAGAAATTGCCGTCCGCACAGCAGGGGAACAGCTGACGTTACTGAACCCCAATAACACGGCAGCAAGTGTTGACTGTGCAGACGGCACTTCCGAGCGCCAACTGGCGGTGTTGTAGCTCAGGGATAATACTGAAAACAGAGGAGCCAGAGGTGTAATTGGAGCAACTTTAAAATCTGTAGTAGTGAGAATGTGGACAGAGCAGGAGAAATTGCCGTCCGCACAGCAGGGGAACAGCTGACGTTACTGAACCCCAATAACACGGCAGCAAGTGTTGACTGTGCAGACGGCACTTCCGAGCGCCAACTGGTGGTGTTGGAGCTCAGGGATAATACTGAAAACAGAGGAGCCAGAGGTGTAATTGGAGCAACTTTAAAATCTGTAGTAGTGAGAATGTGGACAGAGCAGGAGAAATTGCCGTCCGCACAGCAGGGGAACAGCTGACGTTACTGAACTCCAATAACATGGCAGCAAGTGTTGACTGTGCAGACGGCACTTCCGAGCGCCAACTGGCGGTGTTGGAGCTCAGGGATAATACTGAAAACAGAGGAACCAGAGGTGTAATTGGAGCAACTTTAAAATCTGTAGTAGTGAGAATGTGGACAGAGCAGGAGAAATTGCCGTCCGCACAGCAGGGGAACAGCTGACATTACTGAACCCCAATAACACGGCAGCAAGTGTTGACTGTGCAGACGGCACTTCCGAGCGCCAACTGGCGGTGTTGGAGCTCAGGGATAATACTGAAAACAGAGGAGCCAGAGGTGTAATTGGAGCAACTTTAAAATCTGTAGTAGTGAGAATGTGGACAGAGCAGGAGAAATTGCCGTCCGCACAGCAGGGGAACAGCTGACGTTACTGAACCCCAATAACACGGCAGCAAGTGTTGACTGTGCAGACGGCACTTCCGAGCGCCAACTGGCGGTGTTGGAGCTCAGGGATAATACTGAAAACAGAGGAGCCAGAGGTGTAATTGGAGCAACTTTAAAATCTGTAGTAGTGAGAATGTGGACAGAGCAGGAGAAATTGCCGTCCGCACAGCAGGGGAACAGCTGACGTTACTGAACCCCAATAACACGGCAGCAAATGTTGACTGTGCAGACGGCACTTCCGAGCGCCAACTGGCGGTGTTGGAGCTCAGGGATAATACTGAAAATAGAGGAGCCAGAGGTGTAATTGGAGCAACTTTAAAATCTGTAGTAGTGAGAATGTGGACAGAGCAGGAGAAATTGCCGTCCGCACAGCAGGGGAACAGCTGATGTTACTGAACCCCAATAACAAGGCAGCAAGTGTTGACTGTGCAGACGGCACTTCCGAGCGCCAACTGGCGGTGTTGGAGCTCAGGGATAATACTGAAAACAGAGGAGCCAGAGGTGTAATTGGAGCAACTTTAAAATCTGTAGTAGTGAGAATGTGGACAGAGCAGGAGAAATTGCCGTCTGCACAGCAGGGGAACAGCTGACGTTACTGAACCCCAATAACACGGCAGCAAGTGTTGACTGTGCAGACGGCACTTACGAGCGCCAACTGGCGGTGTTGGAGCTCAGGGATAATACTGAAAACAGAGGAGCCAGAGGTGTAATTGGAGCAACTTTAAAATCTGTAGTAGTGAGAATGTGGACAGAGCAGGAGAAATTGCCGTCCGCACAGCAGGGGAACAGCTGACGTTACTGAACCCCAATAACACGGCAGCAAGTGTTGACTGTGCAGACGGCACTTCCGAGCGCCAACTGGCGGTGTTGGAGCTCAGGGATAATACTGAAAACAGAGGAGCCAGAGGTGTAATTGGAGCAACTTTAAAATCTGTAGTAGTGAGAATGTGGACAGAGCAGGAGAAATTGCCGTCCGCACAGCAGGGGAACAGCTGACGTTACTGAACCCCAATAACACGGCAGCAAGTGTTGACTGTGCAGACGGCACTTCCGAGCGCCAACTGGCGGTGTTGGAGCTCAGGGATAATACTGAACACAGAGGAGCCAGAGGTGTAATTGGAGCAACTTTAAAATCTGTAGTAGTGAGAATGTGGACAGAGCAGGAGAAATTGCCGTCCGCACAGCAGGGGAACAGCTGACGTTACTGAACCCCAATAACACGGCAGCAAGTGTTGACTGTGCAGACGGCACTTCCGAGCGCCAACTGGCGGTGTTGGAGCTCAGGGATAATACTGAACACAGAGGAGCCAGAGGTGTAATTGGAGCAACTTTAAAATCTGTAGTAGTGAGAATGTGGACAGAGCAGGAGAAATTGCCGTCCGCACAGCAGGGGAACAGCTGACGTTACTGAACCCCAATAACACGGCAGCAAGTGTTGACTGTGCAGATGGCACTGCCGAGCGCCAACTGGCGGTGTTGGAGCTCAGGGATAATACTGAAAACAGAGGAGCCAGAGGTGTAATTGGAGCAACTTTAAAATCTGTAGTAGTGAGAATGTGGACAGAGCAGGAGAAATTGCCGTCTGCACAGCAGGGGAACAGCTGACGTTACTGAACCCCAATAACACGGCAGCAAGTGTTGACTGTGCAGACGGCACTTCCGAGCGCCAACTGGCGGTGTTGGAGCTCAGGGATAATACTGAAAACAGAGGAGCCAGAGGTGTAATTGGAGCAACTTTAAAATCTGTAGTAGTGAGAATGTGGACAGAGCAGGAGAAATTGCCGTCCGCACAGCAGGGGAACAGCTGACGTTACTGAACCCCAATAACACGGCAGCAAGTGTTGACTGTGCAGACGGCACTTCCGAGCGCCAACTGGCGGTGTTGGAGCTCAGGGATAATACTGAAAACAGAGGAGCCAGAGGTGTAATTGGAGCAACTTTAAAATCTGTAGTAGTGAGAATGTGGACAGAGCAGGAGAAATTGCCGTCCGCACAGCAGGGGAACAGCTGACGTTACTGAACCCCAATAACACGGCAGCAAGTGTTGACTGTGCAGACGGCACTTCCGAGCGCCAACTGGCGGTGTTGGAGCTCAGGGATTACAGTTCAGGTGGTAGAAACATGAACAGAACAGGAGACCTGGATACTGTTGCCAACCAATTATTTATTCTGGAAAAGGACTGGCAAATTCATGAGAGATCCAGGCCTTGTTCATTTTGAGAAAAGTAAGCCGGTCAACGTTATCGGAGGATAGTCGCATGCGACGGTCTGTTAGTACACCACCTGCGGCACTAAAGACGCGTTCCGATAATACACTAGCAGCAGGGCAAGCTAGCACCTCCAATGCATACTGACTAAGCTCTGGCCATGTATCCAGCTTACAGACCCAAAACTTGAAGGGAGAAGAGCCGTCTGGGAGTACACTAAGAGGGAAAGACATGTAGTCTGTCACCATCTGACGGAAACGTTGCCTCCTGCTGACTGGAGCCGTCTGTGATGGTGTAGACATTTGTGGCGGCGGGGACACAAAACTTTGCCACATTTCGGCCATACTGGTCTTGCCTTGTGCTGAGGCGCTGCTTCTGCTCCCTCTTTGTGCAGAGCTTCCTCCACTGCCTCGACGCACTGAGCTGCTTTGTAAAGCACTAGCAGCACTGCTCTCGGTTGTAATGGAGAACATGATGGAATGCACCAGTGCGTCTTGGTACTCCCGCATTTTACGCTCCCGGTTCAACGGTGTTATGAGGCTTTGTAAGTTGTCCCGGTAGCGAGGATCTAGGAGGGTGGACACCCAATAATCAGCCGTGTTGAGAATGTGGGTGATGCGGCGGTCGTTTCTCAGGCACTGCAGCATGAAATCAACCATGTGCTGCAGACTGCCAACTGGCCAAGAAACGCTGTCCCCTGCTTGAGGCGTGATCTCTGCCTGCTCTGCATCACCCCACCCTCGCTCTAGATACTGACTACTAGAGCATTGTGTACCTCCCTCCTCTGGACAGATGTCTTCCTCATCCATTGACTCCTCCTCATCCTCCTCACAAAGTGTTCCCTGCCTAGGCCTTTGTGAGGAACCACGTTGCACAGACTGTAGAGAAGCAGATGGCATTTGTGACTCCTCATCCTCCACCTCTTCCAAAACCTCGTCCCTTAGTGCTTGCAGTGTTTTTTCAAGCAGGCAGATAAGGGGGATAGTCATGCTGACTAGTGCATCATCTGCACTCGCCATCCGCGTGGAATAATCGAAGGCACGCAAAACGTGGCAAATGTCCTTCATAGAGGCCCACTCAGTGGTGGTGAAGTGTGAACGGCGCGCACTGCAACTTGTTTGCGCCTGCTGCAGCTGGTACTCCATTACTGCTGCCTGCTGCTCACACAACCTCTCCAACATATGTAACGTTGAATTCCACCTGGTGGGTAGGTCACATATGATGCGATGTTCCGGAAGACGTAATTGGCGCTGCAGAGCTGCAATGCGTGATCTTGCATTGCTGGAACGCCGCAAGTGAGCGCACTCTATGCGGACCTTGTGAAGCAGTGCATCAAGATCCGGATAGTCCCTCAAAAAACTCTGCACGACCAAGTTGAGCACATGTGCCAGACATGGGATGTGAGTGAGGTTGCCTAGGCCCAGAGCTGCCACCAGATTTCGGCCATTGTCACACACTACCATGCCTGGCTGGAGATTCGCTGGCACAAACCACACGTCGCTCTGCTGCTTGATGGCATTCCAGAGCTCCTGCGCTGTGTGGCTTCGATTCCCCAAAGAAATTAATTTTAATACGGCCTGTTGACGTTTGGCCACGGCTGTGCTCATATTGGTCACCATAACAGGTAACCGTTCACGGGTCGATGTGGAGGTAGACCGTGACGGCTCCTGCAGCGCTGATTCAGAGGAACTGGAGTATGAGGAGGAGTCAATGTGTACAGACTGGATTCCTGCAATCCTTGGAGTTGGCAGAACACGTACAGCGCCACTCTCAAGATTTGTACCCGGCTCCACAACATTTACCCAATGGGCAGTGAGGGAAAGGTATCGTCCCTGTCCATGCTTACTGGTCCACGCATCGGTGGTCAGGTGGACCTTGCTACTGACGGCGTTTTGTAGCGCATGTTTAATTTTTCCCTCCACATGATGTTGTAGGGCAGGGACGGCTTGCCTGCTGAAATAAAAGCGGCTGGGCACGTTGTATTGTGGGACTGCCAATGCCATAAAGTTACGGAATGTGTCAGTCTCCACCAGCCTGAATGATAGCATTTCAAGAGCCAGTAGTTTAGCAATGCCAGCATTCAGAGCCTGTGCTCGGGGGTGGTTTGCCGAGTATGGGCGCCTTTTCTCCCATGCCTGTGCTAACGATGGCTGTAGACTGGCCTGGGAGTGTGAGGATGACTGGGAAAGTGGTGCTGTGGGTGGAATTACACTGTGTCTCTGTACAACAGTGCCAGAGATTCTTCCATGGCGATCCTGTGAGGAAGCCGAACCAGCTGTGTGTGAGCTGGAGGAAGAGGCTACAACACGAGCTGAAGAGGTGGTAGGTGGCGCTGTAGGTTGGCCTAGGTCTTCAGTGTGTTTTTGTAACTCCACCACGTGCTTGGTCCGCACATGTTTCCACATATTTGTGGTATTGAGGTTGCTGACACTTTTCCCTCTTTTCACCTTCTGATTACACAGCTTGCATTTGACAAAGCAAATGTCATCTGCAACTGTGTCAAAAAAGGACCAGGCACTGCAAGTCTTGGGAGCGCCCGCTTTGGATTTTGGAAGAGCCATGCTCCTAATGGGTGCCGAAGTGGAGGCTACAGGCAACCAAGTCTGCCCCCTCCCTCTCCCTCCTTTTTGGGCCGTTCGGGGAATCTCTTCCTCAGAGCTGCTCCCACCACCTTCGTGTCCCTCACGCCATGATGGGTCAAGGACCTCATCCTCTACACCACCCTCTTCAAACAACTGCTTCTCCTGGGTAGTCTCGACAGCACAGTACGCACCAGAAAGTGGCACCTGAGTCTCATCATCAGATGCGTACTGAGATGTGCTGCTGACCATAGGCACTGGCCCACCCGCCTCTTCAGATTCAGAGAGACAAAACGGTTGCGCATCACTGCATACTACCTCTTCTTCAAATTCTCGAATTCTGCTTGGCTGGCCCCCTCTTTCCAAGCCAAGAGATTCAGAGCACAGAAGTAGAGATGGCTCCTGTCCAGGGCTCTCTGACTGCCTGGGCAATTTGGCAGGTGGTGAAGAGACAGATGGGTGCTCTTCAGTGCTCAGGACCTGAGAGGATCTGGAACTAATTGAAATCGATGCGTTAGCTGCCATCCATCCGACAACGGCTTCAATTTGGTCCTCGCGCAGCAGTGGGGTACGGCTAGCTCCTACAAAGCTGCGCATAAAGGACTGTTCCCTGGTAAAACTGGGGGATGCTGAGTCACTTGTGCCCGCAGCAGGCACAGAATCCCCACGTCCTCTCCCTGCAGGCACAGAATCCTCACGTCCTCTCCCTGCAGAAACTCCACGCCCACGCCCACGCCCACGACCACATGCCTTACTCCCTGCCTTCTTCATCTTGGTAGACTGATAAAGATAGGCAGAAAAGTACTAAGGGCTTAGTGTGCTTATTCCTGAACAGCTGCTAACAGGTATAAGAAACACTAATTTTATAAAGTGTGGACTAGACTTTAATATGAGCTAATGTGGCCTACACAACTGTAAAGTGGAGTGTTTGGTGAACTTTATTTAGGTTTTTTTTGTCACAAAAAGACACTGGATGTGCCTAAAGATGTAATAACGATAGTATCACAAACTTTTTGTAGCTATTACAATGTAGGAAGGTAACCTACAATGCAATAGATGAGGCTGCAAAAAATAGGCTAATACTAATCTGGCTGGGGCTGCAGGGCCCAATGCTGCAGAAAGGCTCCTCTAACTACTCCTATATAGTGTGTTTGGAACCAATTTAGCTGAATACGGATGGAACCACCACACTAATAGGAGAAATCAGGAAAAATTATGAATTGGCAAAAAAGGACAATGTATGAGGCAGTGACACACACTGAGTGCACTACAACCAGACGTGGTTGAAGCACACACTACAGGGTGAGCTGCACTCACACACCAGACCTTGCAGACAGCGGTGAACAGTACAGATGCAGAGCACTGTGCACTAGTGCTGCAAGACCAAAAAAATTTCTCTATCTACTCCTATATAGTGTGTTTGGAACCAATTTAGCTGAATACGGATGGAACCACCACACTAATAGGAGATATCAGGAAAAATTATGAATTGGCAAAAAAGGACAATGTATGAGGCAGTGACACACACTGAGTGCACTACAACCAGACGTGGTTGAAGCACACACTACAGGGTGAGCTGCACTCACACACCAGACCTTGCAGACAGCGGTGAACAGTACAGATGCAGAGCACTGTGCACTAGCGCTGCAAGACCAAAAAAATTTCTCTATCTACTCCTATATAGTGTGTTTGGAACCAATTTAGCTGAATACGGATGGAACCACCACACTAATAGGAGATATCAGGAAAAATTATGAATTGGCAAAAAAGGACAATGTATGAGGCAGTGACACACACTGAGTGCACTACAACCAGTCGTGGTTGAAGCACACACTACAGGGTGAGCTGCACTCACACACCAGACCTTGCAGACAGCGGTGAACAGTACAGATGCAGAGCACTGTGCACTAGCGCTGCAAGACCAAAAAAATTTCTCTATCTACTCCTATATAGTGTGTTTGGAACCAATTTAGCTGAATACGGATGGAACCACCACACTAATAGGAGATATCAGGAAAAATTGTGAATTGGCAAAAAAGAACAATGTATGAGGCAGTGACACACACTGAGTGCACTACAACCAGACGTGGTTGAAGCACACACTACAGGGTGAGCTGCACTCACACACCAGACCTTGCAGACAGCGGTGAACAGTACAGATGCAGAGCACTGTGCACTAGCGCTGCAAGACCAAAAAAATTTCTCTATCTACTCCTATATAGTGTGTTTGGAACCAATTTAGCTGAATACGGATGGAACCACCACACTAATAGGAGATATCAGGAAAAATTATGAATTGGCAAAAAAGGACAATGTATGAGGCAGTGACACACACTGAGTGCACTACAACCAGTCGTGGTTGAAGCACACACTACAGGGTGAGCTGCACTCACACACCAGACTTTGCAGACAGCGGTGAACAGTACAGATGCAGAGCACTGTGCACTAGCGCTGCAAGACCAAAAAAATTTCTCTATCTACTCCTATATAGTGTGTTTGGAACCAATTTAGCTGAATACGGATGGAACCACCACACTAATAGGAGATATCAGGAAAAATTGTGAATTGGCAAAAAAGAACAATGTATGAGGCAGTGACACACACTGAGTGCACTACAACCAGACGTGGTTGAAGCACACACTACAGGGTGAGCTGCACTCACACACAGAGCCCTTGCAGAAAGCGGTGAACAGCAGAGAACTGTGCACTAGCACTGCAAGGCACAGCGATTTATAAAGTAGCTTGGGTAAAGCAGAATAGACCAAATAGGTAGCTAAAACTGTCCCTCAGAACAACAGCATCCTATCCCTAACTGAATTCACAGCAGAGTGAGCTCAAAATGGCGGCGGCGGCTTTTATAGTGCATCATGACATCATTTCAGCAGCCAATTACAGCCATACCATTAGTTAAGATGCCTACATGCCTAACAGGATGTGCCCACACTTCTTAGGATCCTCATTGGCTGAATAAAATGAAAATGGCTCATTGCATTATGGGAACTTCCGATTCCGGTATACGATATTGCAAAAGTATCGGAATTAAGTATCGGAATTCCGATACCGCGAATATCGGCCGATACCCGATATTTCAGTATCGGAATGCTCAACACTAGTCCTGAGCCATTATATTGTATTCCATATCTGTGCTGTCAAGGCTATGTGAGGGCTCATGCTGTATATAGAGAGACTATATGGGGCTCATGTTGCATATAGGAGGTTATGTGGGGGCGCATACTGTATATAGGAGGCTTTGTGGGGTCTCATACTGTATGGAGGAAGGTATGTGGGGCTCATACTGTATATAGGAGGCTATGTGAGGGTTCATACTGTATATAGTAGGCTGTGTTGGGGGCTTTAATGGTATATAGGGAGATGTTAACATAGTTAAATCTGCTGAATATTAAGTGACAATTAATATTAATATAAAATGATTATAATTAATATGTTAATATTGAGCAGAATTAATTTCAGCCCATTGGTTCGGCCTCCACAACACTGATGGTCTCTCAAATGGTCCCTCTGGAAAATTAATTGCCCACCCCTGCATTAGACCATCAGCTGAACTTGTCAGTACCGGCAGATTCAGTCTAATGTGTATAATGGCCTTAAGGATGGCAACCCCTTTTGTGTGCAATATTATGGCCAGCATTAAGTGGAGCCACTTAACTCTATCTTCTCTAATCCAGAACTAATAGCCACTAGCAGTTTTCACTTTGGCAGACCCCAGCTTGTCCATGTATTACATGTTGTCCCATTCAATTGAATGGTGAGCATGTTAACTACCCAAGCCAAGGAGTGGTCAACGTGAGTTTAGCTGAAGATAAATTCAGAGCCATGGCGTTCAGCTTATCGTTGGATCAGCTTTAATAAAAGGTTTCCTTCATGGAACTACCTCTTTTTTTTTAGTTTACCAATATAGTCCAGTCTTTCTATGGCTGTAATGGGTTAAAACTATAGTAGTTCATGACCATTACTGCCTTAATGCCCAACATGAAGTAATAACAGAACGTTAATGTGGGACAGTAAACTGGATCTCAATTGGGCGCCAAATGGAAGAGGTGATTTTGAATGGCTATTGAAGCCTATTATCACATTTGCAGTATAACAATTCCATAGTAGGCCATTATTCTGACTGGGCAATGCATTACCTGACACATAAAGGGTTGGCTTGATGTGCTAAAAGCTTCAGGTGCAGCCAAGAGCTTTTATCTTATGCAATAGCAGACACAAAGTGATATATTTCCTCTTGCAGCTTTGCTTGCAGGTTTTCTGTTTACAACTCAGCCCTACTAGATATGCAAAATCCTGAAGAATATCTGGACCGGAGACAAACTGCAATGATAGATGAATCCGCTTTCTAAATTTTTTTTTTTTTTTTTTTTCTTTTTGCTTGCTGACGTTCAGTGGAAGGTTCTTTGCCAAATGGGCTTGAGAAAACACAAGACCTAAAGGGATAATTTATGTAATGATGGCAACAATTCAGCAAATGCATCCTGGAAATTGGGTCTTTATTTGTAGGTGAGTCGAAGACACCAGGCCGAGAGGAAGTAAATATTGGCAATCACTTTGAAAAAAGGAATTTGGGGTCTACTGTGAGCCTAAGTTGTTTCCAGTAATCCATCACAATTAGAAAATAATAAGTGGCAGCGCCAGTCTCTACGGGACTGTGGATTTTTTTGGCACCTGGGGCAACGATAATGAACACTAAATAACTAATTGCTTATTGTAGTCAGGGGATCCATATTAATATAATTCATATACAGAACCTTGATGAGACCACCCTTTCATTTCCTACATTTACATTTAGAACAAGTTCATTCCTCAGCATCATGAGAAAAAACAAAAAACCTACAGAAGTCTCAGTAACAAACCTAATACCATATTTTTTTGCTACTTTGTGTCACTGCTCTTCTGCTTCCATCCTTCAGAATACTTAATTTGATTATGAAAATTATATAGAAATAAGTTTCTTGCTTTTTGTTGAACTTTACCAAAGTTCTTTGAAGTTAGAACTTTATTTCGCGAACTTTAGATCGCACCCACGGTGAGCTTTGCTGAGGTCTGGTGTGACCTGTTCTGAGGACACCTGCATCTTCATGGTTTGAGAAGTTAATCTTGATCTTTAGAGCAGTGAAGCTAAGTGCTCACAGCAATTTGGGCTACTCTTGGCCATTAACGCTCATGAGGTGTATTCCACAGTGGCCACAGTCTAGAAGGAAGTCATGACAGTTTTCAGCCATAGGGGTCCGCTGCAAAAAAAAAATGGATACTGTGTGGTCTGTTGCACTTTCCTAATTAAAATATAAATGGTATGCAAATGCATTCTGGACAGATGGAAGGCAAATGGACACTTTTTTGGCATATGTCTTATGAATGGGGGTCAACGGCAGTGCTAAGGAAGTTCTTCCCAACATATACATTTGCCTAAGTGTGAAGAAGCGTATGCTCCTGAACTACTTGGTACCATTGTCTTCATGCAGAATTTTATTCTTAATGAAACATTTTCCATGATGTATTAAAGGGTTTTATTGCAGGGCCTATCCTTAGCATAAGTCATTAATATCAGATGAGTGGTATCGCCAAGATCAGCTGATTGAAGGGGCTCTAGAGCACCAGACCTGGTACAGCCCCGTATATTATGCAGTGGCCATGAACGGTACTGTAAGCTCTCAGCCATACAAGTGAATAGGAGAGAGCATGTAGTACCAGTTATAGCCACTATGCATATTCAAACCTGTACAACTTCCAATTCATCATGGTCCCTTCAATCATCTGAAAAAATAAGAAGCGGCAGGGATGCTCCATATGTGACATCGGTGGGAAAAACAGAAATAGAGACTCAAGGGAGCCGCTCACCTGCAAGCACAACACTGTATAAGGCTTGAAGAATGGTAGGACGTGGCTGCTGCTCCAGACGCTGAACCTAACCAAGACCGGCACGGAATTTGAGAAAAAAAAACTGTAAAACACTGTATTTGTGGGCGCTGTAAGGTCTGGAGGAAACGAGGTGACCAGGAGAATAGAAAAAGGAGAATTTTATTGACAACGCGTTTCGGAGATGTTCTAACTTCGAAACGCGTTTTCAATAAAATCTCCCTCGTTCTATTGTCTTGGTCTCCCTGTTTCTTCCAGACTCGGCAGCACCTGCAAACACAGCGATTTCCTTTTTACTTTCCTTCATCATCTGGTCAGTGATCGTGCTGGGAACTGGACCCCGGTCTAATATTAATGACCAATCCTATGGATAAAATCAATGTTAAGATCAATGTTAAAGTTCTGGAACATTTTCTTTAACATTAACATTCATAATGCCTTAAATCAAAAAAAAAATCGCTGATTCCAGATGTTCCTTAATTCTCTAGGGACTTGCTTATAAAAAGCTCGGAAGTCAACAATCGAAATTAGGAAGACTGTTAAATTCAGTAAGAGTCATACATCATAAGGAGCTGAATAAAAACATGGCCAGTCTGGGGGAAAGGCCAGGCTACCAATTATTCATAAATGTAGGGCTGTTGGGCTCCCTGGCACTCAGTTTACGTTACTTGGGAAGTGGACGCTTTTGATTAATTTTCCACGTGGTGTCCAACATTTTAGCTCTGTATTGCCAACATCTGGCTTAGGTCTGTATCAGTTCTCCACCCTGGTTAATAGCCAGAGGTTCGGAGCCGGAGACCCTTCTCTATTACATCAATATGCTCTAATATGTCATATGGTTACGGGTGGTCCTAAGATGCAGTAAAATACGGTTCTGTGCACTGAGCAGCGTTTGATTTTCCAGCTGATTTAGGCTATTTACTGTATAACAAAACAGCATTTAATCCTAATTCCTCTTTAAAATGTGATCATAGACTATAAAGCATGAGCCCGTCCTCTGCCTTGAACGAGCATTTTCACTGTGATGTGTTCATTTTGGCAGCTGCTGAGTTTACAGATGCAAAGCCCCCCTGCTGGGTCATGCTTTACCCCTGGTACGACTTTCCTGGTACCAGAATTAGATTGTGATCTCTTCAGGGCAAGGATGAATTGTTTGAATTATTCTGTTGTGAACAAGGCTGCCTGTACAATTTTAATGAAATGCCTTTGATCTAATGTATCTCCGTGCCCCACTTTATTTGGCAGACGTTTTTGGTGAGACATGATTTACATAAAGGGTTCTGAAGCTGCAGTATCTGAAAAAAAAAACAGGCAAAATCAAAAAGCATTTGGCCTTCATAAGAGGCCTGGGAGCAGTGTAAATGTTAAGTTTTATGGTGAAATTAAGTACCAGAATACATTTAATGGCCTACATAACAGTATAATTACTTTCAGCATTAGTTACTATTGCAATTGAATTATTGTATCAAGCTTCTTTAAACAGAAAATAACAGCACTTTATGCATTTACTCTGCATATGAAATACCAGAGCTTCCGACTTTCCCAGTTTTCATTAAATTCCCTGCTCCTACTCTACTATCAAGCACCCAAGTGTTTGCAAATCTGACCCTATTGGTGTATATATGGCATAAAGTATATGATGTTTTATGTTACTATTTGTTGGCTTTTACTTCTATAGGAAAAACATGCACGCACATTTTCACAGTATAAGTTGTGCATGAGGCTGAACACTCCGGAGAGCCTCGTATTAATGTATTGCCAGTCGCTGCAGTTATAGGTCCCCCACCTTAGTTTTATACATCTGGTGGTGGAGATACGGTAATTGCTGATATAGTAAATGGTTCCTTCTGCAGTTCCACCAATTGAGACAAAACTATCTCTTTTAATTAAGAGAATATCTTATTGCTGTACTGTGAAGCTACGCGTTTTGGGCTTGGAGTGAACTCTTCAACACACAAACACATTATACCATCAAAGCACTTTGCTTTACAAGACATCAAGAAAAATGCTATATTACTATGTCGGAATAATATGTCGCTATGTTGTGATATTATGTGACCTCATCTGGCTCTACTATTTCAGATCGGTGTGGTATAATTTGCATTCTATATGCTACTTTTAGTTTTGCACATATTCTTATTATGGTTATTTTTTGTATAAAGCCATAATTGGGACCCCACCTAAGTGCATGGGAGGATACTGTGTTCCCTCTGGCAGCATGGTGGCTTAGTGGTTAGCACTGTTGATTGCTGGGTCTGAGGGCTCGAGCAGACCACCATTTTAATCAGACAAGTGCTATCTGTGGTATTGACCCCGATCCCCATATAGTATAAGGGTCCCCCCTAACAGCCCCAATACATTATAATGGCCCCCTACAGCCCTCATATAGTATGATGAACCCCTTTACGGCCCCATACAGTATGATGGTCCCCTAAAGCCCCCATATAGTAAGATGAACCCCTTTATGGCCCCCATACAGTATGATGGTCCCCTACAGACCCTATATAGTATGATGAACCCCTTTACGGCCCCCATACAGTATGATGGTCCCCCACAGCCCTCATATAGTATGATGAACTCCTTTATGGCCCCCATACAGTATGATGGTCCCCCACAGCCCTCATATAGTATGATGAACTCCTTTACGGCCCTCATACAGTATGATGGTCCCCTACATACCCCATATAGTATGATGAACCCCTTTATGGCCCCCATACAGTATGATGGTCCCCTACAGACCCCATATAGTATGATGAACCCCTTTACGGCCACCATACAGTATGATGGTCCTCTACAGCCCTCATATAGTATGATGAACCTCTTTAGGGTCCCCATACAGTATGATGGTCCATTTCGCAGCTCCAATACTGTATGATGGCCTCAACAGTATTATGGGCTTCACAGCCCACAAAAAAAAAACCAACAACTTTATACTCACCAAATCCAGCCTCCACTTCCACCGCTGCCGTCACTTGAGTGGCGCTGTGCGCCGAAGGTATCCTGCGGCCCCCCGGAGTGAGTGACGGAGTACGAAGCTGAGGCGTCCTGAGGACACCAATACCATTAACAGAGTCGCAATTGATGTAGCCTATGGACTGGACCGGCCCATCTGGCATTTGACAGAATTGCCAGATGGCCAGTCCGGCCCTAGACTCCCACTCCACTGCACTTGTAATTCATCAGCATACAATTACAACTATGGATTTACTTACATGTCATTAGTTTGTGGTATAAAATCTTGATGACAGGTTCTCTTTAAGAACCTCACATCTATGTGTATAGCAATAATGTAATTCATGTTAAAAGGGTTGTCCGGGACTTTAACATTGATGGCCTATACCTAGGATAGGTCAATAACGTCTGATCGGTGGGGTGCGACACCCGGAACCCCCCCCGATCAACTGTTCCCAGTGCTCAGTTATGGAGCTGAACATCACAGCTCCGTCAACTGTATATTGGCCGCGGCCAGGTACTGCACAGACGCAACCTATTTCAATCCGACACTTGAAACAGCTGATCAACGGGGTGCCAGGTGTCACACCCCCACCGATCAGACATTGCAGCCCAAGATGAAGCATTGCTCAATGAAGGGTATAGCTCTGCTCATCCAGATCTTCCTGGTTGATGAACAGAATGCAGCAGTAAAGTCAAGAAGAAAATAGGTTATCTGCTATTCAGCATTGGTGTAAAGCTGGGTGACAACCCTGCCGACTATAATAACTGAGAAACGATGAATACAATAATGATTCTCAGGGTCTTACTTTTCAATTATCAGAGGAAAGGTTTTTCAAGTAGAACACTAGTGTTGCCCATAGCAAATCACAGCTATATTCTACAATCTGGTGACCAAGGGAGACATGGCTGCATTATATTTTCCTAGAGGGGTTAGTGCAGCTTATCTTACATATCTCGCTCGTTCATTTGCTCTTCATTGTGAGGAGAATGGGAGTGCGATGGTTATTGTAGCATGAATGGTATTATGCCCCTGCCTGCAGACTGCCTGTCTCAATGAAATACGGAAACGTCAATCAACCGAGCAGGCTGTACATACGGGAAAAGCAAAATTCAAGCTGCCTACACTACCATAAATGTTTTATCTTTCTAGTTAGGGATAATGGTGCAGTCAACAAAATCACAAGGATGGAACAATTAATTAATGGGTTTGTTTGCTTTACATATCCCAACCTGTCTGATCATAAGTGGACTTACAGGGAAATTCTCTCCCCACTATTTAGGATAGTCATACATACTAGGGGTTGTAGTTTGCCATGTTTTCCTTTGCTTTTTCTTAAAAACTGAGATAGGGTAGGGTCAAACACCCGTGTTCTCCACATCCGAGAAAAACAGTCCGATTATTCCGATCAGACTTTGATCAGAGTTGCATCAAGTTTTCTTGGACGTGAAAAAAAAAAAGTTTTTTTGACCTGGTCCATTCTGTCAGTCCGTGAAAATGGTCATCTGAGTGTTGCCCAAATTTTTTCAAAGACCCATAGACTTGCATTGCCGATTTTGATCCGACAGTCAGATTAAAATCTGACATGTCTCCGATTTTTTCCATGGGCCACTCAGTCCGATGAAAAAAATGGGACGGGCACAACTCCATAGAATATCATAGTTATGAGTGATCCGTCCGTGAGAACCACTGTCTGAGAAAATCAGTTGTGTGCAAGAGCCCCTAAGAGAGAGATATACAAGGCTAGGAGGTACAAGAGGACAGGAACAGGAACGGAAATTGTCTAGCCTGCCACATCCAAAGATGGAGATAATATAAGATAATAAACTGTACATCAGCAAAACCTACCAATTGGCAGACCAAAGAAGCAATAATGGTGGCAGAGTTCAGGACCTTATGGGGCAACTAAATTCTTCTGTGAATCAGTATGTGACTCTGTGATCGTGATCAGGGTCAGATCAAAGTTCATGAATGATACTGAGCAAAATACAGTAACCAAACATCCTGCCATGTAATGTCCTAATAAAACTGCTATACAGTGTTAAAATAGTACCTTCGTATAGTGTCTATGTAATGCCGATATACAATATTCAAGTAATAACACCAGACAGTGTTTATAAAACCCAGCAATGCAAAGTCAGTCACAATAATGCCGCCATACTGGTTGGTGTTCATATAAAACTGCTGCAGAAAAGTCCAATTAATGCCACAGTGTCTATAAAATGCTGCAATACAAAGTCAAAATAATGCCACTCTGTAGTGGCAAATAATGTGACTCCCATTTGTTACGCCAGCCACTCGCACGCATTCTAAGCGCCGCCCCACTCACCGCGTATTAAGCTCGGGTGTACCCAGTACCTGACCTTCCTTGTGCTGGTTGGCATAGGGTGGCGCTACTGAACTCTGCAGGAACTTGTATCCACCATATCCTGCAGGGATTTGCTTCCCCGGCCTATCACCTGCCAGCAGGTGATATATCAGGCGACTCCACCTTCCATTACTCTCCTGAACTTACAGTTAGGTCCATATATATTTGGACAGAGACAACATTTTTCTAATTTTGGTTCTAGACATTACCACAATGAATTTTAAACAAAACAATTCAGATGTAGTTGAAGTTCAGACTTTCAGCTTTCATTTGAGGGTATCCACATTAAAATTGGATGAAGGGTTTAGGAGTTTCAGCTCCTTAACATGTGCCACCCTGTTTTTAAAGGGACCAAAAGTAATTGGACAATTGACTCCAAGGCTATTTCATGGACAGGTGTGGGCAATCCCTTCGTTATGTCATTCTCAATTAAGCAGATAAAAGGCCTGGAGTTGATTTGAGGTGTGGTGTTTGCATTTGGAAGGTTTTGCTGTGAAGTAAACATGCGGTCAAAGGAGCTCTCCATGCAGGTGAAGCAAGCCATCCTTAAGCTGCAAAAACAGAAAAAACCCATCCGAGAAATTGCTACAATATTAGGAGTGGCAAAATCTACAGTTTGGTACATCCTGAGAAAGAAAGAAAGCACTGGTGAACTCATCAATGCAAAAAGACCTGGGCGCCCACGGAAGACAGCAGTGGTGGATGATCGCAGAATAATTTCCATGGTGAAGAGAAACCCCTTCACAACAGCCAACCAAGTGAACAACACTCTCCAGGAGGTAGGCGTAGCAATATCCAAATCTATCATAAAGAGAAGACTGCATGAAAGTAAATACAGAGGGTTCACTGCATGGTGCAAGCCACTCATAAGCATCAAGAATAAAAAGGCTAGACTGGACTTTGCTAAAAAACATCTAAAAAAGCCAGCACAGTTCTGGAAGAACATTCTTTGGACATATGAAACCAAGATCAACCTCTACCAGAATGATGGAAAGAGAAAAGTATGGCGAAGGCGTGGTACAGCTCATGATCCAAAGCATACCACATCATCTGTAAAACACGGCGGAGGCAGTGTGATGGCTTGGGCATGCATGGCTGCCAGTGGCACTGGGTCACTAGTGTTTATTGATGATGTGACACAGCACAGAAGCAGCCGAATGAATTCTGATGTATTCAGAGCCATACTGTGTGCTCAGATCCAGCCAAATGCAGCCAAACTGATTGGTCGTCGTTTCATACTACAGATGGACAATGACCCAAAACATAAAGCCAAAGCAACCCAGGAGTTTATTAAAGCAAAGAACTGGAATATTCTTGAATGGCCAAGTCAGTCACCTGATCTCAACTCAATTGAGCATGCATTTCACTTGTTAAAGACTAAACTTCAAACAGAAAGGCCCACAAACAAACAGCAACTGAAAACCACCGCAGTGAAGGCCTGGCAGAGCATCAAAATGGAGGAAACACAGCGTCTGGTGATGTCCATGAGTTCAAGACTTCATGCAGTCATTGCCAACAAAGGGTTTTCAACCAAGTACTAGAAATGAACATTTTATTTGCAATTATTTAATCTGTCCAATTACTTTTGGTCCCTTTAAAAACAGGGTGGCACATGTTAAGGAGCTGAAACTCCTAAACCCTTCATCCAATTTTAATGTGGATACCCTCAAATGAAAGCTGAAAGTCTGAACTTCAACTGCATCTGAATTGTTTTGTTTAAAATTCATTGTGGTAAGGTCTAGAACCAAAATTAGAAAAATGTTGTCTCTGTCCAAATATATATGGACCTAACTGTAGGTTCTTAGTAGCTCCGTCTCTAGTTCCTGTATTGGCTTATTACTGTTTTGTCTCACCTGTTATTGACCCGGCTTGCCTTCTCGCTTATCCTGATCTCTCCGCTCCTGACCTCGGCTACGAATTCTGAACTTGTGCTGCCTGCCCCGACCTAGTACCGTCTGACCTTGCTTTTATTTTGCCCACCTGTATCCGGTACCCAAGTCTCTGACCCTCCGGTCAGCTGCTGCAGTCCCGGGGACTGCCATGGTGTAGTACCTAGTGTCTACCGGAAGCCCAACCTATCCTCACCATCAGAGGTTCTTGTGAATACCCGGTAGACAGTTAGTCACGCCCCTGCAGGGTAAGCCTGGTAAGTGGCGCAGAGGGTACACACCCGCCAATGTTACACCCTTAGTCCAAAAAAGTGCGAAGTGGCAGTGGAAAAAAATGACGTCAATCAGCCAACATGTCTTTAGTCCTGAATATTTTCTAGACACATGAGTGGGATTAGAGGCAGACATGTTAGAATGATACGTTGGTAATATTTATACGTGTAATGTAAAGCAGCAGCTGCTTCCATAAAACAGACAAGTGCTCGATGCCAAGCACACAGTCATACGACCATAGTCACGATTCACACTTGTGCACTGCACTGACTTTATAGCGCTGCTCATCATCTTAGTTTTCTTTTTTAATCAACTAAACCTTCATCATATAATTTAAAACCCATAAAAAACTCATGTTTTGCAAGCTGAGAGTTTACTACAATTGTACCTGGTCTAGACAATCCCCTATTGGCTAAAGATATCAGCAGAACATATATCTGTCCTGTCCTGAGCCAATATATTGGAATTCATATCTGTGCTGTCAATACTTCATTATTAAAGCGTTCCTGTGGTTTCAGATAACTTTTCAAAATAAGTTGTCTTGTGAGCACATGAAGACTAACACTGTTCCTGCATTTTTCAATAGTTTTCACCACTGGAGTCTCTATTTCTAATTTTCAGTTGTCTTTGACCTAGTGGGTGAACAGTAGCTGTGAAGATGCTTCCCATACATAGTGCAAAACTGACTCCTTCTCTTTTTTCTATGGCACACAGAAGCAGAAGCATGGAGGACAATATATAGCAATACTGAGATGTGTGGCTGTGAGTCCTGCACTGGAGAAAAATACATTTGTTGAAAGCTGCAGCTCGATATGTGTGTCAACCTGGTCTCTCATTGTGCTTCCCATACACAGTGCAAAATTGACTCATTGTCTTCTTTTTTCTATAGCACACAGAAGCAGCATGGAGGACAACAGATAGCAATACTCAGATGTGTGGCAGTGAATCCTGCACTGGAGTAAAATACATTTGCTGAAAGCTGAAGCTCAATATATCTGTGTCTGCCTGGTCTCTCATTGTGCTGAATGCTCCTCACTAATGCGCCCCTTAGATGTAATCTGACAACTCACTGTTCCGACAGTCCGTCTTGCTTAGACCTAGATGGATTTGAACTGCTTTTCAGAGTGGATGGTGAGTTCAGGAGGCAGGTAGGAGAGTGAAAAGAGGCTCATATGTGGAGAAAGAAGCAGATTTCTCTGATAAGCTATATTACAAAGTTTCTTACATTTACTTGTACTATTGATTTATGCAAAGTTTGTAGAAGTGAGAGTGACCATTTAATTGCACTTGGCTGTCGCAAAAAAAGGGGTTTTAGTCACTGACAACATGCAGATATATTAGAAATGAGGAGGATTTGATGCAAAAAGTATTAGAAAATTGCCGCACTTTTCATTGTATGAGAATTTAAGAGAACCTGTCATGAGGTTTATGCTGCCTTGGGATAGTTTTCATGAAGTCAGATTATTAGCTGCAGCAGGAGTCTTCACAATGTAATGCAAATGGATGGAGATCTCAATATAAATGAGATATGCTTCCTGTCAAACTCAGCTATTCTACATTGCTGGCCTCTGCTACATGTACATATCCTGACATGCCCCGTTTGGCTAGATCACTGGAATCTGCTATATTGCCACGTGTGCGTGCCGTCTGACTTACCCAACTGTGATGTACCGGTGGGCTTATCTGGATCACCACAAGTGAATATTCTGACATACATGACTCTGCTTTATTGCTGGATTCTGCTACAATACTCAAATCTGCTCCATCTTTTCTATGACTCTCCTGGCCTATTCAGCTCTGCTTCACTGATGAGACTAGTGGGCTGTGCAGGCTTCATCAGCCTTTCTACGCTGATTCTCTAGGCTCTACAGCCACTATTTCTCCATCTGCCATCCATTCCCTACATCCTCTGGTTGAACAGCACAGCCCAAGGGTGACAGTGCAGCAGAGTAGGTCTAGACAAATGACATGTGGATCATTGAGGACCAGAACAGAAAGACAGGAGGCAAATGGTGTAGGCAGCACAGATGAAGCAGAGCCCGGTGTGTGGATACACACAAGAACAATTACAGTATAGGAAACTGGTGTTTTCTGGAAAGGAAGCAGTTAATCACAAGAATTCAGTCTGGCATCTTCCAGCAGGGCAATGGTTAAAAACAATAGTAACCTGTGAAGTAAAAAAGCAGTCTGGTTACTTCCAGCAAAGCAATGACTGCAAGAATGCAACAAAGTATAAGCAAACTGGAGATTCTAATGAAGGGATGTGTTACCTTGATTGCAGGGGCCAGGGGTGTACAGTGGCAAGAAGCTGGCAACTTGCTGAGAGGTTGGTGTGGACAATACCTAAATAAACGTGAGTTTGTAAATATCTCTGATAGTAGAATGAAAGTCAGAAGTGACAATGAAGTATCAGATTACAAGTGCCTATTGAAGTCAACGGTGAGGGGTGGAGTGAGAGAAGAGGCTGATGCTCCTGTTTTATAGTAAGGGTAAGGTTTTATCTCATCCCACTGTTGGATTCACAGCTACACTGCTTAGTGCTAATTTATAAAGTCATAATAAGTCTGCCATACTGTATAGTGTTCATATAATGCTGATAAAATAGTCAAAATAATTTCACTATAGCATCCATGAACTGCTGCAATACAAAGTCAAAAGATTACCAACCTATAGTGGCATATAATGTGACTCCCATTGGTCCATAAAACTGTGGGCTGGTACTGCTAGTAAACCATAGCAGGAGCTTCACAATTTTTTCTTTCCAAGTTATCACATATTATGAACATGGGGTACATGTAATAAAGAAAGCTGAAATCCCTCATGTCTATGTGTGCTGTTCATAAGAGACATCATAGAAGCTAGTCTCCACCCTCCAGCTCTGAGACAACTGAAAAATAGGGACAGAGCCTGCAGAGAGGAAAACTAGTGAAAAATGCAGGATACAAGTCATAAAATTACCATGAATACAGTTATTCCTTCCTTATATAAACACACCTGTCAGTCATTTCTGAAAAGTCACCTAAAACAACAGTCACGCTTTAACTAAAAACACATGATAGATTTGTTGTATAAGCAACTTACAGATCAGCATTAACAGTATGTTCCCACATTGTCATGACCACACATGGAAGAAACCACATTACAAGTGGTGAGTGCAGTTTTCAAATAGTTTAATAATACTTTGCATGATTTTGACAATAATACCGCAGATTTCCAACAAAACGACACAGACATTAACATGATTGTTTTGTGGGAAAAAGTGCAAAATTATCTAAAATTTTGTACAGCTAATAACCAGTCTATCTAAATAGCTTGTTCATCACATGTAGGCATACTTTGACCAGCATATGGCTGACACTACATGGCATCCCTCAAACCACTGACCATTAAAAGGAATATTTTGTATTATTCCATAATGGCTCCTGCCAAGGGGTCGGATATATTATGCAGGAGATGATCAGTGAGTTCTTGAAGTTGATGCATTAAAAACATGAACAATGGTTAAAAGTAAAGATATGATTGAAAGTGGCCAATTTATGATTCCTAGATGACTGGGTAAGAGCACCTTCAATACAATGTGTTTTTTAAAATGTGGTGCCCAGAACTGGACACAGTATTCCAGATGAGGTCTGACCAAGTAGAGGGGGATAATTACGTCACGTGATCTAGACTCTATGCTTCTCTTAATACATCCCAGAACTGTGTTTGGCTCTTTTGCTGCTGCATCACACTGTTGACTCATGTGCAGTCCGTGATCTATTAGTATATCCAAGTCTTTTTCCACGTGCTGTTGCTTAGTTCTATTCCTCCCATTCTGTAAATGTCATTTTTGTTTTTCTTGCCCAGATGTAGAATCTTGTATTTCTCCCTGTTAAATACCCTTCTATTAGTTGCTGTCCATTGTTCAAGCTTATCTAGATCCTTCTGAATCCTTCCTGTACTCTCTAGTGTTAGCTATCCACCTTTGCTTTGCATCGCCTCCAAATTTGATTAGTTTACCTTCAGTTCCTTCATCTAGATAATTTCTAAAAATGTTGAACAACACTGGGGCCAGGACAGAGCCTTGTAGTACCCCATTTGAAACATTCTTCCAATTGGATCTGAAATGATTTATTACCACTCTTTGGGTCCAATCACTAAGCCAGTTATGAATCCACCTAACCGTAGTCTTATCAATCCCATACTTGGTAATTTTTTCAATAAGGATAGTATGAGATCATGTATCAAATGCTTTGCTAAAGTCAAGATATACTATATCTACTGCATTTCCCTGATCCACCCAGTGATTCCATCATAGAAGGAAAATAGATTAGTCTAGCATGACTTGTTTGCTACAAGCCCATGCTGGCTCTGGTTAATAACTATTCTTAGCCAAGTACTTACATACATGCTGTTTAATAATTTGTTCAAAGATCTTTCCTGGTATAGAAGTAAGGCTCACTGGTCTGTAATTTCCTGGCTCCATCTTCTTTCCTTTTTTGAAGATAGGGACAATATTTGCCCTTCTCCAGTCTTCTGGGAATTCTGTTCTCCCAGAATTTTCAAAGATTCTGGCTAATGGTTCTGCAATTTCCTCTGCTACCTCTTTCAGTACCCTAGGATGTAATTCATCTGGACCAGGAGATTTAAATTAGCTAAGCATTCCACCACCGTCTCTCTGTTTATAAATAGTGTGGATTCTTTTATTCCTTTGATAGCTCAGTGAAGATCAGTTGATGTTACATTTGCTTTCTTAAGAGAGAACAGATGCAAAATAGGAATTTAAAAGTTTGGACTTCTCAACATCATTTTTGACCACGTCACCATTTTCATCCTGTAAAAAAATTCTATAGCATCTTTGACTTTTCTTTTGGCATACCCCCAAAATCCTTTTTTATTCTTTTTGGTCTGCCTTGCAAGCCTCACTTCATTACTGGCTTTAGCTCTTCTAATGCTTGCCCTGCAGACAGCATTATAATCTTCTTTAGATATGCTCCCCTCTTTCCTTTTGATATACATTTCTTTTTTCCTTTTTAGCAAGTGTTTAAGTTCTGTGTGAAGTCATCCTGGTCTCTTTAAATGCTTCCAATTCTTCATTTTTTTGAGGGATTGTTACGGATTTTGCTAAATAAAATTCTCAGTGCACAATCTTTCATCCTTTCTTGGACATTTCCTGGTTAGTTCAACCAGTGATCCAACAGGGTGACCAAGAATGACTGATACCCATGGGGAGAGAAGGCTAGCTCATCTAGTCTGTGAACTAGCACATACAGTTGAAACCAGAAGTTTACATACACTATATAAAAAGACACATATGCGTAATGAGAGAGAGAGAATGTTTTAAGCCATTTTTTTTTTACTTACTGCAAAGTCAAAAGTTTACATACACTAAGACTCCTATGCCTTTAAACAATTCTGGACTGCCGATATGATGATGCCATGTGTTTGGAAGCTTCTGAAAGTTTTTTTGGCAACAGCTGAGTTAATTAGAGACACACCTGTGGATATATTTTGATGCACACCTGAAACACACTGCTTCTTTGTGTAGCATCATGGGAAAGTCTAAAGAAATCAGCCAAGATATCAGGAAGAGAATTGTGGACTTGCACAAGTCTGGCTCATCCTTGGGTACAATTTTAAAATACCTGAAGGTGCCTCGTTCAACGGTACAAACAATTATACACAAGTACAAACAAGATGGGAATGTCTAGCCATCATATTGCTCAGGAAGGAGACGGGTTCTGTGTCTCAGAGATGAACGTGCTTTGGTCCGACATGTGCATATCAACCCAATGACAAAAGCAAAAGACCTTGTGAAGATGATGGTGGAAGCTGGTAAGATTGCGTCAATATCCACAGTGAAACGAGTACTGTATCAACATAGGCTGAAAGGCCACTCTGACAGGAAGAAGTCATTACTCCAAAAGAAACATAAAAAAGCCACGTTAATGTTTGCAAATGCACACAAGAACAAAGACCTTAATTTTTGGAGACATGTCCTGTGGTCTGATGAAACTAAAATGTAACTTTTTGGGGATAATGACTATCGTTACGTTTGGAGGAAAAAGGGAGAAGTTCGGAAGCCTAAGAACACCATCCCAACTGTGAAGCACAGAGGTGGCAGAATCATGTTATGGGGTTGTTTTGCTGCAGGAGGGACTGGTGAACTTCACAAAATAGATGGCATCATGAGAAAAGAAGATTATGTGGCAATACTGAAACAAAGCAACAGCTCAAGACATCAGCCAGGAAGTTAAAGCTCGGGCGGAAATGGCTCTTCCAAATGGACAATGACCCGAAGCATACTACCAAAATGGTAACAAAGTGGCTTAAGGATAACAAAGTCAATGTTTTGGAGTTGCCATCGCAAAGTCTTGATCTCAATCCTATTGAAAATGTATGGGCAAAGCTGAAAAGGCAGGTGCGAGCATGGCAACCTACAAACCTGGATCAGTTACACCAGTTTTGTCAGGAGGAATGGGCCCAAATTCCCACCAACTATTGTGAGAAGCTTGTGGAAGGTTATCCCAAACGTTTGACCCAAGTCATTCAGTTTAAGGGCAATGGTACCAAATACTAATGAAATGTATGGAAACTTTTAACTTTGTAGTAATAAAAAATACTTAAAACATTCTCTCTCATTAGTCTGGCATTTGGCAAATATTAAAAATTATGGTAATCCTAATTGATCTAAAACGGGAAAGGTTTTTTCTGATTTCATGTCATATATTGAGAAAAACATGGATATGTGTATTTTTATACAGTGTATGTCAACTTCTGGTTTCAAGTGTAGGCTTTAAGTGTGCGGTCTGATGTGCACATGGACCAAAAGTAAGTTTCTGTGAACATACCCTTCCACTCTGTATGTCCAGCACTGCTTCTCCGTCCCGGGCTTTGTTGACAAGCTGCAGATGTAAGGAAGACATGACTACACTGCATGTGACTGTTGAAGCCAATCACTGATCTCAGAAGCTCTGCTAATATACAGTTCCAGTCAAAAGTTTGGACACACCTGTTCATGAAATGGTTTCCCTTGTTCATATTGGAATACAATGTAGAATCAGAATGAATGCAGCAAGACCACGAAGGGACATATATGGTAACAAGCAGTAAAGAAATGTGTGTGCGAAAAAACAGAATGTGTGTTAAACCTTAGATTCCTTAAAATATCCCCTTTTACACTCATGACAGCTTTACACTGCCTTGGTGTTCTTTCAAGAAGTTTCATGAGGCAGACACCTGGAATAGAATCACTCGTTTTCAGAAAGTGTTTTCAACAATCAGGTGTATTTTGCAGAGGCAGTGTTGGTACACGGCTCCATACAGGGCTGAGCCCTATTTTACAACAGTTCTAAGCCAGAATATGAAAATTGAGTAAAGAGAAAGGACAGTCCATCATTGCTTTAAGACATGAAAATCAGTCAATCAGGAAAATTACTAGAATTTTAATGGTATCCTCAAGTGCAGTCATGAAACCCATTAATCGCTATGATGAAACTAGCTCTCATGTGGATCATCACAGGAAGGGAAAAACAAGAATTACCTCTGCTGCAGAGGATAAGGTCATCAGGGTTATCACCCTTAGAAAATCAACATGCCAATTGACAGAACCTCAGATAACAGCCCTCATAATGATTCACAGACATCAAGCAGACAAATCTCAAAACCACTGTCCAGAGGAGACTGTGATGAATGACCTTTATGGTTGAATTGCTGCAAATAAGTCACTACTGAGGACCACAGACAACAAGAGACTTGTTTAGATTAAGCAACACAAAGACTGGACATTAGATCAGTGAAAAACGGTACTGTGGTCTTGTCACGCCAGGTGTAAGTGCAACACAGAGAAAAGGGAGAGGGAGCCCAGACACTAGGGAAACGGGGAAGTGGAGACCTCCTAGTCTGGTCTAGCGTCACCCTGTCTCAACTAACGTCCCTATATAGCCTCCACAGCTATCGCCGATCGCGTGCCTTGCCTTACTTTCCCTGGTGTAAGGCTACGGCTAGGGGTGGAAGGAGATGAGCACTAGTCAACCTCCACTAAAACTCTAAAGACAACAAAGGTAGACAAAACAGGGGAAAACGGCTTAGCTTTAGATGAACTCCAAATGTGCACACGGCCTCAAGCTCCAGAGAGGACGAGGCACTGCTCCTGCTAAGCTTCACAAGTAGAAATTAATATAACCAGCGATGCCCTCTCAGACACACCAGGTATATATACACTCAGGCCAGAGAGAAAATTAGCAAGAGAGAGGTAGTCGCTTGGTCCTAAAGACAGCCTCCTATCTAGGCAGCTGTCTGCATTGCCAAGCGTGGAGATCTCCTGCAACCCACTGCAGAGCGACTATCTGTCAACTCTGACACACCCGTGACAGGTCTGATGAGTCAAAATTAAAGATTTTTGGTACCATACGTCTGGTGCCCACAGTGAAGCACAGATGAGGTGTGATGGCATGGGGATTCTTTTCTGGTGAAACTGTTATTTATTCTAAATTTAAGGCACATGACCCAGCATAGTGAGCACAGCATTCTGCAACAACATCTCCTCCCATCTGGTTTATGCTCTGTGGAACCAGCTTTTGTATTGCAACAGGACAATGACCCAAATCACATCCCCAGGCTACAACTCATCTCAAACCATTTCCATTGGGTTGAGGTTGGATGATTGGGGAGGCCATGTCATCTGACCCAGAGTCCATCCCTCTTCTTCTTGGTCACATACCCCTTATATACAGTTGTGCTCAACAGTTTACATACCCCAGCAGAATTTTTCCTTTCTTAGCATTGTTTCAGAGAATATGAATGATAACAAAAAAACTTTTTCTCCACTCATGGTTATTGGTTGGGTGAAGCCATTTATTGTCAAACTACTGTGTTTTCTCTTTTTAAATCTTAATGACAACCAAAAACATCCAAATGACCCTGATCAAAAGTTCACATACCCTGGTGATTTTGGCCTGATAACATGCACAGAATTTGACACAAATGGGTTTGAATGGATACTAAAGGTAACATCCTCACCTGTGACCTGCTTGCTTGTAATCAGTGTGTGTGCATAAAAGCTGAGTGAGTTTCTGGGATCCAGACAGACTCTTGCATCTTTCATCCAGCCACTGACCTATGTGGATTGTGAGTCACGGGGAAACCAAAAGAATTGTCAACAGCTCTACGGGAAAAGGTAGTTGAACTGTATAACACAGGAAAGGGATACAAAAAGATATCCAAGGAATTGATAATCACAGTTTGAATGCTGCTGACTGGCATTAACAAAAGTATAGTCAGGGGCTCTGTAAAAACCAAACCACGGTCAGGTAGACCAACAAAAATTTCGGCCACAACTGCCAGGAAAATTGTTCGGGATGCAAAAAAACCCCCACAAATAACATCAGCTGAAATTCAGGACTCTCTGAAAACTAGCGGTGTGGCTGTTTCAAGATGCACAATAAGGAGGCACTTGAAGGAAAATGGGCTGCATGGTCAAGTCGCCAGAATAAAGCCATTACTGTGCAAATGCCACAAAGTATCTCGCTTACAATATGCCAAACAGCACAGAGACAAGCCTCAAAACTTCTGGAACAAGGTAATTTGGAGTGATGAGACCAAAATTTAACTTTTTGGCCACAACCATAAATGTTACATTTGGAGAGAGGTCAACAAGGGCTATGGTGAAAGGAACACCATTCCTACAGTAAAGCACAGAGGTGGATCGCAGATGTTTTGGGGAAGTGTGAGCTACAAAGGCACAGGAAACTTGGTAAAAGTTGAAGGAAAGATAAGTGCATCACGTTATCAGCAAATACTGGAGGAAAATATGCACTCATCAGCACGGAAGCTGCGCATGGGACGTACTTGGACGTTCCAACATGACAAAGATCCAAAACACAAGGCCAAGTCGATCAGTCATTGGCTACAGCAGAACAAAGTGAAGGTTCTGGAGTGGCCATTTCAGTCTCCTGACCTCAATATCATTGAGCCACTCTGGGGAGATCTCAAGCGCGCAGTTCATGCTAGACAACCCAGGAATTTACAGGAACTGGAGGCTTTTTGCCAAGAAGAATGGGCAGGTTTACCATCTGAGAAAATAAAGAACCTCATCCACAACTACCTTAAAAGACTTCAAGCTGTCATTGATGTTAGCGGGGGCAATACACGGTATTTAGAACTGGGGTATGTAACTTTTGATCAGGTTCATTTGGATGTTTTTGGTTGTCATTAAGATTTAAAAAGAGAAAACACAGTAGTTTGACAATAAATGGCTTCACCCAACCAATAACTATGAGTGGGGAAAAAGTTTTTTTGTTATCATTCATATTCTCTGAAACAAGGCCAAGAAAGCAAACATTCTGGCGGGGTATGTAAACTTTTGAGCACAACTGTATATAAGGGCTGTGTGATCAAGAAGAAGAGGGATGGACTCTGGGTCAGATGATAAGACCTCCACAATCACCCAACCTCAACCCAATGGAGATGGTTTGAGAGGAGTTGGACGCAGAGTGAAGACGAAGCAGCCAACAAGTGATCGGCACCTCTGGGAACTCCTTCATAACTGTTGGAAGCCATTCCAGGTGATGACCTGATGAAACTGCTTGAGAGAAAGCCAATGACGTGTAAAGCTGTCATCACAGTAACAGGGGGGTACTGTGAGAAATCTAAGGTTTAACACACATTCTGGTTTCTCACACGTTTCTTCCCTCCTCGTTTCCATATGTGTAACTTCGTGGCTTTGCTGCCTTCAGTCTGAATCTACATGTGCTCTATATGTGCACATTCCAATAAGAACAAGGAACAGGTGTGCCCAAACGTGTTACCGGTACTGTAGATGGCACAAGCCATTGAGCTCTGTGATTGGCTCTACCCGTCACATGAACCTTACTTGTGACATCACCGTAGCAGCCTGTAAATAAAAACTGGGGCAGCGGCAGAGCAGCAGCAATGGACCTGAAAAAGTTTTGGTACTTTTATTATTTTTCACTAGTCAAGGTCTATGGACATAAAACAAATTGAAACCAGTATACCCTTTAAGGCTATGTTCACACATGGTTTCTTTTGGCGTCAATTTTCTGCAGCAAAACCTGATCTTCAAGGGCATTTTGTTCAGGATTTTTCTTGCAGTTTTGGTGATTTTTTATGTGTTTTTTCAGCGTTTTTTTCACTGTCCTTCTGTCTCTTTTTATGCATGTACATAATATTCTGTGGAAAAAACAAAAACATTCTATTTTGGCATCAAAAGTGCTGAAACAAATTTTGGTGCGTTTTTTCACCACCCATTACTTCCTATGGGTGAAAAACCGCTGAAAGAAGTGACATGCTCTATTTTCCAAAAAAAAACATGCAAAGCACAAAATCCTGAACAAAAAAAAATATGGTGTGTGAACAGAGAATTCTGGTTTCTCATAGACTTTGCTGGTACTGCAAAAGGCAGCTGAAAGTTTGCATAAAAATCTGCATCAGAAACCGCTGAAAAGACCGTGATGTGTGAACATAGTCTAAAGGATCTGCTGTTTCTGTGCTGGAGTCAGATTGTACAGGACATACAGGTGCATCTCACAAAATTAGAATATCAGCAAAAAGTTAATTTATTTCGGTTCTTCAATACAAAAAGTGAAACTCATATTATATAGAGTCATTATAAACAGAGGGATCCATTTCACGTGTTTATTTCTGTTAATGTTGATGATTATGGCTTACAGCCAATGAAAACACAAAAGTCATTATCTCAGTAAATTAAAATAATTAACAAAAAACACCTGCAAAGGCTTCCTAAGCATTAAAAAAGGTCACTTAGTCTGTTTCAGTAGGCTCCACAATCATGGCGAAGACTGGTGACTTGACAGATGTCCAGAAGGCAGTCATTGACACTCCACAAGGAGGGTAAGCCACAAAAGGCCATTGCTAAAGAAGCTGGCTGTTCACAGAGTGCTGTATCCAAGCATATTAATGGAAAGTTGAGTGGAAGGAAAAAATGTGGTAGAAAAAGGTGCACAAGCAACCGGGATAAACGCAGCCTTGAAAGGATTGTTAAGAAAAGGCCAATCAAAAATTTGGGGGAGATTCACAAGGAGAGGACTGCTGCTGGAGTCATTGCTTCAAGAGCCACCACACACAGACGTATCCAGGACATGAGCTATAAGTGTTACATTCCTTGTGTCAAGCCACTCATGACCAATAGACAACACCAGAAGCATCTTACCTGGGCCAAGGAGAAAAAGACCTGGACTGTTGCTCAGTGGTCCAAGATGTTGTTTACAGATGAAAGTAAATTTTGCATTTCATTTGGAAATCAAGGTCCCAGAGTCTGGAGGAAGAGTGGAGAGGCCACAATCCAAGCTGCTGGAGGTCTAGTGTGAAGTTTCCACAATCAGTGATGGTTTGGGGAGCCATGTCATCTGCTGGTGTAGGTCCACTGTGTTTTATCAAGACCAAAGTCAGTGCAGCCGTCTACCAGGACATTTTAGAGCACTTCATGCTTCCCTCTGCCGACAAGCTTTTTGGAGATGGAAATGTCATTTTCCAGCAGGACTTGGCTCCTGTCCACACTGCCAAAAGTACCAATACCTGGTTTACACACAACAGTATCACTGTGCTTGATTGGCCAGCAAACTCGCCTGACCTTAACCCCATAGAGAATCTATGGGGTATTGTGAAGAGGAAGATGAGAGACACCAGACCCAACAATGCAGACGAGCTGAAGGCTGCTATCAAAGCAACCTGGGCTTCCATAACACCTCAGCAGTGCCACAGGCTGATCGCCTCCATGTCGCCTCCATGTCATTGATGCAGTAATTGATACAAAAGGAGCCCCGACCAAGTATTGAGTGCATTTACTGAACATACATTTCAGTAGGCCAACATTTCAGATTTTAAAAACATTTTTCAAGCTGTTGTTATAAAGTATTCTAATTTACTGAGATAATGACTTTTGTGTTTTCATTGGCTGTAAGCCATAATCATCAACATTAACAGAAATAAACACATGAAATAGATCACTCTGTGTGTAATGACTCTATATAATATATGAGTTTCACTTTTTGTATTGAAGAACTGAAATAAATTAACTTTTTGATGATATTCTAATTTAGTGAGCTGCACCTGTAGGTCTGGGCGGAGCGCCCCTCTATGGGTCAGGACTCATCAGCGACCATAACCCACAATACTAGGCTGGTGTTAATGTTATGGGTGATTGGTGTCCAGCCAGCACACATGGACGCGGCCTGTCGGATCATGCACATGGCGGAGCAGCAGCCGGATCCCCGGGCGATGTGCGGTGCTGATCCTCCCCGGCATTCCCTGAGCGGGTCTCCGCGCAGCACTGACGCCCCCATACAGCCCCATTATTGCTGCTGACTATGCTGACAGTGAGATCTCCCGTGTTCTCGCCCCTCCACGCTCTGCTGTGCTGATTCCCCGCACACACGCGGTTTCTAAGGCTACAGAGACGCTCTATCCCTCCACAGCGCGTGGTGCCGGTGACACACACGTGATCGACGGCGCCGGGACAGAAGACGCACAGGTCAGTCGTGTACATTACAGCTCTCGCCACAGACACAGAATACCGCGTCCTCTGACCGGGGACAACCCGACCTCGCAGCGGTTCACGTGTGACAGCTCCAAGAGAGGGCGCGGCCATGACAGCTCCTCAGCCTTGCACCCTAATTGGTGGACGGCTCAACTTTGGCTCCGCCTCTCCTGCCTTGCTATCCAATCCTTACCGCCTTGCTAGCCACTTCCTACCGCGATTGGTTCAAGCGCGCGAGCTCCTTTCCCCATCAACCAATCCCAACATTTGTTTAGGGGTTGAATGGGCGTACCCAGCCTTAGCCAATCCAGTTGTTTCATGAGGGCGTGGCTGAAGGGCACTATAGCGAGGGCGTAGCTTCTGGAGTCAACACTGTCAGTGACGTAAAGCTGCCGGTTCCTCCTCAGCAGGGGTGGGGTCAAGAGTCTCGGGCGTTGATTGGTCTTTAGAGAGCTCAATCAATATGATTGGCGTGACGGCTCGGCAGACTCATGGTAGAGGTGGGCGTGACTGGGACACTCAGGGTTCCGCCCATCTGGTCCGGCCGCGGGAGCGCGCTTTGGTTGTTACCGGTGGCGAGGAGGAGAGGATGTGGCGCGCGGAGGGGAAATGGCTGCCGAGAACAAGCCGGAAGGTAAAGAGCGCGGAACCGTACACTTTCTGTGGGGATGACTGTGCTTCCCGAGGCCGGGGGGATGTGGAAAGGGGGAGGGGATATGTGCGTGTGTGAGTTGAAGGAGACAGGCGGGTGTGAGAGGTGAGGAGCGAGGAGAGAGAGGCGGTTGGGAGGAGAAGGGGAGGGCTGTGTGTGAGGAGGCAGCGGCAGCAGCAGGAGGAGTGGGCACACTTTCCTGACACCGCTCCCCTCACACTTGGACACATTGAGGAGAAGGAGGCTGTCACCCCCCCATGATACTACAAGCACGGGGTCTCCAGCCCAGGCAGAGGGGGCTGCCCACACATTGGGGTGATAGCCTCCTGGGTCAGCCAGGGGTCAGCTCTTGGCATCCCTTCTTGTCCCTGTCCTCTTCAGGGGTCTCCCAGCACTGGGGGGAGACGGAGCCCACCGCCAGCATTCATTGGCTGCCTCCATCCCAGCATCGTCTTCCTCTTCTTTTTTCCTTGCGCCCCAAAACTTATTCCCAATTTTTGGACCCTTATCTACGACATTGCCTATAGTTACCCCTGAGTGTCTCGAAGAGCCCCGACTCCTTCCCTCCCCCAGTCTGTTATTTAGTCTCCTCGCCAGCCCCCTTCCCGTCTCCTCCATCTCCTCACCTGATTTACCTGCGCTCCTTGTCGGGCTTTTCTAACACGAGGGGAGGTGGGTCCCTGGCATGTTTCCTCGGCTGGTGCCTACAACTGGGGTATTGGCTCCTTGGACGACCACGGTCATCATCATCCTCACCATCGTCGCCACGTCGTCTCCTTCGTCATGTCGATGAATAACCTGCTGGAAGGACCTTTAAGCAACCAGAGTCGGCGGCAGACACCTGGAAAGTATGGTAAATGGTCACACACCTGCTCGATCAGGGCACGAGGATGATGGGGGTTGTATTGATCTGTTGTATGTGTGGGCTCTGCTAATAATCCATAGTCGCTCATCCCTGACAGGAGGGTGGGAGGGGGTGTCAGGGGCTTAGATCAGGGGCAGCAGTCTCCGATAATCCAGCAAACTTTCCACAAAATGAGCATCAAGTTTACTACACGCTGCAAAACAGCAGCACATGGCACCTCCAGACTGCTGTGATTTACTGTGGAATATTCCTGAGCTCCTGTGCTTCGGCCGGCGCTCCTCGTCTACAATCACATCCCATACTTATAAAATGACATTTTTTTTTCTTTACGTCGCAGTAAAGCGATCACCTGCCCCTCTGTATCATCTATAGGTGAGCACCCTTTATAGATAAACCAGCTCCCGTCCTCCCCGCGTTCCTTCAACCCTTCCTAGGCTTCTTTCTTTCATAGCATTTCATTGCGATTGCAACATTGTATCCAATATTTTGTAAATATGTAACGACCATTCAGAATGTGTCATGTTTAGCTTTTATTCTTTATGCCCTTTTTTTTTTTTTTGCCTGCAGCAATTTTTCTTTTTTTTTTTTCTTTTATTAGGGGTTACCTCGCCAGTTCGCCTTAATCTTATCCTCCATGTTTTTTGCTGATAAATAAAAAAAAAAAAAAAAAAAAAAAAAAAAGGGTTTCTAAAGAGCAAATCCAAAATAACAGATAATTCGATAAAGCATAGGTAACAATATATCTCAAATCCACAAGGGGGTAGTGATGCACTATCAAGACGCTTACACCATAGACATGCTGATTATGTGTACAACCCCCCCCCCCCTTCAACCCGCAAATGCTCTTTTTTTTTTTTTTTTTTTCTGGAAAAATGGCACATTTGCATTTTAACTTGAGATGCAGCAAAGTATATTTTAATTGGCGCCTTCAATTAATTCCCCTCCTCGCCATGTGATATAGTGAGGGCATGATCTCTTGTGGATGGGATCTCTCATTCTAGACTATCCTAGTTGATGATGCTGACGGTTGGGTAGGACTTGGGATTTAGTAGTAAAGTACTGAGCAATGTATCAGAAGGGAATTCTTGTTTTAATTTCATATATTTACATTTCACTTTTTTTTTGTTTTTTATTCTTATTTTTTTTGCCACTCATCCCCAGTTTGCTTAAGGACACGTTATGACGCACCTACCCCTTCTTGCATTCCTTCAGCTTGTGTAGTTATGTGAAATCGCAGTGGTAACACAGAGAATCTTTTATAAGCCATATCAGAATTCGTGCTAATTAATAAATAATTTAACATGCAGATTGAGGAATAAGTAGACTGTGTGGTGGTAAACAAGCCTGCGGACCAGGATTCAGGAGCCCGGACCTGAGCCCCGCGTAGCCTATCGAGTTTCGGAGTACTTTAACCTCCACTTTTGAGCTGAGCTTGTCAACAGCACTCTATACTTTTTCTTTTTACTTTTCTCCGATGAGCTCACTGCGTTTTGGTAAGCAAAGAGTTAAGATTCAGCTTTGCTACCTCTTTACGTCAGCGGGTGCTTCTTTACATGCCTGGGAAATAAATGAGGTGGTGACGACATAGGAAAGTAAAACAACCCGTCCGCTCGCTGGCAAAATAATTAATTATTTTTTTCTGTCGTTTGATATTTTTTGATGACACAGAATAAAATTGCACTTTTCCAAAAACGGAGATTTCTGTCACAAACTTACCTGGCTGATGTCATTCATGTTTTGGAGAAAGCATTGCTGTAACCGTCTCACCTAACCCCCCCTCCCTCCCTACTTTGCTGTCTGTCTGGCCCAGTGAATTTAATTCCTCTCCCTTACCCCCACCTAATAAGAGTAAATACCTGGAGACAGAATGGTGTGACGTGGCGCCGGCTGTATATATCCTCTGCATTGCATGGCGTAATGAGAAGACGCCATTGCTTGCATCCTATCGATACTACGGAGGCTTATAGGTCATTGTAAGAAACCATATATTTGGTTCCTTAGTAAATAGTCTGTGTTAGGTGTAGGGGTTCTCCAACCTGTGGCATATCAACTGTTGTAGAACTACAACTCCCAGCATTTCCACATAGTCTGCCTCTGTCAGGGCATGCTGGGAGTTGCAGTTTACTTTGTAGATTCAGCACCTTGTTCTTCATAGTGTGAGATTTTCCTGGTCGCTGTCCAAGGTGCTGAACGTAAACCAGGGAATCCCTTTCCTCAGTCATCAGCTGCCTTGTGTCAGTCCTACCAGCTCCACATTAATATCAATTATTTATCCATTGCTCTGTATCAGAACCATCAGCAGAGATAAATATCTACTTTAGCGTTTCGTTAATTACCTTTAAATGATGTCGTTTTATGAACGGATCAGAAAATGGCAAACCGGATTGTTTAATGCCGGGCAGACAGCTTGTCTCTCCTGCTGATTTGCTAAGCTTGACGTAGAGCCGAAGGGGGGAGGACTTGTGTCCATATTTTTGCATGTACGTGTGCTTTTTTTCGATTTTTGTTCTGCTCCGCAAAAAAAAAAAAAATGTTTCACCGCCTGTATGATCTGGGAACGTTGTATGTGCAAGTATAGCAATTGTGTTCTGTGTAGTTTAAGTGCAGATAAATGAAGGATTGCTTTGATAAATAACATTACCTTTTTTCTTCTCACCCTGACCTTTTCTAACAGCAGAGGTGGAGATGTTTGGTAGGTGTTTTAGGAAATTGATGTGGTGACTTTTTCCTGACCCCCTTTCTATTTTTTGTGAAAAATCTGTTAGTAGGTATCCTCCAAAATGCCATTGCTAATTTAAAGAAACACTTCAGGCAAATCAAATATACTGGGGAAGGTTTACCAAGACAATTGTGCCAAACAAATTCTGTACATTGCGTTCAACTAGTAATTCTGTGTTTCAGATACTTTCTATTCCATTTTTCAGCATTTTAAAAAGCGTCTAGAAAAAAAAATAGTCCTGCAAAGCGATATTGTGAAATGTGCGGAATTTATTAATGGGGTTGTCCAGAGGAAACAAGTTATCTCCTATCACCAAAATGGGTGAATGCTGGGCCCTCAATTGATCGGCAAAACATTGATTTTTGTTTTTTTATTCCCGATACAAAATGAAGCAACAGGTCAGATGCCCGACCACTGCTCAATTCCCTCCTTATGGGGCTGTCCGATAAATCGGGAGTGCAGCGCTCAGCAGCCCTATAGGGAACGAATGGGGCGGCAGTCAAACATGTGCAGTGCAGCTCCATTCTCATGGGTATAAAAGTTCCCCGTCCTGCTGATCCATGATGGTCCCAGCGGTCAGATCACCACCGATCAATAAGTTGTATGGATAAGTGATAACTTCTTTTCACTGGACAACCCCTTTAATGGCATTTTTTTTCTTTGGCCCAGTCAGTCAAGTGTTGCCCAAACAAAAATCAATGAACATTTCACGCAACCCCCTGATTTCTATAAGTGGTGATCCAAGGGCAAATTTGGGCTTGTTTGATTTCAGTATGCCCTTTCATTTTGTTCTAACGGATCATAAGTTTCTGCCAGAACTGTCCTGCAGCTTCTTATTCGCTGTTGAAAATGTATTTATGCACTTCTAAGCCAAGTGTACCCATGTATATGAGACGTCAGTCAAGTTGTTGGCCCAGTTATGGGTTTATTCGATATCTATCTATGGTGTATTGTCTAGCAAAATGCGCCAAATTTATCATACAGCATGCGACACTGATAAATTTGGCACAGTTTCTGCCTGTCTCGTCTAGTTTTATCCTGTCTGACTCCAGGACAGTATTAATAAATCTCCCTCACAGTGTTACGTCTAGTGCAAAGCCTGACGGAGCGGTGCATGAGAGATGTAAAAATAAAAAATTAAAAGGTTCTTGGCACTAGCAATGTTCGTGGACCCCAGCGCTAGGGACCCCCAGGAATAACTGTAGATTTATACAGTACTTGGCTTGTGGATGAGATTTGTTAAAATATCATTCTCTCAATGCAGAATTTTTCGTGAGAGATATATTGACCTGTGATCTGCAACATGTCAATTTTTAATGCATATTTTCCCTCTTTCGAATGTGAGGGCTGAAGTCCACATGTACAGCCCATGTGCCATGCTCTGGCCTCACTATACTAGGTATGGCTCATCAATTCTACATATGGGATGTGAACAGGTCACTGGTAAAATATTGGAGGGGAGATATGTGTCACTCAGGATGTTAGCCTTAGTGATATGAACCTGGAAAACGTTCCAGCATACTTATTGCTGAGAGCGGTTAATCAGCCATATTAAGGGCTGGGTCTTTGTGAACAACTGAAGAGTGGGTGGGAGGCCGTCCACCATATCTCCACCCCAGGGTGTGGTCCAGAAGGTAAATGTGGAGCCTTGGGACTCATCCAGTGTTTGGTGTATCTGGAGATGAGAGCTCCAGAGCTGTGTTCGTGTTAAAGAAAGCTGAACCGTGTTTTTGTTCCCCTGAGCGGGCGGATCCCCGCAGCCACACCAAGTGTACTGTCTATTTTGTTTTTCCCTTTATGCCAGAAGGGCCGTGTTTGTTTACCTAATTTTGAACTGGTTTATGCAGTACGGTTTTAATAAACCAGTTGAAAACTTAAACAGAAAGTGTTCCTGTGACTACCTCTTTAAGCAGGCGAGTGAGTCGATCTACCACAGGGGCTAAGCTATTGTCCCTTCTAATTAGCCACCTAAAGAGATTTTCCCACAAAATACAGAATATTTAATCCATTGTGCATGATAGGTGATTGGCAACGATATCACTATCACTGGTCCAAAATATTTATTGTTTTTTCCTGGGAAAACTCCCTTTAAAGGGATTATCTGAGCTAATCTAATTATATCTTTTAAGATCAATATCAGATCTAGAGATTCTGACACCCAGCGCTGCCACCGATCAGCTGTTATTGGCTTTGGTGGTGGCTGGTTGTATTCACTGACAGGAGCTGAAGAGTACAGTTCTTTTCACTGTGTAGGGGCCGCTGCAGATCAGCTCCTATTCTCTTGTAGTGAACAGCTGCTCAGTGGCATTATCGGACCACACTGGTTCTTGAAGATAAGGTCATCAGTACCATTAGCCCAGACAACACCTTCGAGGCTGTATGTTTAAAGGGATGAATGACATGAGGCCAAGAAAACTTCCTAGCCTTAGCTTTATATTTTGAGGCTCACATACCTATGGGATCAATGTTTGGGACTAGGTGATGCGTATGGGGGTTTACCAACTTTCCTCCGATGTTGGGAAGGATGAATGAGCTCCTTTACATGTCTCCAATGCAGAAAAATCTCTAAAATATCAGCTGGTATGGGGTTTACTATACTTTAATAGTTAAAGGGGTTGACCAGTACTGTACCCCCCTTGCTTAATCCCCTCATTGCCCCATATAAAATAAAAGCAATCGATTCTCACCTCCTGCCGAGGTGCCATTGCTGTGATGTCGGCACTGCTATTCTTGGCGGGTCACATATATACATACACTGTGCGCCACCACACTGCGATTAACTAATACATGACCTCCACTGGTTTACCGATCGGCCACAGCTCCTCACTATTCTGTCAGCTTGGATGTCCGATCTGACGACATGGCAAAGGCTGCAGTCGATCAGTGATCATGTGACCCGCTGGAATGATTGAGAATCATTTTTTATTATTTTATATGAGGCCCTGGAGTGATTGAGCGGGGGTTGACCATTAATGGAATTAGATTTTAAGTACATTTTACTATAGGAAGAGCTGAACCATGTGTAATATTGACCTGTTCACTTTTGGGTTCTCTGTATATTGTCTTATTGCTCAAGAATTCTTTACCTTGTCTTAAAGGGTTTAACAAATGCAGGATTTTGTGAGCTCCGCATCATTGCTCCTTAGATCTAAGTCCCTAAAGTTTTTGACCTAAAGTTGACAGGTTATTAAAGTCCAGCTCAGCTCAGTGAGAGAAGTCCATGATGCAGGGGCTCTCCACTTATCCAATTGAGGACCAGTATGTCTCTTGGCTGATATCTGGGGACAATAGATTGTATTGAGTAGATTGTATGAGAGTAGCAGCAGCTTGGTCTCACGTCTTCTATATGTAATATATCTTTATAATTAGAGCTCCTATTTACCGGCCAGATAGTGCAGAACTGAGAGAAGCCTCCTTTGTTGGGTTCTGTCTTTTGGCTTTTGCAGGTCCTAGAATATATATTTTTTTTATTGTAGAGAAAATAATTACCTTGAAAAAAATGTGGGGGAAATAAATCCCTTTGTGCTATTGCCATGCATCATCAGAAAGGTCATGCTGCTTTGTGCGTTATAGACTAGAGTAATTATGCAATTATCTTGTTGAACGCTGGATAATATGCCAAAATGGCAGATATTGTGAAGGTTTGCCGTTGAGGAAGGTGATAGCTTTCAAAGAGAAGATTCCGTGAGAGAAGAGTTTTTACCAGAAGGGATTGTTATCAATTTATTATTTGAGAAAATTTGCAACAGAAAGCATGAAAAAGTCTTTGTGTTTTAGAGGTAAATAACTAAATATAGTGGTTTTTAGTTTAGTCATGCCAGGTATAAGAACGAGAGAGTGGGCCGGTTGTCTCTATCCTGTGTTTGGGGGTAAACACACTATTTTGCACCTTTTACATGTAGATTAACAAAAAAATATGAAGCACCTTTGCTTGTGGAAGTGGATGGAGGGCCTTCCATTCACAGAGGTTGGAAGACACCCTTCTTTTGTAGATGTATATTGCTCCCACCTGGAAGACTGTGATCACTCGGAGCCACAAATACGGGACATCCATTGATTAAAGAGGTTGTCCACTACTTTTATATTGATGGCCTATATTTAGGATAGGTCATCAATAATATCTGATCGACCGGGGTCCGACACTCTGCACCCCCCGCCGATCAGCTGAAATCGGTGTCGGCGGCCGGAAGTACTTACGGAGCTTCTCCGTCTACTTGTAGTGGCCGGGGCTTGGTACTGCACATTTGCCGCCTATTCAAATCAGTATGAGGCGGAAGTGCAGTACCCTGCGGCAGCCACTACAAGTAGGCGGAGCAACTCCGCAAGTAAGCACTTCCGGCCGCCAACACCGATATCAGCTGATTGGCTGATCAGACATTGATGACCAACACTAAGGATAGGCCATCAATGTAAAAGTAGTGGACAACCTCTTTAACAGATGATCCGGAGACCTTTTTAAAGGGACTACTTTACAAATGATGACCTATCCTTAAAGGTCTGACACCTCAACCCCCCCCCCCCTTCCAGCTGAATTCGGCTCCGAATGCGGCTGGATGTAAGTGACCACAGTTAGTCGGCGATGTCGAGTAATGCACTTCTCTCCTATCTAAGTCAATAGGTGATAGGTCATCAGTAGTGATGAGCGAGCATGCTCGGTACTCGGGTCCCCGTCCTGCATGTTTGGCGCTATTTAGAGCACCAATCATGCAGGGATTGTCTGCTACTCACTGTAATGTCACAGCCATGGTGGTTGTGGCATTACAGTGATTGCCCAAATCGATGGGAACAGTGCTCACAATGAAACATGAAAAACCGGCAATTCAGCAGCGGCATACACCGGTACCCGACAATTTAGAACAGAAAGAATAGAGCATCACACATAGATTAGATAGATAGAAACATGTCAGTCACATATATAAGAAGTACAGTGATAGTGTTGGTTACTGTACTTGTCATTTAGTGTTAAAATAAAGGATTTCTTAAAAAAAAAAAAAAATTGGGATGGGGTTCCCCGTAATTTTAGTCTCTAGCGGAGGTTAAGCAGACGGCTGGGGCAGATGTTTGAAGCCTGGGAAGGGGGTAATACCCACCGAGCTTCCCAGGCTACTAATATCAGCCCCCAGCTGAATACCTAGCCTTTACTAGCTATTAAAATGGGGGACCAAAAAAAAAATTATGTGGGGTCCCCCCTATTTTAATAGCTAGCAAAGGCTAGGCAGACAGCTCGGGGATAATATTAATAGACAAGGAAGGGTGCCATGAATATTGGCCCCCTCCCAGGCTAGAAACACCAGCCGTCAGCCGTCCCAGAAATGGCGCATCCATAGGATGTGCCAATTCTGGCACTTAGCCTCACTCTTCCCACTGCCCTGTAGCGGTGGCAGTGGGGTAATAGGGTTGGGGTTGATGTCAGCTTATAATGCCAGCTGACATCAAGCCCAGGTTAGTAATGGAGAGGCGTCTATAAGACACCCCCATTACTAACCCCATAGTGAAAGTTAAAAAAACACAAACACCCAGAATAAAGTCCCTTAATTGAATTGAAGACACAGTACTTGAATGTTCTAAATTAAACTCTACTTACAGTCCACTCCCATTCCAGCTGAAGCCAACGATCTCCTGCAATAAAAGTAAAATAATAAACCAACCTCATCCTTACCTTTCCATGGTTCCCAGGATGGCTTCAGCTCTGCTACATTGACATGACAGGCTGGATCGTAGCAGATTGCTGCCATCCAGCTTGCCATGCCGCAGACACTGAGAAGCTCCTCCGTGTCTGGCTGTGACGGCATCCAGATGAGCCGAGTTCATGTCCAATGAACTCAGCTCACCTCATGCACGTCACTGACAGCGTGGGAGAATTCTCCTGCGCGTGCGGTGCCGGAAAATGACGTCACCGCTTGAGCAGGAGAATTCTCCCACGCTGGGATGGCATTGAGATGGCAGGCTGGATGGTAGCAGAACGCTGCCATCCTTCAGAGACACTGCGGAGCGCAGGCATGCTTGCGCTCCGCAGTGTCTCTGAAGGAAGACAAGCTGGATGACAGCGTTCTGCTGCGATCCAGCCTGCCATCTCAATGCCATCCCAGCGTGGGAGATTTCTCCTGCTCAAGCGGTGACGTCATTTGCCAGCACCGCTTCAGCAGGAGAATTCTCCCACGCTGTCAGTGACGTGCATGAGGTGAGCTGAGTTCATTGGACATGAACTCGGCTCATCTGGATGCCGTCACATCCAGACACTGAGGAGCTTCTCAGTGTCTGCGGGATGTCAAGCTGGATGGCAGCGTTCTGCTGCGATCCAGCCTGTCATGTGAATGTAGCAGAGCTGGAGCTGTCCTGGGAACCATGGAAAGGTAAGGATGAGGTTGCTTTATTATTTTACTTTTATTGCAGGAGATCATTGGCTTCAGCTGGAATGGGCGATACGGTAAGTAGAGTTTAATTTAGAACATTAAAGAATTGTGTCTTTATTTCAATTAAAGGATTTTATTCTGGGTGTTTGTGTTTTTTTTTTAACTTTCACTATGGGGTTAGTAATGGGGGTGTCTTATAGACGCCTCTCCTTTACTAACCTGGGTTTGATGTCAGCTGGCATTATAAGCTGACATCAACCCCAACCCTATTACCCCACTGCCACCCCTACAGGGCAGTGGGAAGAGCGAGGCTAAGTGCCAGAATTGGCGCATCCTATGGATGCGCCATTTCTGGGGCGGCTGACGGCTGGTGTTTCTAGCCTGGGAGGGGGCCAATATTCATGGCACCCTTCCTGGGCTATTAATATCAGCCCCCAGCTGTCTGCCTAGCCTTTGCTAACTATTAAAATAGGGGGGACCCCATGTCATTTTTTTGGGGGGTTCCCCATTTTAATAGCTAGTAAAGGCTAGGTATTCAGCTGGGGGCTGATATTAGTAGCCTGGGAAGCTCCGTGGGTATTACCCCCTTCCCAGGCTTCAAACATCTGCCCCAGCCGTCTGCTTAACCTCCGCTAGAGACTAAAATTACGGGGAACCCCACAACAATTTTTTTTTTTTTTTTAAAAATCCTTTATTTTAACACTAAATGACAAGTACAGTAACCAACACTGTCACTGTACTTATTATATATGTGACTGACGTGTTTCTATCTAATCTATGTGTGATGCTCTATTCTTTCTGTTCTAAATTGTCGGGTACCGGTGTATGCCGCTGATGAATTGCCGGCCGGCTTTTTTAAAGAGACGGATGCATGAAAATCGAAGGGCACTAGTGTGTTCCAAGTGCCCTGCTATGTTTTTCATGCACTCTTCTATATACCCTGCCTGTCTGTCTGCCTATATATTCTGCCTGCCTGACGTTTAACTGAGCCCTGTTCCCATCGATTTGGGCAATTTTTGACCTTCTGCAGACCACCAGGGGGGACTGCCAGAAAAATGCTCGAGTTTCCCATAGACTTACATTGGGCTTGTTGCTCGGGTCGAGCACCCGAGTATTCCAATGTGCTCGGCCCGAGCTTCGAGCACCCGAGCATTTTAGTGCTCGCTCATCACTAGTCATCAGTTGACAAGTCCCGGACAATCCCTTTAACAGAAAAAAGTGATTGTCCAAAATTAAGAACCCCTTTCAGTATTTATCAGAAGAAATGCCTGCGGACATCCGGAAGGAAAAAGTCATGCATGTCACTACAAACACTAGCATGGCACCGACTGCTTCAGAACTCTTTACTCTTAGCTCCATGGTAACGGCCGCCAGTCTCTACTCGGTCATTTGATGTAGCTCGTGGACATCCATTGCCTTTACAGCTGAGCTCAGAAATGCAGCGTGGAAGTCTCTGAGGATAGAAAAACTTACAAAAAAAAAAAAGACTTGTGGATGACAAAGATCATTTTTGATTTGGTGTGGTGCGCAGTAAAATTTTATGATCCATGTTAGCTCCTTGGGGAATATAAAGTGCAGAGAGCATGAAGAAAGCCATAAAATTATCAGGGATTTCATATTGTTTGTAATTAATGTGGGGTCTCTACGGTTTCTCCTGGCTGCCTGAGATATCCTGGCTAAATAAAAGTACAACTTGGGTTATTTTTAGATGTAAATATCTGCCTGCAAACAGAATGATTTCTGTGTGTGCGTGTGATGTGCGGACCTGCGCTCTGCAAATCAATTTAGCCTCGGAGTTAATCTGGGAGACTGTCATTTACTGTCCAACTTCTGTGTTTTTGTAAGCCTCCAGTTTAGCCGTAATTGCATTCCTGGTCGTGAGGCTTTTTCTTAAAAACTTTATATATTTTTTTAAAGAATCTGTAGACTTTTATGTCCTGCTCCGTACACCTGCCAATGATCACTTTTCATCATTTTCAGGTTAAATCAAAATGTGACTTCATAAGTTTATCTGAGGTTGATCTTGAGTTGCTAATGTCCTTTTCTCCAGTCGCAGCCAAAGCTGCACTAGAATTGATGTTGCCGAGTTTGAAGGATGAAAGCCGTAAATCTTGCCCTTACCCCTGGTTACTGTTTGGCTGCCCTTGAATCGTTGTAGCTCCTAATTTTACAGTATGGATGGATAGGATCTCGAGCAATAGCTCCCTGGCCGGTCACGTCTCTACAGCCTAGGAGCCATCCTCCACTGCTGCAAATTTCTTTTAGCGCCCATACCTTTTACATGGTAGCATTATGAGGGTGCAGGCTGTAGAAAGCGCCTCTGTGAGGTCAGCGCTGCGTGGGTGGCATGGGATAAGAATCATGGGAAACTTACAAAAACTTAAAACCGGGTAAGAAAATGGAATTGACCACATCACTATAGTTAATTTATTTTTTATTATGGATTTAGCTTGCCGAAATCTGAGATGGGAGATACACTTTAAACCTTCAGAACGTTTTTTTTTAAGTAGGTATGGTTGGAAAATGGATGTTCTTTTCTCCCACCCAACCTTTTGTATGGTCAAAGGAAGGCACTTATTTACTTCTAGGGTCAAAAAAGGACATTTATGGAGCCCAGAGGGCACAAGTGGATGTAGGATAAAGTGCATGCAGTCCTTCTTTTGGGGGTGTGGTGATAGTAAAGTGAGCATGATCAGGGCCTGGATTTGGTTGGATTGACTCAATGATCAGGTCTTAAAAATAGAATTGGAGATTTCTATTAGACCGTAAGACGTGCATGATAATGATATCGAGATACTGATAACTAGATGAAGGATGGCTGGATATTATTGCTGCTTGTGACTACGACTGCAACTTTTCTATCATTTCTGTTCTAATCCCTCAGTATAGAGCATGTTCAGTTTGTGGCAGTGTTTAGAAACCTTGAAATCAGGTCTGTCCAGGAGGATATCTGGTGTTGGTTTTATGTAACCTCCATATGGACTTTGTCTGAGGCCCCCAATGCCAGAGATTTAATGTCCATGACCATTGTTGGTCCATAGAACAAGTGTTATGACTTTGAGGATGAGACCATACGTCTTACAGTTGCTCGGAGGTGTCACTTTAATTATGTCTCTCATTTGCAGTTTTCCCTTCGCCACTTATTGTATATTTAATTAAGTGCAATAGGACAAATAAAACCCAGAGTATCCTCCATTACTAAGTACCCACAGCGTGAGCAACAAGGGAAATTATGACTCCCAATGTATAACGGGGTTTATTAAAAGACTTAATCAACATAAATGTCCCATTAAAAAATGTAATCAAAACCATTATATTTGTATTTCAGGCATTTTCTGGGAATTGTGTTATTTTGCCCTTTTTTTTTCTTTCCAGACAAGCACTTTTGATGATTTAAGTCTCTAAATCTGAAGTGTTGGAGTAGCTTGTGTAGTTAAGATACAGACCGCGTTCTTCTGCATGGTATAATGGGCGGCAGGGGGCTATACGCTATTCCATTTACTTAGTTCCTTTATATGCATGTAGCATGTATGTTGGAAACATGGCTGCTGTCCTGACTGCTGCCTGGGTGTCTGCTGCCAGTAGATTTTAGGAAAGTGAAGCTTTGGTCATGAGTATTGTATGGAATTGCATTGTGATCACTAGTGTTGAGCGAGTATGTTCTGTTAACCCTTTCGCCGAGTATGCTCGGGCCGAGCTCCGAGTATTTACAGCTGTTCGGTGATATGGTTGAATCGCTCCCGTGTGCATGATTTGCCACTGTTTGACAGTTTTATTACATGGGAGGAATGTATAAGAAATAGACATTCCTCACATGTTTTAAAACTGTCAAACAGTCGCAAATCATGCACACGGGAGCGATTTAACCTTATCACCGAGCAGCTATTAATACTCTGAGCTCGGCCCGAGCATACTCGGCGAAAGGGTTAACAAAACATACTCGCTCAACACTAGTGATCACTTGTTACTGTGTGCAATGGTAAGTGACTTATTGACGGGATTCTACTAACCAATATTATATCAGCTCTCTACAAGATATATAATGAATGTATAATCTGGTGGTCTGGCTACTGAGGGGCCCACCAATCTTCAGAATGGGTGCCTAAAGTCCCCTGTGTAAATCTTTTTTTGTAGACCATGATTGCCGGATAGATCAGTGGTCGTAGACTCCTGGATCCTGCATTTATTACCTGTCCTGCGTGTAAGTGATATGTTTATCAGACAACCCCTTTAAATAACTGTGATTCGGGATACAAGAGCAGCATATAGCGACCGGTATACTGTGTATGGACAGCTCACGAGCTGCTCCGCCCACAGTTACTGCAGTGTTAGAGCAGAGGAAACAGACAGTAATTATAACTACACCATGATAATGAGAAATTGCTCCTAATGGGATTCCCTAAAATGTAAACTCCTCCTCCAAGGGGTAAGCTTCTGTACTGTACTCGGCTGTTTCCATCTGTCAGAGGCTCTGAGCAGATAGGACATATGCTCAACACCCCTCCAAAACTCCTCCTAGCAGCGTTTCATCCATTGGTGATAAATGCTTCTGGATGGAATATCTTTGCAAAAAGAGATTGTCCTAAAAAAAACCCCATAATTTATTCACTAGTCCACGTGATAGATAAGTGTGCAATTGCTTGGCATCTGGCTACTGAGGTCCTCACCAATACGAAGATCAGGGGCTGAAGTACTCCTATGTGAATGGGCATCTGCGCTGACGGAATAGTGAAGCCTGCCTCCGACCAGCGAACGCTGATTAGCTGCATGTCACATGACTGTTGTGCGATGGCGATCAATATCAGAAGAGCGGCATCAGACAATAAGGTGAGTATGTGATATATATGTTTTTTCTTTTATTAGAGGCCCTTTTAAACTGTTGCAGAATTACATCTTTCTCGGCCATACACAAAGCTGTATGACATTTCTGTTTATTGTGTCCGTCTCCTGTGTGGTGTATTCCATTTAGTGCTGTATTACAGAGGTAAGCATTGCTTGTAGGGGCGAATATGATGCCCCACGGTAGGGTGGTAAGGAATCCATGTACAACGTAAGCACTTGGATGCTGGATTATTAGGTGGCATTGCGTCTTCACATAGTAGTAGACCATAGTCCAGCCTTTTTTTGAGGTCCCCTTTCATCAGATAATTGTTACACTGTCTTATCATTGGGCGATCTCCTCGTGTAGTACATAACCTGCTTCATCATTATCGATACCCTGAAAGCGGCCTCTTAACATCCCCCTGTGTGTGTTATGTGTAAACTGTTCATCCCTTTTTGCTTTCTCTCATTAGATGATCATGGAAACAGCAACGGCAGTCATGTAAAGATCTTTCTACCCAAGAAGCTGCTCGAATGTCTACCAAAATGTTCAAGCTTACCAAAAGAAAGGCATCGTTGGAACACTAACGAGGTATTTCCCGTCATTCCTTTATGGAATGGTTAATGTTCTACTATAGTTTTACTGTGTATCTGGTGTCTGCGAGGACTGTCTGGAGTTGGGTTGAAGGTTGTGGTTCTAGCATGTTGAAGGTCAGTTTGGTGGTTACTACTGTGAAGAAAGACCAACAAAATATATTAATTATCTGACGTCTTAGCTACAGATCAGTGAAACAAAAAAAAATCTTATCAAAAGCGCTGTTTAGGTGATAATCCAGTGCACAAACCTCTGGGAAGTCCCATTTGTGTGACACGTTGCAATGGAGAAAATCATTGAGCATTTGTAAAACTGATACATGACTTAAGAAACGTCCAGGGAAATGGCTGTGAATCCCGGAGCCTTGACCTGGAAAAGTCGGAGCAATTGTATATGATGACTTTCCTCCATGTAAAGGACACCAAGTCTCCATGGTGTAACAGGCACGTCATGTGTTGCTTGTCCTGAAACTTTTTCATCCTTGGAAATTTCTTTCTATGTTATTGTGGGCTGTCGCCTAATAAGATGTACCACAATATGGCTGATGAGATTGATGCTTTCTATTATTGCAGGTGATTTTTTTTTTTTTTTTCTGTAATGTCGTAATTATTGGTTACGATATTTTAACTTTTTTTGGGTGATGGAGATAGACCACAATTATTCACTTAATGGTTATATATACAGAGTTATTCATATTTCTTTTTAGATCACGATTTTTTTAAATAAAATCATAGCATAATTCATATTAAATCTACTTTGTACAGCATTCATTAAATTGGTGATTAAAAGTCAGGTAGTTGTGCTGAACTACTTTTTTTTTTTTTGAGCGAATGAAGCTGAAGGCTTAGGCTGTGTTCACACATCATGTTTTTTTTTCACATTTTTTTTATGCAAGTTTTCAGCTGCGTTTGACAGTACCAGCAAAGTTTGGTAATCCTGAAATCTCATGCACACGTTTTTTTGGTTCAGGATTTTGTGCTTTGCATGTTTTTTTTGCAAAATAGAGCACGTCACTTCTTTCAGCGTTTTTTCACCCATTGGAAGTAATGGGTGGTGAAAAAAATGCACCAAAAATGCAGATTTCAGGTTTTTTAGTGTTTTTTTTTGTGCCGAAACAAGAATGAGATATTTTTTTTCCACTGAACTTTATGTACATGCATAAAAAAGACAAAAGAACAGTGAAAAAGTGCACCAAAAAAGCAAGAAAAATCCAGAACAACCTCCTGGCAAGAGATCAGGTTTTGCTGCAGAAAAAAAAACGCTGAAAAACATGTGTGAACATAGCCTTAGTCCATATTGTCATATGTATCTGAAGTTTTTTTTTCACCTATCTTCCCTTTCATTACATGGCTGTATTGTGTGTTTTTTCATTTGTCATTCTTCCTTCATACTTCCGTTCTATTTTGCTCCTTGAGAATATGTGTCAGTAGCAGCAGTGCTCTCATGACTGTGCGATCTTGGCCCGTATAGGACTATACGCCCTGAGAACATCCCTGTGAACCTTTCTATCTGCTGTAATTTCATATAATAGTTTGCTCTCGTGATCCTTTGACATATGGGTTAAGTTCCTTTTCAGTCAGAACCTATTAAATGTTGGAAGCTAGTGCATCTCTCAGCTGATAAGTGGTTTTAAAAATGCACAGTCTCCGCAAACACCCAATTGCTGCGGCAGCACATCTCCAGCAGTCATGATGGCAAGGGCACTAAAATATTTAGAGGACTACAAGCTTTTCTTTTTTTTTTTTTTTTTTCCCAACACAGACATTTGACTTTTTGTTACAACCTCATAAAATGGTTCAAAAATGAAGATTGTTTTACACTAATAAATGACCATAATACAATTGTCTACATCTCCCGCTCTCATAATCACGACTTGTGGTTTTGGGGTTGACTGTTCGTATTCATGTTTGTGCTTTTGGCATCTGTCCTGACTTGTCTGTTTTAGTCAATGCTTTCAGAATGCAGAATTCTGCCTTGTGCTATTCCTATGTTATTCCTCCTGGAAATGCCTAAATGATTTGACAACTATGTACTGCTATTCCCCAGGTCAGCGGGCTCTGTATTCTTGCATCACCTAGCCTTGAATTAGTAGTGTCAGAGTTTAAAGGGATTGGAGGATCCTATGTAGCAAATTTTATAGAATACCTTATGATAAAGAAAGCCAGACGAAATGCTGCGCCTTCAGATAGGAATTCACATGGGAATATTTTTGGGAAGTTGTGAAACTTTAGTCCTCCAGCCCATAGGAGTAGCTTCTCGGGGGTGGAGTTGCAGCCTTACCAATAGGGGGCTCCTGTGCTCCCAACACTCTTTTATAGGTCTTCTGTCCATACGTGACTATTGAGACAAACCCTATAAACTTTCATAACTTTGTAACTGACTAAAGCTGCCAGAAGAAGTAAATCCTTCCCACAACTTCGACCTCCTTTTAGAAAGAGTAGAGACACAACATTGCTTCCATTTAACTTGCTAATGTATTTCCGAGGACTGTGGTTAAGAAGGCAGAGAAGCAGATGAACATTTTGTATCGAATGACTTTTCATCCTCCACACCCCCCCATACGTTTTTGTTTTTTTTAAATAATTGCCTGTCTTTCATATAGTCCGATAAGCAAGTGCTTTATTGCAAAGGATATCGCCCAATAAAGCGTTGATCGGGGTCCTCACGTGATCGCCATTCTAGCGTATTTACAATAAGATCACCAGCATGATAAATTATTTAGTGGCAGATTAATTTTGGAAGCCATGATTTTGATAATGTGCTTGCATGCCTCATTTGCCAGAAAAATTGCAAAATTTGATTTAACATCTAAAGAGCGATTCCTCCAGTCTCGTTGCTGTAAGAAGAGCATATTTTCTCGCCAATGTCATGGACTAAATTGTCTAATTTAAATCAATGACTTTTCACAATTTCCCCCCCCCCTCCCCCTCCCCTTCCCCTGCACAATCCTCTCCACTATAAACCTTTAGGGAGCCGGAGACGTCTTGCTTACAGGAATCTGGGTCAGGTTTATGGACCTGAAACAAAAGATATGGGCTCTGATTTCAATCTTAAATATCCTCCATGCATGGAGGGGCGTACGGCCTCGGCTGCCATGGCAGGACAGACATTATCTTGCCTCCTTTAATGGTCTGCTCTGTCTCTCTAGCGCTTGCTTTCCTATTGACACTATTGGAAGTACTCTATTCCGCTTTTGGGATATAAAATGTTCGTTCTCTGATTTGCAATTGGTTCCTATTGGTAATACCATTGTGGTTACATGCCAACATGCCAGGAAGGGGACGTATAGTTTCAGAGAGGATCTGACATGTCTCTTCTGGTAAATGCCTAGATATCCAATGAAATAACAAATTTGGATCATCCTTTCTGTGCAGTGGGTTCCTCTGGTTGGTATTACTGGAAATGTAGGAATTCATGGTCTACGAGGTGTCGCCATTCTTCTTGTCAAAAAAGGTATGTTCGCCTACTTGGTGCCAACAGTGTAAAAGGTGCAATCATGTGGGACAATCTGTCTGTTAAAAAGCTTCAATCAACCATGTACAAGTAGATTGATGCTCCTTTACTGGTTTACACAGGCCAACGAATTACTGATGGGGACAGAACAATTGTTGTTATGATCATCCGTATCATGTTTTCGGCAGCACATCCCCCATGTACATTCCAGACTACCGGCCTGTCTGCCCAGGCCGGCAATCACCCGACAAATAAGCAAAATACTCGGTTGAGTGTCCTGGGATTTTTGGTGGAATAAATAGCATCGTTCTCAGAAAAAAATCGCCCCCTATAAAGTCAGAGGACCATATGAATCTGACCGAGAACAGACCACAATGCACAGACTGGACGGTTGGTCTCCTGACCCGGGTGTGACTGCTGCATCAAAATATATTAAGCTGTCACACTCTGGTTGAGAGACACGACTGCAAGTCAATGCATTGTGGTCTGATTTTATACGGTCATCTTACTGTGCCCTAAGGCTGATATGCTGCCGATAACGGGATGTTCTGTAGACACAGAAGGATGGTAGTAGCGATTGTTCTGTGTGCATAGGATATTCTTCAGGCTGTCTATCCTGACCTGTAAATTACTGCCAGTGGGTTGGGTATAGGTGATTGTTTAACGCCCTGGATCGGCTCATGTAAAGCAGCCTCACTGTTCAACAGATGTGTTCGGAAATGCTGGATTTCAGCTTGCCTGATATTTTTCGGTGTTGTGAGGTCTGGTAGCCACTTATCCCATTCCCCTTTGTAATAAACCTGGCCCCTCATCTGAGATCTGAGCAAGCAATATGGCACTGGATCCGCTAAACACTTTAGAAATAAGCCTCTGTTTACACCACATTTGATGAACACAGATGACCTATAGGCTCCCCTCTTATAACTCCAGATATAGTTCTAGGGCTCCATTATCCATTCCAGTTGCCTGTTATACCCAATACAACAAGAAAACACTTATGCGGGTAAATTAACATCCTATAATACAGATACTTAAAGTACAAATTACCAATATTACACAACTTTAAAATAAGATGGTAGTAAATAGTAGTAGTAAATGGTAGTAAATAGTATCTCTAAATACACAATCTCTTATTGTAGAAAACTGATCATACAAAAATGTTTAAAAAAAACACACAAGGGCATGATTAAATAGAATGGAGGCACGGGAGCAGACTTTTCAGTATCACCCAGAATACAATCATGAGTATATACAATGTAAAAAACAAACTATTAAGCAAAAAGAGAGGACAGAAAATGTCACACAGTGTAAGGAGGCCAAATTGGCGATCACATAGGAATAAAGCTACATATATTGACCCGAGTTCACGTTATTGCAGACTAAATGCTCATTCCAATGTGCGTTTCGCGATGTGCTTCCTCAGGTAGTCAATTATTTTTTGTTTCCTCCTCCTTTTGGCCTGGATCTGCCTGTATGCTTCTTATAGATAGTGTTTCTAGCATTATTTACGATCACTATCCATGCCAGTACATATGTTAGGTGGTTATTTTGTTCTGGAAGACGAGAGCCACAGGTTATTACTTGATGAAAGGTGCCCATGGACAATATGCGGTTAATATCTGTCGGTCATAGATCCAATTTACCAAGATTATAAGCTTTTGTGTTCATTTAAGAATTAGTCCTAATTGGCTTTTCATCTATTCAAAGTAGATTTGCAAGACGGACAGAGGATTATAGGAAAATGTAATCTACTTTTTATTTTCTCTTTATGGTGAGGAATGCCAGATGTTTTCAATAAACACAGATGTGTTTTCTGCTCTCACTTGATCCTGTTAACTGTAATAAAAAAAATGAAAAAAAATTATAAAATATATTATCTATCTATCTATATTTATATTATATATATATATGTGTGTTTGGAATCAGAAAATTTCTTCTGATCTTGTGCTTTTCCATAAGACATCTGGAGGCAGCGGGAGTCCTACCCCATTGATTTGTCTTTGGTAGGAGTAGGAGACCAGAAACTTTAAGCTCAGCTTCCTCAGTCGCACAATCAACTTTAGGGGTAGTGGATCTTTAAATTGTTAAAGGCTCTAACCTCCTGCATTGTAACTTCTTGGTAAGAAGTCTGCTTGCTTCTGATTACATATATTGATTTAGTGTGGCATATGATACCTGATAATCCAGCAACTGCCGGAATAAAATGGGATTTCATAATATTAGAAGCGGACCCATGTTCTGGTGAAAGCTTTGTAGAGGTTGGAGTTGTCCCTTTAATATGTTGCGTATGATGGAGATAACATATGCTTCTGGATGAAGCGTTTGGAGTCGCTCTGTACTATTGTCATCATGTGAACATGGAGCGAACCGGTTGCTTAGTGACAGACAGTACAAAGTAACAAATTCCAATTTGTCCTTTATCTTCCCTTTTTTTTTCTTCAGGGGGGAAATGTCAAGGTTACAGTAAAACAAGTGGCTGATGATCTGGTAACAATAGGCAATTATTTCTAAATGAGCTTCACCTTGATTCTATCAAGTCTCCAGTGAGTGTCATTGAAAGGCTTTATTTTCCTCCTATGAACCCTCCTCCTGTTTTCAGCGTTATGACGTGTTTGTACAATATGTCGGGACTAATTTTTAGCATTTGGAATAGTTATTAGCTTGTATTATAGGAATCGTCCAGGAGTACAAAAACATTGATACTTTATTCCAGAAATGGCACCACCATACTTGTTCAGAGGATGAGTCTGGTCATAGACAACCCATAAGTGAATATCTACCCCTGAACACTGTTTTGATATTTTAATTGATGTAATAATCTGTGCAAATAAAATATATTTTAGGAAAGGTCAGATGTTTGTTTTCTTTCGAATGCAGATCCCATATGTAGAAATAGTATCATTTTTTAAATTCTGGTGGTTTGCATTAAGGGGAGTATACAGAAGACCTTTCACTTAATTTTTTTTTTTGTTAAATGGATTATCCCCTTCCTGTGGGTGGGTGCCGCTAAACTGATTGTGGAACAGCTTTTACTCTTCTTCTGTGCCCCTCCGTTGCAAAGTTATGCCCCCAGAAATAAAAATGCAAGTTTTCCCCAGGGCTGTGGAGTCGGGAGTCTGTGTCCATTTTGGTGGAGTCAGTCGGTATAAAATGGACCGACTCCGACTCCTAAAATATATAATAAATTGGGTACAGTAGTTCAATGCAGTTTTTGGGGAATATTTTTTTCATAAGAATTTGGGAAAGTTATGAAATGTTCTATAAATGTCTGTCCTATTCCTGATCTAAGGGTCTAGACTTTCAGCTGAGATGAATCTGTGCTACAGTAAATTTATCACTTAAACATGAGCCAAGTATGAGGGAGTCGGAGTTGGAGTCGGTGTCATGGAAATTTCTGAGTCGGAGGTTTGGCTTATCGACTCCACAGCCCTGGTTTTCCCTACAACTAACCCGAGTGGATGCCACAGAACTGGGCGCAGCCTTGTTTTATTTGGCCAGCATCAGATGAGAAAAAAAAAATGCTCACACAAATTCTGTGGTACATGCCCAGTTGGTTGAAAATAAAATCTGTATCTTTATTACTAGGGTTTATGATTTTGGAACAAGAAAAAAGAAAAACTGTTCCAGAATAGACTTAGTAGTGCCAATTGATAGTCCTTTTAAATGAAAACATCCAGTTAAAGGTCCTCTTTAAAGGGAGTCTGTCAACCCAAACTGATAGCATAAACTAAGCACCTAGGAGATATTGCACCTTTAATGATCTAATCGCTGCTTCCTCTCTTTTTAATGAAATGTGCTAATTAGAGTGTTCTGTACACCCTGGGTGTGGCCAAGATACTCAGTGCACTGGTCCACCCACTGGTTTTCCTGCCTCCCTCACTGATGACTGACAGGGCCTGCCCAGCCCCTAGCTTTCTCTACAGATGGTGCTCGCTCCAGGCAAGCCAGCGCTGAAAATTACCAGTGAGGCAGCTGGGGACATGGGAAACCAGTGAAACAGAGCACTGAGCCTCTTGGCCATAAAAAGGGTGCACTGACTACCCTGAATAACATGTTTGGTTAAATTTAAATTTTTGCAGAACGGAGGCAGTAATTAGACAATGAAAGGTACAGTTCTTATCGGGGCTATATCCCCCTACCATGCTATGGGCGTAATTTATACTGTCAGTTTGGGTCTCAAACTCCTTTTAAAGGGGTTGTCCAAACCTTTGAAATCTTTTAACAGAAAGCTAAAAATGATTTTTAAATGATAAAATTAGTAATAATCACCTTATGGATCCCCCACCTCTCCCATGCCGTTACTTCCTGTGTTCCCGCTGGCTTGTGTATCCTGGCCTCCAGAGATGATATTTTCACACGGACCTGTGACCGCTGCAGCGATGACCTCAGTTGTGTCTGGTATCAGAAATCTCTGAATGGGGTTTGATCTCTGTCTAGCCCTTTCATTCTAGAAATCAATGGTGGTCCAAGGTTGAGATTGACTAATATGATCTTCTCACATGTATCATTGGTAAAGGACCATTTTGATCGGGACGTCCCCATTAAGAAGTAATGGCAATCGAGTGTGGACAGAATTTAGGGTGAGAAGCTCCTATCCGGTAGGGAGCAGTCAGACAGCTGAATAGTTCAGACTGGCCAGCGGTTCTCCCGACCCGAACGTGAACATGAAGCTGTCACACTCTGGTCTGGTGATGCACCGGCCAGTCGATGCATTACAGTCTGATCTCACTCCGATTTTTACGGCTGTCTGACTGCGCCCGTAGACGAGGCAATTGTCAATGGTAATCATATGATTCTGAGCAATAATGGCTTTTTGTAACCCAACCTTGAGCCTGACTGGAGGCAGCAGATGGTTAATCCTGGCAGCCCTCTTCCACATGGAGAAGTCTTGTAATTAGTGGACCATATTGATCCAAAGTAGAAGTAGCAAAGAGGGCGTATATCCTGTACTCATGTCTCCAAGTGTATAGTACTATATAGTAAGGGGTGTCGAGATTGCTCTGAGGAAGATCCTATGGGAGACGCATCATTTCCTCAAGTGGATCTCGCCACTTTAGCCCCATTACTGCACCTACAGCCCAAACTCCTCACATGAGAGGGGGAAGGTGCACGCCTTGTATTACAGGAATACATTGTGAGGTTATATGTAGAATTATGGTTTAATTGATGACGAATTATAAGAATGTTGGATCCTCTTTCTGCCAGCATTTAGTAGATGGCGTCCTACATTGAGTCTTCCTCTCTCTACCTGTTGGCACATGCTTGTTTGCCGCTGCTCACATTGGGCATCTGAAGGGTGCCGCTCACCCATTTGTTTTCCCGTGCCATTTGGAATACAGCTATCAGCTTGTTTTATATCCAGCATCGATTTTACCTTTCAAATCATAAAAAGGGGCCCAGTAATTTATACTCTGTCCTGTATTTCTCTCTTAAAAAGTTGTGCAAGTTGCTCATAAAAGCAAGCAGAGCCCAGAATATGTAAGTACATGATACCACTGGGGCAGACAAATGACTGCCTCTGTGGTTCATTAGTGACATCAGCCCGGCTTCCCCTGGAACTGAAGTAAGGAGCTTCCAAGTGAAATATATGGGATCTGTCAAAATGGAAATCGGCACCAGTCGTGGTAGAAGAACAAAATCTCTCTGCAGGTAGTAAGTCTTAATTTTTATACCAGGTATATAAATAAGGGCTGATTAAACAGTAAAAACAGAACATTTTCTGGGATTGCCTATTGGCTGTATGTTTTTACTTTCTAAATATCGATTTCCCCGAGTCCGAAAAGCTTTCATTTAGTAAATCTACGAGACCAGCGTCGCTGTAAAGATGAGTATTTTGTGGTGAAGAACGAAAAGATTCAGGTCAAGTGGCAGCAAGAGATCTGGGTTTATCGACTGTTGCCCTCCCGCGCCATAAATAAACGCCAACCTCTTCATAGCAGGCATCGGAATGGCGTCCTGCCACCAATATTTTGCCCTCTCCATTCAATACCCTTTGAAAGAAATGCATCTTAAAATATAAATAACCCTTGCGTCCAATCCAACCAGTATTATTTTGAAAGTTAATTTGCAATGAGAGTCCATTATTCACTTTTTTTTTTTCCCTTCTCTTTCCTTTATTGGAAATGAATGTAATAAGTTGGCAGAGCGGCGGAGTTACAGGAGGAGAATAAATTGCTGTCCTTGCTTTAGCATTCAGCTTTATAAATAATTATTTGATTATGATTCATAGCAATGACAACTGTTAATCAGCACCAGGTTAATAGAGATTGGTATCTTTAAATGGAGCTGCCAGACTTTCGACTAGAACACCCCTTGAACTTTCTCTAAGTGCTTTCTGCCTCATCAGCTTGTGGAAAGTGTCTGCAGTATGACGGGGAGCTCTATTAGGCAGCACTACCTGGATAGGCTGCCTCTCCTTTCAGGGGTTAAACGGTATCCCCGGCCAAACGTGACGCCTCTCCTGTTCTCCCCATGAGCAGTCCGCTTTTTGTGCATAAGACGTCTCCTGGTTTGTTTTTTTTTATTATTTTTAGACAGGAAGTATCTTTGTGAGTTATTATTGTGGGCCATTGTATGTCTCCAGGGGCTGCTTTTTCTGTCACTCTTGCGGATTTAGCTCTCCGTGGAAATGACTCGGTCAAAGAGCCGACCCCATCCCCTTTATTATGCAGCGACATGCTTGATTTAAGCTTGGACCAGCATGATTTGAGGAAAGATTAGCCACACATATAGCAGATCCAAGTGTGCGAGTTGTAGAAGTGTCGAGTTATATATGGTACAACATATTTTTTGGATCTTTAAAAGTGGATTTTATAGGACTAGGAAAAAATGACTGCTTTCTTTCAAAAAAAGTTTCACGCCTGTCTACAGGTTGGTTGTGGTATTGCAGGTCAGCCCCTTTGTCATAGGTCGTTCTAAGTCATAACAATTGGACAGTGTGCATTCCCATTATCTGACAACTCCTTTATAGCGGTCTCATAACAGCCCCCTCTTCATTCAGTACTCTCATTGTTAGGTTTTTCAGAAGTTAGACCCCAACATCAGCTGTGAGGGGATTAGCCTTACCTCTCCCCGAATGGTCAGATATTGGATGGCCATGTCTCCCAGAGTGAGTTACCTATAGAGGTTCTTCTCTCTGGCTCATAAATGGGGTAGCAAAGAGCTGACGTGTCATCCATATGGCCTTGGAGACTGTCCTCATCGTCGTCACTGTACACAAAGTACAAGCCTGTGGTGCAGAGTAAGAAATCTGCTCCATCTGTCACTGATCTACACATCCCATTTCTTAGAAGAAATTTGTCCGTAGTTGTCCCAATAACTTACTCATTAATTATGCATTTATATTTTGAGAGCTGAAATCAAGAATCTTCTATTTAAGACCGCCTTGTGCAATGGATTAAAGTTGCCTGCAGATTTCCGTAGGACCTGCTGACCGTCTGATGTGTATTGGGGTCTCCCGGCTCATCCCTGAGAGATTATCGGGGAAGAGAATGCCTGGCAGCTGCTTTCTCCTCTCTCCCCATTGAAAAGAAATGAGCGCAGAGCCGAGTGCTCGTGTTTTTGGGAGTCAGGAGAGATGGCTGTCTGCCTAACGAACATTTGGCCGATGGCTATCTCAAGTGTATGATCAGCTTTACAGAATCCTGGATTGTTTCTTTACTTGTGCTAAATTGCCTAGTAAGTTTATCTGTGAATATTTAATTGTTTCTTTGTTTGCGGAAACTGCTTAATTTGTGTTTTCTTTCCTCTTACAGATGATCAGCATTTAATGACCTGCCGCCTTATCGCGGCCATGCCGTACCCAGTGTGTTTATTAACATGATTAGTGGTCAAACTTACCTAAAAGTTCTCTTGACAGACCTAAAGAGCTTGACGGCTCGGAACATAGATATAAAGAGAGGCGCTAAGTATCTAAACGAGGGCCTACTTGCCAGGACAATACTTTGCCACATATTAAAACTAAATTCCTTATTAGTTAATGGTTGTGGTTAATAGCCTGGATTATCCCCTGGAAAGCTATTACTCAGACTGTATAACTAACACTTAACACGTCTGGAGGAGAGCTACAACAGATGTGATGCGGGAGAGGTTTACATGATGTGATTTTCATTCTTTCCCACTTTTTATTACATATTCTTTCAGTAATGGGTCCAGGAGTAAAATAACTGACTGTCCTGTTGTGATTGCCTAAGTTGACGAGTAGCAGAGATACTAAACTGTTGTATAAGAACTTTATAGTAACTTGTTGCTAGGAAGTGTTCTGTAGGGAGGCGCGTCTGTAACAGTGGTACCCGAGCAAATGGGAGTCCATAGGATATAACGCCTGACACCCTTCTTTTCCCTTTATTTTTCATGGTTTCAGTATGTAGGCAATGATCAATCAACTCGACCTGGTATGTCTGGACGGGATCTACCATCTCCTGACAGCAGATGTTGAAATTCAACATTCTTAATGCTTATGATATTTACAGGAGACAACTCATGCACCCTAGGCTTAACTTGCATTTAGAAGGTCCAGGAATTTTACAAGTGGTTGTTCCCAATTATCGGGCCATGGAAACATACCGGCAATCACCCGATGAACGAGCAAAACGCGCGTCTGTTGGGTGATGAACGTTTTTATGCCAGCAAAAAAAATAATGGTTATCAGCAGTTTATCACCTGGTGAGCAGGGCTGTGGAGTCGGTAAGTCAAACCTCCAACTCCTCAATTTCCCTGACTCCGACTGAGCCTCACTACTGAGCGTGTACATAAAGTGCAGCACAGATTCATCTCAACTAAAAGCCGAGATCCTTAGATCAGGAACACAACAGACATTTATAGGACATTTCATAACTTTCCCAAAGTCTTATGAAAATATTTACAGCACATCCTGCATTGTACTACAGAAGTCAATGTACTATATATTTTAGGAGTCGGTCCATTTTATCCCTACTCTGACGCCACCAAAATGGACTCTGACTTCACAGCCCTGCTGGTGAGTATTGGGAATTTGCTGCCAACAAGAAGATGCTGTATAGGGAGAGAATAATCTCATTAACGATCATTTGGTTCCCATCACTTTTCAGCAGCCCATGTTAACAGCCCAGTGAATGGGCACTGATTGGCACTCGTTTACCGGCCTATTATTGCCCGTATAAATTGTGTGTGTGTATGGGCAAATCTGGAGAATATTGCTGCAGTATATATTGGCGAATCATCATTTTTTTTTTTATATGTTTTTCTTGGGACTACAAAGCAGAGTTAGAATGAGGGACTTTCACTTATATTGAGTGTATAAAAAGAGTCTAAGGCCTCATTTATGTGTTTTAAACATGTAAGTGAAAAAATGGTACTTGTGACATCAGTGTTTGGTCCGGGTGTCCTCTATTTTTTTCATGGATGGATAAACAAATTACAAAGCTTTTTCTATCCTTTGCAATGTTAACTATGAACAGGACACGGATGGCACAGTAATGGCAACCATGTGCGGTACGTGTTTTTCATGGACCCATAGACTTGTATTGCCACTTTTTATTCGAGCTACAGTAAAAAAAACACGGACATGTCACCGTGACTTTTGTACGGACACACCGTCCCTGAAAAAAACATGGACATGTGAATATCACCATAGACTATAATGGGTATGTGTTCTATCCGTGAAATAAACGTATTGAACACGTGTGTGAATGAGGCCTGAGGTGTAGTCTAAAATGTTTGCATTCTAGACCCTGGAAAAGAGTTCTAGCTTTTGATTTGGTCTCCAGATTTCCTAGATTTCAATATGATTGAGCATTAAGCTGAAAAAGAGAATGGACAGCACCTCCAAAAACATACGTTGATCTAATGCCTCTCGGCAAAAATGTATAAAACTGAACATGAGGTTCTTAGTTTAACATTCTAATCAGACTATATGAAGCCCACTGCCACGTCACGGCAAACCTCGTAGTGGGTCCTAACATTTCCTACCTGAACGGGAGCGGAGCCGTGCGCCAACCACCACCACAGCGACAATGCACCAGCAGGGCGGGCGGCCTGGTGCCTCACAGCACCCATGCTGCAAGACCGAGTCACCATGACTCCAGGCCGCGCCGCCCCACAAGCACAAAACCACAGCAACAATGGCCGACACACTGCACCAACACCACATGAAAGGAGCATTGTGACTCCCCTTCCACAAGCTCTCAAGTGAGAGCAAAAATAGGCTAGACCCTCTTTGCAGTCTCCTGCTAATTAAAATGGCCTGTGCCAAATGGGAGGAGTGCACATCTGAAAAAAAAAAAAAAAAAAGCCAGATCATGCATTAAGCTTAAAAAGAGAATGGACAGCACCTCCAAAAACATACGTTGATCTAATGCCTCTCGGCAAAAATATATAAAATTGAACATGAGGTTCTTAGTTTAACTTTCTGATCAGACTGTATGAAGCCCACTGCCACGTCACGTCGGTCTTGCAGCATGGGTGCTGTGAGGCACCAGACTGCCCACCCTGCTGGCGCATTGTCGCTCTGGCGGTGGTTAGCACACGGCTCCGCTCCCATTCAGGCAAGAAATGTTAGGACCCACTACGAGGTTTGCCGTGACATAAATGTTAGGAAGAAGCAGTTTTTATCTTTTTGACTCCATTCCGCTCCCTCCTCCCAGTTCTTTCTGTGATCCAGGAGAGTCCCGGACAACTACCGTACATGCTCTTCTTTTGCCCAATTAGGGCTTCTGCTGTCCTCACGCTAATAAATTACAATGATTACAATATTAATAGCTGTTTATAAAGATACCTTTTGCTCTTTATGTTATTTGTTAAAATCCGGCTGTTGGTATTTGTAATTTATGCCTTTTTGCTTCCACTCGGTGTTGTGTCATAAGATCACAGAGATTTATTTAGACTGGATGCCCAAGAGGCCTTCGTTACCGAGGAATGAAAAACTCTATAATTACAGAAAAATGCTCTCTTTAAAACAGACGGTCAGCGAAGCATCACACGACATAGAAAATGTCTATTAATGAGGCAAACAATTGTGCTAGTTTTCCTTAAGCTAAAATTAATCAATCAGCAGTGGCTTGTGAATGGAGGTAACCTGGTTTCCGGTTTATCCTGGCCGGCTGCTGGTAACTGGGGCAGGAGACGGCTACCAAATCTAGAGGGACTGTCTGGTCACTGCATCCCCTGCTAATTCTTCATTTACAGGTGAACAATGCAGACTGACCAGCCAGATGGCTAGATTTCTCTATGGATGCATTCCTGGAAATGTAATCAATAGAGGATTTGAAGGTTTAAAATACATGAGGCAACTTTGGAGAATCCCGATTTGTTAGAAGTGTCCTTCTAAGATATCCTGCTGTTTTGCTCTCCCAGCAAATACTTGTAATCTATGGATGAACTCAACAGCAATGTCCACTTAATTTGCAGCGGCACTACAGGAAAGATAAAGAGTTGCACAGTTCCCTCTCATATCAGTTGGTTGGCTGTTTACACGGGCCGACCTGGGGCACTAAACTGCTTTGCTGATCAGCGGTTTACACAGGCCGACTTCTCTTCAGTTGCACAGTGAACGATCAGTAGTAAATTGTTCACTGTGCATAGGCTACCAGTATTCTCGGCAGCACGAGTACAATGCGCTACTGAGAAACAATAACCATTTGTGCAGCACAAAAGATCATTTCCCCCAATGAACGAGCGTTTTACTCACTCTTCAGGTAATTGGCAGCCTGTATAGACTAAACAAAACCAAGAATCAAAGGCTCAAGTAGTAGTGTTAAATAGGTGTATCAAAAATGCAAAAACCACAAAGAACATGAAGTATACACCCTAAGATATAACTTTTAATAGATATTTTAACAGATAATAGCAATAAATCCAGGACAAAAAATTCAGATAAAAGTATGGGGAAGGAAAGGCAAAGGGGCAGCACAAAATGGCATACAGACTTGCCCTATAGACCCTAAGGGAGGATTGCCCTACCGAACAGCGGAGTAATCACCCTAATGTGTCGGCATGGTGTCCCCGCTCGTCCCTATACAGACATACGTTTTTATGTCTGTATAGGGATGTGTGTAACATAAGGGTTGGAGCTAAGCTGTTGGGTCACGTGTAACATAAGGGGTAGAGCTAAGCTGTTGGGTCACGTGTAACATAAGGGGCGGGGCAAAGCTGTTAGGCCCCGTGTGTAACATAAGGGGTGGAGCTAAGCTGTTAGGCCCCGTGTGTAACATAAGGGGTGGAGCTAAGGTGTTAGGCCCCGTGTGTAACATAAGGGGTGGAGCTAAGGTGTTAGGCCCCGTGTGTAACATAAGGGGTGGAGCTAAGCTGTTAGGCCCCGTGTGTAACATAAGGGGTGGAGCTAAGGTGTTAGGCCCCGTGTGTAACATACGGGGGTGGAGTTAGGCTGCTGATTAACATTGTGCTGACACTTTGTTTGGAGTGGAGGTTATGGAGCTGGATTTTGGTCCCTTTACACTTTGCGATGCGCAGTGTTAATTGACCGCTGTCCAGCTACATATGTTTGCCAGTTGGCGGTTGTTTAATAGCAATCCCACTTCATATGCGCACTAAACAATCAGTGTCAGATTTAGTGCACGTCGGCTGCCGTTCTTTTCAGCAGCACAGGTCCTGTTCTCATAGGATGATGCACTGCTGAGAACAATTATCTTTTGGGCCAACCAAAAGATGATTTTACCCGACTGAGCATTTTGCTTGTTGTGATGGGCAGCCTGTTTACACGACACGATTCTCCTGACAAGCATTCCTAGGATCGCTCATTCACTATAATTGTGCCTTGTAATTGCACCTTTAATGTTAGTATGAGATGCATACCTGTATGGTTGGTCGAAAAAACACTTCAAATCAGCGGTTAACTCTGTAAGAGGAAGCAAGACCATCTTCTGTAAGGAGACCCCTCTCTATGATATCCATGTAATAGGGTCCAGGGATAGGGGTAGTCTTGTTTTGTAGACACTTTAAAAATATTAAAAGTGAATATAAGGCGCCCTGCATGTGTCAGCATCCACGGCTCGGCTGTCATCCACACACTTCTATAGGTCTGCTGCTTTCATGCCTCGTTTAATGCCCACAGCAGGCAGTCCTGTTCAAGGCTTGTTGGCCGTGATGTAGAAGGATGTCCTACGTCAGCCTCTCGTACATATCATACTCTATTCAAGACGTTAAATGAAACAACCTGGATGCCTCCGAGAACTAGAGGAAAAAAATATATTAGAGGCGCAGTCCTAGTTAAAAGAAATAATACCCAGAATTTTATTCCCTTCCAGGGGGTTTATGGTTGCTAGTGAGTTAAGTGAAATGTTATGCTTTCAGCATTAAAGTGAGTGAAGAGCAGCACTTTGCTTAAGAAACAATTTTACATGTGTACTTTGCAATTGATGAGACATTTAAGCATCGACTGTAACTTATCTTCCCTTTAAGTCTTGAAAGCACCTTGCAGCAGGCAGAGACCAACAATCACGAGCGGCAGAAGACTTTCTTAGTCAAAAAATGAGACTTTTTTTTTTTTTTTCAAGAGTAAAATGTTACCTGTGATGTCTTGTCAGCAAGACGTGAGGGATTTACACCACTGGATTGAGGAAATATTTGCCGTTGACTTGTGTCAACATTGTCTTGATGCACACACATGGCAGATGGGTTGGATTTTGCAGAGGCTATTTGCTGAAGGCCTCTATTATATTACTTTTTAAATCTGCTTTTGCTGGTTCAACAAGGACCTTACTGTGCTGGGGATTAACACATCTTGTACTGCGATTTTATTTAGAGATTTTCTCATCAATCCACTATCTTTTAAAGGGCATTTTTTACTTCTTTACGTCCACCCCGGTTAAGGAGACATCGTCGGAGATTTTCAGAAAGGTTTTAAAGTGCAAGAACTGGTTGTAAAAGATCAAAAGATGCATAGGTCAGAATATTAGGATGGCGTTTAGCTGTAAATTTATTTTTGGACTCATATTACATTTGTTTTCTATTTAATGTATTACATTTTTCCATACAGTATATATTTAATTATACCTCATATAATGTTTGTGTATTTATGTATTACCATAGTTATACTTTTATTTAGTTGATATATTTTAGCAATTTCTGTTTTATATTATTTTTTTATTTTTAAATATGTATATATTGTTGCTTGTATTGCATTTTGAATTTTTATTTTCTTTGCATTTTATGTTTTAAAGTGATATCTATTTTATATTGGTTTGTGTAATATTTTTAAGAAAACACCCATCTCCAGGTGCTGTTTTTTTTTTTTTTTTATATCAAACTAGCGTTTTATTCACCCTCCCCTGGTCCAGCACTGAGTCTCTGCAGCTGCTCTTAGTGTCAGTTATTATTCGCAGCACTGACATCACGTCAACAACACTGCAGCCAGTCAGTGATATCAGCGGCTTTTGCCATCTACTCAGTCTGAGCTGCTGAGCTTACTGATTGGCTGCAGTGCAGTGCTGTTGACGTGACGTCAGCGCTCCAGACAAGGCCAGATGCCGGGAGCAGTGGTTGAGACTTAGCGCAGGATGCAGCAAGGGTAAGAAAGGAAAGAAAAGCACAGTCTGCTTCTTCTTCCTTTCCTTTCATTCTTTTCCTTTCCTTCTTTTCCTTTCCTTTCCTTCTTTTCCTTTTCCTTTCCTTTTCCTTTCACTCGTTTCCTTTCCTTCTTTTCCTTTCCTTCTTTTCCTTTCACTCGTTTCCTTTCCTTCTTTTCCTTTCCTTCTTTTTCTTTCCTTCTTTTTCTTTCCTTCTTTTTCTTTCCTTCTTTTTCTTTCCTTCTTTTCCTTTCCTTCTTTTCCTTTCACTCTTTTCCTTTCACTCTTTTCCTTTCACTCTTTTCCTTTCACTCTTTTCCTTTCACTCTTTTCCTTTCACTCTTTTCCTTTCACTCTTTTCCTTTCACTCTTTTCCTTTCACTCTTTTCCTTTCACTCTTTTCCTTTCACTCTTTTCCTTTCACTCTTTTCCTTTCACTCTTTTCCTTTCACTCTTTTCCTTTCACTCTTTTCCTTTCACTCTTTTCCTTTCACTCTTTTCCTTTCACTCTTTTCCTTTCACTCTTTTCCTTTCACTCTTTTCCTTTCACTCTTTTCCTTTCACTCTTTTCCTTTCACTCTTTTCCTTTCACTCTTTTCCTTTCACTCTCTTCTGCCTTTCTTTCTTGCCTTCTCTTTTTCTGCCTTTCTTTCTTGCCTTCTCTTTTTCTGCCTTTCTTTCTTGCCTTCTCTTTTTCTGCCTTTCTTTCTTGCCTTCCCTTTTTATGCCTTTCTTGCCTTTTTCTTTCTTGCCTCCTTCTCTTTTTATGCCTTTCTTTTTCTTTCTTGCCTCCTTCCCTTTTTCTGTCTTTCTGTCTTTCTTGCCTCCTTCTCTTTTTATGCCTTTCTTTTTCTTTCTTGCCTCCTTCTCTTTTTATGCCTTTCTTTTTCTTTCTTGCCTTCTCTTTTTCTGCCTTTTTCTTTCTTGCCTTCTCTTTTTCTGCCTTTCTTGCCTTTTTCCTTCTTGCCTCCTTCTCTTTTTCTGTCTTTTTTTTCTTTCTTGCCTTCTCTTTTTCTGTCTTTCTTCCTTTCTTGCCTTCTCTTTTTCTGCCTTTCTTTCTTGCCTTCTCTTTTTCTGCCTTTCTTTCTTGCCTTCTCTTTTTCTGCCTTTCTGCCTTTTTCTTTCTTGCCTTCTCTTTTTCTGCCTTTCTTTTTCTTTCTTGCCTTCCCTTTTTCTGCCTTTCTTTTTCTTTCTTGCCTTCTTTTTCTGTCTTTCTGTCTTTCTTTCTTGCCTTCTCTTTTTCTGCCTTTCTTGCCTTTTTCTTTCTTGCCTCCTTCTCTTTTTCTGCCTTTCTTTTTCTTTCTTGCCTTCTCTTTTTCTGCCTTTCTTTCTTGCCTTCTCTTTTTATGCCTTTCTGCCTTTTTCTTTCTTGCCTTTTTCTTTCTTGCCTCCTTCTCTTTTTCTGCCTTTTTCTTTCATGCCTTCTCTTTTTCTGCCTTTCTTGCCTTTTTCTTTCTTGCCTCCTTCTCTTTTTCTGCCTTTCTTTTTCTTTCTTGCCTTCTCTTTTTCTGCCTTTCTTTTTCTTTCTTGCCTTCTCTTTTTCTGCCTTTCTTGCCTTTTTCTTTCTTGCCTCCTTCTCTTTTTCTGCCTTTTTCTTTCTTGCCTCCTTCTCTTTTTCTGCCTTTTTCTTTCTTGCCTCCTTCTCTTTTTCTGCCTTTCTTTTTCTTTCTTGCCTTCTCTTTTTCTGCCTTTCTTTCTTTCTTGCCTCCTTCTCTTTTTCTGTCTTTTTCTTTCTTGCCTTCTCTTTTTCTGCCTTCCCTTACTGCCTGCGGACTGAGGTTTTCTGAAACCGCCTTTTATAGAGACAGGCTATCTTACAGTTAAATGAGGTTATTTTAATAGACTTAGTAGAAAGTATCCTTTATGGCAGCATTTACTCGCACTGCTTAAAATTAACTAGGAGGCGACACAACTCACTAGTTGGGACAGAGGGTTAGTGGTTGTCCTAGATTTGTTTTTTCTTTTTTTTAATCCATAAGGTTGCAGTTGTAGAACATAATAAACTCTTGTACTCTCCCTCCCCAGGTCGATTGCTGCCTTTTGGCCATTGCTCTGGTTATTGTTGACACGCTGTATCAGTTACATCACACTATAGTACACGTGGCCCCTGCAGCCAATCATTATGCTCAGCGGCTCTGCACAAACTGCTGAACCAAGTGATTGGCTGTAGTGGTCACGTGGGATGTAGTCAGGTCATCACTGAGGTATTGCTGGACCTGTAAGAATGAAAATGTCAGTTTCATCTCTACAGCTGAAACCCTGTGTATAAAAAATCTTTAGCTGAGAAAACCCCTTTAGGTCCCCCTAGTTTGTCTTCTCCTGTGTAGTCTTTTAAAGGAGTTGCTTAATCAGAGTGAATTTTGCTGGGGAAACCGCATCCATCCGCTGAAAGGTAAATATATTCTTCACGAAACCCATTCAGATGATACACAGGGCCAGCAACAGAATAGCTGGTGGTACAGAGCGGTTGTACAGTCTGGCTGGTAGAGAGTGCTCCTGAGTGCTGGACCCCCCTCTATGATGTCCACATGCTCTAAAAGGGCTTATGCAAAACAGTCTTTAATACTCCCTTATGTTAATATTGAGAGGTATGTACAAAGCTTTCCACAGACTGATTGTCAGATATCTGCATTGTGGAAGGTTTCTTCTGCTCCATAAGTGCTCTGAAACAGGCAACTCCTGGATGAGCAGCAGTCAGTTTGGGTTCAGATAGAAATGTGCTTTTGGAAAAGAAAATACAGAATTAACACAAACAGAAGAAAAATGTGTCATTGGATAAAACGTTTACGTTTTGTGACTCTGCAAACTGCAGGGCACCCTGGAATAAGCCGCTTTCTCACTAGATATTTCCCTTACATTGGGAACGTTGGCCTCTGTGACTGCCACTTGTCTCGGATTGCTATTCTGATCACAGAAGTATTTTTGCATGTTTCCTCCAGTGCTGCCTAAAAGCTAAGCAATATTATCTTCTCTATCCCCCCCTCCTCCTTGGCATACATTATACAGCACATCACCTGCCAAGTGGTGAACTGTTGTAATATTTTACTAGGTGCCGCTCAAGATCTTCTCAGCAGAGCCTGTCATGGAAGAGATTATTCCAGCAGCTCGGCAGGCGCTGTGTGAACTTGTATGTACACAGTTAACAGATTGAATAGAGGCTATTGATGTCCTGAATGAAGGCCTGACACAGATGCAGCGCTTTGTTGTGTGAGTGGAGTAGCAATGGAAAGCAATCGGATGAAGGCTGCCATTCTCAAACTTGCATGTTTTCAGCCCTGTTTTTTTTACTTAATTAAAAGTAACCATTCCTCTTCAGCTAGTGACTCCTACGACCCCTTCTATTATCACATAGATTTAAAGAGTGTGTATCTTTTTTTTTTTTTTTTTTTTTTAATTCCTCCAATGCCTATAAAATAGAGTCCGCTGTGCAAACAGTCTATGCTAAAATCCTAATACTTTCTGTATAGAGCTCCCATGCCGTGCTGAACTCAACTAAAAAAAAGAAAAAAAAAAAACACGTTCCGTCTGATAATGCAGTCAGGTGTAACTCCATTCTCTTGTCCCATTTCTTACTAACCTACAGACCAGAGCATTTGTTCCCGATAATCCGGCAGTGTAAACGGGCTGCAAAATACTCGTTCGTCAAGGGAAATAATTTTTAAGCCTGCTTAAAAATTATCATTCTTGGCAGTACTGGACCTGTGCTGCCAAAAACAATGACAGTCTATGCACAAAGAACGAGCTATGACTGATCTTTGCATGCGCATGGAAAGGGCAGTCGGCCTCTCTAAACAGGCGATTGACATACACCGGAGGTAGTTTAACACTGGATATTTGTCTTAAAGGGAATCTGTCTGCAGAATTTCACACCCCAAACTATTTATATGGACATGTAGCTCTTTCAAAGACAAGTCCAGCAATACCTTTACATGGCCAGTCCATTCCTCCATTAATGGGAAATCAGTTTTTGAATTGATATGCCAATGAGGCTAAATGGCTACAGTAGATCTGAAGTATCTGTCACCCCAGCTCTATTTCCCACACGCCGCTGCCTCCCCTGGTTAACTGATCATTCCTTTGCCTGCAGTTGCACAGTATAGAGTCTGTCAGCAGGAGGCAGGAATAGAGCTGGAGTGACAGAGGCTTCAGATCTACAAATAGTTCTTCAGACTAATTTGCATATCTATTCAAACACTTATTTCTCAGTAATGGAGGAGCAGACTGGCCACGGAAAAGTTATTGCTAGACTTCTCTTTGAAAGAGCTACATGCGCATATGGGGAGTGACTGATTCCCTTTAACCCCTTTACGACATGTGCCTTATGTACGGAACATGTCGTGTCTCCCCCTTTGATGCGGACTCCGGCGCTGAGCCCGCATCTTTTTCGGAACAGCTGATCAGATCATGTGCCCCTAACAGCCGCGGGTGTAATCGCGATCCACCCGCGACTGTTAACATGTTAAATGCCGCTGTCAAACTCTGACAGCGGCATTTAACATGGCCGCCCTAGAAGCACTTCATAAGACCCGCCCGTCACATGCTCGCGGGCCGCCGATGGGTTGGCATGAAAACCCGGGGTCTGCAGGAGACCCCTGTGGTTGTCATTGCCAAACTGCTATGAGCTCCGCCAAGCGACCATTTTTGTTACACATAGCAGGGCTGAATCAGATGATCGCAGCTTCTAGTCTCCTATAGAGACTATTGAAGCATGTTAAAAGTAGAATTTTACACATATTTGGTATCGCTGCTTTCAGAATCGCCCAATCTATCAATATATAAAAAGAATTAATCCGATCGGTAAATGGCATAACGAGAAAAAAAATCAAAACACCAGAATTACGTTTTTTTTTTTCGTCGCCGCGACATTGCAATAACAGGCTATCAAAAGATTTTATCTACCCCAATAAAAACGTCAGCTCTGTGCGCAAAAAATAAGCCCTCACCCAGCCCCAGATCCCGAAAAATGGAGACGCTACAGGTCTTAGAAAATGTCGCCATTTTTTTTAACAAACTTTGGGGTTTTCTTTTTCACCACTTAAGTAAAAAAGAGCCTATACATGTTTGGTATCTACAGACTCATAATGACCTGGGGAATCATAATAGTAGGCCAGTTGTAGCATTTAGTGAACATGGAAAAATAAAAGACCAAAAAACAATTGTGGAATTGCATTTTTTTGCAATTTCAATGCACTTTGAATTTTTTTCCTGTTTTCCAGTACAGAATATGGTAAAACCAATGGTGTCGTTCAAAGTACAGCTTGTCCCGCAAAAAAGAAGCCCTCACACGTGCCATATTGACCCAAAAAAGTTATTGATCTGGGAAGGAGGGGAGCAAAAAATGAAAGCTGGAAATGGCCAAGGTGTGAAGGGGTTAATACAGTGCCTACAAGTAGTATTCAACCCCCTGCACATTTAGCTGGTTGACACATGCGGAATTAACTTGGCATTGTGACATTTGTACTGTAGATCAGCCTGGAAGTGGGAAATGCACTGCAGCAAATTTTGTTTTTGTTTTTTTTTTGTTTTGTTTTTTAAAACGTAAAAAGTTAATTCAGAGTGTCATTTATTATTCAACCCCTCAAACCACAAGAATTCTGTTTGGTCCCCCTAAAGTATTAAGAAGTAGTTCAGGCACCAAGAATAATGAGCTTCACATGTGTGGATTAAAGATCTCTTTTGCCAGCCTTTTCTGACTATTTAAGACCCTCCCCAAACTTGTGAACAGCACTCAGACATGGTCAACATGGGAAAGACAAAGGAGCATTCCAAGGCCATCAGAGACAAGATCGTGGAGGGTCACAAGGCTGGCAAGGGGTACAAAACCCTTTCCAAGGAGTTGGGCCTACCTGTCTCTACTGTTGGGAGCATCATCCGTAAGTGGAAGGCTTATGGAACTACTGTTAGCCTTCCACGGCCTGGACAGCCTTTGAAAGTGTCCTCCCGTGCCGAGGCCAGGCTTGTCCGAAGAGTCAAGGCTAACCCAAGGACAACAAGGAAGGAGCTCCGGGAAGAGCTTTGGCTGTGGGGACATTGGTTTCAGTCAATACCATAAGTAACGTACTCCACCGCAATGGTCTCCATTCCAGACGAGCCTGTATGGTACCTTTACTTTCAAAGCGTCATGTCAAGGCTCGTCTACAGTTTGCTCATGATCACTTGGAGGACTCTGAGACAGACTGGTTCAAGGTTCTATGGTCTGATGAGACCAAGATTGAGATCTTTGGTGCCAACCACACACGTGACGTTTGGAGACTGGATGGCACTGCATACGACCCCAAGAATACCATCCCTACAGTCAAGCATGGTGGTGGCAGCATCATGCTGTGGGGCTGTTTCTCAGCCAAGGGGCCTGGCCATCTGGTCCGCATCCATGGGAAGATGGATAGCACGGCCTACCTGCAGATTTTGGCCAAGAACCTCCGCTCCTCCATCAAGGATCTTAAGATGGGTCGTAATTTCATCTTCCAACAAGACAACGACCCAAAGCACACAGCCAAGAAACCAAGGCCTGGTTCAAGAGGGAAAAAGTCAAGATGTTGGAGTGGCCTAGTCAGTCTCCTGACCTTAACCCAATTGAAAACTTGTGGAAGGAGCTCCAGAATAAAGTCCACATGAGACACCCAAAGAACCTATATAACTTGGAGAAGATCTGCATGGAGGAGTGGGCCAAGATAACTCCACAGACCTGTGCCGGCCTGATCAGGTCTTATAAAAGACGATTATTAGCTGTAATTGCAAACAAGGGTTATTCCACAAAATATTAAACATAGGGGTTGTATAATAATTGACCCACACTTTTATGTTTAAAATTTAATAAAATTCAACTGAGCAACATAACTTTTTGGTTTGTAAGATTTATGCTTCTGTTCATAAAACCTACTCTCGTTTGCAGTTTGAAGGCTCTAACTTATTTGCATCTTATCAAACCAGCTAAATCTGCAGGGGGTTGAATACTACTTGTAGGCACTGTACATGACTGTATCTGCAGACTACACAGTTTGTAGTCTGTAACCATGGAGACATTGTTCTGCATTGGAGCTGTAGACACTACTCAGGAGGAGATTTTTAATAAATGCTTTTTGCAAAGTTGTGCTTCATAGATTAGTAATGGATTTTATACCTAATGAGGCTGGTGAACTTACTTAGAAAATCCTATGGCTGTGATCCTTTTTGGAAATGTTTTCCCATGGATATTAAGATGAGCAGTTGTGATGGCGCATGCCCTTTGCTGCCCCTGACCTATTGTGAAGCCCCCTGCTCTATTCTATCACTGCCGTCCCCGCTAAATATTGTTTTGCACAGTTATGCCCTGGCCAGCCATTTTTTTCAGGGACATCAGCCAGCTCCATGTATTTGAGTGTGGTTGTTCTGCAGTTCCCTGCACATTGAATGGCAGTGCATTACTGTGTAGGGAAAAGCTGTGCTGTGGCCCCATCATTCCCGGAATTGGGGTCACAGATGTCCAACTCCTACCAATGACAGTGGTGCCAAGTCTTGGCAAGAAACAAGAGCGTATAAGACATGAATAACCCTTTAAATCAACATTATCGTGAAACCAGATACTTGCTTCTCCTACGTTTAGTGGTAAAGTCCGCAATCATTTAAAAGCCCGCAGGTTTCAGCCGCTAAATCACTTCCCCAATTTGACCTCAGTACTTCTAAGATGTAAAGCGTCCTTATAAGCCTAAGTGATACTTGTTAATGAGATGAGATTTCCGACTTTTTAACTTTCTTCCATAAATGTTCAGTGGAGCGTGGACTTGAAAGCAAATTCTGCTCTATAATTGATCAGAAGATGATTAGCAAATTACGAGGAACTTCTGGTGCAATCGGCAATAATAGGCGCGTCTTTAGCGTTTGATGGAAGGCTGGTAGCGGGTGCAGATGCCGTAGAAATGAAGGTTATCTTTTTAACTTGTTACTGGCTTGTGAATCCCTCGACATTTCTGTGCCTGGCTTCTTTTAACACATGGCTTTCCAAGTGTAGCAAGACGACTGGTACTTGCATTCCTCCCGGTCTATCTCTTCAGCTTGTTGATTGAATATAAAGACAGATCTGCAGTGAATACTGACAAAGTGCCCTAGTTGGGACACTACGCCACATTATGATGCAGTTTTATATACCGTTTATGGTTTCAATACTTGGGAGAATGGTTATAAAATTGTATTCCTAATCCCAGGTCAATTATAAAATGTCCATATGTATTAAACCCAGAACAGATCTCCTCGTCAGTAAGACATATACATACTGTGTGCCCTGTAACAGGTTCACAGTGAATGACCCATCATTGAAAGAATAGATGGTCCCATTGTTGCCCCTATATGCTTTTATCTGGCAATAAAGCATTATATGCTGCCCTGTGAAATCAGTGCATCATCTGTATAATGTCTTCATGATCCTGGGTCTTTCTGAATCCTTTATAAAGGGAAAAGGGAACCTCACTTGCCTGATGGGTTAAGCATTTTCTGCTCTCATTCGGCTGTATTTAGAGGAAACCACCTATACCAGGGTCTCCTATAAGTTGCTAGAATTAAAGTGATACTTCCAGGTTTTTTTATATCAGTCGGCCATCACGTTGCAAGAATTGACAGGTGCTTGCGTTAACTGTTTCCACAATTTGTTCTACAGTAGTTTTTCTGCGGGATGGAAGCAGACGGGCTAGCCTTCACTTCCCATGTTCATTAGTAAACCTTGGGTGACAATCGCTTTGGTGCTGGTTCACCAGTTGTCCTTCCTTGGACCACTTTTTTGGTAGGTACTAATTACTGCATACCTGAAACGCCCCACAAGACCTAGGAACAATGATTCAACCATTGTCAGGATCACTCAAGCTTGCCCATTTTTCTTGCTTCCAACACATCAATTTCCAGAACGGACAGTACACTTGGTTGCCTAACCTAGTCCCTTGACTTGGTGCCACTGTGTTAATCAACCAAAGTACAGTAGAACACCAATGCAAAAGTCAACATGAAGATAAAAGCATATAACTCCTGGCTTACTGAATTTGTTTGGCATAATTAAGAAGAAAAGCTGTGTCGTCGCAATCCTACATGCCATATCTGCTGCAGAAAAGAAAAGGTGCAGATGTGCTGCACATATCACCCTTTACATACTCTGTGTATGCACACTGTGGGAACAAGCCCTTAAAGGGGTTGTCCACAACAGCTACCCCTTAACGAGCCTTGTATTCTGCGTACACACCCCTCCTTTCCTGCAAGTCTTCTGGTATCAACATCTTAAGCTGCACCCAGGTGTGGCTTCGGGCAGGAGACTGGTGGGAGGCTCCGCACTGAGTACTGACGAGCAGCCCATTCTGGGAGTTTTTTTTCCCCCCGTCTCTACAGGCCCATTAATAAGCGGTTGTCCAGGAGAGGATAACACCTTTTAGTGAATTGAAATGGATGGCACTATCATGGGCATGCACCCTGCTCCTTACCTTTCTAGTGGTCGACTCCTAGACCCCACAAATTACCTGCCTTGATGTGATAAATCTGCAGATATTTAAAGGTGCACATACTCTTCAGTTCTCTGCCTTTATTTGAATGTATGGGACTCCACAGGCCTTATTACTTTCTTCTTTCCTCTCTTTCACTGAAAATTTACATATCTGCAGCGAAGGTTTGTTTTCTGATCAGAAAAGCAGTCTATAATCTTCTCTTTATAAATCCCGGTGTCTGAGATGGTGATTTGAAGGCACCCCATGTACCAGTTTCATATTTAATGAAATGGGTCTAGCTTAAATAAGATACTAACACAATCCTTAGATCCGTGCAAAGGAGAGCTTATGATCTTCCTATGCATCAAAGGATGCAATCTGCTGGTTTTTCCCATCTTACATCTTTGAATTCTCTACCAGTTAGGCGAGCAGAACAGCAAGAGCACGAGTTCAGCAGTTATGTTTTTAGTCTGCACCGAGCTCTATCATTATTTTTTCACTTATTTATTTTTTTTCTTCTAGTCCTCCCACCCCACCAGGCCGCAGACGCCAAAGGTGGACAAAATGCAATTTAAATGCCACCAAAGTGAGAACCATAAGAATGATTTGATTTTTTTTTAATAATATTATTTTTTTTTTCATCTGTCTGTTTTTTGGCACTTTTTACTATTCGCATGCTTTGCTGGTCACAGATAGTGTTGCATATTAAAATGACCTTGCTTTTAATACGGAGGTGATTCTGCTATCAATTTTTAAAGTGGAAACATGAAATATTAACACACAGCACGGCTCTTGTGTTCTACGATGTTATTCCCTAATCCAGTCACAGCACTAACAAGGCGAAGCAGCTCTGCTCGGCTTCATCCGGTGATTGTTTATCCATATGACCTGCTTGCTTACTGAATGTCTAATGTATCCTCCCACTGATTCATCTAGACATATACACATGGCAAATGAAATCCCACGTATGGACACGTGTTATACTACAGATGCACATGACATGAAATAGACCTCTATCACATATAGGCACAATCCTGATCTATACAGAATATGCATATACACAGGGGTGTGTGCGAAAGAGAGGACTTCACATCAAAATGAGTCCCCACCATTACGATGCCACGATATTTCCTCCTACATTCACTTCATACCTCTTGGGTCATGCAAACAATGGGCTGTCCTGCACGTGTTCCTGCCCACTTGATACAAGATTATTTGGACTAAGGCTGGTCCCCATTTCTCCAAGTTCCCAATGCAGACACATATGGGTCGATTCAGCAAATCTTTTACTCCTAAAAATTGGCGTAAAATGCTTTGTAAAGTTGCACATTTTTTTGCATCTCCATGTTTTTGTGACTTGGCGTTTTCTGCCCAAATGGGTGGAGCTGAGGAGAGGGTACAGGGGCGTGACTATGCCTGTCTGTCAAATTCATTAAAAGCTCCGTCATTTCTTATGCCAAAAATGCTACTCCAGTCCCACACTGAAATAGGACTTCTGACGAGATGCCCCAAATTCATGAAGTACAGCTTTTAATGAATTTGGCACATCGTACTCCAGCTAGCCATTCATTAAAACGAGCATGGGCAACACCAGTCTTTAATAATCGGGACCTCGGTCTGCCTGTATGGTTTGTTCACACACATACACTCTTATGTGGGAGACAACACCTTAGTGACCAGGCCAAACTTTTCAAATCAGTCATCACTTTATAAAGCAATAACTCTGGAATATTTCAACATGTCCCAGAGATTTTGAGACTGATTTTTTTCGTGACATATTGTACTTTGTTGTAAGTTTGGGTTGATACTTTTTATAAATAAAAGCAAAACCTATCCGACATTTGACAACAATTTAAAAAAAATTAGCAGTTGTCCTTTGTGCATGATATATCAAGTAGTACGCAGGGCTGTGGGGTCGGAGTCTGTGTCTATTTTGGTGGAGTCTGTATAAAATGGACCGACTCCAAAAATCTATAATAAATTGGGTTCATTAGTACAATACAGGCTGTGCTGTAAAAAAATTTTCATAAGAATTTGGAAAAGTTATGAAATGTCTGTTCTGTTCCTGATCTAAGGATCTCGGCTTTTAGCTGAAATGAATCTGTGCTGCACTTTATGTCCACGCTCAGTAGTGAGGTGGTGCTGTGGAGTCGGAAGTCAGGGAAATTGAGGAGTCTGAATCGGTGGTTTGGCTTACCGGCTCCACAGCCCTGGTAGTACGGAGGACAGGCTGGAGCAATGCTGCTGATACGATAAAATGTGTATGAAAATGTTATGCCAAGTATTACTTTAGAATCACAACCTATATACTGGGGTCATAGTAGATAAATGCACCATTGGTGAGGGTCCGAATTCTAAACGAGGCCAGTGTAAATGTAGCAGTGGCGTCTATGGGAGCTGTAGCGCGTGTGTGTGACCACTGCTCCCACAGACAGTGAATAGAGCAGGCGCACTCGCATAATCATGCTACTTTTACGTGTGTGACCAGGACCCCAGTTCTCCTAATTGGTGGAGTGCCAATGGGCAGAGCTTCAGCGGTCGTACATGTAATACCCATCCTGTGGATATTGGTGGTGAGGTTCACTGACTAGTGTCCATATATACGTAGCATTGCCTATATTTACTCCTCAGAGTAGTAATCTGTCTCTGCTCACTTCTGCATCGGGAGGAGGCCGGTAATGTCACCTCTACAGTGCTGTGCCGGCTCATGTATTGTGCACCACTCACCGTCCCAGCCAGATTACCCTTTATGGTCCCCCCACAAGCACTGAATTAATCCGTTACTGTTTGACACCACAGTCGCCCATGCCGGCCTCATTTTGGAGATGTGAATGTGCCGCTATTATTACTTCTGTTCTGTGACCATATGTAAGAACTGTTCCCCCAGTCCAGTGGAATGGCTCCCCAGCTGTAACGTAATAAGTATTCTGCCTTGATTTGATATAACTTTCAAATTTAAGTAATTATTTAATTTTTCAATTTTACTTAACAAGGTTTATCACCGAATTAAATGCTTTAAGAAATAACGAAGGATCTGCCTGTGAAATACAAGTAGAAATGAAGTTAAAGCGGGCAGTAATTGAATGATTCCTTTCTATAATTCTGCTCTGTAATTCTATTATGCTTCTGCATCATACGTTGCAGGCTGTCCTTTCTTCTAACTGTGCAAAAGGACTACAAGTCCCAGCATGTACATAAAGGTCTGTGAATCTATGTCACATTAAAGGAGTTGTATTGGCACACTCATATATATGTATATGGTTTATTGTGATCTTTTATATTGATGGCTTATTGGTAGGATAACTGATTGGTGAGGAAGCTAGACCCCCCACTGATCAGCTGTTCCCGGTGTCAGCGGTGGACAGAGATGCTTAGTTGTGGAGCAGAACAGTTGCGTAGTGGCCTCATCTGGGTGCTGCAGATCCAACCCTTATCATTCGAATACAGTTCGATGTGCAGTACCCGGCCACGGCCACTGTACAGCTGACGGCGCTGTGCTGAGCATCTCTGCAACTGATCACATCCAACTGGAGAGGGCGCCAGATGTCGCGCCCCCACCCATCTGGTATTGATGACCTATCCTAAGAGTAAACCATCAATATTAAAAAAATGGACAACCCTTGTAACGATTTGAAGGGATGGCATATTTCTATCATATGTCATTGTTTCCTGATTGTACACTAGTAAATGACCCCACGTAGTTCTCGTCCATGGTGTCCACTGCCTGCACACTTGGATTGGTGAGCTGTTCCCATATACATTAGTGAATTGCCGATCGTCCAGCCCTAATATAAATTTCCAAGGGCAGGAGCTTTAGGTTACGTATCTTGAGTCGTCACCTTGAAGTTGGGTGACCTTGATCCTGTTTTTTTATGAGCAATAGAGGGGGCATATATATATGTAAAGTGCTCTTGTTAATAGGATTTCTATGGCATTTGTTAATGACGTTGATGGTGATAAGAGCAGCTTTGTGCCTCGTCTATTTAATGTCCCCACGTATTGAACAGTCTTGTGATTACACAGGAGTCGCCCGTATTAAGCTCTGATTCACCCAGCAAACGATAACCCCATTTAACAAATCTTAATCTGCCTTGATTGAGCCAAAAAAGAAGAACTGCGGCCGCTGATAGAGTAACACGTGCATTGATAATTGGAAGGCTTGTTGACATTCCTATAGATAAGCAGAACAATCTATTAACATCGGCGCAGCCATTTCTTCCCCCGCACGAGGCTCACGAGGACCCCGGAGTGAGCCGGAGTCTGTGGCACGCTGTGGTCCCCGCTGTGAAGGGCACTAAGCAAGGGTAATTTTACCTATTCTGCATTGAGAGATTAGGATGCTAATGTGAGCAGATAAGACTATAAGAATCGAAGTGCACACGGGTTATTCTCAGTGACTCGAGCCCGGTTCAATGTGGAATTGAATGCACTATGTTGTCTGAATTTGTTATGAGCCGTCAGCTGAACGTCGTTTTTTTTTTTTTCTCTCCTCTCGACTGACTGAAGGGAATGTTGGTGTCAGAACCCCATTGACTTCTCTCTTAGAGTTTACAGTCTCATGTGGCTAATATTTAGGGCTGTATCACTAGGGCTGATACAGGAATAGCAGGGGAGGAATCTGCTGTTTTACTGGCTATATAGGTAGATCCGTGGTTATGTACCATATATTCAATTAAATACAGTATTGCGACCTGAAATTCTCACAGCTTATATAGATGTGTGACAGATCTATAGTATGGAGGCCCTACACAATCATAGGCGAGTAGTTATCGGTATATTATTCATAGGGTCAGTATTATAGTAGTCATATTCTTATATATAGAAAATGGTATTATAGTAGTTATATTGTTGTACATGGGGGGCAGTATTATAGTAGTTATATTCTTGTACATAGGGGCGGTATTATAGTAGTTATATTCCTGTGCATAGGAGGCATTATTATTGTAGTTATATTCTTGTACATAAGGGGCAGTATTATAGCAGTTATATTCAAGTATATAGGGGCAGTATTATAGTAGTTATATTCTTGTACATAGGGGCAGTATTATAGTAGTTATATTCTTGTACATAGGGGCAGTATTATAGTAATTATATTCTTGTACATAGGAGTAGTATTATAGTAGTTATATTGTTGTACATAGCGGCGGTATTATAGTAGTTATATTCTTGTACATAGGGGCAGTATTATAGTAGTTATATTCTTGTACATAGGGGCGGTATTATAATAGTTATATTGTTGTACATATAGAGCAGTATTATAGTAGTTATATTCTTGTACATAGGGAGCAGTATTATAGTAGTTATATTCTTGTACATAGGGAGCAGTATTATAGTAGTTATATTGTTGTACATAGGGGCGGTATTATAGTAGTTATATTGTTGTACATATAGGGCAGTATTATAGTAGTTATATTCATGTACATAGGGAGCAGTATTATAGTAGTTATATTCTTGTACATAGGGAGCAGTATTATAGTAGTTATTTTCTTGTACATAGGGAGCAGTATTATAGTAGTTATATTCTTGTACATAGGGAGCAGTATTATAGTAGTTATATTCTTGTACATAGGGAGCAGTATTATAGTAGTTATATTGTTGTTCATAGGGGCGATATTATAGTAGTTATATTCTTGTACATAGGAGCAGTATTATAGTAGTTATATTGTTGTACATAGGGGAGGTATTATAGTAATTACAGTGCCTACAAGTAGTATTCAACCCCCTGCAGATTTAGCTGGTTTGATAAGATGCAAATAAGTTAGAGCCTTCAAACTGCAAACGAGAGTAGGTTTTATGAACAGAAGCATAAATCTTACAAACCAAAAAGTTATGTTGCTCAGTTGAATTTTATTAAATTTTAAACATAAAAGTGTGGGTCAATTATTATACAACCCCTATGTTTAATATTTTGTGGAGTAACCCTTGTTTGCAATTACAGCTAATAATCGTCTTTTATAAGACCTGATCAGGCCGGCACAGGTCTGTGGAGTTATCTTGGCCCACTCCTCCATGCAGATCTTCTCCAAGTTATCTAGGTTCTTTGGGTGTCTCGTGTGGACTTTATTCTTGAGCTCCTTCCACAAGTTTTCAATTGGGTTAAGGTCAGGAGACTGACTAGGCCACTCCAACACCTTGACTTTTTCCCTCTTGAACCAGGCCTTGGTTTTCTTGGCTGTGTGCTTTGGGTCGTTGTCTTGTTGGAAGATGAAATTACGACCCATCTTAAGATCCTTGATGGAGGAGCGGAGGTTCTTGGCCAAAATCTCCAGGTAGGCCGTGCTATCCATCTTCCCATGGATGCGGACCAGATGGCCAGGCCCCTTGGCAGAGAAACAGCCCCACAGCATGATGCTGCCACCACCATGCTTGACTGTAGGGATGGTATTCTTGGGGTCGTATGCAGTGCCATCCAGTCTCCAAACGTCACGTGTGTGGTTGGCACCAAAGATCTCCATCTTGGTCTCATCAGACCATAGAACCTTGAACCAGTCTGTCTCAGAGTCCTCCAAGTGATCATGAGCAAACTGTAGACGAGCCTTGACATGACGCTTTGAAAGTAAAGGTACCTTACGGGCTCGTCTGGAACGGAGACCATTGCGGTGGAGTACGTTACTTATGGTATTGACTGAAACCAATGTCCCCACTGCCATGAGATCTTCCCGGAGCTCCTTCCTTGTTGTCCTTGGGTTAGCCTTGACTCTTCGGACAAGCCTGGCCTCGGCACGGGAGGACACTTTCAAAGGCTGTCCTGGCCGTGGAAGGCTAACAGTAGTTCCATAAGCCTTCCACTTACGGATGATGCTCCCAACAGTGGAGACAGGTAGGCCCAACTCCTTGGAAAGGGTTTTGTACCCCTTGCCAGCCTTGTGACCCTCCACGATCTTGTCTCTGATGGCCTTGGAATGCTCCTTTGTCTTTCCCATGTTGACCATGTCTGAGTGCTGTTCACAAGTTTGGGGAGGGTCTTAAATAGTCAGAAAAGGCTGGCAAAAGATATCTTTAATCCTCACATGTGAAGCTCATTATTCTTGGTGCCTGAACTACTTCTTAATACTTTTGGGGGACCAAACAGAATTCTTGTGGTTTGAGGGGTTGAATAATAAATGACACTCTGAATTAACTTTTAACGTTTTTTTAAAAAAAAAAAATAAATTTGCTGCAGTGCATTTCCCACTTCCAGGCTGATCTACAGTACAAATGTCACAATGCCAAGTTAATTCCGCATGTGTCAACCAGCTAAATCTGCAGGGGGTTGAATACTACTTGTAGGCACTGTATATTCTTGTACATAGGGGCAGTATTATAGTAGTTATATTGTTGTACATAGGAGCGGTATTATAGTAGTTATATTGTTGTACATAGGGGGCAGTATTATAGTAGTTATATTCTAGTACATAGGAGGTAGTATTATAGTAGTTATATTATAGCAGTATTATAGTATTTATATTCTTGTACATAGGAGCAGTATTATAGTAGTTATATTCTTGTACATAGGGGCAGTATTATAGTAGTTATATTCTCGTACATAGGGACAGTATTATAGTAGTTATATTCTTGTACATAGGGGCAGTATTATAATAGTAATATTCTTGTACATAGGAGCGGTATTATAGTAGTTATATTGTTGTACATGCCCAACAAAGGATAACAATTCGCATTTTAAAAAGGACTTGTGTGGTGCAGACAGAGGACATGAAATCTGACTCTGCCCTGAGATATGATTGGGTTAACAATCTATTTGTAATTTTTTGTTGCATTTATAGGTCAGAAGATAATGTATTTCTTGCTTGTATATTTGGGATACACTTCACAGATTGACAACAGGTGAAGGGCAGTGCTCCACCTCATCTGCTCAGTCCACCTTTTGTTTAGGCTAAATCCTCATTTATCTGTGTCAGGTTTAGGTTCATTTATTGTTGATTTTCCCACTGCCACTGCTGAGCTTTAGATTAATACATTGAAGATTTAGCAATTGTTTGGCGGCATTATACTCTGTCAGGTCCTCTGAGGTATGAGGGCTATACCGGCTCCTTTGCTATTGAACTTTGCATTCAAAAGCTCTAACAACTTTCCATCAGAAAGAACAATCATTTCTGTTGTTGCTGATTCCGTGTATGAAGCTGGCCTAGGCAGAATGACTTGGGTTTGAAAAGGTAAAGTAATGGCATGATCCGTGTGACACGTATAATAGTGGGTTTATCTTCAATTGACATCACAAAATTGCGGCAAATTCACAATCGTTAAGACTCTAGTAAGTTGCTGAGAAAGTTTAGAGGTCTGCAATGTATGCAGCAAGTTGTTTCCTGCTCTTGAATTGGCTCTTTGTATTTATTGAAAATTGTACATATTTATATTAATTTTCTATATAGTATTATTATTTGACTTTACAATTGTTTTTGCTTTTATTTGTTATGTGCATTTCCATCTTTTATTTTTAAAAGCCACAAGACCCCAAATAACCACAGCTCCTCCATCTGTTTTGCAGAGTTCATGTTCCTGACCGTCCTTTTGGATTTCTTTTTAATATTGTGTGACTCCTCCATCCTTGATTCCCTGACCTGCATTGCCTTGGTAACCATTTCATTTGTTTTACGTTTAATTTGTCATTTTAGTATTTTTTCTAATATGTATTCACCTTCATTTTATTATTCCGTGTTTATATCATTTTTGCTTTTCTGCTAAATAATTTTATTGTTGCATTTGAATTCATTTTTTTTTTAATAATAAAAAAAATAAAATAAAGTTCACATTATTTTTTTTTGTTACTTTTTTTTTCTTCTTCGTTAAATTATGTTTATTTTCTTTCAGTCAAGGTCGTTTGATGTGTTGTTGAAACAGTCTGAACATGTATGACCCGAAATAATTTTTTGGTTTGGAAGAGATAATTGGTTTTAGCGTCCTTTTACACCAAAACAAATGCATTAAATGTCAAAAAAAAAGTTGAAGAGATTGTCATTTAAAAAGAAAGGTCTTTTTCTGATGACAAATGTTTAAAAAAGATTTTTATGTAATTTTTTTTTTAAATGTTTGATTTTTCAGATCACTTTCTATATTAGCCTCTTGCTGTGATCTCGCTGAGTTGTCTGGCAACCAGCACCCCACAATTCAACCAATTTTTGTCCTCAGTTTAATTGAGTAATTGAGCCAAAAAATAACTTTTTAATTTAAAAAAAGATGATTTTTTTTTTTTTAAGAAAATAAATACTACATTTATGGTACAGCCAAAATCGTACCAACCTGAACACACTAAAAAAAACACTATTTAAACTGAAGAATTGCTTTTGATGTGAAAAAAATATCTAAGTTTGATGTACCCAAAAATATTTGAAATAAAAAAAAAAAAAGAAAGAAACCATGGCTTGTGTCCAGCCATATTGACTGATAAAAAGCCACAGATCTCAAAGTGCCTACCCTTTTTTTTTTTTTTTTTTTTCATAAAACCTAATTTTATTCAGAAAAAATACTAATTCATTTAAATAATAATTAAAAATGGTATCACTGAACTTTTCCAACTTCTAAAATAGTGAGATGAAAAATGGAAACCAATATATCGAAACTAAAAAAAGGTAACATAAAAACCTAATTTAAACAATAGGTTATTAGATGGCACATTATTTTTGAAAACCCATTCACATCTTTTTAATATTGTTCAGTACTAAAAATCTCTAATAGTGATGACTTATCTCTGTAGCATCAGCGTTCTTGATACATCATGTGATCAGTTGAATCCGTCAACTTTTAAAAAGTTTCAAAACATATTTAAAAAAAAAAATAATAGACTACAATTGGGAAATGTAAAAAAAAAAGTAGAAATGACGCATCACCAGTAAAGCTGACAGTCTTATGAGTTTTACATGGACTGCAATGTAAGAAACCCTCAGGTTCTGGAAGCGTTTGGAATTCAAACATTGCAGGTAAGGGGTATGAGTATTTCTTAGTTATTTTATGTAGCTATGAGATGATGAATCTGGGCAAAACCAACTAATATAACTTTGTAATAATATTTATATAGAGTCCTCATATTTTGCGGCACTTCACATTCAGAATATATGCATTCTTCTTACCTAGCACATCCCTTTATCTTCACGCATTGGAACAGTGAGGGATCCTTGTTGTCATTTTTACATGTATGAAAGGGGTAGTACAATATGCAAACAGCACTGCACCTTTTACATGTCTTCTCTATAGTATAGCATGTGAAGTTGTTAACTTGGCGGAGGTCCCAGTGTTTAATTTCATGGTGAAAGGATATTGTTGATACTCTACTGCACTCTGTAGAAGGTAACAAATATTAGCACTCCGGTATTTCTAACACTCTTTCCTTTTGTGCAAGTGTTGACAACTCTGGTTGGAGACCCTAGAACTCTCTTGTGCTTTGAAACACTGGGGGTTCCTGAAAATCTTCGGTGCTACCTAGGACTGTGCAATACTGGAGCTCCCGGACTATTACTGTTGTGATCATTGCATCGGAAGCACGTGTCTGTAATCTCATGATTGACGCACGGGGGTCTGTTCAGAACCCCATTAACTAGTGACTTGGCATCTGAACAGTGTAATAATCTAAAGGGGCTGTAGTGTTTAAGAAATCACAGTCCATAATTCTACAGAATATTCGGATTTCTATGTAACCCTGCCCCAGTTTTGGGCTGTACTCATTTACCATTGCGTTTTGTTATTCTCACACATTGAAATAGTTTTCCTCCTGCAGAAGCTCCTGGCTAGATTAGTTAAAGGTTGTTAAATAGGCAATAATAAATGGTGTTACAAAAAAATATTACCGCACGGTGTTTTTGTCGGCTTAACGACCATTTCATTATGAATTAGGTATGCTCTATAATCATGTGTTCCTGACCTAATCTGCATGGGAATTTTAGGCCATAAGTTTGCTGTGCAGATCTCCTGCCGAGCAAGGCCTGTAATTGCTCTCTGAGATTCTTTTGAAGTTTTTATGTAATGAATGTTTATTTAACCCCTTTTCTCTAGGAGTTTTTCCACTTTTCGCAATATCCGGAAACGGATTATAGTTCTCGAACCTCATGTAATTGAGAACAGACCCCTGTAAAGAAAAGAAAAAAACCCTTTATCTCTCTGGACATTTCTGTTTTAGTAAAGTATTTTCCAGAAATAACGGTTATGGAGCCTCATGTCTTGAAACACTCTATATTAGTTTTCCTGGATATTTAAGAATAAATTAACTGACTGTTGGCATGCCTCCTTGTCCTTGTCTGACACTGTCAGGAACGAGTGAACTGTGTAACTGTATAGAAACCGTCTACAGCCCGTAACACCCAATATATCTATACACTTCTAGGAAGACTAACAGAGTGTTGGCACAACTGATCGTTGTAAGAAAAGATGCTGCAATTTTTTTTTCCATATACAATAATGTAATCCATTTCCTATGATACAGATGTCATGCTTTCATTCCTACACTTCTTAACCCCCTGCTGTCATGATGTACATGTACGTCACTTCCAGGTGCAGTTGTATGAGCCCGCACAATACTCAACAGATGGAGACTGTTACCAAAAACTGACGCTAAAAGCAGCAACTGGTTCTTGCTCTGCATGCTATATACCCCTTAAATGCCACTGTCAATCTATCAGCGGAATTCGGGCCTTGTGCCCATCAGCTCCCTGCAACATGATCGCTGAGAGCCACGGATTGCCATGTTGGATCTCTTGTGTTGATCGGCCTGCGAGATTGTGATTTTTGCTACATACGGCAGTATTTAGGACAAAAACTAAGATAATAAAAAATTTGAGTACCCTCTCTACAAATAGACGGTAAAAAGATAAATACATTCGATACCTGAGTTTGCAAATATCCATCTATCAAAGTATAAAATAATTTAACATCTACAATAATTACTGTAACAAAAGGATATATTGAACCGCAAGAATTGCAGTTTTTTGGTCGCGGCACTTCCCACAACAAATGCAATCAAAAGCTGTCACCATTTTGGCACACATGCAAAGTTTTATCAATAAAAACTACAACTCACCATGCAAAGAAAAAAGCTAATTTCTGATTTATTTATTTTTTACCATTTTGGTTACACTTTAAGCGTAGTGAGCTGGAAGATCAAGTTGCGAAGTCATTTTTAACATACAATGAACACCGTAAAAACAAAACCCCAAAATTAATGGGGGAATTGCTTTGCCTTTTTATTTATTTTTCGGATTTTGTCGAACTTGGAATTTTTTTCGCTATTTTCTCATACCTTGCATGGTAAAATAAATGGACTCCTTCAAAAACTACCCCTGGTTCTGCAAAAAAACAAGTCTTCATATGGTTATAACAATGAAAAAAAATTAAAATTATGATTCTCGGAAAAATGGGAGAGAAAAAAAAGCCAAAGCATAAAAAATAAAATGAACTGCACGGAGAACAGGTTAAATGACTGACATCCTATATCGCCTAAGAATAACTGATGGCAAACAGTTGAAATCTCCCTACTGTGCTGACATTTCACTTTAGTGTACAGATATATCACAGATTATTCATCCATCATCTTAATATAGAGAATTTTGAAGAAAAAAAAAAGATTACATTTATAAATTAGAAATACATTTTGGGGGGGGGGGGGGGATCTGCATCCGATTATGGGGCTTATGGGTTTCCTAAAGGGAATATGTCACTGTATTTGATCTACCTAAACTATTACTATGGGCATACAGGTTATAGACTGCTGAGTAATATGGGGGCAGTCTCATAGATTATAATGGGTACATGTTCTGTCCTTGAAAATCACAGATGTCTGAATGTGGCCTTAGACGCTAAAACAATAATTGCTAGAATTCATTTGCGAGACTATTTTCTCAGTAGAATGAATGTGGGTTGGGGGGGGACTCAACTTTACATTTCATTGCTTTACAATTCCAGCAGTTTTTCGAGTTTCAGTTGTATTTAAAATAAGCTTCACAATTAGTATGGTATGTTAGATGAAATAAAAATTATTAAATCTAATAATGATTTGGATTAATGTTTTTGTTTTATTTTGAATGTTAATAAAATATCATAAGAAAAAAAAATGCATGTCCTTTTACTTTCGGTGACTGAGAACACACCCAGACCTAAACTTACACAACCATTGAACTTGTAATCACCTGAACATAATCAGACATGTTTTCAACCTTTGATTCCTAAGGCTGGACTCATGTTGCACACTGCCTTATGGATTTTGCCTCCGTTTTCCAGATATGTTTTATTGGTGTATCGATTGTGTAAACGACACATGTGAAAAAGACTTGGGTATATTAGTAGATCAAAGATGGCACATGAGTCAACAGTGTGATGCAACAGCAAAAAAGGCAAACCATTTTGGGATATATTAAGAGAAGCCTAGAGTCTAGATCACGTGAAATAATTATCCCCCTCTACTCCTCCTTGGTCAGACCTCATCTGGAATACTGTGTCCAGTTCTGGGCACCACATTTTAAAAAAGGCATAAAAAAACTGGAGCTAGTTCAGAGAAGAACTACAAAGATGGTGATCGGACTGCAAACTATGTCCTACGAGGAACGGTTAAAGGATCTGGGAATGTTTAGCTTGCAAAAAAGGTTAAAAGGAGGCTTAATAGCGGTCTACAAATATCTCTAAAGGGATGTCACAGTGTAGAGGGATCATTCTTATTTTAATTTGCATGTGGAAACACGAGAAGCAATGGAACGAAACTAAAAGGGAAAATATACAGATTAAGTATTAGAAAAAGCTTTTTGACAGTGATCAATGAGTGGAACAGGCGGCCACGAGAGGCGGTGGGTTCTCCTTCAATGGAAGTCTTGAAACAGAGGCAGGACAGACATCTGTCTGAGATGCCTTAGCGAATCCTGCATTGAGCAGGGGGTTGGACCAGATGACCCTAGAGGTCCCTTCCAACTCTAACATTCTATGATTCTAAACCACGGCAAAGAATGTGCTGTGGTTTGTGCCTAGCGTTGAGCAAAAAGTTTTCCAGCATCCACATCTGTACTACATGAGAGCCGGACCAGAGTGGTGCGAACTTCCTCGGCTGGCATCTTGGGGGCCTCTTTTGATTTCTAGTCATCATGACATTGCTGGGACATAATCAAAGCAAATGCCCAGTGTTGCAAGACCCTTGTCTGTCTTGATCTCAATGTGAGTCAGAGACCAGCGTCCCGCTGATCTATTTGCTCAACTCTATGCAATTTGTGGGACCTGCCTAACAATTTTTCCCATTCACCAATAGACGGAAAAATATGTAGACTGGGCCAAGGACATTACTTTACCACCATTAAAATTGCTCTCAAAACGTTAGTCAAATGCAACCATCTACAGCTTCACTGGGTACTTATACATGCAAATTTATGATGCAGCACTTTTCTCCCCCCAACACCAAACTTGTGACCATCGGGAGTCAATAAGGTGCAAAGTTCCTCCTACCGTAATGATATTATAAAATGTCTGATAAAATAGAGACATTTGATTAAAAAAAAAGAAGAAAATTCGCAAAAACAGATTTTTTTTTTTAATGTAAAGCCCCCGTCTCACATAGCGAGATAGCTGCTGAGTCACGGATTTGGTGACGCAACAGCGACCTCACCAGCGATGTCTCTATGTGTGACACTTTGCAGCCATCAGGCCCCTGCTGCGAGGTCGCTGATTGCTGCAGAATGTCCTGGACCTTTTTTTGGTCGTTGCTCTCCCGCTGGTCAGCACACATCGCTGTGTGTGACCAGCGGGAGCAGCGATCAGGCTGGTAACCATGATAAACAGCGGGTTACTAGGGGCACACGCGCACTTAGTAACCCGCTGATATCATGGTTACGAGCCTGCTAAAGTGAGCGGTAACCTCCCGCTCACCGTAGCAGAGTGGTAACCATGATAAACAGCGGTTTACTAAGTACTCTTGTGCCCCTAGTAACCCGCTGTTTATCATGGTTACCAGCCTGCTCCTGCTTCAGCAGGCTGGTAACCAGGAGCAGGACATCGTGGAAAGATTCTTTCCACGATGTCGCTGCTCCCCTGATCGTTGGTGAGCCTGCCTGTTTGACAGCTCACCAGCGACCACATAGCGACGCAGCAACGATCCCTGACCGGTCATATCGTTGTTGGGATCGCTGCAGCGTCGCTAAGTGTGACGGGGCCTTTACACTTGTCTACATTTGCAACCAGGGCTGTGGAGTCGGTAAGCCAAACCTCCGACTCATTGATTTCCATGACTCCGACTCCCTCATACATGGCTCATGTTTAAGTGATAAATTTACTGTAGCACAGATTCATCTCGGCTAAAAGTCTAGACCCTTAGATCAGGAATAGGACATTTCATAACTTTCCCAAATTCTTATGAAAAATATTCCCCACAAACTACATTGAATTTCTGTACCCAGTTTATTATATATTTTAGGAGTCTGAGTCGGTCCACGAGAGTCTGAGTCGGTCCACGACTTCGACTGCACAGCCCTGTTTGCAACTATTTCTTCAGTTGATTCAGTGCATCTAATGTAACAAAGTAACCTTGTTGATCTGATTATAAATCTTCCATTTTGTGTATGCAGCTTTTCTGCAGACGTGTGTTCATGGTTTGAGACTACAAGCCCTGCATAGATTGATCCTGCAGTCATACCTGCTTCTTTATCAAAAGTTAATAAAAAGTAGGGGGACAAATGTAAGGAGGGAAGACTGCAGGATCACTCTATGTAGGGTTAAATATATATTAAAGTCATAAACAGAAACCTGATAGTTTTAGTCAACTGTACAGTTTCTTTTTTTTAAAATATTTGAATCAAAGCAACAAAAAGAAAAGTTGGTTGTAAAAGTACACATACTGTTTTAAAGGGATTTTCTCAAGTTTTTTTTTCTTTGTTGTGGAGTGCTCTACGTCCTGTCTTCCAGCTTTCCATGGGAGCAGTGTGCTCCTGTTGGTTGGTGATCCTACTTTCCATGGGAGTGGTGTTAACCTGTTGGTTGGTGATCCTACTTTTCATGGGAGTGATGTGACCCTGCTTTCCATGGGAACGGTGTGCTCTTGATGGTTGGTGATCCTGTCTTCCATGGGAGCCATGTGCTCCTGTTGGTTGGTGATCCTGCTTTCCATGGGAGCCATGTGCTCCTGATGGTTGGTGATCCTGCTTTACATTAGAGCGGCGTTCTCTTGATGGTTGGTGATCCTGCTTTCCATGGGAGCGGTGTGCCCCTGTTGGTTGATGATCCTACTTTCCATGGGAGTGATGTGATCCTGCTTTCCATTGGAGCCATGTGCTCCTGATGGTGATCCTGCTTTCCATTAGAGCGGCGTTCTCTTGATGGTTGCTGATCCTGCTTTCCATGGGAGCGGTGTGCTCCTGTTGGTATATGATCCTACTTTCCATGGGAGTGATGTGATCCTGCTTTCCATGAGAGCCATGTGCTCCTGTTGGTTAGTGATCCTGCTTTCCATGGGAGCCATGTGCTCCTGTTGGTTAGTGAGCCATGTGCTCTTGATGGTTGGTGATCCTGCTTTCCATTAGAGCGGTATGCTCTTGATGGTTGGTGATCCTGCTTTCCATTAGAGCGGCGTGCTGTTGATGGTTGGTGATCCTGCTTTCCATGGGAGCGGGGTGCTCCTGTTGGTTGATGATCCTACTTTCCTTGGGAGTGGATGATCCTGCTTTCCATGAGAGCGGCGTGCTCCTGATGGTTGGTGATCCTGCTTTCCATGGGAGCGGGGTGCTCCTGATGGCTGGGCATCCTGCTTTCCAAGGGAGGGCTGTGCTCCTTATGGTTGGTGATCCTGCTTTCAATGGGAGCGGTGTGCTTGCCCATGATACAAGCAGAAGGACCTTTGTCTCCACAGCGTGGAATGAGCACAGGGAACCAAAGTTGGTTGGATCCATTGGACTGTCAACTTCGTAGTAGCTTGAAAGCTTGCACTCTTTGCCTAGGAGACCAGATGCTACTAATACACAGCAGAGGTGGCCATTAATGTAGGAAATAACCAAACTATAGAATTAAATATCTCTTCATTCTGAAGAACGGAGATGATTTTTAATAACAAGTAAATTGCAAAGCTTCTTGTTTTTACAACCATTTTGCAGTTTTACTCAATTAACAATGAGACAACCCCTTTCAGTCAGAATTAAAACAATATAAAGAGAAGTCAGCATTATTGTTTAGTAAAATATCAGTATTCACTATACTTTAATGAGTTGTGACTAATCTCCATTGTATAATTTACAGAAATTACAGCCCTTAATTCCGTTCCCAGAATGGGCTGGCTTTTTTGCCTAGTCCTCTTTGATAGAGTATGATTAAATAGCAGTAATTAATTAGCTATTAAGGATACATCATGTAATGATAGGAATCTCAGTTGCATAATCACAAAGGTGAGGATTACTTTGACAATCAATGTTCTGAACACAGGAACAGAAAGTCTTCAGCACATTTTCCCTTCCATGTTGGCCTTTCTTTCGTTTGATTTTATACAGTAACACTCAGACCTGGGTAGCGAGTCCCACTGGCGGCCATAGTTTCAGGTTGTCTCACGCACCAGTGTAAAGATCATCTACTCAAGCGATTGACTGGGCTCCAATACATTATCTCTTTTAAAATCACTGAAGCATTGCTGAGATCGGAGTTCCCAACATGGCCCGTGTTCAGACATCCTGAAGCCATGAACATGAGAATGACTGATGTCATGTGAGAACCCAGGGAAAAAAAAGCTTGCATCATAGGTGCAAATAAAGGACTTGTCCAGGATGGGACTGTCTCAGATTACCAAATATCACAATGTGTATAGACTAGTCTGAGAAGCTTCCAGCCATTTTTAAGAAATTGATATTTCTGTGAGCCTGGAGGGTCGCATTAAGACTGGGGTTACAAGGTGACTTTGGGTGTGACATCCTGAAGGTGGCCATACACCTAAAGGCTAAAGCAGACGTCCATGCAAATCGCTCCGATCTTGGTCCGCAATGCATAGACTGGCCACAGCTCTCCTGACCCGAATAAACAGGTGCTTCTCACAAAATTAGAATATCATCAAAAAGTTAATTTATTTCAGTTCTTCAATGCAAAAAAGTATCGACCAAGTATTGAGTACATTTACTGAACATACATTTCAGTAAGACAACATTTCAGATTTTAAAATTCTTTTTCAACCTGTTATAAAGTATTCTAGTTTACTGAGATAATGACTTCTGTGTTTTCATTGGCTGTAAGCCATAATCATCAACATTAACAGAAATAAACACTTGAAATAGATCACTGTTTGTAATGTGAGTTTCACTTTTTTTTATTGAAGAACTGAAATAAATTAACTGTTAGATATTCTAATTTAGTGAGAAGCACCTGTATTTCTATGAGGCTATCACGCTCGGATCAGGAGAGTCGCTGCCAGTCCATGCATTAGCGGTACATGCTCTCACCAATTTGCATGGACATCTGCATGAGCCCTTAGATGTCAGCTGAATGCTTTTTCACCTGACAGCTGTTCCTCCAGATTCTTGCATGCTTAACTCACCTCAAGCGGCGACTTTTCTCCCAAAAGCTTGGGCTCTGTTCACATTCCAGTTGTCATCCGTTTGTAACAGAACCAGTATTTATATATTTTTAAAAAAAAAAAAAAAAAGAGATAAAATGGAAATACAAGGAACCCATGTAAACATTAAATATTTGGTCTCCCTTTTGCATCCATCTGTAAGGCGTTTGTTTTTGCTAGAGGTGTCTGAGCACTAATGTCCTGGGCATGTGCAGTGCTATAAAAAATAGATCCATTAACAGAAGACATAACGAATGACCATCTGTTTGCTATCTTTGTTTTGCCCGGAAAAAAAGGTGTGCAGGCTAAATTTTTGATCCAGCTTAAAAACTGCAGCTGGAATGGAGGCTAATGGGAAACATTTTATGCCCCTTCCGTTCCCATTTGGATCATGTACTGGAATATTTTTTATCTTTTGTTTTTATGTTCCCACAACGGATTGAAAAAAGAAAATAACTACCACACATGGGGGCTGGTCCTATGGAAATTAACAGATGCAGCCTACACCTGTCCTTTATAATGTGTATGACTTTTAAGGCAGCTGTATCTTTTATTTATTTTACTCACTTATATAGCACCATTAATTCCACAGCTCTTTACAGACATTATTGGCACTGTCCACATTGGGGCTCACAATCTACATTCCCTATCAGTATATGTCTTTGGAGTGTGGGAGGAAACCGAAGAACCCGGAGGAAGCCCACGCAAACACGGGGAGAACATACAAACTCCTTGCAGATGTTGTCCTTGGTGGGATTGAACCCAGGACCCCAGCGCTGCGAGGCTGCAGTGCTAACCACTGAGCCACCATGCTGCCCATATTCTTTACTTGACAGCCGCGTGTTTGCTTAATCGACAATTATCCCTTTTTACTTCCATGTTTAAGTCCAACATTTCCAATCAGCACACAGACCTTGGGATTTTTAATCATGCTGTTTTTATATTGATGCTAAATAAATCACTGTGGTGCTGGGTAGGGGGACAAAAAGCGACAGGCAATGTTTTGATATTTCGATCCGTCCTGTTTTTTTTTTGTTTTTTTTTCAAATAATCGCTGTGTCCAGAAAGCTTAAGAGTAAAGGTGAATAGCGCAGTATGTGCTCTGGCGCAGCCCCCAGTGAATGCAGCCAAAGTGCACCTGAGCGATTGTTTTTACAGGAAAAAAGTCACCGCATACCTAAATTTTGCAGAGGAGGCATTGCCAGTTTTAATGATCCCACTTGGCATGTAGCTTGTGCACCCATCTGTAATGCAGACAAGAATATGGGCATAGTCTGACCCGTGAATTGTCAAGTGTGTCTGAACACCGCCTTAGGTTTTTCCACGTCTAAAAACAAAAAATTCTGCATGAACATACTTTAATAGTTTTCCCATTGAAATCAATAGACCCCGTTTTTACCTGAATATGGGCACAGAAAATGCGCTAGTTACTACACCAAAGTTCGGGCATAAAACTACTCTGCATGGTGGGGCCTCACCTATGACTGCTAGTTGTCACTCACCACGGTTCTCTTTATGGCAATGTTAAAATAGAGAAAAGCAACAAGAAAATTATTCAAAGACTTTCCACTATAAATAAAATATTGTCTGATTTTTTGGGGGGGAGGGTAGGTGGGAAGAGAAATTGGGATTTTCTGGAACAAAATGGTGACCGCTTTTTGGGCCTCTCCCCCTCCAATTAGATGTTACCCCACTTTCAATCATAAAGTGCCCCCTTAAGTATATGTTATTAAAACAACAGAACGTGCTGACTTTAGCGCTGCTGATCAGTGCTGTATCCACAGTAGCGTCATCGTCTCCTGCCATTTAAGTGAACACGGAAGTTATTTCCTATCAAGCATGACCCAGCAAAGCACAATTATTTTTTAAGTGTCTCATTTTTTAATTCTGTAACATTTAGTGCTGATGTTTTAATTGCATACAGCTGAAGCTGCTAAATGAGCGACAAAATAGATTTAGATCTTCTCCGAGCTTTTCTGCCACCTATAAAAATATATATCATTCATTAGACTGTAGGATTAGCCAGTTTCCGGGAGCGGAGGGCGAGTCTGTGCACTTCTCTGGAATATATGATTTGTACTCTTCGCCTTGGCAGGAGGGTTTTCATAATTTCTGACGTCTGCAAATGCATTAATTGAATTAACACCGAGCCTTAATCCATATTGGCATGTGGACTGTGTGTTTGGGGATGAGTGCGGGAGAATATTGCCACCCTGTGATTTTAAATGGCTGCTACAGATGAAGAGCATGGTAGTGGGAATGCAGAACACAATGTAACACTTGATCCATATCAGAAGTCCTGAAAATGTGATGCATAATGTGATACTTTTATATTCAGAGAAAAAAAAAACGCAGCTGGATAAACCCCAAGGCATAGTACCCATTCCACATCACTGGAGGAGTACTTGCCCTGTGGCCTTATATGTTACATTATCTGGAATTCCTGAGTCTTACAATGTCAGTATTTTCTATATTAGAATTCTATTAGCTTTCTCTTATAAGGCCAAATTCATGCACAGAGCTAGTTGTAGCAGCAGCCAGACTTCTGATGACCTCCAGGTCACCGCTGTCCCCTTAGGGCAATGTGTTTGCCTTAGTTACAGTAGTTTCAGCCTCTACCCCGGCGATTCGGAGTGACACAACTAGGCTTATGCTGAATAATTCACTGCTGTGTCATAACATTACACCGACTTGGTTTGGAAAAAGTGCACGCCATTGAAGGCTGCTGAGAATCACATCCTTTAGGCCTCCAGACATTTTTATGGGTAGAATGACTAGCATGATAACACGTTTCCATAAGCATGTGTACATACATATTTACATTTCACTAGTCAAATAGCCATTTCAAGCACTTAACCCCTTTCCAACCCTTGCGGTATTAGTACGCACATTTGCGTACCCCCCGTTCAGTGAGGGCTGCTGCGCTGAACCGAGCACATGTCAGCTGATTCTTACAGCTGACATGTGCCCGCAACAGCCGCGGGTGGAATCGCTGTTAACATGTTAAATGCCGCTGTCAATCTCCGACAGCGGCATTTAACGCGCGCTTCCGGGTTGCGCGTCATAAGCCCCGCCCACCGGCGACCCCGTCACGTGATCGCGGGTCACCGATGGGCGTGCATGACAACCCAGGGTCTGCAGCAGACGCCTGTGGTTGTCATGATCTCGTCGCTATGAGCGCCACCTAGTGGCTCATAGCACAGGACCATTTCTGCTATATGCAGAGGATCTGCTGATCCCCTGTATGTAGCAGAGACGATCAGACAACTGCTGCTTCTAGTCTCCTATGGAGACTATTGAAGCATGCAGTAAGTGAAAAAAAAATGTTTTTAAAAATATAAAAAAAATATAAAAGTTTAAATCACCCCCCTTTCGCCCCATTCAAAATAAAATAATTAAAAAAAAAACCCACATACACATATTTGGTATCGCCGCGTTCAGAATCGCCCCATCTATCAATATAAAAAAAGAATTAATCCGATCGGTAAACGGTGTAAAGAGAAAAAAATTCTAAACGCCAGAATTACGTTTTTTGGTCGCCGCGAAATTGCAATAAAATGTAATAACGGGCGATCAAAACATCATATCTACCCCAAAATGTTATCAATAAAAACATCAGCCTGGCGCGCAAAAAATAAGCCCTCACCCAGCCCCAGATCACGAAAAATGGAGACGCTACAGGTCTCGGAAAATGGCGCTATTTTTTTTTTAGTTTTTTTTACCAAATTTTGGAATTTTTTTTCACCACTTAAATATAAAATAACCTATACATGTTTGGTGTCTACGAACTCGTAATGACCTGGAGAATAAGAATGGCAGGTCAGTTTTAGCATTCAGTGAACGTGGTAAAAAAATAAAATAAAAAACAACTATGGTATTGCACTTTTTTTGCAATTTTACCGCACTTGGAATTTTTTTCCCGTTTTCCCGTACACGATATGGTAAAACTGGTAATGGCGTTGAAAAGTACAACTTGTCCCGCAAAAAATAAGCCCTCACACGGCCATATTGTCCAAAAAATAAAGACGCTATGGCTCTGGGAACAAGGAGAGCAAAAACCAAAAAAGCAAAAACGACAAAACCCAAGGTTGCGAAGGGGTTAAAGTCCAATTCTTCCAACTAGCTTAGTTACATATCATGCTGCTGGTCGCTCTAGTGATCAGCAGTGATTTAGAGGAAACCTGGCGCTAAGTGCTCAATTACCCTGTAGTGCCGCCACCACCAGGGGAAATGAAGCATTACACCATAACCATACTGGGCAGCACGGTGGCTCAGTGGTTAGCACTGTAGCCTTGCAGCGCCGGGGTCCTAAGTTCAAATCCCACCAAGGGCAACTTTGTTTTTGTTCTCCCCATGCTTTCATTGATTTCCTCCAGGTATTTTGGTTAACTCCCACATTTCAAACACCTACTGATAGAGAATTTAGATTGTCAGCCCCATTGGGTGCAGCAGTGATGATGTCTATAAAGTGCTACGGAGTATGATGGTGCTATACAAAAAAAAGCATAATAATAAATACCCATTCTTTAAAGAGAACCTGTCAGCACAATTTTGTAATGGAAAGTAAAGACATGGCTGTAATACTGATTACATTGTCAACTTTGGTGAAGAAATCCGCTTTGTGGTTCTAATTTATTCACCATTTGACGTTTTCTGCTAATTAGATTTCGGTGCACAGGGGCTGGACTCTGCACGGGGTCTTCTTCCTGTCAGTGATGCCCCGGCCCCTCCATCTGCCTCAAGGTTTTGAATGATAGGTCACTGCTGATATTTCAAACAGAGGAAGCCGGTCAGGCTGCAGGCAGACGGAGGGGTCGGGGAATCACAGATCAGACGGAGAAGACCCAGTGCACAGCCCCGCCCCTGTGCACCAAAATCTAATTAGCAGAAAACTTCAAATTGTGATTAAAGAAGAACCACAAAGCAGATTTCTTCACCAAAGGTGACAATTTAATTAGTATTACAGCACTATTATAGCCATATCTTTACATTACAAAATTGCGCTGGTTCTTTTTAAATTAATAGGCTGTCAAAAAAAATGCAGGTGTGTTGGGTCCTCCAGAGAGAGAGATTCTCATTGCAGGCGAGAAAAAGACAATTCCTTTAGGTTTGTCCTATACCATTGACGAAACTTTAGCATTCCGCCTTCTCTGCATTAATCCATATCCATTACAGCACATCTGACTTGCTTTATCGTTTTAAATGTAACTTCTCTACCTTGAACGTACATAAAGGTATTCGACTTCCCTATAGTCGAATACTGTGATATCACTTCTGATGAATGGGGTTGATGTGAAAGTAGAAGAGGGATGCACTGATGCCTGAAGTGTAATGGAAGGGCTGAAAAATACCCTACCCAATTGATCACTATTTTATCCCACATGGCTAAGAAGCTCCAGAAACCATTACATCCTTAGGAATGACAGATATTCGCACATTGTCTTACCATGCTGCACTATAAGATGTGCTTCAATGGTGGTATTCTTCAATCCGTGCGTCTTCCCCTATGGATATTGTGGTTACAGGTCCAGTTTTAATCTACTTTTGGAACCCGGCTTCTTGTGACCCAGATAATTTCCTTTTCCACAACCCTGCACTGCACACTCATTGTCCGTCTACGCAGGTCAGGGGTCAGTGTTTTCTGTGAATCTAACAAATGGCAGTGCACACTATGGGTCAAGATTTTTAGTGACTTTGCTGCCTCCATTGCTTTCCTGTGGAACAATGATGAACCTCCGCTTGGCTATCTTGCTGGCTAAGCGATGACTGGGTAACAGTGTAATTAGAGGTCAGAAATAGCAGGTTCTCTTCTTTTTGGTTCTCTCTATTATTTTTGTCCCCATTCTTTAAAAGAGATGCATGAAATCAGAAAAAATATTTTTCCAGTAGCACCGCCACTTTTTGTTTATAGCCTGTGTCAGGTGTTGCATCTCATCTTTCTTTACCTTTCTGCAATACCAGACACGGCTCATGGACAAGGGTGTCGTTGAGTCTGGAAAAGTAGACTGGCAAACGACTGTCTTAAACCCAAACATATGGTCATATCTTACAGGTTACACAATATTGCATTCAAATCCAACAAATCTGACCCGGCTTCCCTAGTGGGAAAACTAAAGGAATGGGCCGCACTATAAGCTGGTATACGTGCAAAGTGTAAGGGCACATCCACACTGTGGCTATTTCACAGACAAAACCCAACAAAAATGCAAAATGAGCATCTACCCTACAGCAGGTAAATAGTAACTATATGTAAAAAACATAAAGTACTTAGTTAACACTATTTTGATCAAAAAATCATAAGAACTATCCTACCACGACAAGGTGTACCCATCGGGATGGTCCTAACTAGTCTATACTATTAAAACCTTTTTACACTAGAAACAGCTTAGATCCATCCCGATGGGTACACCTTGTCGTGGTGGTATGACTTTTATGTTTTTTACTAAACTAGCATTAACTACTTACGATGTTATTTACATCTACTATTTATTTACTTGCTGTAGGGTATATGCTCATTTTTGTTTTTTACATTTTTTTTCCCCAAGTGGGAGCTGTATGGGTAGTTTGACTTTCATCATATTGTTGTGGTTATAGACCAATTTGGCTGAAATTTAGAGAGATCGAACAAAATATGATAAAACGTGTTGGCCAGGGTTGGAAGAAAGTTAGTTCTTTTTTTCCTCCAAAAACATTGCAACTCTTATCCATGGACTGTATCTGGTATTACAATAGTTACTTGGATGTGACTGAGCTGCAATCCCAAACACAACCATTAGACAAGAATTGTGCTAAAAAGAAAGCCAACCCTTTTTTTTTTGTTTTCCTGGGCACCTGCCAAGTCAATGGTTTAGAGCCTTTAGAAAAAAAAGTTTAAACTGTAATTTTAAGGTCAATTTTCCCCTCTAAAAAAAATCTGGAAGTCAGGCAGTTTACTTAGAAGAAGAAAACTGTTAGTTTCTAGACACACTAGTACCGTCCCTGTACATTAAAGTGTATGAATAGCGTTGGAGTCCTGGTCGTCCAATTTCCAGTGAATGAGACTTTAATCCAATTTTGTTTTAAAATAGTGTTGTGTTGGGAAAAAAATCTCTCTCTGGGATCTTTAAGCTCACCTGAAATTTAAGGCAGACATCCTTCAAGTCAGTCGCTATGTCTTACTCCTCTCCTCCTTTTACCCTTATTCCCATTTCTCCCTTATTATATCTCATATCTCATTGTCAATTATTCTCTCTTTCACAATTCTCCTGCGGGAGGGTTTTATACATGTATGGATACATGAAAGATGAAACTGTTTCATTTCAACGCCAAATGTTTAATGGCTAAATTGCTCCACTTGTGCTGAAGAATTTTTCATAGAGTTCTTAAGTTTGTCACTTGGTTGCTGCTCCTCTCCTGACCGCTCTTCATAGCTAATAAGGGCCAGACATGGTTTAGCACAGAAATAGGAATACATTATGGCACTGAAAAGTATTTTAATGATGTGTTAAAGAGAAAAATGTGAATAGATTTTTTTTTTCTTAAATGCACCTGAAAACTAAAAACTCTGCGCTATCATAAACAATAGAGAAAAAAATCGATACACCAAGAAAGATGGCCTAATAAGTTTGGAATTTAAGAAATATTTGCACCGATTAACTAGCGTTAGAAAATATCTTTGAGCACCGACGCTGCTACTTGTTATTAGTTTTCAGCATGTGCTCTGTACATTTGGGGAGTGATCTAATTTATTATCAGGGGCGGACACAGACAGAAGAGGGCCCCTGTGCAAGAATATATGGGCCCTTTGCAGTCCAATAGCTCATCATAATGCACAATTCCACCCACCTTGGAGGTGGTAGTGGCCCCTTACCTCCTGGGCCCCTGTGCAGCTGCCCAAGTTGCACCAGTAGTATGCTCATCTCTGATCATCAGGGCAGGATTACAATAAGAAGTAGCTCGAGACAGGTAGTACCGGATCACACTATTGATAGTAGAGCCATCATACACACTAGGTGGCTGTTGAATGAACAATGCTTTGGCCAATTGATTGGCTGATCATAAGCTCGGCCGCCTCTCCCATACACGATATACATACATACATACATACAGTACAGGCCAAAAGTTTGGACACACCTTCTCATTTAAAGATTTTTCTGTATTTTCATGACTTTGAAAATTGTACATTCACACTGAAGGCATCAAAACTATGAATTAACACACGTGGAATTATATACTTAACAAAAAAGTGTGAAACAACTGAAAATATGTCTTATATTCTAGGTTCTTCAAAGTAGCCACCTTTTGCTTTAATGACTGCTTTGCACACTCTTGGCATTCTCTTGATGAGCTTCAAGAGGTAGTCACCGGAAATGGTTTTCACTTCACAGGCGTGCAATGTCAGGTTTAATAAGTGGGATTTCTTGCCTCATAAATGGGGTTGGGACCATCAGTTGTGTTGTGCGGAAGTCAGTTGGATACACAGATGATAGTCCTACTGAATAGACTGTTAGAATTTGTATTATGGCAAGAAAAAAGCAGCTAAGTAAAGAAAAATGAGTGGCCATCATTACTTTAAGAAATGAAGGTCAGTCAGTCCGAAAAATTGGGAAAACTTTGAAAGTGTCCCCAAGTGCAGTTGCAAACACCATCAAGCGCTACAAAGAAACTGGCCGCCCCAGGAAAGGAAGACCAAGAGTCACCTCTGCTTCTGAGGATAAGTTTATCCGAGTCACCAGCCTCAGAAATCGCAGGTTAACAGCAGCTCAGATTAGAGACCAGGTCAATGCCACACAGAGTTCTAGCAGCAGACAAATCTCTGCAACAACTGTTAAGAGGAGACTTTGTGCAGCAGGCCTTCATGGTAATATAGCTGCTAGGAAACCACTGCTAAGGACAGGCAACAAGCAGAAGAGACTTGTTTGGGCTAAAGAAGACAAGGAATGGACATTAGACCAGTGGAAATCTGTGCTTTGGTCTGATGAGTCCAAATTTGAGATCTTTGGTTTCAACCTCCGTGTCTTTGTGCGACGCAGAAAAGGTGAACGGATGGACTCTACATGCCTGGTTCCCACCGTGAAGCATGGAGGAGGAGGTGTAATGGTGTGGGGGTGCTTTGCTGGTGACACTGTTGGGGATTTATTCAAAATTGAAGGCATACTGAACCAGCATGGCTACCACAGCATCTTGCAGCAGCATGCTTTTCCATCCGGTTTGCTTTTAGTTGGACCATCATTTATTTTTCAACAGGACAGTGACCCCAAACACACCTCCAGGCTGTGTAAGGGCTATTTGACCAAGAGGGAGAGTGATGGGGGGCTAAGCCAGATGACCTGGCCTCCACAGTAACCAGACCTGAACCCAATCGAGATGGTTTGGGGTGAGCTGGACTGCAGAGTGAAGGCAAAAGGGCCAACAAGTGCTAAGCATCTCTGGGAACTCCTTCAAGATTGTTGGAAGACAATTTCCGGTGACTACCTCTTGAAGCTCATCAAGAGAATGCCAAGAGTGTGCAAAGCAGTCATCAAAGCAAAAGGTGGCTACTTTGAAGAACCTAGAATATAAGACATATTTTCAGTTGTTTCACACTTTTTTGTTAAGTATATAATTCCACATGTGTTAATTCATAGTTTTGATGCCTTCAGTGTGAATGTACAATTTTCACAGTCATGAAAACACAGAAAAATCTTTAAAAGAGAAGGTGTGTCCAAACTTTTGGTCTGTACTGTATACTTCGGCCAAGCGCTCCTGTATAGAGATGAGCAAACTTTAAAAGCCAAACTCCGAACACAGGCTTCTCCCGGAAGTCCGTTTTAGTGTTCGGAGTTCCGAGTGGGAAGAAAGATTTTTCCAGTTCCAAAGTTCAGATTTGAGTTCGGGTACTGTTCTGGTACCCGAAACGAACATTGGACTAAAGTTTGGGTACCAGAACCCGAACTTCCACGGGTCCGCTGATCCCTACTCCTGTGTTCTCTGTGAGAAAGCCATCCCTAGACATGTCTGACAGTGGCTTATCAAGAGGAGAGCAAAGTGATCGACAGTCCAAAATCAGATGTGACCAATCAGCATCTCTCTTGACGATCCGTTGTCCGGAATCCCTATACACATTAGAATGTTGGTCAATTCCGCCAATGTTGCAGGATCGGCCAACCATGGTCTAATTTGTATGGAGGAGCACAAGTTATGAACAGGGTTCAGCTCCTCCGTCTCAGGCACAGTGGTTGCTTCTTGCTATCAGTTTTCAGCATGTGCTGTGTACATTTGGGGTAGGGCAAACAGACATCTAATTTTCATCAGGACAATATTGCAATAAGAAGCTACAAAGTAGCTGGAGGCAGATAAGATTGGACCACACCACTGCCAATAAGTGACAGACACGGATCAGCTTTTCCTGTCTCCTTCCTCTCACGGCACAGCGGTTTTGCAAATTTAGCAGAGCATGCTCACTAGACATCCCCTTATATGAGTCAATGAGTGATTTTCTGATTTAGTTAATTTAAATCTCTGTTTCTGCTGTAAAGAAAATTACTCCTTTTTTGCAGCAACCGAATAAAGATGGCAGCCCCAAAATTATTTTAAAATTGAAAAAAAAAATGTTTTTTGCTAGGAGTATGATTGACATATATGAGTACAAACCTGGAAGCCTAGTGTTTCCTACAATTCGTGGAACTCCAGGTTGACTTCTAATTTTCACTATTCTTTACAAAGGGGAAAAGCCCAAAAAAAGTTGTTGTTTTTTTTGTTCGTTTTTTTTTAAAGCGAGTTTCTATATGTATTGGTGGCCATGACAAACATTGGCAGTTACTAAAATAATAAAATACTGTCTTCATGTAGCCACCACTTGGGGAAGTGGGTTACCTGCAAAGAATAGCATAGGCTGTGTCAGATGTCTCAACTCCCAGAATGGATCTAAAGCTGCAATAGCAGACTCAGTCCATATACAACAGTGGCGCTGTTTCTGGGAACAAAAAAAGACCCTTTATTCTTATCTCTCATGAAAAATTTTGTTAAAAATAAACAAAAGACCCACCGTCCCTTAAAGCTATCACATTTTTGGATTTGCTCTGCAGCACATCACAACTCTGACAATCACTGCTTTTATTCGGCAGAGACTTTCTCCCCCATCCAACAGAAGAACAGTGAAGGTTCAGTGTCTTATGCTTGCAATATACTGCTCCTCTGTGGATTTCCTCCTATGAACATTACTTATTAGATTACAGCTCGCTGAGCTATCCGCACAGGGAAATGTGAGCGTTTGCACCCTGTCAGCTCACATTTGGAAGAAAATCAGCAAAGGTCGTACTCAAAAGGACATACTATAAATGCATTAGAAGCTGCCGCCTTTAGTAGCTTTTTAGTTTTGGTTCATAACAAATACAAAGTCATAATGATTATTCTAAATCTGCTGCCCTAGATTAACTCTAAAGACAATAAAAATGTGCACCACAAATTCTACATGATGTCACCGCTTCTTATTACAAAGTCTGGGAACATTTTTGACAATAGGGAGCAGTGTTATATTAGTTATATTCTTGTGCACAGGACCAGTATTGTGTTAGTTAAATTCTTGTACATAGGCTCAGTATTATAGTAGTTATATACTTGTACATAGGGGGCAGTATTATAGTAGTTATATTCTTGTACATAGGAGCAGTATTATAGTAGTTATATTCTTGTACATAGGAGCAGTATTATAGTAGTTATATTCTTGTACATAGGAGCAGTATTATAGTAGTTATATTCTTGTACATAGGAGCAGTATTATAGCAGTTATATTCTTGTACATGGGGCAGTAATATAGTAGTTATATTCTTGTACATAGGAGCAGTATTATAGCAGTTATATTCTTGTACATAGGGGCAGTATTATAGTAGTTACATTCTTGTACATAGGGAGCAGTATTATAGTAGTTATATTCTTGTACATAGGAGCAGTATTATAGCAGTTATATTCTTGTACATGGGGCAGTAATATAGTAGTTATATTCTTGTACATAGGAGCAGTATTATAGCAGTTATATTCTTGTACATAGGGGCAGTATTATAGTAGTTACATTCTTGTACATAGGGAGCAGTATTATAGTAGTTATATTCTTGTACATAGGGGCGGTATTATAGTAGTTATATTCTTGTACATAGGGGCAGTATTATAGTAGTTATATTCTTGTACATAGGGAGCAGTATTATAGTAGTTATATTCTTGTAAATAGGGGCAGTATTATAGCAGTTATATTCTTGTACATAGGGGCAGTATTATAGCAGTTATATTCTTGTACATAGGGGCAGTATTATAGTAGTTATATACTTGTACATAGGGGCAATATAGTAGTTATATTCTTGTACATAGGAGCAGTATTATAGCAGTTATATTCTTGTACATAGGGGCAGTATTATAGTAGTTATATTCTTGTACATAGGGAGCAGTATTATAGTAGTTATATTCTTGTACATAGGGGCAGTATTATAGTAGTTATATTCTTGTACATAGGGAGCAGTATTATAGTAGTTATATTCTTGTAAATAGGGGCAGTATTATAGCAGTTATATTCTTGTACATAGGGGCAATATAGTAGTTATACTCTTGTACATAGGAGCAGTATTATAGCAGTTATATTCTTGTACATAGGGGCAGTATTATAGTAGTTATATTCTTGAACATGGGGGGCAGTATTATAGTAGTTATAGTCTTGTACATAGGGGCAGTATTATAGTAGTTATATTCTTGTACATAGGGAGCAGTATTATAGTAGTTATATTCTTGTAAATAGGGGCAATATAGTAGTTATATTCTTGTACATAGGAGCAGTATTATAGCAGTTATATTCTTGTACATAGGGGCAGTATTATAGTAGTTATATTCTTGAACATGGGGGGCAGTATTATAGTAGTTATATTCTTGTACATAGGGGCAGTAATATAGTAATATTCTTGTATATAGGGGCAGTATTATAGCAGTTGTATTCTTGAACATAAGGGGCAGGATTATAGTAGTTATATTCTTGCTACAGGAGGCAGTATTATAGTTATATTTTTGTACATAGGGGGCAGTATTATAGTAGTTATATTCTTGTACATAGGGGCTGTATTATAGCAGTTGTATTCTTGAACATAAGGGGCAGGATTATAGTAGTTATATTCTTGCTACAGGAGGCAGAATTATAGTAGTTTATATTTTTGTACATAGGGGGCAGTATTATAGCAGTTATATTTTTGTACATAGGGGCAGTAATATAGTAATATTCTTGTATATAGGGGCAGTATTATAGCAGTTGTATTCTTGAACATAAGGGGCAGGATTATAGTAGTTATATTCTTGCTACAGGAGGCAGTATTATAGTAGTTATATTTTTGTACATAGGGGGCAGTATTATAGTAGTTATATTCTTGTACATAGGGGCAGTATTATAGTAGTTATATTCTTGTACATAGGGGCAGTATTATAGTAGTTATATTCTTGTACATAGGAGCAGTATTATAGTAGTTATATTCTTGTACATAGGGGGCAGTATTATAGTAGTTATAGTCTTGTACATAGGGGCAGTATTATAGTTATATTCTTGTACATAGGAGGCAGTATTATAATAGCTATATTTTTATATTTTTGTACATAGGGGGCAGTATTATAGTAGTTATATTCTTGTAGATAGGGGGCAGTATTATAGTAGTTATAGTCTTGTACATAGGGGCAGTGTTATAGTAGTTATATTCTTGTACATAGGAGGCAGTATTATAGTAGTTATATTCTTGTTCATAGGGGCAGTATTATAGTAGTTATATTCTTGTACATAGGAGCAGTATTATAGTAGTTATATTTTTGTACATAGGGGCCAGTATTATGGTAGTTATTTTCTTGTAGATAGGAGGCAGTATTATAGTAGTTATATTCTTGTACATAGGGGGCAGTATTATAGTAGTTATATTCTTGTAGATAGGAGCAGTATTATAGTAGTTGTATTCTTGTACATACGGGGCAGTATTATAGTAGTTATAGTCTTGTACATAGGGGCAGTATTATAGTAGTTATATTCTTGTACAAAGGGACAGTATTATAGTAGTTATATTCTTGTACATAGGAGCAGTATTATAGTAGTTATATTCTTGTACATAGGGGCAGTATTTTAGTAGTTATATTATTGTACATAGGGGCAGTATTATAGTAGTTATATTCTTGTTCATAGGGGCAGTATTATAGCAGTTGTATTCTTGAACATAGGGGGCAGTATTATAGTAGCTGTATTCTTGAACATAGGTTTTCTGCTTGTAGTAATTTTGTATTATTGTAGTAAAGCTTTTCCATTTAGTTTTATCAGAACAAAGTTTGAGAAGTGTTTGTTTTTTTGCTCATTTGTCGCAAGCACGCTTAAATTTTCAGTATATTGGATACATGTAAAACAAGAAAATTCTCCTTTTACAATCAACAACATTTTAAGCGTCCTCCGCACTAAAGCACAATGGGAGTATTCTAAAAACATTTTCATTGAGGAAAAGGTTTTTAAGTGTGTAAAATTGATGCTTACTTTACCAATCCATATTAATAACTACAAATACTTTTTATACCCGGTCTATTCCACTATATAGCTGCCATTACAGTGCTCACTTCAATAGACTATAGGCATGACTGCTGTAGAGGAAAGTGGCCAATGTATAGCCCATGTTGTAATGCAAAGTACATGCTAAGCAGTAAATAAAAAGTTAATACGGCAATAATTCAATTAAAATCTCGCTGTAGCAGCTCTCTCCGCTTGAGATGATTGCCTTACTTCTCACTTGTTTGCAACCTAATGCTGCTAAAGCTCCAACAAAGCTGATTTTTCTATTCTTTTGCCCTGAATGTGAATCAGGAGCTTTTTAATCTTCTGATTAGATGTTTTAATAGAATCTAAATGTTTAACTTTGGAGGGAGACGGATCAGTGTTTTGAATTCACATGAACGCTGGGGATAATCTAAAAAATGTTCCATTATGTAAATGAAAGGAATGAGGAACGATGTTACTGTTGACATATGTAACATCCGCAAATCTTTTTTCCTGCCGAATTATGATTATTAAAGTGCTCTCTACATTTGCATCAGCGTAATTTTCTCCAGAGCTGAGAACGAAAGCAAATTTTTTGATTTTTTTGTTCCCAATTTGTTTAAAAAAAAGTACAGTTTACAACTGTAAATTGTTCTAATATAATCATCAAGTGATGCTCATATGTATGGCTGCAGACCTGGAGGAAATACATGGGAAAATCTACTCACTGACTATAATGATTAGGATATTGAAAGCTTTATTCTAAGCCTTGTAGCAGGCCTAAGTAAATCAGAGACTAATATAACAAAAAAATGTACAGAAAACACCACTTATATTAGTGTAATGCTGATAAATTCTGATATAATGATATCACAACTCAATAGCTGTACAAGGTGCCGGAGCAATTTTAGTCACAGTAATCATAAACAATGGTAGTAAGTTCCTAATTACATCTAGTGCAGTATAATGCATATATACTTTCGTCCTTCTGGATTATATTCTTGTAAATAGCTAATTATATTATTGTGCATATGGTAGTATTATCGTAGTTATATATTTTTTTTATATTCAGGGGCAGTATTATAGTAGTTATATTCTTATACACAGGAGGCAGTATTATAGTAGTTATACTCTTGTACATAGGGGCAGTGTTATAGTAGATATATTCTTGTACATAGGGGGCAGTATTATAGTAGTTATATTCTTGTACATAGGAGCAGTATTATAGTAGTTATATTCTTGTACATAGGAAGCAGTATTATAGTAGTTATATTCTTGTACATAGGGGCAGTATTATAGTAGTTATTTTCTTGTACATAGGGGCAGTATTATAGTAGTTATATTCTTGTATATAGGGACAGTATTATAGTAGTTATATTCTTGTACACAGGAGGCAGTATTATAGTAGTTATATTCTTGTACATAGGGGCAGTATTATAGTAGTTATATTCTTGTATATAGGGACAGTATTATAGTAGTTATATTCTTATACATAGGAGCAGTATTATAGTAGTTATATTCTTGTACATACAGTGGGTGCGGAAAGTATTCAAACCCTTTTAAATTTTTCACTCTTTGTTTCATTGCAGCCATTTGATAAATTCTAAAAAGCTAATTTTTTTTTCTCATTAAAGTACACTCTGCACCTCATCTTGACTTAAAGAAAAACAAATGTAGAAATTTTTGCAAATTTATTAAAAAAAAAACTGAAATATCACATGGTCATAAGTACTCAGACCCTTTGCTCAGTATTGAGTAGAAGCACACCTTTTGAGCTAATACAGCCATGAGTCTTTTTGGGAATGATGAAACAAGTTTTTCACACCTGGATTTGGGGATCCTCTGCCATTCTTCCTTGCAGATCCTCTCCAGTTCCGTCAGGTTGGACGGTGAACATTGGTGGACAGCCATTTTCAGGTCTCTCCAGAGATGCTCAATTGGGTTTAGGTCAGGGCTCTGGCTGAGCCAGTCAAGAATGGTCACAGAGTTGTTCTGAAGCCACTGTTTTGTTATTTTAGCTGTGTCCTGTTGGAAGGTGAACCTTCGGCCAAATCTGAATTCCAGAGCACTCTGGAAGAGGTTTTCATCCAGGATATCTCTGAACTTGGCTGCATTCATGTTTCCTTCAGTTGCAACCAGTCAGCCTGTCCCTGCAGCTGAAAAACACCCCCATAGCATAATGCTGCCACCACCATGTTTCACTGTTGGGATTGTATTGGGCAGGTGATGAGCAGTACCTGATTTTTTCCACACATACCGCTTAGAATTATCACCAAAAAGTTCTATCTTCATCTCATCAGACCAAAGAATCTTATTTCTCATAGTCTGGGAGTCCTTCATGTGTTTTTGAGCAAACTCTGTGGGCTTTCATATGTCTTGCACTGAGGAGAGGCTTCCATCGGGCCACTCTGCCATAAAGGCCTGACTGGTGGAGGGCTCAAGTGATAGTTGATTTTGTGGAACTTTCTCCCATCACCCTACTGCATCTCTGGAGCTCAGCCACAGTGATCTTGGGGTTCTTCTTTACCTCTCTCACCAAGGCTCTTCTCCCACGATTGCTCAGTTTGGCTGGACGGCCAGGTCTAGGAAGACTTCTGGTGGTCCCAAACTCCTTCCATTTAAGGATTATGGAGACCACTGTGCTCTTAGGAACCTTGAGTAATGCAGAAATTCTTTTGTAACCTTGGCCAGACCTGTGCCTTGCCACAATTCTGTCTCTGAGCTCCTTGGGCAGTTCCTTTGAGCTCATGATTCTCATTTGGTCTGACATGCACTCTGAGCTGTGAGGTCTTATATAGACAGGTGTGTGCCTTTCCAAATCAAGTCCTATCAGTTTAATTAAACACAGCTGGACTCCAATGAAGGAGTAGAACCATCTCAAGGAGGATCACAAGGAAATGGACAGCATGTGACTTAAATATGAGTGTCTGACCAAAGGGTCTGAATACTTATGACCATGTGATATTTCAGTTTTCCTTTTTTAATAAATTTGCAAAAATTTCTACATTTCTGGTTTTCTTCAGTTAAGATGGGGTGCAGAGTGTACTAAAGACTGTGTGCCCACGATGCGTTTTTTTTTTAAAAAAACGCATGGTAGAAGGCCTGCCATGTTCCCCAATGATAATCCGCATGTGTTGTGCACATGCTGCGGAAATTTCCGCTGCGGGTTATCATTGCGGAAAAAAAGCAGCACTACCAATTATTTTGCGGAAGCGCTGCGTTTTCGCCGCCATTGACTTGCATTGAATCGCTTGGATTCCACATCACTGCATCTGTACATGCGGAATCCATGCGTTTCAATGTGTCGGTTGCATGGATTTATATAGTGTGACCAAGTTGTCAAGCACTTTCCAGGTGATGCTAAAATCGTTTGGAAAGCGTTTGACAACCCGCATGCAGAAATGCATGTGAAGAACGCTTCACATCCGCATGTCCCTGGCAGGAAAAACGCATGTACAATCCGCATGTACAATCTGCATGTATTTTTTCTGCCAGGGAGATGCAGAAATGCTCAGGAAAAAATCCGTAGCATTTCTGCATCGTGGGCACATAGCTTTAATGAGAAAAAAAAATGAACTTTTTAGAATTTTCCAAATGGCTGCAATGAAACAAATAGTGAAAAATTTAAATGGGTCTAAGTACTTTCCGTACCCACTGTAGCAGCAGTATTATAGTAGTTATATTCTTGTACATAGGAGGCAGTATTATAGTAGCAGTATTCTTGTACATAGGGAGCAGTATTATAGTAGTTATATTCTTGTACATGGAGGGCAGTATTATAGTAGCTATATTTTTATTCATAGGGGCATTATTATAGTAGTTATATTTTTATGCATAGGGGCAGTATTATAGTAATAGTATTTTTATACATAGGGGCAGTATTATAGTAGTTATATTCTTGTACATAGGGGCAGTATAAGACTATGGCCCCACTATCAGTATTTGGTCAGTATTTTTTCTCAGGAGTAGGAGCCAAAACCAGGAGTGAGTGATAAATGCCAAATTGGTGACTTGTTTCTATTATACACTTTCTCTGATTGTTCCTCATCTATTTTTGGCTCCCACTCCTGAGAAAATATACTGACCAAATACTCTCTGTGGCCTTATAGTAGTTATATTCCTATACATAGGTAACAGTGTTATAGTAGTTATATTCTTGTGCATAGAGGCAGTATTATAGTAGTTATATTCTTGTACATAGGGACAGTATTATAGTAGTTATATTCTTGTACATAGGAGGCAGTATTATAGTAGTCATATTCTTGTACATAGGAGCAGTATTATAGTAGTTATATTCTTGTACATAGGAGCAGTATTATAGTAGTTATATTCTTGTACATAGAGGGCAGTATTATAGTAGTCATATTCTTGTACATATGGGGCAGTATTATAGTAATTATATTCTTGTACATAGAGGGCAGTATTATAGTAGTTATATTCTTGTACATAGGGGGCATTATTATAGTAGTTATATTCTTGTACATAGAGGCAGTATTATAGTAGTTATATTATTGTACATAGGGGCAGTATTATAGTAGTTATATTCTTGTACATTGAGGCAGTATTATAGTAGTTATATTCTTGTACAGAGGGGCAGTGTTATAGTAGTTATATTCTTGTACATAGGGGGCAGTATTATAGTAGTTATATTCTTGTACATAGGGGCAGTATTATAGTAGTTATATTCTTGTACATATGGGCAGTATTACAGTAGTTATATTCTTGTACATAGGGGGCAGTATTATAGTAGTTATATTCTTGTACATAGGGGCAGTGTTATAGTAGTTATATTCTTGTACATGGCAGTATTATAGTAATTATACTCTTGTACATAGGGGCAGTATTATAGTAGTTATATTCTTGTACATAGTGGCAGTATTATAGTAGTTATATTCTTGTACATAGGGGCAGTATTATAGTAGTTATATTCTTGTACATAGGAGGCAGTATTATAGTAGTTATATTCTTGCATGTAGAAGCAGTATTATAGTAGTTGTATTGTTGTACATAGGGGCAGTGTTATAGTAGTTATATTCTTGTACATAGGGGCAGTATTATAGTAGTTATACTCTTGTACATAGGGGCAGTGTTATAGTAGATATATTCTTGTACATAGGGGCAGTATTATAGTAGTTATATTCTTGTACATAGAGGGCAGTATTATAGTAGTTATATTCTTGTACATAGAGGCAGTATTATAGTAGTTATATTCTTGTACATAGGGGGCATTATTATAGTAGTTATATTCTTGTACATAGAGGCAGTATTATAGTAGTTATATTATTGTACATAGGGGCAGTATTATAGTAGTTATATTCTTGTACATAGAGGCAGTATTATAGTGGTTATTTTCTTATACATGGGAGGCAGTATTATAGTAGTTATATTATTGTACATAGGGGCACTATTATAGTAGTTATATTATTGTACATAGGGGCAGTATTATAGTAGTTATATTCTTGTACATTGAGGCAGTATTATAGTAGTTATATTGTTGTACATAGGGGCAGTGTTATAGTAGTTATATTCTTGTACATAGGGGGCAGTATTATAGTAGTTATATTCTTGTACATAGGGGCAGTATTATAGTAGTTATATTCTTGTACATAGAGGGCAGTATTATAGTAGTTATATTCTTGTACATAGAGGCAGTATTATAGTAGTTATATTCTTGTACATAGGGGGCATTATTATAGTAGTTATATTCTTGTACATAGAGGCAGTATTATAGTAGTTATATTATTGTACATAGGGGCAGTATTATAGTAGTTATATTCTTGTACATAGAGGCAGTATTATAGTGGTTATTTTCTTATACATGGGAGGCAGTATTATAGTAGTTATATTATTGTACATAGGGGCACTATTATAGTAGTTATATTATTGTACATAGGGGCAGTATTATAGTAGTTATATTCTTGTACATTGAGGCAGTATTATAGTAGTTATATTGTTGTACATAGGGGCAGTGTTATAGTAGTTATATTCTTGTACATAGGGGGCAGTATTATAGTAGTTATATTCTTGTACATAGGGGCAGTATTATAGTAGTTATATTCTTGTACATAGGGGCAGTATTATAGTAGTTATATTCTTGTACATAGGGGGCAGTATTATAGTAGTTATATTCTTGTACATAGGAGCAGTATTATAGTAGTTATATTCTTGTACATAGGGGGCAGTACTATAGTAGTTATATTCTTGTACATAGGAGCAGTATTATAGTAGTTATATTCTTGTACATAGCAGCAGTATTATAGTAATTATACTCTTGTACATAGGGGCAGTATTATAGTAGTTATATTCTTGTACATAGTGGCAGTATTATAGTAGTTATATTCTTGTACATAGGGGCAGTATTATAGTAGTTATATTCTTGTACATAGGAGGCAGTATTATAGTAGTTATATTCTTGCATGTAGAAGCAGTATTATAGTAGTTATATTGTTGTACATAGGGGCAGTGTTATAGTAGTTATATTCTTGTACATAGGGGCAGTATTATAGTAGTTATACTTTTGTACATAGGGGCAGTGTTATAGTAGATATATTCTTGTACATAGGGGCAGTTTTATAGTAGTTATATTCTTGTACATAGAGAGCAATATTATAGTAGTTATATTCTTGTACATAGAGGCAGTATTATAGTAGTTATATTCTTGTACATAGAGGGCAGTGTTATAGTAGTTATATTCTTGTACATAGAGGGCAGTATTATAGTAGTTATATTCTTATACATAGGAGGCAGTATTATAGTAGTTATATTCTTGTACATAGAGGCAGTATTATAGTAGGTATATTCTTGTACATAGAGGACAGTGTTATAATAGTTATATTCTTGTACATAGAGGTAATATTATAGTAGTTATATTGTTGTACATAGGGGCAGTATTATAGTAGTTATATTGTTGTACATAGGGGCAGTGTTATAGTAGTTATATTCTTGTACATAGGGGCAGTATTATAGTAGTTATACTCTTGTACATAGGGGCAGTGTTATAGTAGATATATTCTTGAACATAGGGGCAGTATTATAGTAGTTATATTCTTGTACATAGAGGGCAGTATTATAGTAGTTATATTCTTGTACATAGAGGCAGTATTATAGTAGTTATATTCTAGTACATAAAAATCATTGCTGTAGTAGTTACATTCTTGTACACAGGCGGCAGTATTCCTGTAGTTATAGTCTTGTTCATAGGAACAGTTTTACAGTTGTCATATTCATGTACATACATAGAAGTACTAACTACATTCATACTGCTATGTATGTACAAGATTATATCTAAATTTAGAAAGGAATTTGGGCAAATACTTTGTTCTCATTAGTCTGTACCTGAAACACAACATCTTATTCCTACCCAGATTATAATATTAAAATTTTTTTTACCTTTAATATTGAAAACTGCATTCCAATCTATATTCGCTTCAGTGCTGTTGTCATGAGCTCGCTGTCTCATTAACATCGCACAGAAAGAACATCATTACATCTTTCGGCGTCGTAACTCATTATCTGTCTGCGCCGATGACACATGAGCCGAAATGACATCAGATTGAAAAGCAGGTGATCAGACAAAGTCTGTAAGCAAAGTGTGAGATTAAGCCATTTGTTTAAATCTTTAGGATTTGCAATATTTTGCAGAACAGAAGCCACTCCGTGAAATCATAAAGTTAGATCTTCAGATTGGCAAAAATATGCAAAGTACTAAAAATTTGATCAACACTCTTTGCCAAACTAGTTTATCTCCTTGCTGACAGCTATATGAAATGAACGCGGGTTGCAAATGTTGTTACACACATTTTTTTCACCTCCCGTTTACAGAATTAACTGTATGGAAGAAAACACATAAATCAGGTTCACGTCACATTGGAAGTCATCGCTAGTCTAATTTATTAAAATTAAATAAGTTAGGATCTAGGCACATTGTGGCATAAATACTACTGGAAGTGTGGCTATGAACATCATTAACGTTGACTAGACATCAGAGGTTTGAGTGGGGGGGGGTGATAAGTGATAAAAGAGATATCACCCAATAAAACTGAACTAGTGACCTATATTTCATAGGACTTGGTTTATTTCTGGTGCTGCCCAAAATATAGGATTTTTCACTGCAAACTGTCATCACTAGATATAGAACAAGGGGTGGAATATCTAGGTTTATGGCTAGGGTGTCATTTAAAGGGAATCTATCATCAGGTTTTTACTATGTAATCTGAGAGCAGCATGGTGTAGGGACTGAGACCCAGATTCCTGTGATGTGTCCCTAGCTAGGCTTTGTGTTGCTGTTTCAATAAAATCAGTGTTTTATCAGCAGATTATCACTAGAGGACTAGGTACCTCCTGTTTTCTAGTCAAGTGCTCAGTGAAACTCCACCCCCACCACTGATTGGCTGCTTTCTGTGAACAATGTGCATAGGCATAAAGTGGCCAATCAGTGGTGTGGGCAGGGTTATACAGGGCTCAGCATTTTGAGCACTACTGGATCTGCAGCAGAGAAAACTGATTGTATCAAAACGACAGCTAGTAGTCCAGTAAGTGACACATCACTGGAATCAGGATGTCTGTCCCTACATCATACCACTGTCAAAATACATAGCAAAAGGTAGATGGTAATATAATGAATTATTGCTAGTCTGACAGCTCCAATATTGCTCACGGAGAGGTAAAAAAAAATCCAACATGGCTGTTTCACCTGACTTTCTTTGAATAACAGACAACCATTTGGGTAACTCTCATCCGCAATAGACACATTTGATTTTTGTCAGGGTCTGGCACCAAAAAGTAACGCACAACATGGCACCCTACAAATGTTAGGTGTACATATCTTTAAATTGCTCCCTTTTACTTGACAATGTGATCCATATATTTTAAAAACAGGCATTTGCCTAAAAATAAAGTCAAACAGTAGAAAGTATCCTCCAGCATTCTAGTAACATTTTCAGCAAGGTGGGTTATTTTTGGACATACCATCAATATGGTTCATCATTGGGCAATTTTCTAAAAAATTGTATTTTATCCATACTCTTTCCCTTATCGTGGATTTTGGGAAGTGGGGTTTCCTGTTAAACAAGCAGAAATTAACTATCTAAGCTTGGTGCCTTTTGAAAAAACTGGAAGACAGGAAAAAGTTGAAAAATCAATGTGGAAAATCTTAGTCAGCCATAGAGCCCTCTTAATTTCTTTTTCCTATATGACAGCAGCATATATGTAAGACATTTCATGATCCGAGTGTATTTACTCAAGAAAACAATTCATGATCTTCACTAGTCATGCACTTTGCTTTATCTTCTCTTTACTCCATAGGGAATAGAACCATCAAACCTAAGGGCCTCAAATTCATCTGCTAAGCAGAAAGTAGCAGGAGCTGAGCTAGCAGGCCCTTCCATAGCCCTAGAAGCTTCATGAATACTTTCCTTTTATTACTTCACCTCTCGTACAGATTGCCACTCAAGCATTTTGGATGGTTTATGTCTGGTGGAGGTGTTCAGAGGACCAACATGCTCTGTTATCTCCGTGCTAAGAGAATGCACACTGAGTGATGAAAAGCTTCAATTAGACCGTGTAGAAGCTGACAAAACGTATCTTTTTTTACACACAGGGAATAGGTGCTAAATCCAGAAAAAGCTTTCAATACTTTTTTTTTTGTTTTTGATTTTTGTTTTTTTCTGCATTCCAGTATCCTCAGTTTCTATTCAATGGTATTTTTTGAAAAAAAAACATTTAGCATGAAGCTGCGACCCAATTTCTCTCTTCAAATCCTAAATACCGTTATCCTAATAAAATATAAAGAAGTCATCGTAAAAGGATTTGTCTCTTTTGGGGTAAATGCCAGTACAGGGGTCTCATACTCGGCCAAGCACATAGAAAAAATTTTGAAGTTGACGGGCCGCATTCCTTGTGGGACGAGATGACATTTTTAGCGATACCATATTTTTTCTATACTTTTTTAATCACATTTTATTCTATTTTTGTGTGTCAGTATAATGAAACAGCTACATTTTTCAATGTTTCTTTATTTACGGTGTTCATTGTATCGGGTCGTTCCGGACACGACGATACGTCTACTTTTATTTATTTGCTTTTGTTTTTACATGGAACAGGGCTTTTAGTGGCAAAATATTTATATTTATTTTATTTCATTCTTAATTTTTTTTTTTGTTTTACCATTTTTTTTTCACTTATTCCTTATATGAGTACATGGCACTACCAGCATCCCAAAATTTCAGGGTGCCAATAGACTTGAAGAGGTAGACCACTTCCTCAAATAATCTTCTAAATACTGCTGTCACAATTGACGGTGCCACGATCATTGCTAACACCAATGTTGGCTGTTGCAGAATAGTGTCAGCTGTATATCAGCTGACACCCATTGTTGATGGTGCCGGCTCTGCTTGTGAGCTGCCATCATTGTGCTGTACATGTACGGTGGATGTCGGAAAGGGGTTAAAAAAATATCCTCCTCTCCATATTTACCTACCACCAACAATTCATCAGCATGGAAAAGAGATACCTCCCCTCCGACACACAGCACTCTGACACACTGTGCTTCAGCATGCAGTCATTAAGAGGCACCGATGCGCTCCACCTTTTAGCCACCTCTCTGTTGTCTTGGGAGCTACCATTCCCCATTGGCTGCAAATGCCAGCCTTAACGGCAGCATGCGACCCATGGCCCACGTGTTTGAGACTCCTGCGCTGGAAGTTGAGCAAAGTTACAAAAATTCCATTGAATCTTCAGTACAAGGATCACTTTGATCTGTTGGGAATTTCGGAACTGGCAATACAAACCACCATAAGTCCAAACTTCTAGAAGAAAAATGGTTGTCAAAGGTAAAGGGGAGTTTTCCTCCTTGCATTTACCATAGTGAGTTCTGGTACTAGCGGCATAATGGAATATATTTTACCATTACCAGTGGAATTTTCTGACTTCTAGAAGTATTATCTTAAAGGGGTATTTCTGTCTACACAAATTATTGCCTATCCACTTAATAGATGCTAATTGTTAGATTGATGTGGGTCCTACAATTGGGACCCCAATTATTTCCAGTACTCGACTAACTTCGTCATTGACTTTGAATGAAGTGCAACTGGCTGCTCCATTCAACCCATCCTGGCGACTTATGTTTCCAATTCTCAAGTGAGACAGAAAAAATGTTGGGTATTGTCTGGGCTTTGCCGTGAATGGAGACGATCAGAGTCGAGAAAGAGGTAGCACTTTATTGGATCAATAATTTTTATTGGACTTTGATCCTCTCCATCCATTGCAGTGTCAAGATGATACTGCAACATTTTTTCTATCTGTCTCAACTCTTTAGTTCCATGTTTAGGCTCTCAGATCTATGGTTGGTGCAGGAGCCCCTTGGTGGACACACCATAGCCTCTTCCTGCGTCGTGCCTGCCCAGCACAACTATCGAAGGTGAGCAGCATCCATACCTTGACGTTTGCTTGTCGTTGATTCACACATGGATTCCTTTTCTCATTTTTCTCTTTGTTCAAATTCTCCTATGGCCACCAGTCTGTTAATCAATCGGAGGCCCTAACAGTAGGACCAAAACTAAGCTTAGGATTTTCACCTATCAAATGGGCAGGTGATACTTTTTATAGGCTGGTATCACCCCAATCGTGCTGTAGAGTAGGTTAACGTTATCCTTCAACTGGTACTTTTACCTTATCATGCGGTCATAAAATTCGGAGAAGGATGATGGCACCAACCTACTGTACCTCCTCCAGTGTCCACACACTGCTTTGTGATATGGTCAACTAATGATGTTTGGGCATTTGTCAGTCGCCTGCCATACAATCACTGAACTCTCACAGCCGACCTCGATGATATGGTGGCGTAACTATAGTATTTACAAGGTTTTCCCCCGCAATCTAAATTCTTACAACCGTCAGGCAATAACGCAATTGAAATTCATTACGTCTGTTAATCTTTGTAGTGAGCCATCCATTGTTAATAAAAACTAGAAAAAACCCGTTCTACCGTCAGCAGCGATGGACCCTGGGTAGTCACTTGTGTCTTCTTTCTTGGTCCATTGGTACAGCAGAGGTCGGCAAATAATGCGTATCTCCTGCCTGTACAAGACTGGTGGGGCTCATTGTGCATTGATCTCTATCGATCCTTCCTGAAGGGCATTGAAGGGGTTATTGAAAAAAAAATAAAGCAGAACAAAAGGCCACTTTTGAAGAACACCATGCAATCTGATGTGCTGGGCCTTGTTAACCTGTTCTTATAGGCAGGCCTGAGAATCTGAACATCAAAGCCCGGTGACTGCAACCCTCAGGTAATAAATGGGTTAATTTCATATTGATCAGTTCTTGTTTCTAGTGTATAAAATTACTGGTGTTGTCAGTACTATGCAGGAACTGGTTTAAAGCTCTGTTAATTCCCCTTTTCACAGCTAAATGTGAAATGGTTATTGTTATTATTACTAGATTTTTTAATGTTTTTTTTTGGTTTTTGTTTGTATGTAGAACCACAGTATTTAGCTTTCTCATATATGAAAAACAACCTTTTTTTTTTTCAGTGTGCTGAATCCATTTTTAGTCCGTGTGTCAGTTTTTATGAAGTTTTTCTTCTGTGCAAAAAGTGATAAAGGTTTTTCCAAGCTACTATCAGCTTCTCAGCGAAAAACGGACAGCACTTGGATGATTCATGAATGATCGTCTGCTTAAGGCCTAAAGTTAATTTTTAGTCAGCAGTGTAAAGGTAAAAGACACAAGAGCACGATATAGCCTAAAAAACACACTGACCCCCATTAATTGACAAAGCATATTTTCTACCAGTGAAGTTGGAGAGACTAGTTAGTAGGCTCTTAAGGGGGATGTTTGCCTTTGGGGAAGATTTTTTTTTTAAATGAATGTTCCGTATATACTCGAGTATAAGCTGAACTGAGTATAAGCCGAGGTACCTAATTTTACCACAAAAAAACTGGGAAACTTATTGACTCAAGTATAAGCCTAGGGTGGGAAATTCAGCAGCTGCTGGTAAATTTCCCCATCCTGGTATTCATTGCTCCCTCATCCCCAATCCTGGTATGCATGGCCCCCTCATCCCCAATCCTGGTATGCATGGCCCCCTCATCACCAATCCTGGTATGTATGGCACCCTCATTCCCCAATCCTGGTATTTATGGCACCCCTCATCCCCAATCCTGGTATATATGGCCCCCTCATCCCCCAATCCTGGTATGTATGGCCCCCTTATTCCCAAATCCTGGTATGTATGGCCCCCTCATCCCCCAATCGTGGTATGTATGGCACCCCTCATCCCCCAATCATGGTATGTATGGCACCCCTCATTCCCCAATCCTGGTATGTATGGCCCCCTCATCCCCCAATCCTGGTATGTATGGCCCCCTCATCCCCCAATCCTGGTATGTATGGACCCCTCATCCCCCAATCCTGGTATGTATGGGCCCCTCATTCCCCAATCCTGGTATGTATGGCGCCATCACTGCACACATAAAAAATGAATACTTATACTCACCTTCCTTCCTCACCTCTGCTCCAGCTCTGTGTCCTGTTCTGCAGCAGCAGCTCATGTCAGCATCTGAGCAGCGCATGGCGTCATTGCCATGCGCTCTCAGACACTGATGTGAGCTGCCGGAATATTCACTCCTCTCCACGCCGGGACTATGCGCATGGAGAGGAGCGAATATGCATTCTCTTTAGTAGCGGGCACTGTCAGCAAGAGCTGCGGCTCAGCGCTACTCTGTGCCCGCTACTAAAGAGAATGAATATTCCTGGGAGTGGAGAAGAGGGAATATTCATGTGCCTTTAACAGCGGACACACGTGGTAGCTGCAGCAGCCAGCTACTGCGTGTGCCCCGCTCCTCCACCGCTGCAACCCCCACCACCACCACCACCGTTATCCACCAGTGGAATTTCTATATACCCGAGTATAAGCTGAGGGGGGATTTTTCAGCACAAAGAATGTGCTGAAAAACTCGGCTTATACGAGTACTTTGGGCTAAAAAAACATTTTGCACTGATTGCCTGCTATAGATTACATGTTACCCTGTATATTGCTGACTGCAGATTGCATTAACTGAGAATCCATCAGTGAGCTCGCTACTATAAATTGATGGTGAGTTTGGGATTATTTTTCTGAGCTCCCCTCGACTGATTTATGGCCACAGACCACATCAAAACTGAATGCTCAGGAAAACAAAGAACCGGTAAAAAACAAAACAGTGCAACCTTTTTAATAAAAGAAAAATGCAAAAATTATTTTTATTCCCAAGTACAATCATTTACATAAGTAAAAAAAAAAAAAGACCCCAAATTAAAGGGGCATACGTCTTAATCAGTATGGCATATTTTGAAATCTTAAATATATTTTTTTCCCTTATCTTGTGGAAGTTCACACCCACTTTTCTGAAGGAAAACTTTTATAAAAATGTTACAATTTTTAGTAGGTTTTGCAATTTATGCCAAAATAGTAAACAGGTGAGTAAATGTGCACCTTTGTTATAAAATCATCAAATTGTACCCTCAAAAAATGGATTAAAAAAAGATAAATATTACAGCAGGCAAAAGGTGTTGTCTCTTAAAATTTTTATTTTTTTTACTATTTTATATCATTTTAGCTATTTTTTTTTTTATACAGGCCGTGCTATTAGAAAAACTATACAAATACATTGGGATTCATGGCAGCCTTAGGAAGTGGCAGGGCTTGCCTCTGTTTCACAATTTTCTGGTTCAGAGGCTCTTCAGAACTGCGGCTGAGTCTTTGAAAGCATTGGCCGTGGATGGGAATAATGTTCTTACGGTGAATCTCTTCCTTAGAATATGTGGCGTTTGCCCTCTAGCAAGGCTTTGAGCTAAATATTTGAACTGTACAATGTGTCTCTTTCTCCTCTCAAGGCCTCGCTGCGCGTTGTCCCATGACGCAGGCAGACAAATATGCTATTGCAATATCGAGCCTTGTCTTCAAAATTCCTCCACCGTATTAAAAAGTAAAAAAAAAAGTTTTGGTTTCTTCTTTTTTTTTTTTTTTTTTTACTTAACCTAGAAAAAAAAATATTGAATTTTAAAATTATGATAGTAAAATTAACAAAATAAATTGCCTGGCAGGAGGACTTTGGGTATAAAATGCAAGCAGTTATGTTTTTGGGTGGAATCAGAGTTACATCAGTCAGTGCACATGTCCTGAGTGATTTCTTATACCTTCTCTTTGGAGTTATGGTTGGTACTGCGATAGTTCTGGTCACTTTGAAGAAGACGAACACTAACGCCAAACTTATGTTGTGTTTGGTTAAAAATGTAAAACTAAAATTGGTGGAGAGAGATAGAGAGATAAATAGATAAAGAGCTAGATAGACAGATATGAGATAGATGATGATACATAGATAGATATACAGATAGATAGATAAGAGAGAGATAGAGAAATAGATGATATGGATATGATATAGGGAGAATGAGAGAGACTGAGCGCCCACGGCCTACTCATCAAATCCTGGCTGCACCGACAGAACTACATGCCCCAGAGCGCAGACTCTGCCAGCAGCGCCCCCAGGAGGCCGTGAAGGATGAGGCCCACTTCTTGCTGAGGTGCCCCAAATACTCCATAGTGAGGGACACTCACTTCATGAGACTGTCCGATCTCCTCCCAGACTTCACCTCCAAGGAGGAGGAAGAGAAACTGCCTATACTACTGGAGGAAGAGGAAAGTGCCGCGGCCATAGCAGAGCAATATGTCAGTGCCTGCCACAGACTAAGAGGAGCCTGATATGTCATGGACCCCGATACCCCACCCTGGATGTGTCCCTATCCCCCATTATTTTACCACTTGCTTTGGCAATGCTAACAAGTACTTAGTCCTGCCAATAAAGCCCAAAAGGAATGAATGATAAGCTAGAGAGATAAAGAGAGAAATAGATTAGAGAGAGAGATTAATAGATAGAAATATAGATATTAGATATAGATAGATAGATCAGAGAGAATAGATAGATAGATAATATAGATAGATAGACAGACAGATTCAGTAGCTATAGAGAGAGATAGATAGGAGAGAAATAGATTAGATAGATAAGAGATAAAGATAGATAAGAGATAAATAGGTAGATTAGATAAATAGCTAAAAGAGAGCGAGATAGATAGATAAGAGATATAGCTTAGATTATATAGACTAATATACTGTATAGGAGATAGATGATAATAGAGAGATGGATAGATAGATAGATAATTAGATTCTTCCACTACAACTTACTCCAGCACTGATACAGACCCTTTATTATGGTCAGTAGAGAAGTTGCCCCCCATAAGGTATAAGTGATGTTTGGACACTGCAGCATTTGTTGTCCCCCTCTTGTCCCGGGGGACCCCTCTTTCTTACATGTTACGCTTGGGATTTTTTTGACTTCAAACTTTTGTGCTTTAAACCCAAAGCAGCGGAAGTCTCACTCTCAATCCAGAGGCCTGAAGAACACAGTGATATTGCAGAATTGTACCTTACAAAGGATATAATTGCTCTTAAGGGGATAAAGGAAAAAGCAACAGAAATTATCCCAGTCTACTAAAAGATGAAGAGATTTTTCAGACCGGTCTCATTCACACTGAGGAGGCGGAGGACATAACAGCCGCCTAATCAAAGGTTCCTTATATCATGAGGACCATGGATAATACTTCATCCACGTGATTCAGAAAACATGAAGGTTGAGATCCTGCGGCAATGGATTCTGGAGCCTCTATGTACTGAACATGCTGCTATGTGCACAGAATATACACTATGTAGATGATATTGTATTAGGGGGCAAAGCCTTGGTTTACCTCCATCACTGTCTAATAAATTGCTTTGATTATCTTGTATAGATCACTCCAGTCGCATCCAGAGCTGCACTCAAAATTAAAGGGCTTTTCTGGGATTTTATAACATATGCCTAACAGCAGGCACTGTGATAACATGATAAAATAAGCATAATTATTACCTTTCAAATACCCCTCTATTTCCATGGCAAAATCACACAAAAACCCTTTAAAGAGGACCCATCACTTGCTATAAACATCTCATTTTTATCTGTTGTAAACGCCGTTGTTCTCCCGAATCTGACGTTGTTTTGTTTTTGCTCCTGCTCCTCTCCATTTCTGAGATATGGCCCTCTCTCCTTTGTATGTAAATCTAGTCTTATTACAAGTGGGCGTGGTCCCCAGTAAGACTTCATTGTAGAGTTCAGAACCACGCCCACTTGGCTAAAAAAGACTAGATTTATATACAGGGAAGAGAGGGCCCTATCTCCGGAACGTAGAGGAGCAGGAAGAAAAGAAAAACATCAATCGATTCAGGAGAACAGCGACATTTACACCAGGCAGAAAATTACATATTTATGGCAAGTGACCTGTTCCTTTAAAGTGATTTTAATAGATCTGGCTACACATCTCTCCACCGCTCACCTCCTACTGGTTCAGTTTCTGGTATGTGCATCCTTATTTATGTGCAGATTATTTCTAGATAAATAATACCGAACTCATCTAGAACATAATGAATGTGAACGTAAGTTACAATTAGTCTGACTGTAATATTGTACCCGGCCAGGACTGCTTCTCTAGAGGTGAACGCTGTTATTTTGGATCTCCTGTGATCCATTCATTCACAGGATGTGTGGTATTTTATATGCCAGTGATTCTAGTACCCTTTGCAGATCAATATGGCTGCCATCCAATCCTCCTCCCTGCGGGCCCTTCCAAAGTTGCAGTGTCATACAAACTGATTACTTTATCAAAAGCCAGGAAGTTTAATGAAGAAGAGAAGAGGATGTATTTTGGTTACCAAGTCCTCAGTCAGTGCTGCTTAAAGGGGCAATAAAAGAAATAAATAAGCATCAAGATGGTTTCCATCAAGGACAGGAACGACTTATACGGTATTATTTTCCATTGCCTTGGTGTGATTATAGTCACATTCAGAGGTTATTTTGTGTCTGCTTCTTCGTAGATTAATGCATTCATTTTATTACAAGCTGCAATAATTTAGACACGTCCAAAGGGGTAGGATAAAACTGAATGTAGTATCATCATCCATAAATAATGACTGAGCTGAGTGTAGTATCATCCATAGATAGTGACAGGGCTGAGTGTAGTATCATCATCCATAAATAATGACAGGGCTGAGTGTAGTATCATCATCCATAAATAATGACTGGGCTGAGTGTAGTATCATCCATAGATAGTGACAGGGCTGAGTGTAGTATCATCATCCATAAATAATGACAGGGCTGAGTGTAGTATCATCCATAGATAGTGACAGGGCTGAGTGTAGTATCATCATCCATAAATAATGACAGGGCTGAGTGTAGTATCATCCATAGATAGTGATAGGGCTGAGTGTAGTATCATCATCCATAAATAATGACAGGGCTGAGTGTAGTATCATCCATAGATAGTGATAGGGCTGAGTGTAGTATCATCATCCATAAATAATGACTGAGCTGAGTGTAGTATCATCCATAGATGGTGACAGGGCTGAGTGTAGTATCATCCATAGATAGTGACAGGGCTGAGTGTAGTATCATCATCATCCATAAATAATGACAGGGCTGAGTGTAGTATCATCATCCATAAATAATGACAGGGCTGAGTGTAGTATCATCATCCATAAATAATGACAGGGCTGAGTGTAGTATCATCATCCATAAATAATGACAGGGCTGAGTGTAGTATCATCCATAGATAGTGACAGGGCTGAGTGTAGTATCATCATCATCCATAAATAATGACTGAGCTGAGTGTAGCATCATCATCCATAAATAATGACAGGGCTGAGTGTAGTATCATCCATAGATAGTGACAGGGCTGAGTGTAGTATCATCAGCCATAAATAATGACTGAGCTGAGTGTAGTATCATCCATAGATAGTGACAGGGCTGAGTGTAGTATCATCATCCATAAATAATGACTGAGCTGAGTGTAGTATCATCCATAGATAGTGACAGAGCTGAGTGTAGTATCATCATCCATAGATAGTGTCAGGACTTCATGTACAATGATCCATAGATGATGTCAGGAGTTAGGACTACATGTAGTATCATCCATATATATAGTATCATCACCCATAGATAGTAACGGGACTGAGTGTCAGGACGATATGTAGTACTATCCATAGATAACAGGACTATATGTAGTAGTGTCAGGGCTACATGTAGTGCCATCACCCATAGATAGTGTCAGACTCAGGACTGATCGGCCTGTATTCTCAGGACAGATACATTGTATTGTGCATCATTAGTGGCTTCAAGCACAACATTAATTCAATTAGACAGAAATGTTCTTTCTTCTTTGCCCGACAAATATTTTTGGGTCGCCCCCGGGCATTACTCATGTCATTATTGTGCAGTTTGGAAAGTTTGTGTCAGAGGAGAACTGAGTTTTCCTATACATTGCAGGAATGTCATCTGTAGGAAAGTACAAGATCAGCAGAAGGATAAAGGAAGTCTGGGGGGATTTAATCCTGCCGTGCGGCACGCAAACAGGCTGATGTGTACAGCCCCTGCCCAGTATAGGCACAGCCGTGTACACACTGCTGCAGACACACACATACTAATACAGGATTATACAGCAGACACAGGGACAAAAACAGCCACATGTCTATCATAGAGTGCAGATAACCCAGGCTAGTAATAGCGGCACATAGCAGGTGGGGCCGTTACACGATTCTGCCCAGGAGCTTTAAGTTATGTCTCTGCACACTCAGATGGGAAGATAGATACAGAATACATAAATAACAGAGAAATAAACACAAATATGTAAACATAGAAACACCAGCAAATATATATGATAATACATATACAGGCATGTAAGCACCATTCATCAGGGCGGCGATGTTCATGGCAGTCTTGATAGGGGGGTGGCGTTGGAGTCAGATGCTTACAATTCATGAAGATTCATTAACCGCCTCGCCACGAATCTTACTCCAGTTGGACACTGGAGTAAGATTTGTGGCATAAGGTACGTTGCCTGTCATGAATTTGACGAGCGGTGGCGCCGAGCCTCTGTCCTACCCAGCTCCTCCCATTGTGGTGAAGTTGGGATGAAACTTGTATTGAAACACCAAAATTCACTTTTTTTTTTGTAACTCCACGTTACACAAACATTTAGTGACTTTTCAAAGCAACAGTACACAGATATCTAATATATAAATACACAGATATATACTATACACATTGTGACAGAGTCACTGGTGTTATATGCGAGGGGAGGTATGTGTCACTCAGGATGCTTTCCTGTGTGAACTGAGACCTACTGACTTTCTGCCAGCATGTTATATGCTGGGGGTTACCTCTTTTAAAGGGTGTGATTTTATGGGAATGACGTAGAGATGGGAGGGAAGTCATTCCCCATACCTCCACCTCAGGGTGTGACTGAGCAAGCTTTAAATGTTCAGTCCTGTTTTGTTTTTTTCTGTGTTGTGTTTGGAGAGGCAAGGTCTCCAGACTGGACAGCCATAGCTCAGAGAGGAGCTGAAGGCTGGACATAGCCTGTGTGAGCGAACCGCACACACACATATGGACTGTGCTATCGTTTATCTTTTGTTTTGTTGTTTTGCCAGTAAGGCCGTGTTTATCTTTGCTGGAGTTGCAGGGCTTAGTGCCATATAATAAAGCCTGCAGCGAAAACCCGGTTCCTGAGTCTACTTCTGGATGCAGCTGAGCGAGTCGACCTACCACAACATATACATAGTATACACATACACAGAGTTCCATAGAAAGGTACAGGACATAAAAATACATGAGCTACACACATATATATACTGTACACATAGACAGATACATAACATAGACATACAAGGCTATAATGATAAAGATACATAGTATACCAATACACAGGCATACATAGTGTATACAGACAAAGAGATATACTTTCATATACACACATTTATATAGTGTACACATATACTCAAATACTGTGAACATAGGTAAACATATACAGTACAGACCAAAAGTTTGGACAAACCTTCTCATTTAATGATTTTTCTGTATTTTCTTGACTATGAAAATTGTACATTCACACTGAAGGCATCAAAACTATGAATTAACACATGTGGAATTATATACTTAACAAAAAAGTGTGAAACAACTGAAAATATGTGTTATAATCTAGGTTCTTCAAAGTAGCCACCTTTTGCTTTGATGACTGCTTTGCACACTCTTGGCATTCTCTTGATGACCTTCAAGAAGTAGTCACCGGAAATGCTCTTCCAACAATCTTGAAGGAGTTCCCAGAGATGCTTAGCACTTGTTGGCCCTTCTGCCTTCACTCTGCGGTCCAGCTCACCCCAAACCATCTCGATTGGGTTCAGGTCTGGTGACTGTGGAGGCCAGGTCATCTGGCGTAGCACCCCATCACTCTCCCTCTTGGTCAAATAACCCTTACACAGCCTGGAGGTGTGTTTGGGGTCATTGTTCTGTTGAAAGATGAATGATGGTCCAAATAAACGCAAACCGGATGGAATAGTATGCCGCTGCAAGATGCTGTGGTAGCCATGCTGGTTCAGTATGCCTTCAATTTTGAATAAATCCCCAACAGTGTCACCAGCAAAGCACCCCCACACCATCACACCTCCTCCTCCATGCTTCACGGTGGGAACCAGGCATGTAGAGTCCATCCGTTCACCTTTTCTGCGTCGCACAAAGACACGGTGGTTGGAACCAAAGATCTCAAATTTGGACTCATCAGACCAAAGCACAGATTTCCACTGGTCTAATGTCCATTCCTCGTGTTCTTTAGCCCAAACAAGTCTCTTCTGCTTGATGCCTGTCCTTAGCAGTGGTTTCCTAGCAGCTATTTTACCATGAAGGCCTACTGCACAAAGTCTCCTATTAACAGTTGTTGTAGAGATGTGTCTGCTGCTAGAACTCTGTGTGGCATTGACCTGGTCTCTAATCTGAGCTGCTGTTAACCTGCGATTTCTGAGGCTGGTGACTCGGATAAACTTATCCTCAGAAGCAGAGGTGACTCTTGGTCTTCCTTTCCTGGGGCGGTCCTCATGTGAGCCAGTTTCTTTGTAGCGCTTGATGGTTTTTGCAACTGCACTTGGGGACACTTTCAAATTTTTCCCAATTTGACTGACCTTCATTTCTTAAAGTAATGATGGCCACTCGTTTTTCTTTACTTAACTGCTTTTTTCTTGCCATAATACAAATTCTAACAGTCTATTCAGTAGGACTATCAGCTGTGTTTCCACCAGACTTCTGCACAACACAACTGATGGTCCCAACCCCATTTATAAGGCAAGAAATCCCACTTATTAAACCTGACAGGGCACACTTCTGAAGTGAAAACCATTTCCGGTGACTACCTCTTGAAGCTCATCAAGAGAATGCCAAGAGTGTGCAAAGCAGTCATCAAAGCAAAAGGTGGCTACTTTGAAGAACCTAGAATATAAGACATATTTTCAGTTGTTTCACAGTTTTTTGTTAAGTATATAATTCCACATGTGTTAATTCATAGTTTTGATGCCTTCAGTGTGAATGTACAATTTTCATAGTCATGAAAATACAGAAAAATCTTTAAATGAGAAGGTGTGTCCAAACTTTTGGTCTGTACTGTATATGTATACCCACATATACATAGGAGGCTAATGCATATACTTACACACATACATTTCTCACACATACACACATGTCTCTTAGTGAATCTGGCACATCGACGCGCCCTTTGTTAATGCTGGCATACAAAACAAGGATCTTGATGAATTTGCCCAATATTATATACATCAATAGACGCACACAACATACACACATACTGTACATACATACACACATGCCTCTTAAATGAATCTGGCACATCTTCCCACCCTGGTATACAAAACGTTAATCTTGATGAATCAGCCCCATAGCATACACATCAATAGTCACACTCAAGATACACATACACAGTCACATATACACGCACACCACACACACATGTACACCAAACATACACGTACACCACACACACCTGCAAATCATACATGCACATCATACATACACATGCATACCACACACATGGAAACCACATACATACACACAACACACGCATGCACACTACACATGCACACCATACACACATATGCACATACACATGCACAACACACACACACATGTACACCACACATACACGTACACCACACACACCTGCAAATCATACATGCACATCATACATACACATGCATACCACACACATGGAAACCACACACATACACACAACACACGCATGCACACTACACATGCACACCATACACACATATGCACACCACCTACACATGCACACAATACATGCACACCACACACATGCACATCACACATGCACAACATACACACATGTACACCACACACACGCATGAAAACCACACACATGCACACTACGCATGCACACCACACACACATGCACGCCACACATACATGCACACTACGCATGCACACCACACACACATGCACGCCACACATACATGCACACCATACATGCACACCACACACACATGCCACACACACATGCACACCACACACACATGCCACACACACATGCACACCACACACACATGCATGCCACACACACATGCACACCACACACACATGTCACACACACATGCACACCACACACACATGCATGCCACACACACATGCACACCACACACACATGTCACACACACATGCACACAACACACACATGCATGCCACACACACATGCACACACCACATACGCTTTAACTAGGTACATGTGACTCTAGAGAAAAGAGTATGTTCTGCCATATTTGTTGACATCCATATCAGGACGAGGTATACTTCCAATAAGGGTAAATAGAATGTATACATATAAATGTTCTGCACATATATCTGCTCTGATGAGATACATAATATGATGCAATTCTTTATACCATTTTTATATTACATTGTAATCAATTATTAATATCCATGATAAATGCTACGTGACTACAATGCGGATAACCCTAGGTATAAATTGTAACTTTTATCGGATGATTTAACCCATTGTCAGCACGCAGCTCTGGGAACGTCGGAGTCATGCTATTGGGGTAATCCTCTCTTTTCCTGCTCACTCAGCTGAAACTCCCAATTCACAGCTGACTGCGCAGAAGGTGAAACAAATCAATACATCTTCTCTGTGCTCCTCTGGAATGGCTGACAGGCAGGTCTAATCAATCCCCAATCAATGGATTAGCGCTGCCAGCATCTTTAATACAGGATGAGATGTGAACTTAGAGCAGATATTCACAAATCTCTATACATTCCATTGCCGTGTATTATTTCACATTCACTTCTTTCTGACTCGGAGCAGTATATGAAATCTCTTTAAATGTATCCATCCTTGTATGTACCTTTTATATTGTTTTTTTTTTCCTGTGCTATATAGAAAAATAATAACTTCCCACTTAAATTGCATTGATTGGGATGAAAAGACACTGATGTCTAGATTGGTGTCAATTCTGTAGTTGAAAGCCCCAGTTTGGACCGCTCAGGTCAGAAATGCATCAGCCAAGTTCTTTTTTTGTATGTGCTTCATACATTGCTTTGATGCCTACATTTTTAGGAACTTTGTGCCTTTTGATTTTTTTTCTTTAAATTTAGTTGAAACCAAACCTTCTAATTTGCGGTGCAGGCAGAAGGAGATTTCCATCAAAATGGCCATATTTACCAGTAAATCAGAAGTTAGAGCAGATGCCAAAGTTTTCTATCTAGATCTTAAAGAAAATGTCTCATTAGAAAATGACCTATTGTTCAAATAAGGTTTTTGTGTACATGTATTTTTAAGAAATGTTGACTTTTTTTTCTTCTTATCACAATCTTTATTAAAAAAAAACAGAATTGGTAATCTTGCAATTTTCACACTTGAAACTGGGGTTTTTTTTTAGACTCTTGTCCTTTCAGAAAAAGTTTTCAGCAGGCTCCTTATCATCAGAGGCAGAATTACAATGATAGGTAGATACACTGCTGATAACACAGGATAAACCAATCACAATAGGCGATGTCACAGCTGCTCCTTCTTTTACAATGATCTTTGCACACGCTTATTAGATGCTTCAATATAAAATTTAGGCTCTAAGTCTGTTCCTTGCTGTCAATGTACATGTGTTGTTTCCTGAAAGAACAGGAAGTATGAGACTAAAATAACCTAATGTAGCCCAGTGTGAAAATTTCATGATGTCTAATTTTTCATTTTAATAAAGATTATGATTGTGGGGAAAAATCAACATCAAAAACTTATTAAATTACATTTAGCACAAAAAGCTGATTTAAACAATAGGTTATTTTCCGATGATTTCTTCCCTTTAAATTCTTACAGAGATATTACCATTTTTTGTTTGTTTTTTGACAGTCATTTTTGTAAAATGTGATAACATAAAAAACAGCAATATAAGTGATTTTATGATGATCGATAATGATCCTCTTAGGTTTTGATTGGTCAGATCTATAAAATATGACATATTTCCCTTCTTGAAACTAAAGAGTCAAAACTCAAGTGTGCTTGTATGTAGATGTTTTATCACTTCAAAGGAGCTTATAGTTTATGGTGCCAAGATTATGCAAGAGGTTCATTGGGAGAAGGCAAATAGTATGTCTATATTGTATAGATTTAATTTGGCAAAGCCCAAAGGAAACCCCCGGTCAGTGAGCTTGTTTACCCCTTCCTACTAGAAGAAGAGGGCAGCATTACCTTCCATTTCTCACTGGCGCAATAGCAGTTCCATGGGTTCCATGTATAGTCCATATGTTCTTCTATTTTTTCCCATAATACCATTCACAAGAAAACTTTTTGGGAACGATTTTGCCCAACTGTTTTTAGAAAGCCCATATCATCACTTTACATACATTATCATCTCTGTCCCTATTGGGGCTCACAATCTACATTCCCTATCAGGATGTCTTTGTAGTTTGGGAGGAAACCGGAGAACCCGGAGGAAACCCACGCAAACATGGGGAGAACATACAAACTCCTTACAGGTGTTTTACTTGTTGGTTCTGAACCCAGGACCCCATAAAAGCAGCAGTGCTGACCCTAGTCTGTATACACTTTGATGAAGATAGCATGACTTCTTATTTAACTTTTACATTTTACAACAATGCTTCTTCCCGAAACCAAGAGACACTATTAAGAGCTGCCTTGGCTGGGACTGTTTTGAAGGCATAAAAGTATAAATATTTAACCTGTATTGATTGTAATGTAACAGGAGATGACGGCGCTAAGTCCACAGCGCGTGGGATTCTTGTTCTTTTCTATCGGTATGAAAATTAAAAGTGTTCTTAGCAACCAGGGAGGTGCATTAAGTGCAAATTGAACATGCTTAACCCACATGTAATACTGCAGGAGAGGTCTGGTCCACGGAGCAAAGACACGGGGTGGGGAATTGCAATGAAGGTGTCAACTAATTTAATCATTTAATCTCATCATGTAATTATTAGTGCAAAGCTCTATCAGTCCTGTACACAAGTAAAGGGCATTTAACCCTTAAATTAAAAAAAAAAACATTACCGTAATTAAGTTTCTTTACATTTGTGCTCTGCTTTCTAATATTAAGAGGTGTTGCAGTTTGTTCTCTAGGTCCTGGACCATGGAATTATGTATGACCCCACATTGTTCCTTATCTCTGCATTTTTATGTAACATATCCATCTGTCTATCCATCCATCCATCCATCCATCCATCCCTTTACACAAACAAGAGACTACAGCAGCCTCTGTAGGCGCTAAGATGTATCAACCACAGAATATATGAAGTTTAGACTGCATTACTGCTGTACAGAATATGCTAATAAACCTTACGTGCCTTCATTTTATAAGTGTATTCTATATAGCAGTAGTGCAGTTTAAATTCCATATCTATCTATCTATCTATCTATCTATCTATCTATCATCTATCTATCTATCTATCATCTATCTATCATCTATCTATTATCTATCTATCTATTATCTATCTATCTATTATCTATCTATCTATTTATCATCTAGCTATCTATCATCTATCTATCTATCTATCTATCCATCTATCTATCTATCTATCATCTATCTATCTATCTATCATCTATCTATTATCTATCTATTATCTATCTATCATCTATCTATCTATCTATCTATGTATCTATCTATCATCTATCTATATGTCATCTATCTATCATCTATCTACAGGGTGGGCCATTGATATGGATACATCTAATGTGCCACAAACAGGAAGTTGATATCACCATCAACCAGTCCCATTTAATTTAGGTGTATCCATATCAATGGCCCACCCTGTATTATCTATATATCTATCTATATATGTTTTATCTATCTATTTATATATCTATATTATATTCATCTATGATCATTCTATTATCTATCTATCCAGCTATCTCTTCATATATCTATATATCTATGTTCTATCTAATTATATATCTATATTATATCTACCTATTATCTATGTATCTATCATCTATCTATTATCTATCATCTATCTATCTAACATCTATTATCATCTATCTATCTATCTATCTATCTATCTATCTATCTATTATTTATCTATCATCTATCATCTATCTATCTATTATATATATATCTATTATCTATCTATCATCTATCTATCATCTATCTATTATCTATCTCTCTATCATCTATTATCTATCTATCTATCATCTATCTATCATCTATCTATTATCTATCATCTATCTATCATCTATTATCTATATATCTATTATCTATCTATCATCTATCTATCTATCTATCTATCTATCTATGTATCTATCTATCTATCTATCTATCCATCTATCTCTCCATATATCTATATATCTATGTTCTATCTAATTATATATCTATATTATATCTATTATCTATCTATCTATCTATCTATCATCTATTATCTATATATATCTATTATCTATCTATCACTTTCTTTCTACCGATCTCTTTTTATAACAATCTATTTCTTTCTATCTTTCATTGTCACCTACCACATGACTTTTTGTTTTTCTTTGCTTTTGAAACCCCATATGAAATGTTTTTATTATAGGTATTTGATTGCTGCTCCAGAAGATCTGTTATTCCCGTGCAGGTGTTAGTAGCTCTTTCCTTCTCCCTCATGTATAGAGAAGGTGTGAGTGCTGTGGAATTGATCTCCAGACCGGTATAAACGTACTTGCCCCCAAGTCAAAAAGCTGCCAGCTTGCCCTGACCTTGAGAAATAAACAAAACTAATTATAAATGTTTGCGAGTGCCAGGAAAAGTCTGATCAGCCTTGGCAGTTTTCATAGCATCTAATCGTCTGCATTGAGACCTTTTCTGTTTATGACTCTGCTAAAAATACGAACTGAAATCGTCTCTCTAGAATCATGGCCACTTACACAATCAGTACAAGAAAGGTGTTAGATATGGGTCCTACACACAAAATCATTGAGTCCATGGATGATATAATACAGGTTCCCCTAGATTACTTTGCTCTACAGAATCCTAAAAAAGTCTGAAGAACTCACTGAGAAATCCAAACCTTGGGGAGAGTTGAGAAATGTTCCACAGATCTGTGAAGTAGCTAGTGGACCTGAGCCGAAACACCACGTACAGGACAACATTGACTCCAAAGAAAGTAGCTCCTTCACAATAATGTCCTAATGTTCAGAATCAAGTGAATAAGTCCATTCACTACTTAGTATGTTGGTTACTCTAGTTACTGGAAGCCTGTGCTGTCCTAATGAGGGTTCTGGAGCTCTGCAAAGTCATTAGCAGAGTAGCTACAGAGACAAAAGTCCTGTTAGGGAGATGATCGCCATGGTCCTTATAGGGTTCCTAGGAGCTGAAAAACTGGGTAAAAGGAGTGGTGGCCTCCTTCAGAAAATAATGGTGTGGTAGAAGGTAATTATGGTAACCCTACTTCTGTAACCTCCCGTCATTTCATATATCTATCGAAACAAAAGAACAAACTTCCTAAACTCAAAGTGGACACCAACACCTCCTAAAACTTTTTGACCACGGCGTTAGGATTCTTAAACCTATGCTATTATTATATATTTGGCATCGTACTATTGGGTTCAGTTGAAATATGACCCTATTGAGAACTTTAAAGCTGCCATTCTGGCATGAATTAAAGGAAGAGAGCATCAAAAAATGAGCTATTGTTTACATCAGGTTGTTATGGTACATGTATTTTTTTAATTTTTGCCAATTTGTTTTTATACCATGACCATTATTAAAAAAGAAAACAGAATTATTAGTCTTGCAATTTCTACCTTGGTCACTAGGACTTTTTTAGATTCAGACTGTCTGTCCTTCTAGGAAGAGTTTTCAACAGCCTCCTTATCATCAGAGGCAGGATTACAATGACAGGTAACACCTCTATACATCGCTGATAACACAAGATCCACCAATCTCAATAGGTCTCAGCTAACTCTGCTCCTCCTCCCTTTACAATAATCTTTGCACACTCTCGTTAGATGCTTCAGTACAAAAGATAGTCGGGATCTGACCATTGTGGCTAATATTCATGTGTTTCCCAAGACCAGAGATTGTTAGAGTCTAAAAGAGTCCTCAGTGACCAGTGTGAAAGTTGCAATATTTAAATTTTGTATGTTTAATACAGATTGTGATAGGTAAAAAGATGACAATTTTTTTTCAATACATTTAGCAAAAAAACCTGATTTTAACAGTAGGTCATTTTCAGTCGATAACTTACCTTTAAATACACCAGCCTCATCAGGTCTAGGAGATCTATTTAATAATATATTTTGTTTTTATTGTAAAATTTAGTGACCGATCTTTTTAAAGTATTATTTTAAACAATTGAAAATGGTCTAAATATTTTAAAAAGTAGGATCTTATTTTTTGGAAATTGGTGCCATATTGTCCAAAATAAATCAGACCCTTTTTTCTGTTCTCCTCTAAGAAAATGAATCGCCACCCAGAGTTACATTTCTATCTCTTTAATAAACATATCAGAGGGAACACAGCATTTGCCGCTGATCCTCTCTGCAATATATGGCATATTTTAAAGTGAATACAGCCATTCCTCTACCAATAAAAGTGTCATGTTCATTAGTATTTTTTATATCCTGGAAAACACTAAACCACCTCCACATATTTCACAAGTACAACCAATACAGTTTTCTGCCTCATTTAGATCTCCCTGAGGATAAAAACCATGATCCATGAATAATGCAAATGAATATGTAAAAGGGATGGAAATTGCTTAAAAATATCAGCTTTGTTGGATGTCTTTATTTTGCATTCTTCTTTTTACTAATGCTACATACAGAACAGAATTTTTTTTTATAATTTTTCCTACAGTGATAAAGTTGCCGAAAGCTACATGTTGCTTGCATCTCTGTGAGAGTCATATTCTGGAGAGTGCTTATTTAGCACTATAAAATAAAGGTATGGCCATAATGGCCCTTTTACGCTGATTAAACTGATACCCTTGGTGAAGGAATCTGATCAGTAGTAGGGTTGAGTGGACCCATGGAAATTCAGGTTCTGGTACTCGACCCAAACTTTATTCCAAAGTTCGGTTCGGGTACCAGAACTGTATTCGAACTTCAACCAGAACCCGAACCGTATTGAAAACCACTGGGACCCGAACTTTTGAGCTGGAAAATTCTCTCTCTCACTTCCCCCGAATCCGAACTTTGCAACGGACTTCCGAAAGAAGTCCATGTTTTGTGCTTAGCACTGGACACTAACTGTAGGGTACAAACCCCAAACTCTTAAGTTCGGATTTGCTCATCTCTAATCAGTCGTCCTTTTTTAATTCTTCTTCTGATGACGTCTTCTGTGCATTGGGGCAGGACTGGAGGGTAGGGTCTTCTTCTGCTCCGGATCCTCTGCCTGCCTCCGTTTTGAAATTCCATGACACCGCTGCCGCCATCATTGGGTGGGCAGCGCATGTGCAGTGTAGTTTCATGTCTGGGCATAAATAAAATGGCGCTGGAGGTTGCAGATCGAGATCTAGGCTCAATGACATCTTCAGTGAGCCAAGATCTTGAGCTGCGCATGCACCGTCTCCAACTCCATTTTTATTGAAGACCAGACATGGAATCACACTGCGCATGCGCTGCCCACCCATTGATGGCAGCAGCGCGGAATTTCAGAACAGAGGCAGGCGGAGGGGCCAGAGCAGGAGAAGACCCTACCCTCCAGTCCTGCCCCAATGCACAGAAGACGTCATTAGAAGAAACTTAAAGCCATGATTAAAAAAGAATCCCTGATCAGATTCCTTCACCTAAGGTATTAGTTTAATCAGCGTAATAGTGCAATTATGGCCATACCTTTACTTTATAGTGCTAAATCATGCTGACAAGTTCTCTTTAATTGGGACATATCTTGAGAGGGTACAGAGGTAGCAGCTACACAGGGTCCAAAAACATTTCTGCTGGATCAGAAGATACTATTAGGCTATGTGCACATGACATCTTTAAGATGCTGGTGAAGTCACCAAGATTTTCCTAGGTGAAGTCGCTTCAAGACGAAGCCAGAAAAGTGTGTTTTCCTTGTACAGTCTAATATAAAGAGTGGACGGCTTCTGAAGAAAGGCGCTTTTATAGGCAGATTTCAGGCAGAATCAGCCAGAAAAAGAAGTTGTGTGCACATACCCTTAATATAAGTCGTACTTGGTGCGTGGAGGTCCTGGAACACATTTTGTCTTGTTAACCAGAAGTTCAACATGTCACATTTGCTTCTAAATCCGAAGTTTTCTCCTATTTCAACTAAACACAGATTTATATGCAAAAACCCCTTTCAACATATTTTTCAGCTTGTGCAAGGTCAGCATTCTTCTCATAATTACACACAGGATCACAATGATGAGAATTTCTTATATGATAAATCTGGAGGCAGACAACACAGAGAACATCACTGACAATGCCCTCTCTGCTTTGTGTCCCCTGCACATATTACTGAACCTGCTCACTATACTCTTCCCTATGAATTAATTGTTCACTTTCTGACTCTTACAAAAAAAGTCTGTCTTGAAAAGGTCAAAGCCTAAACCCCCCGTATAGTTTAGATAGGTATCAGGCAAGCCTTGGTTTGGCCGATCGTTTGGCCTGCAGCTATCTCACCTGACTCTCCCATACGCAGGACTCTCCCATTATGTGTTCTCTATGAGAGGGCCACTGCCTGATCCTCTCTGTCGGCAGCTCATCTTTAGAGCACAAAAGGATCAACAGCACAAAATCCACCATGCTGAATCCTTATCCTTAGGAAACGGAGGCCTTCATACACAATAGTCTTCAGTGGAAGCCTGAATGTATGCATAGACTGAGAGCACTGTAAGGTCTGACAACCCTGCTTACTTTTGTTAAAGTGTAGAAGCATGGTTGATTATGGTGTAAAGCCCCCCATACACCATAGATGGCTGTCGTTCAACCGGTAGCTATCTCAGCTGTCTCTCCCATACATAAGAGTGCTCCGCTCTACACTATGAGAGCCGTTGTCAGACATCTTTGGTGGTGGCTTATCTCAGGAGAATAAAAGGATCAGCAATCTGAAATCAAACAAGTTGGATCCTTGATTCCCCCGATATCAACTGTCCGGGGTCCCCATACACTTTAGGTTATCAGCTGAACCCTTCAACATCAAAGGGTTTAGCCAACGTTCGTCCATTATGTCTGGGGGTCTTAAACATCTGCTGTACTTATAAGTCAATATGAATTAAAGTTTTGGACTGGAGTTCAATGTGTCTCTCCCCTGAATATTTGGGTGTATGTCCCCATTTGGATAGTTTCTGTATCTAGAAAGTAATAAACCCCAGTACTGAATATCGCTCCTGCTCATGGACAGGTTGAACCCTTCAGAGTTCATTTCACATTTTCGTCATCTATGTTGCACTTAATATATTTAATTTTAAAAAATGATCTCATTTTTGTCTCGGGTTTTCTGCCAAAAATAATGCTTACCCAGGAATGGACTAGGAAAACCAGGTAACCGAAATGACTTTGAGCTTTTCAAAGCTTTTATGATGATCACTGCAATATCATTCATTAGAACAAAATGTTCCAACTGTAACGATATTTGGCACAGGAAAATCGTCAGCCTTTAAATGTAAAATACCCATTAAATCAGTGCCAAGGATCTAAACAAAAATCCATGCATTTGTTTGATACAATATTGGTGACAAACTGAATATGGACCATGTCTTAAATGATTAAATGAAGGATATTTTTTTCCTCATGAGTACTTGGCAATTTTTTTAAGGAACCTAGAAGCAAGACAGCAGTCCATGCCCCAGGTTATTCTTCAAGGGTCAAAGGCTTATATTCCGCCATGTAGGTTATTTATCCTACTCACTGTAAACCGGTCATCACAGCATCTAGGTAGTGATATCATTTTATGTGTAAGACGTAATTCCCCATTAGCCCACCATTGTCCAAACCCACCGATATCGACAGGTTCGTCTGACAGTCTAGTGTGTATGGCAGCCCTGGACAATCATAGAATCATAGAATGGTAGAGTTGGAAGGGACCTCCTGGGTCATCTGGTCCAACCCCCTGCTCAAAGCAGGATTCACTAGATCATCTCAGACAGATGTCTGTCCAGCCTCTGTTTGAAGACGTCCATTGAAGGGGAACTCACCACCTCTCGTGGCAGCCTGTTCCACTCATTAATCACCCTAACTGTCAATTATTGGGGGAGAAAAGAATCCGGCTCTTCTGATTTTAGACTGCCGATACTTTTGTACTCTAAGACATAAGCCTCTGCTGGAAATGTCTGGCAGTGGATCTCATAAAGAACACAGTAACACTCGGCAGAGTAAACGCTCCTGTGTACGGGAGGGTCCGACAAGATAGCTGCTGGCTGAACGATCGGCTGAACCATCACTTGGCCGAGAGCTAATTAAAGTGTATGAGGGGCTGAGCCAGATGTGTGGCTTCAGGGGAAATGTGCCATGGGACACCACAAATACTCTGACTTTGCCAAGGTATTTAGTTACAAGCTAGGCCACTAACATGACTATTTGTCCCACTTGAAGGAAAGATGAGCTACATCAGTCTGTTCTCTACTGGGCGCACAAAAGGCTCTGTTTTGCTTCAGCAATTTTGGTGTCATACCTTCTTAAATTCCATGGCCCCTAGAGGCCACTAGGCTGTCAGTCATGGTATATAGTCTACTCAACATTCTATGACTTAGTTGTGAAAACTGGTTCCCAAATTTCTACACGTGCTGCCTATATACTAGCTTATACAAGGGGATCTGTTAATACTTATGCTCCAATGGGCTCCAGAAGCAACACTCACAGGCTTTCACTTTGAGCAGGTAGACAAATCAGGACTCCCAGGCTTTCACTGAAGAAAGCAGGACTCACAGGCTTTCACTGAAGAAAGCAGGGCACATAGGCTTTCACTGTGAGTAGGAAGAGAAAGAAGGTCTCACAGGCTTTTACTGTGAGTAGCTGGGGAAATCAGGACTCACAGCCTTTCACTGTAAGTAGGTAGAAAAAGTAGGACTCACAGCTTTCACTGTGAGTAGATGGGGAAAGCAGGACTCATATACTTTCACTGTGAGTAGGTTGGGAAAGTAGGACTCACAGACTTTCACTGTGAGTAGACGGGAATGCAGGACACACAGGCTTTCACTGTGAGTAGGTGGGGAAAGCAGGATTCACAAGCTTTCACTGTGAGTAGGTGGGGAAAGTAGGACTCACAGACTTTCACTGTGAGTAGGTGGAGAAAGCAGGACCCACAGACTTTCACTGAGAATAGGCGGGAAAGCAGGACACACAGGCTTTCACTGTGAGTAGGTGTGGAAAGCAGGACTCACAGACTTTCACTGTGAGTAGGTGGGGAAAGTAGGACTCACAGACTTTCACTGTGAGTAGGCGGGAAAGCAGGACACACAGGCTTTGACTGTGAGTAGGTGGGGAAAGCAGGATTCACAGGCTTTCACTGTGAGTAGGTGGAGAAAGCAGGACCCACAGACTTTCACTTAGAATAGGCGGGAAAGCAGGACACACAGGCTTTCACTGTGAGTAGGTGGGGAAAGCAGGACTCACACACTTTTACTGTGAGTAGGTGGGTAAAGTAGGACTCACAGACTTTCACTGTGAGCAGGTGGAGAATGCAGGACTCACAGACTTTCACTGAGAGTAGGTGGGGAAAGCAGGACCCACAGGCTTTCACTGTGAGTAGGTGGGGAAAACAGGACCCACAGACTTTCACTGTGAGTAGGTTGGAAAGCAGGATTCACAGGCTTTCACTGTGAGTAGGTGGGGAAAGTAGGACTCACAGACTTTCACTGTGAGTAGGTGGAGAAAGCAGGACCCACAGACTTTCACTGAGAATAGGCGGAAAGCAGGACGCACAGGCTTTCACTGTGAGTAGGTGGGGAAAGCAGGACGCACAGGCTTTCACTGTGAGTAGGTGGGGAAAGCAGGACTCACAGACTTTCACTGTGAGTAGGTGGGTAAAGTAGGACTCACAGACTTTCACTGTGAGCAGGTGAGGAATGCAGAACTCACAGACTTTCACTGTGAGTAGGTGGAGAAAGCAGGGCCCACAGACTTTCACTGTGAGTAGGTGGGGAAAGCAGGACCCACAGGCTTTCACTTTGAGTAGGTGGGGAAAGCAGGACACACAGACTTTCACTGTGAGTAGGTGGGGAAAGCAGGACTCACAGGCTTTCACTGAAGAAAGTATGACTCACAGGCTTTCACTGTAAGTGGGCACAGAAAACAAGACTCACAGGCTTTCATTGTGAGTAGGTAGAGAAAGCAGGACTCAAAGGCTTTCACTGTGAGTAGGTGGGGAAAGCAGGAATCACAGACTTTCACTGTGAGTAGGTAGAGAAAGCAGGACTCACAGACTTTCACTGACTAGGTGTGGAAAGCAGGACTCACAGGCTTTCACTGAAGAAAGCAGGACTCAGGTTTTCACTGTAAGTGGGTAGAAAGTGAAAAAGGATTCACAGACTTTCACTGTGAGTGGGTAAAGAAAGCAGAACTCACAGGCTGTCAATGTGAATGGGGGAGAAGGCAGGACTCAGGGGCTGCCATTGTGAATGGGTAGAGTAAGCAGCACTCACAGACAGTCACTCTGGATAGGGGAAAATCCAGGATTCACAGGCTTTCACTGTGAGTGGGAGGAAAAATCAGGACTCACAAGCTTTCACTAGAGAAAGCAGGTCTCACAGGCTTTTTTTAAGAGTTTGCAGGACTGTAGGGTTCATTAACTTTCATTGGGGGAAGCAGGACTCAAAGGCAGCATGTGCTAAATTAATTTATGGAAAACAATCTGTCCCCGAGCTTTGGATCCTCCCATCTACTCCATGCTGCCTTCACGTAAGAAACCTGACAAGGCCACTTAAATAACAAATAAGTACATTTTGTGCGATATAAAGCGATGTGATATAGCACGGATTCAGAAAATGAATTGTCAGTAACCTAAGTCCTTATCATAAAGCAAATGTAATGTTTATGTTAATCCAGTTCTACAAATAAACTTCATCTATAGAGAGTAACAGTCTCCGTCTCATTATTGTCAATTCATCACCACTTTCCCTTCCTGCCACCTAAATAGACACTATCTCTTCCTGTCAGTGCTGTCACCACATGGAAATATTTAATCAAACAGTCGAAATTAAATGTCAAAATAAAATGTCCAAGTCTGTGATCTTTTCCGAGATTACGTTTTCTCCCCTCAGTTATCGGCTTGGATTTTATGTGGATAATTAGTTCTAAATTATGTTATTCTTAATAGATATAATAAATTTATGTGTTTGAACAAAATCCAAATATTCTCTCGTAGAAAGACCTGGGTGTCAGGATAGAGAGGATCTCGGCAAAGTGATTTAATAGGTAACAAGACTTTTATATCAGTTGAGATTTTAGTCATATAAGTTCAGTTAATTCACCAAAAATACTCTCGTTCTCAGTCAAGAAGAAGAGAAGACGTACACCGGGACCTCTGAACCCCCTCACTGTAGACTCCTAAATTACTTGTAGGCTAAATCTAGCTTTTCCTAAAGTGATTGAACACTGAAAATGGCAAAGCAGCTCCCGCTGTCTGTACAATGCCTTTATGTTATTCCATATTGAATAGGAAAGTATTCATATTGTAACTATTATTATATAATTTATTATTTTTGTATTATCTGGATTATTAATATTATTATTTTTATATAAATCATTTACTATTCCTAGTACTAATAAGATGGTTTTAAAGTGTGTGAGCACAAAATGACTGTTCAAACTAAGCTCAGCCACTCTGTGCACTCTTGACGTGGCCAAACAGTTCACTGCACCTTCGCACCTACTTAATTTCCATATTTCTCCGCTCTTCTCTGCCTCCTGTAAAGTTAGAGCTATCAATCAAGGAAGAAGAAGATGGCAATAGATGGAAAAAAAAAAGGGGATGGGAAGGTGCATTGAACTACTTGGCCACACCAAAGGTGCACCGAGCGCCTGTGCTTGGTTAGAACAGTCACTTTGTGATGATAGAGTCCCTTTAAATATAAAATATTTAATAAAGTCCTGTAAAGTATTGTTATTCTGAATGTGAAATTTTAAATATAATAATAATTTTAAATGTTATACCTTTAATAAAATCCTATTAATCAAATAGCAGATTAAATAGTTATACTGGATGTAAAAAAGTTTATCATCATTATGATGATAATAATAATAATTATTAAAATCAAAAAACAAACAAACAAGGTGGCACTAGAGCATCAAATCAGACCAAGGCGGTGCAATATAGTTAAAGGGAATCTGGCAGCAGGATTTCACCCCCCAAACGATTTAAGAGCACATATAGCTCTTTCAAAGACAAGTCCAGCAATACCTTTACATGGCCAGTCTGTTCCTCCGTTACTGAGAAATTTATATGCAAATGATGCTGAATAACTATTTGTAGCCTGAAGCCTCTGTCACTCCAGCTCTATTCCAAAATTCATCCACCCGACAGGTTGGAGTACGAGGTCCCTGATTCACTCTGAGCCACAAGCCTCTTAATGAATCAGGAGCATGTGATGAGTGACGTGTGCCTTCCTCCGTGTGTCATCACCACAAGGTGATGGCACACGGGACTGATTCAACATGATTTACATGATTTTGCTTCAGTCCCTGTTGAACTGCGCTGCTCATCATGAGCTCCGCTTACTTTGTCAATGTGAGAAAGCCAAAAGTGACTTCATTTTAGTCTATCCTTGAGAATTCCTGAAAGTTTTGAAACTTTTCAAATATTTTTACTCCTGAATTCTGTGATTCTGGAGGAAATGCTTTGATGAATCGGGCCCTACATGTTTGTAGGTTGACCACAATTTGTCAAAGTGGACAACCTGAAAATGAGTTTAGAGCCAACAAAACTCATGCGACAACAAGTGATTCTTTAACCATCAAAGATGACACACATAACCCCTGTGTGCTTATGTTTCCATAGTATAAATCACCCATACAGGCCTACATGTTCATGGTACACTTCACCCATCATATCCATCCTTACCCATAGTGTAATTCAATTATACATGCCATCATTCCCATAATTCCTACTTATCATAGATGCCTTTGATAATAATTTTTCTCAAGTCTTAGGATTGGTGACTGCAAAATCTCTAAGTTCTTCCATCAGAAAAGCAAGACAATATATGGAAACAACCTAATAATTTATTCCATTGCAGCTCCTGGCCGGTGTGAAATAGGTTGGCATTTTCAAAGCCCACATAAAAAGCCTCATAAAATTAGTAATATCAAATAAGAGGACAATATTAGAGCATTATGGAAAATGACCTTATAAATGCTATGAAGAGGTGTCAGTGTCTAAAAGAGAATGATGCAATTTGAGACATGGTCAATGGCTGAATGTGAGGGAATGGAGCAGTAAAGGATGTCATTAGCTATGGTCACAATCTTTTGTGCCTCTCAGCCCTTTATGAATGCTTTTTGTATCACACTGTAGGCTTTGGTCCCTGTGCTATGGCTCTGAACCACATGTGGCCTTCTAATTTGGAACCCTTGAAATTGAGTCCTGGTTGGGTCCTTGGTTTGCCTGGTGTGAAGCCTTTTCATAGTAGTTAAATCGCTGTAACGTGAATTAGAACGTTGTGAGAACCAGTACTCATTCCATTTTATGTATTCTTTAAGCACTCTACTCTGTACTGAAAAGGAATGACAACTCCAAAACACTACTGAGTTCAGATAGGTGCTTCAGTGGCAGTCATTACAATATTCATGGTCAGACTGGCCCACCAAAGGACCGGAGGATATTCTGGTGGGCCCAAGTTTTCATGTAAAGATACAAAAACTACCGCACTCCTGATTTGTTCTTGGTGCACAGGTAAGGTACCAAGCCCAAAGTACAATATTAGAAAAACCCGGCACTCAAGGAACTTAGAAAAATGGGTATAAAGTTTTTAATGAAGTAGGTACAATCAAATAGACAAACGTTTCGGTCCCTCGGGACCTTCATCAGTGTACAAGGTACGGGTCATGAAGGTGGAAAAAGGAATCCACTAAAATTGCTGAGCAGAGTACTGGAACATATACCAAGGAGTATAGGCCAGGAATGGTACGTCAGTAGAGAAAGCTGGAGGCAGAAGTCCAGAGTGAAGTAAAGACGCTGTATCCACCGCTTGTCAAAGGTGATGCAGTCATCCTCCACTAAGTATGACAAATCTAACCCAAGCTGGGGTACAGAAACGCCTCAGTAACATTAAAATAAACAAATCACCAGGACCTGATGGCATACACCCACGGGTACTAAGGGAACTAAGTAATGTGATAGACAGACCGTTATATCTTATATTTAAGGACTCTGTTGAGACTGGGTCTGTGCCACTTGATTGGCGACAGGCGAATGTAGTGCCAATATTCATAAAGGGAGCGAAAAGTGACTCCGGAAACTATCGGCCGGTGAGTCTGACGTCCGTTGTGGGCAAAATTTTTGAAAGCTTCATTAAAGAGGCAATTACGGAGCATCTTGATGCTAATAATCTTTTAATCCCGAACCAACATGGATTCATGAGGAATCGCTCCTGCCAAACAAACCTGATTGACTTCTACGAGGAGGTTAGCTCTCGAGTAGATCAGGGGGAACCAGTGGATGTCGTGTATCTCGACTTCTCAAAAGCGTTCGATAGCGTGCCATATAATAGGTTGGCATACAAAATGAGAATGATGGGGCTGGGGGAAAATGTCTGCAAGTGGGTAGCTAACTGGCTAAAGGATAGAAGGCAGAGGGTGGTTATAAATGGAATATACTCAGATTGGGTAAGCGTCACTAGTGGGGTACCACAGGGGTCTGTACTAGGCCCAATGTTATTTAATATCTTTATTAACGACATAGTCAACGGGATAAATAGTAAAATATCAATATTTGCAGATGACACAAAGTTATGTAAAACAATTAATACAAAAGAGGACAGTGCAGACCTACAGAGGGATTTGGATAAGCTGGGTAGGTGGAGCATTAAATGGCAAATGAGGTTTAACGAGGAGAAATGTAAGGTCATACATATGGGAAGGAAAAATGGAAGTCACCAGTACTCACTGAATGGGAAATCATTGGGGAATTCAGAGATGGAGAAGGACTTGGGCATCTTGATTGATAGCAAACTAAATTGGAGTGCCCAAAGTCAGGCCGCTGCTGTAAGGGCAAACAGGGTAATGGGATGTATCAGAAGAGGTATAGCTGCAAAGGATGAGAACATTGTTCTTCCACTGTACAAAGCACTGGTCAGACCACACTTGGAATACTGTGCTCAGTTATGGGCCCCAATATATAGAAAGGATATAAATGAGCTTGAAAAGGTACAAAGGAGGGCAACAAAATTGATAAAGGGAATGGAGGGACTGCAATATCCAGAGAGGTTGGCAAAACTAGAACTATTCAGCCTGTAAAAGAGAAGGTTGAGGGGGGACATAATAAATGTGTACAAATATGTTAGGGAACAGTATAGAGACCTTGCCAGGGATTTGTTCAAAAGGAGGAATATTACGGTAACAAGAGGGTATTCACTAAGACTGGAAGAGAAAAGGTTTCAGCACCAGCATAGGAAGGGGTTCTTTACGGTAAGAGCAGTGAGAATATGGAATTCACTGAGTGAGGAGACGGTAATGTCGGATTCACTACACCAGTTCAAGCGGGGACTGGATGCATTTCTAGATACCAGGCAGATTTCAGCATATACTTAAAAATAAAATAAAATAGTAGGTTGATACAGGGATTTATTCTGACTGCTGGTTTCAGAGTCGGGAGGGAATTTTTCCTCAGGTGAAGATTGGCCAAATCATTTGGGGTTTTTGCCCTCCTCTGGATCAACTTTAGCAATTACAGAACTAACAGGTCGAACTTGATGGACGTAAGTCTTTATTCGGCTTTACAAACTATGTTACTATGTTACCCATTTTTCTAAATTCCTTGAGTGCCAAGTTTTCATGTAGGCCCACAGAGCTGACAGTTTATAAAATAGCTTCTACAGACTGGCTAATGGTCAGAATGCTGGAAAAGGATGCACGGGAAGTTGCATCAATACCAGGAGGCACGGAACAGGAGTAAAAATGTCAAGCGAAAGGGTTGTCAAAATACTTTATTTCTGTTCTTTGACTTCAACTTGTAAACAGGGTAAAGGCTGTAGATTACGTGAAACCAGGTCTAGCAGAGTTTATAACTGGCAGCCAGTGGTAGAAAGTCAGGGGATTACATAGTGTGAGTCACACCAAGGAGATTACATAGTGTGAGTACCACAAAGGGAATTACATAGTGTGAGTCCCACCAAGGGAATTACATAGTGTGAGTCACACCAAGGAGATTACATAGTGTGAGTACCACAAAGGGAATTACATAGTGTGAGTCCCACCAAGGGAATTACATTGTGTGAGTCCTACCAAGGGAACTACATAGTGTGAGTCCCACCAAGGGAATTACATAGTGTGAGTCCCACTAAGAGAATTACATAGTGTGAATCCCACCAAGGGAATTACATAGTGTGAGTCCCACTATGGAGATTACATAGTGTGAGTCCCACCAAGGAAATTACATAGTGTGAGTCTCACCAAGGGAATTACACAGTGTGAGTCCCACCAAGGGAATTACATAGTGTGAGTCCCACCAAGGGAATTACATAGTGTGATTCCCACCAAGGAGATTACATAGTGTGAGTCCCACCAAGGAGATTACATAGTGTGATTCCCACCAAGGAGATTACATAGTGTGAGTCCCACCAAGGGAATTACATAGTGTGAGTCCCACCAAGGAGATTACATAGTGTGAGTCTCACCAAGGGAATTACACAGTGTGAGTCCCACCAAGGGAATTACATAGTGTGAGTCCCACCAAGGGAATTACATAGTGTGATTCCCACCAAGGAGATTACATAGTGTGAGTCCCACCAAGGGAATTACACAGTGTGAGTCCCACCAAGGGAATTACATAGTGTGAGTCCCACCAAGGGAATTACATAATGTGAGTCCCACCAAGGGAATTGCATAGTGTGATTCCCACCAAGGAGGTAACATAGTGTGAGTCCCACCAAGGAGATTACATAGTGTGAGTCCCACCAAGGGAATTACATAGTGTGAGTCCCACCAAGGAGATTAAATAATGTGAGTCCCAAGGGAATTGCATAGTGTGAGTCTCACCAAGGAAATTACATAGTGTGAGTCCCACCAAGGAGATTAAATAGTGTGAGTCCCACCAAGGAGATAACATAGTGTGAGTCCCACCATGGAGATTACATAGTGTGAGTCTCGTAAAGGGAATTGCATAGTGTGAGTCTCACCAAGGGAATTACATAGTGTGAGTCCCACCGAGGAGATTAAATAGTGTGAGTCCCACCATGGAGATTACATAGTGTGAGTCCCACCATCGAGATTACATAGTGTGAGTCCCACCATGGAGATGACATATTGTGAGTCCCACCATGGAGATGACATATTGTGAGTCTCACAAAGGGAATTACATAGTGTGAGTCCCACTCAAGGCTCACAGATGGAAACAAGTTAGATAACATAGGAGTTAATCTCTAAGCTTCCCGTCTGGATGACCACACTAGTACCAGAATAACAACCAAAACTGCCCGTAATAGCAACAGAACCAGGAGGAACGAACATAAAAACGGATACAACCATATCCAGTAGAAGACAAACCCAATCAGACTTGCCGTTAGGAATGATTCACAAAAATGAATGATGATATGCAGTTATTAGGACAATTATAATTAGATGTGCACAAGTTCTGTACAAAAAGAAGGTTGACCCTCAAAACTGTTTCTTCTCATGGGCTCAAAGGACAGAACATTGACAATTCTCATAGGGTTTCCCAAAGACTTAGAGACATGTAATTTTAATGCCTCCCGCACATATTTCTATCTTCACTGTAAAGCTTCCATTCTACTCATATACCTTGAAGATTATTATGAACGGTGTAAAGATTTAAAGCAGGGGAGCCGCAATGGGGGAGGAGGGTGTCTGAAAATGGCCAGCTATTTTAGCACTGCATCTGAGGGCATAACAGGCTAAAAAATTTTAGTGAGTAATGAAGACTCCCACATCTGCAATCTCGCTGATGATGTGTCTAATTATCAATCAGTGATGAACTGTGAGGGAGAAGAAAAAAAAAATGAATGTCAGACTCTATATTCCTCCTGCCAACGTATCTGTCAGAAATTCCTTATTTTGACCTTAAATAAAATGACAAGTAGCTGTAGGCTGTAGCATCGAGAAGAAAATCATAAAATTGTTCCATTTGATACGTTCTACCCCACTGATACAGAAAATGAGGTTAGGCACAAGGTACTGCAGGCGATGCACTAACCTTGCCAGTAATCTTGCTCATATAAATTAGAGCCATGCATTTTTAATTGTTGTATTAGGGGGAAGGCAGGTAAAACAAGGCGATCTTATTATGACTTGTACCGCGGCCCACGGACGGATAATTGAAATCCGGCTTTTCAGGAGTGGCGGTGTGTTATTTTTCACAGTAAGTTTTTATTGACAGTAGGTTGTGCGGTATTAATTGAGCACATTCAGCTTTCTTAAAATAGTCCAAGTATTGAGAAGTCACGGCCGAGGCTGCGTGATCAATTTAAATTTAATTAAAAGGCAAATCAAATCACAGCATAAGTAAAGTACAATATCTACAACATCGAGGTCAACGCAGATAAGCCATGCAGCCGCCGCTCACTGAGACACTCCGCTATTCTCAGTCCCAAGTCACGTATGCAATCTGGAGAAACTGATCCTGGAACTAGTCTTGTCACCGATGTATTGACTGATCTAGGGGCGATATATCATTGGTGCACACTGTACAGATGCTCAGGGGCCCAAGAGATAAGGGGGTCCACTAGCACCTCCAAAGTAGGGGAAATTTTGCATTTTGATGAGCTATTGGTCTGCAAAGGGTTCATGTACTGTCCGTGCACGGGATCCTCTTCTGTCTCTGTCCGCCACTGATCTGATCTCATTGGATTCTGCACGGAACGCCTAAAGACCCATGCCTCAGCTACTTGTAAAGAGTCCATAAGGCTTTATAGTCGTAGGCACTCACTATGCTGCTCTTTACTTCCTCCATATAGCACCATTTTATGCAGGCATAAAAGTAACGCCTTCGAAAGTTGTACCAAACCTAGTGCCTTCCAAAATAATGCTACATAGTGTTGCCAAAATAGTGTCACCCTTAGTGCCACCTAAAATGGTGCCATATGTTCAGCCCCCTAAAATAATGGCACACATAGTGCCCACTAAAACAGTGCCACATATTAAGCTCTCTAAGGGCTCATTCACATGTGTGATTTTAAAGTGTTTTTCAAGGATAGCACTTGTTCCTATGATATTTTATTGGGCTGTGCACATGTCCCATTTTTTTCCTAGGACTGAGTGGTCCAAGGGTTGGATCAAAACCTGCAATGCAATGGGTCCATGAAAAAAAATGACATCTGAGTGCAGTCTAATTTTCATGGACTGTAAGAATTGATAACGCTTAGAATTGTTTTTTTTATTACTCTACGTGCGAGAAAAATGGATGACATTCAGACAACTGTCTGATCAAACGCTGATCAAAGTCTGATTAGAATTATTGGCCGTTTTTCTCATACGTTGTAAAATTGAATGAGGCTTAAAGGGGTATTACCTTCTCCAAGATCCTGTCCCAATATGTAGTAGGTGTAATAATAATAATATTAGCAAATACCTCCAATTATAAATGTAGCATAATTTTTCTGATTAGCTATGTCTCTTTTCTCATGTGCAGGCATTGCAGGACCTTAAGTATCCATGGTTACGACCACAGATATAGTGACAGTTAGCTATTTGCTAGTGGTCGTAACCATGGATACCTAAGGTCCTGCGATGCCTGCACATGAGAAAAGAGACGTAGATAATCAGAAAAACTATACTACATTTCTTATTGGAGGTATTTGCTAATATTAATATTATTACACCTACTACATATTGGGATAGGATCTTGCAGATGGGTATACCTCTTTAAAACAGTGTTAAATATATAGGTTTTGCTCAGGGAAGTTTTCAGGCCCTTTCAATTATGGCACTGACTTACCATTGTGATACTCATTACGCCTCCAAAATAAAAAATAGTGTCATACACAGAAATAATGCCATATTTAAGGTGCCCACATCTGTGGCTCGGGAAAGTTGGTGTCACTTTTCTGTCCCATTAAACTGTTGCATTTGATACATTTATACTGCCCCCTAGGGGAAGGAATGTACATCAAGAAGGATATGACGAGAGTTGATCTGTAATGCCTAATACGTTGCAGCTTGATCAATGGCCGCATGTTTGGTGACTTGTGGATATTTGGTTCCATAATTTTGAGGAGCCCATTAGTTTCTACAAAAAGATTGGACCTTCAGTTTTATTGCACCCTATTCCATTGCCTTTCTTTAGATTATATTTTTCTGTAAGTAACGGAGAATCCAGAGACGCCATTTATTGAGAACAATCTGCCTTGTCCTTTTTGTTAGAGGCAGCCGAGACAATGTGCCGACCTCTCCAGCGCGTCACAATAATATGATTGCTTGGAGATGTCATCACAGTTCACTTCATTCATTCATACTGTGCTCGGAGCTGTGACTGCGATTCTGCTACAACGGGCGGACATATTATCTTCTGTCCCAAGTTTACCTGCTCTTTTTCACAGAAGCATCTCAGCTCAGCGGGGGACACTTATAAAAACTGCCGAAGATAAGTTTCAAGTAAATGTTCTATGACCCAAAAGGAATCATAGAGACCTGCTTATCTGAAGCTGATATACAGACAGATATCTGAGGTCTGACTTTGTTTTCCTACACAGGTAAAGTCATGCTCATATTATTGTGATGTATAGGGAAAATGGTCACTGCCACTCACAAGTTCAACACACTCTTCTCCTGCTGCTGTCATCTCTACCATTATCTAGTTCCTCAAAGGATGTTATATCTCCACCTACTTTATGATAGTGCTGGCCATACTAGCATACAAGAGTTGGAAGGTCACTGTCCTCCAAAAAAATCTACTGTAATCTGATTGCAGGATAGGATATAACTGCCTCTGACCATCCAGGCCACCCTAACACAATTGCATGGGAGGAGAGGTCACTGCCTCCCACAAGATCAGCTCACTCCTCCTCTGCTGCTGCTACTGGGATCTCATTAGATACAGTGAGTTTATCCCCGCCGTAGTGGCCCTAAATATCCCTCTACTTAAATAATTTAATCACCTGAGTGGACAGGTCACTGTCTCCTTAGAAGATAGGCACAATTTTCTCCTGAAATATTCTGTGCTGAGGGTGTTTACAAAAGTTTTGCTTGCATCATTCACATTACTCACATTAAATGCAACCCTGCCCTCAGTAATGTAGTTATATGAATAAAGAGCTCACTGTCTCCCACAAGTTCAGGACAAGTGTATGCTGTAATACTCTGCACTGCTGTGGCGGTTTGCCTAGATGAACTACTACTAGTGGCTTTAGTAACATACTCATATGAGCGGATAATAAAGTTCAGAAACAAGACCTTGGTTCAGTGGTTACGTTGGAAGTCTTTGGCCGCCGGTCCAGAGCCCTGCGAAAACCTGCGGCACCCCAGCTCCTCTTTGGATGAGTAGGCCTCGCGACGTCATGTGTGCAATGCTCTGCAACATAATGACATCACATGGTTAAATAATCAGAAGATGTGCCGAGGATGCCGCAGTAGGAAGTTCGCAGCGTTCTAGACCGGTAGCCACGGACTACTAACATAGCTGCTGGATCAGGGTCATGCAAATTTTTTTAGTAGACAGGAAATGGATTAGTAAAGTTGTCTTCTGAAATACTCTGTGCTGCTGTGAGTTTCCAGTATTTGCTTTTACACATTGCAAAAATAGCAATTGTGATCAACTGGGGGAACAATCCTCTGATTCCCTGGAAGTAATGACATGTTGGTGTTACATCAAGGGCAGACATCACTACTGAGCCACTTACCTTTCCAGACCAGGTGCACTTCCCGCTATCTATTCTGCACCGAACCTGTATTATTCACAGCATCTTGTACCGACTCCTGCTAAAGTTATTTCCCGTTGATTGTACGAATGCGTCTTAAGATGAGTCACAAGTTCTATAAAGACATGGTGCTTACATTTTATACGGAGCTGAGAGCTATTGGCATTGAAAACCATTGCTGCATCACACAAGTGCTTTCCTGCCGCTCGGTAATAATATGCCGTCCTTGTGTAGCGTCGCTCTACACAGTCTGTAGCCCTGACAAGCTCCACAAAGCAAAACAGCCGAGCAAGAACATACAGCACTGTGGGGCCTGCGGGTGAGCGGGGTCAGGGGCGTACAAACCACAGAAACTGCCCATGTGATATCTAAAGGGCCTGTAGAAAGTGAGGACCCAGGCTTGGTGGGTCCCATCCCCTCCAATAACTGTCAGAAACTTCTACACCCCCCAAAATCATTTAGATGACAATATTGCTTTTTAAACGATAAGCAAGTTGATTCCTTTTTCACCCAAAGCAGTGAGAAATCGCATTTTAAGTTCCTGTATATATGTGTCTGTAAGTGCATTGGGGCGTGACGATGCACTTACAGCTCCTCAGCCTTACGCGAAGAGAAAGACCAGCAACCCAATGGCTTGATACTATCAAGATAACGGCAGAGAAGACCCTGGTGGACCTATCTAGGCTTGAACAAGAGCGATCTTCCTACAGAGCGTTCATCCATCAAGTCGCCATGGGTCGAGATTTAGCCAAAGGCCAGTAAATAATAATAATAATAAATGGGTTTTTAGGAGGAGCTTCTATGGTCTCAAACTAGGAAATGAGAAGTGATCGGAGGGAAAACTGACAGCTCTTGTATCATGGATCACAAAACCCACAACCATAATGGGAGATCTTTTTCATTTTAGCTATAGTGTTCCTTCTTTTATATGTATGGGGCAAGGGCAATGTTGGCTCCATACGCTCAGGAACTTTTGGACGACAGAGACACAGTGGGCTCTTTGTCTAACTCAAGTAAGGAGTATCTATGTCAAGTTAATCATAATCCCCAAAAGTCCAGAGACCCTGTCATCTGCTCAGGTTTTCTCCACCTTGACCGATGTGATCCAACTATAGTTATGTCCCATTTGACCTTCCTATAGGCAGTGTGAACCTAAACCGAGCGTCACCTCTAAACTGGCACTGAAAGGTCTAAAAAGGGACAAATAAGCATCTCCTAATCCTATTATAAAGGAATGTGGAATTGGCCCCTCTCTCCTTCTTGTCTCGTAAGGAAGACTTTGGTCTAAGGTTCCAAATAATAGACTGGTCTCTGGTTACAATGCTTATATTGGGCATGTGTCCTAATTTTACCCCCTCTTACTGAACTTTCTTGACCACTGGAATTTAGTAAATTGGAATTATAATAGCAGAAAAAATAAGGATTTTAATCCTGGCTAATGACAGATCAGTAAGTCTTGACCGGTTCTGGTTAGGGTAAGTCTCACTTTTTTGGGTCAGGCTCATACTGGACTTTTGAGTGACCTGGACAAGTATAATAGCAGAATGTTTCAACTTTTCCATAAATTAAAATATTTCTCTCTGAAAACTCTTTAAACCATGTTTTGAGAAATGGATGTATTTTCTTCAGTCTTTCATAGACGGTTAAGAGAGCATCCAATCTACGTAAATTCTCTGTGGGAAACTCAGCATGTTTCTAGGTAAAGTATGGAAATTCAGAAGCACAGTCAATGAAACACATAAAATATATTATTTAAAAAAATGCTTTTTCAGTTTTTTTTTCCTACAGAGTGTAAAAGTCACAAAGATTTTCTGTTTAACATCCAATTTAAAGTTCTGGTAAAGTGAGTGGGGTGTAAATAATTATAGCTGCTCCTACTTACTGGGAAGCAAACTGTCACCGATTGTCACTGTGGACTGTAAACAACGCCAAAGCCACTTATGAGATGGCGCATTCAACTTACACAGGCTAATCCTGTGACCTTGAAAGCTACGCTGAAAGGTCATTAAATCTATCTATAATTCTATCTGCCTATTTAGGAATATTTGTATCTATTACATATCTATCTATCCAAATCCAAAAATGGGTGAGAAAGGCTCTGGCGTTTTGAGCCAAAACCTCGTATTGTTTGATTAAAATCTGTTTTCTCACCTTCTGACTTTGGAGTGCTACCCCCATTTTTTGGATTTGTATGTACGAAGTTTTGGTGATAACGTTGACGGCTTTGCACCCATCTTTACATGAAAAGTGCTGTCTTTATCCATCCATCATTTACCTCTCATACCTATCTATATATGTATTTGTACCTAAATCATATTTATCTACTGTGGCTTGCGAAAGTCTTCTCCCTCCCCCCCCCCCACACACCCCCTTGGCTTTTTACCTATTTTGTTATATTACAATTTGTGTTTAAATATTTTTGCAATCAGATTTGTGTGTGATGCATCAGCACTAAATAGTCTAAATTGGTGAAGTGAAGAGAAAAATATAGGCATAAATTAAATTTATGGGATCAAATAACTAAAAATTGGCATGTGCATATGTATTCACCCCTTTTGCTATGAATCCCCTAAAAATTTTTGATGCAAAAAATTACCTTAATAAGTTACATGTTTAGTGAAAGGAAGTCCCCCTGTGTGCAATCTAAGTGTCACATGTCTGTCAGTATATACACTTTACCTTTTCTAAAAGGCCACAGAGGCTGCAACACCATTAAGCAAGAGGCACCACTAACCAAACACCACCTTGAAGACCAAGGAGATCTCCAATCAAGTCAAGGACAAAGTTGTTGAGAATTACAAGTCAGAGTTGGGTTATAAAAAAATATCCCAATCTCTGATGATCGCCTGGAGCACCATAAAATCTTTTATCATCAAATGGGAAGAATATGGTACCCCAACAAACCTGTCAAGAGAGGGCTGTCCACCAAAAATCTCAGCCCGGGCAAGGAGGACATTAATCAGAGAGGTAGCACAGAGACCAAAGGTAATCCTGAAGGAGCTGCAGCGTTCCCAAGCAGAGACTGGAGTATCTGTCCATATGACCACAATAAGCCATACACTCCATAGAAGTGGCCTTTATGGAAGAGATGGCAGAAAAAAAGCCTTTAATTACACACAAAATTTGTAAGGCTCATTTTGAGTTTGCGAAAAAGACATGTGGGAGACTCTCCAAATGTATGGAATAAGAAGCTCTAGTCAGATGAGTCCAAAATTTAACTTTTTGACCACCAAGTTAAACGCTATGTCTGGCGCTAAACCAACACAGGCCATCACCCCAAGAACACCACCCCCACAGTGAAACATGGTGGTGGCAGCATCATGCTGTGATGATGTTTTTCAGCAGCAGGGACAGGGAAATTGGTCCGAGTTGAGGGGAAGATGCATGGTGCGAAATACAGGGATATTCTTGAGAAAAACTTGTTTCAGTCTGTCAGTGATTTGAGACTGGGATGGAGGTTCACCTTCCAACAAGACAATGACCCAAATCAAACTGCTAAAGCAACACTCGAGTGGTTTAAGGGGAAACATGTAAATGTTTTGGAGTGACCTGGTCAAAGCTCAGACCTTAATCCAATTGAGAATCTGTGGTCAGACTTGAAGATTGCTGTTCACCAAAGGAAACCATGTAACTTGAAGGAGCTGGAGCAGTTTAGGCTTAAAAAGTAGGCAAGATATGGAAAGCTCATAGAGATTTAGCCAAAGTGACTTGCAGCTTTAATTGCCGCAAAAGGAGGCTCTACAAAGTACTGACTTTAGGGAGGGGTGAATAGTTATGCACACTGAAGTTTACAGTTCTGTTGTCCTATTTGTTGTTTCCTTCACAATAAAAAGAAAACCAAATGTTCAGAGTTGTAGGCATGTTCTTTACATGAACTGATGGAAACCCTCAAAAAAAACAGTTGTAAGGTAGCAAAACACGAAAAATGCCACGGGGATGAAAACTTTCCCAAGCCACTCTATCTATCTATCTATCTATCTATCTATCTATCTATCTATCTATCTATCTATCTATCTATCTATCTTTCACTATCTATCTATCTCATATCCATTTGTATTTTATATCTATCTCACATTTATCAATCTATGTAGTTATCAAAATATATATTTATCAATCTAACATTTTACCTATCTTAACTATCTATCTACCTATTATCTGTTATCTCACATTCATTAATTTCACACTAGACTGTAAGAGTAATTTATATTTCGTTATAAGCACTCAACCACTGTGGTGACAGCCTCTTTATGTAATGAATGGCGGCCCCCAGGTAGACAATAGATAGTTGAGAGAGTTGGAGTTGTGCAAGCCATGAAGGACTTATACATCCCACTGTTAAAGATACAATCATTTGTAAGAGCCATCTCCTTGTTTCCATTACCTCCGCTTGCTCTGTAAGCAGAAATATTGTCTGCGCCTTGTTCCAGCAATTCAGCCATTGTTAACAAATGACCACAAAAGTTATCACGGAAAAAAATCCTTTCTTTTTTTAAGAAGATTGCTTATCACATAAACTTCACTTGTGATGGATAATCCCATTTAAGGTTAGTGGAGACTTTAAGCCTTGGAGATAAATTGTTCCTAGTTGTGGAGCTAATTAGAAAAAAAAGATGATTGCTTTCATTGTATTTGAGCGTGTTCTAGTCCTAACAGCAGGATTTACATTGAAATCAGATTTATGACTAATTAATATATCAGTAAAACAAAATATTCTTTTTCCACTGGCAATTAAAAGTTTCTGAAGTTTGTTTTTTTTATAACTTAATTTTTGTTCTTACCTAAATCAAATATTTTTTTATCTAGCCCTTAAAAGAAAAATGTATGTTCTTTATAGATATGCATACATAAAATAGTAATAATCAAGATGAACAAATCTAATAATAATAATACGGTCAGTAACAGGCTTCATTCCACTGTGCCGCCTTTTTATGCTACAAGCAGCACTAACATCACCATTTATTGGCTATTAACATACAGCCTGGGCATGAAGGAAAGTTGCAATAGGCTAATAGTATGAAGCCACGCTGTGCTCTCCCGCTGCTCCTCGTCTCTCCTCTTGCTCTTAATTTTGTGAGATGAGTGACAGAGAGAGCTGTCAAAAGTATAAAAATACCCTCTGTAAAAAAAAATATATTTTTTTTAAGTTTAAGTTGGATTTCAGCAAAAAGTAGAAAAAAATAGAGGGTAAAATGGCACACTATACCCATATGTATGTACATTAGGGGGAGTAGTTATGCAAAAAATATGCTTTACAAAGGTTTATTTTTCTGCATTTATGCTCCGGTCTACAAAGTAATGTCAAGCCATATCCAATTTCCAAAAATATAATATCGGTCATAAAGGCTTATTCACACAATTGCATTGTTTTTCACACAGCAAAGTAAATGCATACTTATCGTTAATATACAGATTATCCCAATGTAATGTTTCTTCGTTGTACCTTTGTGTCTTTTTTCATCTCTATTTGCCCCTTAGTACATCCAGCTTCACATAGCAGAATGGGCAGTCATTTTTTTTTCTGATAAACATACATTTCCCAGCAACACCCGGCTTCTCCTCAGTGCTGCAGGCCTCTTCCTCCTCTCCTTTGTGATCCAGACTAGTTCCAGCTCTTTGAGTCATTATCAAACTAAACAAGTGAATTCACCTAATGCCTCTGCTCCCTGCCTGATGGATTTTATCTTCTGCCTTCTAAATCAGTATAGCTGACTGTGTGATTTTACATCATTGTCAGCTGGTTTTAGCAGAGCTCAATTCTCCTGCAGGCCACCGCAATTGAGTTTGAAATAAATAGGCAGTGCAGAGCTGAGACACAAGCTGAGCTGTGCTTGTTGCCTGTCTCTGACAGATCAGTGATGTGAACCTGCTAATGCTGCTCTGTTGATGCACATGACATATAAATCTTATATCTGTTATATGCATTCATTTGGAGTTGCACATCACCGATCTTGCAGCAACAAACACAAACACTCAACTGCTTTCAGCCCCTCAATATATAGCTCCATCCTCAGTCACTTCAGTCCCATTACACACAAACCCGTCCTGCAGTATAGCTTTTCTTTCAGCTATTCTATACATTCTATACAAAGCCTCATTCTTTGGTATATCTCTAACTTTATCGCCCTCTATACAACATCCAATCTGCAGTATATTGCATCTTTCAGCCCACCTCTACATACAGATATATTCTGCAATATACAGTGCAGACCAAAAGTTTGGACACACCTTCTCATTTAAAGATTTTTCTGTATTTTCATGACTACCTCTTGAAGCTCATCAAGAGAATGCCAAGAGTGTGCAAAGCAGTCATCAAAGCAAAAGGTGGCTACTTTGAAGAACCTAGAATATAAGACATATTTTCAGTTGTTTCACACTTTTTTGTTAAGTATATAATTCCACATGTGTTAATTCATAGTTTTGATGCCTTCAGTGTGAATGTACAATTTTCATAGTCATGAAAATACAGAAAAATCTTTAAATGAGAAGGTGTGTCCAAACTTTTGGTCTGTACTGTATATTTCATTTCAGCCCCATCATGTATTTTATCACACCTTTCAGCCTCCTCTATCCTGCAGTATATCACTCCTGTCAGCATAATATATACAGCCCTATCCTGAAATAATTCAATCCTTTCAGCACCCTCTATACACAGCCATACATTGCTTCTTTCCGCTTATCTGTACACAGGCCCATCCTGTAGTATATCACTCTATAACTTCTTTCAGCCCCATCACGCATTATATATCTCCTTCCAGACCCTCTATATACAGACACATCCTGCAGTACATCACTTCTCTCAGTCCCTCAATAGATGACCCCATTCAGCAGTACATCCCTCCTTTCAGCCCCTCTCTATATAGCCCTATCCTGCAGTATATCACTCTTTTCAGACCCTCTACATACAGCTCCAACCTGCAATATATCACTCCTTTTAGCCCCTCTATAGATATCCTCATCCTGCAGTATATCACTCTTCTCAGTCCCTCTATACACAGCCCATTCTACAGTATATTACTCCTTTCAGTTACCAGCACAAACTCTTAGGAAGGCGACTCAACCCCTTTTCAGGATGTCATCTCTCAGAGGAGTTGCTCAGTTTCAGACACAACCCAGATCATAGCTATGCTGGCAGGATTCCAGCCGAGAGAGACTGTACTGTGCAACATTGAACAGGAGCACTGCAAGTGCAGCAGGAGAGTTTCAATGACAACTAGAGGGTAAATGAAGTCTGGAGGGGCAAACTACCCCCATTGCGATACAGGTCATGTATTGTGCATCCCTAACATGTTCATGTAAAGCTACACATTATACACATTGTATAAGTAAAAGAAACACCTTTAATGTTTAGTCACCTTTTAAGTAAATCCCTGGCTTTCAGTCTTTTGGGAGGCACTGGATATCGGCTCGGTCACGCTCTTCCACCCAGCAGTGACTGCATTTTGATTGGTGACCTGGGCTGCCCTTTTTGAGTAAATCCCACACCTGCGTAATGACAACCAGGTCCCCCGGCATGCACATTGAAGCTGTGTATTTGGCTTTCAGAGCTACAGGTGGTCACACACAGGCGCAGGATCTCAATAGCAGTGAAACGAGAAAAGTCGGACATGTCTAGTCAGCATGTGACTGCAAGTATAAAAATGGCATATATGTAGCTATGTGCCATTCCCACTGGCAATATCGAGGAAACATAGTTTGGACTACTCCTTTAACTTGCTGAGTGTGCAATAGGTACTGGATACTCGAGGGCCATTCCTGTGCCTTACAAAGTGATGGCCTATGTGAGGAGAACAGGGCTGCAAGTGAGACAACGTCAAGCTCTGATGAAATGACTATGGGAGGTTACACATACTATAACAATAGGATATAGTCATTACAGGCACATGGCACTGATTTTAGCCCTATGTTCAGTCTACATTTCACCTCCTTTTGAGCTCAATACATGCAGAAAGCATATTATCTGGTACATGTATGTGCTTACTATCAGGTCAGCAAATATTCTGTCTTGATAAAGATAAGCCATGAATGAATGAGTTACACAATTATGCAAAATCAATGCTAACGTAATTGATAAGCTGACAGAGAAAATGCACATATTAAATAGCTGGGAGCGGCCATGTGCAGACTGACCAGGCCAGTGTTGATGTATTGCCATTCTCTGTGTGAGTCTTGCTATCTGCATTGACTTTGCACTTGGGTATTGATTGTTTTGTTCCATTTATATTGACAGCGGTGTGTACCCTTGAAGTGCTGTATAAGAGCAGGATGATTACCAACTCACAGGCCACACAATCTTTTTCCCATATGTTACAAGTTCAATCTATGTTTAATTTCCCAAATAATAATAATTGTATTGCAAGCAGTCTTGTATTCCTAAGAGGCAATCAGCTCTATCTGTTTCTATTCCCTGTCTCTTATGATGGCACTGCCCTTATAATATACAATCCTGGCCTTACTACAATAATCATATAAGTGGTCGGGTCACTAATTTCTAAAAGTGTAATACACTATTGTCCTGAAAACGCTGTGTTTTTCTGTAAGCTTGACCCGTCTCCTATCCCTGAATTTCTGTTCTTGGCATAACTCCTGTACAACTTGACATATCCCATGTACCTTAAATGGAAGCCAACATCTGAAAATGACCCATTGTTTAAATAAGTTTTTTCTGTTGCTTGTTTTTTTTTTCTAAATCACAATCTGTATTAAAATATAAGATAGAATTCTTCCAATTTTCACACCGGCCACTTAGTCTATTTTATGCTCTAACTTCCTGTTTCAGGAAACAACACATGTACATAGCCACAATGTACAGAATCTGACCCTGTCTTTTGTATTGAAGCATCTAATGAGCGGGTGCAAAAGTCACTGTGATGGAAAAAGGAGCAGAGGCAGCTGTGATAGTAGATATTAGGAATGGTAGGTCCTATGTTATCAGCTATGTTACCTGTCATTGTATCCTGTCTCTGCTGATAAGGAGCCTGCTGAAAACTCTTCCTTAAAAGACAAGAAGTAAGAGTCTAAAAAAGACCCAGTGGCCAGTGTGAAAATTGCAAGATTACTAATTTTAATTTTTAGGTAAAAATCGTGACATGGAAAAAAAATGGCAAAAATCCCAAATAGATAATTTTCTCATTGTAGCATCTCTTTAAGCCTTACCATCTATAACATAGTTTCCCTGCAACCTACAAGGTCAACACACCCTGTTTCTGAAATACTTTGCGCTGCTGAAAAAGCTTGCTGATTTCACTATCTCTTGTCTACATTGCCTTTCTCAAATCATGACACTTCACGTATCACACACAGTCATGCCCTCACTAATGTACCTAATCACAAATAGACAGATTACTGTCAACCATAATAACTCACTTCTTTCCTGAAATTCTCTGCTGCTGGAAAGTCAACCCCGTTCACTCTGTTTCTTCTTTATTTCCCACCTCACAAGAGAGTTTGTCGATCACATATAACTCAGCATTCACCAACAGAATCACATAGTTGGACAGGTCACTTCCTTCTACAAAATCAGCACCTTCCTCCTCTGCTGCTGGCATCGCTTCTGTGACCTGATTAGTTGCAAAATATTTATTCCCCCTCTGTCGGTGCTCTTTTGACTCTGTGATCACTATCCAAGCTCAATCTACTCATCTCTAAAACTATTAAGTGCTGTTTGAGGACCCTGCTCTAATAACTCTACCTGTGACCACCACCTCCATCCTGCTCTGCATGTCATGTCATTAGTAATATAATCCCACAATTGGTTAGGTCACTGTCTACAACAAGAAGAACATCCTCCTCTCCTGCTGCTGTTTTCTTTCTAATCATCTGATTGGCTACACAGTGTTCTGTCCACACCCATTTTCTTCTGCTGTGATCATTTTCAAAATCTGATTGGCTGAAAGAAGTTCTTTCCTAGCCTCCTCTGCATTCTCTTACAGACAAACTTTTCTTTATACACAGGAACCTGTAATATCTAAATATCTGTAATATCCGGAAGAGTCTGGCAGCAAGTATTCAATTTTTATCCTCCAGAGCAAGTTACCCTATTTGTCACCAAACTTAATAGGAGTCTGAATCCCTATTAATTAACCATCAATTTTCTTATAAGACATGTAGGATTTCTAAACCAGAAAAATGCTAATATCTTTATTTTACTCACTACAACATAACATTCTATAAAAATGAATTGCTATTTTATATGAATTCACTAGCTCCCCCTGTTGGTGACAATACATACCACACCTCAATATTCTTCCCACGGTCAATTAAATGTCTCTGTGAATAATTTTTACTTATACTGATTTTTTTATTCTTTTTCTTTTTTTTTTTTAATTTTACTTATCAAAGACTCATTACATTAATTGCATCAGATTCCCTTTACTTTAATTTTGTGAAGCCTGTTACCTGTCTATTGCCTGCTTGATCTCCTTCTGAGGAAATTGATGGCAATAATTAAGAGTTCATTCCTCTAAGATTGTGGAAGTTTTGTGAAGTCATTGAAATATTTCATCAGAACTGTACAAGCCTCAAGGTACACCTTTTGTGTTTCTGTCCTTACAAACATTATTCAAAGAACGCAGCATTTTAGCTGCTTTACATTTTTACATTTACTGATGTGTTCTCAAAGAAAGGAAAATCTATATAGACTTTGATCAACACATTCTTCCCAAGGTTAATGAATGCGCTCAGGAAAAAAAAATGGCAAAGAGTGTAATCCTGCTCCTAGATAAACTGTTGGGCAAATGAATGAATTTTATAAACGAGCCGGGGAGAATTAGCGAATCAAAGCCTTGTTTTAGAAAACGATCGCTATTTCCTTTCTTTGTACAGAAGACAGATATTGGTACAGCTACAGTAAATCGCTCTGCAATTAGCAGCTGTAATAAAATATCTAGATACAATAACATTCAGCTGCTTTTCAGAAGTTGCTGCTGGTCATGGAACAGTCACAATTGTGTTAAGCTTTTATTCCTTTACTTCCTTACATGTAAAGGAAAGAACAGGCTATTACTCCATTGTGGCAGTGTCTATCAGGAGGAGAGTTCTGAAAATAATGGTCACTATATACATCTAAGGTCATATATATATATCAACATATGGATAACTATAATATGTGAATATAACTACTAAAATACTACTCTTCATGTGCAAGAATATAAATACTATAATACTATCCACCATGTACAGGAATATAACTACTATAATACTGCTCCTAAGTACAAGAACATAATTACTATAATACTGCACTTTATGTACGAGAATATAATTACTATAATACTGCTCCTATGTACAAGAATATACCTACTATAATACTGCCCCCTATGTACAAGAATATAACTACTATAATACTGCCTCTATATACAAGAATATAACTACTATCACACTGCCCCTATGTACAAGAATATAACTACTATAATACTGCCCCTATGTACAAGAATAGAACTACTATAATACTGCCCCCTATGTACAAGAATATAGCTGCTATAATACTGCACATTATGTACGAGAATATAACTACTATAATACTGCTCCTATATACAAGAATAAAACTACTACAATATTGCTCACAAATAACTACTATAATACTGCCACTACAATGGTGGCCAAAAGTATTGGCACCCCTGCAATTCTGTCAGATAATACTCAGTTTCTTCCTGAAAATGATTGCAATCACAAATTCTTTGGTATTATTATCTTCATTTAATTTGCTTGCAAGGAAAAAACACAAAAGAGAATGAAGCAAAAATCAAATCATTGATCATTTCACACAAAACTCCAAAAAAGGGCCGGACAAAAGTATTGGCACCCTCAGCCTAATACTTGGTTGCACAACCTTTAGCCAAAATAACTGCGAACAACCGCTTCCGGTAACCGTCAATGAGTTTCTTACAATGCTCTGCTGGAATTGTAGACCATTCTTCTTTGGCAAACTGCTCCAGGTCCCTGATATTTGAAGGGTGCCTTCTCCAAACTGCCATTTTGAGATCTCTCCACAGGTGTCCTATGGGATTCAGGTCTGGACTCATTGCTGGCCACCTTAGAAGTCTCCAGTGCTTTCTCTCAAACCATTTTATAGAGCTTTTGGAAGTGTGTTTTGGGTCATTGTCCTGCTGGAAGACCCATGACCTCTGAGGGAGACCCAGCTTTCTCACACTGGGCCCTACATTATGCTGCAAAATTTGTTGGTAGTCTTCAGACTTCATAATGCAATGCACACGGTCAAGCAGTCCAGTGCCAGAGGCAGCAAAGCAACCCCAAAACATCAGGGAACCTCCGCCATGTTTAACTGTAGGGACCGTGTTCTTTTCTTTGAATGCCTCTTTTTTTTCCTGTACACTCTATGTTCCCAAAAAGCTCTACTTTTGTCTCATCTGACCAAAGGACATTCTTCCAAAACGTTTTAGGCTTTCTCAGGTAAGTTTTGGCAAACTCCAGCCTGGCTTTTTTATGTCTCGGGGTAAGAAGTGGGGTCTTCCTGGGTATCCTACCATACAGTCCCTTTTCATTCAGACGCCGACGGATAGTACGGGTTGACACTGTTGTGCCCTCGGACTGCAGGGCAGCTTGAACTTGTTTGGATGTTAGTCGAGGTTCTTTATCCATCATCCGCACAATCTTGCGTTGAAATCTCTCGTCAATTTTTCTTTTCCGTCCACATCTAGGGAGGTTAGCCACAGTGCCATGGGCTTTAAACTTCTTAATGACACTGCGCACAGAAGACATAGGAACATTCAGGTCTTTGGAGATGGACTTGTAGCCTTGAGATTGCTCATGCTTCCTCACAATTTGGTTTCTCAAGTCCTCAGACAGTTCTTTGGTCTTCTTTCTTTTCTCCATGCTCAATGTGGTACACACAAGGACACAGGACAGAGGCTGAGTCAACTTTAATCCATGTTAACTGGCTGCAAGTGTGATTTAGTTATTGCCAACACCTGTAGGTGCCACAGGTAAGTTACAGGTGCTGTTAATTGCACGAATTAGAGAAGCATCACATGATTTCTCAAATAGTGCCAATACTTTTGTCCACCCCCCTTTTTAGGTTTGGTGTGGAATTATATCCAATTTGGCTTTAGGACAATTCTTTTTGTGTTTTTTCCTTGCAAGCAAATTAAATGAAGATAATAATACCAAAGAATTTGTGATTGCAATCATTTTCAGGAAGAAACTGAGTATTATCTGACAGAATTGCAGGGGTGCCAATACTTTTGGCCACCACTGTATGTACAAGAATATAACTGCTATAATACTGCTCCTAAATACAAGAATATAACTACTATAATACTGCCCCTATATACAAGAATATAACTGCTATAATACTGCTCCTAAGAACAAGAATATAACTAATATAATACTGCTTCTATGTGCAAGAATATAACTACTATTATACTGCCTCCTATGTACAAGAATATAACTACTATAACACTGCCCCTATGTACAAGAATAAAACTACTATAATACTGCCCCTATGTACAAGAATATAACTACTATAATACTGCCCTTATGTACAAGAATATAACTATTATAATACTGCCCCTATGTACAAGAATATAACTACTATCATACTGCCCTATGTACAAGAATATAACTACTATAATACTGCTTCTATGTACAAGAATATAACAACTATAACACTACTCCTATGTACAAGAATATAACTACTATAATACTGCCCCTATGTACAAGAATATAACTACAATAACACTGCCACTATGTACAAGAATATAACTACTATAATACTGCTTCTATGTACAAGAATATAACAACTATAACACTACTCCTATGTACAAGAATATAACTACTATAATACTGCCCCTATGTACAAGAATATAACTACTATAATACTGCCCCTATGTACAAGAATATAACTACTATAACACTGCTCCTATGTACAAGAATATAACTACTATAATACTGCCCCTATGTACAAGAATATAACTACTATAACACTACTCCTATGTACAAGAATATAACTACTATAATACTGCCCCTATGTACAAGAATATAACTACTATAATACTGCCCCTATGTACAAGAATATAACTACTATAATACTGCCGCTATGTACAAGAATAAAACTACTATAATACTGCCCCTGTGTACAAGAATATAACTACTATAACACTGCCCCTATGTACAAGAATATAACTACTATAATACTGCCCCTATGTACAAGAATATAACTACTATAATACTGCTTCTATGTACAAGAATATAACTACTATAATACTGCCCCTATGTACAAGAATAAAACTACTATAATACTGCCCCCTATGTACAAGAATATAACTATTATAATGCTGCCCCTATCTGCAAGAATAAAACAACTATAATACTGCCCCTATGTACAAGAATATAGCTGCTATAATACTGCCCCCTATGTACAAGAATATAACTGCTATAATACTGCTACTATGTACAAGAATATAACTACTATAATACTGCTCCTATATACAAGATATACAAGAATATAACTGCTATAATACTGCCCCCTATGTACAAGAATATAACTAATATAATACTGCCCCTATGTACAAGAATATAACTGCTATAATACTACCTCCTATGTACAAGAATAAAATTACTATACGGGCACAGTCAGACGGCCGTATTACACGGACGAGGATCGCATCGCAATGCACGGACTGGCCGGCGGATCTCCTGACCGAGAGTGACAGCTGTATAGAAATACATGCTGTCACGCTCGGGTAAGGAGAGCTGTCAGACAGTCGAAGCTTTATGATGCGATCCTCATCTGTGTAATACGGTAATCTGACTGCTCCATAATACTGCCCCTATGAACAATTATAATTATTCATAGGGGCAGTATTAGGGTGCAGTCAGGTGGCCGTATTACACGAACAAGGATAATTTTTCAACCATTCATGGACAACCGGTCACGTGGTGTGATGACGGTGACATACATGTGCATATTTACCAGTCATTACACCTTACAGGGGCGTCTGTGCCTCCGCCACTGTGTATAAAGTCATCTCCTATAATACAAGCTCGTTTCCTTCCTGAGCTACTTTACAATTTAGAATTTGCTTGAAGTGCCTGTTCCCTTCATTAAAATAAATAATACTCCAGGACCCTATTTTTAGATTTCCTAACGATGAAATACAGCCCAATAATCCTGCATACACAGATACCAGAGCATGCTGGGAAAAACAGCAAGGAGGCATTTTCCCTAGTAAAAATAGCATTTCTTAGTGTTTCTTTTAACGCACATTTTATTGAAATTTCGCTCAGAGATCTGTAAACAGTAATGCAGACGTTTGCAAATATAAAGAAAAGTCAAACATTACAGTAAAGAAAAGCACAAATGTAAATACAGCAGCCAATGAAGTTCAAAACCAGAGATTTTCACTTTCAGGTCAATTCAGTTCTGAACAAAACTGATCCAAGTATATGAAGATGTCATTGAGGAGGAGGGTGAGGTCTGCTGCCATGTTTCTACATTGTGCCATTCCTCTGTTATGCCTCATGGAAATGTTTGAATAAATCCCATTCCTGTTGTCAATATATTGCCCCCTTACATTGATGCTGTCCGTGGTGCTGATCTTATGGATAAGCCAAGCAGCAGCACTCAATGTCAAGCAGCAGCAAACATGATTTTAGGTTGTATAAAAGAGAAATAAAATCCTGTGATCCCAACGTACTATTACCCTTTTATAAATCACTGGTGAGGCCACATCTAGAATATGGGATCCAGTTTTGGCTCCACATTTTAAAAAGGATATTCAGAAGTTAGAGTCATTTCAAAGGCGGCAACTAGAGAATTACAAGGGATGGAAGGCCTATCATATGATGAGAGGTTGGAAAAGTTGTTAGCTGAGGAAAAAAAGACATCTCAGAGGGGATCTCATTTACATGTATAAATACATGTGTGGTCAGTACAAAGGACTGGCACATGACTTATGTCTTCCAAAGACCATACTAAGGACCAGGGGCACTCATTACGGGTGGAAGAAAGGCGATTCTGGCAGTTAAACAGGAAAGGGTTCTTTACAGTTAGAGCAGTAAGTTTGCAGCAAGAGGTAGTGATGGCAGACACTATAGCAACATTTATAACATGGCAGGAGGCTTTTGTCATAACAAATGGCATTGTGGGTTATAAATAATTGTGATAGAGAATGTAGAACTGATGGAGAAAGGTTGGAATGATGGACTTGTGTCTTTTTTCAACTTATACAACTCTAACTATGAAGAAAGAGAATGGTACCACCCAGGTGTTAGTGTATTCAGACTTGTCCAGAAGTAACAAAAGAGGAACTTGAACATGTAGAGTTCTATGACAACAGGCTCCAAAACTTAGGTTAATAGTGACAATTTTTGCATAGAAATGTTTTCCTATTAGCAAAAAAAAACTTGCAAAGAATTACAAAAACTCTGAACATGGCCATATTATTCAGATTTTTTAAAAATTGAGTGCAATTTTCATAGCCTTATGGTTATAAATGAAGGGGTGACTTTATTCCGCCAAGTGGATGTTTCTGAAATATTTGTGGGTGTTCCTGAGTGAATGCAGGGCAAGAGTTATGGTATCATGTGCTGCAAATGGGGATTTAAGTGTTGGGATGTTTGAGTATGACAATAGTGGAATAATCTGAGAATTACCCATTGCTATGAATATACTGCTACAAAACCTTAGCAGAAGGCTCTCTAGGCAACAGTGTGATTCAGTAACAAAAAAAAAATTGTTGGTGGAGAACCCCTTTAAATACCTTTAAAGACGCACAATCAGCATTCATACAGGGTTCACAACAAAATGTAACAAAAGTTAATTACAACATTTCTGCCAAAGTGATAACAAGTTCTGCAGCAATGCATGTAAGAAAAAAAAATGAAAGCTAATTACATTTCTGATGAAAAGCATAAATAAATCGGATGCAATAAAACTGGATATCGAAAAAAAAAAAAAACTAAATTGGGTGGCAGCTGAGCAGAATGAGAAACGGATTGTTTTATGGCTCCAAGCACCGATGCCAAGAACTGAAAGTTTTTTTTTTTATTAAGTTTACATTTACCAAATCTAAACCCGATATGTGAATAAAACCGTGATATAATCAGTATCTGGTTGAAGTTATTAAAGCAAAACATGTGACCACCCAATTCTCCTGAAGGCCCCTTCATTCTAAGGATTTATGGGGCTCCATAACTATAATGGGTAATAGCATTCACATTAGAAAACAGTCGGTGCAACTTTCATTCAGTCAACAGCTACAGTATGTGCCCAAGTGTTCTCATGCATTCCCATGGGGGTTATTTCCCCAGGTAGCAAGAGATTGGACATGACAAAATCCAACATACCCCTTGATTTTTCCCACAACTTCTGCCCTCAGGAGACAAAAAGCACATTTCATTGTTAGGTGATCAAACTAGTTATGGCAAACTTGATTTTATGTTCTTTGTAAAAAAAAAAAAAATATATATATATATATTTTTCATATATACATTATATATATATATATATATATATATATATATATATATTTATTTTTTATTTTTTTAAAAGCAAAAAAATATTATTTTCTATTATATATTTGCATTTCATTGTTAGTTGATCAAGGCATTTGTGGCAAACTTGATTTTATGTGCCTCGTTTGTTTGACACATTTATATAAATAAATAAATATAAAATAGGAAACATAAATATATATACAGACACACGTATATATATATATATATATATATATATATATATACACACACAGTATATATATATATATATATATATATATACTGTATATACGGTACATATTTTTTCCTAATAGCAAAAAATATTATTTTCTATTATATTTTTATTCTGTGTTCTACCAAAAAAGCCAATACAAGGTGCAAGTAGAATAGTTGAATCAATGAGTAATATTCTATATTCCAGTATATATCAATTAATGTTTTTATTTTTATTCAGATTATTTGATTAAAAAAAGATAAAATAAATTAAAGGGGGCAACATTGGGAGGAAAACAATCTTTTAATTAACATCAGTGATATAAATAAACCTACTTACTAACACATTTTCTTGCACGAAGCTGCCTCCTTGCGCTACTTCTGTCTGCGCATTAGTCATGAAATCCATTGGTTTTTTAAGTGTGTGGAACAAATGAGAAGTAGAGGACAAACATTAGAATAGAAATTAATGTTTTTTTATTTTTAAACTCCTGGATTACTCATTTAAGAAAATATATATTTTTTAAATCATTGTTTCCTTTAAATCCTAAATTATTAATAATAATAATAATAATAATAATAATTACAAAGAAAAAATGTGGGTAAAAGAAAAATATCTACAGATAAGTTAGACACTGAAAGTATTAAAATGTATGACGAAGAATCTACCCAAGAAGTTCAGCGACCATATAAAAACATAAGATTCCAGCAATTGTCAAGCAGTTTACAGCCAAACAACAAACGCATTGGCACATACAGCTCTGCTACCCCCTCCAGTCTGCACAGTGACCTCATTATTATTGGAGGTTTATGTTACTGCAGAGATATTGTCATTCTTAAGAACAACTTAAAGAACGGCTCAGAATCCAATGAATACAAATATGTCTTGTTATAACCTGTAAATCAAAGGACAAGATAGAAAACTGAGAAGGATAAATCTCTGTGTAAACATGTCTGGAATCACATATAGAATATAGGTTGGGACTTCAGGCAGGTAGTACCCACATTTATGGTTTGAATCATCATTATATCTGTTCATCAACAATAAAGTTTAGCCCTTACTTACAATTCCATGAAAATTGTCTTTTTTTCTGTGATTTCTGCCATTAGAGATTCTTAAAGGGTTATGAATGGTTTAAAGGGGGTCCCTACTTGGGTCCTTTCCTCTATGAGCCTAAGTTAAAGTTGTCCTATCCATGTGCTACATTGTCAATCATCCATTTCCCCCTGGGGAGATCACCGCCATGCTATATGTCTATTCACACCACTGCCAGTGCTTGCTATCCATGGGAAGTTTCAGGGATGAATATAGAAGATGGACTTGTAAAACTTTAGCTAATTTCTATGATTAATCATGGTGGCCGACTTGCCAAACTCCTTAGTGCCATTGTTTATCTTCTCTTGCCAAGAGTCCCTTTGTTTCATACCTGTTATTCTTACTGATGTGCAATAATCCTCAGACAATACAATAGCCGCAGGGCACGGCCTAGTGACAAGCGATTTATAGGACATCATTGGCACCGATATTGGGCACATGGACAAGGCTGCAGAAAATTAGAGAGCAGGCAAAAAAAGTAGAAAAGAGCCTCAAATCCTGCACAGGGGGATAACACTAAGCTCTATCAGGAATATTCCTCCTTTAGGCTTAGTTAAATAAAAACTTAATTTTGATGTTATTGTCACTTTAAAACTGGCTGTGCTTTAAGCGCTTGTCTCTTCAATCTATACAATAACCACAAATATCATTTCTAGTGTCAAATATTTTAACATTCTTTTCAACCACTTCTGCGTTAACTTGAGAGGTAACAGATGCTTAGTGACAGCCATTAATGGCATCGATTAAAGTGCCCATATGGACTATGATAGAGCTACTGAATATATATGTATATATGTATATATGTCTATTATATATATATATGTGTGTGTTTAACTATTTATCTACCTAATTTCTAATTTATTTATATTTTTAGACAGCACTCTTACTTTGCAGAATTTTTGCCACAACTAGCTAAAACTTTTGTACAGTACTGTCTATTTATCTACCTAATATCTATCTATCTATCTATCTATCTATCTATCTATCTATCTATCTATCTATCTATCTATCATATTTGTCTATCTATCTATCTATCTATCATCTATCTATCTATCTATCTATCTATCTATCTATCTATCTATCTATCTATCGCGCCCCTGAGGGTTCAGTCGCCACAGAGGTACTGCATCTCACCTAGAGGTGTGGTGTCTCCTTCCCTCAGGTAAGGAGGGAGTGCTGCCCGGAACCCCAACGCCTGCATCTAACACTACACTGCTCCAGGCTGGCTGGAAGGGCAAGATGCAATGTGTTTCCTGCTGAGCCCTGTCCCTGGCTGGAGTGGGGGGAACCCAGAGGTAGGGGGAACCAGTAGTGGGTGTGGGTGGAGGAAGCAGTTTAGGGGAGCACCATAGTAGTAGGTATATAAAGGGAAGCCATTTTAGGGTGGCAGAGGAGTTGAGTCAGTGAGAGGAGTGAGAGAAGACAGTCTGGGAGCAGAGTCTCCTTAGGAGCTCTGCCCCACAAGTGGGGCCTAGTGCTAGAGGCCCAGGAGGGGAGCAGAGGAGGAAGGCTCCGTTCTATCGAAGGGATCCCAGGGGGTACGGCGAGTGCAGGACCGCACCCATACGCCCTGAATCTGTCAGAAGACAGAGGGATCAGGCCGCAAGAAGGGAACCGGCCCCTGGACCAGCCGTGTTACTCCAGGTCTCGGCTGGAAAAACCGGAGGCTTCTGTCTTTCATAGTTCAGTTGCCAAAGCCTCATTCCAATCACCGTGAGGGTCAAGCAGGTCCGGGAACTCCAGTTAGACAGGAGGGACTTCAGAGCACCCGAGCGGGATTGTGAGTGGGGAAGCGCAGGGCAGGAGGGAGAAGACCCAGCGTGAAGTCGGTCTAGAGAGGAACACAAGAAAGCGGGGTTCCGTCAGGTGCTCCTAACCTACCTGAGGAAGAGCTGAACCCCTGGTCTGGTGAACGCAGCGCGTCGTGGGAGGCTGACACCCGTACAGTGCACCTGTGGAATTTACATAAGAACTGTGAGTAAAGACTCGGATGACTGCACCGCACTGCCTCCGTCCATTATTTCAGCTGCCCCATCTTTTCCCCCTGCACTACAACGCCCAGCACAACCAACAACCCCTGCACTGCCCTGGAGCTAGCTCTACCTGTGGAGAGCCAAACCATCCCTGCTGTAGTAACATCAGCTTCAGAGGACTGCTCCGCAGCGGCGGCTCCCTTTGGCCGCATTGCACAGGTGGCGTCACGAACACTTCCTAAAACTACAAACCCCTTACAAATAACAGTCCCCCTTTTTGTTGACCGCCCTGGGCCACGGACCGGGCCTGCCACCATGATATCCCCCACCTGCATACATAGGTCCGGCTGCCGAGTACCCCACGGCCCTGGGGGCTCGTCATATCTATTATCTATCATCTATCTATCTATCTATCTATCTATCTATCTATCTATCTATCTATCTATCTATCTATCCCATATCTATCTATCTATCTATCTATCTATCTATCTATCTATCTATCCCATATCTATCTATCTATCTATCTATCTATGATCTATTATCTATCTATCTATCTATCGATCTTTCTTTCTTATTATTTTAGGCTATGTGTGTAAATACACTACCCAAGGAGCTTCTCCTGGCATCCAATATTCGGCATAGGTTCCCTGTCAGCTTCCCCTTGTCCACAGGTTTTGTGCAGTATTGCAGCAGAGCCATTTTCATTCAATCAAGCTGAGATGCAATACCAGCCACAACTCATGGACAAGTTTGGGACTATTTCTGAAAAAAAAACATGTTTTGCTTAAAACCAGAACCTCCCGACATATCAGAAATTATACAGAGAATTTCCTCTCACAATATTCATCATCTCGATCCTTTTCTAAGACAAAATAATTAGAACAAATTCAAAACTTCCTGGAACATTTTCCAGTTCCACTGAACCCCTAAACAATATGAATTCCTAAGAAACAACTCTGAGCTCAGCCTTGTGTTTTTAAGTTGCCAAAATATTATTCTTTTTATTTAGATAAAGTAGTAATTCTTGAAGACTTCTTAAATAACGGTATTATTATGACATGTATGTCTTATACCCTAGTTTATATTCCCTGCCCTGTTTCTTTCCTTTCCTTGCATTTATTTTTATTCTTTATTAATATCTTGTTACATGTTGTTTAATGTTCTAAAAGTAACAATTATGTTTCCTTTTGATGACTCCTATTCTTTCTGTTTCCCCTCCCTATTAACTTTTTAATTATAAAACTAATAACAATGTAAACATGTTTTTCTGCAAACCCCTTCAACTTTTCCTAAATCCTTTGTTCTACAGCTCTGCCTGTGTAATTTTCAGTTTTTCAATTCATTCTGGTATTTTATTTATGAACCAGGAAGCTCAGGATGAATAATCCATATAGGGAAAAAAAAAGTGCAGATAAGTGATTTATTTCTTATTTCTTTAATGCAACGTGATGTTGCATCTGTAATTACATTAAGCGACCACATTTTTTTAAATTTTTTTCTCCAAATTATCCACTTTTTTTTTTCTTTTCATATAATGAATGGCCGCTGTCATATTTATTAATGTAGCACCTACAATACAAAAAAAAAAGAGATGATGGATGGTGAAAATGTATTTAATTACTATTCAGTACCATGTCCCTGTCTGTTCCAGTCTCTGTGCTCCAGCTGTTGCCATATACTTTATTTTAAAGTCAATGTGCTTATCTGGGGAAGAGCATGATCTCTGGGTAAATTGACTTGTGGCGGAAAAAGCAAAATATATTATTGAAAAAAAAAAAGTAAAACACAACAAATGCACATAGAAAGTATATTCACATGTATTAACCCCTTAAACCTCCTCGACATGCGGACAAATATTTGCCCTAAGTGACGCAGCCAGTAATCATTGTGTCTTGGAAAGGTAGAGACCTATTTATTGGGAAGGGGGACATGGTGGAGCTGAATGCAGCTGGGGAGGTCCCCTGGCTCTTGAAAAGGTACAATTTGCATTTGTACAAAGGCTGTGTGCACCTAGAGACTCTCTGCACTCAGCGCCATCACGGAGGATGGTAGTGGCGTTCCCATTGTGCCGCTCATATCTAATGTTACTCATCTCTTCCCTTCTTTTCACTGAGGGTCATCTCCAAAATCATAGGATTAAGATTCTACCCCTATAGGCATTAACGATACGATTCTTCTGCAGGTTATATCCATCTGATTACTGCTTTACAAAAACAGTCTATGTATAATGTTGTCAGGTAGATAATTGTCCAGTGTCTTTACTTTGTAGCAACCAGTGTCAGAGTTGTCAGATACTTGGAAGTTCAGTGATGGTAACGAGGACCAGCATTTGTCCCTGATGTCAGCCCAATACTGAGCCTCTGCTTTTATGTGTAAGTAGACATCTGCTACCATGCAGCACATTGGCAAGTAACGGTCACTGCTGCCATCACTGAGCTTTGCGAATGGCATCACATCCACCACAGATAGGAGACTGGGCACTGGGCATAGCACTGTTATGGGAGCACTGTGGCTGTCACTGTTATGGGAGCACTGTGGCTGTCACTGTTATGGGAGCACTGTGGCTGTCACTGTTACGGGAGCACTGTGGCTGTCACTGTTATGGGAGCACTGTGGCTGTCACTGTTATGGGAGCACTGTGGCTGTCACTGTTATGGGAGCACTGTGGCTGTCATTGTTATGGGAGCACTGTGGCTGTCACTGTTATGTGGGGTACTGTAACTATTAATAATTTGGTATAACTGTAGCTGCTACTCTTATGTGGACTCTGTGGCTGTTACTGTTATGGGGACTCTGTAACCACTACTGTTATGGGTGCACTGCTGTGGTTACTGTTACGAGAGCACTGTGGGTGTCACTGTTATGGGAGCACTGTGGCTGTCACTGTTATGGGAGCACTGTGGCTGTCACTGTTACGGGAGCACTGTGGCAGTCACTGTTATGGGAGCACTGTGGCTGTCACTGTTATGGGAGCACTGTGGCTGTCACTGTTATGTGGGGTACTGTAACTATTAATAATTTGGTATAACTGTAGCTGCTACTCTTATGTGGACTCTGTGGCTGTTACTGTTATGGGGACTCTGTAACCACTACTGTTATGGGTGCACTGCTGTGGTTACTGTAATGGGAGCACTGTGGCTAATACTGCTTAGGGGACTCTGTGGCCACTACTGTTATGGGTGCACTGCTGTGGTTGTTACTGTAATGGGAGCACTGTGGCTATTACTGTTTTGGGTACTCTGTGGTCGTTACTGTTATGGGAGCACTGTGGCTATCAGTGTTATGGGAGCACTGTGGCTGTCACTGTTGTGGGGGCACTCTGGCTGTCACTGTTGTGGGGGCACTGTGGCTGTCATTGTTATGGGAGCACTGTGGCTGTCAATGTTATGGGAGCACTGTGGCTGTCATTGTTATGGGAGCACTGTGGCTGTCACTGTTGTGGGGGCACTGTGGCTGTCACTGTTATGGGAGCACTGTGGCTGTCATTGCTATGGGAGCACTGTGGCTGTCAATGTTATGGGAGCACTGTGGCTGTCATTGTTATGGGAGCACTGTGGCTGTCACTGTTGTGGGGGCACTGTGGCTGTCACTGTTATGGGAGCACTGTGGCTGTCAATGTTATGGGAGCACTGTGGCTGTCATTGTTATGGGAGCACTGTGGCTGTCACTGTTGTGGGGGCACTGTGGCTGTCACTGTTGTGGGGGCACTGTGGCTGTCATTGTTATGGGAGCACTGTGGCTGTCAATGTTATGGGATCACTGTGGCTGTCACTATTATGGGAGCACTGTGGCTGTTACTAGTATGGTTGTATTGTTTCTGATTCTGTTATGGGGTCACTGTGGTTATTATAAGAGTTCTGTAGTTGTTACTAGTTTGATAGCGATGTGTCTATTACTGTTACAAATGCATTGTAGTTTTCATTGTTATGGTGGACCTTTGGCTGCTTCTGTTATGGGGAACCTTTGGTTAACCGGTTATAGGGGCACTGTGGTTATCACTGTTATGGGAGCACTGTGTCTGTCAGTGTTATGGGATCACTGTGGATGTTACTAGTATGGGTGTACTGTTTCTGATACTGTTGTGGGATCACTGTGGCTATTACTCTTACGGAGGCACTGTGGCTGTTACTGGTTTGGTAGAACTGTGGCTATTACTGTTATAGGTGCACTGTAGTTTTGGTCATTATGGGAGCACTGTGTGTGTCAGTGTTATGGGATCACTGTGGGTGTTACTAGTATGGGTGTACTGTGGTTAATACTGTTATGGGGTGGTTATCACTCTTATGGGGGCACTATGGCTGTTACTAGTTTGATAGCACTGTGGCTATTACTGTTATAGGTGCACTGTAGTTTTGGTTGTTATGGGAGCACTGTGTCTGTTAGTGTTATGGGAGCACTGTGTCTGTCAGTGTTATGGGAGCACTGTGTCTGTCAGTGTTATGGGAGCACTGTGTCTGTCAGTGTTATGGGAGCACTGTGGCTGTCAGTGTTATGGGAGCACTGTGGCTGTCAGTGTTATGGGAGCACTGTGTCTGTCACTGTTATGGGAGCACTGTGTCTGTCAGTGTTATGGGAGCACTGTGTCTGTCAGTGTTATGGGAGCACTGTGTCTGTCATTGTTATGGGAGCACTGTGGCTGTCACTGTTATGGGAGCACTGTGTCTGTCAGTGTTATGGGAGCACTGTGTCTGTCAGTGTTATGGGAGCACTGTGTCTGTCAGTGTTATGGGAGCATTGTGGCTGTTACTAGTATGGGTGTACTGTGGCTAATACGGTTATGCAGTCACTGTGGTTATCACTCTTATGGGGCACTGTAGCTGTTAGTTTGGTAGCACTATCGCTATTTCTGCTATGGGTGCACTGTAGTTTTGGTTGTAATAGGGGCACTGTGGCTGTCACAGTTTCTGAAGCACAAAGGCTGTTATTGCTATTAGGGGCATTATGGCCGCTGCTGTTATGAACCCACTATTATCTATTCATACGTTTCAGGGCTGTGACCTATATTTTAAGTGTTGGGATACATATGATAATATACAACTGTATATGTGATTACAAAATTGTCCACGATTTGAATTTCAGGACGTGAATAGCCAGCGGTGACTTCCCCTGGGGCTTAGTCCCCTCTCCCTCAGTCTAGCAGGGAATCCTGTGAGCACGTTAAGTCTCCTGACTAGCTGTTGTGATGATACGGGGTTAACGTAAAGAAGGACCAATACACGAGATAATAAAATAAAATATTCCAATCTCTCCTATTCTATAACACAGATCAATATCTCACAATCCGAATTCTATATTCTCTGCTATTTCCATTATAAATAGAACGACCCTAAGGGCGAATCTGTAGGGATCTTCTATGACTGTGGGGATAACACAACAGCTTCCATAGCAAGTGAGATCAAACGCATCAAGTTGTAAAGGTTACAACAATTATTATTAATTCTGTCTCTGATCTATTTTACTCATTAGCGCTAATTATTATGACTAAAACCCTTTTTATAGAACATAATTGGTCTCATAAGAGCAGTGCACACAATGAAATATTTCTTACAATCACTTGTAAGTGTAGCCATTTGAATTCTGAAGACGCTGTCATGAATAATGCAAGTGATGGAAGGTGAATCTGTGTATCCTAATTCTAATAGAAATATCTATTTCCTTTCCCCGTGTGTGCTGTATGCAGTCTGTGCGTACACTGCCAGTGACGAGGCGCGAGGCACAGAAAGCCGTGCACCTCTATAGGCACAGATCAGACACATCACAGCTTTCACTTATATGCCAGGAAAAGTCAAACGACGATCCCCTGATAATCTGCAGCAATTCCATCACATAACTGATAAACATTCTTGCATCATTCCTCCTAATTAGCTGACCACTAGTGGTGCAGTTTGATAATTAGCAATTTAAAGGAAAGGAAGTCTATATATTACAGTTTAATCAACAGCAAAAGAGTTTAATAATCATAAAAAAAACAATGTTTAAATGTTTACATCTCAGTATGCCAAAGAATAACATTATTATACTATTCATTATTTATTTATTAGAATTACCACTAGGGGCGCTCTTGAATAATTTGAAAGACATGAAAAGGGTGGTCAAACTATGGAAGCTAATAGAAGGGACTCTTGCCCTTCCATTTTTAGAGTTGGTGATGTAAGGTCAGATTGCCACCAGTCGTAGAGCAAGGAATAGGTCATCACTTTTTAAAGGGGTTGTCCAGTACTCTTTTCCCCTGTGTGAACACAGCAGCCGATAAGCAGGGGATTGAGTGCTTAGTTCTGCGGAGCAGAACCTTTATCTGAGCTGAGTATTTGTATTTTTTTCACCTCCCTGGACCCTTTAATAAGGGGTTAGGCGTAGGACTAGGATTAGGGTTAGAGCTAGGTTTACTGATAGGACTAGGGTTAGGGTTAGAGCCAGGTTTACCAATAGGACTAGGGTTAGGGTTAGAGCCAGGTTTACTGATGGGACTAGGGTTAGAGTTAGAACCAGGTTTACTAATAGGACTAGGGTTAGGGTTAGAGCCAGGCTTATGGTTAGGACTAGAGTTAGTGTTAAAGCCAGGTTTACTGATAGGACTAGGGTAAGAGCCAGGTTTACGTATAGGAGTAGGGTTAGGGTTACAGCCAGGTTTACTGAAAGGACTAGGGTTATGGTTAAAGCCAGGTTTACCAATAAGACTAGAGTTAGGGTTAGAGCCCTGGTTTACTGATAGGACTAGGGTTAGGGTAAGAGCCAGCTTTACTGATAGGACTAGGGTTAGGGTTAGAGCCAGGTTTACTGATAGGACTAGGGTTAGGGCTAGAGCCAAGTTTACTGATAGGATTAGGGTCAGAGTTAGAGCCAGCTTTACTGATAGGACTAGGGTTAGGGTTAGAGTCAGGTTTACTGGTAGGACTAGGGTTAGGGTTAGAGCCAGGTTTACTGATAGGACTAGGGTTAGGGTTAGAGCCCTGGTTTACTGATAGGACTAGGGTTAGGGTAAGAGCCAGGTTTACTGATAGGACTAGGGTTAGGTTTAGAGCCAGGTTTACCAATAGGACTAGAGTTAGGGTTAGAGCCCTGGTTTACTGATAGGACTAGGGTTAGGGTAAGAGCCAGGTTTACTGATAGGACTAGGGTTAGGGTTAGAGCCAGGTTTACTGATAGGACTAGGGTTAGGGCTAGAGCCAAGTTTACTGATAGGATTAGGGTTAGAGTTACAGCCAGCTTTACTGATAGGACTAGGGTTAGGGTTAGAGCCAGGTTTACTGATAGGACTAGGGTTAGGGTTAGAGCCAGGTTTACTGATAGGACTAGGGTTAGGGTTATAGCCCTGGTTTACTGATAGGACTAGGGTTAGGGTAAGAGCCAGGTTTACTGTTAGGACTAGGGTTAGGGTTAGAGCCAGGTTTACTGATAGGACTAGGGTTAGGGCTAGAGCCAAGTTTACTGATAGGATTAGGGTTAGAGTTACAGCCAGCTTTACTGATAGGACTAGGGTTAGGGTTAGAGCCAGGTTTACTGATAGGACTAGGGTTAGGGTTAGAGCCAGGTTTACTGATAGGACTAGGGTTAGGGTTAGAGCCAGGTTTACTGATAGGACTAGGGTTAGGGTTAGAGCCCTGGTTTACTGATAGGACTAGGGTTAGGGTAAGAGCCAGGTTTACTGATAGGACTAGGGTTAGGGTTAGAGCCAGGTTTACCAATAGGACTAGAGTTAGGGTTAGAGCCCTGGTTTACTGATAGGACTAGGGTTAGGGTAAGAGCCAGGTTTATTGATAGGACTAGGGTTAGGGTTAGAGCCAGGTTTACTGATAGGACTAGGGTTAGGGTTAGAACTAGGGCAGGGTTGCCAACTTTATTTTTTACTGGACAACTTATTAAAAAATCACGGACAATCAACATTTTTTAACGGACGCATTGATAAACCATAAAAAATCAATAATATTATAAGTGATTTATGTTAATAGCCCATAATTCGGATATGAAGACATCAGCTGCATTCAATGTAAACTGTAAAATGATGATAATTGCAACCAAAATAATCATTGCAATCATTTCTGCTTGAAAAAAATCATGGACGCATGAAACATTTTAACAAAGGGAAAAAAAGTGTCCTTTTTTTACTAATTTTCCAGGAATATCTGGACAGTTGTCAACCATGAACTAGGCTTACTGATAGGACTAGGGTTATGGATAAGAATAGGCTTAGGGATAGTGCTACCTTTAGGGACAGAGTTAGGTTTAGGGCAATAAAATATTTACATAAAATAAAATATTTACAGTAAACCCCCCCCACAAAAATGTAATAAATAAAAAGTATAAAAAAATAACAATAAGCATTGCATGGCCTATAAGTTTCCTTACGCCATATTGGTTCACTCCCAAGCAGAATCTTTTTCCTTTAAACCCCCTGTCAGAAGCCTCGAGCCCAGCCAACCAGTTCTTCTGCTTTGCACTGATGAGGGGCAAAAACCCCAAAACACGTGTCTGCTAATGGAGTGTCTGGTTTGCCTTCTTATCCTAAGTCATATGGCAAGGCTCATTAAAGGTTCAATATTGACTTTTAAGATTACTATTTCCAATATGTGGCACTAAAGTTTCAGTCTAGCAGTCCAGGGGTTAGGGGGTGCAAAACACTTGCCATGCTTTGGACGCTGGCAACTCATGCTATGCCACTGCTATTACTGACCACTAGTCAGGTCAACCCTGGTATGTCCCATTGTTTCCAACTTTCACTTTCTCAGAATCTGTTCCATCTTGCAAAAAGGGGGTGGATGTAGGATAGTATGTGCCTACGAATGGGCTAAAGATGAGGTTTTGGAGGTGGTCCAGGCCATTTTATTATCATTGTGATGGGTGTATTTTATATATAAATATATATATAAGAATAAAGGGTAAGTTGTCCCATAAATATACACAAGTGCACAATTTATCCTCACTGCATGGAGTGAAGTTCCCATATGGCAATGCGTTACTGATCCAGTACCTATAAGCCACATTTATAATGAATACCCAGGCTAATGTTATGTAAGATCCTGTACTACTGCACAGCGATCTATCATTTAGCTGATAAATCAGGTTTTAGTATTTTTTTACTGACAGATTTAATTTAGAAAGGCAACATTTTTTACGTCACAGCTAAAAATAATATTTGATATATAGAAATAATATATTAATGCATTGTGCTTACAGCAAAAAGCAATTTGTCTTTGTCTGGTGTCTCTCGTATATGAAAAAGAAAATCTAAAGATGGAAAAATATTACAGCGTATCCTAAAATTGAATTTAATATGTCTGCAAAAGGCAAAGAGCTAGTTATAAATCCTAACTATTCCTGACGGAAATTTCCGGTGTTTTCCGGGGACAAGTTGATGTGATGTCTTATAGACATTTCTTGGGGTGTCTTTCAGTACCGGACCTACATAATAAGCCCAGGTCTGGAGAGGTTGTTAGTTCTGGAAATACTTCTGTCTATGTAGTTTGGAAAGGGGATGAGCACTTTTGCATCCAATTCCATTAAAGCATCTAAATTTGAACGTTTTCTGGATGAGAAATATCTTGCCACTATATGTACACAGCTCCTGTGCTGGTCTATGTGTCTCTATGGTTATCTGTCACGGATGTGTCAGATGTGACAGACAGTCACCCTGCAGTTGGTTACAGGAGATCTCTTCGTTTCGCATTATAGACACCTTCTTAGAAGCTGTCTCACTCTAGGACCCAGCGGCTACCTCCCTCCTGCTCTAATTAACACGCTGGCCTGGGTATTTAAATACTTTCATTCTGCTATAGGGTGGCACTGGTGATATTCACATGTTTCCTTGTGAAAGCTTGGAGTGAGTGCAGTCTGTTCACTTCCTCTCTGGTGCTAAGAGGACGTGTGTGTGATCGCTCTGAAGTCGGCTCAAGCTAAGTTATTATTCCCCTGTGTCTGTCTACCTTGTTGTCTATAGTTGTCAGTGGGGATCGACTAGTGCTCATCCTACCCCTTCCCTATCCAGGGCCAAGCACTAGGGAAATACAGGGGTAGGTTCCTGTGCGGTGACTGGTGAAGAACCAATATAGGGACGGTAGGTGGGACAGGGTGATATCAGATCAGCCTAGGAGGTCTCCACTTTCCCCCTTTCCCTAGAGTCCAGGCTCTCTTCCCCTCTTCCCTTTGTGTTGCACTTAGTCTTTCCCACACCTTGTGTGAGATTATCAGTGGGTTCGGCCAACTTTTAGCTAATGTGTATGGGGGTCTTAAGGTTTGAAATTTGCCAAAATGAGCAGCAATTGCAAAATAAGAAGTTGATTGGTGCCCAGTGAGATCCATTTTCACCTAGAAATGATTTTAGAGAGGTAGGAGGGGTTCAAGCAAACTATCATTTTTGTAATCTCTCTTTCACCCGCCTTTAATGTCATCAGCCCATCCCTGTTGATACTGGGAAATGTGTTGCCAACCAGCGATTATTTTTAGGGCTAAAACATATAATTGGCAAACAAGCTCATTTGTCCGCTAATCACTGGGAATGCTTACACTGGGCAATTAATGTTTGCTCAGTCGATCATTGACCTATACAAGTGACTTGATTCCTTAGTGTAAGGACCAAGGCAAAGAACTCCTCATCTCTCAGCTTTCTCAATTTTTGACAATGGAGGAATAAGACACTGATGATAACCCTAAATTTGGAAGGTGGAATTATGATCATTATCTCTTTTGAACTTTGCTTACTGTTTATAGTCATGTTATCTTTCATTGCAACCCTGCCTCTGATGATAACGATGCTGAAAACACACCTGTACAGAACAGGAAGTATGAATTTAGAGTTATGCTTAATGGCCATTGTGAAAATTGCAAGTTTTTTTTTTTAAAAAATAGTGATATGGAAAATTGAAAACAAACAAACAAAACACAGTATCAGTATTTAACAGTAAAACATTGTTTCATTTTTCAGATGACACATTACCTTTGAGGTTAAAAAGGGGTTGTTGCTCCATTAGGACAACCACTCTTCACATGCCTTATTAGAACACATGGACATTATAGTATTTGCACATCCGATATTTGCATCTACAAGCAAGAGCATAGAGCTGTTATACATAGCTGCTCTTCATCCAGAGAAGTGGTCTCCAGCCTGTCTGTCTCTCTGAAGAAACAATTTGCATATTTAATTTCTCGAAGGAGCATTGCATGGCCTATCAGTCTCCTTACTCTGGCATGTCAGGCATGTTATTCTTCGCAAAGAGAGATCTTACTCTTTAGACCCCAGTTAGAGGCCTCTCATACAGCTACATTAGATCTCATGCATTGCACTGATGAGGGGCAACACCCCGAAATGCGTGTCTGTATGTTGTGATTCATTCTACTTTTATACTGAGTCATGTGACAAGGCTTGTTAAAGGGTCAATATTGACTTTTAGGATTGCTACTTCCAATAGTTGGCGCTCCAGTTTTAGTCCTCTTCCTCTCTCATACGGCAATTTACATATCCAACTATTGAAAAACTACAAACTACTGCAAAACTACAACTCCCACAACAGGCTGTTAGGGAATGCTGGGAGTAGAAGTTACATAAAACCTGAAGAGCGAAATCCTAGACCTAGCTACGCAACATTTCAAAGGGGCACCTTGCCACAAAGAGTAATGGTCATTGAATTACATCCAGACCAGTAGAGGTTCAACATTTATTGAAACTGATCTATTGCAAATTTGTGTTGGGCCATGTGCACACAAAGTTTTTTTTGAGGAGTTTTGGAACAGAAACTAAACGAAAAACTCTCTAATTCTTCCTCGAAATCTTAAAACTCCTTAAAAACGCAAAGGCGCAAAGACGCCATGTGCACGTAGCCTAAAAAGGAGCATTTCCCAAAGTAATTTTCACAAAAAAATTGGTCATTTTTTTACCGCCAAGTAAAAACTTAGTGCTCTCATACCCCAATTGTGCTGCCCTATAGGCAGAGTACAGGCTACCAAAAGTGGTCTGTATTCTGCTGGGGAACTTGCAGGGCGGTGGTAAGACGTTTCAATCATCTCTGTTCCTGTATCCCTCAAGCAACTCCAATTACAAGCATATAATATGGAGTTTTTTGCCATTTGGTTTACTAAAAGACTAGCTAGAGACCAAACCTGCCTTAGCTACAACCTGATTGGAAGACTGTCACTATACAAGTATCTCTGTTCCTAAAACAGATCATCAATTCTTATTGCACCTATGTATCAATTTGAAACTGCTACAGAGTTGTTTGCAAACACCGCCAAACAGTGCACAGCATTACTTTTTGTATCCGCATAGACTTGTTGATCACAAACTCTTCCCGGGCTCCAATGAAATTTCTAATGAGCCACTCAGCATCTGTTCAAAATGTCAGCTGCCACAGGAAGTACCAATTTATTTGAAGGCTATTGATTACGTGTTTGACAAGAAGCCGCACAGGCAGCCATGCAAAACATGGCTGGAACTAACAGATGCATTGCACAATGTATTCATGGGCTCCGACTTGTTTTCGTGTGTTTTTCTCCATTTGAGTCGGTAAATCTTATAGCAAGGAGAATCTAATCAGAGCAAGATGTACGAAGAGCATAAAATGGTCTGTTATGGTAATAAATTATTTGCGAGGATTCGCTTTCTGGGGTGATGAAAAAAGATTAGACTGGATTTACAATATGTCTATATGTGACTATGTGATAAGAAAATAGCAAAGGGATATTAGTCAATTGGTAAAGACTTCTTACTTAAAGGGGTTGTACAGGAATGGAAAAACATGGCTGCTTTTTCTAACACAGCGCCACGCTTGTCTACAGGTTGTGCCTGGTACTGCAGCTCAGCCTTATTCATGACAGCCACAATACCAGACACAAGTCACAGACTGGTGTGATACCATTTGTGAAAGAAGGCAACCTCTTAGGAGAGATAATTTAGTGTTCCCTAGCCCCTTAGTGACCACCAATATATCTTTTTACTGACCTGAGATATAAGAGAATAACATCCCCTGACGGGTGAAAATTCAGCTGCTGTACACTATACCTGACACCCTACTGCATCAGCCATGAATGGTATTGACACTGATCATGGCCGTTAAACCCCTTAGATGCTGCTGTAAATTATGATTACAGCATCTAGATGGTTAACGGAGTGTGGAGTCTCCCTCTTTAACCCTGAGATTATGATCATGTGGTCCTGATGTTTGCCATAGCAATTCATAGCCAAATAACGTCCTTAGAGTCTGTCAGCTATTGTGACATGTTGAGACGTTAGCAACATTTAGGTGGTAAAAATAACATTTTTCTTTCATTCCACTTTGCATTAATTCCTGAAAAGCACCTGAAGGGTTAATAAACTACCTCACAGCGGTTTTGAATATGTTGAGGGGCGCTGTTTATAAAATAGTATCACTTTGGGAGTTTTCCAATATATACAGTGCCTACAAGTAGTATTCAACCCCCTGCAGATTTAGCTTGTTTGATAAGATGCAAATAAGTTAGAGGCTTCAAACTGCAAACGAGAGTAGGATTTATGAACAGAAGCCTAAATCTTACAAACCAAAAAGTTATGTTGCTCAGTTGAATTTTATTAAATTTTAAACATAAAAGTGTGGGTCAATTATTATTCAACCCCTATGTTTAATATTTTGTGGAATAACCCTTGTTTGCAATTACAGCTAATAATCGTCTTTTATAAGACCTGATCAGGCCGGCACAGGTCTGTGGAGTTATCTTGGCCCACTCCTCCATGCAGATCTTCTCCGAGTTATCTAGGTTCTTTGGGTGTCTCATGTGGACTTTATTCTTGAGCTCCTTCCACAAGTTTTCAATTGGGTTAAGGTCAGGAGACTGACTAGGCCACTCCAACACCTTGACTTTTTCCCTCTTGAACCAGTCCTTGGTTTTCTTGGCTGTGTGCTTTGGGTCGTTGTCTTGTTGGAAGATGAAATTACGACCCATCTTAAGATCCTTGATGGAGGAGCGGAGGTTCTTGGCCAAAATCTCCAGGTAGGCCGTGCTATCCATCTTTCCATGGATGCGGACCAGAAGGCCAGGCCCCTTCGCTGAGAAACAGCCCCACAGCATGATGCTGCCACCACCATGCTTGACTGTAGGGATGGTATTCCTGGGGTCGTATGCAGTGCCATCCAGTCTCCAAACGTCACGTGTGTGGTTGGCACCAAAGATCTCGATCTTGGTCTCATCAGACCATAGAACCTTGAACCAGTCTGTCTCAGAGTCCTCCAAGTGATCATGAGCAAACTGTAGACGAGCCTTGATATGATGCTTTGAAAGTAAAGGTACCTTACGGGCTCGTCTGGAACGGAGACCATTGCGGTGGAGTACGTTACTTATGGTATTGACTGAAACCAATGTCCCCACTGCCATGAGATCTTCCCGGAGCTCCTTCCTTGTTGTCCTTGGGTTAGCCTTGACTCTTCGGACAAGCCTGGCCTCGGCACGGGAGGACACTTTCAAAGGCTGTCCTGGCCGTGGAAGGCTAACAGTAGTTCCATAAGCCTTCCACTTACGGATGATGCTCCCAACAGTGGAGACAGGTAGGCCCAACTCCTTGGAAAGGGTTTTGTACCCCTTGTCAGCCTTGTGACCCTCCACGATCTTGTCTCTGATGGCCTTGGAATGCTCCTTTGTCTTTCCCATGTTGACCATGTCTGAGTGCTGTTCACAAGTTTGGGGAGGGTCTTAAATAGTCTGAAAAGGCTGGCAAAAGAGATCTTTAATCCACACATGTGAAGCTCATTATTCTTGGTGCCTGAACTACTTCTTAATACTTTAGGGGGACCAAACAGAATTCTTGTGGTTTGAGGGGTTGAATAATAAATGACACTCTGAATTAACTTTTAACGTTTTAAAAAAAACAAAAAAAAAAAAAACAAAACAATATTTGCTGCAGTGCATTTCCCACTTCCAGGCTGATCTACAGTACAAATGTCACAATGCCAAGTTAATTCCGCAAGTGTCAACCAGCTAAATCTGCAGGGGGTTGAATACTACTTGTAGGCACTGTAGGTCCCCCAAAGTCACTTCAAAACTGAATAGGTCCCTGAAAAAAAAAGTTTTGTAAATTTCCTTGAAAAAAATGAAACCTTGTAACTTTCTATTAAAATAAAAGAATATTTTACCAATAGTGTTGATGTAAGGCAGACATGAGGGAAGTGTTGTTTGTTAACTTTTTAATGTGGTATGACTCTCTGGATTAGAGGGATAATCCTTGAAAGTTTGAAAATTGTAATTTTTTTATATTTTTGTCAATTTGTTTATATTTTTGTAAATAAACACAAAACATATCGACTTAAATTTACCATTAAAGAAGCAATCCATTCAAAGTTTTTATTCTCTTAATATATTGCAGTCATCATATTATAGAGCACTGTGTACTTACAATTGCTCGTTTTGCCTTTCTACTCAGTTCATTTTTCTCTTTTCCATTAGGTCTATGACATCACTAAAAACTGACCAGCTGAATCCTTCTAAGCTCTATGTAGAAACAGGAGGTCAATTTTCCCTGCACAAGTCATGAGTCACTGCAAAAGTCTATGGCAGGGGGGAGGAGGGAGCAGCTGGGTCAGGAGTTGAAGAGGGGAATGATAAATGCAGGGACAAGAGACTTCCTGTTTCTACATAGAGCAGAGAAAAGAGAAGAATTAGCTGAATAGAAAGGCAAAATGATCAATTGTAAGTACACAGTGCTATATAATATGATAACTGAAAAATATTAAGAGGATAAAAACTTAGATGGGAGTAGTGCATCTTTAACATAAAGTACAGTGTGTCATGAAAAAATAATCTCAAAATCACTGGGATATGTTGAAACAGGAGTTATTGCCATATAAAGTGACACATGTCAGATTGGAAAACCTTGTCCTGGTCACTAAAGGACTAGTAATGATCTGGTGTCCTAAATAGTTTCTTTACCTTCATATATGTATAGAGAGGAGCATAGTGCTGGCTCATCACATTTCAGGGATTTTGTATAAGATTAGTTCCATCACTGTACAATGAAAAGTTTTACAACTTTTTAAAATATTTTATATCTCAATTACTTAATATGTTCAACATCTCCGCGTGCTGTCAGTGAATAGTAACATTCTTATTTACTTTTACGAGGCTGAAAAATCTGTTTATATTTAATACTGAAAATTTGCTATAGTTGTATCCAGTGTAGACCTTTGTGAGCTAAACATCTCAACCACTATTCTGTTCTGATAGTTTGCTACATTGTATCAGTGCAGGTAAAATTGGGCAGCCTGAAGTGCAGGTTGATTATAGAAAGTTGTCCAGACCTGATACAAATGTTACAAACTCTGAGAAGTATTAGGTCTGTGTGAGTTTATAGCATCTGAATATAAGCACAAATTTGGTGACAGCCAACAGAGCCAAGAACGTAACGTTGTTAAAGAATTGAATCAAAAATATGCAAATGATATATCCAGCAGGTTTTCACAGCTTCAATGACTTCACTATTAAAATTTGAAGCAGTTTTGCTCATAATCTTGATTAAAATTCTGCTGCCGTTTTGTGTCCACAGTCCCTATGAGGACCTATGTGTCTCCATGGTTACAGACTACAAACAAACCCTGTGTGCAGTAAGTTTTTGCAGTCAGGTGTTACTCTCTGAACTGTCATCAGATACTGTTTATTTTCAATCAGTAGCTTAAACAGAAAGGTTGTAGATAGATGGGAATATATATGACCACAGAATAAGACTACAAAAGATTTTGTTTGTAGTCTGTTGTTGTGGAGACACATAGGGGTTTACTGGTGCTGTATATACAAAACAGCATGAGATTTTTTATTAAAAATATTTGCAAAGTTGGATTTTAAATGCATTGGTTTAATGCAAAAAAATTAGTTAAAAAATATACACCCCCTTATTTCTTCATTTCCAAAAGACTGGAAAATCTATTATTATTTTTAAGAGAAACAGAATGACAAGAAGATGCAGATCCTATAACCCATAACCTTATTCTTGATAAAAAGAAATGCGCTCACTCCATCTTCCAACTTTCCTTCCCTCCGTCTCTCATTATTCCTTGTTTGAATTTCTCTCTCCCTGTTAATGAAGACGATATATCTCAATCTGGTAGATTTCTAGGAAAGAGACTGAACTGCTCCTTCCCTGGCATTGATTTGATAGCTGACCTGCCTGGATGTTCCTGTACATTTATATCCAGCAGTGAAATCATCTTGGTAAATGTGGTTCCTGGAGAAGCTCCTTATACTTATGGAACAGAATCTTTTGTGTTGCCTTTCGGCCAGTGAGGACATTGTTTTTTTTTCCTCTTCCAGATTATATTATTGTGTTATTAAACTTTGTCTTTATGTCCTACCACTATAGTTTTATGTTCTCTTTATGTTTCTAAGTAAATTACTGCATTTACTGCAAAATATAATTTAGTAAATTACTAGTGTGGTGCCAGGGAACTGATAGAAAACTACTTTAAACATCTTCCTTAGGGAAATGTGTTGCATTTGGCTCTAATCGTCATGTTGTTATAACCATTCTGCTATATTTAGAGAAAAAGATTTGGATTGCAGCCTAGTAGGTACCTGATTTGTTAGCTGGAAAGGAGAATATTAGAGTCTGTGGGCAATAGGACTCTGAGAATTTAAGTGGAGTGGGTGGGGGGCAGGAGGTAACACTGCAAACTCAAATATCCCCCTCCTTCCCACTTAATTGGCTACACTTGATGCCATTGAGTAGCAGACCATTCTGAAACCTGCAGCCCTGAGAGTCAGTGAATTTGTATGTCACAGGGATTCATATCCATATTGCCCCACCCTAGGTGCTTAATTTCCATGGGTCCTTAGTGGTAATATCGTTTTGAGACCTATTTCAGTGACATGGCCACTTATCTCACTGGTTGAGAACATTCCATTCCATTTTTAGTCCATTCTAACAATTACTATGGAGCCAATGTGTCTTATCTCCATGGTGTGGTCAGGTTTTTCACTTTTCAGGCAGACTTGAATGGTTTTTGCATGTAAAATAAATCTTTAGGTCCGTTCAAGTTGCCACATTAAGAACACGACCTAGCGTGTTACTGTTTTTCTTTTCAATATCCACATTTCAAAATCCATTACTTTCTCTTTCTATCATTGATACAGCTGTATAAGGGGTTAATTTGTGCTGGACAAACATTATTTATACAACCCCTGGCAAAAATTATGGAATCACCGGGCTCGGAGGATGTTCATTCAGTTGTTTAATGTTGTTGAAAAAAAGCAGATCACAGACATGGCACAAAACTAAAGTCATTTCAAATGGCAACTTTAGGGCTTTAAGAAACACTAAAAGAAATCAAGATTAAAATGTGGTACTCAGTAAGGGTAATTTTTTTCAGACCAAGCAGAGAGAAAAAATTATGGAATCACTCAATTCTGAGGAAAAAATTATGAAATCACCCTGTAAATTTTCATTTCCAAAACTAACAGCTGCATCAAAATAGATCTGCTCGTTAGTCTGCATCTAAAAAGGAGTGATCACACCTTGGAGAGCTGTTGCACCAAGTGGACTGACGTGAATCATGGCTCCAACACGAGAGATGTCAATTGAAACAAAGGAGAGGATTATCAAACTCTTAAAAGAAGGTAAATCATGCAAATCAGCAATGTTGCAAAAGATGTTGGTTGTTCAAAGTCATCTCTGTCTAAAATCTGGACCAAATAAAAACAACATGGGAAGGTTGTAACAGGCAAACATACTGGTAGACCAAGGAAGACATCAAAGCGTCAAGACCTCAAACTTAAAGGAATATGTCTCCAAAACAGGAAATGCACAACAAAACAAATGAGGAAAGAATGTGAGGAAACTGGAGTCAATGTCTGTGACCGAACTGTAAGAAACCGCCTAAAGGAAATGGGATTTACATACAGAAAAGCTAAACATAAGCCATCATTAACACCTAAACAGAAAAAAAACAGGTTACAATGGGCTAAGGAAAAGCAATCGTGGACCGTGGATGACTGGATGAAAGTCATATTCAGTGATGAATCACGAATCTGCATTGGGCAAAGTGATGATGCTGGAACTTTTGTTTGGTGCCGTTCCAATGAGATTTATAAAGATGACTGCATGAAGAGAACATGCAAATTTCCAGTCATTGATGATATGGGGCTGCATGTCAGGTAAAGGCACTGGGGAGATGGCTTTCATTACATCTTCAACAAATGCTCAAGTTTACATTGATATTTTGGACAGTTTTCTTATCCCATCAATTGAAAGGATGTTTGGGGATGATGACATCATTTTTCAAGATGATAATGCATCCTGCCATAGAGCAAAAACTGTGAAAACATTCCTTGAAAGAAGACACATAAGGTCAATGTCATGGCCTGCAAATAGTCCGGATCTTAATCCAATTGAAAATCTTTGGTGGAAGTTGAAGAAAATGGTCCATGACAAGGCTCCAACCTGCAAAGCTGATCTGGCAACAGCAATCAGAGAAAGTTGGAGCAAGATTGATGAAGAGTACTGTTTGCCACTCATTAAGTCCATGACTCAGAGACTGCAAGCTGTTATTAAAGCCAGAGGTGGTGCAACAAAATACTAGTGATGTATTGGAGTGTTCTTTTGTGTGTTTGTTTTTCATGATTCCATAATTTTTTCCTCAGAATTGAGTGATTCCGTAATTTTTTCCCTCTGCTTGGTCTGAAAAAAATTGCCCTTACTGATTACCACATTTTTAATCTTGATTTCTTTTAGTGTTTCTTAAAGCCCTAAAGTTGCCATTTGAAATTACTTTAGTTTTGTGCCATGTCTGTGATCTGCTTTTTTTAAACAACATTAAACAACTGAATGAACATCCTCTGTGCCCGGTGATTCCATAATTTTTGCCAGGGGTTGTATATTGCACTACTTCGGGGGCACATTTAATGTATTGGATATTTTACATTAATTATTTTTTTGTTGCTGTACTGCCACCATTGTCTATGTATTCTGTTTTGTATAAATGACATTCTAAATGTATTCATCGACTTATTATGACATTATTACATTTATATAGTTTTTTCCTTTTTTTTTACACAGTAAAAACACTTCATATTTTCATACAATTTATTTTGCATTGTTACATTCAGAGTGCCACTGCATTTTTACTTTTTTCCCATCAATGAAACGGCATAAGGGCTTTATTTTTAAAGAATGATTTGTCATTTTTATTTGTGCCATATTGGGGTACATATGACACTAAATGATCAGTTTTCATTTTTTTTCCAGGAGAATAAAAAAAATAAACAGCAATTTTGGCTTTTTTTTCAGTAGATAGATATGTGATAAATTATGTGATAGTTACATCAGGTCAAAGTCGGTATAGTTGTTTAATTTAATTTTTTTTTTTTTTTTACATTTTGCTTTTTCTTTCAATTTTTTTTGGTTTTTCTCCAAGTGTCAGTAATCAATTTTGGTGGCAGAGGGAGACTGCTTGCTCTGTCTAACTGTTTAGATGGCACCGTTAGATTTGACGGTGGCATATAAGGGTTTAAGCAGCCGAGACTGAAGTTATAGCAGGGGATGTACTGTGTAACACAGCTGGAACTAGCAAATAATGGCTCGGGCACAGCTCTTTCGTCATTGCCATTACTGCACTGAAATAGCGTTCCCTTGATGTACTTTTATGGTTCAAAGGAAAGAAGGGATAGAACAGCTCTCAAAATTATTTTGAGATAAAGGTGAAGTAAATGGAAATGGACAGATAAACCATTCCTTACATTGCAAGGGAGATTGATAATCAGTAAAGGAGGGTCTTTTTAATCCCCTCCTTTTTTTATATGTGCTCCTGGCAGCACCCATTAAAGCCCTGTGCCTATGAGTGTTTTAGAGATAATGTATCATTTCACACACATGTGCTGGATCTGTATATAGTGTTTGTAGATTGCCTGAGAACAGATCAGACGCTTTTCCGAAATCATAGTCTTATTTGTTTATAATCTTTAACAAGGGTCTCATATCAGTGTCAGTGATATATCCACACAGCAGCATATTCCCTCAAAAGACTGTTTATCTTAACGTAATGCCATTTACTGATTTCATATGCGCTCTCCTGCTTTGCTTCCATATTCCTCTTTGAAGATGACATAAAGAGAGAAATTAACTCAAAAGTATGCTGTCTTCAGTGCTGACATCAATGACTTGTATGAATACTAATGAATGACAGATTCAACTAAGTGGATCCCAAAGACGGAGAAGTGAAGTGCAGCGAGCCTAATGCACATTTTATAGGCAAAAAATAAACACTTTCTAGGAACTTAAGAAGCAATTAGAGTGTGGAAAAAATATCAGATGTTCAAAAAATAAAATGTAACAGTAAATTATGGTCAAATTTCCAACAGAATTCTATATATAGTGGATCCGATCGGTTAAAATGGGGATGAGACATTGCGGCCGGTTCTCTCTTGCTATGAATAGTAGATATCGACGGCCCATGGAATTATAAATATCAGGTGAGAGGAAACTGTGGATGTTTGGCACATAGATCTACTGAGCTTTGAGCAATTGATTTTTCTGTCCCTTTGCTCGTGAACCCCAGATAAGGTCACTTCTTTAAACAGGAAAAGTGTTATCACTTGTATATTATACAACACTCCACAAAGTAATTCTAATATTATCATTTATCATTTCTTATATTGTGACTGCAAGTTCAGGACCTTCAACTACTGTAAGGTCAGTGTCAGGTGGCTGCGGTAAAGCTACATTCTAATGTCAGTGTTATAACCTCCAAGACTTCAAGCCCCCCGTTGTTCTGGTGAACCCAACCTAGAGACCAAAGTAGACCCCTATATGATGTGAATGTCGTTGCTTGGTTTTAGTAGACCTCTAGGGAAATGGGTTATGTTTTGTGATTATAAGATACAGAATATTACAATGTAGTTACATAGTTACATAGTTACATAGTTTAGAAGGCCGAAAAAAGACAAGCGTCCATCCAGTTCAGCCTATTTCTTGTGCACTGCAGCTATTCCGCAGCGTTGATCCAGGGGAAGGCAAAAAAAACACCATGCGGTATAGGCCAATTTACATCATTGAGGAAAAATTCACTTCCCGACTCCAAACTGGCAGTCAGATTAAATCCCTGGATTAATTAACTATCACTAAGCATAAGATGTAATTTTATTGTTCTCAAGAAAGGCGTCCAGGCCTCTCTTGAACTCATTAAGTGAGTTGGACATCACCACTTCCTCTCCCAGAGAGTTCCAGAGTCTCACGGCTCTGACCGTAAAGAATCCCCTTCTATGCTGATGCAGGCACCTCCTTTCCTCCAGACGCATAGTGTGCCCCCTCGTCTTTGTCACCATCCTTGGTATAAACAGGTCATGGGAGAGATCTCTGTACTGCCCCCTGATGTATTTATACATGTTTATGAGGTCTCCCCTAAGCCTTGTAAGTTGTATTAGAGGAATCTGAAACTGGAATAAGACATATTTCATTTGTCTTTTTGGTTTACAACACTTCTTTTTCAATTAAGGCCAACTTTGTTTGGCCTCATTCAGACATCCATTTTTCACGTGAGTGTTATGTCCTTGTTTTTCATGTATAGGGCATGTACCCATTATACTCTATGGGGCTGTTCATAGATCAAACTTGCTCATTGAAATTAAAGGGGTTGGTCATTTTACATGTGCCTTTAATGTGAACTAACAACCATAAATAAGCACTTTACTAAATATTTTGCTTTGCCAAATCGGAGCTGCTTTTCAGATCACATAATCTCTAGCTAAGAATCTCCTGCTTCCTGTGATGTTAAGTCAGATTCTCCCTCACTGGGCTCTGTAAACTGATGGGTGGGTGGTGCATGCCACACAGGTGGGCGGGGCTGCATTCAGCAGAGCTCACTCGGTTTCTGTGAATGCTGCCAGCTCTCCCTGCAGACCCAACTCTCTCCTGCATCCTGAGTATACAGCAAGGTATATAGACACTCTGCTGTGCACCCAGTGTAATGTATATACACCCTGCTCTATTTTCTTTATAATGTGAATACATCCAGTTATCTCACCATCCATCCCATCCATCCATTGATCTATCCAACCTATTATCCATGCCATTGAGAGGGAGTAGGGGATAATCTTTGTTGTCATGGCTGGTGTTCTGGTGCTTTGTGCATTTCTTCTGTTCCCCATAGTGTTCTGTACAGGAGATGGTCCTGGGGCTGTGTGACACGAGAAGTGGGAGAGGTTTAGGCGGAGTTAGAGGTCTTTGCTCACTGCTGGCTTGCAGCCCAGCACAAAGTATAATGAGAAATGTAGTAAGAAGAGAGCAGAAGATTCAGAGCTGGTGCCAGGGCATGGGAAGCAAAGCAGAAAAAACCCATAAAACTACATGAAGCTTGGCTGAAACAGTATACGGAGATCTTTAGGGGCATTATTCAAGAATTTATGGCAAAACCAATAACTGAGTCAGGGTAGTAGACAACCTCTTTAATGGTTCTGAGAAAAAAAAGCCCATTGTGCATGATTTCAGTGCTGTCAATTTATACATATATTTAGTGGGTAAGGGAAGGTTTTATTTTATTTTTTTTTTGCATAGGAACAGAATAAATGCCAAACTGATGGTAAAAATTGACCCATGGATCAAAAGTAGATGAACATTGGATGAAAAAAAGCTTGCTTTTTACTTGTATGCAAAAAGAATAAAGGTCTGTTTGAATGAGGCCTCACTAATATTTTCATACAGTAATCTCATTTAAAATCCCTTTGTCAAAGGATTATATAGCACTATGTGGATTCACAATTCAAAAGCCCACCTAAAACATATCAATACCCTAATGAAATGGGATACCACTCTTACAGTATGTCCAAAAAGTTTTATATAAAACTGCTGTGAGAGGTCAACGACTGTTAAAAGCAACTCCGGTTATATAACATTATCGCAGCTATTGGACTTGTCTTCCTGGTTATAGGGGCCAGTTTAGGGCCTAGGTATTAAGACCAAAAATTCAATAAACTTTTGTTCAGTTTAGTTGTTACAGTTCCACTCTAGCTCCTCTTGGCTGCTCATAAAAAAGAGATTACTCAGTAGGGGGCGTCGCAGAGCACAGGTGAAACTTTCACCCTAAATGTTGGGATTATTACATTTGTTCTCTATTCTCAGGCTTCTTTATGGGTATAAAAAAATCTATATTTTCATGGAAACAATGTTGTTGTGATCTTTCCTTTCTCCAAATAGACTACCAGTATCTGTTAATTGCCACTTATTAAATTTAGCACAGGCCGTTGTTGATTTCTGCTTATTAGGAGAGAGATTTGCTTTCAGGTCTATACTCCGTAAGGCAATGTGCAGTGGGATTTAGGTGTAATAGGAGTGGAAAGGAGCGATGATGTAAATGAACATTAGGAATTGTTCAGATGTGCTGCGCTCGGCTATGCATACACATAAGCACTAAGGTTAATGGCATTTCTTCTCTGTACCCAAATGCAATTTTGAAACAGAGAGGAACTAAGAAGAATCTACAACAGGAGCTAGGCAAGGTTAAGAAGGATGATGAAAACCACTTCATAGTCTGAATTGACTGCCACAGCACAAATAGAGTATCGTCTGAGACAGACGGCTGAAGAAATCTACATTGTTTCAGCAACACTGTCAAAATGAGATAGAGACATAAAACCAAATTAGCTACCTTCAGCGGTCAGGCGGATATTGTGGTAGACAACTAGTGCCTGTCCATCTGTTGCACAGTTCTCAAGTTTGTACTTCTGCAAAAGCTGAAAATTGCCTTGGTTAAAGGGAACCTCTCACAGGTTTTTGCTACTTTATCTTGGTGCAGCATAATGTAGAGACAGAGACCCTGATTCCAGCGATGTATCACTTAGTTTACTGGGTGCAGCGGTTGTGATACAATCAGAGTTCTTAGATGCAGCATGGAGCAGAGCTCAGAAAGCTAACCCCGCTCACACCATAGCTTTCTGTGTACATTGTATAGTGACAGTGAGCTGCTTATCAGAGGAGGGGCGTGGTCAGACCAGGGATCACGTGAGCTGTAGTCCAGGCAGTGATAATCTGGTGATACAATACTCATTGTATGGAAACAGAAGCACACAGCCTAATAAGTGACCCATCCCTGAAATCAGTGTCCCAGCCCCTATCTCATGCTGCCCTTAGATTACATAGCAAAATCTGCTTACAGATTTCCTTTAAAAGATCAAAATTAATTACAGGTGAACTGTAGTCATACAACATCTCTCATTTATTTAGTTTGCTCACTTATATATCACTATTAATTCCCCAACACTTTACAGACATCATCACTGTCCCCATTGGAGCTCACAATCTAGATTCCCTATCATTATGTCTTTGGAGTGTGGGAGGAAACCGGAGAACCCAGAGGAAACCAACGCAGACACAGGGAGAATATAGAAACTCCTTGCAGATGTTGTCCTTGGTGGGATTTTGCTGTATTGCTTACCACTGTCTAATATATACCAGAAGTCCACAGAACTTCTCTGCCCATAAACTTCTGATTGGGTCACAGATCTGTTTTTTTGGGGTTACTCTACAATGGATGATCATAGAGATGATCAAGTGTTTGAATTGCAACAAGAAAACAAGTGTAGTCATATGATCTGGATTGACAACTGGCTTGTCACCTTTATTGGTGGAAGGGAGCTGTATGGTTATATAGACGTAGGTCAAAAAAGCAAAGCTAGTGCCTTACAGAGCTGAGAGTGAGAAAGAGATTAAGGTCATAAAAATAATTCAATTCACCAAATGATGACTTTAAAGAATCACTAACCTAAACAGCACTAGGTTCTAGCTCTATTACCACGATGGTGCCACAAGATGGCTTATACTGTATGCTTATCTGATTGACTGGCTGCACTATAACTAACATCTAGCATGAATTGTGCTTTCTATACAGAATGCAGAGAATATATAGTTGGACCTATAGAATGTTAGAATAATCCCATGTAATCAGGATCAATACATATAAATTTCATGCATATTTGGCCCTGGTTGGATTCAAACCCATAAATAGCTAAGTATGTAGATCCTGAAATCAATTTCTGAGTCCTGCTACAACTTACAACGTCTGGAACTTAAATCCCACCCAACCAGAAGGCCAGAGACAGATAAGTCACTATAGGATTTCCCAGACAGCTCTCAATATTATTTCACAAGGGAAAGCTTACCGCAGCAGGATTTGCTAAAAATACCCCTACCCTACATACAGAACAAGCATATACCTCGAGGAGAGCAAGCAGTAAAGAGTCATAGACAGAGGAACAACCAGTGTTCCTTGCGTGATTGTCCATAAAGTCATCAAGCTATTGAGCTGCTGGGCTTGTTGTTTAATTAACCTTATAATTGAATGAATCAGCTGCATGCAAAGTTCTTCAGTGGAACAAAAGCCAAAGTTTCAGCTGTGACACTAGTTTCTATCAGTTTGGCTTAGTTAGAATAAAAAAATGTTTCAGAAAACCTCTAAAGTCCATCAGACATCAAGCCTAGATTATCGAGTTGAGCAGAAAGGTTTGTAGAATCCTGGACCAGTGGTCACATTGGTAGTCCACGGCCTCTGAACCAGAGCACTGTAAACCTCTTATTACTGTGGCATCCCTGACACCTCTCCTGTTTAGTCGGCCTGGGGCGCCGTCAACGTTGCAACATGAGTGACACATGCATGACGTCATGCCGAGCCTACGATTCAGAAGTGACACCGGGCATGCCAGCAGGTTGTAGGAGGTGCACAGGGCAACGGACTGCTAACATGACCACTAGACCAGGGTTTTGTGAATCTTTTTGCTCAACTCGACTAGGATATTCTAAAATAAACCATGATACAAGGATTCTGGAGTATATTTTCCTATAGCTCTGCCACGTGCCATCCTCTGTTATATCTCCTACACATTTAAGAGTAAATTGAGAACTTGGCGTTACAAGTTGGAAGTGTGTTGTTACATACTCTGATACTGTCCAATCAGTGCCAGCCTGTGTGGTGGGGACATGCTCTGATCAACTCAAGAAAATGGAAAATGCCCAATGTGTTTATGAAGGACAACAGAGGAACGGCACAAAGCAGAGTTCTAAGAAAAGATGATCCATAATTTATATTTTATGAGGAATACAAATATTTACTAAAGCAGAAATGTCTGGAGTGCTTATCTGATTAATAATTGGATGCTACGTGGAGCCACATGATTTTGTGCAAATGTTGGATCCTCATTGACCATCTTCTTCGTGTGGTGGGTATACATCTTTATAGAGGTAGCTTGACTCATTACCCATTTTTTATTGAAGAGCTTAAATTATACTTGGCTTTTAGTGGTCACAGGCAACAAACATATGAGAAGAAAGGAGCAGGGGCGAATCAGGGATTATGTCTTATACTTTCCACTACACCGGATGTGACTTGGATGAGAAATAAGTGTTGTACTCTCTATTTAACCTATTCCTCCTAACTGGGAGTATGAATGGGGCAGGGGCAGATAACATGGGAGAGGGGGACCAGCTATTGGCAGTAGAGTAAAGGAGAGTCTAGCTTCACAGGTGTAAAATCTTCATCTTTATTGGTAAGATTAAAAACATTTTAACATCCACATCTTGATCCTTGTAGTAGAATCACCAACGCGTTTCTGGTGCACTTGGCACTTTTGTTCATGGTGGATCCTTTCATCTACTGTTGATCCTCACATTTTTGACAGAGATGTTGTCCATGCTCCTTAGTGAATCATTATTAAATACGGCGATCTGGCTCCCTCTCTACTCAGGATCAGCTCTTGAGTCACTGATTTCCACATCGATGACGCGTGAATGAAACCACACTGTTTCTATATGCTGAGTGTTGGCGTAGGGTGATGTAAACCAAGGAAAGTGTCACAATTCCACCACTCACGGTGTCCTATGGAAGATGTGAATTACAGCTCTGCAGCCCTATGGGATTGAGGGTTTGCTGAGCTGTCAGGATTGGAAGTGACAGCTTAAACCTCCCAATCTGAGGCAGAGGTGTGAGTATTGTGAATGACAGCTCTTCCGTCCTATCTGGTTGGGTCTGTGCGATCTCCTCCAGGTGTCATCCATTCTGGGTGATTACTCGGCTATTTAGCACTCTGACAGTGGTCAGACCATTGCCAATTGTAGTTTTGCTCAAGTGGTGTGTGTTTGCTCTTTGCATTGAGTTGTATTCTGGTCTCCGTTTCCGACCTTCAATTTACCTATGAACATCCATTTGACTTACCCCTTTGTATTGATCCACTACCTTCATGATACTCTGACCTCGAACTGTGACCTGACTACTAGAGATGAGTGAACCCGAACTTAAAAGTTTGGGGTTCGTATCGGACAGTTAATGTCCAGTGCTAAATGCCAAGCATGGACTTCTCCTGGAAGTCCGTTGCAGAGAGAAAGAGAGAGAGAATGAATTTTAACAGTTCCAAGGTTCGGGTCCTCATGGATTTCAATGCTGTTCAGATTCTGGTTCAAGTTCGGGTACAGTTCTGGTACCCGAACCAAACTTTGGAAAAAAGTTGAGGTAGCGTGCCAGAACCCAAACTTCCACTCGTCCGCTCATCTTCACTAACTATGCTTTTGTCTTTTCCCTTTGTCTATTACGAGCCCTCTTGGTACTGACCCTGGTCCTCTTGACTATCCTGCCTGATGGTAAGTCCGTGAGTAGTGACTAGCGTCACAGACAGCTTCCTGTATTAGCTATAAGGCCTTCCATTCTATGTGCATCCTAATATAAAACAGAACCAAGGACACAGTGTAGACGGGACATCTCCTTCCTTCACCCCAGTTGAGTGTTTTGCACTGATTGACAGTAGAACAATTAACTCGTGTCCATACTTCATTTGTCATCTATCTGCTTGAAGCTTCTTTTTCTGTGGATCCTAAATGAGCAGTGACCACAATGGCCGGATGAGATAAATTGATGGATACCAGAGAGCGCCAACAGAAAAAGAAAAAAGAAAAAAAAACCCGCCTTCCTGGTTCAAATCTCATTAAGATATCAGCGTGATTCAATAGTGTCTCCATAAAGAGACACCTTTATTGCCCTTAAACATCTGCTGGTGAATTTTACTTTATGTGTCTTCTATTCCCTTCACAAGGTTTTTTTTTCTTTTCATTTGTCTACGCTGCTTCATCTTTACTGGGCACTTGTTGTAAGGCTTCTTCTTTATGGAAGCTGAGAATTATTTCTATGCAATGTCAACTTTTAATATAACATTGTAGTAGACTCAGTTGACCCCAGGGGCATCGGTATAGAAGTTGTCTTTGCACCGAGGTGACCCAAAAGGAATAAATTAGTCTTATAAATGACACATTTCCTGTTGGATATTTTGCATGGGGGTCTAAGAGCTACATATTGAAGCTTTGTATAACCTATTTCTCCAAAATCAACCTTGAACTACAACACCCAACCAATGACTCTTTGTGATTTACTTGTCTAAGGATATTTAGTACCCACATATATGTAATATAAGTTGGCACAGATGTGTGTTTTTTTCAGTTCTGCCTCACTAACTGGATATCCCCCAAAAAGCTAATAAAAGATAGTCTTGCTGTTGAGAAACCCATAGAATCAGCTCTAGTGTTCATTTTTCCTGCAGTGCCCCCACAGGGCAAATGAAGCATTGCATGGTTCTTATTGGAATTAATGGACTATGCATGCACTACATGGACATGTAAATACACTCAATCCCCCCTTCTTTTAACTCACAATCCATGAATATGCTCTTAGGGAATGTATTTTCATTCCTTTATTTGGGTTAAAATCTAGAAAATCCCACTTCAAAAAAACCCCTCCGTGCATATGATATCTTTTTCCAAGTATCATATTAGTATTTTAACATTTATCAAGGATTACATAAAATAAAAAAAAATTAGGTTCCTAAGAACACATAAGCTTCCTGAATCCAGGGCTGAGACAGACACTGCCTAAAAGAAATATCGAAGCTACCACGTTGATGGGATGGAAGCGGGAAAGGAAATTAATGTCAATGTCAGACTATGATGCATGTCACAGACTTGTCTGTATTATCACCTAATCCTTGACCTTCTCTCCGAGCGAACATCTCAGAGCATCGATAGCAAATGTAGATACGATTCCAATGGGAGACAGAGTGCATGAGGTCTGTCTTGCGAATGATATTTTTCATGCACTCAATAATTATTCCATACTTTGCATGACTGGGTTTTTGTTGGTTGGATGTTATCGTTTAAGATTAAGTTTTAATGTCATTAAATTAAATTCCCACATCCCCTTAAATTGTGATAGAGTTATGTAACTGGCAGCCTATCTCCTGGCTGAGGATCCAGCACATTTATTTTATCTTCCAAGGCCTGAACTGCCACAATTTTCTTCTATGCTTGAGAACTCCAGCTCATCATTGGAAATCATGGGTTAAAAATTAAAGGGACGGTCAACTTAAAGTTCCCTCTTATCATATGTTGTGCAGTTAGATGTAATCTTTTGTTCACTGTTATCTTAGGCAGGGAAGTGGATGACTGTAGTGCTCTTCAATGACTTAACTGGCTGGAAGTTAGATTGATCTCAATTAGGAAAAAGGGTCCCCAGAAACAGCGCCACTCTAGTCCACTGGTTGTGTGAGGTATTGCGGCCCAACTACATTCACTTGAATGGCAAAAACTGCAATACCACTGCGATCATGGATAGTGGTGGCACTGTTCCTGGATAAAAAGTAAAACAATTTTGCTGACACTAAACAGCCTCTTTAAGGAAAATCTCAGCCTCCATGGTTACTACTTTATATCACATATCTCCAGTGCTTAGCATCTTAAATATGTACCTTAAGTTTGAAAAATATTAGGAACTTATCTTCCATCCTGATATAATGATTGGATAATAATTGAGCTCTGTAAGGGTTAGTTTTAGAATTTCTAGACATCAAGTGCTTGATACTATGGAACCAGTCCACAGTCAAACTACACCTCAAGATTTGAAAAAGGGAGTTTTGGGTAAACTTTCCCTCCTGCTTCCGTCACAAGATCTGCAGTATTATATGACCCTCCACAGCCTCAGCAGCACTGCGGATAACTATGGGTGGTCGAATAAGGGTGCCGATGGTTGGGGTGCGGTCAACAAGGCATCATCATGAAAAAGGGAATTGGGTTTTTTACTCTTAAAGGGAATTTGTCATGTCACCAAACACAATTAATCTGCAAATATAGGGCCAGCTTGCAAGTTTGTAGTGTTCCAATGCTGTCCAGCCTCCTTATTGAAAGCGTGGCTACAGGGAGAAAATTAAATTTATTGTTACCAGGAGCTGCTGGCTTTCAGTTATACAGTCATGTCCGGAGTGGCTACAGTCACCGCTCAATACACACTGAGCAGTGGCTGTCAGCACACCCATGCACTTTGATGGCAGCCTCCGATCACTATGTACTGAGCAGTGACTGTAGCCGCAGCGGCATGCCTGCATGACTGAAAGCTGGCGGCTTCCGGGAGGAATCAAGTTAATTTTCTCCTGGTAGCCACGCTTTCAGTAAGGAGGCCGGACAGCATTGGAACGCTATTAACCTACATGTTAACTCTATATCTGCAGGTTAATTGCATATCGGGACATAGCAGGTTCTGTTTAAACTCTACTAGGGAAACTCAGTCATTGGTTTCTCTTTCATCAGTCTCCAAATAATCAATCTAGTGTAATACATAAAATGGTAGACCGGGAGGAGAGGGATAGAGCTAGAAAGAGGGGGATGAAGCTGCATTTTCTAAATGTTACTATGACTAAGAACCAGGTGTGTTTGAAATGCATAGGCCATGTGTTTTTAGACTATACAAACCTTTATCTAGTATTTTTTTTAAGATGCTTTAATTAATAAATATGATTTTCAAAATAGAAAGATTTTTCTTGGCGACTGCTGAGATTCTTATAGTAACCTGCTACTTATTTTCCAATCGTGTCTTTGAGAGCACATGCTCTTAAGCTACGCTCCCATGATGAGTTTTTTGAGCTGCGTATTTTCGAAAACGTGCAAGTAACCTATTTTACTTAATGGGTGCAGAAATGGTGCAAAAAATCTGCAAAATTCCCCAAAAAAGTTCATAGTGAGAACGTAGCCTTAAAGGGGAACTAAAGAAGTCGGAAGAAAAAAAAAGACACCAAAAAATATTTCCTAGTGGGTTTTTACAGACAGGAATGGACCCATAAATATAGAGCAGCGGTGATTCCAGTTGATATGAAACTAGAACCCCCAGCATGGCCATTATAGCATGCGTGATGGGAGTTATGGTTGGGGAAGAAGAGGTTGGGGAATATTGATTGTACTCTGTGGCCAATGCCTATCTATCCTTTCGTCACTTACTTCAAAGAAATTGTTTCCTTCAGGAATCACTTGTCTCCTTTTTTCATTCCCTCCGTTGTTTCTATAGTAACTTCAGATGTTTTTTTGCTACAATGTTGTTGCTTTGTTTCCATTACTGGTACTTAGAAGCAATTACAGATTGTCACTTTCTATTGTTTTTTAGTCCTTGATCAGCAAATTTTTCTCCTGTTCTGGTAAATAGTTTGGACAATAATCAGTCCAAAATATCCATCAGTTGTTTATTATGGCAGGAAGAAGACAGGAAATTTAGGGTCTTGAGCCTTCAGGCCATTGATGATTCTTCAAGAGGAATAAATGAATGTTCAAGCGTCAGATTCCTCCCATGGTCAAGAGAAGCAAGTCAGCTTTGCTGTTAGAACCTTGCTCTTAGGTTTTTTTTCCTTTGCTGGTCACATGACCTTGTTGGCCTATTTAATCCTGCTCCGCCCTTCTGGCTTTGCTGGACTTCATTGTATATCTACTTTCTAGCTAGCCTGTGCTCTGCGTCTTGCTCTGTTAGCTTGCTTGGTCTACTGACCTCTATGTTCTATATATTTTGTTTGTTCGTCTGTCTGCTACTATTTCTGTTAGGAGGTGTCCCATATTCCTCCCAGTCCTTAGTACTTGTAGGGATTCCTTCCCCACATCTATAGGTCTCCGTACAGACTAGCTTAGGACTTTAGCAGGTCTGATCGCAGGATCAGGTCCCCTGTTACATCGTAGGGATTAAGCTGAGTTCTATCGTAGGGACAGATCTCCTCTCTTTCCTTAGCTCTGGTAGCAGAACATAACAGTAAGTCCAGCCAGCAAATTCTCTAAGGAAAGATTTTTCTGTTCCATCATGGTGTCGGTTCAGGATTTGGTTCATCGCCTGCAGGGACTCTCTCTGGAGGTGGCCGAGCTCCGTCAGCACGTGAGTAACTGTCCTGGAGCACATTTCTTGGAGCCTAAGGTATGTTTGCCGGATTTATTTTTTGGTGAACACCGAGAATTTTTTTCATTCAAAAATGCTTGCTTATTGTATTTTCGTTTGAGACCTAAATCCTCTGGGGATGAATCCCAGCGCGTAGGGTTCATAATGTCACTTTTGCGCAAAGAGCCTCAGGAGTGGGCCTTTTCTTTGCAACCTAGTGATACATGCTTCAGATCAGTGGATAGTTTTTTTTCTGCTTTGGGACTATTATATGATGATCCTGACCGTGTCGCATCAGCTGAGACTGAGTTGAGACGTTTAAAACAGGGATCAGGTAATGTGGAAAAATATTGTACTCATTTCCGTCGTTGGTCTACTCAAACAGGGTGGAACGATTCTGCTCTGAAAAGTCTATTTCTTGCTGGGCTCAGTGAAAGGGTTAAAGACCTGCTAATTGCTTATCCTACACCTGAAGATTTGCAACAGGCTATGCAATTAGCTATACGGGTGGATAGGAGACTGCGTGCTAGGGTTAATGAGAGCAAATCCTCTGCTATGTCAGTTTCTGGTTATGAGAATGTGTGTACTAACAGTGGTGAACCGATGGAGATTGGATCGGTGGCACCTCGCTCTCAAGAAAAAGACCGTCGATTTTCTGAAGGCTTGTGTTTCTATTGCGGAAAATCTGGTCATTTGATTAAAGGCTGTGAGCTTCGTATGAAGAAAGAAAAAAAAATGGTCAGTCACGCCCGTATTGCCTGTTTAAATTCCAAGGGTATATTTTTAGCTGCTTCTACGATTGCTCAGAAAAAATTAATGGAATTTCGGGTGTTTGTTGATTGCGGGTCTACTCTGATTGTAATTGATGGGGGATTCGTGGAAAGACTCAATTTAAAACCTGAACCTTTATCATCCCCCATTGCTGTGGTTTCTGTGGATGGTTCCCCTTTGAAGAATATTACTCTCAAGGTCTGTGAATTTCCTCTCACTATTAATGGTGTTCACCATGAGAAATTGGATTTGGTAGTGTTGAATAACTTGCCTTCTCCAGTAATATTGGGATTGCCCTGGTTAAAATTTCACAATCCTGTACTGGATTGGTCTACCAGTGAAATTAAATCCTGGAGCCATAAATGTTATGACAAGTGTTGTAACGGGCGTATTGCAGCTTTGGATAGGGGAGAATTGCCTGTTCCTATTCAGGATTTTTGGAGAGTTTTTTCTGAGAAGGAATCGCAGGTTTTGCCTCCCCATAGAGACTATGATTGTTCTATTGAATTTGTCCCTGGAGCGACTCTTCCTAAAAGTCATTTATTTAACCTTACTATTCCTGAGAGGAAGGCTTTGGAGGAATACATACAGACAAGTTTGGCCGCCGGTCACATTAGGCCCTCTAAGTCTCCTGTGGCGGTTGGATTTTTTTTTGTAAAAAAAAAGGACGGCAGTTTACGTCCTTGTCTGGATTTTCGTGAGATTAACAAAATTACTGTACGCAATCCTTACCCACTGCCATTGATTCCTGATCTGTTTAACCAGTTAATGGGGGCCAAGTGGTTCTCTAAAATTGACCTTAAGGGGGCATACAATCTGTTGCGCATGAAGGAGGGTGACGAATGGAAGACTGCTTTTAACACTCCTGTGGGTCATTTTGAGAATCTGGTTATGCCTTTTGGTCTTACTAATGCTCCTGCATTTTTTCAGAATCTGATTAATGACATCCTTAGACCTTTGATCGGCAAAAATGTGGTTGTGTATTTGGATGACATTTTGATTTATTCGCCGGATCTGGAGTCTCATTGGCGGAGCGTGCGTGAGGTATTACAGTTATTAATGGACAATTCGCTTTTTGCTAAGCTGGAGAAATGTGAGTTCGCTGTACAGAGAATTAGTTTTTTGGGCTACATTATCTCCAGCAAAGGTTTTGAGATGGATCCGGTTAAGGTTCAGGCTGTGCAGGAATGGCCTAGGCCTATTGGTTTGAAATCGATACAGAGGTTTTTGGGTTTCGCCAATTACTACAGAAAATTCATAAAAAAATTTTCTAGTATTGTCAAACCTCTGACTGATCTCACCAGGAAAGGTGCTGATACGGTTCAGTGGTCTTCTGAGGCCATTGAAGCTTTTGTGTATCTCAAGGAGAGGTTCACCTCTGCTCTCATCCTTATGCAGCCTGATGTGACTAGGCCGTTTTTGGTTGAGGTTGATGCTTCCTCTGTGGGGGTTGGCGCAGTATAGTCTCAGGATAACGGGGATGGATTACATCCCTGTGCCTTTTTTTCAAAAATTTTTTCGGAGACTGAACTGAATTACGATATTGGTAATCGGGAATTATTGGCTATTAAACTCGCATTTGAACACTGGCGCCACTTCTTGGAAGGTGCGGAATTTCCCGTTCAGGTTCTTACGGATCATAAAAATCTGATATATCTTGATGCTGCCAAGCGCCTGAATGCCCGTCAGGCTAGGTGGGCACTGTTTTTCTTGCGGTTTAATTTCTCCGTTACTTACATCCCTGGTACTAAGAATGTTAAGGCGGATGCCTTGTCTCGCAGTTTTTCTCCCATAGTCGGTGCTGAGAAAGAGGAGAACATTTTACAAGAAGGTGTTGTGATAGCTGCTTTGGACTCCGTTTTGGAAAATGAGATTCTTAAAGCACAGGAGAATGCCCCTTCTAACACTCCTCATGGGAGGTTGTTTGTGCCTGGGACCTTTAGGAGAGATTTGTTTGTTGAGTGTCACGAATCTCGGTTGGCAGGTCATCCCGGAATCTCTGAGACCAAGAGACTGGTGGGTCGCAGTTTTTGGTGGCCTGGATGGCAGAAGGAAGTCATTAAGTGGGTGCGTCAATGTACTATATGTGCTAGATCTAAGTCCTCACATACTCCTGCTGCGGGGTTGCTTTGTCCTTTGGAGGTTCCCAGTGCTCCTTGGACACATTTGGCTATGGACTTTATAACTGACCTTCCCCCCTCTGAGGGTTTTACTGTCATCTGGGTGGTCATGGACCGTTTTAGCAAGATGTGTCACTTGGTTCCCTTTGTCAAACTGCCCTGCGCTAAAACTCTCGCTAAGGCCTTTGTCAAGGAAATTGTCAGACTTCATGGCGTTCCTACTGACATTGTTTCTGATAGGGGTCCTCAGTTCGTGGCTCGTTTTTGGCGTGCCTTTTGTGACAGGTTGGGAGTTCATTTATCGTTCTCGTCCGGATATCATCCTGAATCTAATGGCCAGACAGAAAGGAAAAACCAGGATGTTGAGCAGTTCTTGCGTTGTTTTGTGGCAGACAATCAAGAGGGGTGGTCTGAGTTTCTGCCACTTGCTGAATTTGCTCTGAACAATCATACATCTTCTTCTGCTGGTTGTTCGCCTTTTTTTTGTTGTTCTGGGAGACATCCGTCGTTTGGGTCGTTCTCCAAGTTGGGATCTGCCGTGCCTGAGGAGGAGAATTTTTCCGGTGATTTGGAGAGAGTTTGGACGGATGTGCGTGGTAATCTTCAGGAGGCCAACAGAAAATCTAAGGACTACTTTGATAGGAAACGACAGGAGGTTTTGTTCGCTGTTGGTGACATGGTTTGGTTGTCCTCTAGGAATCTGCGGTTGAGGATTCCTTCTAAGAAATTGGGTCCCAAGTTTGTAGGGCCCTTTAAGGTGCTTCAGGTTGTCAACCAATCTGCTGTTAGGTTGGAGGTTCCTACCTCCTGGAGAATTAATCCGGTATTTCATGTCTCTCTGTTGAAAAAAGCTGTTGTATCGGATTGTGACGCCTCTGCCTCTGTTCCTCCGGTGGTGGAGGACGGGGAATATGAAATTTCTCGCATCCTTAACTCTAGACGGTATAGAGGTAGTTTGCAGTATCTTGTGGCCTGGAAAGGTTTCGGTCCCGAGGATAACTCTTGGGTGAGGTCGGATGATGTTTCCGCGTCCAGACTTATCAGAGCGTTTCACAGGAGATTTCCTGATAAGCCTGGTCCTAGGGGATCCGGAGGATCCTCTTAGAAGGGGGGGGTACTGTTAGAACCTTGCTCTTAGGTTTTTTTTCCTTTGCTGGTCACATGACCTTGTTGGCCTATTTAATCCTGCTCCGCCCTTCTGGCTTTGCTGGACTTCATTGTATATCTACTTTCTAGCTAGCCTGTGCTCTGTGTCTTGCTCTGTTAGCTTGCTTGGTCTACTGACCTCTATGTTCTATATATTTTGTTTGTTCGTCTGTCTGCTACTATTTCTGTTAGGAGGTGTCCCATATTCCTCCCAGTCCTTAGTACTTGTAGGGATTCCTTCCCCACATCTATAGGTCTCCGTACAGACTAGCTTAGGACTTTAGCAGGTCTGATCGCAGGATCAGGTCCCCTGTTACATCATAGGGATTAAGCTGAGTTCTATCGTAGGGACAGATCTCCTCTCTTTCCTTAGCTCTGGTAGCAGAACATAACATTTGCAACTTGTGACTTTCTACCTGTTATGAAACTACAGCTCCCAGCAAGTACTGAAACCCTTACGGTTGTCAAAGCATGCTGAGTGTTGTAGTTTGATAACACATAGAAGACCACATATCATTGTGAGAAAGTGTTCCTCCGACTTGTCTATCACCAATATCTCCTAATATATATATTTTAGTGCCTCCCATCAAACAAACACACTTGTCTCAAGGTGAAAGCTTTAATCGTGGACCTAGACTCTCTTCATTATTGTTTTTATTGGCTAATAATGAGTGCATAGTTAATTTAAGTAGATACAAGGGGAAACATGTCATTAACAGGTAAATTTTAATTAAAAAAATGCTCACATATTAAATTAGCCTTATTTATGATATGATCACTGTTTTGTCACATTTTATGGTGTCTTAGAGTCTGTGCGCACAATGTCTTTTTCAGGAGGGTTCTACTTCGAAATCCACCTGAAAAAGCGCTGACTACAGGCTCAAAAGAATGAACATATGCATTTCTATGTAAAAACGACTCACTATTCATATGTTCAGACTTTTGAGAGTCTTGAGGTTTTTAAAGACGTCATGCTGTTAAAATAAGTGACCTGACCATTCTTCAGGTGTTTTCCGCTTTGAAGACGGTCTATACTTTATAACTGAAGTCAGTGGAAAGGCTCAAAAGACACCTGGACATAGCGGTTCCTTTATTATTCAATGGAGTTAAAAAATGTCTGGAAAATGGCAGGAAAAAAAAACGCCCCAAAGTCATTAGGGAAAGGCTGAAAAAAAAATCTGAAGGTGATCTAAAACATCAAAAAAACACTCAGGAAATGACAAAAGAAAAAAAAAATACTGAAAAAGACCCGATGCTTCTTTCTCTTCAAAAACTTGGTGGTTTCACCCACCTGAAAAGATGTTGTGTGCACATATCCTTAGGGTAGGCTCAGACGTGGCTTCTTTGTAGTGTTTATGGTGCGTTTTTTTATGCAGCGTATTCGGGGAGTAACTTTTTACAGTACCAGCATAATCAAGGAGATTTCTGAATCTCATGCACACTCTCAAATTATTTAATGCGTATTTTGAGGCATGCTGCTTTTTTGCCAAAACATATGGTCCTGGAAGGATCATAGAAGATCCTATGGATCACATAGAAAGGTGAATGACATCAGAAGTTATAGATCATTACAAATGTTGAAGAAAAACAGATTCAGGTGTCAAGCCCCCCAAACGCTGAATCTGCTGATAATGACATGTTCTCCAACAGTCTAACATGTATGGGAGCCTCGGACAATTGGTTGTTTGGGGAATTAACGATCAAGCATTTCTCATTTTGTACTGCTGATCCTTTTGTTCTCCATGCAATAAGCCAGCCCCAGAGAAATCTGACAATGGTTCTCTCATAGAGAACACAGGAGCGCTCGGCTGAACGAGCAGCATTGTGCAGCAGCATGCATGTCACATGCAGTCAGAAAACTGCAGTCCACTTGAGGTTGGCAGACATAATTGGTTTCCAAAATCTTTTATAATAAGAAGCAACTTGGTGAGGATTCAGGAGACTTGTGGTTGTCGCTCAGTGCATTTCTAGATTGTTGCTATTCAGTTGCCCTGACACATTTTACCTGTTATTATATTGATAATAAAAATATTATTACAGATTAGAACATGTATGTATAAAACTCTGAATTTCCCCAGGGTTCCCCGTCAATCTTCCAGTCAATTTAGATGTTTCTTAAGGCCCTCATAAACATTAGATGAAAGTCAGCCAAACCTGCTGTTTTCGGTGGTACCAGCAGACCACCTGATGAGTATGGGGGCCCCCCGACTCTCCCTGACCAGATAGTGTCAGGGAAGAGAAGGATCGGTCAGTTTGAATTTTAACAGCTGATCGTTTTGTTTGCAGGGGAGATAAGCTGCTGCCAGAGACATCTTTATAGCTAGAGTCAATGAGCCCTGGTGCAAAATTTGGACGTGGACCTCCATCTTCTTGTTGGTCAGATATATGGGCATTTGTAGCATTCTAGATCCTATAAAAACATTAGGTGTTCACTCACCATGCAATAATGTCCCCTGTCTTGGCCCTTTTCTGTAATAATGTTCTCCATCCTGGTCACTTTCTGTAACAATGTCCCCTATCCTGGCCCCTTTCTGTAATAATGCCCCCTGTCCTGGCCCCTTTCCTGTAATAATGTCCCTCATCCTAGGCCCCTTTCTAGGATAATAACCATCATACTATAACCATGTCCTCCATCCTGTGCCCCTTCCTGGTGTAATGTCCTCCATCCTGGGCCCCTTCCTGGTGTAATGTCCTCCATCCTGTGCTCCTTCCTTATGTAATGTCCTCCATCCTGTGCCCCTTCCTGGTGGGATGTCCTCCATCATGGGCCCCTTCTTAGTGGGATGTCCTCCATCATGGGCCCCTTCCTGGTGTAATGTCCTCCATCCTGTGCCCCTTCCTGGTGGGATGTCCTCCATCCTGTGCCCCTTCCTGGTGGGAAGTCCTCCATCCTGTGCCCCTTCCTGGTGGGATGTCCTCCATCATGGGCCCCTTCTTAGTGGGATGTCCTCCACCATGGGCCCCTTCCTGGTGTAATGTCCTCCATCCTGTGCCCCTTCCTGGTGTAATGTCCTCCATCCTGTGCCCCTTCCTGGTGTAATGTCCTCCATCCCGGGGCCCCTTCCTGGTGTAATGTCCTCCATCCTGTGCCCCTTCTTGATGTAATGTCCTCCATCCTGTGCCCCTTCCTGGTGTAATGTCCTCCATCCTGTGCCCCTTCCTGGTGTAATGTCCTCCATCCTGTGCCCCTTCTTAATATAATGTCCTCCATCCTGTGCCCCTTCTTGATGTAATGTCCTCCATCCTGTGCTCCTTCCTGGTGGGATGTCCTCCATCCTGGGCCCCTTCCTGGTGGGATGTCCTCCATGCTGGGCCCCTTCCTGGTGTAATGTCCTCCATCCTGCACCCCTTCCTGGTGTAATGTCCTCCATGCTGTTCCCCTTCCTGGTGTAATGTCCTCCATCCCGAGCCCCTTCCTGGTGTAATGTCCTCCATCCTGGTCCCCTTCCTGGTGGGATGTCCTCCATCCTGAGCACCTTCCTCGTGTAATGTCCTTCATCCTGTTCCCCTTCCTGATGTAATGTCCTCCATCCTGTGCCCCTTCCTGGTGTAATGTCCTCCATCCTGGGTCCTTTCCTGGTGTAATGATCCTCTTCCTGATATAATGCAAATTCTGCCACTCTTTTCCAACATATTAAAAAAAAAAGATTCTTCTTACCTTCCTTCACTACCAAGACGTGCGGGGTCATCTTCTATAGCACATGACTTAACTGCTATGCACTGCTCATGACGAGCCCACCGATGTCAGCTGCCGGCCTCTGATTGGCGGATTGTATTGCAGTGTAGAGAGCCGGCGGGTCTGTGCACCGCAATATACTGTAACTGAATGTGCGTCCTCGCACTCACATTCAACTTAAATATTCACTGGTGTTGGCGGCCCCCTTCCCACATGGGCCCAGTCGTGGTTGCATACTTTGTGACTGCGATCATTACGCCCCTGTGTCTGCCGAATAAACGTTCTGCCAACAGTTGCATCATGTGTATGGTCAGCCTTAGGTATTAACCATTATATTGGATGTAATGGCCACCTTAGCGGTTGTAATCCAGCTTTCACAGAAGCAGATGCTGTATACCTATGGCATGGCTGCAGAGAACATGAGACGGAGGCTCATTAAAATTGACTGAAGATTTTCCTTTACATAGGAATACAAAATATTTGAAAACAAATGACCATTGACAGCTTGGACCTGGAATATTCCCAGAGAATCAATTAAATATAGGTGTAGCTTTGCATATAAATGAACATATGTAATTAATTGATATAGTATGTTAATTACATTCCCGGGAAGTATATGCAAACGAGTTCTTATATAGTGGTGGAAGTTCACATCAAGGTCATTGAAATCTACTGTACTATTTCTGATAAAAGGGGAACTTTATGCAGGGCTTGCACTATTCAAGGGATCCGCTTTATATTTTTGGATGCAACCAGCCCTTCTTCAGTCTCAGAAGATGAATTAAGACCAACTACTTCAATCAACATTTCATTGTGACTGTATAAAATAAATAGGAATCTACAGTAAAAGGAGGGGGCATTGCAAAAGGGCTTCATTTGGTGTTACGAAACGAGACACTTATGATAGTTAGCCTCCTTTACTGCCTGTGCCAACCACTCCTAAATCAGCACTTCCTATAACATATGAAGAACAGAAATTGTAGAATGCAAAATGCCGTCAGCAAAAAACTGTTCTGGTATCTGAATAATATCTTGAGAATCAGAGTAGCAGGATTGTGCGATCTTTCCTTACATACATACAAAACCATACTGCCTTAGGGCTTATGTACATTTCTCGTACTACACGGATCCATACTAAACCACCCATAGTACTGTGTGGCTTCATAGTGCACCTCTGTGAGCCATTCATTGCAAATAGAGGTATGCAAATTTATTTCTGGCTTGGGTTCATAGAAAGTCCATTGACTTCATTGGCTGTCGTATTGTAGAAGTCTCTTGACCTAAAAACCCTATAAACAGTCTTCCTGGGGAGAATACAGCACAATGTGTAGGCTCTATACAATTTCACATTGAATATCTACTGTTCAGTTATAGGGATCTGTAAGGATGTGTGCACACAACATCTTTTTCAGGTGGGTAAGCTCCAAAACCCCCTGAAAAAGCGCTGAAAAAATGCTAAAAAGAATGAACATGAATAACAATGTCATAACGAATTGCTGTTCATATGTTCAGTCTTTTTGGGCTTCCAAATCCACAAAGTAGTTAAAAAAAGTGAGGGGTCCATTCTTCAGACAGCTTCCAAGACTAACTACTGTATATATAACAGCAGATATCAGAAAAGAGGCGTCAGGAAAAGTACTGCCAGGGTTTTCCTGAAACATCTTTTAGTTGAAAAACCCAACGGGTATGTGCACATACCCAAAGGGTGGGAACTTGGATTTTCTGCTCATTTTCTGCTTCAAAAACTCAGCAAAAGGATTCAGTGTGTACATACTGTTAGGCTGTGTTCCCACAATGAGTTTTTGATGCTGCAAAAGCGCAGCGTCTTACAGTTCCAGCAGAGTGGATGGGATTTTAGAAATATCATGCCCACTGTCCTTTTTTTGCACTGTGTAAACTGACCTGTGTGTTTCAAATCCACAACGTGACAATTTCTCTTACGAGCACTGAGCATTTCTGAGTTTCTGTGGGTGATTTTCCCCATAGAATTGCATTAGAGCAGAAAATCTGCAGGTAAAAAACACATATGCATATTTAATGCATTTCCATTGTGGAAATGCATGTAATCCACGCATGACTGCAACAATGTTAGGCTCACCACGTGAGGTGGAAGCCTCAGGTCCAAGTGGGGACACGGACCCCAGGGGTTGGTGCAGATTCCTAAGATTCCTAGAGTACATGTGGAACTCTGAAGATTTTGAGACTCAAGAATCTTAAGAGCACTAGTACAGATGAAGTGGAACCCAGCAGGGATGAATGCACAATAAAGCACACCAAACACAGGACTCTAGAGTTGTAATCCTAAGACACAAGTGTGTGTATCTTAGTGGGCTTTAAATAAAACTAGGATATGATGTCATTGATCCACGCCGGGCAACTTGCAAAACCCGATGTGGAGCACAACAGAGGGCAGCAGACTCAGGGGAAGGAAGTAGAGCTCAGGATACCTGGGACAGATGCGTAACAATCAATATAGTTTTGTCAAAGCCAAATACCAGGGGTATCAAAAACAAAGCAACTTTATTTAAAACATGAAATATCAAAAAGAGACAAAACCCACAAAAAGAGACAAAATAGACCGGTCATTTCTTTTAGCAACTTTACTGCTTTCAAAACCTGAAGCGGTTAAAAGAAGCTCAAAAAGACTGAACACAGCACAGCAAGACTTTTTTTTACACTGCAGTGCATATATTCATTCTTTTTGGGGTTTTTTAATTGCTTTTTTTCATGTGGGTTACGGGTGGAATTCGCCTTAAAAAGACATCATGTGCCCATACCCCTAAGTGGTTTTACAATAGATGTGATAAGGAAGACTCTTTCAAGCTTTTTTTAGCAATTTTTCAGGTGGTTTTTGAAGCGGACCTGCTCCAAAAAACTACACAAATTATTCAGTGTCCACATATCCTAAGGCTTTGTTCAGAAACCGCTTCAGATGTTCCTTTTTTCAAAAAAAATAATCTTCTTGGAGCATTTTTGAAGCAGCTTTGATTAGTTTCTGGAAGTATTTTTTTTCCTCCAACCTTTTTTTTTCAACCTTTTGACTTTGTGTATCATTCTTGGAGAATTTATTGTTATTATTATTATTATTATTATACTACTACTACTACTACTACTACTACTACTACTACTACTACTAATAATAATAATAATAATACCATTATTACTAATAATAATGTTTTTGTTATTATTGATATAATAAAAGCAATAATTATAATGATAATGTTATTATTATTGAAATAATAATAGTAATAATAATAATTATAATGATGATAATAATAACGATAATAACATTTGCAATTTAAATATTAATGATAATTAATGCCAAAAATGGATTTAAAATCAATAAAATAATCAATTACTATTTTTCTATTACTATTTATATGCAATTTTAAGATGACTTATGTTTTTCTTTTAATTTTAAATGTCTTTTACTTTATTCTTCACAAAAAAATCCCTTAAAAATAAAAGTTTTGTAGAAAGTCTAGAAGCCTAGTAAAGTCATATCCTTCACCTGTAGCCAGCGCTGCATTAAGATGATGTATCACTCGCCTGCACTATCTACACCTGACAATAGGGGTTTATATTTCCACGCCGAGGCCTTGCTGTATCCCTCTGCAAACATTGAGATAAAAAGTGGCTGGCCAAGACATAGCTCTGATTCATTATTGGTCCGTGTGCTATTCGGCTCCGTCGTATTTGCTTTTATGTTTACTATTCGCTGTTAACAAGTGTAATTATAGTACAGTTGTGAGATGAAAACATGACTAAATTATGACAGTGCTTGTGTAGCAATCTCTTAAAACTGACTCACAAGGCAACAGCTGCACAATTAGGCTATAAATTCTCTTAAATGAACTTGTCGGAGGAAATGGTACCTGTGTGCCAGTGTTTTGGAAGAGATAACTAGACTTAATGGGCTTGGTGAGGGAACACCAGGAATCGTCTCATATAAAAAGGAAACTTTTGTTCTTTGTCATAAACCACTTGTTCTTTATAAAAACAAAAAGCTCAGCCTTGGCCCATTAACTTTGCCTTTTGTTATAGGACGACGGAACAAAGCATCGATTTGACAGACGTCGGGGATTCTTTCCCACTCAAATGCAATTTTGTCCTGGACACAGGGACCTTTTCGCAAAAAAAAAAAATAAAAATTTACATGACAAAGAGTCAGGACGGGAATGGAAAGAATTTATGGTGATTCAAAATATAACATTTGTATTTGGGGATGAAAAAGTGAAAATATTTCCAGCGAAATTTTAATAATTCATTTGATAAAAAGAGCTATAAAAAAAACACATTACTGTATCCCCTCTAAATCTCTTTGAACTGGCACTGTAATATACATAGGCTGAGGGGATTTTTACCCTTTTTAACCTAAGTATTTTTGGCTTTCTTGAACAATTAAAATTGAAAGAAATAGTAACACAAGGAAGAAGGCATATTTCTGCCCTTACTGTTTGGCTGTCTGCACCATTTTTGTATGATCTTGAAACCGTCTTATAGTCGATACACAAAGGGGATATTCTCCTGCAGTTCCTTTTTTTGTTATTCTTAAACCCCTCCTTTTTATCAAGGGGGTGGGACTTAAGGTACTGCAGGGAGGTTTCTACTGCAGCCGTTTACCCTACAGCCACACACAAGGCAGTGAGGAAGAGGAGTGGGACATGTCTGAGCCCCTGAGACACAAAGAGATGAATTCTCTACACATTTCTAATTTTTTCACAGTATAATCGGATAACATGGGATCAAAGAGAAGAAGTTTAAGAGAGGAAATGCTGGAATTTCTTTAATATTTTTGTGCATTTTGTGCTTTTCATTCATTTGAAGCAATATTCCACCTAAATATGAAAATCCTACTCCACAGCCCAAACAGCCGTGCAAGTAATTCCCTGAATGGTGAACAGTGATTTGGTATACGAGGATAATGAGGAGTCCAGAAGACTTAAAGGATCAGTAAGATATTAGAAAAAAAAGATCTACTTTCTTTTAAAATAGTGCCTCTTTTGGTGAAAGAGTTTGGCACCAATTTGTTTTGTATGCCAGTTTTAATAAAGGGTCCGCTGGGGCAAGTATCTGTAACTTCAAATTCACTAATAGGCACGTACCTCTTAAAAACCTTTCACTGGATTCTTTCATTTAGGCCCCATTCACACATCCATGTTTCCCCATTCAACCACTTTTTGAAACTTTGGTGGAGTTGGGTGGAACTTGTGCAAAAACACCAAAAGTTGCAAAATGTTTTTCTAACTACATTTCGCATAAAATAATTGCAACATTTCAATTAGTTTTGCACCATATTCACTGATGAATCGGGGATTGTTTCTGGTATTGTAGGGGCCGTCATACCAGATACAGTTCATGGACAAGATTCGTGCTGTTTCTGAGAAAAAAAAACAACCCCATTTTTCTAAATCTTCTGCAAACTTTTTAAAGAAACACATTGTCAGCCTACAGGTTTTTCTGCAGTTTCTGAAATTTGCGGAAAAATTATAGAAATCTTACAGATAACACGAACGCTAATGTCTTTGTAAACTTTTCCATTTAAAATGTCAGAAGAGGCCATGGTCAAAAGTATGGTTCTTATTATAGGCAATGGCAGACAGAGCATTGGGGAGAGGGTTTCTGCTGCAGCCATTTACCTAATGGTAAAAGAGGCAGAGTTTAATTTTAAAAGAGGGAAATGTAGTAATTCTGACAGCTTTTATGTCATATGAAACAGAATAGGATAATTTGGACTATCTTTAAATAATTACAAAACTGGGTAGCACAAAAATGGGAAAGAGTAAGAAAAATGGGGAATATGGGTTTCCTTGATGCCTATTGACTTTTAGGATCACTAGTTCCAATAGGTGGCGCTAGAATTCAAGTTCTCTGAAGAGACAATTTGTATATTTAATTTCCCTTAGGAGCATGCATGGCTTATAAGTCTCCTCACTCTGACATGCCAGGCTTGGCATGTCACTTTCCACAAGGAGAAACGTTACCCCTTAAACCCTTGATGCCTGTAGAAACACAAACCCTAAAGGCTAAGACACTGCGTTTTTGACTCAGAAAAACTACGCAGCATCAAAAACTCGCTCAAAAACTCAACCTAACTTCAGATGACTAAAATTTCCCATAGGCATGAGATTTATTTTTCTAAAACTTTTGAAAAATTATCTGTAATCCACCAGTAGCTACCAGAACCCAAAGCCTCACATTGAAATGCGAATAATTTGATGGATTTATTATAATTCTTTAAATTCCCTTTGAGATAAATGGGATATCAAAGAATGAAAAATGTAATTGTGAGTTTAATTTCAATGTTGTTACATATGTGATTTTTTTTTTACATTTTTATATGTAATGTGTGCTACTGTGACAGAACTGTAATGTGTATGAAAATAAAATAAATATGTAAAAAAACCCCACAAGAATTAAATACATTTAATTAAAGTAAATAAATATATAAATATGTTTACAAAATACTAAATATATAATAAAGGAATATTAAAATATCTATTTTTCAAGAAATACACAGATAGTTAAAATTAAAGGAAAACAAGTAAACATGTAAACAAATAAAGTATAAATAAATTAGACAGTTCATTGTACTTGAATTTCTGCCTCGTAAGGGTGCATCCTTAATGGACTTCCCTTTTCCATATATCTATTTCCACTTGTAAGAAACTCTTGGCTTCTGGAGTTTTATATCTCTCGGCTCCAAGCTGATAATTTCTTTAAAATTGTAAGTTGACATGATAAATAGATTTTACACAAATAGAGATTAGATTTAATTTTCTGATTTTGGAGTATTCAACATACTGTTTTGCATCTCTATTCAGGCTCCATGGATTGTATCTTGGTGGATTGTATCATATATATTTTTTTTCTTCACATTTCTGCTGTGAGATTCTCTGGGGTCATATAATATTTTTGTGTCTCGCTGAAGGCTTCCAGGCACGTCGGATCTGGAACGCACGCAATAAATCAACCCCAACTATGTATTAGATCAGGTAATCTTTATAATTACACAGATTATCTGATCTGTGTAATTGCTAGTACAGGCAAATGGCAGAAATACATTTTTTTTGCTGTCAATTGACTCTAATCTTATGAAAATGATTTCAATACTTTATCTTTTGATTTAAAGTGTTTAGAGAGATGTTTATACTGATGGAATTTTACAAGAGGGATTTTCATAATTATGAACATGATTTGCCCTTGATCTCAGTACAGCAAATTGTTTAGGTGTTATGGTTGCGGGGCGGAGGCGATCTTACAACATTTTATTGTTACAATGCGTCGGAAATGAAAAATAAAGACACTTTGTAACTAGTTTTAATTACAAATTTACCTTAGACGTCTTTTGCTAATCTATAGACGGAAGGGAAAAGTGAAGAATGAAAGGAGAAGGATTAGAATACACGGAAGGTTTGTTTGTATTCTGTAACCTTGGAGATACGTATGTTTACATAGAAGCTGTCAACACAATGTAGTAGGACATTTCTGAAGACTATTTTTTAATATACTTTATTTCTTTTATTTAATATGATTAATTTATTTAAATAAATGGGCTGTCCTCGTAATACACTGACATCCCAGGTGATCCAAAATTAGAGACACTCTTTGTAGACCCTTCCCGCTCTGCCTAATAGATGAGGGTTCTTGTATGTGGCAGGGCCCCACAAGTAAGAGGCTTTTCTCATATGCAAAAATCAGTCAGAGTTTAATCAGAGTTTGGACGGTGTGTTAGATTTTACCATCAGAGTTTGATTAGTTTTTCTAAAATGAAAAAAAAAAAATGATGGCAGTTTTTCCAGCTTTCCTTATCAAACAGTCTATGAAAAATGGGCAGCACATGGATAGCATCCGAGTGATGTCTGATTTTTTTCCCTGACCCTTAGACTTGCATTAAAGAGTTTGATCTGATAGTCAGATCAGTATTGGATAAGTCTCTGTGCTTTTGAGTGAACTGCTTGGTCTGAGGAAAAAATATTGGGACATGTGATATACCCCATAGGCTATTATAGGTACAAGTGCATCTGTAAAAACATGGATAACACTTGTACGAGAAAAACTGATATCTGAATAAGCCCTAACTCCGAATTCCCTAACTGGATACCTTAAAGCTATGTGCACAAGACGTATTTTCTTGAAGCAGCCCTGCCAGCGTTTTTGCATTCGTCTTCACGGTAGGATCCACTGCCGGCGTCTTTTTCCTATGTCTATTGTTATAGTGAGCATATAGTTTCTTGGCGAAGCCACTTGAAAAATGAACTTGTTGCTTCTTTTAGCTGCTCCAGGGGTTTTGAACCCTTATGCTTCAATCGTGTTTAAAGACATATGTGAACAAAAAATGTTACCGGTGACATCAGTATGTGGCCATTTTTACCATCATTGTGTCATCAATGTTTTTCATGGATGGATAAATAAATGAGTAATTTACAAAGCTTCTTCTATACTATATAATACAGATGTCACATGGATGCCATCTGTGTCTTGTACGCGTTTTTCACAGACCCGTAGCTTTGTATTCACCCTTTTCATCAGTGATACCCAAAAAATGGACATGTGTATAGCATCATAAATTTTAATTGGTATGTGTTCTACTCATGAAAAATATGTAAGGTTATGCAATTGGGCAGAAAAAAATAAAATCTATAATTATGTACTAAATTGTAAAACACTGGGTAAAACTATCACTGAAAAAGACTTGGGTGCAGGGGCGGACATATCATTGGTGCAACCTGTGCAGCCGCCCAGGGACCCAAGATGTAAGGGGGCCGCTAGCACCTCCAAAGCAGGTGGAATTGTGCATTATGATGAGCTGTTGGACTGCAAAGGGTCCATATACTATTTTTGCACAGGGGCCCTTTTTGTGTCTGTGTCCGCCAGTGCTTGGGTGTATGGGTGGACAGCAAACTCCACTTTAGTGACCAGTGTCAGGCAGCTGCTGAAAAGGCTAATAAAATAATGGGATGCATTAAAAGAGGCATAGATGCTCATAAGGAGAACTTAGTTTTGCCTCTATACAAGTCCATAGTGTGGCCACACTGTGGGGAATTTTGATGTCTGGTTCATAAGAAGGTCATAGCTGAACTTGAACGGGTGCAGAGAAGAGCAACCAAGGTTATTAGGGAATGGGTGGACTGCAATACTAATACAGATTGTTAAACTTGAGGTTATACAGTTTACGAAAATGAAGGCTTAGGGGCGATCTTATTACACTGTACAAATAAATGAGGGGACAGTACAGAGATCTTTCCTATGATCTTTTTACACCTAGGCCTGTGACGGTGACAAGGGGCATCATCTACATCTAGAGGAAAGAAGGTTTATATCACAGATGCAGATTCTTTACTGTAAGAGCAGTGAAATTATGGAGCTCTCTGCCACATGATGTTGAAATGGTTGATTCACTACTAAAATTCAAGGAGGGTCTGGACGTCTTTCTTGCTAAATATAATGTTACAAGTTATGGGCACTAGATTTTGTAATGGGACGATGAACCAGGGAACTAGTCTGATTGCCGTATGTGGAGTCGGAAAGGAATTTTTCCCCTAATATGGAGCTATTAGTCTCTGCCCCATTGGGGATTTTGCCTTCCTCTGGATCAACATGTTAGGCTATGGGTTGAACTGGATGGACTTAAGTCTTCAACCTTAATAATTATGAAACTTTAAAACCTATGAGAACACGTATGTGCAAGACATCTGAATGAGGCCTTAAGCAGTTAAAAGAAGTGACATAAGCAGAAACGTGCTCAGCAATGTTATTTTGACATTGCTGTGCATTATGTCTATTTTTTCAATGGTTTCCCACATTTTTTCAGGCGGATTCTTGGCAGAACCTACCTGAAACAGAAAGTACAGTGGGTACAGAAAGTATTCAGACCCCTTTAAATTTTTCACTCTTTGTTTCATTGCAGCCATTTGGTAAATTCTAAAAAGTTCATTTTTTTTCTCATTAATGTACACTCTGCACCCCATCTTGACTGAAAAAAACAGAAATGTAGAAATTTTTGCAAATTTATTAAAAAAGAAAAACTGAAATATCACATGGTGATAAGTATTCAGACCCTTTGCTCAGTACTGAGTAGAAGCACCCTTTTGAGCTAATATAGCCATGAGTCTTTTTGGGAATGATGCAACAAGTTTTTCACACTTGGATTTGGGGATCCTCTGCCATTCTTCCTTGCAGATCCTCTCCAGTTCCGTGAGGTTGGATGGTGAACATTTGTGGACAGCCATTTTCAGGTCTCTCCAGAGATGCTCAATTGGGTTTAGGTCAGGGCTCTGGCTGGGCCAGTCAAGAATGGTCACAGAGTTGTTCTGAAGCCACTCCTTTGTTATTTTAGCTGTGCGCTTAGGGTCATTGTCTTGTTGGAAGGTGAACCTTCGGCCAAGTCTGAGGTCCAGAGCACTCTGGAAGAGGTTTTCATTCAGGATATCTCTGTACTTGGCCGCATTCATGTTTCCTTCAATTGCAACCAGTCGTCCTGTCCCTGCAGCTGAAAAACACCCCCATAGCATGATGCTGCCACCACCATGTTTCACTGTTGGGATTGTATTGGGCAGGTGATGAGCAGTGCCTGGTTTTCTCCACATATACCGGTTAGAATTATCACCAAAAAGTTCTATCTTCGTCTCATCAGACAAGAGAATCTTATTTCTCATAGTCTGGGAGTCCTTCATGTGTTTTTTAGCAAACTCTATGCGGGCTTTCATATGTCTTGCACTGAGGAGAGGCGTCCGTTGGGCCACTGTGCCATAAAGGCCCGACTGGTGGAGGGCTGCAGTAATAGTTGACTTTGTGGAACTTTCTCCCATCTCCCTACTGCATCTCTGGAGCTCAGCCACAGTGATCTTGGGGTTCTTCTTTACCTCTCTCACCAAGGCTCTTCTCCCACCATTGCTCAGTTTGGCTGGATGGCCAGGTCTAGGAAGACTTCTGGTGGTCCCAAACGTCTTCCATTTAAGGATTATGGAGGCCACTGTGCTCTTAGGAACCTTGAGTAATGCAAAAATTCTTTTGTAACCTTGGCCAGATCTGTGCCTTGCCACAATTCTGTCTCTGAGCTCCTTGGGCAGTTCCTTTGAGCTCATGATTCTCATTTGATCTGACATGCACTGTGAGGTCTTATATAGACAGGTGTGTGCCTTTCCCAATCAAGTCCTATCAGCTTAATTAAACACAGCTGGACTCCAATGAAGGAGTAGAACCATCTCAAGGAGGATCACAAGGAAATGGACAGCATGTGACTTAAATATGAGTGTCTGAGCAAAGGGTCTGAATACTTATGACCATGTGATATTTCAGTTTTTCTTTTTTAATAAATTTGCAAACATTTCTACATTTCTGTTTTTTTTTCAGCCAAGATGGGGTGCAGAGTGTAGTTTAATAAGAAAAAAAATGAACTTTTTAGAATTTACCAAATGGCTGCAATGAAACAAAGAGTGAAAAATTTAAAGGGGTCTGAATACTTTCCATACCCGCTGTATGTATTTGTTTTTTGTTTGTTTTTTGTTTTTTAAAGCAGACAATCTCGTTAAACATGCTCGAAAATAATTCTTAACAAAATTTGTAAATGTAGCATCTTCTTTTAACCTGTGTTCTTCAATGAAAGAAAACCTCTTTTTTTGTTCATTTAATGTTTTTTTGCATAGCATCGTTTCTTTTTGCATTGTTATTTTCCATTTTTTGTTTGCTTACATTTGCTGCAACGATATTTTTATCACTTGTTTTCAACCAATTAATTTATCATTTCTCAGTCTGAAAAGCGCCAATGCCACAGCCAATATGAGCAATATGGGTAAGGTATAATCCTCTACTCTAAATTGGAGCCGTGGCTTTGTTTATAATATTTTCGAAGTGTAACAGAAGGGCTTGTGTAAATAGCGGAGCTGCTGGTCAAAAGAAAGAAGGCCAAAAGTAGAACAATTAAGCAAATGTTGTCTGTTTTGGGAGAACTACTGTTACTTTGGGCAACTGCAGTCGCCCTCTGCGGACATAGGAAAGGCGGCAATTGACTGTTATATTCTCGATGAAGCAACGTGCGAAGCCTGCTGAACATACACATGGCAACATGTTCATATGAGCAGCTAAGAAAAGGGGACGCTGGTTTGGAATAATTGTATCGGAAAGTTCTCATTTGTAATAAAATCAGCAGCTGAAGGTTTTGTTTAACTTTGGGGATTGAACATCTTTTTAGATCTTAACTTAAAAAGATAAGGCAGTGAAAGATGGAAAGAAGCACAAGAAAAAATAATAACATTCTCTTGAATATAAATACTATGAAGTCCATAGGTAAAATTTATAGACTTATAGACTGGGACAAAGTTCTTAATCAAGGAAATACGAATAGTAAATGGGAAACCTTCAAAAGAATTCTGAATACTCAGTGCGAGAGGTATATACCGTATGGGAATAAAAGGGCCCGAAATAAGAGGAAACCAATATGGTTGAATAAGAACGTAAAAGGGGCGTTAAATAGCAAAAAAGAGGCATTCAAGAGATTAAAACAGGAAAACAGTAAGGAGGCACTAATGTGTTACAAGGAAAAAACGAGAACCTGCAAAAAACAAATAAAAATAGCGAAGGAGGAAACAGAGAGACGTATTGCTAGGGAAAGTAGATCAAATCCCAAACTGTTCTTTACATATATAAATAGTAAAAGGATTAAATCGGATAATATTGGACCGATAAAAAGTGAGGAAGGCAAAATCATAGAGAAAGATGAGGATAAAGCTAATCTATTAAATAAATTTTTTTCGTCAACTTTCACAAAGGAAAAAGAACTAACAGGAGAAATGAGAAGTGACAAACTCAATCCTCCACTAAGTATGACAAATCTAACCCAAGCTGGGGTACAGAAACGCCTCAGTAACATTAAAATAAACAAATCACCAGGACCTGATGGCATACACCCACGGGTACTAAGGGAACTAAGTAATGTGATAGACAGACCGTTATATCTTATATTTAAGGACTCTGTTGAGACTGGGTCTGTGCCACTTGATTGGCGACAGGCGAATGTAGTGCCAATATTCAAAAAGGGAGCGAAAAGTGACGCCGGAAACTATCGGCCGGTGAGTCTGACGTCCGTTGTGGGCAAAATTTTTGAAGGCTTTATTAATGAGGCAATCATGGAGCATCTTGATGCTAATAATCTATTAACCCCGAACCAACATGGATTCATGAGGAATCGCTCCTGCCAAACAAACCTGATTGACTTCTACGAGGAGGTTAGCTCTCGAGTAGATCAGGGGGAACCAGTGGATGTCGTGTATCTCGACTTCTCAAAAGCGTTCGATAGCGTGCCACATAATAGGTTGGTATACAAAATGAGAATGATGGGGCTGGGGGAAAATGTCTGCAAGTGGGTAGCAAACTGGCTAAGGGATAGAAGGCAGAGGGTGGTTATAAATGGAATATACTCAGATTGGGTAAGCGTCACTAGTGGGGTACCACAGGGGTCTGTACTAGGCCCAATGTTATTTAATATCTTTATTAACGACATAGTCAACGGGATAAATAGTAAAATATCAATATTTGCAGATGACACAAAGTTATGTAAAACAATTAATACAAAAGAGGACAGTGCAGACCTACAGAGGGATTTGGATAAGCTGGGTAGGTGGAGCATTAAATGGCAAATGAGGTTTAACGAGGAGAAATGTAAGGTCATACATATGGGAAGGAAAAATGGAAGTCACCAGTACTCACTGAATGGGAAATCATTGGGGAATTCAGAGATGGAGAAGGACTTGGGCATCTTGATTGATAGCAAACTAAATTGGAGTGCCCAAAGTCAGGCCGCTGCTGTAAGGGCAAACAGGGTAATGGGATGTATCAGAAGAGGTATAGCTGCAAAGGATGAGAACATTGTTCTTCCACTGTACAAAGCACTGGTCAGACCACACTTGGAATACTGTGCTCAGTTATGGGCCCCAATATATAGAAAGGATATAAATGAGCTTGAAAAGATACAAAGGAGGGCAACAAAATTAATAAGGGGAATGGAAGGACTGCAATACCCAGAGAGGTTGGCAAAACTAGGACTATTCAGCCTGGAAAAGAGAAGGTTGAGGGGGGACATAATAAATGTGTACAAATATGTTAGGGGACAGTATAGAGACCTTGCCCGGGATTTGTTCAAAAGGAGGGATATTACGGTAACAAGAGGGCATTCACTAAGACTGGAAGAGAAAAGGTTTCAGCACCAGCATAGGAAGGGGTTCTTTACGGTAAGAGCAGTGAGAATATGGAATTCACTGAGTGAGGAGACGGTAATGTCGGATTCACTAAACCAGTTCAAGCGGGGACTGGATGCATTTCTAGATACCAGGCAGATTTCTGCATATACTTAAAAATAGAATAAAATAGTAGGTTGATACAGGGATTTATTCTGACTGCTGGTTTCAGAGTCGGGAGGGAATTTTTCCTCAGGTGAAGATTGGCTAAATCATTTGGGGTTTTTGCCCTCCTCTGGATCAACTTTAGCAATTACAGAACTAACAGGTCGAACTTGATGGACGCAAGTCTTTATTCGGCTTTACTAACTATGCAGAAAATTGTGATAATGCCACACAACTAATGAGATGGGTTAAGTAAAAAAAAATTGATGGCCTGAGGGATACTATTGATGTGGGTTTAAGCTGATATGTGAGTTGATTTTAGGTTTTAAAAACAAAGCCAATAGGCTGTTTTTACCAAGAAAAAAAAAATCTAAAAATTTCCAAAATTTTGGATATAATATAAAAATGTACAGAAGACTGATGAAATTTATAATATGAGAATGATTATTGTATACAATTCTATACATCTGTGAGTATATTAATTTGAATATCTAACTAGATTATGAAATATAAACAACCTAAAAAACATATAGCCACTCATATATAGATATAAATATTTTATTTTATTAAAATAGATGTTTAGATATGCTTTTGGTAGCACTCCTTGAGAAAGCTTCAAGCGAAACATACATCAGATTGGGGGCTCCTCCTTTTGGTAGCAGTCCTTGAGAAAGCTTCAAGCAAAACATACATCAGAGTGGGGGCTTCTCCTTTAGGTAACACTCCTTGAGAAAGATTCAAATGAAATGTACATTGGAGTGGGGGCTCCTCATTTGGTAGCACTCCTTGAGAAAGCTTCAAGAAAAACGTACATTGGAGTGGGGGCTCCTGCTTTTAGGGGCAGTCCTTGAGTAAGCTTCAAGATAAACGTACATTGGAGTGGGGGCTCCTCCTTTTGGTAGCACTCCATGAGAAAATGTCAAGCAAAAAGTACATTGAAGTGGGGGCTTTTTCCTTTGGTAGCACTTCTTAAGAAATCTTCAAGCAAAACGTATGTCAGAGTAGAGGCTCTTTATTTTGGTAGCACTCCTTAAGAAAGCTTCAAACAAAACGTACATCAGAGTGGGGGGTCTTCCTTTTGGTAGCACTCCTTGAGAAAGCTTCAAGTGAAACGTACATTGGAGTGGGGGCTCCTTTTGGTAGCACTCCTTGAAAAAGTGTCAAGCGAAATGTATATCGGACTGGGGGCTCCTCCTTTTGGTAGCACTCCATGAAAATGCTTCAAGCAAAACATACGTCGGAGGGGTATGCTTTTAACCAGCCTCAGGGAGTGGCCTCATTTCTGATGTTATTCTTATATTGTCTGCATTTCCCCACTGATTTTCTGTATACTTTATTCTATATCTATACCTCTCTTAATAAAATATGTACGTCTATACATGAGTGGCTATATGATTTTTAGGTAATATGTATACTCTCTCTCTTTATGCTCACTCATATTGCACACAATGTGAGCATTGCGCTTTTGTAGGTTACTTATATTAAGGAATATAAAAAAAAATATTTTGAAAAAGAGAGAAAAACCACAATAATGATAACAGTAATATAAACATTCATGGATTTTTTTTTTATAATATCTACTTTTTATATTGTGATTTGTGACTAAATTAGACCAACTGAAGCTTCATGTTATTAACAGATACAAAATATACTAATTAATACAGTCCCCCTGGACGGGCAGCACTTATTTTATGCAAGCGGCGTTATTAGATGATTACGTGCACTGTGCATAGGACGTGTTAGTCACAATCTGTCTCACCTCTGCGAAGAGCAATCAAGAGGCAAACAGTTTGCCAGCGGCAGGAAAAGTAGTTACAGGTTGATGGGCCACTGATGAAATTGGCAAACTAACTGCTAATAAAAAACTAAATGGTCCTCAGTCCAAACCGGTAATCTTTTTAGCTTTGTAAGCAATAGCACTGCCAACTTACCATGGAAACAAAGGCCACAGGGTCATAATTAATATTCAGTGTGTACAGCACTTGTGGGCATCATATTAGAGATTGGCAATCTGTTCTGTTTACCAGCATTTTATTTCACAAACTGAGGTCCTCAACTTCTGCTTCCTTCACAGATACATAAATGGAGTCAAAGTCAGACAATACAGAAATAAAAAGGCTGCAGATCTATAGGAAAAAATACTTTAGGACTGAGTCATGTGTCATTTTCGTATAGTTGTGTGCTTGGTAAAACGCATCTTTTGTGTCTGATGTATGATAATCTTCAAGTTATCTGGTAAATAATATCAGACGGAACATTTGCTATCTGTAAAGTTCTCTGGCTGCATAGAAGTGCAAGAACTGTAAGTAAAGGACACATGGAGAACATATATGTGCATGTCTATTGTGTATGTTTCTGCATCATTAGGACGCAGTATTATAGTAGTTATATTCTTGTACATAGGAGCAGTATTATAGTAGTTATATTCCTGTACATAGGAGCAGTATTATAGTAGTTATATTCTTGTACATAGGAACAGTATTATAGTAGTTATATTCTTGTACATAGAGGCAGTATTATAGTAGTTATATTCTTGTACATACAGTGGTGGCCAAAAGTATTGGCACCCCTGCAATTCTGTCAGATAATACTCAGTTTCTTCCTGAAAATGATTGCAATCACAAATTCTTTGGTCTTATTATCTTCATTTAATTTGCTTGCAAGGAAAAAACACAAAAGAGAATGAAGCAAAAATGAAATCATTGATCATTTCCCATTAAAACTCCAAAAATGGGCCAGACAAAAGTATTGGCACCCTCAGCCTAATACTTGGTTACACAACCTTTAGCCAAAATAACTGCGGACAACCGCTTCCGTTAACCATCAATGAGTTTCTTACAATGCTCTGCTGGAATTGTAGACCATTCTTCTTTGGCAAACTGCTCCAGGTCCCTGATATTTGAAGGGTGCCTTCTCCAAACTGCCATTTTGAGATCTCTCCACAGGTGTTCTATGGGATTCAGGTCTGGACTCATTGCTGGCCACCTTAGAAGTCTCCAGTGCTTTCTCTCAAACCATTTTATAGTGCTTTTGGAAGTGTGTTTTGGGTCATTGTCCTGCTGGAAGACCCATGACCTCTGAGGGAGACCCAGCTTTCTCACACTGAGCCCTACATTATGCTGAAAAATTTGTTGGTAGTCTTCAGACTTCATAATGCCATGTACACGGTCAAGCAGTCCAGTGCCAGAGGCAGCAAAGCAACCCCAAAACATCAGGGAACCTCCGCCATGTTTGACTGTAGGGACCGTGTTCTTTTCTTTGAATGCCTCTTTTTTTCCCCTGTACACTCTATGTTGATGCTTTTTCCCAAAAAACTCTACTTTTGTCTCATCTGACCAGAGAACATTCTTCCAAAACGTTTTAGGCTTTCTCAGGTAAATTTTGGCAAACTCCAGCCTGGCTTTTTTATGTCTCGGGGTAAGAAGTGGGGTCTTCCTGGGTATCCTACCATACAGTCCCTTTTCATTCAGACGCCGACGGATAGTACGGGTTGACACTGTTATACCCTTGGACTGCAGGGCAGCTTGAACTTGTTTGGATGTTAGTCGAGGTTCTTTATCCACCATCCGCACAATCTTGCATTGAAATCTCTCGTCAATTTTTCTTTTCCGTCCACATCTAGGGAGGTTAGCCACAGTGCCATGGGCTTTAAACTTCTTGATGACACTGCGCACGGAAGACACAGGAACATTCAGGTCTTTGGAGATGGACTTGTAGCCTTGAGATTGCTCATGCTTCCTCACAATTTGGTTTCTCAAGTCCTCAGACAGTTCTTTGGTCTTCTTTCTTTTCTCCATGCTCAATGTGGTACACACAAGGACACAGGACAGAGGTTGAGTCAACTTTAATCCATGTTAACTGGCTGCAAGTTTGATTTCGTTATTGCCAACACCTGTTAGGTGCCACAGGTAAGTTACAGGTGCTGTTAATTACACGAATTAGAGAAGCAGTGCCAATATTTTTGTCCACCCCCTTTTTTAGGTTTGGTGTGGAATTATATCCAATTTGGCTTTAGGACAATTCTTTTTGTGTTTTTTCATTGAAGACAAATTAAATGAAGATAATAATACCAAAGAATTTGTGATTGCAATCATTTTCAGGAAGAAACTGAGTATTATCTGACAGAATTGCAGGGGTGCCAATACTTTTGGCCACCACTGTAGGAGCAGTATTATAGTAGTTATATTCTTGTACATAGGAGCAGTATAATAGTAGTCATATTCTTGTACATATGGGGCAGTATTATAGTAGTTATATTCTTGTACATAGGAGCAGTATTATAGTAGTTATATTCTTGTACATAGGGGGCAGTATTATAGTAGTTATATTCTTGTACATAGGAGGCTGTATTATAGTAGTTATATTCTTGTACATATGGGGCAGTATTAGGTGTTAATGGAACTCTACCATAACAAATCTAACAACTTAGTTCTCACAATAGTGACATTTTTTATTTCAGAGGCAAGCTCATATATATTTCTGTTCTTTGGGCAGTATTATAGCAGTTATATCACGGTACATAGGTGGTAGTAATGTGATAATTATAATATTGCTAGTGTTGAGCGGACATGCTCGGATAAGGTGTTATCCGAGCATGCTCGGTGTTATCCGAGTATTTTCAGCGTGCTCGGCTAATATGTTTGACTTCCTGCAGCTGCATGTTTTCCGGCGGTAGACAGACGCAACACATGCGAGGATTGGCTAACAAACAGGTAATCCCCGCATGTGCTGCGTCTGTCTACCGCCGGATAACATGAAGCCACACGGAGGCAAACATATTAGCTGAGCACGGCGAAAATACTTGGGTAAGACCAAGCCACGTTATCCAACCATGTTCGCTTAACACTAATTATTGCACATAGGGGTGGTATTATAGCAATTATACTCTTCTTCTGCATCTAGCTCCATTATAGACAGAAGAAAACTTGAAAAAAATTTACAAGAAACTTCCTACATTTTGTATCCCATAGTTTGTGTGGACAGATTTTGAATAATAACACAGTTCTGAGCTACAAATATGCTCAGAGCAGTCATTAATTCCCTTTACCTAAGGAGCTTTGCCTCTCATAGACGGTACATTCCTTGGCATGGACAGTATTGAGCCAAGAAGTTCTTCGGGTCTCATGGCAATTTAAGCTATTAACCAAAATATTGTTGTAAATTTGTATGTACTGTCTCAATTAGGTACATGTACTATAGCATCCACGTCAGTATCATGAGTGGGTTGAACATCCCTTTAAATATATCATATTTTTACAGCTAAACATTGATTACCCTTTATCACATTAGCACAATTCACATTTTGGGGACCGAACTGGACAGATCTGTAAACGTCCAGTTTATGCTTATAGCCCTGATGTGTGTGTGAGCGCGGATTAAGTGGTAAAGCAGTTTCTGTTTATCTGATCTTACAATTGATTGGATTATCCCGTCTTAATGGATGCACAAAAGAAAATAGTTTAATTAGAAGACCAAGCAGCTCAAGGGATTAAATCAGCCAGTAAATGGTTTATTTTTTGCCATGAAGAGCATAAAGTTGCATCCGATCTTGATTCATTGCCTCCCCACCAAAAATAAATTAATAAAAAATTAAGTAAAATCATTGTCTTGCGTAACCCCTCATCCAAAAAATTAAAAAAAATTGCCAACCCCCGCCAAAATGTTATTAAAAATAATTGTGTTGTTTTTAATTTTGCTTCATTCAGACATCTGTTCTTCTCTTGAACAGGCAGCCCCGGACCTACTAACATCTGACTTATCTACACCCCTAGTTACCAACGTCAGATGTTAAGAAAAACAAATCTGATACTGACCTTTCAGCTGAACTCTGTCTGGTCCTCTTCTTTTTGATGTTGTGCGTCACATCTCTGACCTCTTCATTATAGGCCAGGACAGCTTCTAGGTTGGAGCTCACTGTGCGTCATAAGGTTGCGTCGTCATTGTAAACTTATGAAGAACAGTGTGGTCCAGGCCTGGATAAAGCCGGAAGTTCTGGCCTGTGGTGAAAAGGCCAGAGATGTGGTTCGCCCAACAACGGAAAGAAGAGGACCAGACAGTGAGCAGCAGGGTGGCTGGAGAGGTGAATATTGGTTGTAAAGAAAAACTGAGCAAAAAAAACTCCCCGACTGCCTTTCTGCTCACCATCCGGTCCTGTTTTCATGTACATGCAGTTCCCAGGTTCCGAACTAGATGTGTTCTATAAGTTTGTTCATCAGGTCCTCTTCTTTCTGACGCGCCCCCAGGGCCGTGGGGTACTCGGCAGCCGGGCCTCTGGATGCCGGCTGGGGGATATCACGGTGGCTGGCCCGTTCCGTGACCCAGGGCGGTCAGTGCAAAAAGGGGATATTCTTATATGGGGTTTTTGGGATTGTTCGTGACCCCACCTGTGGATCCTGTTCGTGACGCCAAACTCTGACGCGCCCCCAGGGCCGTGGGGTACTCGGCAGCTGAGCCTCTGGATGCCGGTTGGGGGATATCACGGTGGCTGGCCCGGTCCGTGACCCAGGGCGGTCAGTGCAAAAAGGGGATATTCTTATATGGGGTTTTTGGGATTGTTCGTGATGCCACCTGTGGATTGCGGCCAAAGGGAGCCGCCGCTGCAGAGCAGTACTCTGGAGCTGGTGTTACGGCAGAAGGGATGGTGTGGCTCTCCACAGGTAGAGCTTGCTCCAGGGCAGTGTAGGTAGTGTAAGTTGCGCTGGGCGTTGTAGTGCAGGGGAAAAGATGGCGCGGACAAAATAATGGACAGAGGTGGTGCGGTGCAGTCATCTGAGTCTTTACTCACAGTTCTTTAGTTCCTCAGGGTGTACTGTCAGCTTACAGCCTCCCGCGTCACGCTGCGTTCACCAGGCAGGGGTTCAGCTCTTCCTCAGGCAGATTAGGAGTACCTGACAGAACCCCACTTTCTCGTGTTCCTAACCAGACCGACTTCACGTTGGGTCTTTCTCCCTCCTGCCCTGCGCTGCCCACTCTCAATCCTGCTCAGGTGCTCTGAAGTCCCTCCTGTCCGTCGGAGTTCACAGACCTGCTTGACCCTCACGGGGATTAGAATGCGGCTTACGATCACTCTGTCTTCTGACAGATTCGGGGTGTATGGGTGCCGTCCTGCACTCGCCGTACCCCCTAGGATCCCTTCTCAGAACGGAGCCTACTCCCTGCTCCCCTCCGGGGCCTCCAGACCAGGCCCTACTTATGGAGCAGAGCTCCTAATGAGACTCTGCTCCCGGACTGTTCTTCTGAGCTGTCCTGAGCTGTTCTTCTGAACTGGTCTCCTCTCACTACTCGACTACTCTGCCACCCTAAGATGGCTTCCCTATATATACCTACTGTGATGGTGCTCCCTCTAACTACTTCCTCCACCCACACCTACTACTGGTTCTCCCTACCTTTGGGTTCCCCCCACTCCAGCCAGGGCCAGGGCTCAGCAGGAACATACATTGCGTCTTGCCCTTCCAGCTGGCCTGGAGCAGTGTAGTGTTGGATGCAGGTGTTGGGGTTCCGGGCAGCACTCCCTCCTTATCTGGGTGAGATGCAGTACCTCTGTGGCGACTGAACCCTCAGGGGCGCCACATTTCCACCTCCCATGCCGCATCTCCAAGACTTCCGGCTGCATCCAGGCCCCAGAGGTCACTGTGCGTCATATGTTCAAGAGACAATCTTAAGAGGGACAGTAACCCCCAAAACCTGGAAGTCCTGGTCTATAATTAAGAGGCTGGAAATGCGGTGCGCAACAGTGGAAAGAAGAGGACCTGATGAACAAACCTATAGAATGCTTCTAGGTTGTAACCCGGGGACTGAATGTAGATGAAAAAAGGACCAATTTCTATCAATGTGCTAGGTCAGATTTTCATGACTGTTTGGTTGTTGTCAGTTTTTACCACTTTTTATTATATGCTAAAAAAAATTCTATGCTTTTCCTTGCATTCATTCTTTTTTTTCACAGAGCCACTGACTTGCATTGGCGAGTTAGACCCATGACTCAAATACAGATACGTCTCTGTTTTTTTCTTTTTGTGGGCACTCAGTTCACAAAAAACACTGACATGTAAACAGCCACATAGACTATAAAACATATTTGTTCTATCCCTGAAAAACACAGATAGAACACGTACGTGAAAAAATGACTTCTTAGTGAGGCTTATGTAAAAAAATAATTTAAAAAAAATAATCAAAAGTGAAATAAAAAAGAAAGAATTTTTTTTTTAAATAATATCCCTTTAACACTTAAATCTCCCCCCCAAAAAATAAACTAAAAATGAAATATTTTTATGTTAATGCGAGAAAAATAAATTATAATAAATTCTTGCATTGACTTATTCTCCACTTAAAACAAAAAACCTAACATTTAAAGTTTGAACTATGTAAAAAATTTTAAGTAAATCCATTGTAAGTAAATCAAGGTTAAAATCTGCGCGCTGTAAAACGTTATTGATCTCTAAACTGTACAACACTACACGACTACAAAAACCCTTGCATTGTAATTTTATTTTTTCCATTTTAATTACTTGCTGTCTTTATGGCACGGACATTATTTTAATAGCCTCCTTGGTGTTTGTGCCTATTGCTGTAATCTAGTCTTTCCATTTTCACCAATTACTTTGCCTGATGAAGAGAACTCTATATAACGACATTTATATGATTCCTTTGTTAGCATATAAAACCACATCTTACATTTCAAAAAAGGGAATAGCTTTGCTCAAAATGTTAATTTACACATAAAAAATAATTACATACCATTTCCAAGATTGGTCAGAATACCTTCCGAAGATGCTTGGCAAGAAGGGAAAACTGTAAGTTAGATGTCTTTTAAGCATTTCATAAATTTTTATACTTTTAGAACATTTTTGGCTGTTTATACTCATTATTTTTTTATGGATTTATTTACTCATAAATTCTAAAGTCCAAACCAAATGTAATGCAATTATACTGCTGAGATTATTAATATTATTCATTTTATTGCTCTGGAAAGTCTCAATTACATTGTTAGATTACTCAGTGATATTTCAAAGGATTTTTTTTCTTCTTCTTAATGGTCAGTGAAAAATAAAATAAACCTATTTAAAAAAATAAATCCAGGAAACCATTATAATAAAGTAGTTATGCAGATTTGGCATGAATGTTTGCAGTCACTCTATGTGATTGCAGACTTGTGAATCCTCACAGCATGCACAGTGCACACTATCGGGATTCTCCAGTGCTGGCGGCGAGACCGGACGTTCATGTGACCATAAGAGTACGATTTACATACTCCCGGCCACATTCCGATTAGACATGTGCAACCTCACTCAATGTAAATGACGTCTAGTCGGAATGTGGCCTGGAGTATGCATATTGCATTCACATGACCATCCATGTTCATCAGTGGAGAATCCTGACAGCGTGCACTGTGTGCGCTGTTAAGATTCACAAGTCTGCAGTCACATAGAGTGGCTACAGACTTTCTGTCCAAAACTGAATAATCCCTTTAACAAAAATAAAAAAATATATACCTGCTTACTGTCAGAGATCTGGAACATTGTGGTGCACATTAAGAGGCTGATAACTTATATAGCCTCATTATTTTCGGCGCTGAATTTGCTACAATGGCATTCTGTGAACACAGAACTCTGTGAGATAGGTGGCTTGTCCTCTTATACCTCCACTTTTACACTACAAATGATCAGAACAGGAAAGAGATTGGTGCTACTTACAGAGTATTCCATAAACAGAATACACTTGCATTCAGGTTAGCTTTGTTGTATTGCAACCCTAGGGTCCAGGGTTCGAATCCGACTTAGCATACCATCTGCATGGAGTTTAACTGTTCTGTCTGTCTTTATGTGTTTTTTTCTCCCATATTTAAATAAATATACTAAGAAGTTTACTGGCTTCTTTGGAAATTGACCCAAGTGTGTGCCTAAAATGGCAAAACATAGATTGAGCAACCCACTGAAGACAGGAACCATCTTAGTACATTGCTGTGCTGATGGCACTATATAAGCCACAGGAAATATATAAATACATTTACAGTAGGAAGAGCCTCTCTGAAGTACAAACCGCAGCTCTAAGGCTCCTCACATATACCTGGTATTGCGTCATCTTTTCCTTCTGGCGTTTACCTAAAATGCCAAAACTGACAGCGGCGCAGATCCTATTGCTTCCAATGAAATCGTTCCCACCTGTCTGACGCATCAGTTTTTGGGCAGTTGGGCAATTGGATCATTGCCTTTCATATAAAGTTTGGATATAGTTCAGGGGTAAAAGGTCTGGGGTGAAATGGTGAAAAAGTTTAATATCAATTTTGAGTTGCTTCAGACTTAAAAGAGTGTGCATGATGCATCAGATATTTGTGAACCTGGTCCAACAAGTTGTAAGGTTTATTACTTGGAAGCTTGTGCACAACTGAATCTAATCAAATGAATGACCTCAGAAAGTAGAATATGAGCCCATAGCAGGCTATGGGTTCTGCACCACATTTTCCTACAGTACCGATCTGTAATATATAGGGATGAGCGAGCATGCTCAGATATGGAGTTATCCGAGCATGCTCGGGTTCGGATAAAGGGGTCGGCATACTCAAGTTAAAGCTCAGGTAGCCACGGCCACATGCATCGTGGCTGATACACTGCCCATGTATCGGGCATTCTCTGCATATTTAGCGGCAGTGTATCAGCGCTATCACGATACATGCGGCTGCGGCTATCTGAGCTTTAACTCAAGCACGCCGTCTCCTCTAACCAAACCCGAGCACGCTCGGATAACTCCATATCTGAGCATGCTCGCTCATTCCTAGAGGTATATTGTAGTTATGTACATGAGGCTGAAGGGTTCACTTACAAGGAAGTATCACCCGGTGGATTAAGAGTAGCAAGGGCCCCGGGCAGTTTAGAAGGCGCGGCCCCCCCCCCCACACACACCTGATTTATCACGTGACATGTCACATGATCCCCTGTGATAGATCATGTGATAGTTCACGTGAAATTAAATTGGCACAATATTAATTATAATATTTTTTTTTAGGCTGTGTGCCCACTATGCGTTTTTTAAGCGCTTCCGCAGCGGCAATTCCGCTGCAGAAATGCTTAAAAAATGCTTGGTAGAAGGCCCGCCATGTTCCCCAATGATAATCCGCATGTGCTGTGTACATGCTGCGGAAATTTCCGCTGCGGATTATCATTGCGGAAAAATCCGCAGCATTACCAATTATTTTGCGGAAGCGCGGCGTTTTCGCTGCCATTGACTTGCATTAGAACGCATGGAATCCGCATCCCTGCATCTGTAGATGCGGAATCCATGCATTTCAATGTGCGGATAGTACCCGGTGTGGAGGACAGGAGACTCTCCTCCAGACCCGGGTACCATAGAACCTGTAAAAAAAGAATAAAATAAAAAATAAATATTATACTTACCTTCTGATGGCCCCCGGTGTCTTTATCCGATGCGTCCTGGCTTGCCGGCAGCTTGCGATGGTCTGAAAAGGACCTGCCGTGACGTCTTTTAGTCATGTGACGGGTCACGCGACCGCTGACGTCGGCAGGCCATCAGAAGGTAAGTATATATTTTTTATTTTTTACCATTCTTTTACGGTCACACTATATAAATCCATGCCGTTTGCATGGATTTATATAGTGTAACCAAGTTGTCAAGCACTTTCCAAGTGATGCTAAAATCGCTTGGAAAGCGCTTGTCAACCCGCATGCGGAAATGCCAGTGAACAATGCTTCACATCCGCATGTCCCTGGCAGGAAAACGCATGTACAATCCACATGTAAAATCCGCATGTACAATCCGCATGTAAAATCCGCATGCGTTTTTTCTGCCAGGGAGATGCAGAAACGCTAAAAAAAAATCCGGAACATTTCTGTATCGTGGGCACATAGCCTTACATTAATTGTATGACTCAATATTGAGCACACGTAGCCATCTATACACAGTGGGGGGCTGCACCTGCACGGTGCCATCTATACACAGCGGGAGGCCGCACGTAGCCATCTATACACAGCAGGAGGCCGCACATAGCCATCTATACACAGCAGGAGGCCACACGGCGACATCTATACACAGCAGGAGGCTGCACGTAGCCATCTATACACAGCAGGAGGCCGCACGGTGCCATCTATACACAGCAGGAGGCCGCACGTAGCCATCTATACACAGCAGGAGGCCACACGGCGACATCTATACACAGCAGGAGGCCGCACATAGCCATCTATACACAGCAGGAGGCCGCACGTAGCCATCTATACACAGCGGGAGGCTGCACGGTGCCATCTATACACAGCGGGAGGCCGCATGTAGCCATCTATACACAGCAAGAGGCCGCACGGCACCATCTATACACAGCGGGAGGCCGCACGGCGCCCCCCCCAGAGACAGCAGGAGGCCACACGGCGCCATCTATACTCCGCAGGATGCCGCACGTAGCCATCTGTACACAGCAGGAGGCCGCACGGCGCCATCTATACACAGCAGGAGGCCGCACGGCACCATCTATACACAGCAGGAGGCCGCACGCCATCTATACACAGCAGGTGGCCGCACGGCGCCATCTATACACAGCAGGGGGCCGCACATAGCCATCTATACACAGCAGGAGGCCGCACACTGCCATCTATACACAGCAGGAGGCCGCACGGCGCCATCTATACACAGCAGGAGGTCACACGTAGCCATCTATACACAGCAGGAGGCCGCACAGTGCCATCTATACACAGCAGGGGGCCGCACGGCGCCATCTATACACAACAGGGGGCCGCACGGCACCATCTATACACAGCGGGAGGCCGCACGGCGCCCCCCCCAGAGACAGCAGGAGGCCACACGGCGCCATCTATACTCCGCAGGATGCCGCACGTAGCCATCTGTACACAGCAGGAGGCCGCACGGCGCCATCTATACACAGCAGGAGGCCGCACGGCACCATCTATACACAGCAGGAGGCCGCACGCCATCTATACACAGCAGGTGGCCGCACGGCGCCATCTATACACAGCAGGGGGCCGCACATAGCCATCTATACACAGCAGGAGGCCGCACACTGCCATCTATACACAGCAGGAGGCCGCACGGCGCCATCTATACACAGCAGGAGGTCACACGTAGCCATCTATACACAGCAGGAGGCCGCACAGTGCCATCTATACACAGCAGGGGGCCGCACGGCGCCATCTATACACAACAGGGGGCCGCACGGCACCATCTATACACAGCAGAGGGCCGCATGGCGCCATCTATACACAGCAGGGCGCCGCACGGCGCCATCTATACACAGCGGGAGGCCGCATGGCGCCATCTATACATAGTGGGAGGCCGCACGGCGCCCCCCCAGAGACAGCAGGAGGCCGCACGGCGCCAACAATACTCAGCAGGAGGCCGCACGCAGTCACGCACATAGCCATGCACACACACAAACATATACAGACCTATACATATACTCATAAACACATTTGAAACACAAAAATACATATAAAAAGATATCACACAATGATATCTGCCTGCACACACACACACACACACAGAAGACTCACCATCCCCCGGCTCCATTCCTCCTGCCTGCTCTGACTTCTCCGTTGCAGCAGTGCAGGCCGGGCGCGCACTGCGTGACGTCACAGCTAGGAGACACGGCCGCTCACAGGGCCGTGTCTCCTAGCAGTGACGCGGCCGGGCCAGCACAGGAAAGTTAACTGCTACAGTGCTGGCCTGGCCGATGAAGAAGTAGCGGCCGTGCGCCGCTGCTGGGGGAGCGGTCCGGGGCCCCCCATCCCGCCACTGCTACCGGTATGTGCACGGCGGCCCGCACATATAATGAGGGCAATCCAGCATTAGACACCCCGCCCGGAGCCGCGGGCCCCCTGCAGGCTCGGGGCCCCGGGCGGTAGCCCGGATTGCCCTCATTACAATCCGCCTATGCCTGCTTGGTAGTGCAAGGAACTTGTACGGCTTCTTTAAAGGGAAGGATCAGAAAATGACCTATTGTTTAAAACAGATCTTTTCATTACATATATGTATTTATTTGCCATTGTTTATTATTTCATCTCACAATCTTTACATTTTTTACAATTTTACAATTTTCACATTGACCACCGGGGCATTTTTAGATTCATACTTGCTGTCCTTACAGGAAGAGTTTTCAGCAGACTCCTTATCATCAGAGGCTGGATTACAATGGCTAGTAACACCTCTATACACAGCTGATAACACAGGATCAACCAGTCACAATAAGTAATGTCACGCCTGACTTCCGCTCCTCTCTTCACAATGACCTTTTGCTTATTAGATGCTTCAGTACAAACGAGAGGATCAGAATCTGTTCATTGCGGCTATGTACATGTGTTGTTTCCTAAAACTACAGGAAGTTAGAGTCTAAAAAAAGTCCCTAGTGGTCAGTGTGAAAATTGCAAGGATTTTATTTATTTATTTATAAAAACACATTGTCAAAGATAGTAAAAAAATATATTTTACACCAAAACCTGATTTAAATACTAGATCATTTTCTTTAACAAGGAATTATACAGCCTTTTTGCACGGCCATATAGACTTTGGTGGATATATGGTTCTAGAGAAGCCACGCTTCTAGGGTATAATACCTCCATAGATGTGGAATCTTACAGCAAAAGTCTAAATTTTTTTATAAACTGGACAGAAAAAAAATGTTGTATTTTACTATTAAATTGAAGGTTTATAGGAATACAGTTGTGGCCTCATGCAACTCCAGGCGAGCCCCATTATGGAGTCCTATGTAATGTGTTCATGTGCATTAGAGACCTACCATTCAGAACAGAACTAATCTGCTCAGTATTTCCTAGCTGGAATACATCTGAGGATTTCCCATGATGTACAACTCTATCTCACCCCCAATAGCAGCTCTGCCAGAACACAATTATACATTATTAAATGACAGCCCGCTCAATGCAAAAAATAATTAAATAGCATTATGTGTATAGTTCACAGATTACAAGGAAATGTGACAGCTTTAATTATTTGTCATTATAAGAATGCACAAAGAAAAAAAAAATATATATATTTTTTACATTTTTTTTTAGCAATTTTACTCTATTTCACAGTCGCACCTGTTGTAATTAAATTGTTACCCTATTAATTGTCAAAATAAGTCAGCACAGTTTGATATTGGTTCCGACACAATACACATGTACGGGGAAGTCTTGCTTTTTTTTTTTTCAATTACTCGCTTCTGCGTATCAAGTCTTGGGAATAACACATTACAATTTTTTTGAGTATATTAAAAACATAAAATAATAGAGTCAGCTATTACCGATCGCTTTGCTGTATAATTCAAATGTTGAAGCAAGTCCTTTAGGACTGAGCGGGGAGGGGAGTCTCTTAAATAAAGGCTGATTTCTGAAGGAAAATTTAAGTACCCATTTTTACAGAAACTATTTAAAAAGTGACTTTTTATTATTTGAGAGATGAAAATATGAAGTTTTATATGGAGCAAGCAAAGTGGAACCATTCAATCCACAGACTGAGAGAGATTAGCATTTTAATATCAGATGATTATGCCGCACATGATTTCTTGTACTTTTATCGTCTTTATCTGTTTTTTTTTTTCGCTTTCCCGTCATCTAATAGATAAATACTAGACTTGTTTACTTCAATAAGCGCTGTATGAATATATAAATATACACTCATTTATATTACAGCCGTCTTTTGGATACATTCAATTTACCAGTGTACATAGAGATGTTTTGGGAGGTGGGGAGTATTGGCCAGCCGGACCTTTCAGTATCGGGCTCATTTTTGAGGGTGAATGATGAGACCTAGAGGGTGTACCCCAACCACCCTCCATAATGATGTTATCCAGAGAAAATGTGGAGTGATGTTTTCTGGCATCAGTGCTGAGGTCTACATGCATGTATACCATACCCACCTTTTCTATACGTGGCTGCAATAGAGAGGTTCACATGAACTGGTGTACAGCCAAATTTTTGCTCACAAACTGTAAAAATTAAAGAAGCACTCCTCCTCCCATCAAAGTTTTTATCCTGTTACTATATTGCAATCATCATATTATACAGCATTGTCTACTTACAATTGCTCATTTTGCCTTTCTACCCAACTAATTCTTCTCTTTTCCATTAGGTCTATGGCATCATATGATTAAAAACTGACTAGCTGAATCCTTCTAAGCTCTATGTGGAAACAGGAAGTCTATTTTCCTGCATGAGTCATCATTAGAACTACAATTCTACATCACTGCAAAGTCCCCAGCAAGGGGGAGAAGTGGTGTTGCTAGATGAGGAATTGAAGAGGGGTGGAGCTGGTCTTCCAGGGACTTTGCAGTGATTTATAAGTGTAGTTCTGACGATGACTCATGCAAGGAAAATTGACTTCCTGTTTTTACTTAGAGCTTAGAAGGACTCAGCTAGTCTGTTTTTTAATTATATTATGTTATGTTAAAGACCTAATGGAAAAGAGAAAAATGAATGAGAAATTAAAAGTGCTATATAATATGATGACTGAAAAATATTAAGAGGATAAAAACTTTGCCTTTAGCGTCTCTCATAAACATTAGAGAAATAGCCACATTCTGAATTATTGAATTTTATTTCATCACATATCCAAAATCATACTCAAACTTATTATCATGCTACTTCATGTGATCTTATGTGTAATCATAGGTCAGCCACAGACTATAAAATGATTATGGATTTCTACCTTAACAGGATAACAGTACTCCAACAAAAATTCTATAAAAAATACTGTGGAAAATCCATTCATTATGAAAAACCAACCATCTGCAATGGTACTAAGAACCGAACGTACTACCCTAATTATGTTCTATGAACACATAGTTAAACTCTCCTCCTTGTTCTTCACGGTGAATTCTAGCAGATCCATTTTCTTGACCTTCACCATTTTTTAGGTCATAAAAAATGTTTTTAACTTTCAAATGAATTGTGACACAATGACACATGGTTGGGCTGCTGTGAAAGAAAACCTACAGGATATTGCAGAGAGTTAATTGCCTTAAAGGGTGTAATGCACACGCCCGGGCTGAGCGGCGTGTGCGTGTGATTCCACTGGACCGTGCTGGAGAGTGAATGCCTGGAGGGGAATAACTAGGTATTCACCCGATCCGACCAGGGTCGCACGACGGCATACGACGCCAGTGCACCAAGGAGGAACCGAGCAGAGGGACCAGGTGCTACTCCAGGACAGACCCCGGACACGGCTGTTGACCCACACAGGGGAATACAGGAACAGACTGGTTAGGCTGGCACACAGACTGGTGGGAATAGGCAGGCACGACTGGTATGCAGGCAGGTGGGTATGCAGGCAGGGGGGTACAGGCAAGCACGGCTAGAGTGCAGACAGGAAGGCACTAGCAGGTAGGAACACAGGCGGGATAGGACCCAGTACACACTGGGACTCAGGAACAGAACCACAGATGTGGCGGACAAACACAGCAGAGTGAGGCCGCCCAGAGAGGTGAGCGAGAGCAGGGCAGGACGAGACCGCCTGGAGCGGTGAGCAAGAGCAGAGCAGGACGAGGCCGCCTGGAGCGGTGAGCAAGGGCAGAGCAGGACGAGGCCGCCTGGAGCGGTGAGCAAGGGCAGAGCAGGACGAGACCGCCTGGAGCGGTGAGCAAGAGCAGAGCAGGACGAGACCGCCTGGAGCGGTGAGCAAGAGCAGAGCAGGACGAGGCCGCCTGGAGCGGTGAGCAAGAGCAGAGCAGGACGAGAGCGCCTGGAGCGGTGAGCAAGAGCAGAGCAGGACGAGACCACCAGGAGCGGTGAGCAAGAGCAGAGCAGAACGAGACCGCCTGGAGCGGTGAGCAAGAGCAGAGCAGGACGAGACCGCCTGGAGCGGTGAGCAAGAGCAGAGCAGGACGAGACCGCCTGCAGCGGTGAGCAAGAGCAGAGCAGGACGAGACCGCCTGGAGCGGTGAGCAAGAGCAGAGCAGGACGAGGCCGCCTGGAGCGGTGAGCAAGAGCAGAGCAGGACGAGACCGCCTGGAGCGGTGAGCAAGAGCAGAGCAGGACGAGACCGCCAAGAGCGGTGAGCAAGAGCAGAGCAGGACGAGACCGCCTGGAGCGGTGAGCAAGAGCAGAGCAGGACGAGACAGGGCTCTGTTCACACGGAACAGACAGGAAGGGAAAGGCAGAGCCAGATACCCACAGGGTACTTGCAGTGTGGGTAGCGAGTGGACCACAAACTCACAAACGGGAGTACAGAGACAACAAGCAGGAGTTAGGTACGAGTTCAGACTCTGCAGAAAAAGGAAAGGAACGGACATAGAGGCAAAACAGGTAAAGGATAGGAGAGAGTTCAGACTGGAACTGAGTGTACGGAAGAGACCGACACTGCAGCGGGATACAAGAGCGGGTCTGGGAATACGGCCCCCAGAGAGGCGGGACGAACAGGCAAGGAGCGTGTTCAGACAGGAGAGACAAGATACAGGAGCGGGTCTAGGTAATCGGCCCCTGGAAGGCGGGAGGACAGGCTAGGAGCGTGTTCAGACAGGACAGACAAGATACAGGAGCGGGTCTAGGTAATCGACCCCTAGAAGGCGGGAGGAACAGGCTAGGAGCGTGTTCAGACAGGACAGACAAGATACAGGAGCGGGTCTAGGTAATCGGCCCCTAGAAGGCGGGAGGAACAGGCTAGGAGCGTGTTCAGACAGGACAGACAAGATACAGGAGCGGGTCTAGGTAATCGGCCCCTAGAAGGCGGGAGGAACAGGCTAGGAGCGTGTTCAGACAGGCCTGGAAATACAGCCTCCAGGATAGGCAGACAAGAGAAACACAGAACGGGACCTGGCACCTTCAGAGTGCAAGCACACACTGAATGAAACACAATGCTCAGGCAGGGATTGATTGGAGCAGCTGGGTTATATACCAGGTGACAGACAGCAATAGGCTGAGGACGCACAAGGGGTGTGACCCACAGCAGGTACAAAAAGCAGGAAGTGATCGGGCGCCGCCCTTAAGCAGCAGAAACAAACACAAACAGACAGCATGGAGGGAAGCCAGAGAGACATTCTGAACTGGAGATTAAGTGCGCGCTCTTGCACAGTGGGAGATGGACCACCATGCAAGGACGCCGCCAGGTATGTTACAAAGGGAATCTCTTATCAGCGTTTTGCTACCCCATCTGAGAACACCATGATGTAGAGGCAGAGACCCTGATTCTAGTTATGTGTCACTTACTGGGCTGCTTACTGCAGTTTTGATAAAACATCTGCCTTTTTTCTGCTGAAGATCTAGCAGTTCTCTGAATGCTGAGCTCTGTATAACCCCACCCACACTACTGATTGGCAGTTTTCTGTGTACACTGTGCATACGCAAAAAGCAGCCAATCAGTTGTGGGGGTGGGGTTATACAGAGCTCATGAATATGGAGGACTACATGGCAGCAGGTTTACCTCTAGGGATAATCTCCTGCTGATAAAACTGTGATTTTATAAAATCTACAGCAAGCATCCCAGTAAGTGACACATCGCTGGAATCATGGTCTCTGTCTCTGCATTATGTTTCTCTTAGATTAAGTGGAAAAAAACATGGTGACAGATTCTTTTTAATAATATTAATGGGGCCCAGCCACATCAAGGCCCATATGAACCATATGAAACTATTTATGTAGGAGATAACTTGCCATCAGTTTAGTTTACTGTTGACCTGTGTGTGCTAATGCAATATTTAAGGCTCTTATATCTCCCAAAAGATGATATCAAGGGAGAAAAGGATCAAATGTAGTGAGTTTTAAGACTTGATCCTTTTGTTTTCCCTGGAAATAAGTCACTGCTAGAGATGTCCGGCGGAAGCTTTCTCACTTTTTCTTTTACCGAGCACATGCATGCTTTGTGCCAAGCAAAGAATACAGCTGAAACCAGAAGTTTCCATGCACTATATAAAAAGACACATATGATGTATTTCTCAATATCTGACGTGAAATCAGAATAAACCTTTCCCGTTTTAGGTGAATTAGGATTACCATAATTTTTTATATTTGCCAAATGCCAGAATAACAAAAGAGAGAGAGAATGTTTAAGGCATTTTTATTACTTACTGCAAAATCAAAAGTTTACATACAGTAAGATTACTATACCTTTAAACAATTCTGGACTGCCCATATGATGATGTCATGTGTTTGGAAGCTTCTAATAGGTTTTTTGGCAACATCTGAGTTAATTAGAGACACACCTGTGGATGTATTTTAATGCACACCTGAAACACACTGCTTCTTTGTGTAGCATCATGGGAAAGTCTAAAGAAATCAGCCAAGATATCAGGAAGGTCTTGATAGCTGTCCACTGTATATAGTATAGTCAGATTTAGATTTACCATAGCCTCTGTTTTTTCTAAAGGTCCATGGTACTCAAATCTTACCCTGCACTAGAGCCATCAATACTTTACTGCTTCCAACACTTTATGAGGGTCTTTCAAACATTAGACGAGCTATATCTAATCAAATTAATCCACTGATGAACTTGGCGTAGGAATCCGAGGAACCTTTATGTTCACCTGATGGTTTCTCTTGCATACAAAAGTCTAAAACAAATCATGGAATTTACTATATAATTTTAGAATACATAATTTAAGCCGATAGATATCACATTTTCTGGCCGCCAATCAGCAGCTTTTAAAGGGAGCCTAATTTATTTTGAAAGGCGAGAGTTATCAATTTTAAGCAGTCTTTCTCATCTCCTTCTTTAAGCTGCTTGAATTTTATGCCCGTAATAAAAAGTAAAAATCAGAATACCTTTGTATGTAAATTGTGTTGTAACCATAGATGTAATTTGTCTAAAGTCATTACCCGGTAATGGAGATTGTGTCAGATCGCGGTCAACGGCTCCTTACAACAATAAACCTGACCTTTAAACACAATTTACCTGCCCTAAAATTCTAGAACTTCAAATTATTTAAGTTTCAGGTGCTGAATCATAAAAATGTCTTAGCAGATGTCCATTTTTTAAAAACTGCTTCCTTAACCTTTCTACTCGGTAGATATATTGTGTTTCATAAGTGAGATGGATTTCTGTTAAAAAAATATAAAACGTGGACTGATACAATTAATGTAGAAGAGATACGTTTACGGATCAGGAAACTCATATATGACTTCTAACAGGTTTCCCCAGCTTTAGTGGTCCAGAAAATATAAGCGAAGGGGATAAAGAAGGGATAATAACTGTAAGACATGGTATCTACTCTGTACATGGAGGTAAAAGGGCAAATCCTTTTGTTCAAAAATATAAGAGGCTTAAGGTTTTCTCCCGAATGATATTCAATAGAATGGTACATACAGCAGTATGTGAGTAAGGTGAGACTGGGATATTTTTGAAGACATTCGACTTATTAGGTTTCCATTTTTTTCTCAAGAAACCTCATTATTTAGTTTTTTCATGTGTATGCTGAGTTGAAAATACTCATAATCTTGTCATTACTCAATTTTGCTCTGAAACACTGTTTAAAGGGTTATTCCCATCTTCATAAATGGATACTGTTGGATAGTGCTTGTAAAGACAAGCACTTTTGCAATTTACTGCTCATTAAAGTTTTCAGCCGTTCTTGAGATATTAACACTCTTCTGTTTGCTGCTTGTTGCCTAGGAGACCGACTACCGCTGCTGTCTAGCTTATGAGCACTATGCTAAACCTAATCAGGATTAGGGGGCATCAGTGTACTCCAGCAATAGTGATCAACTTCAAAACAGTGCTTACAAGCTCAATAGAAACGAATTTGTAAGCGAGGTGCATATTCAGCTGTCTAGCAGCGGTGGTCGGTCTCCAAGGCAACACGCTGTAAACAAAAGAAAAGTGTTAATATCTCAAGAACGGAAGAAAATTTTAACAAGCAGTAAATTGCAAAAGCGTTTGTTTTTGCAAGCACTATCCAACATTACACAGTTTTTAAGGGAGTCTCAAGACAAAACGAATACACCATATGAAATCTAATGCATGGTGTGAGGGGCTGTGCACATCATAAAGATTCTGATATGAGAGTGCCAATAGAACACACAGTAGCCAATCACATGACAAGACTAATGACATCAGGAGGAGAAGAGCGCCGTCATCATGTAGAAGTCACTGGTATTTCCATTATCAGTGAGCGCAGAACAAATAATTCAACAACACTGAATAACAATGAGCGGAATCTATTATAACGATGCAGAAAAATCTGTAAACTTCTCTGTATTGAAAGTAAATGTAATTTATTTCATGTATAATTCTCTCAAAGTCTATCCCCAAGCAAGGTGTTTGCTATAAATTCCTCTTTCTGATCCTAGTTAGACCCCATTTCATTGCATATTGTTTTTTTTTTTCTCCTGAAAACTCAATGATACAATCGCCATATGATCTGTTTTCTTAATATAACAAACTTAAGTAAAGCAATTATTCCTATTTTTTATACCAGTTATTATAATCATTTGCATATATTACCAGTGCGATGGTCAGTAAGATATTAAACGTTTACACTGAGGGGCTTGAGACGTAATAATCTTTTTAACATTATTTCCATTAGTAATAACCATCTTAACTTTTATAATTATTCGTTTTATTATTATTATTATATTTTTTTACGACAAAATGAACAAAAGTTTTGGTAGGTGCAATTATTCTGAGACTGTGCAAAGTTATTATCAAATAAGATTCAATGAGGCGTTTTTTATACAAATTTTTAGCATTGTCTAAAATAGGGAGATGGATCTAGTTTTCACTATATACATACTATACCATGTGTGTGTTATACTACAGTAATTAATTTTTTATCTCATTGTAGCTGTACATGCACAGGAGATAACTGTCGGACAAACATTCATTCTGCAGAAATCCATCTTTTCTGACTCCCTGGCTTGGCCAAGTGCTCATATGTTTTCAATGAAGAGACAAGAAAAAGCCACTGCCAGAAACCTTTGGCTGCAGCATATTGGCTGTTGAAATAACAATTACCCAATCCTTTTCTCCCCCAATAGGAAAAGGTCGAGAGGCCCCCATACATATCAGATAATTTGCTGGTTATTTAAAAATTGGCAGGTTTAGCTGACTTTCATCTAATGTGTATGGGCGGCTTAAGCCATGATCACATCCCAGTTATTAGGATCACTGGACAACCATATGATATGGCAGGGGCAGGGCTTCCTATCCTGGCAGCCCTACCACTCTTGGCCCCTGAAGTTTAGGACAATATCAATTGGGCCAGTGGGGACTCCTTGTCTGTATGGACTAATAGGGCATAAAGAGAGGGATTGTCCACCATTTCCTTCTATTAAAGGGTATAAAAGGGAATCTATCACCAGATTTTTTATACCCCATCAAAAGAGCAGGATCATTAAGGGGCAGAGAACATGATTCCAGTGATGTGTCACTTACTGGGCTGCTTGCTGAAATTTTGATAAAATCACTGTTTTCTCTCCTGCAGATCTCTGAATGCTGAGCTTGGTAAAACTCCACCCACACCACTGATTGGCTGCTTCCTGTGTGCACTGTGAATAACCCTGCCAATCAGTGATGGGGGTGGGGTTCTACAGAGCTCATTAATATTTAGGACTATATGACAGCAGGTTTACTAGTCCTCTAGTGATAATCTCCTGCTGATAAACCTGTGATTTTATCAAAACTACAGAAAGCAGCCCAGTAGTGATACATCACTGGAATCAGGGTCTCTGCCCTTACAGTATACTTCTCTCAGATTACGTGGCACAAAACTGCTGACAGATTCTCTTTAAAAAAGTTTGACCTTAGGACCCTATGAAGCGCAGGAGGTGCGAAACAGCCATTGTCAAACTTGTGTCCCACTGACTCTCCTGCATCCATGTTTTTAAGGTGATACAATAAAGAAACTTTTATGGGACGGTGAGTGCCACCCTTCTTTGTTTCTACGGACATTCACTAATCATCCCACCACTTATCCCACCCTTGTTTGGTAGTTTTATCGTTACTTCAAGTGTTTCCCCTAATCAGCTCCACCTTAGGTTTCTTTTTCAATGTGAAATGAAATGTGGTCTTATGGCCATAGGGTTATCGACAGGTGAATAAACCTCAGTTCAGACCAAAGGTTAATTTTGCACCAATCTCTGTAGCTTCTAAATGAACCATCCAAACAATCAACAAGTATGATCTAAGATACTGTATTCTAATTCCTACTTTTATGAATATCCCACTTTTTGCCTCCTTACTAAGCAAGCACAGCATTTCTTTCTTCATGGGCACAATCTGGGCCCAAGTCATAATTAATTTGACTGAAGCCTCCTATAGGGTTTACATTAAAAATAAGTACAGGCCATGTCAATATTCATTAAAACCTTCTCTCCTGTGTATGTGAGTTGATTTGTACAAATCCCGTATCTTTCCCTCGTCTAGAAGTTCAGAGAATTAGTAGTATGTTCGTAAAATTAATTTTATGTGACTTTTCCTAAGAGTTTACTTGAAGAACAAGCAGACTCTGTGTTAATATTCATTAAATCTTTTTCTCCAGTGGTTACCAGTCACTTCCCCTGTAAGCACCTGAGGGCGGTTATATAAAAACGAGGAATGCAGCATGGAATATTGAGCTATTTGTCCTTGTTTAACACATTGATTTTCGCCATGGTCTTCTGCTGCAGCCGGTAGCCTCTGATTATCATCCATGGAGTCTGCAGACCACAAAGACTTGATTGTCATAGCCCTCAAGCAAGTGCCTGACACCACAATAGGGGGCTACTGAGAAGGAGTCTGGACTGCCCCAATTATACCAGAAAAGGTCATGAAAAGTATTGATGCAAAAAACAAAATGGTGCGTGGGTAACTGTGAAAAACGGGCTATCAATAGGCTTTGGTCCAGTTATGGAAGGTTATTGAGTCAAATTGGTGGGATTTGAAAGGAGGGGACATTATACCAGACATTATGCAATAAAACCTTATTCTATGGGGCCGTGCACACGTCCGATTTTTTCTGGGACCAATCCGATCCGAGGAAGAGATTGTGCGATGTCCAAGTTCGATCTGATATTCAGGTCGCACTTGGCCATGCAAATCAATGAGTGGTGGAAATCATTGGACTGCACTCAGATGTCATGAGCGCAGTCTGATTTCCATGCCTTTGCAGAATGGAGAAGATGGAGAAATTTTGTTCTCCATCTTCTCCTCATTCGAGAGTACCATATCACACTGTTCTGACATTCAGATCAGAGTTTGATCAGTGTCATTTGCATAAATTGGCTCTTGGATGAGAGAATCTACCATCTTACCCTAGCCTTAGAGAGATGTCTGTCTACAAGCCGTCTACTGATTCTAGTAGAAACCAGCAGAAATCTGAATGCAGCTCTGGAGAGGCTTTAAGAGGGTTGTCCACTATTTGGACAATCCCTTCCCAGATACTAAAGTCCTCCAAGTAAAATAAGAGAAGCTGATACTCATTTGTTCTAGCGATGTCATTGCCATGTCTCCCTGCACTCTAGTGACATTGTTATGCCACATGATTACTGCAGCCAATCAGCAGCCGCTGACTGGCTGCAGCTCCTACTATTTCATCAGAGAGTCTCTCCACCCTGATGGAATATCGATGAGCAGCAGTCAATCGGAGATTGATGATCAGCTGCACTGCTCATGTTGCATAACAATGTCACTCAAGCAACAGGAGATGTGGTGACATTACTAGGACAGCTTAGGTGTGGATGTAAATATAGGATTTACTTATTTTACTCGGGGGGACTAAGGCAACTCCTTGAACTCAAGAAAAGTAGAAAAAAAAGTAGTAAATGTTCACTTTGAGGTTTTTCTCTTTGGACACAGCAGTGCATTACAGCACACAGTACAGATCAAAAGTTTGGACACACCTTCTCATTTAAAGAGTTTTCTGTATTTTCATGACTATGAAAATTGTACATTCACACTGAAGGCATCAAAACTATGAATTAACACATGTGGAATTATATACTTAACAAAAAAGTGTGAAACAACTGAAAATATGTCTTATATTCTAGGTTCTTCAAAGTAGCCACCTTTTGCTTTGATGATTGCTTTGCACACTCTTGGCATTCTCTTGATGAGCTTCAAGAGGTAGTCACCGGAAATGGTTTTCACTTCACAGGTGTGCCCTGTCAGGTTTAATAAGTGGGATTTCTTGCCTTATAAATGGGGTTGGGACCATCAGTTGTGTTGTGCAGAAGTCTGGTGGATACACAGCTGATAGTCCTACTGAATAGACTCTTAGAATTTGTATTATGGCAAGAAAAAAGCAGCTAAGTAAAGATAAATGAGTGGCCATCATTACTTTAAGAAATGAAGGTCAGTCAGTCTGAAAAATTGGGAAAACTTTTTAAAGTGTCCCCAAGTCCAGTTGCAAAAACCATCAAGCACTACAAACAAACTGGCTCACATGAGGACCGCCCCAGGAAAGGAAGACCAAGAGTCACCTCTTCTTCTGAGGATAAGTTTATCCGAGTCACCAGCCCCAGAAATCGCAGGTTAACAGCAGCTCAGATTAGAGACCAGGTCAATGCCACACAGAGTTCTAGCAGCAGACACATCTCTTCAACAACTGTTAAGAGGAGACTTTGTGCAGCAGGCCTTCATGGTAAAATAGCTGCTAGGAAACCAATGCTAAGGACAGGCAACAAGCAGAAGAGACTTGTTTGGGCTAAAGAACACAATGAATGGACATTAGACCAGTGGAAATCTGTGCTTTGGTCTGATGAGTCCAAATTTGAGATCTTTGGTTCCAACCACCGTGTCTTTGTGCGAAGCAGAAAAGGTGAATGGATGGACTCTACATGCCTGGTTCCCACCGTGAAGCATGGAGGAGGAGGAGGTGTGATGGTGTGGGGGTGCTTTGCTGGTGACACTGTTGGGGATTTATTCAAAATTGAAGGCATACTGAACCAGCATGGCTACCACAGCATCTTGCAGCAGCATGCTATTCCATCCGGTTTGCGTTTAGTTGGACCATCATTTATTTTTCAACAGGACAATGACCCCAAACACACCTCCAGGCTGTGTAAGGGCTATTTGACCAAGAAGGAGAGTGATGGGGTGCTACGCCTGATGACCTGGCCTCCACAGTCACCAGACCTGAACCCAATCGAGATGGTTTGGGGTGAGCTGGACCGCAGAGTGAAGGCAAAAGGGCCAACAAGTGCTAAGCATCTCTGGAAACTCCTTCAAGATTGTTGGAAGACCATTTCCGGTGATGCATCTCTGGGAACTCCTTCAAGATTGTTGGAAGACCATTTCCGGTGACTACTTCTTGAAGCTCATCAAGAGAATGCCAAGAGTGTGCAAAGCAGTCATCAAAGCAAAAGGTGGCTACTTTGAAGAACCTAGAATATGACATATTTTCAGTTGTTTCACACTTTTTTGTTAAGTATATAATTCCACATGTGTTAATTCATAGTTTTGATGCCTTCAGTGTGAATGTACAATTTTCATAGTCAAGAAAATACAGAAAAATCTTTAAATGAGAAGGTGTGTCCAAACTTTTGGTCTGTACTGTAGATTAAGATCTTTTAGACCGAAACGCGTCGCTGTGGCTATGTACTTTTTTATTTAAGTTTATTCATCACTGATATGAATTATTCATCCCTTTAACTTTTCTGAATGAAATGAACTTTTAAGGAGATCTTCTGGATGCTGGACCTTGCTTCTTTTTCTAGAAAAAAAAGTAGTTTAATGTTCAAAATGGCCATACTCATCAAATACTATTAAACATTCGAAAGTATGGAAAACAGGAGAAAGAAAAGTTTATTCCCATATTTTTTTTATGAGCATTTCCTGTAAAAGTCTTCCTCGTGCACATTATTCACAGGGTTGTCATCTTAATAAAATGTCGAGCAGCTGGATGTGAATTGTGACACACAGACTGTATTTGATAATCTGGCTCAGCAGAGCTGTGCCACTTAACTCACATCTGCTTCCAGGAGAACTAAGTGTCAAAGACACCGACAGTAACTGCTCAGCGAGTAATTTGTGCCTTGAGCACCCTGAGAAGGAGACTTTGATGCTTCCTCTCTCCTCCAGAATTCCGAGAGGGGAAGCCGATAATTGAAGCTGGGACCACCTGCTTCACTTAAGCTTGCTATCTGTGCACCTGAAGACTTAGTTTTAGTCTGAACCCCCAGGTAAAGCACGGCAAAATCTATCCTGCTTTAAATATAGTGCAGCTGGGGGAAGCTTGGACATTCTAGTGCAAAGTTTTCTAAAAACTATTTCTTACATGACTTGAAAACAAAAATCAATTTGAGCTGAAATAAAATACATTGATACTATGGACATTTCATAAACCCTTTTATGGATCATCCTAAAAAAGTAATCCATCCATTTTCTGACATTTCAGAGGAAGAACATTGGTGGCTTTGACCTCAGCCAGTTTTAGCATTTCTGGGATCTTCTGACACAACATTCCCACTGAACCAATAGAACTTTGGGTTCAATAATGGGGCAAAAATTTCGATAACTATAAATTCGAGAGTCAATGAGGCGTAGATGAAAAAAATTGTGGTCAAAAAGCTTTGACTACACTAATTTAATCTTTAACTATGTTAGAGGATCATTTAATGTTCAGACAAAAGTTCATTTTTAACTTCCCCCAGTACATCAAAGAATTGTGTAAAACCCCCATACACATTGGATGGGTGTCACCCAAATGATTGTTCAACCAACAGCTATCTCTTCCAACTCCCCCATACAGAGGAACTCTTGACGGAGCGTTTCTGTGTCCTTTAAGAGAGAGTGGCTGCCAGACTCTCCTGGCAGAAGAAAAGGATCGACCATTGAAATTCAGCAGGCTGAATACTGCCCAACATCATCTGTCAAGGAAGAGTTGGGAGGCCCGATATCAGCAGGTTCGGCCAAATTTAGTCTAATGTGTACGGGAGCCTTCATGCTGTGTTATCTAGAAATGAGTGAATCTGTTCAAGGCAAATTGAATACTCCTCGAATGTGTCTCGTCACCACAGCCCACTGTCCAGCTCTGCATGTCCTCTTTGTGATTTTCACTCAGAGTCTTCGTGTCGTCTTCTATGATCTAAACTCGATGCCTGAAGAAACCGCTGAGTATAATAAAGAACATTTCATTTGCAACGAGCAACTTCAATGTAAATCAAATTTTCTAGCCAAATTCCAGCGAATTGACAAAATCGAATTTTGACAGAATTGCTCCTCGCTAATGTAACCCCCAAAAATCCATGTAATGTTAAATACGTCCAACAAAAAAGTTTTTAATATGACACAGCTCCACTCTAAAAGAATGTAGAGATGTCACATGCTCAGCTGATTGGTTCCAGCCAACTTTTAACTTAACTTATGACTGCCAAATGGTATTGCTTTGGACTACGCAAAAGTTTAATTTACATTAAAAGGGTTGTGCGGCCTTGGCGTAAAAGTCTGCCGTCACTCACGCATGCTGTAAGGATTCTCCAGTGCCGGCACCGGGAGTGGCAGGCATATGAACACAAGTATGTGATACGCATACATGCGATCACATGCCAACTAGACGTGCATGGACATGCTCAATGCAAGTGTATTGAGCGAGGCTGGAGACGTCTAGTCGGAATGTGCCTGGAAGTATGCAAATTACATACTTGTGGTCATATGATCGCCAGCTCCTGGCGCCAGCATAGGAGAATCCTAACAGCGCCCAGTGCATGCGCTGTGAGGATTCACACGTTTGCAGTCACACAGTTTCTCAAGGCCGGACAACTCTTTTAACAAGAATTGGAAGACATGCAAATAATACATTGTAACAAATGAGAGTCAGTTTGTGCATGGGCCTTTCCTCTTTGAATTCCTGTATAACCTTCATATGCCCAAAAAGGACATATGAATATTGTTGTGCTCATGGGACATCTCTTAAAGTAATGAAGTTTCCCCCCTGCCCCCTCTCAAAAATAGGGAAATATCTCCAAGGTGTAGTGTGTGACCGTTCTGAATAAATGGGATTTTAATAATTCTCTATTTTACCTGTAGCATTAAACCCGCCTAAAAATTTCATCTAAATAATCAACAGTATTCATGAGAGAATTAAACTAGATTAGTGCCATGTAGTCAGCCTGTCCCAGTGTAGACAAGTGTCTGTCCCATACTCCATAACTGCTTCCAGCTCTTCGCCATCGTCATCCATTAGCGCAGAGAATTATGTTTAAACATTTTGTCACATCAGAGTCATATACAATTAAAATTAATTCTAAAGTGATAAGTGCCTTCAGCGTGCGTCCCAGGAGGTAAACAGTTTATTAGACGCTAAGAAAATCGTAATATAATTAACAGTTTTAATTCAATGAGGAAATAAAGGTTTATAAAGGGAATCAATTTAGCCACAATAAATAGATTTTTTTTTCTATTTTAATTCATGGTGAAATTTAAAAAAATATAAAAAAAAAATCACAAAATACTCAGATATATTTAAAGGGAAACTTTCACTTTTCCTATTCTAATTGGTTATTAAGCAGTTGTTCAGATTCCTACAAGTACGTTTTTACCAAGCATTGTACATTGTGAATATGTTCAGCTGGTTGAGTGGCAACTCCTCATATCCATGCTTGGGTATAGGTTTATTAGTATTGACCACAATAAGGCAGATGAGCCACTTCCTATGCAAATTTTCAGTTCTAAACGCAAACTGTACATTGGGCACTGTTTACACCAGTATCATGGCCAATATTCATTTGAAGAGGCTGTGGCATTGTGATGGATCAATTTTAAATGAAGGAATCCAAAATGACACTGGCAGCTCACATGGACCTTATTAGGGTCCTTGTGGTTGTATTTTGGATCTGAATATGATAAAAGACTACATTTTCATTCTGTCAGATAACACTTCTGCTGAATACTACATGAGATATAAAGATTTCCAGATGAACATGTGTGCTCCAAATATAGTTGGAGACATTTAAAGAGTAAATAAATTCATTTTTAAAATAATTTTGTCCAGCATGGAAAGTTGTGAAACTTTGCAAATCACTTTATTTGGGAATTTGTCTTCATTCCTGTAAAAAAAAAAAAATGCATGTATGCGACTTCCAAACCCATGGTTTTCCCCAGTCGATTTGCCTCCTTTCTGCTGTATTGATATAAAAACTTATCAATTTGGAGTACAGATGATGGCAGTGAAAGGGTTAGCACTTGTCTCCTCCTCTGAGGGTTGTACTTGGTTATCCCGAACAATATCTACTTCAGTTGAGTATATTGTAATATCAATGCAGCTAAACCGAAAAAAAAAAAAAAAAAATTATTTCATAAATTAATTGTACAGTACACATGTAAATAAGCAACTTTGTAATATATTATGTCAGAGAAACCTGCTTCTCTCTCCTCCTGGACTGATCATTCATTTTGAAAATTCAAGGGTAAAGTCTGTATTTAGTGAAGACAGACAGTTACATTAATGAGATAGGCGCTGACTGTTGGTGCTTATAAAGTTCTATGTAGAGGAGAAGGAGCCTCCTCCACCCCCTCCTACCTACATAGAATCTCATCTGCAGTAACTGTCATCTCCTACATCAATATTGTAAATGTGTGTGTTCACCAAATACAGATTTAAGCCATGAATTTGGAATTTTGAAAATGAATGATCAGTCTGGGCAGAAGAATAAGTGGATTTCTCTGATAGCTTATATTAAAAAGTTGCTTATTTTCAGTATATTATTGAATTATGAAGTAAAATGTTAAATAACAGTTACTCTTTAAGACAGGGTTGTCCACTGCTGCACCTGGGTAAATGACTGTTATTGGGCCCAATTAATATGTTATAAAATGGGCTCTAGAGATGCTATGGTTTTCAGGAGGGCCAATCCAAATATAATGTATTTTCCCTAAACATAAAAATATCTTAAAACCACACAAAAATATGTCATGGGATTTTCTTTAAGCTGCAGTGGAGTGGTTCATGACCCCATTACAGTTCCTTTAGATATTTTAAATATGAGCCAAACCCTTACGTTCCACAGCTATTGAACTGTACTCATAATTTTGATTTTCTTTTGGTGGTCAGTTTAACTGTAATATATTTTACAAAGAAAAAACCCTCTTATAACCACTCCAAAAACACCATATTTTTTATGAGCATAATAGATTCACAACTGTCTACCATTATTGTCGATTTGGCTCCTTCTTGTGTAAAAATCCAAAAAACTCCTCCAAGAAATATATGTAAAAATAACAGTCTTTATTTATTACATATACAAAATAAAAAGTAAAAAAAAAGTTAGTGCAGAGAAAAAGACATTCTGGTGATGTCCTATTGATAGATAAACATACATTTAAGTGATGAAGTAGGTATTACTAGGATTGAGTTATACTCAGAAGGTATTTTAAATATGTTAACATCCAACAAATTTGGAAGCAAAAGGGGATGTAAACTCGTGCTGCCGAGGATTCAATATACGATAAGAGACCAGATACAGTATGGATGCAGTTTTATTTGGTAGCGCATTTCAAGGTAGTCATACTTTTTCATCGGGACAAACCACAATGATCATCCAACAAATGAATGATATATGTCACATGGAGAAAACTACTTTCAAAACAACTTGAAAGTCAAATATAGAACTGGGATCTTTGAAAAAGGTCTCAAAGCACAATCTTTGTAATCAGAATATTAAACGTTGTCTCCCCCTAGTGGGGTTTCCATCATGCTTTAGTGGAGTGGTTTGCAACCCCATTATTGTCTCCTTGACTGCGTTACATGTAAGGCAAACTCTTCGCATTCCTAAGAAATTGAACTGTATACAAAGTAATGGTCTTATGATGTGACTGTTTAACTATTATTACTGTTCTAAAGAAAAAAGCTATCATTACCAAAACTTAGAGAACATTTTTTTTTTGTGCATAAGAGGTTCACAATTGTCTACCATTACTGCCTACTTGGCTCCTTCTAGTGTAAGTCAAGCCATACTTTTCACAGCAATTAAACTGTAGGAATAATATTTTATTGGAAATAACGTCACATTTTGCTGCTTTTACTTTTGTAAACTTCCAGCTTTAAGTTATTGAAAGTTAAATATATATAAAAAAAATTGTGCTAATCGCAGTCGTCTGGAAACGCTGATAAAAGGAAATCAAGGAAGAAAAAAAAAAACTTTGGAAGCTGTAAAATAAGAATCCTTTTATTGCTGTTTTATAGGAACATTTTCACCTTGGGAGTTGTTAGATATTTTGCCAGTTGTGACAAACGCTAAGATTTGCATATTTCATGTAGATTGTAGGTACGAGAAGAGGCAGCTCGGCATTTACAGTAGAAGAGATAGCCTCTTGGAAAGGATACAGCAAGCTGACAGTTGTTGTAAATTAGCTTCTGCTGTTAGTGCAATGTATTTGTATCAGCCCCGGAAAAAAAATTGAAGATCACAATACATAATGCATTACGGTTTTATGTATCTTATGAACGCCTTACATTTACGTGAAGGGAATATGTAATTAGCCACAAGGGGGTGTAATGGGATTATCAGTGTGCACTTCATGCTCTATAGAAATGATGAAAAGAATTATTCTAGGCAATATCTTGTTATCCCCACAATAATACATGTAAGATGGTTTAGCCAATTTCTGGAAATTAAAACAAAATCTTGCATTAATTAAAAAGTAACCCAACCCAAAATATATTACTTTTCATCTTTTCCAACTTTAATTTTTGACAAACAGCAGCAAAAAAAAAAGAAGTGAAAACTACATGTTAATTTTCAATGAATCGTCAATTTATGGTAAAGGTATATATAAGTATACAAGACTCCCACTTCCCAATGCTAACAAACACATTAGGGGAAACCAAACTAAAGGTCATGTCCTCTATGAGGGAGGTGTAGGGGTTGAATAAGCACCGGGTGCTTCTGCTGGAAAAGAGGCATAGTGGTGGTGCGCATGTACATTCCTGCCACCAACTAAATTTTAAAGGGGTTTTCCACTACTGGTCAAACCTCTTCTTAAACAAAATGTTCAGCCCCGATAAAATAATAAAGCCTTTACTCACCTTCCGTGCCAGCTCCGTTCCAGCGGTGTCGGCACTCGCGGTCCCGGGGCTCTCGTGCGCTGGAATGACACGTGGTGCTCGGCTTCCAATCAGCGCTGGTGTCACTGTCCTCGCCTTCGTACGAACTGAACATGAAAAATAAGCCATGGCTACAGCTGATTCTGACTTCCTCTTCATGCTCAGTTTTTCCAAAGGCAGGGACAGTGATGCCAGTGCTGATTGGACCTCGGGCATCACGTGCCATTTCACCACATCACAGCCCCAGGACCGCGAGTGCCGACACTGCTGGAGCCAGCACGGGAGGTGAGTATAGGTTTTATTCTTTTATCGGGGCCGAACATTTAGTTTAAGAAGGATTTGTCCTAGTGGCGGAATACCCCTTTAAAGATGATCTATTGCTCAAAAAAATTGTGTTAAAGACATTGTAAAAATCTGAGTTCCCCTGATTCTGACGCACTTTTCCTTTTTGTGTTGCGTCGCTCCATTGCAGAGATATTCGCTTTTGTTGCTTTTGGAGCACAATCTTTGGAGCGTGAGATCTTTGTTTGTAGACAACTCGGTGTTTCTTCAAAGTCTTCTCTGGGGGGAGGTGCACTTTAAGGTCTCCCTCCCAGACATCACAGCTCGGCAGCTGATTTAGCAGTCTCAGATGCTGCTGAGCGGTGATTTGCAGTGCCTGGGAGGGATTGGTGAAAGCGCACCCTCCCAGAGAAGACTGAAGAAATGACCAGTTGCACCACAAGTAGAGATTTCACATACTACGCTCCATAAGCAACAAATTTGAATATCTCTGCAATGGAGAGACGCAGCGCAAAATGGAAAAAAGCAGCCGAATCAGGGGAGCTCAGGGAGTTTTACAACTTAACTTTATTTGAGCAAGTGACAAGTCCTTTTTTGCAGACCTCTGTGGTTACCTTACATGTTACAGATGTAAGGAATGGAGGTTTTGATGTACCACCAAACCCCTTCCCGAAATCATGAGCTGTAATAGCTTATATAGGGTAATGAATAATCTGTGTTTTGTGTTGGTAAATGATGGCATGGCCCTAACGTTGGAGTTGTGATTTATAGCTCATTGGTCAAATACAAAATCTGTAACAGGGCCCCCACATTCCATGCGTCATTTATAACACCGGTATCTTCTTATTAGACAAAGGGACCTCTGCTCTGGGTGAATTAGTTACTACAGCACCTCATGTAGCTTCTCCTCTGATTAAAGTCTTGCAACTGCAACTGATTTATCAAAGTTTTTTTGCCTGGTAGTGACAAACTCCTAAGTGAATTATTGACGTTATACAGTAAAAGGTGCCATGCTAACGAGCTTTGTTGGTGAAACTACACGGCTTATTCCAACTCTTCTGTTCTTCCTTTGTTTTATATTTGTATGAATGATATTTTAATAACCAAATTATTACCTTTTCTTCCCCCATCCGTGCTTTCATTCTGTGTCCAGCTGAGCGCTTTACAAATTTAGGCTATTAAATTACTGTTTGATTTTTTTTTTTCCTGTGCTCCAGTTTATATTAATTATAAAGGTGAGTTTAGTAATCTATATTGTATATTCACTAACAAAATAATAACGCATAATGGTCTGTAATAAATTAAAATCAATATATAGTATTATGGATTACCTCCTAGCAGAGGAAAGAAGGAGGAGAGACATTGTGGATTAATCTGTTTACAAGGCAGCCATTAAATGTCTATTAAACAAATATAGACAGACTTGGAGTCCCCTGCTGTAGTACTGACATTCTCATTATTAGGGCAAATTTCTGCAGCTACTTCGGGTCATTTGACATAATATTATACACACAGGACTTTATGAAGACTTGTTTCCAATACCAACCATTTTTCTCAAAAAGCAGAGATTGGAGGAAGTACCTGGAGGAAGCCCAGACAAATTCTCTACAAATGTTCCCTTTCGTCAGATTCAGCACCAACTCCCAACCTCTGAGCCACCGTGCTGCCCAGAGTACCCATCTGTAGTTTTTCATTATGGAGTTGTCAGTGTCTTCAAGGGACTGTCCATTTTTGTATCATTTTTAACCAGAGTTTAAAAAACACACAAATACATACTCTACAACATGAACCACAATGTAAGGAGGAACATCTAATTTCCAAGAAGATGGGATATCTTCAAAATATTGCCAACCAATTTAAGCATCATTTTGTTTCCTGAGTGTTGGTTGTCACTACCCATAATGGACCATCTGTTAGAGGATATCCAGACGTATTTTTTTTTTTTTACAATGTGCCTAAGAATTAACAGGCAGTTAGATGCACACTGATTCAGTGCCTTCTGTCACGTCGACAAAGCAGCGACTTCTCTTCCACTCTGCTCTGTTGTCAGGGCATAACTGCCGACATCATGCTGATTGACAGCCGGCTTCCTGATGCCCAACTACGAGAAGCCATCTGTCATTTGGCATGGCATTAGCAGTCACGTCCCGTGGACAGAACAGCCCTGGAGAAGAAGAGCTGCTCTGTTGACGTAGAGCAGCTGAATCATCAGCAGGAGCGCTCTGAGATGGCGCCACATACCTGCCTGTTACTTTTTAGGCCCATAGTAAAAAATAATTCCTAGACAACCTTTTTAAGAAATTGCAGTGAAGGTCACCTCTAAGTTGTGGCCAATTGCCTGAAGAGCTGCAAAAATGACGACTGCTCGAAATGTCATTTTTGGCTTTAATCAAAGTTTGCTTCCCTTTTCTAACATTGATAGGGGTCTGTCAACCCCCAAAATGCTGACTAAGCCATTTATTCAGGTGTGTAGGGGATGTAGGCCCTGTAAAAGTCATACCTGTAGTACAGATTTTAGTGGTTACGTTGACATAAAAAAATATTTAGTTTGTATGCAAATGAGGGTTTTTCGGTGCACTGTTATACCCAGTCAATTTGCATATTGAGCACTTTTTCATATCTTGATTGACAACTCTCAAGCGAGTGCTGCCTGACCTCAATCAGCGGCTCTGCACTTTCGTAGTGACACTGCAGGAGCCCAGCCGTGCTCAGTGTCAGTGTGCGCTCTCATCGCTCGCTCATGTCCACAATACAGTACCGAGCTCCGGCCATAGATGGGATCCAGCCATGAAAGCGCACACTGACACTACAGTGTCTGTAGCCATCACTTGGTACTGTACTGTAGACAGGAGTCAGCGATGAGAGCGCACACCGACATTGAGCAGGTGGAGGTGAAGAGACACTGATTGAGTTCATGCAGCGCTCAGTCAATCAAGATATAACAAAGCGCTCAACATACCAATTGAGGTGGAGTAATGTTGCACTTAGCCTTTGCCATGCCAAGGGTGAACGGAAGCCCCAGCATTTGCATATGAAACTTTTTTTTTCTTCTCACAACTAAACCACTAAAATCTATAGTACAGGTATGATTTATATAGGGGCTAAGTCCCCTACATTTACAATTAATTGGTTTAATTAGTGTTCTATGGGTGACAAATTCCCTTTCAGTCTGAATTTTGAGAGCATATTTTCCTTTTTATTTTTATTGTTTATACATTTTATAAATAAGATCTTGGTCCTGTCTTCGGCATCTTGGTCCTGTCTTCGGCATCTTGGTCCTGTCTTCAGCATCTTGGTCCTGTCTCCAGCATCTTGGTCCTGTCTCCAGCATCTTGGTCCTGTCTTCGGCATCTTGGTCCTGTCTTCGGCATCTTGGTCCTGTCTTCGGCATCTTGGTCCTGTGTTCAGCATCTTAGTCCTGTCTTCGACATCTTGGTCCTGTCTTCAGCATTCAGGTATACTGCAATATGCAACATATATGCAGCAATTTTTTCATCTCTGATCAGCTCAGTAGCTATTTGCCCTTTTAAGTTCCGTGTACGCGGACAACAATTCGGCAGAAGCAGACACTTCTCTCCTGGCCGAACACCAACACAGAGATGTGTCTGCACAGTGTGTAGAGGCGAGAGAAAGCAATTTCTTTGCCTTTGCTGGGACAATGCTTGAGTTAGTAATTGCTCTTCTCCCAGGTGACCTATCCAGACTTTAGCCATCCAATTAAGGGTTTCATGTTCAACATGTACTTCTTCTCAACTGATTAAAGAGATAAAATATTTTTACACATTAAAAAAAAAAGACCTGACAAGGCATAAGAAACGAGATGGTCCTTGGTTAATTATTTTCTAGTTGCAGAATCTAATTGTGGATTTACTTACATAATGGGCCACTTCAAACATACAATTAACTCCGAGATGTGTCTTCTAAGCCACTTAGACATTTTTTAAAAACTTTAAGGCCCTCAATATTTAAAGTGTGCTGAACGAGCCTCCCGCGTGCCAGCGGTTAGTGAAGATTTTGTTGCTAACATCTGGTCATTCATGTTCTTCAATGTAACTCGCCTGCACAGTAATTCTAGTGAATATTTATGGAGGAGGAATGAAGACTCTCGGGATTACCTTATTTATAAAATATTCATCTGTGATATGCACTTGTCATACACAATCATAGAAATATTGTTTATCGTATGTTTATCTATATTAGCTAAATACCATATTTCCCACTCTGCATATTAAAAAAAATGGGGTTTGGATGGCCACTGGTGGGTTCTTCCATGCTCAATGACTATGAATGATGGAGGGAACTGACTACTGTTTCATGAAGCATCATACAATGAACTCATTGAAAGTTAAGACAGGCATTTTGTCAACTGCTCCCCCTTCTACTACAGTCATGCACCCTAACAGGGCATAAACAAATGCTTCTAAGGGCTTGTGCACATGGCCGTATTTTTGGTCCAAGTATGATCCAACAAAACATCGTTACGTACTTGGATCAATGCTATTCTATGGGGCCGTGCACTGCAGACTTTTTTCTCAGGAAAAAATCACAGCATGCCCAAGTTGCATCTGATATACGGATCACACTCGGTCATGTAAGTCAATGAGTGCTCTTGGATGTCACTTGGATGGCATGTGAGTACAGTCCAATTTCCATAGACTGAAAAAATGGAGAAGATGGAAAAAAAATGTCTCCATCTTCTCTTCATCCAAGAGAATCGGATCATCATGTTGACTCTCTGATCAGAGTGCAATTTGCATGATTGACCCAATTCCCTTGGATGAAGAGACTACACGGACGTCTGAACCACCTTGATACTAAAAATAATATTAAATCTACCATTATACGATTTCTCTTTTCTGGAGTGCATGGTCACACGTGGCGTTTTAGACATATTTTTTTGTACTTTTTTTATACATTTTTATTTGCGTTTTTTCCCCCCATCTATTTCAATGGGTGAAAAAAACTCTAAAAGAATTGACATGCCATTGATTTGTAAAAATGCTTTGATGGATCAAATCCTCACAGAAAAAATAAGCAGCGTGTACATAGGTTTTCAGAAATCTCATTCGCTTTGCAGGTACTGTAATATGCTGTGTTTTTTCCACGGCAAAAACCTGTATAGGGAATGTAGAGACAAGGGGAAAGGAATGAAAATTTGAGACTGAAAAATTATTAAGAGAAAATAGGAAAATGAGATTTAGTATCAGGTTTGATAGACATCCGTGTTAAAGGGGTTTTCCCACGAACAAAAGTTCATTAAAATCAATAGCTGTGTCCCACCGTGTACGGAGCATACCACAGCTCCTGGGCAGGGGAGGACGCAAAAGACAATCCAGACATTACAGCACGGGATCGCAGAGGATTCATTTTGTGAGGTAAAATATTGTTTATAAACAGGCAGTGAAATATTTTACCTCACAAAATGAATCCTCTGCGATCCCCTGCTGTAATGTCTGGATTGTCTTTTGCGTCCTCCCCTGCCCAGGAGCTGTGGTATGTTCCGTACACGGTCAGACACAGCTATTGATTTTAATGAACTTTTGTTCATTGGAAAATCCCTTTAATGTTCACATACCAGATATGAAATATTGAGACATGATTTAGGATCATAGCTAAAGGCTCATGGATCCTTGTAACACCCTTATATGTGGTGTAAGAAATACCATTATTGCGAACAGTATCAATATCGAATGACAAGGATACTGAACAATAAAAACATCAAGAAATATTATTGACAACACCAGTATGAAACCATTAGAATATCACGCAACAACAATATCTCTATGTAGATTCTAGGGGACCATCAGCAAAGAAAGCACACCGACACCGGTGATATAGGGAAGTAAAGGGGTTGATGTCAGTACACCTGGTGGTCAAGGGCTATTAAAGTCTTAATGTTAATGTACCTGGTGATCTAGGACAGTGAAGGAGTAAATGTAAGGATCCCTGGTGGTCTATAGCAATGAAAATGTCAGTACTTGTACAGTGGTGGTGGGCAATGAAAGGGATAATACCTCGGACATTGAAGGGCTTAGTATCTGTTTAGTTGGTCGTCTAGGACAGGGATGTGGCGCCCCTGAGGGTTCAGTCGCCACAGAGGTACTGCACCTCACCCAGAGGTGTGGTGTCTCCTGCTCTCAGGTAAGGAGGGAGTGCTGCACGGAACCCCAACACCTGCATCTAACACTACACTGCTCCAGGCCGGCTGGAAGGACAAGACGCAATGTATGTTTCCTGCTGAGCCCTGACCCTGGCTGGAGTGGGGGGAGCCCAAAGGTAGGGGGAACAAGTAGTGGGTGTGGGTGAAGTAGTTAGGGGGAGCACCATAGAAGGAGGTATAAAAAGGAAAGCCATCTTAGGGTGGCAGAACAGAGAGTTCAGTCAGTAAGAGGAGAGAAGTTCCGAAGAACAGCTCAGGACAGTTCAGAAGAACAGTCCGGGAGCAGAGTCTCATTAGGAGCTCTGCTCCGCAAGTAGGGCCTGGTCTGGAGGCCCCGGAGGGGAGCAGGGAGTAGGCTCCGTTCTAAGAAGTGATCCTAGGGGGTACGGCGAGTGCAGGACAGCACCCGTACGCCCCGAATCTGTCAGAAGACAGAGGGATCGTAAGCCGCATTCTAATCCCCAGGAGGGTCAAGCAGGTCCGGGATCCAATGCACAGGAGGGACTTCAGAGCACCCGAGCGGGATTGAGAGTGGGCAGCGCAGGGCAGGAGGGAGAAAGACCCAGCGTGAAGTCGGTCTAGTGAGGAACACAGGAAAGTGGGGTTCTGTCAGGTACTCCTAATCTGTCTGAGGAAGAGCTGAACCCCTGCCTGGTGAACGCAGTGCGACGCGGGAGGCTGTAAGCTGACAGTGCACCCTGTGGAACTAAAGAACTGTGAGTAAAAGACACGGATGACTGCACCGCACCGCCTCTGTCCAATTATTTAGTCTGCGCCAACATTCCCTCTCTGCACCACAGCGCCCAGCACAACCACCATCCATTATACCTTATACTGCCCTGCAGCTAAGCTCTACCTGTGGAGAGCCACACCACCCCTGCTGCCGTAACACCAGCTCCAGAGGACTGCTCCGCAGCGGTGGCACCCCTTTTGCCGCATTCCACAGGTGGCGTCACGAACAATCCCAAAAACCCCATATAAAAATAGCCCCTTTTTGCACTGACCGCCCTGGGTCACGGACCGGGCCAGCCACCGTGATATTCCCCAGACCGGCATCCGTAGGCCCGGCTGCCGAGTACCCCACGGCCATGGTGATGTGTCAGGGAGAGTTTAATGTCAGTTTAGCTGGTGGTCTAGCGTAGTGAAGAGGTAATTGTTTGTATATCTGGTGGTCTGCCACCGTGAAATATTTAATGTAAGAGTTATTTGGGGTGTAGGGCATTTAAAAATGTAATCTCTAAGATCACTTGTGGGGGCAACAGAAGGAGAAGCATATGTGGAAATCATGGGGCACCATAGCAAAAGTCCTGATTGGGCTCCTCTCTCAAAAAATATTCAGCAGAGTAGGCGGGGTGATGATGCATAGGCGCAGTCACAGAAGGGCATACCTCCGAACTTTTAAAGACAGAGGAAGAGGGACATATAATGCAGCAAGTACACAATAATTGTTCTCTTGTTGAAACCACTTAATGTTTTCATCCACTACGTTCATCATTTAATTGCCACCATAGTCTATAATGGCCCACAAAATGAACCCCACATAACAATATGACACCCCCATAGTGAATTCCTTCACACAATTCGCCCCCACAAGTACATTATGATGGCCCCATAGTATATCCAACAAAGTATGACGCCCCCTCAGTGCCCCCACACAGTATGATGTCCCCACAATTCCCTAACACACATTTTGAGGCACACATAGTGACCTCCAACACAGTACTGCCCACAACCACTCACATAATATGATGACCCCACAGTATGATGCACCCAGTCACTCAACCTACAGTTCCCACAGTGCCCACACATTATGATGCCCCACAAGTCTCCCACACAGTATGATTTTCGCTACAACCCTTTGACACAGTATGATTGCCCCGACACAGTATGATGACCTCCACCCTCCACACAGTATAATAGCCCCCTCACAATATGATAACCCCCACATTCCCAACACACAGTATGATTTCCCCCACATTTCCCAACACATTATGTTGCCTCTACAGCCCTCCACACAGTATAATGCCCCCACATTTTTCCCCAGAAGTACTGACTGACAGTATAAAGAAAAAACTACTCATCTAGCTCTGTTTCCCATTTGGGCTGTGAGCGGACTGTGGCTCCATGCTTCAGATGTGATCTAGTAATGACATTCCGGTTGCGTGGGCACTGCTGGTTGGTATCAGGCCACCTAACTCATGGGCCCCTTAGCTTTCATTTGGTTTGCCGCTAGTATCAGTACTCCATTGGGTTAATTGGTCACTGTTACGCTCGCGCCCGGACTGACTGGCGTGAGCGTGATTAGTGACCACACTGTACCATGAACTGAGGAGTGCCTGGAGGGGCGTAACTAAGTATCAATCCGATCCGACCAAGGTCGCACGGCGGCTTAGTCGACTCCGTGGACCAAGGAGGAACCGAGCAGAGGGACCAGGTGCGACTCCAGGTCAGACCCCGGTTACAGTTGTTGACCCACACTGGGGAATGCAGGAAGAGGCAGGTTAGACTGGCAGACAGGCAGGTGGGCACCGGCAAGCACGGCTGGCATGCAGACAGATGGGCACTGGCAAGCACGGCTGGTATGCAGACAGGGGGGTACTAGCAGATTGGAGCACAGGCTGGATAGGGTCCAGTACAGACTAGGAGACGAGTTCAGAGCCGCAGATGCGGCAGTCAAGCAGAGAAAAAGCGAAACCGCAGGTGCGGTAGTCAAGCAGAGCAAAGTGAAACCGCAGGTGCGGTGGACAAGGCTGAGCAGAGCGAAACCGCAGGTGCGGTGGACAAGGCTGAGCAGAGCGAAACCGCAGGTGCGGTGGACAAGGCTGAGCAGAGCGAAACCGCAGGTGCGGTGGACAAGGCTGAGCAGAGCGAAACCGCAGGTGCGGTGGACAAGGCTGAGCAGAGCGAAACCGCAGGTGCGGTGGACAAGGCTGAGCAGAGCGAAACCGCAGGTGCGGTGGACAAGGCTGAGCAGAGCGAAACCGCAGGTGCGGTGGACAAGGCTGAGCAGAGCGAAACCGCAGGTGCAGTGGACAAGGCAGAGAGGACAGGGCTCTGTTCACATGGAACAGACAGGAAAACGCAGGAAGATGGCTAGAACACAGGAGGAAGATACGGAGGAAGGGAAAAGGGACAAGCAGAACCAGATACACACAAGGTACTACACATGAAGTAGCGAGTGGACACAAAACTCACAAACAGAAGTACAGAGACAACGAGTTGGAGTTAGGTGCAGGTTCAGATACTGCAGGAAAAGGGAAGGTACGGACATAGAGACAAACAGGCTAGGAGAGTGTTCAGACAGGAACTGACACTGCAACAAGATACAGGAGCGAGTCTGGGTATACGGCCCCCAGAGAGGCGGACAAACAGGCTAAGAAATAGTTCAGACAGGCCTGGTAATACAGCCCCCAGGTTGGCAGACAGGCAAGAAACAGAACGGGACCTGGCACATCAGAGGCAAGGAGCCCTCTGAAGGTAAGAGTTGCTCAGGCACCTTCTTCTGGGAGAAGGAGGTTTAAATATCCAGTGACCCACAGCAATAGGCTGGGGACGCATTAGGGGTGTGCCCACAGCAGCTACAAGAATCAGGAAGTAACCGGGCCGCCGCCCTAAGCTGTCAGACCAGAGCATACACACAGTAGAACAGGAGCACGGCTTACAAACTGGACTGAAGGTTAAGATGCAATCTTGCATAGTGGGAGATGGTGCACTATGCAAGCACGCCGCCAGGTATGTTACAGTCACTCTCAATCAAGGCTTCAGCATTGCCCTTTATTGCACTGATCATAGTCATCAAAGAAATGAGTGTAGGAGGGTTTGGTAGAGAGGACTGTGCAGCAGTAACGTATGACTGCACAGTTCTCTCTATTATCAGACAGTTTTATGCAGGAGCACTTTGTCATCATGTTCTGGGTACATATGATAAAGAACTTAGTTATAGGAGATGAGGAGGTAGAGGTCAAATCCATGCCCAGGAACCTAAAGAGAACCCAAAGGTCCCATTATACATAAGAAGACATCAGATTTATAAGACACTTGGTGGGTGGGGGGTGTCTGATACATTATAACAATATTATTATTATATTATTAGTATTTTTTTATTGCTAAAATTATAACTTATTTTATTTTTTATAGTATTTGAAATCAGCAAATACCAAACATTGAAGCCAACATGTCCTCTTGGTAACCTTAATCATTAGAGCTTAATATTGTTGATATAAAGTTTCACAACCAGATACTGGATACTATTACATGAAATTACAAATGTGGCCGGCCTGCAAGATATCATTGCCCCCTTTTTTTTTGTTCCGAGCAGAATTGTCTATTGTATTGCGCAGTGCTGAAAACCCGATGAACTCTAAATCCGGGGATATTGCATGGTGTCTGAGCTCAGTAATCGCTTCTTGGCCCGTATCATTTAACGCCCTTTAATAATAAAACCCCAAGACAAACTACGCTTCAAAAACTCAAACTAGTCAAACTGTACCCGTAAAGACAGATGACTATTGCTCCGGCAAATCTCAGAAAGCAAACTTTGTAATCATGCTTTATTTGCTGCTCTTAGAAACTGAGTATCTTTTTTTTTTGTGCCGTTTACAATTTGTATTCAAATGAAGGTCATTTGAAAGGTGTTATATACTAAACAGCCATTATTTCATTTTGATAGTGGCACTAAAATTATATTGCTGAATGAGTTATTTTACTATGGGACCAATACCATCTTCCTAAAACTCTCTTAAGGTTTTTTTTTATTATTTTATTTTCTATTTTTTTTTTCCGTTTTATTATTTATCGCTCGCACTGTTTCGAAAATTAAAATAAAAATTCAGTAGACTGAAGAGGTAGTTTAAATTTTAAAGAGCGCTACCCCATTATGTCTAAGGAAAAAAATAGGATACATTTTTCAATTTATTCGATTTATGATAAATATTTTTCCTTATACTGAATCGTCCTTTATGAAATGTATATATACGGTATATAGTCTTTTGTTTTTTTACTATGAGTCATTTTGCTGTCAACGTAACTACTGTATTTTGGTGATGGATGAAAACCAGTTAAAAGTATCAATCTTAATGTTTCCACATAATTTAAGAAGCTTTCTATATCTATGGGTCTAGTATACAATCGATTCAATTCAAAGCTCATTTTGGAATGGGCCATAGTGTTTTCATAGGATCATATTAAAATACTAGAGGACGGGATATGAAGATTAATAAACAGTTGCCACCTGCGGTTAAACTTTACAGCACTTTATTGTCTGGCTGTAAATATAATCTACTTATCTATTAATCTGTCATTGCCGGGTGCTTGGAGAACTTTAACAAGTTAAAATGTTGTGCTGAATAAAAAAGCAAAAATAAGTTCCGTGGGAAACATAAATTGCAAGGTGTATTCACTAAAGAGTTTAGGTTTTAATATAATATATATTAGGCAATATTATTTAATGAACAGTGAATGTTATTGTCAATGATGTGGTTTGATGGGTCTCTTTAGGGGCGGCAGAGGTAGAAAAAACACCCAGGTCCCCTTGGCATAGAATAATATTTTAGGGTTATAAATGGTAGGTTGAGTGGGACCCGTTACATACTTTGCACTCATATGCATCACACGAGCTGCAAGTTACAATTCAGGCTTGTAAAATCTGTAAAAATATTTAAAGGGAATCTGTCTGCAAGATTTAATCACCCAAACTATTTATATGTGCATGTAGCTCTTTTAAAGACAAGTCCAGCAATACCTGTACATGGCCAGTCTGTTCTTTCAATTCTGAGAAATCAGCGTTTGAATTGATATGCAAATAAGGCTGAAGTGCTATGGTAGATCTGAAGCCTCTGTTGCTCCAGTTCTATACCCCACCCAGCGCCGCCTCCTATTACTTGACTGACGGCTTCTATGCTGGGTGACTTCAGGCAAAGTTAGTCGAGCAGGAGGAAGCGACTCTGGGTGGGTGGCGCTCAGGCAGTGACTCCCGTACTTCATTTCACCTCAACAGAGAAGCTCTTTCTCTTCTGGTCTGCTCTGTCACTGGGGCGTCACTGCTGATGTCATTATGATTGACAGCCGGCTCCTTGCAGTTAGGCAGCAAAGATCTGACTGTCAATCAGCATGTCATTGCCAGTGATGCCTCTTTGACAGAGCAGAAAAGAAGAGAAGAAGCTGCTCTGTTAATTTGACATCGCCAGAAACAAGAGAATCACCGGCAGGAGCAGTCTGTGACCTGAACTGGCAGACAACATCACTGGGTAGGACAAACATGTGGTTAGAAACTACCTGCCGGTAAGTTCTTAGCCCCATAGAAAATAACAACTAAAGTTTTAGATAACCCCTTTATTATTGCCTTTAGGATTATTACTATGTATGTCAAGGGTAATTTTCCATCAATGTGTTGACAGAGGCTTCAGTTCGGCGGCTGAGTGAACTGGAATTTTTGCTATCAGCAAGGTATTAGACACTGATGGCATTTACAGTCCTGTCTTACACAGGGTACTGTTGTATTCCTTCAACATAGGTAGATCCTCCAACATAATACTTTGGAGGGAAGGGGCCTGGCACCCTGAGCTTGCTCATAGACAAACCTAGGTAGATCTCCAACATAGGACATTGGAGGGAAGGGAAATGGCACCTTGAGGTTGCTCATAGAAAACCCCTGTATTTTAAAAAAAAATGTCAGCTTCTTTTTGTAGCTTATTACTCCCTGGACTCAAGCTCAGGACCTGAATTGTGAAAGGAAAGGCAGAAACTCCAACAGTGTGCCACGGGCTTTATTACTGTGCATGTCAGAATATTCGCTGCCAAAGAATCTCAATAGTATTCTTCTTTACAGGCATACTGATATATCTCTATATAATTGTACATTATAGGTAAAAAAAGCAGAACTAAAACTCAGATTTTATTTTTTACATAAAGTCATTAAAAATAAAGGTACTAGATAATTACAATAAATGTATTTAGTAATTTTTTTTACATAAACATCACATAGCAGTATTCCTGTAATTATACAATACAGTGATCATATTATTTCTGGCGTTTGGTAAATGACGTAAATAAAAATTGTGCAATTGTTTCTTTCTGCATTTAACTTATAATAAAAGATAGTATAAATGTAAAGGTTACATATGCGTATGGCAAATGGTGCCTAAAAAAATTAAAGCTCGTTTCTCAAAACAAAAGAGAGTTTACATTTACGTAAAAGTTAAAAAATAAAAAGTCATAGCTGCTGTTGCTACAAATATAGTAAGGTACAGCACTACAGAGCAGTATAGCACCAACATTTCCACCATTAAAAGAATTATAGTAAACTACAAACTTGGCCTCATTAATCACACATTGTGACATACGTTGGTAGAAAATAAGGCAAAATATACTTGTATAATTATATGTGTGTAATGTGTATGTTTTAATAATGTGGGTATGTGTGTAATGTGTATATGAATCTGTAATGTGCGTGTGTGCATAATACTGTACGTATATGTATGCATAGCATGTATGTTTGTGTAATGTGTATAGATGTATGTAGGAATAATGTGCCTGTGCATAATATGAATGTCTAATGTAAACATGCATGTGTAATGTGTGTGTAATGTGTACAGTTAGGTCCATATATATTTGGACAGAGACAACATTTTTCTAATTTTGGTTCTAGACATTACCACAATGAATTTTAAACAAAACAATTCAGATGCAGGTGAAGTTCAGACTTTCAGCTTTCATTTGAGGGTTTCCACATTAAAATTGGATGAAGGGTTTAGGAGTTTCAGCTCCTTAACATGTGCCACCCTGTTTTTAAAGGGACGAAAAGTAATTGGACAATTGACTCCAAGGCTATTTCATGGACAGGTGTGGGCAATTCCTTCGTTATGTCATTCGCAATTAATCAGATAAAAGGCCTGGAGTTGATTCAAGGTGTGGTGCTTGCATTTGGAAGGTTTTGCTGTGAAGTAAACATGCGGTCAAAGAGCTCTCCATGCAGGTGAAACAAGCCATCCTTAAGCTGCAAAAACAGAAAAAAACCATCCGAGAAATTGCTACAATATTAGGAGTGGCAAAATCTACAGTTTGGTACATCCTGAGAAAGAAAGAAAGCACTGGTGAACTCATCAATGCAAAAAGACCTGGGCGCCCATGGAAGACAACAATAGTGGATGATCACAGAATAATCTCCATGGTGAAGAGAAACCCCTTCACAACAGCCAACCAAGTGAACAACACTCTCCAGGAGGTAGGCGTATCAATATCCAAATCTACCATAAAGAGAAGACTCCATGAAAGTAAATACAGAGGGTTCACTGCACGGCGCAAGCCACTCATAAACATCAAGAATAAAAAGGCTAGACTGGACTTTGCTAAAAAACATCTAAAAAAGCCAGCACAGTTCTGGAAGAACATTCTTTGGACAGATGAAACCAAGATCAACCTCTACCAGAATGATGGAAAGAGAAAAGTATGGCGAAGGCGTGGTACAGCTCATGATCCAAAGCATACCACATCATCTGTAAAACATGGCAGAGGCAGTGTGATGGCTTGGGCATGCATGGCTGCCAGTGGCACTGGGTCACTAGTGTTTATTGATGATGTGACACAGGACAGAAGCAGCCAAATGAATTCTGATGTATTCAGAGCCATACTGTGTACTCAGATCCAGCCAAATGCAGCCAAACTGATTGGTCATCATTTCATACTACAGATGGACAATGACCCAAAACATAAAGCCAAAGCAACCCAGGAGTTTATTAAAGCAAAGAAGTGGAATATTCTTGAATGGCCAAGTCAGTCACCTGATCTCAACCCAATTGAGCATGCATTTCACTTGTTAAAGACTAAACTTCAGACAGAAAGGCCCACAAACAAACAGCAACTGAAAACCACCGCAGTGAAGGCCTGGCAGAGCATCAAAAAGGACGAAACACAACGTCTGGTGATGTCCATGAGTTCAAGACTTCAGGCAGTCATTGCCAAAAAAGGGTTTTCAACCAAGTACTAGAAATGAACATTTTATTTACAATTATTTAATCTGTCCAATTACTTTTGGTCCCTTTAAAAACAGGGTGGCACATGTTAAGGAGCTGAAACTCCTAAACCCTTCATCCAATTTTAATGTGGATACCCTCAAATGAAAGCTAAAAGCCTGAACTTGAACTGCATCTGAATTGTTTTGTTAAAATTCATTGTGGTAATGTCTAGAACCAAAATTAGAAAAATGTTGTCTCTGTCCAAATATATATGGACCTAACTGTATGTAAAAGTGCACTGTGTTTGTGTATTTTACATATTATTTTATGTATATGAATGTGCTTTACACACCTATGCATAATGCATTAATAATGTATATTCATATACTGTACATTATGAGTATATATATATTATTTGTATCTGCCCCTGGGCAATGCTGCACAGACACTGCTCTTCTTGTCCTGTTGAAAAGGTCCATTCACAGATCAGTAAAGTCCCTTCTGATCAACCAATGATGGAAATAAAGAGCTAGCCTATCTCTCTATTTAAAGGACATCTGAATGTATGGTAGAGTAGGATGTACATTATGCTGCGGAATATCATATTACACTCCTTACCTGCTGCAGAACATCATAATAAACACCTGAGCTGCTGCAGAACATCAGAATACACACCTGAGTTGCTACAGCACATTTATAGCATACAAATCAGTATCAGAGACTAATAGCAAGACCAAGTTGTCAGACATCGTGAAGTTGGGGCCCTAGATCAAGGATGCACGTATTATAGAGGCAGCACAAGTGACTGTTTTTGGGATCCTGGAGAGAGTGGGACCAGTTCTGGTTGACTCGATCCCATATTTTAATGAGTGGTTTAGAAACTGTTGTGAGAACCTTTCTTCTTAGGTCCTACATTGTTCTTAATCAAGTTAATAACAGAATTGGGGCAAACAAGACCAAAGTTCTGCTATCCCAGATGGTCAGTGATGTGACAAGAGAGGACCAGCCTCTGAGGACTCAATACAATATTTGCATTGTTGATCAAGAGACACTTGGGGGAAGTTTTGCTAATTTTTGGTTTTCCTATACCAGTCAGTTCTGTAGATACCAAGACACAACACCTATGCTATGCAATTTGGTGACATACTGGTCCAGGAGTATAGCATGATTCTCCCAGGACCCAACACAACAGATCCCTAATCTACCACGGACCCCAAATATCTCTACACATCTTATACAGTGGCTACTCCGCTGAAAAAGTCTATGCAGCTTAACCTACTGAGCAATTGTAGATTGCTTTGAGTTTTGAATGAAATGACCTTTTTTCTTCCTTTTTTTTTACCCGTCTGGAGTGTGCTAGCCGCTGGTTTCAAGTGTCTCCACAATCTTGATTGTAAATGGTTACAACTGTAAGGCAAGAGGTCAGGTTTTTATTCTGCTTCGAAGATCCAGGTTAACTCTTCTCGGAAAATAAAATAATTGATCATTTAGAGGCTGTGCTGACTTTCTTTCATCTCAGTTTCTACCTGGTTATCAAAGAAATAAAATGGCTTTTAGCATACAGTGCACTTCTTGCCAAACAAAGGGAGCCTTGAATTCCTGGGCGAAAGTAGTCAATCTTCATCCTATTGTTCATGGCAGTTGGCTCTTCAGCAATGGATAAGAATGGACTTTTTCACCTTGTCATTGGCTAATCTCAATAAATGGATATTTTCCAGGATAGGTGATAAATGTAAGATTAGTGGAGGTCTGACCTCCAGTATCCAAATGCGGGGAAGCCCAATGAATCTCCTATACGTTGGCCAAGCAGGCATATTACTTCTCCATATAAGAGACATGGAAACTGACTATAACAAAGTATTAGGGTTCACCTGGGGAAGTGGACCCACTAAGCCCCTGGTTTGGGTGGGTACACAAGCTCCGAATGTTGGTTCAGCTGCCAGGATGAAACGCGGGAAGCAAGGATGAGACACTCTCCAGGGGCCAGGAGCCCAATGGGCCTTAGAAGGCCTTTAAGATTATGTCACATCAGAAAACCTGCAAAGCCTGACATGGAGCAGAATAGAGGGCAGTGGACCGAAGGGAAGGGAGGAGAGCCTGAACCCGGGACAGGCGTGTAACACTAATTTTCAGCTTTTTCTGTATATTATATAGAGTTGAGACAGCTGATCAAGGCTGGATACAGCCAAAACACGTTGTGTTTTTAAATACATTTTTTTGGGTACTTTTTTGGTAATTCTTCTATTTGATTATATCTGCTATCGTAGGAGCATCCTTCACCTGGTATCTCTACCCTCTTTGGGTTGTATGGAGTGATAAGGCTTATGATTAGCCTTCATTACATGCCACTCATAGTACCATGCTCTAAAGATTGATAGGATCTCAGTGGCCGGGCTGATCTAGTATATAACTGCCAACCCATATATAAGTGATAAATGCTATGTTTAAAGCGCACATACAATATGTGTGCATATATATATATATACACTGCTCAAAAAAATAAAGGGAACACTTAAACAATAGAATATAACTCCAAGTACATCAAACTTCTGTGAAATCAAGCTGGCCACTTAGGAAGCAACACTGATTGACAAACAATTTCACATGCTGTTGTGCAAATGGAATAGACAATAGATGGAAATTATTGGCAATTATCAAAACACCCTCAATAAAGGAGTGGTTCTGCAGGTGGGGAGCACAGACCACATCTCAATACCAATGCTTTCTGGCTGAAGTTTTGGTCACTTTTGAATGTTGGTTGTGCATTCACACTCGTGGTAGCATGAGACGGACTCTACAACCCACAGAAGTTGCTCAGGTAGTGCAGCTCATCCAGGATGGCACATCAATGCGAGCTGTGGCAATAAGGTTTGCTGTGTCTGTCAGCGTAGTGTCCAGAGGCTGGAGGCGCTACCAGGAGACAGGCCAGTACACCAGGAGATGTAGAAGGGGCCGTAGGAGGGCAACAACCCAGCAGCAGGACCGCTACCTTCGCCTTTGTGCAAGGAGGAACAGGAGGAGCAATGCCAGAGCCCTGCAAAATGACCTCCAGCAGGACACAAATGTGCATGTGTCTGCACAAACGGTTAGAAACCGACTCCATGAGGGTGGTATTAGGGCCCGACGTCCACAGATGGGGGTTGTGCTCACAGCCCAATACCGTGCAGGATGCTTGGCATTTGCCAGAGAACACCAGGATTGGTGCTCTTCACAGATGAAAGCAGGTTCACACTGAGCACATGTGACAGACGTGACAGAGTCTGGAGACGCCGTGGAGAGCGATCTGCTGCCTGCAACATTCTTCAGCATGATCGGTTTGGCAGTGGGTAAGTAATGGTGTGGGGTGGCATTTCTTTGGAGGGCCGCACAGCCCTCCATGTGCTCGCCAGAGGTAGCCTGACTGTTATTAGGTACCGAGATGAGATCCTCAGACCCCTTGTGAGACCATATGCTGGTGCGGTTGGCCCTGGGTTCTTCCTAATGCCGGACAATGCCAGACCTCATGTGGCTGGAGTGTGTCAGCAGTTCCTGCAAGATGAAGGCATTGAAGCTATGGACTGGCCCGCCCGTTCCCCAGACCTGAATCTGATTGAGCACATCTGGGATATAATAATAATAATAATAATATTTTTTTATTTTTATAGCGCCAACATATTCCGCAGCACTTTACAATTTTAGGGGGGGACTTATACAAACAATACAGAATAAACATTTCTAAAATCAAAAGGGGTGAAGGTCCTGCTCGCAAGTCTATGAGGAAATGGGGGAGGCACAAAAGGACAAAAGGTAAAGTGTACATATATTGTATAATGCAGCCTTGATATACTAAATATGATAAATAATAATACATGGACTGGTCGCCAGCCAGTATGTGTACAGTCCTGACCGAGGCTATTAAGTACATGGATGGTATGAACCTGAAACCTGAACTGTCCTGGGTAGTGCATTCCAAAGAATTGGTGCAGCACGCGAGAAATATCATGTCTCGCTACATCCACCAACCACAGACTGTCCAGGAGTTGGCGGATGCTTTAGTCCAGGTCTGGGAGGAGATCACACAGGACACCATCCGCAACCTCATCAGGAGCATGCCCAGGCATTGTAGGGAGGTCATATAGGCACGTGGAGGCCACACACAATACTGAGCCTCATTTTGACTTGTTTTAAGGACATTACATCAAAGTTGGATCAGCCTGTAGTGTGTTTTTCCACTTTAATTTTGGGGGTGACTCCAAATCCAGGCCTCCATTGGTTAATAAATTTGATTTCCATTGATGATTTTTGTGTGATTCTGTTGTCAGCACATTCCACTTTGTACAGAACAAAGTATTCAATGAGAATATTTCATTCATTCAGATCTAGGATGTGTTATTTGAGTGTTCCCTTTATCTTTTTGAGCAGTGTATATACCGTATTTTTCGGACTATAAGATGCACCGGACCATAAGACGCACTTAGGTTTTAGAGGAGGAAAATAGAAAAAAAATGTAAGCAAAAAATGTGGTCACGATGCCGTTAAGGGGGAGGGGGTCTGCTGCTAACACTGGAATAGGGGTAATGCCCCCAATTCTGATAATATCCCCCTTCCTGGTAGATATACCCCCCCTTCCTATTATCCGTGGCTCCCATCCCCATCCTGATATGCATGGCACCCCTCATCCCTATCCTGGTATGCATTGCACTCCTCATCCTTATCCTGGTATGCATGGCCCCCTCATCCCTATCATGGTATGCATTGCACCCTTCATCTCTATCCTGTTATGCATGGCACCCCTCATCCCTATACTGGTATGCATGGCACCCCTCATCCCTATCCTGGTATGCATGGCACCCCTCATCCCTATTCTGGTATGCATGGCACCCTTCATGCTTATCCTGGTCTGCATGGCCCTCTCATCCTTATCCTGGTATGCATGGCACCCCTTATCCTTACCCTGGTATGTATGGCCCCCTCATCCTTACCCTGGCATGTATGGCCCCCTCATCCTTACCCTGGTATGTATGGCCCCTCATCCTTATCCTAGTATGCATGGTCCCCCTAATCCCCATCAGGCTGCACATAAAAAAATAAACACTCCTACTCACCTTTCTTCTCTCTCCTCCAGCGCTGCATCCTGTCTGCCCGCACTGATCTCTACATGTGAGCCGTGCATGACGTCACTGCCATGCGCGGCTCACAAGGAGAGATCAGCTGCCGGAAGTCACTGCTCCCCACGCCGGGACTGTGTGCGTGGGGAGCAGTGACTTCATGCTCCTTAATAGCCGGCACACAGCGTAGCCACAGCGCGGCTCCTGCTGCTGCCGGGTGATCGCGTGTGCCCGCTGTTAAAGGACATGAATATTCACCCGCTCCCCATGCCCATGGGCGTGGAGAGGGGGTGAATATTCATGCCCTTTAATAGCGGGCACATGCGATCACCCTGCAGCAGCAGGAGCCGCGCTGCTGATACACTGTATGCCACTATTAAGGAGCATGAATATTCACTGCTCCCCACGCCCATAGGCGTGGGGAGCAGTGAATATTAATTTTCTTTAGCAGTGGGGACAGTGAAGGCTGCAGCAGGCAGCTGCTGCCTCCTGTACCCCGCTCCTCTGCTGCAACCGCTCAAGAGAATGCCAAGAGTGTGCAAAGCAGTCATCAAAGCAAAAGGTGGCTACTTTGAAGAACCTAGAATATAAGACATATTTTCAGTTGTTTCACACTTTTTTGTTAAGTATATAATTCCACATGTGTTAATTCATAGTTTTGATGCCTTCAGTGTGAATGTACAATTTTCATAGTCATGAAAATACAGAAAAATCTTTAAATGAGAAGGTGTGTCCAAACTTTTGGTCTGTGCTATATATATATATATATATATGTATATATATATACAGTGGGGGGAATAAGTATTTGATCCCTTGCTGATTTGCTGATTTTGTGTTTTTGTAAGTTTGCCCACTGACAAAGACATGAACAGTCTATAATATTAAGGGAGGGTAAGTTAATTTTAACATTGAGAGATAGAATATCCCCAAAAAATCAAGAAAATCACATTGTATAAATTAGATAAATGTATTTGCATTTTGCAGTGAGAAATAAGTATTTGATCCACTACAAACCATTATGAGTTCTGGCTCCTACAGACCAGCTAGACGCTCCTAATCAACTTGTTACCTGCATTGAAGACAGCTGTTTTACATAGTCACCCGTATAAAATACTCCTGTCCACAGACTCAATTAATCAGTCAGACTCTAACCTCTACAACATGGGCAAGACCAAAGAGCTTTCTAAGGATGTCAGGGACAAGATCAAAGACCTGCACAAAGCTGGAATGGGCTACAAAACCATAAGTAAGACGCTGGGTGACAAGGAGACAACTGTTGGTGCAATAGTAAGAAAATGGAAGAAATACAAAATGACTGTCAATCAACATCGATCTGCGGCACCATGCAAAATCTCACCTCTTGGGGTATCATTGATCATGAGGAAGGTGAAATATCAGCCTAAAACTACATGGGGGAACTTGTTAATGATCTCAAGGCAGCTGGAACCACAGTCACCAAGAAAACCATTGGTAACACATTACACCTTAAAGGTTTAAAATCCTGCAGTGCCCCCAAGGTCCCCCTGCTCAAGAAGGCACATGTGCAGGCCCGTCTGAAGTTTGCCAATGAACACCTGGATGATTCTGTGAGTTATTGTGAGAAGGTGCTATGGTCAGATGAGACAAAAATTGAGCTCTTTGGCATTAACTCAACTCGCCATGTTTGGAGGAAGAAGAAGGATGAGTACAACCCTAAGAACATTGTCCCAATCGTGAAGCATGGTCGGGGAAACATTATACTTTGGGGGTGCTTTTCTGCATAGCAGACACGACGACTGCATCGTACTGAAGGGAAGATGGATGGGGTTATGTATCATGAGATTTTGGCCAACAACCTCCTTCCCACAGAAAGAGCATTGAAGATGGGTCGTGGCTGGGTCTTCCAGCAAGACAATGACCCAAAACATACAGCCAAGGCAACAAAGGAGTGGCTCAAAAAGAAGCACAGTAAGGTCATGGAGTGGCCTAGTCAGTCTTCATACCTTAATCCCACAGAAAACTTATGGAAGGAGTTGAAGCTCTAAGTTGCAAGCGACAGCCTCAAAATCTTAATGATTTAGAGATGATCTGCAAAGAGGAGTGGACCAAAATTCCTCCTGACATGTGCGCAAACCTCATCAATAACTACAAACAAAGTCTGACTGCTGTGCTTGCCAACAAGGGTTTTGCCACCAAGTATTAAGTGTTGTTTGCCAGAGGAATCAAATATTTATTTCTCACTGCAAAATGCAAAAAAAGTTATCTAATTTATGCAATGTGATTTTCTTGATTTTTTGGGGGGATATTCTATCTCTCAATGTTAAAATTAACCTACCCTTAAAATTATAGACTGTTCATGTCTTTGTCAGTGGGCAAACTTACAAAAACAGCAAGGGATCAAATACTTATTTCCCCCACTGTATATGGTATATACTGTATATACTACTACTGTGTACTGTTATTATTACGTTTACACAGAATCAGTGGACTACCGCATAGTCCTGAGAACTAGCCATAATAACTGTTTGTTCTCATCTAAAGCTGGCCACCTTCTTATTTCTGCACCATACAGATCCTCTTTACTGTGAGAAACTTTGTATAATCCAAAATTAGACATAACAGCAGAAGTGACCAGCAAAAAATTGCAACTATATGAAGCCCAAAATACTTCATAACTCTTATTTTGCTGCTAATCATACACCCAACATGTCTGCCACATCTTCTCTCATCACACTAGATGACAGATGCAGAGCAGTGGCATACTGCCAATGGCAGCCGACTATGAATTTGAAGGCGACCGGCTCCCCCTTCCCCCGCACGGTATCTCCCTTTCAACTGTATTGGCACCCTGGATGGGCCCATTATACTGTATGGAGGACAATGTGGAGCCCATTTTTCTGTATGGAGGACTATGTGGGGCCATTATACTGTATAGAGGACTATGTGGGGCCATTATTCTGTATGGAGGACTATGTGGGGCCATTATACTGTATGGAGGACTATGTGGGGCCAATTATACTGTATGGAGGACTTTGTGGAGCTCATTATACTGTATGGAGGACTATGTGGGGCCCATTATTTTATATGGAGGACTATGTGGGGCCCATTCTTCTGTATGGAGGACTTTGTGGAGCCCATTATACTGTATGGAGGACTATGTGTGGTCTATTATACTCTATGGAGGACTATATGTGGCCCAATATACTGTATGGAGGACTATATGGGGCCCATATACTATATTGAAGACAATGTGGGACCCATTATACTGTATGGAGGACTATGTTTGACCTATTATACCATATGGAAGGCAATGTGGTGCCCATTATATTATATGGAAAACTATGTGAGGGCTACTATAGTATTTGGAGGATTATGTGGGAGACCATTATACTATTTGAAGGGTTATGTGAGGGCCATTATAATATTTGGAGGGCTATGTGGGACCATTATACTTTATGGAGTGCTATGTAGGGGCCATTATACTGTTTGCAGGTCTTTGTGGGGGTTCATTATACTGTTTGTAGTTCTAAGTGGGGGACCATTATACTGTTTGCAGGGTCATGTGAGGGGCCATTATACAGTGTGAAGGTTTGTGTGGGTTCAGTCATACAGTGCGGAGGGCTGTGTGGGGTCTTTTATGCTGTTTGGAGGGCTATGTAAGGGCTATTAAACTGTTTGGATTGCTATTGGGGACCATTATACAGTGTGGAGGGTTGTATTTGGGCCATTATACTTTATGGAGGCCCATTAGACTGTATGGAGGGCTGTGTGAGGGTCACAGTTGGGGCATCATACTGTGTTGGGTCACCATACTTTGCTGGGAGGTGGAGTTGGGGTGCAGTAGGGTCATCATACTGTGAGTATGGAGAGTACTGTGATGTAATTCACTGTGGGGGTATCATACTGCGTTTGGGGGACACTACTTTGTAATGGTTACAAAGTTGTGAAATATGCTATTCTGTGACCTAGCTGAATATTTTTTAGGGGGTGGGGGTTAGGTGAGCAATTAGAACTTCTGCTAACTTATTATTTTTTTTCATTCTATTCCAGCCACTAGGTGTCACTCTCTATAGTCAGTTTTTTTTTACATTATTTGCACCAATGCAGCAGCCTACTGGCAGGAAACTCTAGTGTTATTTACCAGAACAGTTTTGTATCACCTTGTATGTTTTACTAAGCACTTCTACTTGTAAATGCTCCATTTTATCGCTTTAACACACTTTGAATAGCGTACACGCAACTTCTCTGTAGCCAGCACAGTGTTGTATGGAGGGGAAAAAAAAAAGAAAATCAATCTTTTGATAGCGGTTAGTTATGCTACGCCTCATAATTTAATAATTTGAATACATAGTGGAGGTTGTTCCGTTATCACACAATTTAATGCATTTACATCAAATTATCCTTTAGTAAAAAAAAAAAAAAAAAGGAGAAAAAAAAATCTTTTGTGCTTGTGCTGGATATGTACCTGCAATATTTCTGCTGGTATTTTCTCTTCAGAATTCTGGTAATAAGGCATGAAGTTAATAGAATGAAAATAATTTCTACAATAAGAGTTCTAGCAAATCACAGAATTGCCAGGGTGAAGTTGGCTAGACAGGCAGAGGCAATCACGGCTATTATTAGCTGCACAGTGGAAGGATTGATGTACAATGGTGCATTCGTAAGCAGGAACCGTCCGACGTGGACTACATTTTAATAGTGAAATTCTCATAGATTATAGCTCCTTTCATTAACATTTTCACACATCGCTGACTAACAAATGAGGAAAAAGGCCTTCTCTACCAGCAGATTTATAATACAGAGGACACAGTTTATGTCTGCATGCATGTGATGGAGTTTAATCTACCCTAACCTTACAACACCAGTATAGAGGCTGGGCATAAATATAGGCACATATGGCACGCCACCAAATATATGTCATGCACCCCTAATAGCCTAATAATACCACTACTATTAGTATTAATTATCATATAATGTATTGTCTATTGCACTACTAGCCTACAAAGAATATTAAGTAATATATCTATAGCAATTATTATATAATAATAATTTCAATAATGCCAACATAAGTCAGTCTCCTAATTTGGTCCTATTATATAAAGTAATCATACATTGCTAAGCTTTACAATCACATTTTGATCGACCGGATCCGTCCCAATTCCACTAAGAAAGCTTTTTGGCGAAACGCGCATCGGGGGTGTTTTTTCTAGGTGAGTATATAACATTAGCACTGTGTATGTATTTTATGGCAATTATAATTTCTCCTTTTCATTATTCACTATTTTACTGTACTTATAATAAATCCTGGGATATTGAACCTTTTCTGAGTACTTATCTCTAAGGCCTCATTCAGACATCCATTTTTTGCATACGAGTCCTATCCATGATTTTCACGGATAAAATTCGCACCTGTGATAGTCTAAGGAGCTATTCACATGTCCACTTTTTTTCCTCGGACCGAGGAAAATATCGGGGACGTGTGATTTTGATCCGAGGATCGGATTAAAATCGGCAATGCAAGTTAATGGGTCCGTGAAAAAAAAATTGGACTGCACTTGGATGACATCTGAGTGAAGTCCGATTTTCACGGACTGTCAGAATGGAGAAGGTGGGGAAATATTTTTTTTTTTATTCTCCACGTACGAGAAAATCGTATGACACTCAAATCACACTCTGATCAAACTCTGATAAGAATAATGGATCTGATTTTCTCGAATGTGAAAAAATTGGATGTTTAAGTGAGGCCTTAGGCAGTGTTGATATGATTTATACTAAATGTAGACTAAGAAATATGTATAGGAGGATTTTGCTCCTTTAGTTGGCAGATTTTCTTACTGCCTGTCATTGCATGTTTTTATACTCCATTTTTAATGATGTATAAAAAAAAAATAGATTTTATATTGTTCTTAATTATTGAGCTCTGCATATTTTTAAATAGGTATTTAACAATAATAATAATAATAATTAAGACAATACCCACAAACGACAGTTTCCAGACAGTATTTCGTTTTTGCTCATAATTTGGATTTAAAGATTACTGAAAATAATAACATATTGCTAGACTTTGCCTTCATATTTTGATTGATAGGGTCCCACTGCTGAAAACCCCAGCAAGATCAAAATAATTTTTTCTCGGTGCTCTGTTAAATTATGTGTGGAGGTGTATTATAGTCCATTGTAAGGCCTTTGACCATGAGTGCACCTGTGAATGGGAAAAATAGACTAAAGCAGATCTTTAACTCCTTCATTTGCAGGATCAATAAATGGTCTCGAACCCAAGTATATAGAAAGCAATGGCATATCCTAGCAAGTAGAATACCCCTTAAAGGGTTTGTACATTTAGGACAAACCTGTTTTGTTTGAAGGGTCTTCTTGTGACAAGCTTGTTTTATGTTCGGTCTCAGCGCCACTGGAGAAAAAAAACATTATACATTTAACACCTAAATTCCGCCACTTGCTGGTAATTTGCCATACATCATTCATGTGGCCGCTGCAGCCAATCACTGGCCTCAGTGGTCATGTTGTGTACATGCTACTGAAAAAGGAAAAAATATTAAAGCAAATTAATAAAGGCAAAAAAAAGGAAAAACTAAAAAAAAAAAGTTCGAAAGTCATACAAAGAAATTTTGAATAGTAAAAAAAAAAAGTCTGATTATTTGAAAATGAGCAAAATCTTAACCCATCGTAGCCTCCTATATCAGACATCTTCCAAGGCCCACTGCTTAGATTGCATCCCCCTATATTACTCATGTCTCCCTCCAGGAGCTAAGCCTTACTTTGAAATAAGATCTTTTTACTGAAGGGTCAGTGGTCACTTCAGATCGGCTTCCAGTAATGGACACAGAGCTCTAACAGGAAAAATGGCCGCCATTAAAGTGTGGTTAATGCGGACTGCCAAATATCTCCTCTCTATTTAATTATTGATTGACGTATGCAAACAGCAAACTAATGTTAGAGGCTTAATGAGCCAAAGTCATATTGCTGAACTGTTACTTCAGGCTATTGAGTTAAATACTTTTAACAAGAAGATAAACACCCTCTGATCCCCTCCCCCATATCGGAGAATGGATCTTTTTCGCGCCCTGGCTGGCACTGATTACATGTTTTTACATTATTGCCCCTTGCCTATAGATTTATCAGGGAAGCATTTGTCTTATTGTGCCATCTACGCCACTGTATATAATGTATCTGGCAACCTCAGAGCGGGGAAATAACAAACACTTGCTGCATTTTATATTTAATTGGAGCTCAGCAACAATGTAACAAGGAGCGACTAATAAGCAAAAACTAGACAAGTTCAGCATACGTCAACACACAGACAATACTGCACAAGATCAAGCTCTGGTGCGACTTAAGTATAAGGCTTGTAGATCTGCTACCTTTGTAATATTTTATTTATTCTTATTGTGCAGAAATTGGAGCTGTAACATCTAGAGATGTAATTAGTGTAATGGGGTATAATGAATTTACGACAGGTCCTGTGCTGCTCTGTTAAACTTTTTAAGAAATTTTTCGGTCAACAAAGCCAAACAGGAGGTGGAGGAATGCGGGCACAGATGATATGTTCTGCAAAAAAAAAATATATCTTCATTTTTTATGTCCAGACTAGTGATGAGCGAGTATGTTCGGTTAACCCTTTCGGCGAGTATACTCGGACGAGTACCGAGTATCTTCAGTGTACTCGGTGATAATTTTGAATCACTCCCGTGTGCATGACTTGCAACTGTTTGACAGCTTTAATACATGTGAGGAATGCTTGTTTCTTTTGCATTCCTCACATGTATTAAAGCTGTCAAACAGTCGCAAATCATGCACACGGGAGTGATTCAAACATAACACCGAGTACGCTGAAGATACTTGGTACTCACCCGAGTATACTCGCTGTAAGGGTTAACCGAACATACTCGCTCATCACTAGTCTGGACATCACTATTTACATTCTCAGGTATTTTCCGATTATCTAAGGGTGTGCTCGGGTGTTATGTTTGAGTCACCCCGTGTACATGATTTGCGACTGCTTGACAGCTTTAATACATGTGAGGGATGCCTGTTTCTTAGGCATTCCTCAAATGCATTAAAGCTGTCAAACAGTCACAAACTATGAGCACAGAGTGACTCAAACATAACGGCTGAGCATTCTGAAGATACGCGGAGAGCACCCTATCATGCTCGCCGAAAGGGTTAATAGAACAGGAAGTCAAGAGGGCAATGATAGGAAGTCAAGAGGGCAATGAAAAACAAAAAAAGGGCTTTCGGTAAACTTAAGCAAGAAGGCAGCGAGGAAGCGCTAATATCTTATAGGGAAAAAAACAAAATCTGTAAGAAACAAATAAGAATAGCAAAAGAGGAGACAGAGAGACTAATTGCCAAGGAAAGTAAAACGAATCCCAAACTGTTCTTTAACTATATAAACAGTAAAAGGATTAAAACTGATGGAGTTGGCCCATTGAAAAATAACCTGGGTAAAATCATAGAGGGCGATGAGGGTAAAGCAAACCTACTCAATAGCTTCTTCTCCACTGTTTTCACAAAAGAAAACAATTTATCGGAGGAAATGCAGAGTGATAAAGTAAACCCTCCGCTAAATATCACCCACCTAACCCAGGAGGAAGTTCAGAAACGCCTAAATAATGTCAAAATAGACAAGTCACCAGGCCCAGATGGCATACACCCCCGGGTACTAAAGAATTAAGTAATGTGATAGACAGGCCGCTGTATCTTATATTCAAGCACTCTTTATGGACAGGGACTGTCCCACTAGACTGGCGCCAAGCAAATGTGGTACCAATATTCAAAAAGGGGTCTAAAAGTGACCCTGGGAACTATAGACCAGTCAGCTTAATGTCTGTTGTGGGTAAATTGTTTGAAGGATTTCTTAGAGATGCTATTGTAGAATATCTTAATGATAATAACTGTCTAACTCCTTATCAACATGGATTCATGAGGGATCGCTCCTGCCAAACAAACCTGATCGCCTTCTATGAGGAGGTGAGCTCACAGCTGGACTGGGGAGAGTCAGTGGATGTTGTATACCTTGACTTCTCCAAAGCGTTTGATACCGTGCCACACAAAAGGTTGGTATATAAAATGAGAATGCTTGGTCTGGGGGATAATGTGTGCAAGTGGGTAAATAGCTGGCTGAGTGATAGAAAGCAGAGGGTGGTTATCAATGGAGTAAGCTCAGGGGGTGTCAGGGTTACTAGCGGGGTGCCTCAAGGGTCTGTCTTGGGCCCTATATTATTTAATATATTTATTAATGATCTAGTGGAAGGGTTGCATAGTAAAATAGCAATATTTGCAGATGATACTAAACGTTGTAAAGTAGTTAATACAGATGAGGATAGGGCACAGCTACAGGAGGATTTAGATAAATTGGGGAGTTGGGCCAAAAAATGGCAAATGGGGTTCAATGCCGATAAATGTAAGGTCATGCACATGGGAAAGAAAAACAGCAGTCACCCATACATATTAAATGGGAAACCGTTGGGGAAATCTGACATGGAGAAGGACCTGGGCGTCTTGGTTAATAGCAAATTAAATTGGAGTGCCCAGTGTCAGGCAGCAGCTGCGAAGGCAAATAGAGTCATGGCATGCATCAGAAGAGGAATAGGGGCATATGATGAGAACATTGTTCTTCCTCTGCATAAAGCGCTGGTAAGGCCGCACTTAGAATATTGTGCACAGTTCTGGGCTCCGGTGCTCAGGAAAGACATATTGGAGCTAGAGAGGGTACAAAGGAGGGCGACTAAGGTAATAAAGGGAATGGAGGGACTAGAATACCCAGAGAGGTTGTCAAAATTAGGCCTATTTACATTGGAAAAGAGAAGGCTTAGGGGAGACCTCATAAACATGTATAAATACATCAGGGGGCAGTACAGAGATCTCTCCCATGACCTGTTTATACCAAGGATGGTGACAAAGACGAGGGGGCACACTATGCGTCTGGAGGAAAGGAGGTTCCTGCACCAGCATAGAAGGGGATTCTTTACGGTCAGAGCCGTGAGACTCTGGAACTCTCTGGGAGAGGAAGTGGTGATGTCCAACTCACTTAAAGAGTTCAAGAGAGGCCTGGACGCCTTTCTTGAGAACAATAAAATTACATCTTATGCTTAGTTAATTAATCCAGGGATTTAATCTGACTGCCAGATTGGTGTCGGGAAGTGAATTTTTCCTCAATGATGTAAATTGGCCTATACCGCATGGTTTTTTTTTGCCTTCCCCTGGATCAATGCTGCGGAATAGCTGCAGTGCACAAGAAATAGGCTGAACTGGATGGACGCTTGTCTTTTTTCGGCCTTATAAACTATGTAACTATGTAACTATGTAACATACTCGCTCATCACTACTATTTCAAATAGATGTGTGTCTGAGGTCACAGATGAAAATAGCACTGACCACTGGTGCCCCAATCCTTGCAACCATGATCGTGATGCCTCTGTAGCTAGCCTGATGGATGAATGTATAGACAGATGATAGATAGATATTAGAGATACATAGATGATAAATAGATAATAGATAGATAGTTGATAAATAGATAATAGATAGATAATAGATACAGTTGAAAGCAGAAGTTTACATACACTATATAAAAAGACACATATGCCTATTTTTCTCAATATCTGACATGAAATCAGACTAAACCTTTCCTGTTTTAGGTCAATTAGGATTACCATCATTTTTAATATTTGCCAAATGCCAGAATAATGAGAGAGAGACAGAGAATGTTTTAAGGCATTTTTATTACTTACTGCAAAGTCAAAAGTTTACATACATTTCATTAGTATTTGGTTCCTTTCTTCTTAAACTGAATGACTTGGGTCAAACGTTTGGGATATCCTTCTCACAATAGTTGGTCAGAATTTGGGCCCATTCCTCTTGACAAAACTGGTGTAACTGATCCAGGTTTGTAGGTTGTCTTGCTTGCACTTGCCTTTTCAGCTTTGCCCATAAATTTTCAATAGGATTGAGATCAGGGCTTTGTGATGGCCACTCCAAAACATTGACTTTGCTATCCTTAAGCCACTTTGTTACCATTTTGGCAGTATGCTTCGGGTCATTGTCCATTTGGAAGACCCAATTCAAGCTTTAACTTCCTGGCTTATGTCTTGAGATCCAGCTTCAGTATTGCCACATAATCTTCTTTTTTCATGATGCAATCTATTTTGTGAAGTACACCAGTCCCTCCTGCAGCAAAACAATCCCAAAACATGATGCTGCCACCCCCGTGTTTTACAGTTCGGATGGTGTTTTTAGTCTTCCAAGCTTCTCTCTTTTTCCTCCAAACGTAACGATGGTCATTATGTCCAAAAAGTTCAGTTTTAGTTGCATCAGACCACAGGACATGTCTCCAAAAATTAAGGTCTTTGTTCTTGTGTGCATTTGCAAACATTAATCTGGCTTTTTTTATGTTTCTTTTGGAGTAATGGATTCTTCCTGGCAGAGTGGCCTTTCAGCCCATGTTGATACAGTACTCGTTTCACTGTGGATATTGACACAATCTTACCAGTATCCGCCATCATCTTCACAAGGTCTTTTGCTTTTGTCCTTGGGTTGAAATGCACATGTCGGACCAAAATAATAATAATAATAATAATTTTTATTTATATAGCACCAACATATTCCACAGCACTTTATAATTAAGTGGGGACATGTACAGACAATAAATTCAATACAATTTAAGACAGTTAAATTAGGAGTGAGGTCCCTGCTCGCAAGCTTACATTCTACAAGGAAATGGGTGGACACAATAGGTGAAAAGTGCTTGTTATTTCAGGTCTGGCAATTATAATAAGTAGGGATTTTCATATAAAGCTGCATGATCCGGTCATCAGCCAGTATGTTTAAGTGCAATACTCAAGTATTGAGTGCAGTTATCGTGTGCATGGAGGGTGTGGAGACAGATGAATAGTAGGGTGCAGATTCTGAATAATATTTAGAAGGAAGGAACAGGGGGAAGTTAGTTTACTGAGTAGTTGAGGTAGTGAGCTTCTTTAAAAAGATGGGTTTTTAAAGCGTGCTTGAAGACATGGGGGCTAGGCATCAGTTAGATCATCTGAGGTAGTGCATTCCAGAGAACTGGCGCAGCACGAGAGAAGTCTTGGAGATGGAGGTGCGAGGTTCGGATTATGGGGGATGTTAATTTTACGTCATTTGTAGAATGGAGGGCACGTGTAGGGCGATAGACAGAGATGAGAGAGCAGATATAAGGTAGTGCAGAACTGTGGAGAGCTTTGTGGGTGAGAGCGATGAGTTTATATTGGACCCTGTAGCAGATGGATAACCAGTGTAATGGCTTGCACAGGATGGAGGCATCGGTGAAGCGGCTGGACAGAAATACGACCCTGGCTGCCGCATTCAGGATGGATTGAAGAGGAGAAAGTTTGGTAAGAGGGAGACCAATCAGAAAAGAGTTGCAATAGTCCAGACGAGAGTGAATAAGAGCAACAGTAAGAGATTTAGCAGTTACAAAGGTGAGAAAAGGTCAGATTCTGGAGATGTTTTTAAGATGCAGGTGACAAAAGCGAGTGAGTGATCGGATATAGGGTTTAAAGGAAAGGTTTTTGTCGAATATGACCCCAAGGCAGCGGGCGTGCTGCTTGGCAGTTATGGTTGAACCCTCCAAGGTAATTTCGATGTTAGGTAGAGTTAGGTTAGTAGAGGCAAAGCACGTTCATGTCTGGAACACAGAACCCGTCTCCTTCCTGAGCGGTATGATGGCTGGACATTCCCATCTTGTTTGTACTTGCATATAATTGTTTGTTCAGATGAACGAGGCATCTTCAGGTATCTTGAAATTGTACCCAAGGATGAGCCAGACTTGTGCAACACAAGTCCACAATTCTCTTCCTGATATATTGGCTGATTTCTTTAGACTTTTTCATGATGCTACAGAAAGAATCGGTTTGTTTCAGGTGTGCATTAAAATACATCCACCGGTGTGTCTTTATTTAACTCAGATGTTGCCAAAAACCTATCAGAAGCTTCCAAACACATGACATCACCATATGGGCAGTCCAGAATTGTTTAAATAAAGGCATAGTAATCTTAGTGTATGTAAACTATTGACTTTTCAGTAAGTAATACAAATGCCTTAAACATTCTCTCTCTCTCATTATTCTGGCATTTGGCAAATATTAAAAATGATGGTAATCCTAACTGACCTAAAACGGGAAAAGTTTATTTTGATTTCATGTCAGATATTGAGAAAAACATGCATATGTGTCCTTTTATATAGTGTATGTAAACTTCTGGTTTCAACTGTAGATAGATAGATAATAGATAGATGGATAGATAGATAATAGATAGATGATAGATAGATAGATGATAGAAAGATAGATAGATAGATGATACATAGATGATAGATAGATATATAGATGATAGATACATAGATAGATGATAGATAGATAGATAATAAATAGATAAAAATAGATAAGATATAGATAGTTAATGGATAGATAGATAATAGTCAGATACATAGATAGATAATAGATATAGTTAATAGATAGATAGATAATAGACAGATACAGTACATAGATAGATGATAGATAGATAGATAGATGGATGATACATAGATAATAGATAGATAGATGATAGAGAGATGATAAATAGATGATAGATAGGTAGATAGATAGATGATACATAGATAATAGATAGATAGATGATAGAGAGATGATAAATAGATGATAGATAGGTAGATAGATAGATGGATAGATACATTGATTCCTTTTACGCTGAAGAACTTTCAAGAGTTAATGACATCGTTATTGCTAATGATATGCAATTTTAACTCCAGAATTATTACTAATTGAGAAACATTTACGAATACACAATGTAAGTGGGGCTTCCTACGAAATGTATTTTAAAGACGGCATTTATTATCCTTCCGTGACCTTACACATTAACCATTGTGAAAGCAAAATGCGAGCATCAGATAAGGAAGTCTAATGAAAAGACGGTTTCATAACATTAAACATAATCAGTTCTCAGTGAAATGATACTTTTAGCCCGGCATGATGCAAATTAACAATTTGACATATAGAGAGAAGAAAACAAAGTCCATTATTAGTGTAATACATTTTCAGCTGTGGGTGCACAAGTGAAAATTGGCTTAATGAAGTACAAACTCCCTGAATGGTTGCTCAAATTTCTGCAATTATTTGGGAAAAACCCCTATGGAAAGCCGGGAGCCTGGTGACGCTCCGATATTTACGTGGAAGACGCTGGTGATTTGAAATCTCCTGCCGCTTATCAAATTCCTCCTACATGCAACAGTGAACCCCGGAATATATTGTCATTGCGCCACGCTCCAGTAAGGCTTGCCTACATGTGCAGGATACCTCTAGGAAGGAAGGAAAGGGATTGTAAAAAGAAAAGCAGGTTATGTAGGAGGATATTGTATTAGAAAGTTAATGGCTTGTGGACTTCAATCAAAAGAGTCACAACAAGGTCACCTAAGGTGCGACCTGCCAATTTATACCATACACAGAACATGAAATGACGCTGAGGGCTGATAGAGTGGAAATGTACAGTTAGAGTAAACCTGTGGCCATAGATAAATGGGCAATAATTGCATTAAAGGCACATGTGCAGCTGTATATTGTCCATTGCTCCCTGTTATCAGCCAATTCGAACTGAGGGAGATGACTCGCCCAGGGGGGATATGGGGGGAAACTCGGTACCCGGGCCTTGACGTTCTATGGGATGTCATGGCAGTCGACTCCCAGGCCTGTACCCTGGGGTCACTCTTTAAAAAAAAGGGGTTTTGTTAACAGTTTTGTCTCGTGACGCCACCTGTGGCTCCTGGTAATGGGTACCAGCGCTGCGGCAGACCTCTGGGGGGTGATGAGATGGCAGCTGGGATGTTTCTGCTCCCCACAGGCGGAGCGGGCCCCCGTGGCAGGGTTGATGAAAGGAATGCAGGTGAGAGGTGGCCCAGCCGGGCCAGGGTAGAATAACAGACACGCACACAGGGGGTTTGCTTCAGTACCTTTACTGGTGTAGACGGCAGGTACGGTCCAGGGTACTTGATAGGAAGGGTGCACTTCTGGACTCTCCCCAGTGAGCGGGTAGTAGGCCTCCTGATCCGTTTCTTCCTTTCGCTAAAGCTTCTGGCCAGCCTGGAACTAGGCCTAGCTTCTGCACTCTTTCACTCTCCTCACCTGCATGCTTGGTGGTAAGAACGTTCTTCCGGCTACCACTATCCCTGGACGCTGGGGCCTTCGTGGTTCCTAGTTCTTTAAATGATTGTTGCTTCAGTGGACCAGGGGTCTAGAATCCTCTTGGTATGCTGGTTATTCCTACTGGGCATAGAGGACCCTGTAGGTGCAGACCCGGTGTCCGGCTTGTGTTCTGGGGTGAGCCTAAGATGCTCCTCTGCCCCCATAGCTCCTCTCACTCTTCTCCTTGCCTCCGGTCCCACGCTAGGCCCCAAGGCTTCAGCACGTGCTTTAGGCCCTGGCTGGCCCTCAGCACAGCAGCTCACAAGCTGCTTCTTCACTGATCTGACGTGCCAGCACACTCTCTCACTACCTAACTCCACCCTCCTGTATATATGTCCCTAACAGGGCTCCCACTGGTGGTATGAGGTGGAAGGGTGGAGGTGTCTGTGTGTAGTAAGAACCTCTTGTGGAGAAGTCCGTCCATGCACCCTTTTGGGTCCTGTGGTACCTGTGGTAGCAGGGTGCCACAGAGAAGCTGAATTTAATGTTAATTTTTTAGCACTACTGACAATACAGTATGGCTACAGGATGACATCTGGGTGTTACCGTCCTCTTCCTCTCTGAAAAGGCTATTTGCAGACAAGGACACAAAATACCCTGCGGCATTAGTATTACAGGGCTATTGAATTTGCAGGCAACTAAGCCAAAGTTCAAATGACTTTGTCACTGTTATATGTCACATGCCCTGTTCTGGGAACCTCCAGAGACATTTTCCATATACAGATATCTTGATTTTTTAGTGTTCCCTTAGGCCAGGATCACATCACTGATTTTATCTCATCCGAGAAAATCAGGCCGATTACGCTGATCACACCCTGATCAGAGTGTGATCAGAGTGTGATTAGAGTGTGATTAGAGTGTGATCAGAGTGTGATCAGAGTGTGATTAGAATGTGATCAGAGTGTGATTAGAATGTTATCAGAGTGCGATTAGAGTGTGATCAGAGTATGATCAGAGTATGATCAGAATGTGATCAGAGTGTGATCAGAGTGTGATCAGAATGTGATCAGAGTGTGATCAGAGTGTGATTAGAGTGTGATTAGAGTGTGATTAGAATGTGATCAGAGTGTGATCAGAGTGTGATCAGAGTATGATCAGAGTGTGATCAGAGTGTGATCAAAGTGTGATTAGAGTGTGATCAGAGTGTGATTAGTGTGATCAGAGTGTGATGAGAGTGTGAGCAGAGTGTGATACAATTTTTTCCATGAACCCATAGACATGAATGGTCGAGGACGATCTGATAATTGAATGCAACTCGTGCCTGTTGCGATTTCTTCTTCTGTCGGACTTGGTCCGAGGAAAAAAATCGGACATGTGCACAGCTGCATAGAATAACATGGTGATGAGTGCTAATAATAGATAGCGCTCGTCCTTTTTTTTACGGTTGTGAGCACGAGCCCTTAAAGTCATCTGTCGCACAAAATAACTGTTCAAACCAAGCACAGGCACTAGGTATATGGCCAAACAGTTCAATGCACCTTTCCACCTACTTGTTTTCCACATCGGCCCTTTTTTTGCTTCTTTAAAGCCAGTGCCATCAATGTAGGAAGAGGGAGTGGAGATAGATGGAAAACGAGAAGGTGGGGAGATACACCGAGCTCCTTTGCTTAGTTTGTACAGTCATTTTGTGTCCCATTTTGCTTATTTATTGCTGCGTATGTTGAGTTTTCTATATTCTCCTCTACCTGAGCTCTGAAAATAGTTCTGCAATTTTCAGACCTCCTATAAAAATGAATGGAGAAAGCCTTACATGCATGTGTGATGGGGCTCCAGTGGTCCCAAGTCCCTGCGGTGAGACATCTATGAAACATTTACTTACATATCCAAGATGGAAGAAGGAACACCCATTTATTAATAGGGGGGTCATCAAAGGGATTTATATGGTAAGTGCTTTTTTTCTCCTACAGAAACAGCGCAACTCTTGTTCATTGGTGGTGTGAGATATCGCAGGTCAACGATTTACTTAAGTTTTCTTTAAACAATATTTATAGTGAATGTTCTTTAGTAAAAAAAAATCATCCAAAATACAGTTTGTAGGATTAAACAGACAGACGAGGAGCAAAGGTGCTGATTATGGATCCTGTGCAGAATGGTCACTATTGCATTGTGACTGTCACTACAGACTGCCATCAACAGACGCCAGGAATTTTGCTTATATTGCACCAAAGTGGCTCCAAATCCTTCAGGTGGAAAATCCTTTTAATTTCCCAAGCTATCTGATTCTGGCAATTCCCAGCTGTAAAGCGAGGGAGGGGTAAATGGCGTAATGACAGATAGCCCAGGAAGACTTTATTGTCTCATTTAAATACATTTATCAGTTAATTATGTCAATAATAAAACTTTAATATAAGGTTGAAGGATCGTTTCCTTGGGGAGATAAACTAAAAGACGTGACAAAGTCGGCAAGGATTTTAATGCTATCTTGGCTGAGTCCAATTAAATGCTCCAGGTGTAGAGGCTTGACAAGCCTGTCGGACATATTCAGATGACTCGTTTTTTTTTTCTCCCATACCTTAGGTAGATCTAAATATGTATCCTATAGGCATGAGCGCTGGGAAAATCGCTAAATATAGATAGGAAATTGTATCATTTAACCTGTTTCCCACTTCATGTATTATTCAAAAATTAAACATTTAAATTCAGGTGCAGACGGAGCCCTCGCTCTCCTGATATCAGGCCGCTCAGATCCTCTTGCAGAGCGACGATAATAAAAACTTAAAATTTCGCTCCATAATAAATAAATTCAGTTGCTTTTCTGATAATTTCCACCGCAAACCTCTGTTTAGATTGTTAGCTCTTCTGAGTAGAGTTCATAATAATGTGGTGCAGATATGCTCAGTTCACTAGGGGAATAAAAGTCTGAATGTGCCCCCTTATAAAAATGTGCAAAAGCACAAAAAATATTCGGTGCGATTATAAAACAGATCCTCTACAGTTCACAGGATATTTCATGGTATTACAGCTCAGTCCTACTGACTTCAGTAAAACTAAGCTGCAATATGAGGCACAGTCTATGGACAAAAGGGCAAACAAAAGCATATGTCCTTTAATAAGGAATCTACTAATCTAGTCTGCTGTGTAGCTAGGGTCTTGGTTGAGGGGGAGGGGGGGGGGCGAAACTTCTGAGTGGGCCCCTAACCAGTTAACTCTGATTACAACTATGGTGGCACACCCTAACAGTGGATGTAGGAGAACCTCAGCAGATGACCGTGCTGTTACTAAAAATAATCTTTATACTAAGACCAGCAGTGATATTACCGCCATATGGTGACATATAGTGATAGATATCAGTCCTGCAGAATCCTAAATAGGTTACAGTACAGTTATATATAGTACCTTACAACTGACGTTCATTCTGATGAAATCGTTCACTTTTCCCGTATTTTCCATCTGGCCCAGATCGACACGACTACTTCTCCATCCAGGACTCGTCTACAGAGATTACAAAAAAGACACATTTGACTCCTTACATTTCAGGCACCGACCTCAGCTATTCCCAACCTGCACAAACTCGTCATCCTGCTGAAACCTCAATAGTGAGCCGATGCTGCAGTGTCCCTATTACTGCACCTGCTGTGTGGTCCTGTGTGCCCTCTAAATGATAAAAAAAACCCTCTAGAATATTGTAATGCCCCGTGTGCAAGTGCCCTGGAAAACAAAGCCCGCATTTTGCCTCCTAGAAACTAATAATGCCCTCTGTGTACCCCTTTGACAGTCACAATAACCTGAGTTCCCCTATAACCATAAGTTAAGTTAAAACCACTTAACATTTAATAATGTCCTGAGTCTCCCCCCTTGTACTGCTCCCATCTACACAGTATGATGCTCTTCTATACATAGTATAATGCCCCCTCACTGTATAGTACCCCCCACACAGTATACTGACCCCTTAGTAGCCTCCAAACTGATGGCTCCAACACTGTATGATGGCCCCACACTGTACAAAGAACGAACATTATCTCCCACACTGTATGATGGCCCTCTAAATAGCCTACATATAGTATAATGCACCAGATAGTCCTCAATATAGCATAATGCACTCCCCATAGGCCTCTATAATATAATGCACCCCCATAGGCCTCCATATAGTATAATGCACCCCCATAGGCATCGTCTATAGTATAATGTAGCCCCAATGGCAGAGTATAAAGTATAATGCACCACCATAGGTAGAGTATATAGTATAATACACCTCCATAGCCAGACTATATTGTATAATGCACTCCCCATAGGCAGAGTATATAGTATAATGCATCCCCATATGCAGTCTATAGTATAATGCACCCCCATAGGCAAATTATATAGTATAATGCACCCCCATATGCAGTCTATAGTATAATGCACCCACATAGGCAAAGTATATAGCATAATGCACCCCCATAGGCAGAGTCTATAGTATATTGCACCCCCATATGCAGAGTCTATAGTATAATGCAGCCCCATAGGCAGTCTATATAGTATAATGCACCCCCATAGGCAGAGTATATATTATAATACACCCCCATAGGCAGAGTATATAGTATAAATACAGCCCCATAGGCAGTCTGTATAGTGTGATGCACCCCCATAGGCCTCTATATAGTATAATGCACTCCCCATAGGCAGTCTGTATAGTATAATGCACTCCCCATAGGCAGTATGTATAGTATAATGCACCCCCATAGGCAGTCTATATAGTATGATGCTCCCACATAGGCCTCTATATAGTATAATGCACTCCCCATAGGCAGTCTGTATAGTATAATGCACTCCCCATAGGCAGTCTGTATAGTATAATGCACTCCCCATAGGCAGTATAAATAGTATAATGCACCCCCATAGGCATATAGTATAATGCACCCCCATAGGCAGTCTATATAGTATGATGTACCCCCGTAGGCAGAGTATATAGTATAATGCATCCCCATAGGCAGAGTATATAGTATAATGCACCCCCATAGGCAGAGTATATATTATAATACACCCCCATAGGCAGAGTATATAGTATAATACAGCCCCATAGGCAGTCTATATAGTGTGATGCACCCCCATAGGCCTCTATATAGTATAATGTACTCCCCATAGGCAGTATGTATAGTATAATGCACTCCCCATAGGCAGTATATATAGTATAATGCACCCCTATAGGCCTCTATATAGTATAATGCACCCTCATAGGCAGTCTATATAGTATGAGGTACCCCCATAGGCAGAGTATATAGTATAATGCACCTCCATAGGCAGTCTATATAGTATGATGCACCGCCCTAGGCCCCTATATAGTATAATGCATTCCCAATAGGCAGTCTATATAGTATAATACAGCCCCATAGGTAGAGTATATAGTATAATGCACTCCCCATAGGCAATCTATATAGTATAATGCAGCCCCATAGGCAGAGTCTATATAGTATAATGCACCCCCATAGGCCTCTATATAGTATAATCCACTCCCCATAGGCAGAGTCTATATAGTAATGCACCCCCATAAAAAAAATAATAAAAAAATACAATACTAACCTCTCCTCCTCATTCCCCGTGCTGCTCCGAGCTCCTGCACATCTTCACAACAGCGGGTGCCAAGTGATGACATCATTGCGCCCGGTCAATGATATCAGGCACAGAGGGGACTGATGGAAGAGGGAGCGTCGTGCTCCCTCTCTCATCATTGAGCTCTCTTGGGGTGACTGGCACCGGGGCCCCCCTCTCCTGCTCAAGGGCCCGATAGCGGCGGTCTGGCAGTGCAGGACCATCGAGTCTCCCTGCTCTGCCCCAGGGTGTAACTGTATCGGCGTGCGTAGCTCCAGGTGGGCCCCCTCAGAGTGCTCTGCATCCCCGGTAGCTACGCTACTGAGTCTGATACTTGTTTCAAGCACAGAATTACAATTTAACAGAGAATGGAACATTGGGAAAAAGAAAATCAACTAGGAAATAAGTAAAAAAAAGTTATTAAAGTAAAAGAAGGATGCAGATTGTTCATACCAGTCTGTAGTCTATTTAGAGGATGGATGGATAGATAGATAGATAGATAGATGATAGATAGATGGACACTAGAAATGTGCCATTTATATTACTCACATCTTCTTTGAATCAGCAGAGATGAGTAGGTAAGCAGGTTCCTTGATGCAGCAGAGTTGGTTGCACAGATAGCACTCAGGATCAGGAGATCTGAATAGACAGTCAGGCACCTTGTTGTAGCCAAGCCACATGTGCGAATAACACACATGAACAGCAGAGCTAAAGAGATAGTCAGGCACCTGACCTGCTGAAAGCACACAGGAACAGCAGAGCTCAGTAGATAATCGGTTACCTTCTAGTAGTAGAGCTGGATGTGAGGATAGCACACAGGAACAGCAGAGTTAAATAGATAATGCACCTTGTAATAGCAAAGCTGGATGTGAGGATAGCACACAGGAACAGCAGAGCTCAGTAGACAATCAAGTACCTTCTAGTAGGACAGCTGGATGTGAGGATAGCACACAGGAATAGCAGAGCTGAGTAGATAACCGGGTACTTGGTTGTAGCAGAGTAGAAGGGAAAGTGTGACTAGAGTCCTGGATAGCGTGTGGAAGCAGCATGCACTTGGTAGCTGAATACTCAGGAAGCATGCAGCTGCCTGTTCCGGCCATAACAGGCCTTTGATGATGACAATAGAGGTGTGCACCGAGCTAACATACAGTAGTTGAAGGAGGAAGCAAAGCCTGACGCTGGAGCTGGGACAGATAAGTATCACTACTGTATAGGGTTTGCCTATACTACAAGGAATTTGATTTCCCTGCTAATGCCCTAATTTCACTGGCTCCTTTCCGGATTACAAAGACTGTGGCACAATTTTCTCCAACTTCTCCTATGGCTTCTCAATGGTTAACCTAAGCTCCACATTAGAAGCCTCCTGAGCCCTGGAGGGGCACAGCACATGGGCAGCGAGGGGCTTCCTCACTCTCCCGCCTGGCATTGTCTTTGTATTTTTCCTTTCCTGGTGTGTACAGTTGGCATTTTCCTCCTTTTATAAAGGTATTTTACTTCTGATGGATTTATGAGTAAAAGCAGAGAGTGCCGCAGCCGATCAGTATCAGAAACTCTTCCATATTTATTATGTGTAACAGTTTGACTAAGTGAGAATTTAGATTAATACTGTAGCATTCGGCCTAGAGAAGTAATTTCCTTTGAGAAAGCGATTTACATGCACTCTGCCAAAAAGAGTCATCACAGCTCCCTCTAGTTGTGTCAGCTCAAATAATGAAGTTGAAAATAACATGGAAGGTCACCGGGTCCTACTTATCTCCTTACAACCAAAAAAACCCACACCAGAGATTTAGAATGTGCAGCCTTTTCATTTTTGCATGTTTCTACTGGAAATTGAAATGTATTTCTTTCCCCCTGACAAGATTTATGGGAATCCGTAGTTAAAGGTATCAGCCGCGCGGCGGCTCATAAGTGGCTCTGTGAACCTTCTCATTGGGGTAGGAGAATTACATTATTTAAATTGAGTCAGGTTGTCTTGTGGAAGACACCGGTTACAGCATATTAATAGGAATATTTGTATTTTACAGTGGTCTCTACAGTGATACAAATAAGAGGAGCTTGTCGATGAGCAGATGAGCTGTCTGATGCAGCAGAGCTGAGTTTGTGATTTGAAAAACTTTCTTTTGAGTGCCTCACAGATGTCTTAAATATGTGCCCCCCGCTCACTTGCCCATCAAAACCCACTGTTCATTAGTTATTGAATAACAGTGTATTTTTGAACCACCAAAACACCTTAGATGACTGATGGCTGAATGCTGATCCAGCCTTCATATAGCTCTCCCACACCCCATACACATGCATGCTCATCTTTGCCAAGCGCTCCTGAGTTCTCTATGGGGACAGCAGAGTAAGCTTTTGCCAGACTTATCCCCAGAGAGGTCAAAACAAGAGAGCGATTGAATTCAACCCACCCAATCCTTATGTCTGAGGACACCATACACATTAGATGGTCGGCCAATCATGCTCAAATTATCAACTTTGACAGACTTTGATCTAATGTGCATGGAGACTTAAACTATTCACACTCCATGATCTATATATTCATAGTGAGGCAGGCACAGGAGTCGAGGGCAAATGCTGGCTGTGTTATACAGTCCGCTTCTATTTGTAATAGCAGTGATCATAGTTAGCTCCGATCTCTGCTGTTTAACCCCATAAATGATTTTGTTAATCACTGGCAGCGGCATTTAAGTCATGCTATCTAGATAGCACATCATTTCGGGTGCCAATTGGCAATTCCCCGTCACATGATCATGGAGTGCTGATGGTTGCCACAGGCTGGTCTTCATAGGAGATAGGGGTGGACATACCATTGGTCTACACAGAGGCCTGTTAGGTGGCTGTAGGACACCTAGTGGATGGGAAATAAATCTGGAGTAATGCTTTAGTACAAATAGCACTAAAAAGGGTTAATCAGCCATTTCAGTTTGATTGTGAGCAGCTGAAGAGTTGGGAGAGACGGCTGAGCACCATATCTCCACCCCTGGGTGTAGTTCACTCTGTAAAATGAAAGGAAGAGAAAGGGAGAAAAAGTGCCCTATGTGAAGGACCTGATCGGTAGATGTGACGGAAACAGCCAAAAGGCCACTCACCTGTTGGAGTTGTGCACCCCTGCACAACTCCGGTGTTAGTGTGAAAATGGAAGGAGCAGGCACGTCTCACCGCAAGGTACAGGTAGCTTGGCACACCACGTGCCGTGTGCTGCAGACCGCCGCTCGTGCTCACCGCTTCCAAGTTCCAAAATTGCAGGCCACGTGTCTGCCCACAGATCACGTGACTTAGCATCAGATGTGCATCACCACAGGTCCTGAAAGTTAGGAGAGTGCAGTCCCACACCGCAGGTCCTGAGTTGAGCAGCCAAAGGACCACTGTGTAAAATGAGGCTTGTTAGTCTCACACCTGTCTGTGTATATGGAGATGTGCAGATCTCCTGGATTAACTGCTTTTGCTAAAGCTAAGACGCTGGACTGTAAGCCAAGCGTGCTAATCAGCACGATTGTATGGACTTGTTGATTTATGTTTCATCTTGTGCCGGACAAAGGATGTATTTAAGTTTTCATGTGACGTGGTTTATGAGGGCTGAAATAAACCAGCCGGACTTTACGTTGGATCGTTCCCAAGTGAGTAGCATTGCTACAGACCCAAAAGGTAAAGAGACCCTTTTCACCACCAAAGCAAGTGGAATTGTGCATTGCGATGAGCTATTGGACTGCAAATGGGACTTGCACAGGGGCTCTTTTCTGTCTTTGTCCATCAGTAATGGGAGACCATGACCATGATCTCACCAGTCATAGGAGACCCAGACCATGATCTCACAAGTGATAGGAGACCCATGACCATGATCTCACAAGTGATAGGAGACCATGACCATGATCTCACAAGTGATAGGAGACCATGACCATGATCTCACCAGTGATAGGAGACTGTGACCATGATCTCACCAGTGATAGGAGACTGTGACCATGATCTCACCAGTGATAGGAGATCATTGCTATGTAATGCAATATTGAAGAATTGTAGAATATATAACAAGTCATCAAACCCAATTGCAGGTTCAAGTCTCGTACGAACACTAAAGAATAAGATCTAATAAAAAAAGTAAAAAAAAAACCCATAAAAATCCAAATCTCACTTTCCCCCTAATCAAAAATAAAGAAATTAAAAAATAAAAAAAAGCATATTTGATTCTGTTTTGTCTATAAAAATATGATATATGAAAATGTTGAATTATTTAACCCACATGTGAAATTCATAGATAAAAAATAAAAATGCCATCAGTGATGTTTAATAGATAAAACATTGAAATAAAATCATTGCATTTACCCCAAAATGAAAAATGAAACCATTAAAATCTGCAGATTGGAAAAATGATAGTTCCAGGAAATGCCTTTGTGTTTTTTCCTGAAGCGTCATTTTAAGCATCTTATTGATCATTTTCTGAGTGTTTTTTTTTTTTTTTTAACATTTTTGGCCTCCAGCGTTTTTTAGTTTTTTTTTAACACCATTCAACAATGAAAAAAACATAGTGATTTTTCAAGCTAAAAAGGCTGGAAATACGCTCAAAGGACACCAGGGCTGAGCATTTTTTGAGATTTCGCATTGACTTGTATTGTAAACAATAGAGCATCTTCAGATTGGAAAACGCCTGCAGAATGGTCAGCTCACTTCTTTTAAATGCTTGGAGTCTTTTGAAACCTAGGATAAAAACAATGAGCAAATACTCTGCAGTAATGAAATAAATGACTAGTAATAGTACATGTAAATAACATTGAGTACTTAGTTGACACTATTTTGATCAAAAAAGCGTGAAGGCCATCCCAACGCGACCAGGTCTTCTAAAACCTGAAGTAGTAGTAGTAGAAACCATTACTTCCAGTTTTACATAGAAAAATGGACCTGACTGGTCGTTGGTCTCCTAACTCAAACTCAACATCTTCATGGACATATATGAGGCCGTTGAGATCAGGAGACTGCACAGATGGTCGTTGTAACAGTGACCATTTTGGGTGTCATCTTCTTTCCTAGATTACTAGGGAATGTACTTTGCAGGAAAGAACATCATTTTCTAAATTTCCAAAGTAGAGAAATAACAATTATGTAAAAGTTGTCTGAAGGTGTAGAAAACAGTAAGGAGCCCAGCCATGCAGTGGACGCTGTAGCAGTGACCATCTTGGTTGTCATTTTCTAGGTACCAGGGAATGGATGACTTATCAGAAGAAAACACTTCATTGAAATCTCTATTGTAGAAGAAAATAAACGTATTGTAAAATTCTCATCATAATAAAAGGGTTAAGTATCATACATGTGTATGTGGAAAATGCAGTGTGACAGAAGTTGATTAAGTTGAAGGTGAAATTTCCTCCACCGCGATGTTGTATTCGCCCCTGGAGCCTCCCATGTTTTCGTTTCATGGCTGTCCTGGGCTTTATATAATTATTTTTGTTTGAATGTTTAATGACCCAATATGTGCATCACTGCGCTGTATTGCTTAGGAGCGGATAATGCAAAACATTCAGTCTACAGTCAGTGCAATTTCACAAATTGTTCATTAAATCTAATGAAAACTTTCTTCAGGTATGAAGTGGTCAGCACATCGCATTATGACCATCTGGTATTTATAAGGTGTTCGCGAGGTAGAAAGACTCAGCCTGTTGTAGCCACCTGCGGAAAATGGGAATTCGAAAAGTTACAGTCTGTTTGGCAATGGCTGGACTGAGGTGCTGAGGTCTCCTTGTCTTCATCTTTAACCCTTGCAAGAGTATTCAGGTTTTTTTGAAAGGTTCCCAGATTGAGGTCCAAGTAATGGTCACAGATTGGCGGCAGTAGAGTAGATAAAGTTGCCAATGGCTAAGTGGTCAGGATGCAACAGGCCAGAGGACAAGACAGAAATGTAGACAGGTAATACTCATGAGTAAAACAACAGATGTAAGGCGAATGATCTAAAGGAACCTCATCCAGAAACAAGACAAATGTCCAGAAACAAAACCAATGTCCAGAGTAGGAACATCAATCATCAGATAAAGATTCTTTAAACAGGCGACCAACTCTGACATCATTGACTGGTGCCGACTGCCTGGCTAAGGTTGAAGAGGATTCCTATGTTCTGTTTGAGAAAGCCACTGCCAGACTCCTCCAGATCCAGATCCTTCTCTCCACTGACATCATCTGTTGTGGAAGAGTCTAGAAGCCTCCATATACATCATACTGTCAAATATCAGCAGGTTTGGCTACCCTAAGTCTAATGTGTATGGGGTCTTAAAAGGAATCTGTCACCAGTTTTTGCTACCTAATCTGACAGCAGCATAATGTAGGAAAAGAGACCCTGATTCCAGTGATGTGTCACTTAGGTTATTGGGTGCAGCAGTTGTGATGCAATCATGTAGCAAAGCTCAGAAAGCTTCTAAACAGATTCTGTGTACATTGACAGAAAACTGCTAATCAGTGCTGGGGGTATGGTTGGACCAGGAGGCACCAGATACCTAGTCCTGTAGTGATAATGTCCTGGTGATAAAATATTCATTGTATTGAAACAACAGCACACAGCCTAATAAGTGAGACATCCCTGAATTCAGTGTTTTAGCCCTTATCTCATGCTGCTCTCAGACTAGCCTTTACATTTACAAGGGTGTAAATATCAGGGGACTGAATTTCAAGTAGGAAACATCATTTTTTTAAATTTTTGCTCCAAAGTTGTTTGAGCCTCTGAAAAAGGTGCTGGCCGACAAACTTTAGCTTTGGGGGAACGCACACAGCAATGGCTGTAACAGTGAAAGAACGTTCACCAACAGGTGCATAGTGAGTGCAGAGGTAACAGTTGCATCTAGGGCCTGTGGGGGGCCATGAAAACCACCCCCTACAAAACGTAGACAAGTATAATATGATCAGTTGTTCTCTCTCACAGATTTTCAAATGACTCCTCTGCTTCCCCACTTCATTTTTCATTGAATCTACACCAAATGTAGCAGAGCTGAATGTGTCATTTAACGTCTTTACGCACTGTAATAGCTCAGCGAGTTAAGATAATGCAACAGTTTTACCTGTAACTTTGTCAAAAAGCAAAAGATAACACATAAATGATATGTTGTACCAAATATTTGAAGCTCGGCTACAGTGACAAAATCATCTCTGCTACATCTGTATATTGCTATGAAGCCGATACAGCAATCTCCATATAAATAGCTTTAATACACAAGAAAAAAGCGTAACATAACCAATAAGCAGTAGACAATGGAGGAAACAAACTGCTGGAAAGATGAACGCTCCTATTTGGACTAGTTGAGGGGGGCACAATTGTTTCGTGGTAAACGGCCTTTTTTTCAAGTCTTTCATCTTTTGATTGCTCATCTTAGAGGGAACATTGTTTAATACTGATAGGGGAAAGTGAGAGCTGGAAGATGATACATGTTGTGAAATGCAAGAAAATAGGACGGAGAATGGGGACAGAATAGAAAAATGAAAACAATAAATTTATAATAGAAATGGTTGAGGAATAGTGGGGCTCTCAATATAGACTCAATAGGATTTCAATTTTCCAGACTGCTTTAGTATGCGCAGCTTATCTGGAACCATGTACAGCACACACCATCCCGCTGTATTATTATGATTGACATATATATATATCTATATATATAGTAAAGGTGACATTTTTATCACAGGCATTGGTTGACGATCCTAAGCACCCCACAGCTGTCATGTGTATCCCCCTTATGGGGCCGAGCTGGAGCACTAATTTACATGCAATACTGGTGATGTTTATGAATCTATGAAGGTCGCAAAGTATTGTGACCCAACCGTAAAACCAAAGATACAGCAGAGCATGCTACAATAAAAAAATAAAAAAAGGAAAATAACACAAAAACGCCTATTTGTCATGTATTTCCCCTATAAGTGCCACTTCCCACTTTGTAAATAAGCCATAAGCATTTGACTATGTTTTAAAATACAGTACGCACACAGTGATACAAACATACATATGACACACAGTAGCACATCTTTGGCCACCCATTTCCACACTTGTAAGATCGATAAACCCTTGCAGTAAAATCATTTCCCCTCCACATGCAGTAAAATGTCACCCCCATTAATATAATCATAAAATGACGTCTCATCAGGGGAATATTCATATATATTCCTGGATGTAAGATGAACTCCAAGTATAAGCACAAATGGACAAGTTGTGGATGCTAGATCTGTAAGCAATCAGTGGTGGGGACTTTGTGCTGGACCTAGTAGGCGGGTTAGTAATTACTTATTTTATTATTTTTAACAGGGACATGTTGATGACACAGACAATGTCTAAAGGGGAAAACCCCGTTAAATCTTAGTTGCCTGTAAAGTGTGCACTACTCAATTAGTGTAGGCTATTGGGTGCACCTGCTGTGTCTTTTAAAAAGGGAGGCTTATTTACTAGTTTGCGAGATGGCACAGTCCCTCACTGTGTGAGCCACTAACTGACTGACAACCCCCATCTCCACTCTATTAGCCCATAATTGACTGAGGATGCCCTACACCAACTGTGTCAGTCCATTACTTCCTTGGGGCCACCCTCCTACCTGTTTCAGCCCCCAACTGATTTAGGACCTTCTACTTCCTGTGTCAGGCTCTAACTGGCTGAGGGCACCTTCCCGCACTGTCCATAACTTAATGAGAGCCCGCTCCTCCACTCTGTTAGCCAATAACTACTTGAGGCCCCCTACACCAACTGTGTCAGCACGTAAGTTACTGGGGTCCCCCTCCTACTTGTGCAAGCCCCTGACTGAGGACTCCTCTACTCCTGTGTCAACCACTAACTGACTAGGGCTCCCCGTCCTACCTGTGTCAACCCCTAATTGACTCAGTACCATATGCCTCACTGTGTCACCCCATAACTGATTAGGGGTCCTCCTACTTCCTGTGTCAACCCCTAAACTAACTGATGGCCCTCTGCCTCACTGTGTCAGCTCCCAACTGACTTTGGGCCACCCTACTCCCTGTATCAACCACTAACTAACTGAAGGCCCCTCCCTTTACTGTGTAAGCCCATAGCTTAATAAGAGCCCCCTCCTCCACTCTGTTAGTCCACAACTGACTGAGGGACTACTATACCAACCGTGTCAGCCCACAACTAACTGGAGGTCCACCTCCTACCTCTGTCAGCCCCTAACTGAGGGCCCCTCGTCACCCTGTGCCAACCCCTAACTGACTAAGGGTCTTCTCTACCACTGTATCAGCTCATAACTGATTGGGTGTCTCCCTCCTCCACTTTTTCAGCTTCCATCTAGCTGAGGTCCTCCGGCAGACTTAGTGCAATGCTGAGGTTGAAGGAGAATTCCTCAGTCATTCGGGGGTGCTCAGATATAGCTTTCCTATTTGGGCCCACTGACGTGTTTTTTCGCACATAATTAAGGACAGTAATGCTTGGAGACCATGGTCAGAGAAGATCCATAAACTATGGTGGGAAGCAAGAGATCTGTGTCCTTTCAATGTCATTGTAACACCTCCCTGATGTAATTCTTCTTATCTTATATTTTGCTTCCGGTAGATTTCTGGTTGCGTCCAAGAATTTTATAACTACACCAATTTTTTTTTTAGACAATGTCCATTCCATACCCCTCTACATGCCATTACCTGCCCCGTAAATGTGCCTTTGGATGCTGAATATCCTGGAATTACGCACAATAAGAATTCCAAAAACATTGCTCTCTTGCATGTTTCGCCATTGCCAACTGTTCCGGGAGTTGCAGAGCTCTCCCTTTTTTCTGAAAGCCTCCAGGATATTTCTGGAGATTTGGCAAATATGCCCTACCTTCCCTACAGCTTCTCCTGCCATCAGTTTTAGGCCATGTTCACACTTTCAGTGTTTGGTCAGTATTTTACATCAGTATTTGTAAGCCAAAACCAGGAGTGGGTGATAAATACAGAAGTGGTGACGTGTTTCTATTATACTTTTCCTCCGATTGTTCCACTCCTGATTTTGGCTTCCAAATACTGATGTAAAATACTGACCGAATACTGAGCGTGTGAACATGGCCTTAAAATGAGGTGTGGGGTACTCTATGATTATTTTACTTGTGGATTTGCACGTTGCATGTAAATGACCGTATAGTAAGTAATACTTTCTAAAATATGGTGTGCTTCCTTTCCTAACCATTCTCAAAAGCTAAAAAAATCCTTTTTGCACTGATAATTATTATATGAATATAAGGGGCAGAGACCCCAGGCTTGGTATCCATTCTTATAATCTTGGCAGTGAAAATGGCTGATAAAAGGCATTCTGATCACAGGAAAATGCAAGTAAATGGAGATTATTACACACTCTGCACTTATTGCATTGTATTCTTGCAAAAAAAGAGGAAGATTTTAATGTTAACATCTGTATTTCCCTTTCTGCAGCAACTTAGGTGGCGAAACTATTGAAAGTAATTTGCTCAAACTTTGTGGATAAGGTGTTATACAGACTGACAACAAGGCTGCCATTTTTCCCCAAAGCTATTAGCATTTAACATTTAGCAGGTCGCTGACCCGTGACGGTGCCAGCATGTGATTTGCAGCCGTAGGGTGTAGAAGGTTTCAAAAGACAGAATAGAAGCTGGCAGGCTCAATTTGGAAGAGATCAAAAGATCATTGAGAAAAAAAAAAGAAAAATAACAGACAAAGAGAAGAGGGAAACTTCCTTAGTCACCAGACAACGTATCAGTCTGTTAAATAAAAGATGGAACACGTATAATCTGCTCCTCATACCTTTTTTTTTTTTTTTTTTTAAATCTGGCTTCAAGCAGCTTTCTGAATTGTCTGGAATGTATTATGTTTTATGCCTCAACCTTCCTGATATCACTGAATTTCTAAAAACAAAAAGAGAAAAAAAAGTATAGATAAAGAGAAACTTGCCAGGCTTCACAATGCAAACTGCGTACATGAGTAAATAGATCTCTTAGACTTGATGAGGCTAGTGTACTTACTTTGAAACCCATTTAACAATGGCTGTAAATTCCTCAAATAAAATGTGAAAATTGCCTCTTCAGAGAGGAAGAGGACATGAACTCTAGCGCCACTTATTGGAACTATTGAGTCTTAAGGGTAAAGTCTAGCGCCACCTATTGGAAATCTTATTTGAGTCTAAGGAGTAACGTCTCTAATTGTGTAGTGTTACATGCCTGACATGCCAGGAGACTTATAGGCCATGCAGTGTTCCTCTGGGAAATAAAATATGCAAATTGCTTCTCCAGAGAGGAAGAGGACTTGAACTCTAGCTCCACTTATTGGAAGTATTGAGTCTAAGGGGTAACATCTAGCGCCACCTATTGGAAATTTTATTTGAGTCAGGGGTAACATCTCTTCTTGTGGAGCGTTACATGCCTGACATGCCAGTGTAAGGAGACTTATAGGCCATACAATGTTCCTCTGGGAAATAAAATATGCAAATTGCTTCTCCAGAAAGGAAGAGGACATGAACTCTAGTGGCACCTATTGGAAGTAGCAATCCTAAAAAGCAATATAAGCTACTTCCAATGGGTGGCACTAGAGTTCAAGTCCTATTCCTCTCTGAAGAAGCAATTTGCATATTTTATTTCCCAGAAGAGCATTGCATGGCCTATAAGTCTCCTTACACTGGCATGTCACTCTCCACAAGCAGACGTTACCCCTTAGACTCAAATAAAAGGCACATTTTATGAGCACAGTTCACACAGGGAAAATTTTCATAATTTACCATACAGCCATTTTGATATTAATTTTCAAGGTAAGTACACCAGCCTCATTGGGTCTAAGAGATCTCTTTAACAATGTATGCAGTTTGTATTGTCAACTCTGATGACAAAGCCAATCTGTCATATCTGGCTTCATAAAACTTTCTGAATTGTCTCGAATGTGTTATGTTTAATACTGCAACCTTCCTGACATCACTGAGGTTCTAAAAACAAAAACAGAAAAAAGTATATATAGAGACTCGCCGGATTTCACAATATAGACTGCTTATTAATATTAAATAGAGCTCTCAGACCCAATGAGGCTGGTCTACTTACTTTGAAAATCCACATCACAATGAGTTTAAAAATGTTAATTTTATTTGAGAATTTATTAGTTTAGCTTAGGCAGGGAAAATGTCACGCATGATTATACAGCCCTTCCGAGATGGATTTTTTCACAGTAAGTACACCAGCTTTATTAAAAATGTATGCAGTTTGAATTGTAACATCTGATGACAAATCCACTTTAAGGCTATGTTCACATATGTCAACTTTAAGGCTTTTTTTCCTGCAGCCAAAATCTTCCCTCTTGGTGAAGAAAGTGAAAATGTCCATTTTGCGGCTCTTTCACTGCATTTTTGTTTGCGTTTTTGTGTTGTTTTTGTCTCTTTTTGCAGCGTTTTTTGAGTGTGAATTTCATGTGTCCGTTATCTATAGTACATGTTTAATAAAGTTAGTTTTATTGCCAAAAAACTTCAAAAATGCCGTGAAAACTCCACAAAAATGTGTTTTTTTGCAGTGTTTTTTCACTTGCTCATTGCTTTAAATGGGTGAAAAAATGCTGCAGAAACGCTACAAAAACGCTAAGAGAATTAACATGCTGCAAGTTTAACAAAAACTCTACAGTTCTCAAAATTCAGTCAGGAAAAAAAACACAAACGTGCATGAGATTTTTGAAAGTTTCATAGCTTTTGCTAGTACTGTACAAAGCAGCTTTGCATTAAAAATCTGCATGTGGACATAGACTTAAAAAAAGCTGCATGTGAACATAGCATTAGTCTTCTAACTCCATTGTCCTGCATTGAAAAGAGGCAGGATCTGCCATGCACATGTGAATGAAGACCAATGACTAACGTGAACTTCGCTCATTAATGTTTAATAGACACGATTTTAAAGTAGAATACAGTAAATATTAATTATTCATATTTTATATATATACAGTACTGTGAAAGAGTATTCATACCCCGTGAACATTTCCACATTTTTCACATTACACCCACACTAAGTAGCAAATATTTGTAAAGTATAAAGGAAATGATACATGGTTTTCTAATTATGTTAAAAATATAAACCTGAAACTTGTGACATGTGTTTGTATTCAGTCCCCCCACCCCCCGAGTCAATACGTTGTAGGACCACCTTTCGCTGCAATTACTGCTGCAAGTCTTTTGGGTTCTGTCTCTACCAACTTTGCACATCTAGAGGCTGAAATATTTTTACATTCTTTGCACACTCGCTCAATGAGATTGGATGGAGAGTGGACGTCTGTGATCAGCAATTTCCAAGCCTTGCCTCAGATTCTTAATGGAATTTAGGTCTGGACTGTGACTCGGTCATTCAAACACATGAATATGCTTTTCTCTAAACCATCCATTGTAGCTCTGGCAGTATATTTAGATTTGTTTTCCTGCTGGAAGGTGAACCTACGTCCCAGTCTCAAGTGTTTTGCTGCACCTAACAGGTTTTCTTCCAGGATTGCCCTGTATTTAGCTCCATCCAACTTCCCATCAACTCAGACCATTTTCCCTGTCCCTGCTGAAAAAAAAGCCTCTCCACAGCACGATGCTGCCACCACCATGTTTGCCGGGGGGATGGTGTTTTTAGAGTGATGTGCAGTGCTATTTTCCGCCACACATAGCATTTTGCATTTAGCCCCAAATTTTTACTTTGGTCTCATCTGACCGGAGCATCTTCTTCTACATGTTAGCTGTGCACCCTACACTGCATGTGGAAGAAGCTCAATTACTTTGGTAGTTTGGAAGACAGCTCTCCTACCATAGTCCACAATTTTAGAATAGATAGTCCATAATTTTAGAATGAGGATTAATGGATTTTGGAACTATCTATAATAAACACTAAGGATCCAATTCATCATTACATTTTCACCAGTTTTTTGGGGTGAATACATCTCGATTACTGACTTTTTGATTTACACCAACTTCATCAAATGATTCAAGTTGTCTTTTGTGGTTTAGTTAGTTTTCTGATTTTTACGGCAATATGGCTTTTCCACACAGATTCCAAAATGCAACTTTGTAAAAAAGTCACAAAATTTGGCACAAATGTATTTACGCCACTTATTTTGACCCATGTTTTGGTGACATTTTGCAAAACGTGCAACTTTTCCAGCTAAAGTGTTACAAAACTAGTTGAAGGCAGAAAAAAAAGACAATTTGGGGCTTTGTGAAAAATTCATGAATCGTGTTCTCCGTTTTGATGAATTTGGTGCCAAAAACAGTCAGCGAAAACCACAAGTCTAAAAAGAAAAGTGACTTAAAAAGAACACATATGATGAATTGTACCCTAAATATATATTTATACAAGAAATGAGTTATTTTGGTTGAAAATTGTATTTCTTAAACAATTCTCTCCCTTGTTCCCGTAAAAGTATGGGGTCGTTGTCATTGTGCGACTGTTACAATGACAATGTTAGTTTTTTATGACATAAAATATCAGCCGGTCACAAAGTGACCCCTGTATCATGAGATGAGTGCTGGGTGTGAATTTGCAGTCTGTCTTAATAATGATTTCTTTCTGGTATTACTGCACTGTCCTGTTCTCGGTGATGACTCTTGTGTTATTATTTGTTGGTACAAACATAGGTGGCAAGCAAAGCATTTTAATGATTGATGATCTTTTCACGGCTACTCAGGGAAACGCTTCATTAAACCACTGCACCAACTTTGGCATTTTATCTCAATTATGAGGAGCTTAGACCACTCAAGAATATTATTGGACCAATAAAAGAAACATAACACTCTTCAAAAGTGCGATTTTAAAACAATTACTCTGTCGCCGTGAAGATAGCCCACGAAAACTTCTAAATGGAGCATATAAAGCTGTTCGTATTATCTTAAAGCCCATTTTCCCCTCAATAAATATAACTACCTGTAAATTCAAGACCTTGAGTTGTCATTGATTGTGAATGCTTTGAAAGGGGTATTATCATCTTAGAAACCATGATGGCGTGTTGCTATAATATGTAATCTCTTTATATTTAGTGGGGTCCAACCTCTGGGACCTCCACGATCAAGAGGAGCAATGGTGCTAGTTAACTTTTTCCTGCACATCTGTACTTCCATGCACCAGCTCTAAAGCTTCTTTGATTCTTGGCAGGAGTTCTCAATGTCTGAATCACTCTGATCATAAAGTCTTAGCATATCCCATTGACTTGGTATCATTTTATAAGATATTAAAACCCCTTGGGCTCTTCAGCCTCTTTGGGCTTATCTTGATCCCTCTAAAGGTAATGGATATTGGACAATGACCACCTAGTGGTCTATAGTCATTTTTCCATCGACCCTTAAAAGCAAAAACATCTACATTGCTATGAAGATTTCCATCCCATTCAGAATGGTTATCTTATATACTAGAAACAAACCTCTAGCGAACCTGCAGTTTCTACCAATAAAGAACATGCATTGACTATGATTTTGTGTTCCATGCTTTTATTTTGTGGGCAATGCTACAAAAACTCTATATTTTTTTACCATAAGTGATGTCAATAGAAATCCAACATCTTGGAATCCCATCAGTCTTCAAAACATTCCAGATCAGAACCCCTGATTTCTGCAATAAGTGGGTATCTGGCAACTCATATTGACCTTTTTAATTCCCTCATAGACATTTTAGGGTTCATCTACATTGGACAATACCTATTTGTTATGGGATTCCCTCAAGATTCCCTCAAAATTGCCGAGGGACACTTTGACCAAGCTTTTTTTTTTTTAGGTAATCTCATAACAATTAGTGATGTTATGAGATTCCCTCAAACAAAGGTTGGTCAAAGTGTCCCTCGGCAATTTGCTAAAAAACCCAGTATTCATATTAGCTTTCCTTTAGGCTAAGTTCACAAGACCAAATTTTTGATGCAAGTACTTTCCGTACAAAAAACTGACATCTCTCGGACCGACGTTATTCAGTAATGCTGTTCAGATGACCATATTTTTTTACCAAATGTCAATGTGAAAAAAACAAGCAGCATGTATTATTCTCTTCCAAATTTCAGATGAGACTCTCCTATTCAAGTCTGTGGGTGGGGAAAAAAATCAGATCCCATCCATGAAGCATCCTATTTTTACAGATACATTGTAATTCTTTAACATAGGAAACTATTTATTCTTGTAAATTTTATTAACTGCTGATGTACAGTACAAAAATGGATCCTATACGGATGACAATACAGATATTTCTGGATGAAAATTGGATGTTTTTTTTATGAGCTAGTGTGAACTTAGTCATAGAATAAAGATTTTTTTTGTGCCACCTAAAGTGTCCAGAGCTACTTTGCATACATTATTTTCACAGGGAGCACAGCCTGGCCCATAAGTCTCCATACACCAACTGCGGTCTCCTCAAGGAATTACAATACCTCCCGAAACAGAAATTGGGTGAAATGAAAACTCTACAAAATTTTCCATGAAAGCCGGTGGTCATGTAATGCATGGAAATGCCGGATTCCCTAAAGATATGAGTGAGATTGGCAGACGACCTAATGTGTATGGGGACCTCTTGGTTCTCTCCCCAATAGATAAGCCAGGGGAGAAAAGGATCGGGTAGTTAGGTAGTTAGGATTTTTTTTTGCCAGATCCTTTAGTTCTGCAGGCGGATGAGTTTGGCCGTGCTTTATTCTGCACTCCCCATAGAGGAAAAGCACACACTGGTTGACCACCTTTGGGGACAACTTTCTTCTTTTTTATTTTTACTTCATTTTGGGCTACAAATCATATATTGAAATTGGATTTAATTAAAAGTTTTGTGTCATTCTCCCCCTTCTATATCCTCTGTGTTGTACTATCTATTGCTGGCTGCAGGATGAGTTAACTGAGAATCTGTCAGTGAGTTCCTTCTGACAGGTTTGACTAGAGAGTTTGCAATTCTTTTTTCTGGCCTCTTTATAGTTCATTTATGATCACAGACCACATCAAAGTTGAACATGCACAGAAACAAAGAGCCTGTAAAAGCCCAAACGATGCAAAATGTTTAATTAAACCCAATTATGAAAATTATTTTAGCCCAAAATAAATGCATTTCAGTAAAAAAAAATGTTTCCAACCCCATTAAGTCTTCCCTATTATTTTAAAAGAATACCTTGAAGAACAAATATTCCTAATTTAGATATCTGATAGATGTTTGATAAAAGAGAGGTCATCTGGTGAAGTTTTCTCTTGGCCATTGGTTACGGGTTAGTTACTGGCTGAAGGCAAATGAAAATGACAGTAAATTACATTTTTAATCAATATTCCTTATGTGAGATAATTAGTAAAAAGCACAGTAGATGGATTTCGATGAAGAACCATCTGATATTTTCTTTGGGTAAGCGGACATCCAGGAGCTCTAATATGTCCAGGGTGCGATTTAAGCTTCTGGTTCTTTCTCTGCTTTTGTAGCCTCATCCTAAACCACCACAATGACATAAAAAAAATATTTTCTCTTCTCAACTTATAAAAACATCTCCAATGATTTATATCTGCTCTGTGTTAAAAATAGTCGACCGGATCGTGCAGAATAAAAATGTGATCTGCAGCCGAGGCAGTCAGGGAGGCTGAAAGCCAAGGAAAAGTGGAGGCCACATTAGTCACTCTTTCTGGTTTCATCAGCTGAGCATCTTGGGACTCGCGACATTGCTTTCCAAATTTTAACCGCATCAACTTATGTAGAAAAAAAAAATTATGACACATTCAATTGTTATATTTCTAATATGGGGATTAAATTTGACAAAAAAAGAGACGAGAATAGATTAATAGGTGGTGTCGTCCTCATATTGTTTATTTTTAAAGCATTGCAATATAGAGAAGGGTGAGGAGAGGCAATCCTCCGTGGGCCATCGGAGGCGAGTTAAATCGAGCAGCTATGAATTTACATTGGTAGGTTAGAAATGGTAATGATGAATGGTGTTTCAAGCGTGCTCTGACAGTGAAAAATGTGACAAAGATATTTAACAGGATGGAGCTGGGTCCCTGCTGAACTGGGGCTGATCACCTGACTGAAGAAAAGTCTCTAACAACTGAGTCATTGTCAGTTTTATTATACTTTTCAGTGTGCTGCAAGCCTTCGCCGACAGATGTTCAGACTTTTCCGTGGGTATTAAACAAAGTCTAGTATTTAAACATTTAAAGCAGCCGTGAAGCATGAAGAAATCTGCTACCCCTCCTAATGATCATTTACTCCTTCTGCCCGTGAAAAGAATTGAACATCTTTAAATGAAGGCATTGGGGTGGTCTCATATGTTCAAGTACGTGGCTAGCACTGTAACCTTGCGGCACCAGGGTCAAATCCCACCAAGGACAACATCTGCAAGGAGTTTGTAGGTTCTCCCCGTGTTTACGTGGGTTTCCTCTGGTTTTCTTCCACATTCAAAAGATATGCTGATAGGAAATGTAGATTGTGAGCTCCAATGGGGACAGTGATGATCTCTGTAAAGTACAGTGAAATTGATAGAGCTATATAAGTGAGTAAAATAAATAAATAAATAACCCTATTATTGCAAGGTCAGCTAGAAGGAATATATTACAATATACCTAGATATTGCATTGATAGCCCATTGATTTCAGCGGGTCCTGTGTAATGCTTCACTACTCCTGTGGTGGCGCTGCAGGGAAATTGAACACCTGCTGTCAGATTACAGACGATCGCTGGGAATCTCTGCAGTGGAAAGACCATTGACCTTGCTAATTTCTAAAGACTTTTTTTTTTAAATAAAAAGTGATTGTAAAAAGTGGACAACTCCATGTTTTTATCTGTACATATCATCATAGAGCCAAGATGCCTAAGATAATACTACCTCTAATATACTCTCTTCTCTTCCCACTCTTTCTTTCTCCCTCCTTTCTCTCTTTTTCCTTCTTTCTTTATCCCCTCCTTTCCCTTTCTCCCTTTTTCCTATTTTCTTTCTTACCTTCTTTCTCTTTCTTTCTTTCTTTCTTTCTTTCTTTCTTTCTTTCTTTCTTTCTTTCTCTGCTTTTCCTTTGTTTCTCCCTCCTTTCTCTCTTTCCTTCCTTCTTTCTCCCTCCTTTCACTTTCTTTCCTTCTTTCTTTCTCCCTCCTTTCTCTTTCCTTCTCCCTCTTTTCTGTCTCTTTCCTCCTTTCCTTCCCCCCTCCTTTCTCTCTTTCTTCCTTTCTTACCCCCTTCTTTCTCTCTGTCTTTCTCTCTTTCTTTCTCTTTTGCTCCTTTCTTTCTTTCCTTATTCCTTTCTCCCTCTTTTTTGCCTCTTTCCTTCTTTCTTTCCCCTCCATTATCTTTCTTGCCTTCTTTCTCTTTATTTCTCCTTTCTTTCTCTTTCTGTCTTTCTTTTTCTTTCTCTTTCTTTTTCCCTCCTTTCTCTCTTTTTCCTTTTTTCTTTCTCCCTCCTTTCTCTTTTTCCTTCTCTTTTTTCCTGTTTTCTCTCTTTCTTTCTTTCTCTATTTTTCCTTTGTTTCTCCCTCCTTTCTCTCTTTCCTTCTTTCTTTCTCCCTCCTTTCACCTTCTTTCCTTCTTCCTGTCTCCCTCCTTTCTCTCTTTCCTTCTCCCTCTTTTCTGTTGCTTTCCTTCTTTCTTTCCCCCTCCTTTCTCTCTTTCCTTCTTTCTTACCCCTTCTTTCTCTCTTTCCTTCTCTCATCGTTTCTCTTTCTTTCTTTCTCGCTCCTTTCTTTCTTTCCTTATTCCTTTCTTCCTCTTTTTTGCCTCTTTCCTTCTTTCGTTCTTCCTCTATTCTCTTTTCCCCTCCTTTCTCTTTCTTTCCTTCTTGCTGTCTCCCTTCTTTCTCTTTATTTCTCCTTTCTTTCTGTCTTTCTTATTCTTTATTTCTTTCTTTCTCCCTCTTTTATCTTTATTTATTTCTTTCCTTCTTCCTCCTTTCTTTCTTTCATTCTCCCTTATTTCTCCTTCTTTTTTTCATTCTCCCTCCTTACTCTTTCTTTTCTTCTTTCTTTCTCTCTCCTTTCTCTCTTTCCTTCCATCTTTCTCCCTTCTTTCTCTTTCTTTCTTTCCTTCTCCCTCGTTTCTCTTTCTTTACTTCTCCCTAATTTCCCCTTCTTTCCGTCTTTCTCCCTCCTTCCTCTTTATTTTCTTCTTTCTTTTCTTCTTTCTTTCTCTCTCCTTTCTTTCCTTCTATCTTTCTCCCTCTTTTCTCTTTCTTTCTCCCTTCATCACTCCCTCCCTCCCTCCCTCCTTTCTCTTCCTTCCTTCTCTCTCCCATATAGAACTCCCGTAGTCATACCCAGGTCCCTTCTCTACCTATATAATGGGATGGTAACGTTTACATAGGAGTCCTTGTCCACCCCAAGAGATAACAATGCAAATTTATTATCTTGATATTTTCATGAACTTCAGTTGAGGGCAGGGCCCAGGAGAACGCACTTGTAATCCTTTGGTATCTTTTGCCTATTTTTAGCATAAATTCTCCATTGTATTATTGCCTCCTGGACATACTTTTATGTTATGATATTTCAGCAAATAGTGGAAAATTGTAAAAAGTTTAAGTGAAATGCTCCCACCACAGCTACTTTACCCTGAAAAGGATTGTTTTGTTCTTCTTGAGTTGTCATCTAATGGACGAGACACTGTACTCATCTTGTAGAAAGAAGAAGTCTTTTTTCCCGGTAGCCTCTAGACTTTATTACTGTTGCCATGTTTTGACTTTCTGAAGGTATTTCATGCCTATTTGATATAATTTGTTTCATTTCTATTGCATGCTTCTTCTCATACTGTAGAAAATGTCCAAATTTCTTTGCTGGTTTTCTGGTACGACAGTGCTATGAGACACAGATAAGTGGCATACCGTGTCACGGCTTAAGGGAGAATGGTTAAGAATTTCAAGTATTTTATGAACAGCTCAGTGAGTTAGATTTCCAGAGCTCGGTCACAGCGATTTACTGAATGGAGCAAATGTACTTGGAGACAGAAATAAAAAAGAAAAAAACAAAAAAGAGAAACAATAAAAAACAATAAAAAAAAATATGGAAATTCGTATTAATGTGACAATTATGTATTTTGCTAGGAAGAGTCGAAGCATTACATTTTCATGAATATTTTAAGGAGAACTGACCCTAAAATAAGCTTAATTTTAGCAGTCTATATCATCTCTTGCTGCCATTAAACAGTGCACATGCTTATAAATATCACTCCGATGAAAAGACTGTAGTGTGTGCCTGTTATAAGGAGAGTAAATTAGAGCTTTCTTGGCTAGTGACAATGTCCATGAGACTCCCAGACATGAAGAAGAGACCTCCTTGATTCTTAGAAGAGTTGAAACCCTATAAAGAATGGTTAAAAGCTAAATGTATAAAGTAAAAATATATCTCTTTGTTAATAAATATACAATTAGTAGGTTAAAAGCAGATATGTCACACTGAAGAAAGAGGCAGACACAACAGGAGGAGACATAGAATAAAAAAATGCCCTACATACTATATATAAAAGTGCAATCACAATATAAATCAATAGGCTATATATCACAAAGTGCCTTGGGCTAGTCTATCCCTGTCCCCTGGATTACTCCTGAAGGTGGAGATGCCGGGTTCATGTGCCTTGCTATGCTCCTATAACAACTCTTTTCTGTCCCCTCCACTAATCATGGAGGTGAGAAGCCAAAGTGTATAGGATAACACTAACCAGACAAACAAGGGAAGATAGACAGGGATAAATGAAAATTACTATCATACAAAATACACTCACCAACCAACAGGTGGAACACAAGGAAGAGTTAAAGAAAGGAGAACCCAGATAGGAGAGGATGAGGATGTGCACACAAACAAAACTTCAAGCAACAATCTCCTCAACAGATCTCCAAACGCCAACTCCCACCCTGAACTATACCTCCAACTCCTAACTAGGCAGTTAGAACTAACACTGGCAATTCCTAAGTGCCAGAAGTGAGCATATATAGCAGAGGGGAGCGGCCAACACTGAACAACCGAGTTAACTCAAGTAGAAAAGCTCCAGGAACTTCAACTGAACAGATTAACCCTTGCACTGCTAGCATGGAAAAAAAACTACACTTTTTAATAAGATGGTGAAGTACTGCTAGCCAGCGCAGGAGATCATGAAACTAGACACCGCGATCTTCTGTCCTGGTATCCCCTCCCAGTGACCCCTCTCTGTTGCAGTATCCCTATATCAATAGGTTAATAGTAATGATAAATACAAGATGGTACAAAACATAGTAGTAAAGGCAAAATTCTATGAGTTGGTGTAAACCAGTACTAATCATATAAGTAAAGGGCTTAAATTGCTGGATGAATACACTAAGGATGGATCCTATAGCTGGTGTGTGAAACAAGACTTGAATAGTCTAAGTAGGGCTTACTTATAAATGTTTTCTCCTGCTGGAATGGTGCCAGACCCGGTGAGCGTTTTGGCTTAAGCCTTTGTCAGGGGGTGCAACCATTTATACTCCCACAAAGCAACCAGAATGTATGCAGGCATCTGCGGACATTCAAAATTGATCCCCTAAGTAAGAACGGCACATGCTCAAGATACAAACAGTGAACGTCCCTCATTGCATCATCCAGCACATGTCCCGGATAAATGCGAGCGGACTTCTGGTCATGTGTGAAAATATGTGCACTATAGTCACATAATCGATGTCAAGCAAGAAAATAGATATGGCAAAGCCCAAATTGACCAAAACTGAGCATGCAAACAGCCAGGGGCAAAGACCAAGGGCAGAGAATGGTAGAAAAAAAATGGTGCAACATGTATGAAAAACCTGTGGAAGGATGCAGATCTACAAGAAAGAGTAAACCCATAAACAAATCATTTTGCAAGCAGATGACCAATATATATAGTAGCATAGCTGGGAAAGATAGGGTTATATCCCAGCTCTAGAGCGTTTGATTAGAAGCACCTGCAGTGTTTCTATGAGAAGCAGAAAATAGGCTCATTGTGTTGCAGTCTCCTGAGGGAGGGTCCATCTGCTGGATGGAGCAGAAGCGAATGTGTTAGCTGGTGAATGCAAAGGCTGTGTGCACCAGACTAGATGTGTCTTGGAGCTGAAGAGAGAGACAGGCCAGAATCCTTTTTGAGAAGAGTCTTCACAGGCCATGTGCACCAAACTGCAAGTATCAGTGGTTGCTATGGACAATAGCGGTTTTGTTTGACCCAGCTGGGGCTAGCTCAGCCGTGTATGAGTAGCCGGGGTCTGTCCTGTTTAGTTAGCACCTGGACAAGTCTAGGGATTATGTTTATGACTTTGTTTTGGTGCTCTGTAACCTGTGCAAAGCAGTAAAAACTGTGCGTGTTTGGACCAAAACTGCATTGCCAAAAATACTTGTAGACTGTGAGCTCTTGTGGGCAGGGTCCTCTCTCCTCCTGTACCAATCAGTGTCTTGTAATGTTCAAAATTATTGTACTTGTTTTTATTATGTATTTTCCTTTTTCACTTGAAATAAATGGCGCTATAATAATAAATAATAATAAAAATGTTTACCAGAAACAAAAAGGTTTCCTGTGCCTCACGCCTTCAATGGTGGAGAGGTTGAAAACAGCAGTATAGAGGGCGTCTCAAAAGAGAGCATGCCTATTTGTAAAAATTTCCACTGGTGTCACAAAGTTTATTTTTCTCACCCCAGTCATGTATTATGTACATACATTATCGAACAATTTTTCACTATATTAGTTCACTGGAAACACAAAAAAGTGCAAAAAAATCCTTGTTTCAATTTCAGTGATGTCCCACCTGTGTCTCTTCATTGCTGGGTAATCTGCTGCTCTTGGGGCACACCGCGAGGAGTTGTTTCCCCACCGCTTGTTGGACACTACGGCTCTGGAATGACTACTGAAGCTAATGACTTAACAGACCGTGGAATAAAATGACTATATACTGTATATCTATACATGGCTGCCGCTAGAGGGTAAATACATTTGCAGCAAGGTCCTGCTTCAGCAGTATTTAACAGTATTGACAGCTCTCATGTAGCAGACAGGATTTTAACAGCTCTCTCATGAATTTGATTGTATCACTAAAAAATGTTAACGCATCAAGTTCTTTCTTTTACAATTAAGAGTAATGGGCCATGCTGACCTTACTGATGCTTCTCGGCAGCAACAGATAAATTATTAAACGTATAGGGACACTGAGCTCTTATAAATAATTTCTTCTTTTTTTTTAAATTCCTGATAAGAGATACAAGACGAGGAGCGCAATGCTGCTGTTCACGGATTGGGGCGGGGGGCTGGATGAGTATCAATAGCAATTCTAGTTATCACTGATATTTACTCAGTGGTGCAGTAAACATGCGTGGCAAATCGATTTTTGGAGAATACATTGCTGTGTATATGTGTTAGGCTGAATTTAGATGTCCGTGTTCCATGGTCTATATATGTAGTACAATGTCAGGATTGACCGCAGGTCTCCTCATCCTGATTAGCATCTTCAGAGTCCTATATGAAGCTATTAGTTTTGGGTCAGGAGAGCAGCTGTTACTCCAGACAAGCATGCACAGACTCATACAGACTCTAGAAAATACTAGAAAGTGGTAAAATGAGAGGCAGAGGCGGTGCATACTGGGCCTTATTTGTGTGTTTATGCCTCCACTGCGCCTCTAACCCCATCCAGACATATGACCTAAAGTTACGTCATATGCTAGGTCCCTGACTTTGATGCGGTATCCGCAAGCCAAGCCCACATTTTTCCCGGCAGATGATTGCTGTGTTATTCAGCCATCATCTGCCTCTAAGAATCGCATGGGGAGCAAAGCTCCTCTCGCAGCTGTTAACCTGTTACCAATCTCAGACCATGGTTTTTACAACGCGCCGGCAGGGGGGTGCTTCATTCTATGCACCCATCGGCGCACCCATAACAGGATGGGTTGCCTCAATAGCTGGGTGTCTGCTGAAGACCTCTGTGCCAGTTAAGATGGTACATCCAAGAAAGCCAGCTTGTATTTGACGTTCATAGGAGACCGTAATTTTTGCTGTACATAGCAGTACTGTAGCATTGCTGTATATAGCACAAGCGATCAGATGATTGCAGGTTCCATCCCCAAAATGGACTAACAAGTAGAGTAGAAAGTGGAAAAAAAATGTTTTTAAAAATATGAAAAAAAAAACAAAAAACATAAGTTCAAATCACCCCCTTCTCCCCCATTAAAAATAATGAAATTAACCCCACATATTGGGTATCACTATGTTCATCAAAGTCGAATCTATCAAAATATAAAATAAAGTAACCTGATCAGTAAACGACATGAGAAAAAAATCAAAACGCCAGAATTATTTTTTTTTTGGCCACTGCAACACTGCAATAAAATGTGCCGATCAAAACATCATATCCACCCCAAAATTCTTTTCCTCACTTAAGTAAAAAAAAATGCTGCATGTTTGGTATCTGCATAATTGTACTGACCTGGAAAATCATACTGCCAGGTCAGTTTTACTGTATAGTGAACATGGTAAATAAAAACCCCAAAGAAGAATTGTGGAATTGCACTTTTTTGCGATTTCAAAACACCTCTTTCCAGTGCATTGCATGATAAAATGAATGGTATCATTCAAAAGTACTATTCGTCCAGCATAAAATAAGTCCTCATGCTCCTATGTGGATGGAAAAATAAAAAAGTTATGGCTCTTGGAAAAAGGGAAGAAAAATATCTAAATTTTCCGCGGCGGGAAGGGGATAATAATAATAAGATGCCTTTGAGGAGCCTGTCTAAGTCTACACAAAAACGCTTAAAAGTGTAAAAAAAATAAATAAATAATAAAAGTCGGCCATTGTGTGTGCTGTAGTGTTTAATACAAAAACATTTTAGGCGAAAAAATAAAAAATGGGTAACCAATATGCTTATAATAAAAAAACAATTAACTTTTTTATTTTTTGCTGATACATTTTCTTAAAGAGCAGATTTCCAAGTGCTCATTACTGCCTTTTGTCTGATGATAAACTGCAAAGGGTATAAGGGGAGGGAAAATGGCAACTGATGTTCGATATTTCTGGTGGATCTACCTTTTGTCCACATAAGATTATTGTCCCCACCCACAGTGAATGTGTCTATAGATTTCTAATTTATTGTTATTATACCTAATGGTCTTTGCTCTGCTGCTGCTTCTTCAATATTTGAAATCTGGGTCTCATTTTGTTCATGTCCAAAATGACCGCTGTAGAGGCATGGGGGATACCATGGTAAGTCTGAACCACTCCTTCAGGTCTTTCTGTGCCTCGGAATGGACGCAGCACCATCATCATCGGTGGTGGTCCATCCATCACCATCGGCAGTAGTCCATCCATCACCATCGGCAGTGGTCCATCAATCACCATCGGCAGTGGTCTATCCGTCACCAAAGGAATGGCATGGTAGCAGTAGTTCAGACCTATCACAGTGTTTTGCATGCTTCTTCAGTGACCAATTTGGAGAAAAATGAGGTAGCTATCTCAGATATGGAAGGAGCGGAAGTAGAGTGGAGATAATTAATAATAGTGGCAATACATTAGAAATATATAGTCATATTTACTATGGGGGTCACTGTAACTAAATGTTGGGTCCTACATAATAAGAATAAAAGTGATATGTACTCCATATTATTGATGAGCGAGCGTGCTCGTCACTGCTCTGTACTCGTCAGAGCATCTCACTGCTTGCAATGCTTGGCGCTCCTAGAGTATTTCCGGAGTACTCGGGTGGAAGCTCGGGTCCCCTCCCCGCATGTTTCGCGCTCTTTAGACAGCTAATTAACATTCTGGTGTTGACTGCCACTCACTCTCTTGAAGCCAGAGCAGTGTGGAAAGGTTGTTTGTTCGATAGCAGATAATGCTTCCAGTCAGTTTGCCACCACCCTTTCTTCCACACGGTCAAGTCTCATTAGCCGTGAGTCTGGACCACATATTCCTCACCATGATCCTCCTTCCTCCCACCATCCCGAGTGCCTGGAGACAACTGATCCCACACTTGGACACTCCGAAGAGCTGTTCACTTTTCCATTTACAGATTCAGGCCTCTCGCCCGGCCAGCTTCAAGCGGGGCATGTAGGGATGCCCAAATATTTGAGCAGCCACAGTCACACGAAGGTGACGGTGGGAAACTATCACAAGAGGTGGATGATGATGATGAGACACAATTGCCACCAAGTCAGGAGGAGGCGCAGGGTGCATATGTGGAAGATGAGGTGGTGGACTATGAAGTCACTGACCCAACCTGGCAAGGTGACATGCAGAGCAAGGACAGCATGTCACCTGGCAAGGCGACATGCCGTTCCCGCATTACACAAGCACGTGTCCCAGAACATTAGCCGTGCCCTCAACAACGCTGTTACTGGGAAGGTCCACCTAACCATGGACACGTGGACAAGTGCTTGTGGGCAGGGATGGTACGGCACCCTGGGTTAATATAGTGGAAGCCGGGACCTTGAGACTGTACACGTCATCCCGACGCCCAGGATTGCGGGCCATGGGTCAATCAGGTTTTCCCCCACATTCCACAGCTCCTCCTCAGCCTCCATCTCCGAAGTGACCACATAAGTTGCAAGCTGGAATCACTGCAGCACTGCCTCGGCCAAACGGCAACAGCACTGATGAAGCTAGTATGCTCTGAAGAGTTGTTGACATCTGTAATAGAGCCGGCAGATCTTTGCCTGTCACCGCTGAACCTACAGCGAGGCATGGTCGTGTGTGACAATGGCCGGAACCTGGTGGTGGCTCTGAAGATAGGCAACCTCACAAACGTACCATGCCTGGCCCATGTGCTCAATCTAGTAGTTCAGCGGTTTCTCAAAACCTACCCGTATCTGACTGAGCTGCTTGCTTTTTTTTTGGGGGGGGGTCTATGCCCATGCACCTCTTCACACCCAGACATGGGTATACGTTTCCTTATTTTTTCTATTTTCTGTTGTCCTTCTCCTTTTCCTCATCTTCCACCACCATATCACCAAGGTGACTGTGATGCAACACCCACATATTTTTTTGTATGTTATACAGCATGTTCTGTTCAAGTATGCCCCCCAGGGGTAAATGTTTTTTAATAAGGACCTCCTCTACGTCTCTTCAAAGGGGTATTAGAGTGCGTCCAAATTTTTGGCAGCCCTTGCAGTCACTGCATACGCTATAACAGCGTAAGAGACCCACTCCTTTATAGTGGGAACATTTTTTACTGAGGCGCTCCTCTATGTCTCTTCAAAGGGGTATTGGAGTGCATCCTAATTTTTGGAAGCCCTTACAGTTACTGCATATGCTATAACAGTATAGGAAACCTGCTCCTTAATAATGGGAAATTATTTTTTTTAAATCAGGCCCTCGATGTGTCCTCAAAGATGTATTGGGTTTTTTCCAAATTATGGGCAGGCCTTACAGTCACTGCATGGGCATTAGCACTATAGGAGACCGGCTCATTAATAATGGAAAATTATTTTTTTAAATCAGGCCCTCTATGTGTCTTCAAAGGTGTATTGGGGTTTTTCCAAATTATGGGCATGCCTTACAGTCACTGCATGGGCATTACCACTATAGGAGACCTGTTCCTTAATAATGGGAAATTATTTTTTTAAAATCAAGCCAGCTATGTGTCTTCAAAGGTGCATTAGGGTTTTTCTAAATTTTGGGCAGGCCTTACAGTCATTGCATGGGCATTACTACTATAGGAGACCTGCTCCTTAATAATGGGAACAACAAAGCATAGCCAGCTGATGGCCCTCTAACAATAGTGAGAGCCGACTGCTGTCCCTTTAACAATAGTAAGGGCCACTTGATGGCCCTATAAAAATAGGCTTTGTGACTTTCGGAGTCCCTCCTTCATAAATGAAACAGGATGTGTCTGATCATGTCACACACATCACATGGCCAGATAAGGTAGTAAAATATTAAAATGACATTTACTGGTGAATGTATTTTTCACAGTTGAAAGCAATGCAAAATTGCAAAAAACGCATCAAAAACGCTATGTGTGAACATAGCCCAAGGTGTGAAGGAGCATTTTTGTTTTTGGTTATATATTTTGCCTTATATACAAGTCATTACCCTGGAAAGAATGTTCCTTAACATTTTTTCCAGGAAAATCCATTTTGGTTTCATTTTTGTATGTTTTATTGTAAAAAAGTGGCTTAATACCTCTGACAACATTGTTCGCAGCAGTGACCTGGGAGTAAGAGATCCTTCCAGGAATCTTCCCCATGCTGTTCACATGTCATTTCAGCACTATTCCCATCGATTTGGGCAATTTTTAGGTCCCCTGCAGACCTCCGGGGTGGGGGGACGGAAAAATCCTCGAGTTTCCCATAGACTTACATTGGGCTTGTTGCTCTGGTCGAGCACCCGAGCATTACGATTTGCTCGACCCAAGCAACGAGCACCTGAGCATTTTAGTGCTCGCTCATCACTACTCCATATCACTAAATAAATTATGTTATACCTGACAATGCTTGCAGATATCAGTCTGACTCGAAAAGTGTGAGTTTTGAATGTTTTAACTTTGATCTGAATACATCTACGTTTTTAATGCCTGTGGAGTGTTGACTTTTGGCCTTTTCCTAACTCTCTGTCCTATTTTTTTAAATTCTTTTCTCTGAAAACCCCTATGGATTTAGCACTGCCTGTGATATGGCGAGGCTCAAATGATGAAGTTCAATTGCAGGTTTTATAATCAGTTTGCCATCTTGACACAGACCGTGTCACCCGCATCACTACATGGTGGAGAGTGACAGCTGATTGCTTGGAACATCAAGTATGTTTCACATACAATCAGGATTAAAGTCACTGTCTCATCCCATTGCTATATTATATTATACTACACTGCAGTCTGGCCGGGGAAATGCCATGGGCCATCTTTAGTTAATTATCGTTATATAATTAATAATTCACCGTTTATCTGTCAATCAGACACCTTTTCTAGCAAACAGAGAATAATTAGGACTGAACAATGGGCTACAAGTGTTCTTTGTGGAAAGTAATCATTTTCATAATAGTTCTACGTACTGAGAAATTATAATAATTCTCCATAATGGAGAAGTCTATTAGGTAGGCAGTGTCTTAAAGGGAAGGTGCCATTAAAGATTTTTTTTTCAACAATTGAAAAAATGTCAAGTATTAATGTTTTCATTTTTTTTAAATATTATTATTTGCTTTTAATGAAGTAAAATATGAAAAATGATTGAAAAAAGTTTGATATTTTCCACTTTTAAACACTAGGGGGAGCAGCTGCTGAAATTTTTCATGAAAACCTAGTGTACAACTAGCTCATATTACGACTGCAGTACATGTGGGCGGGGTCTGCTCACTGGGTGTGATGTCGCTCTCTTCCTCCCCTACTGGGTGTTTATAAAAGGATAAGAGAGGATGAAGTTTAGGATCACAGTGTGGAGCCATTTTGTTGGTGACTGCCAGTGATACTGATAAGTACTGTGTCACCAAGGATGGCCGGCAGCACCGATTCAGTTAGTTGTTGCTGCTCACTGTATCAAATGCTGGGTTAGATACATGGCGTGCTGCGATTAGATAAGCTTAGAGTAACGCTGGGATTAGATACAGGACTCAGTGTAGTGTATCACATGATGGGATTAGATATTGGGCTCAGCGGAGTGTATCACACAGGATGGGATTTGATGCACAGTATCTAATGTTTGACCCCACTCTGTCCAATTGCATGGGAGCAGTGGTGTAACGCGTGACCCCGCTCCATCCACTACATTACTACTCCCGTAGAGGTGGATAGAGCAGGGTCACACATTATACTACTGCTCCCTTAGAAATGTGTGACCCTACTCTGTCCACTTCTATGAGTGCACCATTTATTTATTTATTTTACTCACTTATATAGTGCCATTAATGCCATAGCGCTTTACAGACATTATCGGCACTGTCACCATACAGTATAATGGGCTCCACGTAGTGCTCCATACAGTATAATGGGCCCCACATAGTCCTCCATACAGTATAATGGGCCCCACATAGTCCTCCATACAGAATAATGGGCCCCACATAGTCCTCCATACAATATAATGGGCCACACATAGTGCACCAAACTGTATAATGACCCTGCATAGTGCACTGTACAGTATAATGGTCCCACATAGTGCCCCACAGAATAAAGGGCCCCACATAGCTCTCCACAGTATAATGGCCCTACATAGTGCAACATACCGCAATTTCCTCCGGGATAAATAAAGTATATCTTATCTTATCATATACAGTATAATGGCCTCACATATTGCTCCATACAGAATAATGGGCCCCACCTAGTGCACCATACAGTATAATGACCCCGCATAGTGCACTGTACAGTATAATGGCCCCACATAGTACTTCACAGTATAATGGGTCCCACATAGTGCTCCTTACAGTATAATGGCCCCACATAGTGCTACATACAGTATAATGGCCCCACATAGTTCTGCACAGTATTATGGGCCCACATAGTGATCCATACAGAATAATGGACCCACATAGTGCTCCACTGTATAATAGCCCTACATAGTACTCCACAGTATGATGGCCCCACATAACTACTTCACAGTATAATGGCCCCAATTAGTCACCATGATGGACATTACATACACAGCTCTGCTAAGTCACTTTACAGTGATATAGCAGAGCTGTGTCACTGTGTTCAGAGCACTTCAGTGTGATGATTTCTCTGCTGTGCTCTGAACATGGCGGTGACTGATGATCTGCAGCCTCTATTGTACTTCCGGTGTCAGGCTGCAATCACCTCTCCTCGCCACCGATACTCACCTCATCGAAGACCTCTACTCCTTGACACCTCCTCTCCCCGGCAGCTCCTGTCATTTGACGCACTGAGCAGTGAGGGTGGAGACAGGAGTAAACCGGAGCTTTCAGCTATGCTGCAGGATTAAGAACAATAGTGCCGATCTCCTCCAACAGCTGTGACCTGGACAGCCCAGGTCACAGCTGGAAGCAGCCACAATGCAGGAGATGCGGTCGGACAGCGACCGTGGACTCCTATGTACATGGGCTGCCATATTTGAGGTGTGTAAGTGTTGTTACACACCAGCAAATGCAAATGGCAGCCCACAGTGGTTAAATAAAAAAAGCTGTTAAAGCAGTAAATTAAATTTTGCATTACAAATAATTGATTATATAATCAATAATTATTAATACAATAATTAATTGCGGCACCTTGCCTTTAAAGGGGTTTCCCGTGGTTTTGAAAAGCGGAAAAAGAGCAGGAAAAGTTATTAAATAAAGTATAAGCATTTTTCTGTCTCCTCATCCTTCATGAAGTCTTGCATATCATTCATGTAATCGCTGCTGCTAATCACTGACCTGAAAGGGAATCTGTCACGTGAAAAAAATGCTATTAACCTACAGATATGAGGTTAATCTGCAGGCTAATATCGTTCTAAACCTGCCTGGCACCCTCACTTAGAGCCCCGATGCTGGGAGAAAATTAACTTTATTCCTTGGGCAGCTTTCGGGTTTCAGTCACGGGGCTGCGCCGGCACCGGTTCAGTCACCGCTCTGTGCATGGAGAACCGCGGCTGTAACCACGCCCCCAGCACTGACTGACCGCCGTCCCTAATGCTGATCATGCTGTCAGTCAGTGCCGCGGGCGCAGTTACAGCCACCGTTCTCTATACAATGAGCGGTGACTGAACCCATGCCAGTGCCGCCCCCATGGCTGAAACCCGAATGCTGCCAGGAAGAATAAAGTTAATTTCCTCCCAGCAGCGGGGCTCTAAGTGCGGGAGCTCGGCTGGTTCAGAATGCTATTAGCCTGCAGGTTAACCCCATATCTGCAGGTTAATAGCGTTTTTTCACATGACAAGTTCCCTTTAATGATCACATGGTGTGCATTCAAGCATTAATACTGCAGCCAGTGATTGACTGCAGTGGTCATGTGAAGTATGAAAGGTACTGATGGGTCCACCAGTCTGACAGCTCTTTCGTTGCAGAGAATGCAAGGGGCTCAGTAGGCTTCAATGGATGCAATATACAGTAAGTAAGGATGCAGCCGCATAAACAGAAACACAGGAAATATTGTTTAATTTGTTGGCACTAAAATTTATGGAAAGTCATTAGGACCAAATTTTGGGGGATATCTGCTTGCTTTATTTGTGAGAGGGGCACTCCAGTGGCACTGATTATGAGAGCACTCTGCTGTTACTACTAAGGGTTTTTTCCAACCCTATGAAATGTTTTAGAAATAACTTACAACTAATTCTCTGCCACTCCAATACCAATTCTTCCCTGGCACCGCTCTGATCTTTGTTTACCCAGCTCCAGCAATGACATATGATATGACCACTGCAGCCAATCACTGAACATAGCTGTCACTTCATTGGTGTTGACATATACAGCTATTGAGTGGCTGCAGCATGTTGTTTCTCCTGAGGAAGAAGTTTTTTCAACTTTGAAACGCGTTAAGATTAAACCACACTGATTATCTTTCACACCATCTTTTGGGTCCTTACTAGAATTTTAGCACCAGCAGCACAGATCACCAACTTCCTTCCAATACTTGATTACCAAGTCGGGCTCCTAAAAACCTGTTGGTGTTGCAGCAGCTGGAGCTTTTTAGTTTTAAAATCCTTTTCTTTGGTGTAGGTTACATGACCCTACAAGGTGAGCAGTTACCATAACTCTTTTCACCTTTTCTTCGTTAGATGAGACCCTATTGTGCTCTATAGAGAAGCCTATGGATAATTGCACAAACTAAATCAACATGGAGGTAAAAAATGAGAGCTATAATGGCAGGCATATTGGCTATGCTCCCAGATTTTACAGAAAAAGACGTATAGCAAATAAACAGACCAATAGAATTGTTCACAATTTGAAAGAAGCAGAAGACACAAGAAGTTGTATCTCCTGGTAAGTTTTCGATTCTAGCGAGAGAGAAGTGCTCTTTAAAAGAGTTTTGCAATCAAACAAGTCATTGACATTACATTCAGTGAGTTATTTGCTTTATGTAGTGTTTGTGAGCTCCTCATGTCACAGACCAAGCAAATACAACAAAATCGATTGAATTTTCTTCCCTCCAAACTTGACTTCTTCATTGTTTACTGTTTGAGATTTAACTAATGAAAAATAAGTACGCCGTTGACCAGTTCAAGAACTTTCTTCATTAGTTTTGGTAAAGACTTTATGCTAAAACATCACCGATGCTATTATGGTTGTCTATTTATGCTGCGTCGACACTTGGCTTTAGGACAGTGATACTCCGAGTCATTTCTCAGCAACCAGACAAGCGTGCAAATGTCTGGCAATGACCTAGTCGTATTATCATCATAACACATCCCGATACCATAAACAGTGCTTGGCTCCTTATGACTTATTTCAAGCCCTGTTGGCTGCAAACTTTCTTGAAAAGTTTTCTTCGTGCCCTGTGCTACAAACCATTGACTTAAAGTAATGTGAAGAAGTAGAATGCCGAGTCGCATGTCTTGTCCAAAAGTTAACAACCCTAAATGATATCAACTCAAAGAGGTTATCTCATGAAAACGACCCCTCTACATGGGTCCTATTAAAATATATTTGCCTCGTATAAAGGGGTGCAATTTATGGCAAAGAGCCACGAACAAAGAGTAGCTCACACTTAGGTAAAGGTGGCCCAAACGTTGAATACTTTGTTGCCCATTCCAACCCAATTTTAGGAGAAAAATCTAAAATCTGAAATAATTAATAAATATTTTACCAGTTTATTTTTATTTTTTTCAGGATAAACCCATCCAAATATCCAATTGAGATCGTAAAAACCGTGGAAATAGCCACCATGAAAGTAGGGTAATATTTGAGGAGATGGGGCGACTGCTTAGGTTTTTTGCAAGAGACCAATCTCTTCTGTGATTGCCCACCATTTCATTCCATGTACAGTAGATTTTAGGTCCAACTTTTTGTTAGGAATTTTTGAATTTAAATCCAAACTTTTATTCTGAATTGTTCATTTATAGAGATAATGATAAAGGTTTGCTTTTACCAAAGGAAGGAGCCAAGTATTTTGCTACATATGTCTATCATTGACCCAGTAGCAAAACAGTATGTTGTATGCTCCAAACCTAAGAGAGAAAAAAAAAGTTTTCAACCCCCAGAATCTCGGTGATGGTATGGAAATGTATGACGCCCTGCGGCTGCAGGCTGTCACAGAACTCCTGGGTGTTGCACAGACGGATTCTCCCCAGTGGCCTCAATACATGCAGACACCTCCAACCAAGTCCACTAGATGGAGCCCTGTCAGGTATTTATATACTGGGGGGTGGAGTTCAGGAAGTCAGTCAGTGGGAAGCAGTGAGTGTGACACAATGCTGCAGCACCAGATAAGCTGAAGTCTGTGTGGCTGAAAGCCAGGCTAGGCTCAAGCTGCGGGCTAGTCTGGCCAGTGAGAGCCTAGAGTGGGCCAGAAGACAAAGAGAGGAGAAGAGCCATCAGGGACAGAGGAACCACAGAGGGTTCGTCCCCTGATGCAAGCCGGGCACCGGGCCCGAGCCTATTGGGACCTCCATGCCCAGTAGGGAATCCGGCATACTGAGGAGGATTTCATATCCCTCAGTCCACCCGTGAATACCGCACATTTAGAGGACTAGGTACCACGAAGGCCCCAGCGTCCCGGGATAGTGGTAACCAGGGAAAAGCCCTCGCCACAAAGCATACGGGTGAGAGAAACATCAAAGAAGCTAGACCCTGTTCCAGGCAAGTCAGAAGCTCCAGGGAGAGAGACAGAAGGATACAGAAAGGAGGCCTTACACCCGCTCACTGGGGAGCAAGTCCAGAAGTGCACACCACCTACAAGTACCCCGGACCATACCTGACTACCATCATCAGTAAAGGTACTGAAGCGAACCCCTGTGTGCGTGTCTGTTCTTCCTCTGACCCAGCTGGGTCCCCTCTCTCCTGCATCCCTTCACACCATCCCTGCCCCAGGGGCCCGCTCCACCTGTGGGGAGCAGAAACACCTCAGCTGCCATCCCAACACCCCCGGAGGTCTGAAGCAGCGCTGGTAATCATTACCAGGTACCACAGGTGGCGTCACAAACTGTTTATTTATTTTATCTAAGTTCCAATCCCCTTTTTCAAGAGTGACCCCAGGGTACGGGCCCGGGAGCCGACCACCTCGACATCCCCAAACCAGGCAAAGGCCCGGGTACCGAGTCATCCCCATCCCCTGGGCACGTCAAATGGACATAAATTCATAATATTAAAAACTGAATACATTTTTCATGTTTTCCAATATATTGTTCAAAGAAAATGAAATCTGCTCCCAATTTTCCCTATAAAAGTCCCAAAAGAGTCATTACAACTTGCTTTGTTCAAAATATTTTATAAATCATTTTTTTTTAGAAGAAAGAGGGGGAAAAAGTGGTAAGAAAACCCCAGCAAGTAATTTTACAATGAACTTTCCTGATGAGGCACATAATTGTCACAGTCATCTGTAACATTTCACAAAATCTTGTCTTATATTGTAAACAAAATAATGGAGAGGCAGCAAAGTTTGCCTGGACTAGTAAAATATAAATCTGTTTCCTCAGCTCTCCAAATAACTTTCCGAGGATTTATAGGTCTCTTAAGTTCTTTTGGCTGTATATTGTTTACTTTCCTCACTAAAAATGAAATCATTCAGGCAGTGAGTGAAATTTCTACTCAAACTGGTTGGCAGACTAATTTTGAATAGGAAAGACTAAATGGTATAGAAATGGCAATAGTTTATGTGGGTAAAAAAACACAAATAATAACAGTTCAGTGGAGGATCTGTCATTCTAATATCTCTGCCAATATTTTCCTATTATTGGCTTGGTTAAAAGATTTTTTAGAATTGTTATTTTACTTACAGTTATATTACTTTTAATCATACACTATAATAATAACAGCAACAATAATAATAATAATAATAACAAAAATAATTCAATATTAAAAAGCTGAAACATATTTCTTAAATATTTGTCTCCAGAAAAGTGGAATAAAAAGTAGAATACAAAATAATAGTAATAATTGAAATATTTCTGATATTATTAAAACAATGAAACAATATGTTTCAAATATTTTAAAATATCTAACATAATTGTGTAATATTATTTTTTTTATTTGCTTTATGAATCAGTAAATTTCTCTCTAACCAGCATTAAAAACAAAATAAACATAATGATAATAGTAAAAATAATTGGGATTTTTAGTATATTGACTTTCTATAGCCACATAACACATTTTTATACATTTAGGTATGTAAAAAAATCAATTGAGAGATGTATTTGACAAATTAAAGTTTACTTACTGTATGACCTAGTAGGACATCAATTTGATAAATTGCTGTAAAATGTTGAAAATATGAAAAATTTAAAAAAACATTTCAGCAATATGAATAATTACTGTTAATAATTGTAATACATTATTATTGTTATTATTATCATTATTAATAATAATAACAAGAAAAATGTATTACAATTATTAACAGTAATTATTAATATTACTGACATTACTGACATTTTTTAAAAAAAATATTCAATATTATAATAATATCAAGAATAATATATTACAATTATTAATAGTAATTATTAGTATTGCTGACACTGGGGATTTAAAAAAAATCAATATAATAATAATAATAATAATAATAATAATAAAAAACATGGTATATATTATTAGAATTTTACTATTCTTATTTTTTTGTTTTTATGGTTCTTAGACAACATTATTCATACTTTTTATAAATATATTTGTTTTATATCAATAGTATATTTATTAGAATTATGTACATTTCTAGTAGCCATGATACACAAATAGTAGGAAAGAAACGTAGCGAGACCATTTGAATGGAAAGCGTAAAATATACAGTATCTTAAATTAATTGCTAAAAATTCTAATTGCGTAATTTATAACTTTCCTAAATTTGTAGAATCTATTCAATGATTAGTAGAAAAGTATTGTATATGTGATGCCTTGTGGACCATGTGAACCAGCTGCCATTCAGTGTGTAGAGTCAGCAACAGGGAAAGATATTATCAGGGTCAATATCTATAAAGGACATAGGAAGTCCTCTCAGAATGGCGTGCATTAATTATGACTTTAAGCCGCAAACTATTCTAAAAGCTATTGTCTTTGTTTTTTTTATATTTTAAAGCAGATTATAAAACCCTTCAGAAATTAGTAACCCCAGCATTAAAACCACTAATGGGATCATGTAATGCTTTAACTGCTGAGACTCCTGATTAAAGACTGAATATGAACATCAAGGAGATTGCTTCCAAGATCACTTTTAATAAACAGACATCATTAAATGTTTTGTTTAATCATCTTAACAACAGGAAAACAAACATTCCATGAGTGGCCTGGGGGCTAAAAAAATCACATTTTACCCAGTTTTTGATTTCACCATTGACCTTTAATCAACGGGCACAGGGGTGAGTTTTTAATTTCTATTTTATGCATTTGTAATTTAATCTCCTGCTTGTTATTCACCTGCTTTTTATCTTTCTATTTTTAAACAAAAAAAAATTTTAGATTCGGTTATTGTCGATTTTTTTTTTACTGCGCTCTGCAAGTCTTTTCTGCCCAAGTGAAATATTTCTATTTTGCCACATTATACTCAAAATTGGCCTTTTATATCGGGCATTACTGCACATTTTAAAATAGACTATATGGGATAGATGAGGGTCATATACTTATATTGCATTGCTTTGTATTGATTCCGTAAAATTATGTTTTGTATCCTGGGAACACATCTTGAATATGCATTGATTGGGGACCGGAGGTTTATGTCGTCGTGTGGCACAAATACTCGTTTATAAGATCTAGCCCTTTCTGCTCTACAATAAAGGTCAACTCTACATCTAAAACAACTACTAAAATCTACTCTTATAAAAAGAAAATAAAAAAAAAATATTCAGTGCTTATGTACGTCTTGTCGAGGCGACACTTTTCAGTACCAGGGTAGAAGGTTGCTTTAGTCTGATGACACACATACCTGAATTTAGTGATTACAGATATTTTCGGCTGATTCTTTATTTCTGACTTTTTTTAAAGTTTTGAAATCTGGCGCAACTCTGCTCTAGTACCCCCCTAGAGTGATTTTATGCACATCAAGCAAAAAGTCCTATCTTTTGCTCCATTTCGAAAAAGATCCTTTTTTTCTTAAAAAGTAATAGATTAAAAAGCTTGTTTTAAATTTGGGCAAAATTCGTAAACCAGGTGGGCCATTTTGCAATTTAGTGCAATAAATGTGAGCGGATATTACAAGATGAAAAAGGAAAAGTGACTTAGCAAAAAACAAAAATGATGAATCGGGGCCAATTCTGGTAGTTTATGAATATAATGCTAGAAATACAGTAGAGAATGACAGTTACGTAGGTATTGGATCGGAAGGGGATGAATATCTGCAAATTCGAGTTTATTTACTGTTCAGAGTTTTTGTTTGTCTTCTTTGTGTAATATTTGTTCGTTGCCTAAAGTTTTCTCCCATTGACTTTCTCTTTATTAGGCAATCACAGCTGGAATCTCAACCATTTCCAGTTTCCAAATTAATTCTTGTTGAGAGTCTCTTAAGATGGATTTATATCTGATTTTTGCATTGAACTGTGTCGTTATGTGGAACTCAAAAGGCCTGATAAAATTAAGCATAATGCAAAAACATGCTGAAAAGACAGTTCTGTGCAAATGTGAAACATTATTGCACTATGGAATGGTGAAGTAAGGGAATATGCAGAAAGTAAAAATTACCATAGATAGATTCCTTTTAATGACTTGCGCAATTCTCTTGAGAAAGGCTTTGCTGACTTTTTCCAGACTCAGTGTAATTCATATTCACATGTCATTTCTTCAAAGTTTGATGAACATTCCGTGGAAAACTAATTTGTTCACTTCAAAATGGAGATGTGTTACAAAGAAGTTACAGTATATAAATTGTTAACGTCCTACCTAGGCTTGATGGGCTTTCTTAAAGAGAACCTGCCCTCAAAGGAAGAAAAAATCCATGTGCTAATGAAGTATTTGTACCTATAAGCAATGAGGAGGAAGGGGCTAATTGAGAGATCAAAATGTAGTTTTTTCTACCATTGATTTGCTATTTTAACACCTTTGCTCTGTGTCTCTCTGATACGTGGTCAGACCCTAAGCAATTGGGAAGGTTATCCTCTAACTCAGGGATACAGGGTAATTTATTTCCAAACTTTAGAATACCCCTTTAAATTGTCCATTTAACTAATATGTACATATTGAACAGAAAAGGGCATAGATCTTTTTAGACATTACCATACCGATTTAGCATCTATACTTGGCTTTGCAGAGACAGTTCTTTTTGGAGTTTAGCTATTTTGCCTATTTTTCCCAGGGTGCATTGCTTTAAAGTTTCCCAGCTGGCTGGATGTTCGCCAATGTAACTGCTGGCCATGTTGCAGTTATGTTATTTCTGTGGTCAGCTATAGACCAGGGAACTAAGTGTCAGATATAATGAGGTGATTGATCATTGTAAAACGGTGTCCTATGCAGGCAGAACTTTTATGATAACAGAAGCGTGTTACTTAGAGCTCCTTCTAACCTCATAGAAGTGGCTGGCAGTGGGACAGGTTTTTTTTCCACCTGAGATAAAATTACCTTGTTTAATAATGCTTGTCCTCACTGTTATGTGCTTGACTGATGATGGCTTCATAATTACTATACAACAGAATGAAAAATTATACCCCACAATTCACCTCTAGTTTTGACACCTGACAAACAGTCTTATCAGCAAAATAGATTTAAAAAATAATCTTTCAGAGCCCATACCCCAGGAAATAAATACATCGAGAATGATTTATAATAATCTCAAGATCTAATTTTCCTAAAAATAATTTGGTTTAATGTGTGATATTTAAAAAAAAAAATAATCACAAATTATGATACTACTGCATCAAGATTACAATTTTAAATTGTATCCACACTTTATTCTCCTATCTTTTGGAGAAGCCATCTGCAACCTGAGAATAAAAAAATAATAATGAGCCGTACCTTTGCTTCTGCTTAGGTATTACTATTGCATGTGGGAAAAAAATATTTTGGTCACCATTTGTTTTTCTGGACCCCTTTAGTGGCATACGATATTTTGTGATACCAATCACTTAATCCATAGAAGTAGGCTGGAACATGAAGAAGAACAAGGAGTAGGCTTTATTAGGCACGTAGGGATTGATGGGCAAACAGAAGGGAAATGGTAAGCTGGCACAAGGGTTTATTGATTGACAAACTGGTTCAAATGGGTAATAATGGGTAAGATGACTCATTGGCACTGATAAAATAAAGGTAGGAAGTCTTAATAGGTAGACCAATATACTCGCTGGATTGCACTTTGCCTCCTAAACAATGGAGGAAACAAGTCCTACTGCTCTTATAGTGAGATGATCAGTGGGGTTCTCTGAAGTCAATTGATCAGATATTGTCCCCTACTTTAAAAGTTATTGTCAATGGGCCCAGAAACAAAATCTCAAACTCTGCTCTGAGGCCAGTTCCGCACCGCCACACTTGGTACTGTGACCTCCACCGATCTCAGGGCATCAACTTCCAGAACATGCATCATTTGATTACTGTAGACAATCAGTATATGATTTTTTTTTTTTTTACCCCAACCTGAGCCCATTGACAATAACTTTTAAAGTATGGGGAAAACTCCTTTAAAAATCCTTCTAAGGCCTCATTCAGACATCCGTGTGGCACGTACGTGTTGTATTCATTTTTTTCACGGATATAACATGTACCCATTATAATCTATGGTTCTATTCACATGTCCATTTTTATCTGTCAGCATTGATGAAAAGGGCCAATACAAGTCTAGGGTTCTGTGAAAAACACATACATCATTGATGGCGTCAGTGTACAATCAGTGTGCTGTCAGTGTTTAACACTGCAAAGGATAGGGGAAGCTTTGTCATTTATTTCTTTATCCATCTGTGAAAAACACTGATGACACTGATGGTAAATATGGACACACGGATGATACACTGATGGTAAATATGGACACACGGATGCACAACACTGATGACACCGGTACCATTTTTTTCACGGATGTATCAATGAGGCTTAAGTGTTAGGATAAATAATATTGTAGCAGCAAAGAAGATAAGTTAGAAGTAAAGAAGTATCAGGTCAAAAAAACCCTTCAAACTATTTCCAAGTGTCACCTTTTACACTAGAATGTTTGACGTGCGGCTTCTCTGTACAATGAAAAAAACAATAGAAGAAAAAAAAAAGTGACAATCGAGTTAAAAGAAGACTGCTGCATTGTGAAGGTGAAATTTCGGAGATGTGTTGGACAATCCGGGGACAAAGTAGGTGACATTTGAAAAATACAGCATAGCTAAACTTCAGTATGAAGATTGAATTGGTTACGGAGTGACTGTGAGCACATGTATCTGCTGTCAGCTCTTGATTGGGCTGTTGGATCTGTAAAGCTGGTGACATTCTGTAAGAAGTTTAAAGACAAATGGAAGGAAGAAAGAATTATATTCAAATAAGGGGCTGTTACCTATCACTACCACCAAGATGAATAATACAATAATAGAAAGAGATAAAAGTTTTCATAAACTGTTTCTGTGAAGGACACTTCTGAGTACAATTAAAAAAATTGAAAAGGGTTTTGTGACGATATAGTTTCAACATTGTAGTAACCTACATCTGTTCACCCCAGATCTTAATATTGTGTTCATTGTATAGTAATGGGAATAATTTAGTTAATTTTATTATTTTATTTGCTCATATAGCGCCATCGTATGCCACAGCGCTTTACAGACATCATCACTTTCCCCATTGGGGCTCACAATCTAGATTCCCTATCAGTAGGTCTTTGGAGTGTGGGAGGAAACCGGAGAACCTGGAGGAAACCAGACAAACACAGGGAGAACATACAAACTCCTTGCAGATATTGTCCTTGGTGGGATTTGAACCCAGGACTCCATTATTGCAAAGTGCTAACCACTGAGCCACTTGTGAAAGTGATTGTCTGGTCATAGACATTCACCGGATATGCCATAAATATCTAACAGAAGCGGCTGCCCGATTCGGCTGATGCCAGGGTCACTGTTACTGGAGCGGTGACTGGTTTATTCTCCATTAAAAATAGAAAGACATAAATTCCCAGCCGTTTCTCTAGCCACAGTGGCCTCAGCATCAATCACCGGGGGAATCAATGGGACCTGTATATTTGAGACATTCATGCCATATCCTGTAGATGTGCCAATAATGACTAATTAGATGCCGGCTTTAAATATGTCTGCTGAAAAAGAAAAATATTTTCATAACGGCATGCCAGACCTGGCTTGTCACTCTCCACAAAGAGAAATGTTATCCCTTAGATCCCAGTCTTAGCCTCTTAGTCAAGCCAAAATATATCTCATACTTTGCACTGATGAGGGGCAATAACCTGAAACACTGTGTCTTCAAATTGGGATTATGGTTTGGCTTTTATCTTAAGTCATATTGCAAGGCTTGTTAAAGGGTCTATATTGACGTGTAGTATTGCTACTTCCTATAGGTGGCACTAGAGTTCAAGTCCTCTCTGAAGAGACAATTTGCATCCGCATTATTTTTGTTAAAAGCCATGCCCTTTTTCGTCTGTTGTATATACAGTACAGTATTGGGTGTGGTTAACAGAACCTACAATGAATTGGAGATAATGGATAGAAAAGTGTCAAAAAACTAATAAAGTTTTTAGTAAGAGTTAGAGTACTGCCCGTCCATAGCAGATATCAAGGAGTAATGGGGGCGAGTGGGATACAAAGCCGTATTGGCGTTGCTATATTACCTTATCTAGGCTTCCAGCAGTGTAAGAATGCTGTCATTTATACATAAATCCCAACCCTCTAAGTATAGTCAGATGACCCTGGTGACCCCAACATTTAATGATAATGACATGACTCTGTTGACCTTGCACCAGTCTACACAACAAAACTGAAAAATAGGTTTTAGACAAGGAATGTCAGCCTAGGATACTCTATGAACTAATCACATAAAAAATAAAACATGTAAAATAATATATATAAAAGAGGAATCAGATTTGAATAATTGAGTCATTCTGGATTTTTTTTTACTTAAAAAAAGATTTATTTTCCACTTTGCCTTGTGTTCGAGTCAATGCCATGCTAATCTTCTTCACAATGGTTGTCCTACATATAAATACCTTGTTTTCAAGTAAATAATGGTTTTAAAAAATCCACAGAGCCACAAACACAAACACCTGTCGCACCCCTTCGGCTGTCTGCGCTGACTCCAGAAGCGATGTCTGCTCTTTTTGAATTTATCAGGTCTGCTGCAGCCTGTCATTGGCGGCAGCGGTCAGGTGAATAGAAAAGCACGTCATGAGAGAAACATCCAATAAAACCCTCTAATGACTCCCTGCAGTGGTCCTGGTGAACCTCAAAATAGAGCAGACATCGCTTCCAAAGTGGGAGCAGACCTCCAGAACCGTAGGGGTGCCGAATGGTGAGTATGCTTCTCTTTATGAATTTTGAAAACTATTCATGCCTAGAAAAAAATGTGTTCCAGGGTCAGACACCCCCTTTAACATTAAACATTACTCAATAAGTCGAATTAGGTTTTCCTTTATTTCATTTCCTCTACCCTGAGAGTATTCTTAGCCCAGATTTCCTATTGTGTCTCCCTTTATCTGGTAGTTATAACTTTGCAAAATGTCACTCATATTGCTGGCTTTAAGGAGATATGAATTTCCACTCATGTGTCAGAAAAGTTACATGCCCCCATGGTACAGAAGATTTTTAAAAACTAACCGCACCACCAATGGAATATTACCTTTTCACCCACCGGTTACATACTTAATATGCGCTGAGATGCACAAAAAAGAATTAGCAAGTCGGGGTAATGTTTATAAAATAAAATGCAAATGCCTGGAAATTTCAATCGCCATGTTAAAATAGATTCAACGGAAACACATAACCCGCTGGGAACTGATTAAATAATGTTGTGTACATTTGACTTTTTTTTTCTGTTAACAAGTAGCTTATGGATGTTTTTAAAATACAAATTTGGTAGTAAGACGTGATTGCTGCTAAATCTCATTGCAATGTAAATGACTTCCGAGGAAATGTGCAGTCAGCAGTGAAGGAATGTGATATTAGCTACTTTGGATTTTAATGGCTAAGAGCCTCTGTATATTGTACAGCTTCTTTGTTGCTTCTGCCATGTCCTGTGGTTACATTCATGATAGATGCTCTAAAGCAATATTTTACTATCTATTTATCTATCTATCTATCACCTATCTGTATGTGCATTTTTCTATCTACACTAAACCGATGCCTCCACATTGTGCCAGTCATTGCACTGGTTGCCAATCTGCTAAAGAGTACAAAATAAACTAATCTCTCTCACCCCCAAAGCTCTCCACAGTTCTGCACCCCCTACATCTCCTCCTCATCTCTGTCTATCACCCTATCCATGATCTCCATTCCACTAATGACCTAAGACTAACATCCTCTATAATCTGAACCCCCCAGTCCCATTTCCAGGACTTCTCTTGTGCTGCAGCAGGTTTCTGGAATGCACTACCCCAAACAATCCAGTTAATTCCCAGTATCCACAATTTCAGGTGTGCCCTAAAAACACATTTCTTTAGACTAGAGTAGACTATCACCTCACCTCACTAGTCTAATTATTCCCTATTCCCTGTTCTCCCTTCCACATACTCAGTAGCACTTTGTATCTTTACTTGTACAGATACTGGCTGGTGATTGGTTCATACAGTGTTATATGAATGCCTCTATTTTTGTTATAATGATGGCTGGACCATACATGACAAGCACTTTTTACCTTTTGTATCCCCCGTTTCCTCATAGATTGTAACTTGCAAGCATAGCCCTCACTTCTCTTGGTATATGTTGAACTATATGTTACTCTGTAATGTCTTATCTTGTTTGTACAATTTCTACCTAATTTACATTTTATTATTTTGATTTTCTTTATATCAACTGGCTGCAGACTACACTGTAGGGTCAAGGTCATAGCCCAATCGCATTACCCCCACTAATATGCAAATTGCCTCTTCAGAGAAAAAGACGACTTGAACTCTATAGCGCCACCTATTGGAATCAGCAATCCTACAAGTCACAATCAACCTTTTAACAAGTCGTGCAATATGACTTAGGATAAAAGCCAAATTAGAATCTCAATTTACAAAAACGGTGTTTCTAGCTGTTGGCCCTCGTCAGTGCAAAGTATGAGAACTGATTTGGCTAGGTGAGAGGCTCTGGACTGAGGTCTAAGGGGTAACGTTTCTCCTTATGGAGAGTGACACACCAGCTCTGGCATGCCAAGGTAAGGAGGCTTATTCGCCGTGCAATGCTCCTCTGGGAAATTTAATGTGCTAATTGCCTCTTCAGAGAAAAAGAGGACTTGTACTCTATAGCGCCACCTGTTGGAAGCAGCCATCCTACAAGTCACAATCAACCCTTTAACGAGTCGTGCAATATGACTTAGGATAAAAGCCAAATCAGAATCTCAATTTGCATACTTTGCACTGACAAGGGCCAACAGCCCGAAACACTGTGTCTGCAAATTGACGATTGTGGTCAGAGAGGTGTAACCTATTGGTGAAACGCTCTGCATAGATTTGCATGCAGAATGGGACTTTTAAAAAAAAACTTTAAAAGTATCCTGCACTACATTGTGGATATAAAGAGGTTTTGGGGATGAGGATTAAGATGCATAGACAGGTCCCCTTTAAATGGGTTTTGGGGGACTTTGAGAATGATGGTCTCTCCTTAGAATCAGCTGATCGATGCCACAATGTTCCTTTTCACTAATTGCCAGGAGCAGTTCTATAGATTTTTAGTAGAGTATTTATTTCCCCTCCTTTTGCATTGGGATATGCTTTGTGGTTGCCATTCAACGTTATTTTTTTCTGTCCTTAGGTTATTATTGTATAGCATGGTCATTGTGCATGTGTGTGTGTGTTCATTGTCCTCCATAATCTTGCAAAAATGTGGAAAACAGGGGTTCTTTCAAAGTAGTCTTTATGTAGGTCAAGGACAGAGCAAGGGTCAGGCTTAGCTAAAATGTTTGGGTACAGTCTCCTTTTGAAGACAGACTGGCATGGTAAGATTTCTGCTGCTGCAAGCCAGTGGGTGGGTAGAACAGAGGCCTCCTAGTATAATTATAAAAGACTTCCTTGGATTTAAGGGTAATTTATCATAAGAAAATGTCCTACTTTTCCAATAAAATTTTTGAGTTAAAAGTACTTTTTAAAAATTGTTGACGATATTCCTTTCGCATCATGTTAGAATTCTTGCAATTTTCACACTGACCACTGGTGCTATTTTAGACTTATACTTCCTCTTTTTTTTCCAGAAGATTTTTCAGAAGTCTCATTATCATTAGAGGCAGGATTACAGTGATGGGTAACAAATTTATATACAGCTGATAAAACAGGATCCACCAATCACATTAGACAATATCACAGCTCACCTACTCCTCCTCCCTTCACTATGGCTTTTGCACACGCTCATTAGATGATTCAATAAAAAAAGATAGGGACAGGGTCTGTTCATTGATGCTAATGCACATGTAAATTTCTTCAACAGGATGTAAGAGTCTAGAACAGAAAAACTCCAATGGCTATTGAGAAAATGACCAGATTGATACAGTTCATAAAATGAAAAAGGAAACAAAGAAATGTAAAAAAAAAGAAGATACATTTAATATGAAAACCTGATTTAAATAGTAGGGGACTTTCTGATGGTACATTCGTTTTTTGTTACATTTACCCTCCCTTAAAAACGTAACATTTTTCATTGCTTTTGCAATCCAGAAAAACACAAAAATGTCCCCGGTTTATAATTCCCTGTTGTTCATGGCACACAAATATTTTTTTCTATCAAATAAAAAAGAAAGATGGAGGTGGACTTTTGGCCTTTATAAGCTTAAGTTAGTTAAAAAAAACAACAGGCTTGAAATCTTTACTTTAATTATATACTTACGGCCATCAATCAAAAATTACAATCAATTTCAATTTTCAAATTCTCCTTTGACCGTCTTTTATCATGGCGCTCCAACACCGCCAATGACGGATAATAATAGGTGACAGAAACATCATTGAATTTTAAACTAGACGGGATCAGCAGATTTATTTAATTAAAACAAAAAAAACACAACGAATACACACAGTTTGCTTGTCGATCCACTGAATATAAATGATTTCCGAAGCCGTTTTCTCCCCCCCCTACTCTCGGTATCGGATCACATCATAGCCCAATCCAAGTCAAAGATGATTAAATGTCATTTTATTCAAATTAATTAAGGTATCAATTTAAAAGCCTTATGAAAATTTAATTTAAATTCTGAAGGCTGTGTACCATATTATCAGATGACTGATAAGACACTTTTATTAATGAAAATATTCCTCGTGATGAAAGGAAGGGCGCTTGTAGGTAATTGATAGAAAATAATACATACATCCGCTAAACTATACATAATGGGCATCATATTGAAAAGGCTGAGAACTTTGAAATCAGAAATTGGTACTGAATACTTAATTGAATTTACAAGACGCTTTGACCTAGAAAGCCAGAAAAGTTTTTAAGCTAGAGACTGGGAATAGAGAAAAATGATCGACCTCTATAAGCTTATGTTCCATTCATCTAAAGCTCACAGATGAGTGATTTGGGCTGTAAAACTTCAACTTATCCAGCAAAATGGGGGTTGCCTTTTGGAGAAGTTACTATGTGGATGGCATTGGGCAATTGTTAACAGGAATCTGTAACCAGGTTTTTGCAATGTAATCTTAGAGTAACATATTGTTGAGGTAGAATCTCTGATTCCAGCAATGTGTCACTTACTGGGCTGCTTGCTGCAGTTTTGATTAAATCACAGTTTTCTCTGCTGAAGATCTAGCAGTTCTCTGAATGCCAAGCTCTGTATAACCCCGCCCACACCACTGATTGGCAACTTTCTGTGTACACTGTGCATAGGCAGAAAGCTACCAATCAGTGGTGGAGGTGGGGTTATACAGAGCTCATGAATATGGATGACTCCTTGGCAGCAGGTTTACTAGTCCTGTAGTGATAATGTTCTACTGATGAAACTAATTTTATCAAAACTACAGTAAGCAGCTCAGTAAGTGACACATCACTGGAATCAAGGTCTATGTCTGGTGACAGATTCCCGCTACTCTTATAATGATGACCTATCTGTAGATCAGTGCTTTAGTGGCTGCTGCCAGGTTCTGTAGATCAGGTTAGATTCTGTTCAGTAGGAACTGACCTGCAATACTCAGCAGCAGTCACTAAACAGTGAACGAAGCTGTGGTGTTCCACTCTGTACATCAGGCCACTGATGGAGGTGAGAACAGCTGACTGGTAGAAGTGTCGGGTATTGGACACCCACCAATCTGATATTGATCAATAAAAGAGTAGTGGACAACCCCTTTAGAAGCTAACTCAGGGAAACATCTACATGAACGTTGTCCCAATATTTTTAGGGTGTTGATTCCAAGGAACGGAGTCTTCTCTCTCTCCTGTAGGGTGTAACCTCTTATAGTCAGCAGGGTCCTCTACCTCTCCTGTACAATGTTAGCTCTTATGATCAGCCAGACCCTCTCTTTCTTTCTTTTAGAGTGTAAGCTCTTATGATCATTGGGGTCCTATCTCTCTCTCCTGTAGAGTGTTGGTTTTTATGGTCAGCAGGGTCCTCTCTCTCTCTCTCCTGTAGATTGTAAGCTCTTATGGTCAGCAGGTTCCTCTCTCTCTCTTCTGTAAAGTGTAAGCTCTTATGGCCAGAGGGGTACTTTCTCTGGCGTGTTGTGTGTAAGCTCTTATGGTCAGCGGGGTACTCTCTCGCCTGTAGAGTGTAAGCTGTTATGGTCAGCATGGTCCTTTCTCTCTCTCTCTCTCTCCTTCGTGGAGTGTAATCTCTTATGGTCAGCAGGGTCCTCTCTCTCTCCTGAAGAGTGTAAGCTCTTATGGTCAACAAGGTCCTCTCTTTCTCTCATGTAGAATGTAAGCTCTTATGGTCAGCATGGTCCTCTCTCTCTCTCTCATAGAGTGTAATCTCTTATGGTCAGCAGGGTCCTCTCTCTCTCTTGAAGAGTATAAGCTCTAATGGTCAGCAGGGTCCTCTCAGTCTCTCATGTAGAATGTAAGCTCTTATGGTCAGCATGGTCCTCTCTCTCTGTCTCTCTCTCCTGTAGAGTGTAAGCTCTTATAGTCAGTAGGGTCTTCTATCTTTCTTCCTGTAGAGTGTAAGCTCTTATGGTCAGCAGGGTCCTCTCTGTCTCTCATGTAGAATGTAAGCTCTTATGGTTAGCATGGTCCTCTCTCTGTCTCTCTCTCCTGTAGAGTGTAAGCTCTTATGGTCAGTAGGGTCTTCTCTCTTTCTTCCTGTAGAGTGTTAGCTTTTATGGTCAGCAGGGTCCCCTCTCTCTCCTGTAGCGTGTTAGTTTTTATGGTCAGCGAGATCGTCTCTATCCTTCTCCTGTAGAGTGTAAGCTCTTATTTATTTATTTATTTTACTCACTTCTATAGCACCATTAATTCTGCAGCGCTTTACAGACATCATCATCACTGTCCCCATTGGGGCTCACAATCTAAATTCCTTATCAGTATGTCTTTGGCGTGTGCGAGGAAACCAGGGGACCCGGAGGAAACCTCTTATGGTCAGCCGGGTCCTCTCTCTCCTATAGCATGTTAGTTTTTATGGTCAGTGTGTCATCTCTGTCTCTTTCTCCTGTAGAGTGTAAGCTCTTATGGTCAGCAGGGTCCTCTCTCTCCTATAGCATGTTAGTTTTTATGGTCAATTGGGGTCTCTATGTCTCTTTCTCCTGTAGAGTGTAAGCTCTTATGGTCAGTAGAGTCCTCTCTCTCCTCTCGCCCACAAGTATTTTCCGAGCAATTATAGACTTTCCAGTATTGAAATTCGCGCAAATTTAAATTTGAAAAGATCAGCTCATCTCTAGCCCAAAGTCTCCCAAGGAGCAACATACATCTGGAGCTAGGCCTGACCCTAATGTTAGAACAAGCACAAGCTGTGAGATGCATATTATATTATGTGAACTTTGCCCAAATTATTTTTGAAGGTTTTATTGTCCTCATGTTTTGATACCAACACATTATGCCACACCAAATACAGTTTAATGTCTTCCTTTCAAAACATAATTACTTTGTTTCTCTGCCTCCTCTAATTATTATTTCATTTTGTTGAATTCCACTTTCATTCTTTGATCATCTCCAGGAAAAATTAACGTAAAAAAAGAACTGGTACCAATATCTTCCATGCCTGTCATTCTAATTTAATGCAATGAAGCAAAATCATTGTTCTTGTATCTTTTCACACTATTGAAATGTGAAAAATAAATGTTTTTTTGTTATTTAAATTGTTTTTGTCATTTTTTTTCTTTGCTCCATTTTACAATCGGGACCTGGAATTTGAGTGACTCAAATAGCTAATTTTTTTTTTATTGTTCTCTCTATTTTTTATGTATTTATTTTTGTCCAGTTTGAGAACTACTTAAAGTTTGTTGATACTTGTGGGACAACAAAGGAAACATTATTATGAGTGTTTATTGGCTTATGCAGACAAAACGAATCATTGCTTGGCAATTCTGTTTTGTAAGTTAGAAAACGCCGGAAACATTGATGTCTGCTTTAGAATTGGATGCCTGCAAGCTATGATCTTGTCTTTTCAGACTTTTTTTTTTCTTTCCTTGAGACATAATTTGTTTTTCTTTATTGTTCTTTTTTATTGTTTTGTGTCATTTGTCAAGAGTTGCCTGCTCAGGAAATCTACATTTATTGCGCTTGTGTTTTCTCTCACTACCTGAGTTACATAATCAAAGGATGGGACTTTTTTGATTTACTCCAACGGGTAGCTAAATCAGGGTTGTGTTTTTACCAGGCAATAAACGACTATTAAAAAATAAATATATCCATAAAAAAAAGATAAAACTTCAGTCCGTGGTCAAGTGGAAAATGAGACATGATATTGCATATCTCGATATGGGCAGGTAGTTAAAAATGTGACAAGAACAAGATATAGTGAGAATCATACAAATAAAATATACTTCATTTATCATATATGATATATATTGCCTGATGTCTGTTGATATGCTATTACCTAGAATAGGACTTTTTAGGCTATGCTCCCACTAGTGTCATGGACTCTTTTTAAATATCACAGATCTTTTATGATCGATTTTGAAGAGTTGTGATTAATTAAGTAGCACTTTTTTATCCATATTCACTTATATTGGGTCAATCAGGTAATATCATGGGTGTGTCAGGTGTTATAGACAGTCTCTCTGGATCTGGCTGTAGAAGGTCACTGCGCTTGGCATTGCAGACGCCTTCTTAACCCTTCTTCCTTTAAGACCCAGGGGCGACCTCCCTCCTTCTGTTAATTCACACACCCTTGCAGGTGAGTTAAAAACTCTCAGTTTGCTGCAGGGAACTGCCGGTGATACTTCTATGTACCTTTGTGCATGCTTGGAGCACTAGCTGTTGGCTGGCTTCTTCTATGGTGCCCTTGGAGGACAGTTGGCGTTACTCTTCTGGTGTCTGCTCAAGCTAAGTTAATCCCCTTTGTTTGTCTACCTTGTTGTCTTTAGTTTGCAGTGGAGCCTGACCAGTACTCACTCCTCCCACTCCCTATCTAGGGCCAAGCTCTAGGGACATACACGGTTTAGGGTCCTGCTCGGCAATAGGTGTGGAACCAATATAGGGATGGCAGGGTAGGCAGGGTGATATTAGATCCTAGGGGTCTCCACTCCCCTTTCCCTAGTGTTTGGACTTAGTCCCCCTCTTCCCTTTGTGTTGCACTTAGTCTTTCCCACAGGTAACTTATGTTAAGACTTTGTTCACATGAACGTAATCATTTTGTTGTTCTGGTTTGTCAAGAAAACTAACGATAGTGCCAGAACCCTTACATGTTGGACACCAGTGCCACCAGAAGTACCCCACTAAAATAACGGGGGTCTTAAAGTTTCCATCATGGTGTCCAGTATTTTCCATTTTTGACACAGTCACCAGAGCCTCCAGTGCAAATGTGAAAACAGCGGTATTAGATAGAATAACACAGGATATTATGCTGGTTTGACCTTCAAAAAGAAGAAAAGAAATGTGCAAAAAAAGAAGAAACACAAATGTGAACCGATCTGTCATTATTTGCAGAAAGAATAGCCGTACTTGCAGTTCTATTCTTCCTGGTAAAACAACAGATACCACAATGGAACCTAAAGTACCCGGCTGTAGTTATTAACGAAAATCGTGACGCGATTAAGAACAAAGCAACATGTAGCAAAAGCAGAAAGAATAACAAAGAAGGTTAATAAACAAAAATCACCTTCCTGTTTAATCAGAATGCTGTTGCCTTATTGGGTACTGTTAAAAAAAAGTCAAAACCAATGGGCCGATTATAAGTCAGGTAGGTCTGTCAGCAGCATAAGTTCAATGCAAAATTAATCAAAACAGATGTGCTATGTTCTGGATAATGGGATCAGGCAGCAGGGTGGCTCGGTGGTTAGCACTATTACTTTGAAGTGCTGGGGTCCTGGGTTCAAATCCCACCAAGGACAACATCTGCAAGGAGTTTGTATGTTCTCCCTGTGTTTGCGTGGGTTTCCTCTGAGTTCCTCCCATATTCCAAAGACATACTGGTAGGGAATTTAGATTGTGAGCCCCAATGGGATCAATGATGATGATGTTTGTAAAGCGATGTGGACTTAATTCTGTTATATAAATAATCATAATAAAAATTAAGAAATCAATGTGGAATAGAGCCTAAATATAACAAAGTCATCAATGAAAGACACTGTGGCCCATATTCATCAAAGTAATTCTGGTGTAAATTGCTTTGAAAAGTCACAAAATGTTGGCGCAACTCGAAGTTGTGACAAAATGTTGTGACTTTTGGTGTTTTAACGCCAGTTTTTCCCAAACCCACCAAAATGGGTGGAGCTGGGGTGTGACATCGGTGAGGCAGGGGTGTGATGCCACAGCTTGTCTACTTCATGACAAGCTGTGGTGTTCTTTATGCCAGAAATCGTACTCCAGTCAAGGACTAGTGTAAGATATCTGACATGGTATGCGAAGCATCAGATGCCCCAGATTCATGAATCAGGAGCGTCTGAATCCACAATGACCCCTTCATCAAGACCATCGAAAAAAACGCAGCCTTGATTAATCAGAGCCATAACCTTTATCTAATACAACATCTTTAAGCAGTTGACCACTAGGACCAACCAATGTACTAGGGAATGTAGACTTTATAGATGGGATCTGTTCTCAGGAACTTACCCCATTAGCCAAAATGAAGCAACTGCTCCAAGAGCAGATATCATCCTGGTGGACATGGAATGACCATGTATTATGTCATCAACTATTCATCAAAAATGTACCATAAAATACTACAGCTCCTCTGCAACCAAAATGTGCTGGTCCTAGCAGATGAACACCAATGTTTCATCATCCAAACTTTTGCCAACAAGCTATGCCACCCCTTTGTTGCATAGTATCCAAGTCCATATTAGTACCTACCAGTGAATCTTTATTGACCGTTTATATATATTTAATATGTTTTATAACATTTTCCACCTAATATCACTCTTTTTCATACTTCGCTGTTGGATACTACTTGGAAATATCTTCTTGGCCATCGACCTCTTACCATTAAAATGAAAGTTGCTAAAGTTGCTGTTTTGAAAAGTTCTCTCCAAAAATGTCTACGTAGCGTTAGCCTTAAATATCCATATCCCTCAGTGACATTGATTATCATAATTATGTTCCCTTGATATTTATGAATCCATAATGAATTCACTGACAAAGAATTATTGAGACATCAAACTGTATTATCATAATTAAACTTTTCTGGGCGGGACTGGCCAAGAATTTTTTTTTTTATGGGAATAGGATCTGGCCGGATGAAAAGCTCTCCATCAACCGTCTTAAAATAGATACATTTTACATTTCTCTTGGTGTTTCATGGTTTGAAGAAGTGTTTTGTTAGCTATATGCCTCTAAGGATTGCTTCATTTTACATAGAGTAGAATACGTAATTGACCTTCAAACCTAAACCCAAATAATGTATTCCTCTGGAAAAAAAATTGCATTTGTACGATATGATAATTCTCAGCTTTGAAGATATTGCAATTGTCAGAAGGAATGAGCGTATTAGGGGTTTCCTGTTGATTTTTATATTGTAATTTTTCTGCTTATTCAATTTAAGCCACAGATTTCATGCAGTGATATTTGGGTCTATTTTATAGCTTTTTGCTCAATTTATCTTGCATTGAATCAACAATTTGGCCTTCAGACTCAGTTTGAGGTATAAATTCTAGAAGTAAAAAGAAGTTGCTCATTCTATTTATTAAATTGAAAAAGAAGGAACTTTAAACAATCCAGGTTGGATGCTTGCTCCTCACAATTCCAATTTTTGGCCTTTTTGTATGCTAAAGACAAGCAGAACGTTTGTGATCTGCCTTACCTCACAAAGAAATCCTCTTTCTAAAAAATAGCTGCCATTGCTTCTCTCACCATTGGCAATCAGGGGTTATTGCAAAGTCAAATAGCATTAATTGGTTGCCTTTCTATTAAATAGCCATCCATGTAATACATCGAAGTGTTGCATGCATGGATGCTCTGTTCTTGCGCATAAAGGGGGCATTCGAGCTTCTTGGTGACATTAATGGATGTGTCTGTAGTCTTATTTCTTGTGTGACTTGTGATCCATTTCTACATTAAGAAGCCCTCCTCCTCCTCCTCCCATCAAAGTTATATGCTCTCAATATATTGCAATCATCATACTATATAGCACTGTGTACTTACAATTGCTCTTTTTGCCTTTCTACTAAAATTCTTCTCTTTTCCATTAGGTCTATGACATCACGTGATTAAAAACTGACTAGCTGAATCCTTCTAAGCTCTATGTAGAAATAATAAGTATTTTTTCCCTGTATGAGTCATCAGTCACTGCAAAAGTCCCAGGCAGGGAAAGGAGGGAGCAGCTGGGTCAGGAGTTGAAGAGGGGAATGATAAATGCAGGGACAAGAGACTTCCTGTTTCTACTTAGAGCTGAGAAAAGAGAAGAAATATCTGGGTAGAAAAACAAAATGAGCAATTGTAAGTACACAGTGCTATATACTATAATGATTGCAATATATTAATAGGATAAAAACTTTGATGGGAGGAGGAATACTTCTTTAAAGTGTTCAAGCTTACGCACAACTGTCATTTTGGGGCTTCCTTGCTTTTGCTTGCAGGTTTGTGCGTATGCATGCGTGCCTTACTTGTATTTTATATACAGTACAGACCAAAAGTTTGGACACACCTTCTCATTTAAAGCTTTTTCTGTAATTTCATGACTATGAAAATTGTACATTCACACTGAAGGCATCAAAACTACGAATTAACACATGTGGAATTATATACTTAACAAAAAAGTGTGAAACAACTGAAAATTCTAGGTTCTACAAAGTAGCCACCTTTTGCTTTGATGACTGCGTTGCACACTCTTGGCATTCTCTTGATGAGCTTCAAGAGGTAGTCACCGGAAATGGTCTTCCAACAATCTTGAAGGAGTTCCCAGAGATGCTTAGCACTTGTTGGCCCTTTTGCCTTCACTCTGCGGTCCAGCTCACCCCAAACCATCTCGATTGGGTTCAGGTCTGGTGACTGTGGAGGCCAGGTCATCTGGCGTAGCACCCCATCACTCTCTTTCTGGGTCAAATTGCCCTTACACAGCCCGGAGGTGTGTTTGGGGTCATTGTCCTGTTGAAAAATAAATGATGGTCCAACTAAATGCAAGCCGGATGGAACAGCATGCCGCTGCAAGATGCTGTGGTAGCCATGCTGGTTCAGTATGCCTTAAATTTTGAATAAATCCCCAACAGTGTCACAAGCAAAGCAACTCCCACACCATCACTCCTCCTCCATGCTTCACTGTGGGAACCAGGCATGTAGAGTCCATCTGTTCACCTTTTCTGCGTCGCACAAAGACACGGTGGTTGGAACCAAAGATCTCAAATTTGGACTCATCAGACCAAAGCACAGATTTCCACTGGTCTAATGTCCATTCCTTGAGTTCTTTAGCCCAAACAAGTCTCTTCTGCTTGTTGCCTGTCCTTAGCAGTGGTTTCCTAGCAGCTATTTTACCATGAAGGCCTGCTGCACAAAGTCTCCTCTTAACAGTTGTTGAAGAGATGTGTCTGCTGCTAGAACTCTGTGTGGCATTGACCTGGTCTCTAATCTGAGCTGCTGTTAACCTGCGATTTCTGAGGCTGGTGACTCGGATAAACTTATCCTCTGAAGCAGAGGTGACTCTTGGTCTTCCTTTCCTGGGGCGGTCCTCATGTGAGCCAGTTTCTTTGTAGCGCTTGATGGTTTTTGCAACTGCACTTGGGGACACTTTCAAAGTTTTCCCAATTTTTCGCACTGACTGACCTTCATTTCTTAAAGTAATGATGGCCTCTCGTTTTTCTTTACTTAGCTGCTTTTTTCTTGCCATAATACAAATTCTAACAGTCTATTCAGTTAGGACTATCAGCTGTGTATCCACCTGACTTCTGCACATCACAATTGATGGTCCCAACCCCATTTATAAGGCAAGAAATCCCACTTATTAAACCTGACAGGGAACACCTGTGAAGTGAAAACCATTTCCGGTGACTACCTCTTGAAGCTCATCAAGAGAATGCCAAGAATGTGCAAAGCAGTCATCAAAGGAAAAGGTGGCTACTTTGAAGAACCTAGAATATAAGACATATTTTCAGTTGTTTCACACTTTTTTGTTAAGTATATAATTCCACATGTGTTAATTCATAGTTTTGATGCCTTCAGTGTGAATGTACAATTTTCATATTCATGAAAATACAGAAAAATCTTTAAATGAGAAGGTGTGTCCAAACTTTTGGTCAATACTGTATACGCTTCTTTCACTGCACTATCACCCCTGTGGAAGCTGCCATATGCGAAAGGCTTTCCATCCGCAAGTATATTTATTTGCTATGCTTCCCAGTGAAATTTTCGATCGATATGCTTATGTGTTACACAGTCTGAATGGCGTGTTTTTAGGTGGCTTACTGGTTGAGATTATACAGGTATGCCTTTTTGTATTATTGTGAGTACACTTTAGCATTTTGAACATTAGGTATTGTTTTTAGGTGAGGGGTGCTTACTTTATTGCCATATTTAGGGAATGGTAACTTGCTGTTGGGTCTGGATATTATCTTTATTCAATTACCATGATGCTCCTACATGTTTTTTATTGTTTTTAACTTTGTGTCGTAATAAGTCTTTTCATTGTATTGAATGAATAAAGCCTCAAGTTACTCTTCTTGGGATGTTCGTTATTTATGTGCACAGTTTTGCTAGATCTATAATTGTACCGGCTTTCTGCACAACATGTCTCTTGCTTTTGCCCACTTAAGTGGTTATTTCATTACAGTTTATTTTTGAGAGAATCACTTTAAAGTTAAGACGACAATGAATGGTGTCATTTGAAGAATGAGTTAGTATGAGAAAGAAGAGATCCAGCCTGGTAATCACAGAACAAATGGTTGGAGAAAACATGCAGAGAGGGAATTAGAACTTTACATCCACAAGGTGCTTCAAAAAATATTGTAGGAATCCATAAAATAACTTTTCCAGAATCCGCAGACCAAAATTAAATGAAAAGAATGGGTCAACATTGTTAACAGCAGAAACCAGATCAAGTATAATCGGAGAAATAAAGCGATCTTTGGATTCACATTCTGAAGGTCAGAACTAATTGAGCTCTGTGAAAATTACATTTCAGGGACCATTGAGTCCCAAGAGTTAACGTAGTTGTTTGATCCAAGAGTGTTGGAAGGGTTTTCGAAGTTGAATATTGAAAGTTCAAATGTGAAGACAAAGACGTTTTAACTATTGATATCACCTAATGATAACTGGACTATGATGTCACGATGATGACTATGATAGATTCTGATTGTTATGATGTCAGGAGTCATGAAGGTAATGATGATGATAGGATGACAGCTTTATAAGGAATGATAATGGTTATGTTGAATGTAGTGATGACTTTGTTGATGGTTATGACAATGGTTATGATGTTAGCCTCTCAAAACCTTCTTGAGTTGTACGTAATAGATCTTGCCATTGACCTTCAGATCCCCAACACTGCAAAACTTTTCTGTAGAAAACAGAATATCTAAGAACATTGTAACTAACAAGATATATTTTATTATGACACTGAACGTTTGTCCGAGAAAAAGTCATTTTGATCAGTACAACCTCATTTGTGTGTTACCGGACATGATACATTTTTAGTTGATTATTTTTCAAATCTTTCTTTCTTTGAATAACAGCACATTCCCAAATATGATATTTGAACAATGGAAAGCAAACACTGACTATAAATTGGAAATTAGTGGCTTTTCATCATTAACCCATTATAGGTCCAACCATGGCAGTTGTGTTAACTAAAAAAAAGAAGATTTATCTACATTTTCTGAAAGTTGAGTTAGATGCGTCAGGATTTGATTTATAAGAAACTTGAAATAAATATATATATATTTTTTAAAAGAGACGGTATAAGATTTTTAAAAAAAGTATTTCAAAAATTATACCACATGGGCTACCTTTGGTATTGCAGCTTAGCTCCATTTAAGTAAAGAAAGCTGAACTTAATTACCAGACACGACACATGGACATGATTGGCATTTTTTCCAGAAGGAAGCAACAATGTTTTTTTTATCTCATAAACGTCTTTTTAAAGGGGACCTTTTCATCAAAATTTTTCATGTTGAACTGGACACACAATGTAATGGTAGCTGTAGAGTAGAAGAAAACTTTTTTTCTTCTTTAAATATCACCTCTCCATTGCAGAGATAATAGTATAGTATTTAGCAACTAGTAAGTTCATTTTCATTAAGTACAAGTGGCAACAACACACAGGAGAAAAAGAGCATGCTCCACATTAGCTCAGAACGGGCTATTCCTGTGTAAGGTGTAATGACAGCCTACTCTGCTCTCACTGCTAAGTCTTATAATTAATAATGTCTTATATATAATTATATAATAATGTCTTGTAATTATAAGACATAAGTGTAATTACTGGCACCTTTGAGCTCATCTCTGGACATGCATTGAGGGGGGAGGGACAGTAATGCAGAGCTGGCAGTGTTATGAGAGGAGGAGAGCCGATAGAAGAGTTTGTAATGTGACACAACTAAACTCAGCTGTGATACCCCTCTCCCCAACACTGACTGCCGTAACCTTACCTGAAAGGTGTTAGTCATCTGTGCTATACTCCCAGCACTTTTTAGTCATGCATGAGGTTAGATCTGGATATCAGGGATGTCTGTCTTTAGATCTGTTACAGGAGTAGCCTGCTCTAAGCTACTGGAGGGCGTGTTGTTTTTCTCCTGTGTGTTACTGCCTGTTCATGATTGGTCAACCTCAAACAGGGGGAGAAGTACACGCTCCCAGTGAAAACTATCTGATAACAAACACTTTGATGTAACAAAAAGTAAAACATTAGGTGTCAAATACTTTGCTAATATCTCCACAACAGAGAGGCAAAATTAAAAAAAACAGCTCAACATGAAACTTTTCGTCCTTTTTAAGCATATTTAATGAAGTGAAAAAAAAAAAAAGAAAAAAGCTAAAGCATGTTTTATTATTTCTGTATAATAACTTTATTATGATAATTGGTTCATGTTTACCATTTCTTATTGCAGTTTAATTTGATATTCATTAAACTCTAAATTAGGAAGAATTTTTTGCCCCATTTTTAGGCAATATGAGATTTCCAGACTTGCGGCTCGCGTTCTGTAGCTTGGTGCTTACTTAACCGTTTGATTTACAGAACATGCTGACTTTATAGAGAACATTTTACTGACTTCATATAAACCACAAACTGAGATCTCCACACTTAAGGTTCTACACCAATAAATGAAAAACACATTCCTTCCCAGGGGACGTCCCTAAAAATGCCAGCATTACATAAGACAGTTCTAAAAATTCCAGGGCAGTAAGTAACATTTGCTTTTTTTTTCCTTTACCAAATACTTTTATGAATAATTAAAGATTAAATATTGAACGGCAAATACAGACTATAAATGGATCTGGTGCCCTGTAATCAGGAACTGACGTTCCTCCGATACATCAAGGTTCTGCACTTAACCAGTTTGAAAATTCACTATGCAGCGCAAGCTAATACTTTTTTCTATCTCCTGGGGAAGATATAAAATATGAAGATGTCAGAGATATGGAATAAAAAGGACACGCTGGGAGCCTGTGAATTCAGAATAAAATAAAGATATTCTACACCTCATAAACACTTGGCCAGGGGCCTTACTGTTTATCTGTATTCAGGGAGACATTTATAGCCGTGTATATATAGGATTTCCTTTTGCCACAGTTCTGCAGGTCTTATATATAGTCTTTACAGGAGGAACATTATAGGATCTAGGTCAGATGCACCATAATGGGGATAACTAGTTTTAACATCATGTAATTATAGGAAATAGACTTCTTCAAGTTAAATCATTGAAGGTACAAAAAAAATTCCCATTAGGACAATTCTTGTTGCCTTATTAGACCATTCTGATATAACTAAGGTATTTTATTTATTTTACGAAAGAGCGTAAAAAAAAAATCCTCAGCGTGACCACTGACTTCATTTTTCCCTTAATGTACAGGAGATGTGGGGATACTCAAAGCTTTGTCTGGTGATGACAACTAATTTCTAGGTGTTTGATCATATTGGCCTAGATTTAGAGAGAATCTGTCACCAGTGTTTTGTTACTCCCATCTGCAGCATGATGTAAGGGCAGAGACTTTGATTCCAGCGATGTATCACTTGTTGGGCTGCTTGCTGCAATTTTGATAAAATCCGCTTTATCTGTTGAATATCTACCAGTTCTCTGACTGATGATTTCTGTATAACCCCACCCACACCACTGATTAGCATATTTCCCTGTGCATAGGCAGAAAGAGACCAATCAGTGGTGGCGGTGGGGTTATACACAGCTTATGAATATGGAGGCCTGTATGGCAGCAGGTTTATTCATCCGCTAGTGATATAATCTACTGCTAATGATACTGGAATTTTATAAAAAAAAATACAGCAAGCAGTCCAGTAGGTGACATCACTGGAATCAGGATCTATGTCTCCTCATCATGCTGTTATCGGAATAGGTGGCAAAAATCGGGTGACAGATTCCTTTTAATAAATGTAATGAAATAATTTAATAAAAATTGAGTTACAATAAAGATTTGTGAAATAATATACAAAGAGGGCTACAAAAACCAGCCTTGTTGCCCTTGCCATGTTTGAAGCTTATTGGATCTCTTTCTTCAAAACTGTCATAAAATAAAAAACTGTCCTTTTTACTAATAGCATCCAATCAGAGTTAAGCTTTCATTTAACCAAAGCAGATTATAAAAATTAATAAAACTAGAGATGAGCAGATAGATCCACGGACGATCAAGTTTGAGTCAAATTTCCAGAAATTCGCAGTTTCATGCCACTTTTAACATTTTAAGATTCGATTTGTGGTTTGCAAAAAAAAAAAACAACCAAACAAAGAAACACTTGTCTAACACCATTTCCCACACTGCTGAAGCATCATAGAGTGGGCTAACGTCAATCTGCGTTGCCATGCGGGCCTCCCCATAATCCCCTGCAGATATAATATCTTACGGATTATCATACCTTGTACAGTGTATGTCTAAACCAACCACTACTAAATTCAAGCAGTTTTATCATATCCTCAAAAAGTGGAATAAAAATGTGCACATCTTAACTATAAAAAAGTCATCAGTCTAACTCAAGTTTCGCCTCTATCTGCTTCATCTGGGGTGTGCCATATAAACGGTTTGGTGTGAAAGTGGAGCTGTAAAAAATGCCCAAAATGAAAATCAAGCATGTGTTTGGTTACCCATTGCCTTTGTGGATATCCAAGAGAGGATAGTGAGAAGCCCAAGGACATCACCACCAAAATTATCACCAAAATAACATTATTATTATTTCACAAAATAACCATATTTCATGTATTTATTATTTTTAGTTCTAGTTCGATTCTACACTCTCCAGATTTGCAATAAAAGTCATCCGATAGTATTATTAAGCTAGTTTTATATATTCCAAAGTGGCTAAGCTACAAGCACAAAAAAGTGCTTATTTTTAGATTACAATTCTGAAAATAAATTTTTTTTTTTAAAGGATAAGTGTAAGTAATTTCCCCGACTTTGTTGAAGAATAAAACATTGTACAGTGAAGGAAAAAAAAATATTTTGCGGTGTTAGAAGCAAAGAAATGATTAGCTCAAATTGATTTCTGAAGATATTACAGGGAGAATTAATACAAGGATGTATTTTAATGCCAAAGCTAAAAAAAAATGTGAGTTTGGATAGAAACAGTAATTCAAGTTTTATGTAGAGTACAGCCCTAAAAAGGTGCAAGATTACAATCTGGAGTGTTTGAATTCAGCTCAGAGAATGGACAGAAATATACAGTGAAGATGCTTGCTAGGAAATTCAATTTCTTTTCTACACTGGAAAACACATAACCCCGGTGTACAAAAAATGTATTCTATTAATATTTCCTTCCTCACTTTTCATTCTGCATTGAGAATATGCAGCTGCTGTCTCACCTATAACAGGATAGAAATCATAAAATGTTCTACCTAGATCTTTTTTTTTAAAGAGGATTTCAGTTTAGGCTTTAAAACTGTAGATTGATCACAGTAGAGGTCGTCATTTGTAACTGGAACCAAAGAATATACTACTACGAATATTATTACAAAAATTATAATTCTGCCCTCTATGTACTAGCCTATAACTACTGTCAATTTGCCCCCCTATGTACATGAGTATAACTACTATAATACTGCTCCCTATGTACAAGAATAAACTACTATAATACTGCCCCCTATGTACATGAGTATAACTACTATAATACTGCTCCATATGTACAAGAATATAACTACTATAATACTGCCCCCTATGTACAAGAATATAACTACTATAATACTGCTCCTATGTACAAGAATATAACTACTATAATACTGCTCCTATGTACAAGAATATAACTACTATAATACTGCTCCCTATGTACAAGAATATAACTACTTTAATACTGCCCTCTATGTATAAGAATATAATTACTATAATACTGCTCCTATGTACAAGAATATAACTACTATAATACTGCTCCTCTCTATAAGAATATAACTACTATAATACTGCCTCCTATGTACAAGAATAGAACTACGATAATACTGCCCCCTATGTACAAGAATATAACTACTATAACACTGCTTCTATGTACAAGAATATAACTACTATAATACTGCCCCTATGTACAAGAATATAACTATTATAATACTGCTCCTATGTACAGGAATATAACTACTATAATACTGCCCCCTATGTATAAGAATATATCTACTATAATACTGCTCCTATGTACAAGAATATAACTACTATAATACTGCTCCCTATGTACAAGAATATAGCTACTATAATACTACTCCTATGTACAAGAATGTAACTACTATAATACTACCCCTATGTACAAGAATATATCTACTATAATACTGCCCCTATGTACAAGAATGTACTGTACCTACTATAATACTGCTCTTATGTACAAGAATATAACTACTATAATACTGCCCCCTATGTACAAGAATATAACTACTATAATACTGCCCCTCTGTACAAGAATATAACTACTATAATACTGTCCCTATGTACAACAATATAACTACTATAACACTGCTCCTATGTACAAGAATATAACTACTATAATACTGCCCCTATTACAAGAATATAACCATTATAACACCGCCCCTATGTACAAGAATATAACTGCTATAATACTGCTCCTATGTGCCAGAATAAAACTATTATAATACTGCCCCTATGTATAAGAATATAACTACTATAATGCTGCTCCTATGTACAAGAATATAACTACTATAATACTACCCCTATGTACCAGAATATATCTACTATAATACTGCCCCTATGTACAAGAATGTACCTACTATAATACTGTTCCTATGTACAAGAATAAAACTACTATAATACTGCCCCCTATGTATAAGAATATATCTACTATAATACTGCCCCTATGTACAAGAATATAACTACTATAATACTGCCCCTATGTACAAGAATATAACTATTATAATACTGCTCCTATGTACAGGAATATAACTACTATAATACTGCCCCCTATGTATAAGAATATATCTACTATAATACTGCTCCTATGTACAAGAATATAACTACTATAATACTGCTCCCTATGTACAAGAATATAGCTACTATAATACTACTCCTATGTACAAGAATGTAACTACTATAATACTACTCCTATGTACAAGAATATAACTATTATAATACTGCCCCCTATGTACAAGAATATAACTACTATAATACTGCCCCTCTATGTACAGGAATATAACTACTATAATACTGCCCCTTGTACAAGAATATAACTACTATAATACTACTCCTATGTACAATAATATAACTACTATAATACTGCCTCTATGTACAAGAATACAGCTACTATAATACTGCCCCTATTTACAATAATATAACTACTATAATACTGCCTCCTATGTACAAGAATATAACTACTATAATACTGCCCCCTATGTATAAGAATATATCTACTATAATACTGCCTCAATGTACAAGAATATAACTACTATAATACTGCCCCTATGTACAAGAATATAACTACTATAATACTGCTCCCTATGTACAAGAATATAACTACTATAATGCTACTCCTATGTACAAGAATATAACTATTATAATACTGCCCCCTATGTACAAGAATATAACTACTATAATACTGCTCCTCTGTACAAGAATATAACTACTATAATAATGCTCCTATGTACAAGAATATAACTACTATAATACTGCTCCTATGTACAAGAATGTACCTACTATAATACTTACTGAATATAAAACTGAACTTATCGTTGATACTTTTTAACTGCAATTTGTTGTTGAAATGTCCAATTTTATCCTTTGAGTCTGAATATTTTCACCATGAGGCTGCGTGATACCCTAACAGGGCAGGATGGATACAACATTGCATACAAATACCTAATTAATGATTGCTAATCACCATTTTTTTACCACATATGTCATCCTCTTCCTTGTGTTGTCTCCACTGAACGCCACTAAGGATTGAACACCTTTTGTTGAGTTTGCACTAATTGATGCTTTGATGCCATCATCTGCAGACCGTGCACAATGGTCCCAGAGTCATCTTTCAGGCAAATGTGCTATGTAACTATCTTCCATGAGGGACATCCTCAGTCTCAGACAGCTGGTGGAATTTTCCAAAATGCAGCTGTTTACATAGACTCTGAACAGGTACACACGCACCATAAGAGTCAGGAAGCAGTGAAATACAAGAAAATATTTCCATTGAGGAGGCATCATAAACCTCAAAAGAAAAGCCTGAGTGGTTTAAAATGTCAATAAAACCTTGAGATGGAAATGTTTTTCTCTGTCACTGCAATTTTATTTGTTATGGTGATATATTGTATGTATCTGAGGCTGTCCTCTGGATTGTCAAGATTCTAGAGAGTCAGATGAAAGCATGGCGGTGATGTATTGAAATAAATAAGTAGAGAATGCGATGTTATATTGATGGACATAAGATAAAGAAAGGTAGATGGATAGATAGATAGATAGATAGATAGATAGATAGATAGATAGATAGATAGATATGAAAAAGATCAATAGATGTGAGATTACGATAAAGGAAGAAAGAAGGAAAAAAGAAAGGGTTGAAAAAAGGAAGGACTGGTTGACAGAAGGAAGCAAGAAAGAAAGAAAAAATTAAAGATATTGAATATGAAAACAAATGGTTGAAAGAAAGAAAAAGAGAGAGAAAGAAAGACAAAGAGAGAAAGAAAAAGAGAGAGGAAGAAAGAAAAAGAGAGAGAAGAAAGAAAAGATAAGAAAGGGAAAGAAAGAAAGAGAAAGAAAAAAAGAAAAAGAGAGGAAAGACGAAAGAAAATAGAAAAGAAAGAAAAAGAAATGTAAAGATAAACAATTACAGAAATATGCATTGATGTATGGTAAAAAAAATACTGTCGCTTCAGAGAAAAGAAAAGCTAGATGATAGATATATGATATATAGTAAGATAATAGATAGATAATAAATAGATAGAGATGAATAGATAGATAATAGATAGATGATAGATAGATATATATAATATATTCTCAATATCTGACATGAAATCAGACTAAACCTTTCCCGTTTTAGGTCAATTAGGATTACCATCATTTTTAATATTTGCCAAATGCCAGAATAATGAGTGAGAGAGAATGTTTTAAGACATTTTTATTACTTAGTGCAAAGTCAAAAGTTTACATACATTTCATTAGTATTTGGTATCATTGCCCTTAAACTGAATGACTTGGGTCAATCGCTTGGGATATACTTCCACAAGCTTCTCACAATAGTTGGTCGGAATTTGGGCCCATTCCTCCTGACAAAACTGGTGTAACTGATCCAGGTTTGTAGGTCGCCTTGCTTGCACCTGCCTTTTCAGCTTTGCCTATAAATTTTCAATAGGATTGAGATCAGGGCTTTGTGATGGCCACTCCAAAATATTGAGTTTGTTACCCTGAAGCCACTTTGCTAGCATTTTGGCAGTATGCTTCGGGTCATTGTCCATTTGAAAGACCGATTTCCGCACAAGCTTTAACTTCCTGACTTGAGATGTTGCTTCAGTATTGTCACATAATCTTCCTTTCTCATGATGCCATCTATTTTGTGAAGTGCACCAGTCCCTCCTGCCGCAAAACAACCCCACAGCATGATGCTGCCACCCCCGTGTTTCACAGTTGGGATGGTGTTCTTAGGCTTCCAAGCTTCTCCCTTTTTCCTCCAAATATAGCGATGGTCATTATGCCCAAAAAGTTAAATTTTTTGTTTCATCAGACCACAGGACAGATCTCCAAAAATTAGGTTCTTTGTTCTTGTGTGCATTTGCAAACATTAATCTGGCTTTTTTATGTTTCTTTTGGAGTAATGGCTTCTTCCTGGCAGAGTGGCCTTTTAGCCTATGTTGATCCAGTACTCGTTACACTGTGAATATTGAAACAATCTTACCAGCTTCCGCCATCATCTTCACAAGGTCTTTTGCTTTTGTCCTTGGGTTGATATGCACATGTTGGACCAAAGCACATTCATCCTTAGGATATAGAATCCGTCTCCTTCCTGAGCGGTATGATGGTTGGACATTCCCATCTTGTTTGTACTTGCGTATAATTCTTTGTGCAGATGAACGAGACACTTTTAGGTATCTTGAAATTGTATCCAAGGATGAGCTAGACTTGTGCAAGTCCACAATTCTCTTCCTGATATATTGGCTGATTTCTTTAGACTTTTCCATGATGCTGCACAAAGAAGCAGTGTGTTTCAGGTGTGCATTAAAGTACATCCACAGGTGTGTCTCTAATTAACTAAGATGTTGCCAAAAAAGCTATCAGAAGCTTCCAAAGACATGACATCATTATATGGGCAGTCCAGAATTGTTTAAAGGCATAGTAATCTTAGTGTATGTAAACTTATGACTTTGCAGTAAGTAATAAAAATGCCTTAAAACATTCTCTCTCTCTCATTATTCTGGCATTTGGCAAATATTAAAAATGATGGTAATCCTAATTGACCTAAAACGGGAAAGGTTTATTCTGATTTCATGTCAGATATTGAGAAAAACATGCAGATGTGTCTTTTTATATAGTGTATGTAAACTTCTGGTTTCAACTGTAGATGATGATAGATAGATAGATAGATAGATAGATAGATAGATAGATATATGATAGATAATAGATAGATGATAGACAGATGATAGAAAGATAGATGATAGATAATTAGATAGATATTTTAATCCTGAAAACTAAGAATGACATGAATTTATACTTGCACATTGTCAGCATACATTTCACAGCTACCTTTGTATTAAATTATATTACTTTGACTGGAAATCTCTATACGGAGCACTTCTGTGTTTTTGGCAATTACGCTATAATGTGATTTTTCTTTTGGACTGATATACTTATTACTAGAGCCATGTAGAGTTTATGTACGTATGGGTGGGAGCTAGCTTTGAATTGCCATCAAATCAAAATTGTAATTAATGTTTAAGAAGAAAGCAAACAGTACTAATCTGGCCTAACACCATGACCAGGCAAGCTTAAAATTCATGTGTAAGCCGACTTGAGTTACGGAAATACACTGCAAACTGGAATGTTGGCCACACACAGGAATTGCACAGGAGCGGACACAGATAGAAGAGGCCCCTGTGCAAGAACAATATATGGGGCCTTTGCAGGTCAATAATTCATCATAATACACAATTCCACCTACTTTGGAGGTAGATGTGCCCCCCTTACCTCTGTCCTGTTTGGCTGGTATTTCCACCCATGGATTTACACTATATGGGAAGGAAAATGTGTTGGCCTATGAAACCTGGAAAAGAAGGACCTGGTTGGAAATAATAATTTAGTTGAGAAAATCTCTTCTTCTCAGATTTTACTACCCATTTTAATATACTAATCTTGGGGTGTGGGTCTTGTTTCTCTGATCTTTTACTCCTGTTGCCAACATCTCAGATAAATGATACAATTTTAGCTTCCAGCCGTCACCATTAGAGGGAGCTCAGGAGCTTACCATTTTAAAATGAAAGGGGTTGTGACCAGTGCGAGATATGTAATGACTGACAGTCAGTTCTCCTGATCTACATGTCTCACACTGATAACGCCTCCTTTCATTTAAAATAATTTCTGTGGGCAGATTCTCGGGGAGATCTATGCCTGGCCTATAGATTTTAACAGCTCATTTACATAAAGGAAAAACATGGATTTCTCTGGAATAAGACATCGGATTGCAGATATCAAGGTATCATTTTATTCACCTTCCTATGACCTACATGCCCATGTAGACAGCTTAGGAGGGTTGATCCTACTGTAGATGCCCTTAAAGACATTTGTGTGCTTTCTGTTCCCTTAGAAATGCACATTGAGAAGTGATGGGAAGAGGAGTGTCAGTTGCTTTGGGCACAATTATTGTGCACAGATGTATTTGTTACATTTCAAACTTTTTCCATTGCCCTGATAAACTAAATTTAATATCGAATTATCGTTCCTATGGATCTGAAGTAGAAGAATGCTCAGACTTTACCATAACACTGCCCTTTACTGGGTAGGTGTCTACTTTGTCTGTGTGTTCCCCATGCCTGGTCAAGATCCCTTATTATTTTCCGCTCAGACTTGCCCTGGGGGAGGGCTAGCGGCTCTCTTTGCCATGGATTAACAAGCTGGCTAAACATCCCAGTGAGAAAACGCAGCAGCCAGCTCTCAATCCTCACTCTAAACCTTGCTCAATCTTGATAAATACATTCTGGCAAAATATTCCATCATGTTCTACATGTCTGAATGCTCTTGGATTCATGGATATGCAACAGTCTTGTTTTTGCCTCTTAGGAAGTTGTTCTATTTTTTCTCTCTTTGTTTGCAATTACATGCTCCAACGAACTTGAGAGATATGAAGAAAAATATTACACAAATTGCAAATTGATAGATATGAAGTCTATACGTATTTTATTCATTCCTCTATGTACACTGGGTCTTTATTGTGCTGTCGCTAGAATTCTGCTTTGTGAAACGAGCAGGAAAGAAGAATGAGATTAGGAAAACAGACACTGAGATATATAAAGCGGCTGCTATGGATCTACACTCAGTTATATGACCTTAAAGGGGATGTCCACATGCTAATTTCATGTTATTTTAGGTCCAGCATTTTTTTTTATATTATTATAGCAATCTGGCTCTGTTTTTCTTTATACACAAAACAGATTTCATTGACTCTGTCTGTCTGCAGCCACCACTAGATGGCGCTCAAGAGCTTAATGCATACTGTTTATACATTTTGATCAATAACAAAGCAGTATACAGTAAGCTCCCCCTAGTGGTGTATACAGTCACCCACAATTTTATCATTTTAGTTTTTGGAGGAGATTGGGAGCTCTGCATATAGAAAAATGGAGCTTGTACTATTATAAAGATATTAATGGGGATATTCATATCTATTTGAAAAAAATGTTTCTTAAATTGGTTGTCTGGTCTTAAACTACAAGTCTGCAGTCATTCTATGTAACTGCAGACTTGTGAATCCTCACATTGCTCTCATTACGCGCTGTGAGGATTCTCTAGTGCCAGTGCCAGGAACGGCGGTCATGTAACCTCAAGCATGTGATATGCATTCTCCCAGCCACATTCCAACTAGATGGGCGCAGCCTCGCTCAATGCAAGGCTGGACACGTCTAGTGGGAATGTGGCCAGGAGAAGGCCAGGTGAGAAATATAGCTATTCAAGGCATGTGCTACTATTTCTTCCAGTTGAATGCATTGTACACATTTCTTTGGGATTTGTAAAGTTTTAGTTGGCCATGATGATGGGTATCTTGAGTGGACAGCTACCTAGGCTATCATTAAGATACTTTGACCAATGGATCAAACAGGATGGGGCTCAATCTAAAACACCAGAAGAGCTTGTCCTCCTTGCACCTGAATGTCTGAGGTTGTCAATCATCATCTTTTCCATTTCCATAATTTCTAAGAAAAGATGGTCTCTCTCTAGTCTTAAATGAGTGATTTTTTTTATCCATTGTTCCATTGATATGGTACCTCCAAATATTGGATTTAAGGCGAGATTTGGAATTATCCTCATGTTCATGAACTAATGAAGCCTAAAAATTGCTACAAAATTGTTTACCATTTATCAGCTGTTACAAAACTAATCTAGAACTCAACAAATCCATCTACTCATTTCTACTCATATGAGGGTGGAAGGAGAGATTTCTCTTAGTTTTTAATTTTTCCCCCCTAATTTTTATTTTGCCCAAACATATCTGAAATAATATTTCTGTCCAATATTGATTTTTCGTTACATTTTCACCAAAACAAAAAAGTAAAAATGTATTATTTTCAGCTAACCAGTTACAGGGAAGGTTATCTGAACTTACGGAGCAGTATCTTGGCGAATGCGTCTTTGATTGCACATTGCTTTCCTTGAGGTGTAAAGGATTCATTAATTCCGGGAATTTATCTGGTAATAAAAAGTGCTTAGAAAAGAAGCCACAATGCAATGAAGTCTGTCAAAATTTGACAGGCGAAAGTGTTGTCATTTATATGTAGGAAACTTCATGGCAGGTAATAGAAATGTATCAATATTTCTAAAAATATTCAAAATGCAGGGATAAATCCTGTCTTGCAGACATTAATTAAAATTTAATATTCAATGATTCAGCTATTTAGCATATAATACTGAGAAATGAAAGGCAATCACCCACAGCCGAGGAGGAATATCGTGATCTCTCAACTATCTGTGAAACCGAAATATTCTTTTTTTTTAGATGGAGGAAGGATACAAAGTTTGTAGTCAGAATTCAACAGTATCTGAAAATATCAGGAAAAAGTATAATAATCGCAAACTAGCAGAAATATGGACCTGAATATATTAGAATTTATCGAAAGTGGTGCTAAGGAAGAGTGGGGTCACGTGTTACCCTCTGTTCAGCTGTACAGGGGCCCCTTAAAGGGAATCTGTCAGCAGGTTTTTCTACCTCATCTGAGAGCAGCATGATGTAGGCAAAGAGACCCTGAATCCAACGACATATCACTTAGTTTACTGGGAGCAGCGGTTCTGACACAATAAAAGTTTATAGATTTAGCAGCGTAGCAGAGCTGAGAAAGCTAACCATGCCCACACCAGGCTCTGTGTATACAATGGCTACAAGCAGTGAGCTGCTTATCACAGAGGGGGCGGAGTCAGACTAGCAGTTGTAGCTTCTGTAGTCCAGTGTTAAAATTTTCAGAATAAGTAAACAACAGCACACAGCTGGACATGTGACACATTGTTGAATTCAGTGTTTTAACCCATACATCATGCTGTCCCCAGATTACATAGAAAAGAAAAATGCTGACAGATTCCCTTTAAAAGTAGCTGCCAGCTTCTTACTATCATTTAAAATGTATATAAATGACTAAGCTACTAAATGCCGTAGTCCACAATTTCTAGCAGATAAGTAAAAAAATATGAGGAGGGGATTTTTTTTTTTATAAACTTGAACAGAGCAAAGAGCCCATAGAATATTTTTTCACAGGGGCCCTTTGCTGCCTCTGTCTTTCCCCGATTAGACAATTGCTTCTTGGTAACCTGCAGATAGTAAAGCATGGGCCAGATGCAAGAAAGTGACATATAACTGCAGGATCCGACCGAACAGTGCTTGTTTGTACACTCATGGGCAAAAGTTTTGAGATTGCCATACATTTTTGTTTTCAGTTTCCTGCTTCAGTGATTTTAGTCAGATGTTTCTATGTTACTGAAGAACAATTATAAGTATTTCATAAATTATTAAACTTTTATTGACAAATACATCAATACAAAGACTCAATATTTACAGTGTTGACCCTAATTTATGAAGACTTCTTCAACTCGCCCTTTTTGAAGACTGACCGTAGATTCTAAATGGAATTGTGGGAATGAGGTCTGGATTGTTGGGAGAAGTTGCTCTTGGAGGATGTTTAGTTCGCATGCTTTATTTATGGCAGTGTTCTTAGCCAAAATTGTAAGTGAACCCATTCCATGGATGAAGAGTCCCTACATGAATGGTCTCAAGATGCTTTACTGTTGGCATGTCACAGGACTCTTGGTAGCACTTACTTTTTCTTCTCTGGACAATCATAGTTCCTGATATCCCAGTCTTAAGGGGACTTCATCAGACAAAAGAAAACTTTACCCTAGTCTTCTTCAACCCAACCCCTGTACTTACTGCAAAGTTATTTCTCTGATGAAGCCCCTTTACTTTCAAGAGAAGAAAAGGTGAGAGCTACCATGAGTCTTGTGTTATGCCAACAGTAAAGCATCTTGAGACCATTCATGTGTGGAGACTTTTCATCCATGGAGGGGGCTCACTTACAATTTTACTTAAGAACACTGCCAGGAATAAAGAATGTGACCTAAACATCCTTCAAGAACAGCTTCTTCTAACGATTCAGGAACAATTTGGTGATGAACATTGTTTTTTCCAGCATGATGGAGATCATGTTACAAAGTAAATTTGATAACTAAGTGGCTCCGTGAACAAAACATTGACATTTTGGGTCTATGGGCAGGAAACCCCTCAGATTTCATTGACATTGAGAACCTGTGGTCAATCCTCATAAAGCGGATGAACAAACTAAAATAAAGAAATTGTGATAAACTCCAAGCACTGATTAGAGAAGAATGGGTTGACATCAGTCAGGATTTGGCCCAGAAGCTGATATGCAGCTGCCAGGTGAAGGGCGGAAGTTTTAGAAAATAAGGAACAACACTGTAACTATTGAGTGTTTATAGAAAGAACATGTATTTGTCAATAAAAGTTTAAAAGATCTAAACAAACTCAAGAAGCAAACTGCGTGATAACCAAAATTGGGTCCATCTCAAAACTTTTGGCCACAGCTGTAGTCTGTAACTGCTGAGACTAATAGGTTTGATACTCACTGTTAACAGGAATGAGTGTAAAATGTTGCAGGTTGTGTGGTTGTTGTGAAAGTACAAATAGTATATTATACTCACTAATATTAACAGAGTAAAATTTGGGACAATTAAGTCCCGCCATAGGAACTCAAATGAACGTCCCGACAATTGGGGCATAAAACCCTGCCTCATTTTGCAGCACGGTTTATGAGATTGTCCCAGCAAAATTGCAAGCTGTACTGGCATGGAAAATGCACAGCGTTTGTGGCACACTGTGACTTGGAGCTTCTCACTGTCACATGAAGCTCCTAGACCCCAATGAAATATTTATAATTGGCCCTCATCTACCACCTGTTATTTATCTTACTGGTGTAGCAGAGGGGACATTATAGGGTCTTCGCCCCCTATAGGAATGTCCCTGGATAAGAACCTCACTGATCATCAGTCAGCTCCGGTTGTGGTGCTCTCTTCATGTCTTCTCTGGATATAGACTAGTGATTTGGGGAGTAAGGAGCCTTTGCACCTTCATGCTATCTTAATATTATGGACGACCTTCATCATAAACTAGGGGTAAAATGTAGCTGAACGTTAAGCCTTCTTATCAGCCGTTGCTGCATTTCTCACATTTAGCACAGAGTTTCTGGAACTGATACATTTCCCCTCATCCAGAGTTCGTCCTTGTTTGTGTTGGAATTAATCAGTCTCATTGTTTTATATATATCTTATTTTCTTCCCAGCAAAAGGCGGCTCTGCGGTTTTTATTTTTATAGATTTTGTAAAACTGATTGGGGAAATACAGCCCATAATCACAACATTGGCTGCGCAAACATCATAAAGATGATTATGTATACCAAGCCAATTTTCCTAGTGTCAGCTGCACTTTACGATGCCTTGGATTACATATATTTGTTAAAACAACGTGACAAAAATCTATGCAATGTGTAGAATCAGAATCCTGGCCTGATACTGAGAACAGGGGGGCTGTAGACTGTACACCCGTAATCATTAAAATGCCGCAGTCAAGATAAACTCAATTACCATGATGCATAGGACCCCTGGTCTCCAGTATAAATCTACCTAGTAGTGCATCAGGCTACTAGTCCCAGGAACAGTATTCACAGGATAGGTGATAAATGTATGATGGATGAGAGATTCGACCACTGGGAACCCCCCAGCAATCTTGAGAACTTTAGACCCATGTCCCCTCTGTAAAGGGCGAGGCTAGTGTTCATGCATGACCATTGCTCTCAGACAGTGAAGGGAGCAGTGATCATACATGCGCACTAAAGCTCCATTCACACAGGGGATACAGGATCCTCAGTTATTGAGATGAGTGGGGGTCCCAGAGATCAGACATCCGCCAGTCGTACATTTATGACCTACTCTGTGGATAGGTGATAAATGCTGTTCATGGGATAATCCCTTATGTATCTATACAGCTGTTATGATAGCGTAGCAACTCACTCAGGAAAATAGGTAACACACTAAAAACTGCAACTGACCCTGCCAGTTCCTGTACAGACTAGAGATTCTGACCCCGCAGTCCCTAATGGTTCCTACATGGGCGTAGATAGCTCTAACCACCGACTAGATGATGGCAACTCAGACCTATGCTGTCTGAAAGGCCTTCGAGCGCTTCACATTCCTCGTAAAGAACCGGAGGGCAGAGCAAAGTGCCAATTACCTATAGAAGGGAAAGTGTGCTGAAATAGAAAGCGATCCCAGAGTGAGTAACACAAACCACGAAATACAAAATAAAGGATTAAGTACGTACTGTTAGAGAATATGCCGCCTACTTCCTAAAAAAACCCAGAAGATAGGTACAGGGTAAAGAACATAAACAGCAGAGAGATACACCCTAGCTGGTCTTTCACTGACTGGCTTAAACTACAGCAGTATGGCTGGACATCCAAATGAGACTATTACCAGCAGGAAATAGCAGCAGGGGGGAAGTATATAAAGCCGCACCCGAAAGGTGATAGGTCAGACAAATGAGTAAATTAAAACACCTGTTACCCTAAAAAAGACTGAAACAAGGATAACAGAAACTAAACATCCAGAGAAAAGGTGTATTTGCTGTGGCTTGTTGGACAGAGAAGCCAACCACAAAGCACAGGTTTAAGGTTTTGGACCCAGACGCATGACAATAGCTTTAGAAATGTTGGAACTCTGCATAAACAGTAAATAAATATACCTAAAAATATTTTTTACAACTGTGATTGCTTGAAGCCACCACTAGATGGAGCTTAGAAGCTTTCTGCTTTACTGTTGACCTCAGTGTATAAATAAGTATGCCGTACCTTCCCAAGCTCCTCCTAGTGGTGACTGCTGGAAGCCAGAATTCTAACATTTCACTTTCTTTGTTTTTTGGCAGAGGATTTGCAGTTCTTTTATGTAGAAAAAATGGAGTGTTAAGCTTTACAAATACATTTTTAAGAAAATTAATCAGTAGCAAATGCTAGACTTTGAACAAGAAAATAAATGTGCTTTTTAAATTAAGTGCAATACATAATGCCACGGCCATGTAGTAGTTTTACTTCAGCTGGACAACCATAAGTTGGAGGAATGGTACACAACTACGACGGGACTTGTGATAGAAGAGGGTCCAGCGCTGAGCTGCTTGCCTTGCTTGCAGAAGGACTGGCAGCCAGCTCTGAATTTATTACTATCTGTATATGTAGCACCCCGAGGGCTCGGCTGCTACAGGGGTATTGCACCTCAGTCCAGAGGTGTGATATTCCACTCCCGGGTAAGGATGGAGTGTGGACTAGGGCTCAGTAAGCTGCATGCACCACACACACCCCATTTCCGAGGGACAGCTCAACGGTGCTCCCACAAGATAGAAGTGCAGGCACGACAGCATCTGTCCCTGGCTGGAGTGGGGAGGGGGTGGAATACCCAGTGGTGTAGGAGCAGATAGGGGTGGGTCTCTGGGCATAGGTAGGAGCCCATTGGTTGCTAGTCACCTGGGCTCGGGTGTCAGAAGGAGGTATATAAGGTGGGCACCATCTTAGAACAGAGTTCAGTCCAGTCCAGTTCAGTTCAGTGGAGACAGTCTGAGGAGAAGACGGGAAGCAGAGCCCCTGCATGGGCTCTGCTCTGCAGGCAGGCCTTGTCAGGAGGCTGGTGCCTGAGAGAGGGAGAGAGGAGAAGGAACGGAAAGGAAAGTAAGAAAGGAACTGGAACAGAGGAGAAAGGAAGCAAGGAACACAGAGAAAGGCCCAGAGACACGAAGGCAGAAGGAACCCCATATGCCCAGGAGATACAGGGTGAAGGGTTGGCAGAGCAGGGTACCGGAACCCGAATTGGTGGAGGCGACTAATCCTCAGCCAAAACCGGAGGTTGTGACCACATCTTGGTGCGACCCCTCACTACATCCACCAGAAAGGCATACCGTATAGGGTCAGGGAAACCGGAGAGAGGTTTCGCCAACAGAAGGCTTCGAGGAAGCTGGACAAAGGTGGGTCCCTGGTGGGGACGGCCAGTAGAAAGGAAGAGAGGGGAGCTCTGAACCACACTCTGGAATTGCCTGGGAGTTGACCGAGTCCCTTGCCTGGTGAACGCAGCACGGCTCAGGCGGTCCCTCATGTGCACAAGTGACCAGAATAACAACCGTGAGTAAAGCTTTGAAAACTGCAACTGCACGTCTCTGTGATTCCTCGCCGCACCAGCACCATAAGTACTGGGACGCTCACACCATCACCACCATCATCCACATTAGCTGCCCTGCGGCAATACTCCTCCCGTGGGGAGTCATCCCATACTCAGCTGCGCAAACAACATCAGCCTCAGCGGTCTGCAGCGCAGCGGCGGTCCCCACTGACCGCAATCCACGGGTGGCGTAGTCGGACACTTATTACCATACAAATAGACTGCCACTGGTTTGACCACCCTGGGCACGGACCGGGTCACCGCCACGGAGAACTACAACCCCCAGCGATCCGGCTCCGGGTATTCCCCCTGCACAGCACAGGCCCAGGGGGCGCGTCATATAGGTTATTATTCCTAATTTATTACTACCTGTATAAATCCATATGCAGTTAGTGCCCCCTAGTGGTGGCTTTAGGTAATCAAAATGAGAAAACCATAAGAAAAGTCAGCTTTCCTATACAGACATATTGAATAAGGGCCAAAAACTGAATGTTGAACATTAACCTTGGTAAAGTGGTAGTACTTTTTCCAGTGCGCTCTGTGGGTTATTCATGCTGCAAAAAATAACAAGCAATTATTCGGGAACTAAACTCAATAAAGATTGAAATCTTAATCCATCCGAGCATCTTATTAGCCCCTTTCATCATCAATGATTGTTACTTTCAAAAGCAAAAAAAAAACAACCCACAAAATGCTATACATTACTTGCCAAAAACCGTCCCCGTGGGTTCAGAATCCGGTGGCAGTCACCCAAAATTGTATTACTTTGAAACATACTCTACATCCATTCTGAAGTCTTACACAGTGTTGACATTTCAGAAAGCTAAACACACATCTGCCCCTGGGTTTATGGCAAGAAAATCAAATGTCCCAAATGTTTTTATTGACTGGGTCATTTTTCACTAAAATTTCACACTCCGACAAAATGCATTCTGAAAATGCCAAAATCTCAGCTGTCAGAGAGACACACAAAGTCACAGCGTTGATATATAAACTCGGCTATGACTATTTCAGTATTTAGCCGTTATTAGAAGCCGTCAGGTCATTAAGAATGATAAACAGCCGAGGTTTCCAGACAAGAATTGCACGTTTGGCTGAAATGCGAGTCATTTCATTTTTAACCGTAATAGACTGTGTACCACTGGGTAATTCTCCAATCTGCAGTGATATCTGACATTGCGTAAGAGAGGACAAAGCACTAGGAATAAAAATGGAGGTTGTAAAAATATTGTAAAATTCATGCGAAAGGAGCTGAGCTAATTGTATGCAAAAGACAGCTCCATAAGCTGATGTAGTTGCTGGAGGTTGTAGTATGATGTTTGCTATGGTATCGCAATACTTATCCTGAACTCATCCAGAGTTACATTCTGTGTTATATTCCAGAGCTGCACTCACTATTCTGCTGGTGCAGTCACTGTGTACATACATTACATTACTGATCCTGTACTGATCCTGAGTTACATCCTGTATTATACCCCAGAGCTGCACTCACTATTCTGCTGGTGCAGTCACTGTGTACATACATTACATTACTTATCCTGTGCTGATCCTGAATTACATCCTGTATTATACTCCAGAGCTGCACTCACTATTCTGCTGGTGCAGTCACTGTGTACATACATTACATTACCTATCCTGTACTGATCCTGAGTTACATCCTGTATTATACTCCAGAGCTGCACTCACTATTCTGCTGGTGGAATCACTGTGTACATACATTACATTACTTATCCTGTACTCATCCTGAGTTATATCTTGCATTATACTCCAAAACTGCACTCACTATTCTGCTGGTGCAGTCACTGTGTACATACATTACATTACTTATCCTGTGCTGATCCTGAATTACATCCTGTATTATACTCCAGAGCTGCACTCACTATTCTGCTGGTGCAGTCACTGTGTACATACATTACATTACTGATCCTGTACTGATCCTCAGTTACATCATGTATTATACCCCAGAGATGCACTTACTATTCTGCTGGTGGAACTACTGTGTACATACATTACATTACTTATCCTGAGTTACGTCCTGTACTCCAGAGCTGCACTCACTATTCTGCTGGTGCAGTCACTGTGCACATACATTGCATTACTGATCCTGTACTGATCCTGAGTTACATCCTGTATTATACTCCAGAGCTGCACTCACTATTCTGCTGGTGCAGTCACTGTGCACATACATTACATTACTGATCCTGTACTGATCCTGAGTTACATCCTGCATTATACTCCGGAGCTGCACTCACTATTCTGCTGGTGCAGTCACTGTGTACATAAATTACATCACTTATCCTGAGTTACATCCTGTATTATACTCCAGAGCTGCACTCACTATTCTGCTGGTGCAGTCACTGTGTACATACATTACATTACTGATCCTGTACTGATCCTGAGTTACATCATGTATTATACCCCAGAGCTGCACTCACTATTCTGCTGGTGGAATCACTGTGTACATACATTACGTTATTTATCCTGAGTTACGTCCTGTACTCCAGAGCTGCACTCACTATTCTGCTGGTGCAATCACTGTGCACATACATTACATTACTTATCCTGAGTTACATCCTGTATTATAATCCAGAGCTGCACTCACTATTCTGCTGGTGCAGTCACTGTGTACATACATTTCATTACTGATCCTGTACTTATCCTGAGTTACATCCTGTATTATACTGCAGAGCTGCACTCACTATTCTGCTGGTGCAGTCACTGTTTACATACATTACATTACTTATCCTGAGTTACATCCTGTATTATATTCCAGAGCGGCACTCACTATTCTGCTGGTGCAGTCACTGTGTACATACATTACATTACTGATCCTGTACTGATCCTGAGTTACATCATGTATTATACCACAGAGCTGCACTCACTATTCTGCTGGTGGTATCACTGTGTACATACATTACGTTACTTATCCTGAGTTACGTCCTGTACTCCAGAGCTGCACTCACTATTCTGCTGGTGCAATCACTGTGCACATACATTACATTACTTATCCTGTACTGATCCTGAGTTACATCCTGTATTATACTCCAGAGCTGCACTCACTATTCTGCTGGTGGAATCACTGTGTACATACACTACATTACTTATCCTGTACTGATCCTGAGTTACATCCTGTATTATACTTCAGAGCTGCACTCACTATTCTGCTGGTGCAGTCACTGTGTTCATATATTACATTACTTATCCTGAGTTACATCCTGTATTATACTCCAGAGCTGCACTCACTATTCTGCTGGTGCAGTCACTGTGTACATACATTACATTACTGATCCTGTACTGATCCTCAGTTACATCATGTATTATACCCCAGAGATGCACTTACTATTCTGCTGGTGGAACTACTGTGTACATACATTACATTACTTATCCTGAGTTACGTCCTGTACTCCAGAGCTGCACTCACTATTCTGCTGGTGCAGTCACTGTGCACATACATTGCATTACTGATCCTGTACTGATCCTGAGTTACATCCTGTATTATACTCCAGAGCTGCACTCACTATTCTGCTGGTGCAGTCACTGTGCACATACATTACATTACTGATCCTGTACTGATCCTGAGTTACATCCTGCATTATACTCCGGAGCTGCACTCACTATTCTGCTGGTGCAGTCACTGTGTACATAAATTACATCACTTATCCTGAGTTACATCCTGTATTATACTCCAGAGCTGCACTCACTATTCTGCTGGTGCAGTCACTGTGTACATACATTACATTACTGATCCTGTACTGATCCTGAGTTACATCATGTATTATACCCCAGAGCTGCACTCACTATTCTGCTGGTGGAATCACTGTGTACATACATTACGTTATTTATCCTGAGTTACGTCCTGTACTCCAGAGCTGCACTCACTATTCTGCTGGTGCAATCACTGTGCACATACATTACATTACTTATCCTGAGTTACATCCTGTATTATAATCCAGAGCTGCACTCACTATTCTGCTGGTGCAGTCACTGTGTACATACATTTCATTACTGATCCTGTACTTATCCTGAGTTACATCCTGTATTATACTGCAGAGCTGCACTCACTATTCTGCTGGTGCAGTCACTGTTTACATACATTACATTACTTATCCTGAGTTACATCCTGTATTATATTCCAGAGCGGCACTCACTATTCTGCTGGTGCAGTCACTGTGTACATACATTACATTACTGATCCTGTACTGATCCTGAGTTACATCATGTATTATACCACAGAGCTGCACTCACTATTCTGCTGGTGGTATCACTGTGTACATACATTACGTTACTTATCCTGAGTTACGTCCTGTACTCCAGAGCTGCACTCACTATTCTGCTGGTGCAATCACTGTGCACATACATTACATTACTTATCCTGTACTGATCCTGAGTTACATCCTGTATTATACTCCAGAGCTGCACTCACTATTCTGCTGGTGGAATCACTGTGTACATACACTACATTACTTATCCTGTACTGATCCTGAGTTACATCCTGTATTATACTTCAGAGCTGCACTCACTATTCTGCTGGTGCAGTCACTGTGTTTATATATTACATTACTTATCCTGAGTTACATCCTGTATTATACTCCAGAGCTGCACTCACTATTCTGCTGGTGCAGTCACTGTGTACATACATTACATTACTGATCCTGAGTTACATCCTGTATTATACTCCAGAGCTGCACTCACTATTCTGCTGGTGCAGTCACTGTGTACATACATTACATTACTGATCCTGAGTTACATCCTGTATTATACTCCAGAGCTGCACTCACTATTCTGCTGGTGGAGTCACTGTGTACATACATTACATTACTGATCCTGTACTGATCCTGAGTTACATCATGTATTATACCCCAGAGCTGCACTCACTATTCTGTTGGTGGAATCACTGTGTATATACATTACATTACTTATCCAGAGTTACGACCTGTACTCCAGAGCTGCACTCACTATTCTGCTGGTGGAATCACTGTGTACATACATTACGTTACTTATCCTGAGTTACGTCCTGTATTATACTCCAGAGCTGCACTCACTATTCTGCTGGTGCAGTCACTGTGTACATACATTACATTACTTATCCTGAGTTACATCCTGTATTATACTCCAGAGCTGCACTCATTATTCTGCTGGTGCAGTCACTGTGTACATACTTTACATTACTTATCCTGAGTTACATCCTGTATTAAACTCCAGAGCTGCACTCACTATTCTGCTGGTGCAGTCACTGTTTACATACATTACATTACTTATCCTGAGTTACATTCTGTATTATACTCCAGAGCGGCACTCACTATTCTGCTGGTGGAATCACTGTGTATATACATTACATTACTTATCCTGTACTGATCCTGAGTTACATCCTGTATTATACTCCAGAGCTGCACTCACTATTCTGCTGGTGCAGTCACTGTGTACATACATTACATTACTGATCCTGAGTTACATCCTGTATTATACTCCAGAGCTGCACTCACTATTCTGCTGGTGCAGTCACTGTTTACATACATTACATTACTTATCCTGAGTTACATCCTGTATTATACTCCAGAGCGGCACTCACTATTCTGCTGGTGCAGTCACTGTGTACATACATTACATTACTGATCCTGTACTGATCCTGAGTTACATCATGTATTATACCACAGAGCTGCACTCACTATTCTGCTGGTGGAATCACTGTGTACATACATTACGTTACTTATCCTGAGTTACGTCCTGTACTCCAGAGCTGCACTCACTATTCTGCTGGTGCAGTCACTGTGCACATACAGTACAGACCAAAAGTTTGGAAACACTTTCTCATTTAAACATTTTTCTGTATTTTCATGACTATGAAAATTGTACATTCACACTGAAGGCATCAAAGCTATGAATTAACACATGTGGAATTATATAGTTAACAAAAAAGTGTGAAATAACTGAAAATATGTCTTATATTGTAGGTTCTTCAAAGTAGCCACCTTTTGCTTTGATGACTGCTTTGCACACTCTTGGCATTCTCTTGATGAGCTTCAAGAGGTATTCACCGGAAATGGTCTTCCAACAATCTTGAAGGAGTTCCCAGAGATGCTTAGGACTTGTTGGCCCTTTAGCCTTCACTCTGTGGTCCAGCTCATCCCAAACCATCTTGATTGGGTTCAGGTCTGGTGACTGTGGAGGCCAGGTCATCTGGTGTAGCACCCCAACACTCTCCTTCTTGGTCAAATAGCCCTTACACAGCCTGGAGGTGTGTTTGGGGTCATTGTCCTGTTGAAAAATAAATGATGGTCCAACTAAACGCAAGCTGGATGGAATAGCATGCAAGATGCTGTGGTAGCCATGCTGGTTCAGTATGCCTTCAATTTTGAATAAATCCCCAACAGTGTCACCAGCAAAGCACCCCCACACCATCACACCTCCTCCTCCATGCTTCACGGTGGGAACCAGGCATGTAGAGTCCATCCGTTCACCTTTTCTGCATCGCACAAAGACACGGTGGTTGGAACCTAAGATCTCAAATTTGGACTCATCAGACCAAAGCACAGATTTCCACTGGTCTAATGTCCATTCCTTGTGTTCTTTAGCCCAAACAAGTCTCTTCTGCTTGTTGCCTGTCCTTAGCAGTGGGTTCCTAGCAGCTATTTTAGCATGAAGGCCTGCTGCACAAAGTCTCCACTTAACAGTTGTTGAAGAGATGTGTCTGCTGCTAGAACTCTGTGTGGCATTGACCTGGTCTCTAATCTGAGCTGCTGTTAACCTTCGATTTCTGAGGCTGGTGACTCAGGTAAACTTATCCTCAGAAGCAGAGGTGACTCTTGGTCTTCCTTTCCTGGGGCGGTCCTCATGTGAGCCAGTTTCTTTGTAGCGCTTTATGGTTTTTGCAACTGCACTTGGGGACACTTTCAAAGTTTTCCCAATTTTTCACACTGACTTACCTTCATTTCTTAAAGTAATGATGGCCACTCGTTTTTCTTTACTTAGCTGCTTTTTTCTTGCCATAATACAAATTCTAACAGTCTATTCAGTAGGACTATCAGGTGTGTATCCACCAGACTTCTGCACAACACAACTGATGGTCCCAACCCCATTTATAAGGCAAGAAATCCCACTTATTAAACCTAACAGGGCACACCTGTGAAGTGAAAACCATTTCCGGCGACTACCTCTTGAAGCTCATCAACAGAATGCCAAGAGTGTGCAAAGCAGTCATCAAAGCAAAAGGTGGCTACTTTGAAGAACCTAGAATATAAGACATATTTTCAGTTGTTTCACACTTTTTTGTTAAGTATATAATTCCACATGTGTTAATTCATAGTTTTGATGCCTTCAGTGTGAATGTACAATTTTCATAGTCATGAAAATACAGAAAAATCTTTAAATGAGAAGGTGTGTCCAAACTTTTGGTCTGTACTGTACATTACATTACTTATCCTGTACTGATCCTGAGTTACATCCTGTATTATACTCCAGAGCTGCACTCACTATTCTGCTGGTGGAGTCACTGTGTACATACACTACATTACTTATCCTGTACTGATCCTGAGTTACATCCTGTATTATACTTCAGAGCTGCACTCACTATTCTGCTGGTGCAGTCACTGTGTTCATATATTACATTACTTATCCTGAGTTACATCCTGTATTATACTCCAGAGCTGCACTCACTATTCTGCTGGTGCAGTCACTGTGTACATACATTACATTACTGATCCTGAGTTACATCCTGTATTATACTCCAGAGCTGCACTCACTATTCTGCTGGTGGAATCACTGTGTACATACATTACATTACTTATCCTGTACTGATCCTGAGTTACATCCTGTATTATACTCCAGAGCTGCACTCACTATTCTGCTGGTGCAGTCACTGTGTACATACATTACAATACTGATCCTTAGTTACATCCTGTATTATACTCCAGAGCTGCACTCACTATTCTGCTGGTGGAGTCACTGTGTACATACATTACATTACTGATCCTGTACTGATCCTGAGTTACATCATGTATTATACCCCAGAGCTGCACTCACTATTCTGCTGGTGGAATCACTGTGTATATACATTACATTACTTATCCAGAGTTACGACCTGTACTCCAGAGCTGCACCCACTATTCTGCTGGTGGAATCACTGTGTACATACATTACGTTACTTATCCTGAGTTACGTCCTGTATTATACTCCAGAGCTGCACTCACTATTCTGCTGGTGCAGTCACTGTGTACATACTTTACATTACTTATCCTGAGTTACATCCTGTATTATACTCCAGAGCTGCACTCACTATTCTGCTGGTGCAGTCACTGTTTACATACATTACATTACTTATCCTGAGTTACATCCTGTATTATACTCCAGAGCGGCACTCACTATTCTGCTGGTGCAGTCACTGTGTACATACATTACATTACTGATCCTGTACTGATCCTGAGTTACATCATGTATTATACCACAGAGCTGCACTCACTATTCTGCTGGTGGAATCACTGTGTACATACATTACGTTACTTATCCTGAGTTACGTCCTGTACTCCAGAGCTGCACTCACTATTCTGCTGGTGCAGTCACTGTGCACATACATTACATTACTTATCCTGTACTGATCCTGAGTTACATCCTGTATTATACTCCAGAGCTGCACTCACTATTCTGCTGGTGGAGTCACTGTGTACATACACTACATTACTTATCCTGTACTGATCCTGAGTTACATCCTGTATTATACTTCAGAGCTGCACTCACTATTCTGCTGGTGCAGTCACTGTGTACATACATTACATTACTGATCCTGTACTGATCCTGAGTTACATCATGTATTATACCCCAGAGCTGCGCTCACTATTCTGCTGGTGGAATCACTGTGTACATACATTACATTACTTATCCAGAGTTACGACCTGTACTCCAGATCTGCACTCACTATTCTGCTGGTGGAATCACTGTGTACATACATTACGTTACTTATCCTGAGTTACGTCCTGTATTATACTCCAGAGCTGCACTCACTATTCTGCTGGTGCAGTCACTGTGTACATACATTACATTACTTATCCTGAGTTACATCCTGTATTATACTCCAGAGCTGCACTCACTATTCTGCTGGTGCAGTCACTGTGTACATACCTTACATTACTTATCCTGAGTTACATCCTGTATTATACTCCAGAGCTGCACTCACTATTCTGCTGGTGGAGTCACTGTGTACATACATTACATTACTTATCCTGTACTGATCCTGAGTTACATCCTGTATTATACTCCAGAGCTGCACTCACTATTCTGCTGGTGCAGTCACTGTGTATATACATTACATTACTTATCCTGTACTGATCCTGAGTTACATCCTGTATTATACTCCAGAGCTGCACTCACTATTCTGCTGGTGCAGTCACTGTGTACATACATTACATTACTGATCCTGTACTGATCCTGAGTTACATCCTGTATTATACTCTAGAGCTGCACTCACTATTCTGCTGGTGGAATCACTGTGTACATACTTTACATTACTTATCCTGAGTTACATCCTGTATTATACTCCAGAGCTGCACTCACTATTCTGCTGGTGGAGTCACTGTGTACATACATTACATTATTTATCCTGTACTGATCCTGAGTTACACCCTGTATTATACTCCAGAGCTGCACTCACTATTCTGCTGGTGCAGTCACTGTGTACATACATTACATTACTGATCCTGTACTGATCCTGAGTTACATCCTGTATTATACTCCAGAGCTGCACTCACTATTCTGCTGGTGCAGTCACTGTGTACATACATTACATTACTGATCCTGTACTGATCCTGAGTTACATCCTGTATTATACTCCAGAGCTGCACTCACTATTCTGCTGGTGCAGTCACTGTGTACATACATTACATTACTGATCCTGTACTGATCCTGAGTTACATCATGTATTATACATCAGAGCTGCACTCACTATTCTGCTGGTGCAGTCACTGTGCACATACATTACATTACTTATCCTGTACTGATCCACAGTTACTTTGTTACATTAAGCACTATACTTCTGAGCTACATTTATAATTCTCTTTGCTATCTGGTACAGCTGAGGTCTCTAGATAGAAAAAGTGAATGATGGATAAATAGAAATAATATAGATAGATAAATGAGAGATAGATAATATATAGATAGATAGACAGATAGATAAGTAGAAATGAGATATATAGATAATAGATAGATGATATATAGATAATAGATAGATGATAGATAATAGATAGATAGATAATAGAAAGCTAATAGATAGATAATATATAGATAGATAGATAATAGATAGATGATAGATAATAGATAGATAGATAATAGATAGATATGATAGATAGATAGATGATAGATAGATAAATAGATAGATGATAGATAGATAATAGATAGATATGATAGATATATGATAGATAGATAGATAGATAAATAGATAGATGATAGATAGATAATAGATAGATGATAGATAGATAAATAGATAGATAGTTGATAGATAGATAATAGATAGATATGATAGATAGATAGATAAATAGATAGATAGTTGATAGATAGATAATAGATAGATATGATAGACAGATGATAGATAGATAGATAGATAATAGATAGATAGATAGATAGATAGATAGATAGATGATAGATAGAGGCACCTGTAACAGTCTTGCTAAAAATCTTTGATACCATCATTGCCACAATCCTTCTGTACGGTAGCGAAGTCTGGGGTCCAGTCTCGTACGCAAACTGGTCAAAGTGGGACGCTGGACCAACAGAAATATTCCACCTAGAGTTCTGCACACACCTCCTCCATGTCCATCGGAGCACATCAACCAGCGCCTGCTGAGCAGAGCTGGACAGATTCCCGCTACACCTTGTGATCCAGAAGAAGGCGCTATCATTCAAGTCTCATCTACAAAGTAGTAGTCCCAGCTCCTACCATCACAAAGCCTTGCTACACCAGGAAGCCCTAGGAGAGTGAAGCCCAACACAAATCACCCCAAACCAGCCTGACCAAGCCACCAACCTGCATGGCCTGACAAAAGGGGACATCCGGAAGATGGTACACAAAAGGGGACATCCGGAAGATGGTACACAAAAGGGGATATCCGGAAGATGGTACACAAAAGGGGATATCCGGAAGATGGTACACAATAGGGGATATCCGGAAGATGGTACACAAAGGCAAAGAGGAATATCTCAATGTCTGGAGGAACGACATTACCAAATCACAGACACTGGCGGTATATCAGAACCTACAGAGGGAATACAAACTGGCCCCATATCTAAAGAAACTATCAAACCCCAAAGAGCGACAGATTCTGAGCAAGTACAGACTGAGCGCCCACGGCCTACTCATCGAATCCTGGCGGCACCGACAGAACTACATGCCCCAGAGCGCAGACTCTGCCAGCAGCGCCCCCAGGAGGCCGTGAAGGATGAGGCCCACTTCTTGCTGAGGTGCCCCAAATACTCCATAGTGAGGGACACTCACTTCATGAGACTGTCTGATCTCCTCCCAGACTTCACCTCCAAGGAGGAGGAAGAGAAACTGCCTATACTACTGGAGGAAGAGGAAAGTGCCGCGGCCATAGCAGAGCAATATGTCAGTGCCTGCCACAGACTAAGAGGAGCCTGATATGTTATGGACCCATTATTGCTTTGGCAATGCTAACATGTACATAGTCCTGCCAATAAAGCTCATTTAATTTTGATTTGATTTGATTTAGATAATAGAGAGATGATAGATAACAGATATATGATAGATGATAGATAGATAGATAACAGATGATAGATAGATGATAGATAGATAGACTAATAGATAATAGAGAGATGATAGATAATAGATAGCTAATAGATAGATAATAGATAGATGATAGATAATAGATGATAGACACATAGATAATAAGTAGATAGGTGATAGACAGATAGATGATAGATAGATAGATAGATAGATAGATAGATAGATAGATAGATAGATAGATGATATTTAGGATTTGAATCTCATAGTAACCAGATGAGAAGAAATATTGTATTTGTTTGCAGACATCCCCTTAAATAAATCAGATTACTTCTGCAGAATGTATTTAGTGGGTAATGCTTTTGACATGGATCCAATTCTCAGTGACAACCTCAACTGGAAAGGCAGCTTTTATAAATTCAGCAAATTATAATTTTATAAGAAGCATGTGCACATAGGATCAGCGCTCCGAGGAATTATAAAGCAGAGCCTTGTGCAAATGAGGTGTAGTTTCCAATGAAGAAGATAACTTAATTTATTGGTTGAAGAACCAGTTGAAATGATACAAAGTGAGAGGTTTATAGAGAGTAGAGAGGGGAAAGGAATACGCATAAATGTTTAGCATAGGAATTGCGTAAGTATCCACATCCATTACCAAAACTTTTGCAAAAGCTGTAAACTGAATTCTTGAATACATAAAAGAGGAGGTTTCTGCTGCATCGACCTTCAGAACAACTGGCGGGCTTTATTGATAATCTTGGAGAAGTGGCAACTGACAAATGGCTTGATAGCGGAGACAAATCCAAACAATGGCCCCACTGTGAAGAGAGTGAACGGGATTTAATTGAATTTTTTTTTTTCCGTGAAGAAATTGCTTTGACCCTTGAAAAGTACTACAAGACATGTAAAAGAGATCATTGACTGAAGTCATATGAATTTTAATGTACTTTATTATCATATAACTTTTTATTGTACTTGAAGTTGTTTTTAAATTATAATTGTAATGGTGTCACATGTCTGGCATAGAGCTATCACTCACCGCTTTTATACAACGCGGGGACTTCCATTTTAAGAGGCGCTGTGTTTATGAGAGAGATAATGAACAGCTTACTGCTAGGAGATATAATAATTTCCAAGCCGTGTAACAGAAATATCTTTGTTCTTCTCTGTATAATAGAAACGTGTAACAATGAAATTGTGGAGTCTTCCGGGCGGCTTTAGAGATTTCTTAAAGGGGTATTCCATCCACAGACATTTATGGCACAATCACTTCTGAAAAATGATAACTTACTTCTGTTGCCCCCAATACATGGGCTTCTCTCTTGATGAGCAGGATACCTACATGCTGCAGACTTGCTAATGTAATCCTTGCAGCTGCCCCCTTAAAGTGCACGGGGCTTTCAGAAACTATTTGCAACCCACCAAAATAATCTCATTTAAGTAGATGGAGTTTATTTTCTCAACTCTGTAAATCTGCTGCATATGAATCCACCCTTAGGAATTGCGTGTTCTAAAAAAGAGGGCTCAATTGGCAGTGGCAGAACTTGAAGCACATGGGCCCCAATTCAGAATCTCCAACGGGGCCCCCAGCTACTGGAGATCTTTAATAGTACTGGTCTTTTCATATAGGTTAAAGGGACCAATTATGCCTGCTAAGGTCCAGGGCCCGGGGGTGACTGCAACCCCTGCATCTACTATAGTTACACCCCTGTCCATTGACATTAGGTCAATATGACACATTTTGCTGTAAGCACCTAAATAATACAGCCCTATGGCACCATATAATAAAGTACCATAAATGCCCAAATAACAGTGCCATAAAGTGGCCAAAATTGCCATCATAAGTCACATTTACGCAGTAAAACCACTTTTTGGAATGCTTTTCTATACAGTCAATAAGGTATACTATTTATTTATTATGCTCACTTATACAGCACCATTATATTCCACATCACTTTACAGGCATTATCATCGCTGTCTCCATTGGGGCTCACAAGTCACAATCTAGATTCCCTATCAGTATGTGTGAAGACACAGGGTCTTCCGTGGGCGTAATACCAATCAGACAACACAGGGTGAGAGTAAAACAGTGTGACAATACTTTATTGAACCACAAAATGGACAATAAACAGATAGAACAACCACAGCTAATACCCAAGATGGTACAACCTCACCCTTCCGCTGGCCCGAATGGGATAGAACAGCTGCGACTTTGGGACTTCCAAGGCCAACTACCTCAACCAGTGGCCCCCCACTTCTGGCAGGCCCCCACAGAGAGAAGGTAGCGGCAAGCTTAGGAAGCTAGCAGTCCATCGAGGTACAAGGCCAGGAGACCTGAGGATCCCACCCTGGCCTCTCCGAGAGTTTCCATGGGGCCAGATCACCGGCTAGTCCCAATCTGGCTTCTCCAAATGTCTCCATGGGTTCCAGGTGACCAGAGGGTTCCACCTGGCAACCCCAAACAGCATATCCATAGGGCCAAGTGACTTCATCGTCCCAACTCGGTCTCCCCAAATGTATCCATGGGCTCTCTGATGGTCAATGGAGCAGATCCGTATCTTTCTAGTCAGGGCCATTTACCCTTAGGCTGGAATCATGTAGAATCCAAATCTGTGTCTCTTTGGCTAAAGCCATACTTCCAGCAGATGGTCTAAGAGAGTCTGATCTTTGATTCTCCTTGTAAAGTCTCTTTCCAATCTCTGTTTCAAATCTCTTTGCAGCAGGATAGAAAAACCCTTTTTTATATTTACATATGTGGCTAAGGTCATCAGTCAGAGCTCAGAGGTAAAGGTACAGGGCTCACTCAGGTCTCATTGTTTGAGCTAATTAATTTACATAGTTGGTATATCAACATTCAGCTGCTTTTAGTATAATATGCAATCAGCGTAGTAACAAACATCATTGTTTCACAATCAAGAGAAGATAACATTCAAGGTTATACAAATACTGGTCTTTCCTTCTTGACCAGCAACAGAAATACACATATATTTACAAGTCAACACAAACACAATAGTGTATTTCTCTTGGCTTAACAAGTATAGACGTCTGGCTGATTAAGATTAGAAGCTGCATCGTCACAGTATGTCTTTGGAGTGTGGGACGAAACCGGAGAACCCGGAGAAAACCCACGCAAACACGGGGAGAACATGCAAACTCCTTGCAGATGTTGTCCTTGGTGGGACTTGAACCCAAGACCCCAGCGCTGCAAGGCAGCAGTGCTAACCACTGAGCCACTGTGTTGCCCATACTGAGGTATACAAGTCTTATGGAGGCCAAATGAACATTCATTTTATCTCCATTTGGTGAATATATCCCTGTCAATACATTTATAGAAAGAAAAAAAGGCGGTTTGAAAGTGGGGGCTGTCAGAGATTCTGCAGGAAGTGTCCAAGAAAGTACAAAATAACTTTCTTTATTTAAAATACAATGCGTTTTGAAGTCGGCCTGACTTCTTAATCAGGTACTGATCAACTTCGAATTGCGTTGTATTTTATGTAAAGAAATCGTTATTTTGTACTTTTTTGGATGGCTCATGCAGCCTTTTTGACAGCGCCCACTTTCAAACCACCTTTTTTGCCCTTCTTTTTCTCCGACTGAGAAAACAGGTTTAGGGGGTTGAGAAACAGTCTGGTAAGTTTTCCAATACACGCCGTCCCAGAGTTGTGCCCGTCTCTTGCACGACTCCCCTAGGTGAGCGCCTCTCTGTTTGTAATCATTATATTTCCCATTTATAGTTCTATGGTATGCATGTTGTTTTACTCTATTGATAAGTTTGGGATATACACTGGAAGCTGTTCCTTGCGTATACACGCAGAATTTAGGACCGAAATTTGGCCAAAGTCTCTTGCCGGGCAGTAATAAACCTGAAGCCCAGCGAGGTTCAATAAGGGGAAGTTGGGTACAAGCGCCAGGGAATGACTGCTGCTAACTTTTCTGCTTGTGCCCTTGAAGTCCTGCTTGGCACAGATAGCGCTGACTTCTCAGATCTAGCGTGATCATGCCACTAGTCAGGACGCCGTGACTTTTCAGCACTCCAGTCCAATCTAAATGAGTCCTGGTGAGCTGTGTGTACTTTTTTAACTTTTCAAATATGACATTTTAACAGGCGGCATGTTTATAAGAAAGCGCTATAATACCCTGATGTTTTAGAGGTTTTCAGATTTCAGAAAACTTCCCTGCCCAGCTGCAGTTTGATTGGAAAAAACAAATAAACTGTACCTTACACACACTCCCCAGGTCCAGCGCTGACTCTCCACCGCTACTCCTGGTGTCTGTTATTGTCTACAGGGCTGCAGCCAATCACTGAGCTCAATAGCTCTGTCCAAGTTGATAAAACGAGCCATTGAGCTGCAGCATTATCAACACAACTTCAGCGCTGCAGATAGCAACAGACACCAAGAGCAGCACTGGACCCAGGGAGGGTGAGTAAAACTCTTTTTTTTAAACTAAATTGCATCAGAATGGCAGGGATTTTCTTAAACTAGAAAACCCTTTTAATTTCCTATTATGATTGGACACTGGCATCCACAGTGTAGCCGTGGACTGTAGTTGGCTAGTTGAGTACCCCTGGTCTAGCACAGGTGGTCTCAGAGCTCTTGTATATTTTATAGTGCAGTATACTAGGAAACGTGAAACGCGCTAGGGCAGATTTACTTTTGTTTTCCTTATTTACAATTTGTCTTTGCGAGATTTCCAGAGCTTGCAAAAGGTTGAATCACTGGTCTATAAACATGGAGCACAACATTACAAACCTCACCAGGCAAAAGCACAGTGAACTGTGAAATTCTCTTGACAGCAGAGATTGCTGACTAGTTTTTTTTTTCTTAGTCTTCTTCTATCAACTTGAGACTTTGAAAATCCATTGTTTTCATGGAAAGGATGGAAACCAAAGTGTCAGGCAGGTACGATCGTAATATACAAGCTGATGTGTTTCAATGTACTAGTCTTTCCTTTGAAAACATCCAAACCAGGCTTCTGCTGTGTTCCTGTTCATGACGGGGAAAACACAGAGACGTATATTAGGTTTTAAAACTTGTTTTATATTCTTTGAATGGAGCTGAGACGCTCTGCTCAAGAAAATTCTGACCTTTTTCAGATGTCTGCTTTCAGCACAGATGTAGCAGAGCTATTTTTTTTTATTTAGCTCTAAGCAATATGAGCATCCAGTACATTTAAAGGAACTGAACCATATTTATAAAAAAGTGAGACTTTTTTTTTTCACTTAAAAATGGTGCCTCTCTTGTTAATGGCGATCTCTGGTATTGCAGGCTAATTACATTTAATTGAGACGTGGACCCTTCTGATTTTTACAGCATTCTTCAACCAACATTTATCTTGAAAATCGCTCTACCTGCATGCCTATAGAAAATTATAGATAACAGATTGTGATTGCAGAAAAAGTTCTGCCCAAATGATTCTTAAGCTCCGATTCATAATACAGTTTTGGGATTTTTATGCCAGCTCCACCAACTTTTTCAACAGTGGGCATAGCTTAACCTGGATGGGGGCATAGCCAACAAATCGTCTTAATTTATGCCACAAAATGTAAATTGCTACAGAAATATACTTGAGTACTTTTCTTATGCTGGCACATGGCAGCTGCAAGATACATAAAATTCATTAAGAGGAGGTTGGATCTTAAAGAAAACCTGTCAGCACAATTTTTTAATGTAAAGTAAAGACTGTAATGGCGCTATAATACAGGTTAAATTGATACCTCTGGTGAAGAAATCTGCTTTGTGGTTCTTCTTTAATCACCATTTGATGCTTTCTGCTAATTAGATTTTGATGCACAGGGGCCCGACTGTGCACTGGATCGTCTCTTCCATGTCGGTGATCCCCGGCCCCTCTGTTTGCTTCCAGTCTATGATTGACAGATCACTGCTGAGATTTCAAACAGAGGAGGCTGGCGGAGGGGCTGGGAAACCAGAGACGGGGAGGAGAAGATCAAGTGCACAGTCCGGCCCCTATAATCAGTATTACAGTACCATTACAGCCTTTACTTTACAAAAAGTACTCCAAATAAGCCATCTATTAGAGATCATATAGATAATATAAACAATAAACACCAAGGAAATGTATAATACCCGTCTATGTATTGCAAAAGAAAGGATCAATGACTACGAGCCCACCGCACCCGACGCGTGTTTGCATAGAAATTCTTTGTCCAGGACGAAGTTTGGAGTAGTTTTCCAACCGCTCTTGCCATACTTTCTATTTTAAGATTTACCTTAATATATATATATGAATTGTGTATGTATATCCATAAACAATTTTATTAAATTATATACCCGGGCCTTATTTATTTATTAATTAGTCTGCTCTGTTTTTCTAATCTACTTATATATATTTATACCAGATGACCCCGTTTTTTTCTTACCTGTGATGTCTCATTATTATTGAATGTTATTTCTGTTTAATTTTATATATTCTAATGATGTTTTTAATATTTTTTAGCTTGCATCATTCAAAATTTTGAATTATTCTAAATACAGATGCCACACAAAGACTTAATGACATGGCCACATAACAGTGAAATAAAAACCAAATGGGCAGATGTTGTGGACAATAATTCCCAAAAGGAAGATGATACAGTAGATGATATATCATGAGGTTTTTTCATAATTGATTGTTTTTTTTTTCCTGTTAGTCACTCTTTGAAAGGATCTAAAAGTTACTAGAAGTAGACCAGATATGGTTGGGATGGACTGGAATAAACCTCTTCAAATGCCTTATTTACCCATAATAAAATAAGAGCCTGCATACTATCGTAGTGCTGGACCAACAAACAGCCAATAAAGACATTAACATGTCTAACCCTTAAATGGGAACTGTACTTTCAACAAACTTCGCATAAATGAATATTACCGGTGAATAGAAGAAAGTTTATAACCACATGTCTCTTATCACAGAAATCTGTTCCTTTCTCCACATACAGTTATATGAAAAAGTTTGGGCACCCCTATTAATCTTAAGCTTGATGTTTTATAAAAATTGGTGTTTTTGCAACAGCTATTTCAATTTGATATATGTAATAACAGTTGGACACAGTAATGTTTCTGCCTTGAAATGAGGTTTATTGTACTAACAGAAAATGTGCAATCTGCATTCAAACAAAATTTGACAGGTGCATAAGTATGGGCACCTCACCAGAAAAGTGACATTAATATTTAGTAGATCCTCCTTTTGCAAAAATAGCAGCCTCTAGTCACTCCTGTAGCTTTTAATGATTTCCTGGATCCTGGATGAAGGTATTTTTGACCATTCCTCTTTACAAAACAATTCCAGTTCAGTTAAGTTTGATGGTCGCCGAGCATGGACAGCCCTCTTCAAATGATCCCACAGATGTTCAATGATATTCAGGTCTGGGGACTGGGATGGCCATTCCAGAACATTGTAATTGTTCCTCTGCATGAATGCCTGAGTAGATTTGGAGCGATGTTTTGGATCATTGTCTTGCTGAAAGATCAATCCCCTGCGTAACTTCAACTTTGTCACTGATTCTTGAACATTATTGTCAAGAATCTGCTGATACTGAGTAGAATCCATGCGTCCCGCAACTTTAACAAGATTCCCGGTGCCGGCATTGGCCACACAGCCCCAAAGCATGATGGAACCTCCACCAAATTTTACTGTGGGTAGCAAGTGTTTTCTTGGAATGCTGTGTTTTTTTGCCGCCATGCATATCGCCTTTTTGTATGACCAAACAACTCAATCTTGGTTTCATCAGTCCACAGGACCTTATTCCAAAAATAAATTGGCTTCTCCAAATGTGCTTTTGCATGCCTCAGCCGACTCTGCTTGTGGCGTGCTTGCAGAAACGGCTTCTTTCGCATCACTCTCCCATACAGCTTCTCCTTGTGCAAAGTGCGTTGTATAGTTGACCGATGCACAGTGACACCATCTGCAGCAAGTTGATGCTGCAGCTCTCTGGAGGTGGTCTGAGGATTGTCCTTGACTGATCTCACCATTCTTCTTCTCTGCCTTTCTGATGTTTTTCTTGGCCTGCCACTTCTGGCCTTAACAAGAACTGTCCCTGTGTTCTTCCATTTCCTTACTATGTTCCTCACAGTGGAAACTGACAGGTTAAATCTCTGAGACAGCTTTTTGTATCCTTCCCCTGAACAACTATGTTCAATAATCTTTGTTTTTAGATCATTTGACAGTTGTTTTGAGGAGCCCATGATGCCACTCTTCAGAGGAGATTCAAACAGGAGAACAACTTGCAAGTGGCCACTTTAAGTAGCTTTTCTCATGATTGCATACACCTGGCTATGAAGTTCAAAGCTCAATGAGGTTACAAAACCAAAAAAGTGCTTTAGTAAGTCAGTAAAAAGTAGGTAGGAGTATTTAAAACAAGAAAATGATAAGGGTGCCCATACTTATGCACCTGTCAAATTTTGTTTGAATGCAGATTGCACATTTTCTGTTAGTACAATAAACCTCATTTCAAGGCAAAAACATTACTGTGTCCAACAGTTATTACATATATCAAACTGAAATAGCTGTTGCAAAAACACCAATTTTTCTAAAACATTAAGATTAAGATTAATAGGGGTGCCCAAACTTTTTCATATAACTGTATGAGCCACTTCTTCCCCTCCTCTCTGCCTCCTGTACTCATCATCCACTCATGGAAAAAAAATGCTCAGATCCATCCTACTAAAGAGTGTAACAGCTGTGCCGGTTTCTTCTTCGGTCGCTAGGTGGTGCCACTCCTTTCTTGCGGGTGATGCTTCACAACATCAATCCCATATTATTTCTGGAATTTGTGGCTCTGCCCAGTCCAGAAGCTACGGGGTTAATCCTGTTCATTTGGGTTTCTATCTGCTGTCAGCACTGCGTGGGGTTGTTACTATATAGACCCCTGAGAGCCAGTTCCCACTGCCCGTCAATGTATGTGCTACCTAGTTTTACCTGTGTGTTATGCTTCTGGTGGTTCTTCTTGATTTATCCTGTTTAGTGTTGAGCGAACATGCTGGACACTGCTCGGTACTCGCCCGAGCATCTCACTACTCGGGATGTTCGGCGAGCACCGAGCATTTTCGGGTTACTCGGGCGGGAGATCGGGTCTCCGCCCTGCATGTTTGGCGCTCTTTACAGAGCCAATGAACATGCAGGGATTGCCAGCCAGTCACTGTAATGTCGCAGCCATGTTGGTTGTGGGCATTACAGTGATTGGCTGGCTGCACAGCGTCACCTCGAGTATTTAAAACCGGGCGCCGCCATCTTGGACACAGTCGCTCCGGATCAGACAGTGTAGGGAGAGTGCTGCTGAGCTAGGGAGAGATTTATACTGTGAAATAGGTAGTGTAGGGTCTCTAAAGCCTGCAAAATCAAACAAACAGTCCTTCTGAGGACTAATATCCATCCCAGATAGACAAGGACTTGCACGGGGATAGTTGCAAGGCTGCATCTTCTGATGCGGCAAGGATCACTTATGATGGGCACACTTTTAGGCAGTGACCTGGGTGTCAGAGATGCTTCCAGGGGTCTTCCCCATGCTGTTCCCATGTCTTTTCAGCACTGTATGCATGTGTCACACAGCACATGGCCAGATAAGGTTGTAAAATGTTAAAACGACATTTCCCGGTGAATGCATTTGTCACGGTTGAAAGCAATACAAAAGTCCAAAAATGCATAAAAAATGCTACTTGTGAACATATCCCAAGGTGTGGAGGAGTATTTTTGTTTTTGGTTATTTATTTTACCTTATACACAAGTCTTTACCCTGGAAAGGATGTTCTCTAATATATTTCACAGAAAAACAGTTTCAGTTTAGTTTTTGAACGTTTTATTGTGAGCCCGTAAAAGTGGCTTAATACCTCTGACCACGTTGTTGACAGCAGTGACCTGGGGGTCAGAAATGCTCCCTGGGGTGATCCCCATGCTGTCCCCATGTCATTTGAGCACTGTCACTATTGTTTTGGGCTTTTTTTAGGCTTTCTACAGACTGCCGGGGGTGCCGCCGCAAAAATGCTCGGGTTTCCCATAGACTAACATTGGGCTCGTTGCTCGGGTCGAGCATCCGAATATCACGGTGAGCTTGGCCCGAGCTTTGAGCACCCGAGCATTTTAGTGCTCGCTCAACACTAATCCTGTTCCCTGACCTCGGCTAGTTTATTGACGTTTCTCCTGCCTTACGATTTTGTTCCTCCCATATCACATTGATCTGACCCAGCTACCTGACTATCCTTCTTATCAAATTGCTCCATCAAACAGCAACTGAATTTGTGGCCTCAGTCCAGGAACCCCTGTGTAAGTCCCATGTACAGGGGTTAAAGGGTGAAGGCTAGTGATGAGCGGACCCATGGAAGTTCCGCTACTGGTACACGACCCGAACTTTATTCCAAAGTTCGGTTCGGGCACCAGAACTGTTACCGAACTTCAACCAGAACCCGAAACCCATTGAAAAAAATGGTGACCTGAACTTTTGATTTGAGTCTCTGTCTCTCTCTCTGCAACGAACTTCCTCCAGAACTCCGAACATTGCAACAGATTCAGAGGAAAGTCAGTGTTTGGCATTTTGCACCGGACACTAAGTGTCCGGTACGAACCCCGAACTTTTGAGTTTGGGTTCGCTCATTTCTAGTGAAGGCCAGGGTAACCTTGGGTTCTGGAAAATGGAGTAGCTTACACCAAGCCTGTTCTTGGTAGCCATTTTGGAGCTGCCAGATGACTAAGAACAGTGCTTACATGACAAAGAGAAGATGGACTGCCAGCGTAGTGAGGAGTCAGGTTACAAAGTATGTTGAAGTCAATGAAGAGGGGATAGGAGAGAAGTGAGCATTAGAGTGCGAGGATGAGAAATGGATTGTGCAGATTCTACCTAACGTATCCCAATGCTGCATTCACAGCAACACAGCTCAGGACTGCTGAATAATATCCATCATGCATCTGCTGCTTCTGTCTGTGTGCTACCAAGGAGATAAAAAGCAGGAACTACTCATGTCTATGTGTGCTGTGTATGGGAGACATCATAGCTGCCAGTCTCCACCCTCTAGCTCAGAGTCAACTGCAAATTTGATCTAGAGCCTGCAGTGGAGAAAACTGGTTAAAAATGCAGGATACAAGTTATATAAAGGATAGAAACAGTGTTTTTCCTCATTTACACGCACAGTAAAGCTTTTTCTGAAAAGTTACTTGAAAGGATATTTTCCCTTTAAATCACATTAATTATGTACTGCCATAAAGGATACTGTAAGCACATCTCCAATGGAAGGGATATTTATGCATTTGGCTTGTTATGCATGTTCCCCCATGACTCAAAAAGCCTCGGAATTTGTCGAACTAGCGCCAGTGGCAATCTAATAATATTTGAAATGCTGACGACAAGAGGATGCGAATTTATTTTGTCAAACACGTATTATACAGTGTAAAAGACAAGGTACAGCTAAGCCTCGACAAATCTGTAGAGTTCTAAGGATGAAAAATGGAGCACAATGATAATGTCCTATATGCATAGTAAGTTTCATGGCATACACCACTCAGATGGCTTCAGATACAGAACACAAAGCAACTAAACAGCAGAATGGGCCATTCCGATAATCTAATCCAGCAGACAACATCAGAATGAAAATGCATGAATGAGAAAACCAATTACAGCTCTCGAGAGTTATGACCGGAGAACTCATTAGAATGAGTAGCATCTTAAAAGGCAGTACAGAATGTTTCAGCGTGCGCAAGCTCCTGCATCTGAATGTCCAAGTCCGGAGACTTCTAGCTGTCATTGGAAAACTTTCAGATATCGCATGTGGTTGCCATGTTTTCCTAATGGACATCCCTCTGCGTTTTAGGAGAAAATTTAATTTAAGAGGACTGAATAATATGAAATAAAGCCGGTTGATGTATGGGATATATGCTAAGATTAATGGCATGAACTGGAATATTCAATTTCTATTGGTTGACGATTTAGAATTTAGGGTAATTCCAAAAATTGCATAACAAGCATTGGATTCTGGGTGATGGATTATGATGTAGTTCCACAAAAAGAAAACTGAATAATGAGAAAAATGCACAGTAAATATTCAATAGCTGAAACTTAATAATAAGTGGGCATAGGTTGGGAAATTCGGGGAAGGGACAATTCAAAAAAGTTGCAAAGTAAGCATCATGGATTATAATTAGTGATGAGCGAGTATGTTTTGTTAACCCTTTTGCCGAGTATACTCGGGCGAGCACCGAGTATTTACAGCTGCTCGGTGATATGTTTGAATCACTCCCTTGTGCATGATTTGCGACTGTTTGACAGCTTTAATACATGTGAGGAATGTGTAAGAAATAGACATTCCTCCCATGTATTAAAGCTGTCAAACAGTCGCAAATCATGCACAGGGGAGTGATTCAAGCATATCACCGAGCACGCTGTAAATACTCGGTGCTCGTCCGAGCATACTCGGCGAAAGGGTTAACAAAACATACTCGCTCATCACTAATTGTAATGCAACTTACTTGAATTAATGGAATGCATACTTTTTGTCTCCAGATGTCTGAATGCTCGGAGACCATGCTTGAGTATTGTGACTGAGAATGTACAGTATACAAGGGTTTATAGCTCCGTTAGCCAGCTGAGGCATAGCTCAAGCCCCAAACCCCCATGGTAACAAAGCCTTTCAGGTTTTAAGCTCTAGTGCACAACACAATTGGCCAAGCACATTACCCAACTCTAGAAGACAGCCAAACTGGTGCAGAGCTTGGGAACACAACAGTTAAACTTCACCATAAAACTCTTATGGTGTCAACAGAAGTCCAGAGCTGCCCAAAGTAACCAGTGACCAAAGAGAGTCTCAACTAGACTTCACTTTACCCTGGAAAACAAACAAAAAGGGAAAAATGATCTAATGTCTATGAAAAATATATATTTTGTGTCAAAAACTTCATTCCTAAAAATGGTAAAATACAGGAAGATAGACACAACAGTAGAAGAATTGCGACATTTCCAGTGGGAGAGGACATTACATATATACAATCTGTGTCGTAAAAAGTAATATGAGGGATACAATGTATAAACATATGAGTATAACAGTAAATGGTAAATATATAAGCATAAACCCATCAGAAAAGTCCTTTCTCACTGGAATGCCACCAGCCCCAACACCTGTTTCGACGATAAGCCTTCATCTGGGGGTGGCATCGTACCAGTAGGAAATGGTATAAATATGAGTCTCCGCCAATCTGGACATCTCAGAGAGTAAGTTCTGCAGCTAGGCAAAGGCTAAATCACTGTTCTAACCTAGTAGCCTCAAAAAGGCAAAAGTACTCTTTGGCACCCTCTTGGCACCTTGCACCCAATGGATCATAAGAGCCATGTTCTGGTTTCACCCAATGCCAACTGTTCTTCAGAGCCCAACCCGATTCCATAGACTTATATATGGCCTTCACCATAGCCCTACGAGTGCACAGCTAAACTAACACCGCCATATTAGTCCACAGTACCATAAACATAGAGGAAGCCACCTTCAAAGCCCATCTGATTGGACTTTAGAGTCTTACAAATCTCCACAGCCTCATTGGTGCACAATTGCACAGACTTTGTAAGACATATGCTTTGCTAATTTACCTATATTGGAAGCATAATTTTTAATGGACTGTATAGTCTATATTTGCTGTAAGGAAGCATTGTCAGTGGGAAAATGTATGATGCAATTAAACAAAAAAATTTATTGTGAAAGGGAATGTAGCGTTTCAAGGTCTGCCTGGCATTATCATTCAGGATGAAGAGGCTTAGAAGCACAATAACCCTGAAACCATGTTTAAGGTTGGTACCTATGCCACCCACACGGTGTCATGGAAATATGCACACTAATACCTTTGGCTTTATATTCAGCCATCGCTCTCTGTTCTTTCCCTTCATTTGAAGTCAAGGCCAACTATCTATGATACATTTCATTAACTCCATGAGAACATTCCCAGATTCTCCCGGAGACTTTCCCAGCCGGCCAGACTGGGGCACTGCACAGTAAATATGATCAGCTACTGATTCTATATCATATGTCAAACTAGATAGAACTTGTTTCTGTTGTGAAATTTTAGTTCTCATTTAGTTTTTTTATTGTTTGCATCACATGCATGCTTCCATAAATCCTCCATAAAATCGTACGGAGCTGTAATACATGCAATTGGACCCCTGATGCTGCTCCACCTTATGGGGCTCACAACACTTCTTCTGCAGCACCACCAACCTTCTTCAAGCCTGAGACAACCTTTTAAAGGCAACCTGTCAGGCACTCTAGAGTCACTATGCTAATTACTTTGCTAAGTGGAGTAGTAAAAGTCAACTTTAAATCTATATGTAAATGAGGTTGCAAATGAAGCAAGGTCCCGATGGTTCCTGGTAAGTGCACCGATAATCTGCATTATTTCCCTCTTAGTGCTAACTATCACTATAAGTGACATCCTGATTTCCCCTGTATCACAAATCCGCTACCTCGGAATAACCCTTGACTCTGCCCTGTCCTTCAAACCGTACATTCAAGCCCTTACAACATCCTTAAAGAATAACCTTGGCACTCAAACATGAATTTATGTGGAATTTAATGCAGTCCCAAACAAAAACAAACGTTTCGGCCTAGAGATACGGCCTTCATCAGTGTAGTCAGACTGCTCAGAATCAGATGTGTAGGGAGAGAATGGGCGGTGTGTCTCAGGGAATGTACATAAATACCTGTAATGCCGTGTGCTGGGGTCTTGGCGCTTCAACGTGGTATCCACCGCTGGTTCGGTGTGGACCACTCCCGTGTTTCTCCCATTCTCTTGAATTCCTAGCCTCAACACATCCAATTATCTACCACATCCCTCATCATCTCCTGCCTTGACTACTGCAACATCCTCCTTTGTGTCCTCCCAGCAAACACACTCGCACCTCTCCACTCCGTCCTTCACTTTGCTGCCTGACAAATCCACCCTTCTTCTTGCTACTCCCCCACTTCTACCCTCTGCAAATCCCTTCATTGGCTTCCAATTCCCTAATGTATTCAGCTCAAAGTACTAACATTGATCTACAAAGCTGCCCATAATCTGTCTCTTCTGTATATCTCTGAACGAATCTCCTGATATCTTCCCACACGTAATCTCTGGTCCTCCCAAGATCTCCTTTTCTCGGCCACACTTATACATTCCTTACCCAATCACCTCCAAGACTTCTCCCGTGTTTCTCTCATCCTCTGGAATTCCTAGTCAGAATTTTCAGATGGAACTTGAAAATCCATCTCTTCAAGAAAGGTTACAACCTGCAATGACCCCACTGCCACCACCTCACCACTACCGAAGCTGCTGCAACCCCCCAACCTACTGTCTCCTTCCCCATTATCCTATAGACTCTAAGCCCGCAAGGGCAGGGCCCTCTTCCCTCCATACCAGTCTACCATTGTTAATTAGTACATTGTGATCTATATTCGTATTTTGTATTCTCATGTACAGAACCATGAAATCAATGGTGCTCTAAAAATAAATAATAATAACCCTGTGTGCTTGATTGTCTTCTGTGCAAGCATCGCTGAACAATCATCAGTCAAGATCATGCTTGGTGGGACATAATGTGGAGAATTGTCCCACCTTCTGAGAACTTGTAGCCTCATTTACCTAAAGATTCAAAGTAGACTTTCTCAGGGAAGAAAGATTAATTTGTGTCCAAAAAGGTATTTTTAACCTACTTTATGAAGTGTTGTAATTAGTTTTGTGAACACAAGAGGTTCCTTTTAAAAGGCAGGTGTTTCATGCTCATCTGATGTACTATAAACCTTCTCGGGAGGGCCAAATCCAAAGTTAATTGGTTCCATTGCTACTTTGGTTCAATCTTGGATTGTGTGACCACCCTTCTGCCTTACAATTCTTGCACTGCATTTATCAATCTTATCTACAAGTAGCTTGCGGTTACCTTTGGAGACTATGTCAAAGACACAGACTATGGCTTCTCTTTCCATAGATCATACTAATAGGAGTGGTGGGGAAGATTAAACATCTCTTTAACCCTTACCCATCAGTTTAGCTTGAAATTGAATTTAGTAGGGACATAACATGGTCTCCTTTCGTCCAAAGGCCTTACTGGAATAATAGACTACTCACAGAAGCTAGTTGGATTTGCTGGGATTTTGCATACTTCTGTATAGCCTCCAGCCTTGTGCATGATGGCTTTAGATGTAAAATTAATCCTCTGACAACTGCATTAGTAAAAAAGAATAAGATTTTCATAAACATCTTTTTGGGACCCTACAGCAAACTCAATACTCATCCCTGCTTGTGTGCAGAACCAATTTAATGAGAGACCCTTTGTGCAGAAGAATGCACTAACCCCATACACATAGTGACAACCACTGTTGAGCTCTGTCAATATAATATTACGGGTCTCTTTCTTCCCTTTGTTTGACTGGCAGAGCTCCTGTCATTGAATGCAAAGAGGTTTTCTGTCCCCAATCGATACATATCTCTATAATGTCACAAAGAAAATACGGGGAGACATTCTTGGAAGGTGACATCACTAATTAGCTTGATTGAAATAGAAATTGATCCTGTAATCAAAGCAATTTCCAAAACAAATGATAAACCGTGGAGAATGCTGACGTGGATGGGCTGGTAGATAAATTAGGGTTACCTTAAGCAAATATTTCGATAATATCATGTTAGAGGTTTTGTGCTTTTTCTTAACTAGGGAAGGTATACTGTATCTTAAGTGAGTATTCTTAGAGTCAAAAGTGATCTGCTATCAATAGGAAAGGGGATAAGTTATTGATCACTTGCGGTCCGACCTCTGGGATCTCCTTGAATCCTGAGATCGCAGAAGCCATGCTTGAATGGAGTGGATCATATGTGCAAACTCGACTTCCATTCATTACCTATTGAATTGTTAGAGAAAGCAGAATAGGCAGTTTTGCAATTTCCAGAAGTCTTATAGACAATGAATGGTCCACTTACGCTCCATCGAAGAGGAGGCTCTGCAGAATCTACTTCCCAAGATCTGGATCAAAAGGTTAGGTCATCATTTTTAAAGTTTCGAAAAAACCCTTTCCAAAAGGCCAATTTAGGACAGGATGTTAAAAAGCAAATAATAATCTCTTAAAGGAAAGAGCAAAGCTCAGTATTCCCGTTAAAGAGCAATAAAACTCATGAACCATCGACTTATGGCACTGGTGTGTCGGAAAGTTGTGTAACAATTCTGCTCCTCATGACATCACTTTCCTCTATTTGTGGCTTAATTAAACTGTCAGCAGTTAATGAATTGATTGTACATGGGACTCTAATAGGAGATGCCTCATACAGACATAAAAATTACAGATTTTGTCAATCACGTTGTTTAATAGCTTTCACATTTGGTGGTGATCTTACAATTTATTCTTAGAAACCTTTTCATCTATTTACATTTTTTTTGAAGAGATAAAAGACTTTTTTGCTCTCAAAGTACCATCCATGTTTATAGGCATTGAAAGTCCCTTTTGATAGAAGGGTCATACGAGGGCTTGGATTATAAGTAAGGAAGCATGAAGCAAGTATTCAATCTTTTCTACAGCACTCCCACAGGTGGAGTTAAGTATTACACAGTCCTCATTGAATGTAATAATTTGCTTGGTTCTCTAGAGTGAGAAGCGCTTTTTGTAGTATTTCTTTGCTAAACAAGGCACTTTCATTTATTAAAAGGAACCTGTCACCAGGTTTACCCCAAATAAAGTACGGCCAGCACCTTTAAGCCTTCTGTTACAGCATTCTAGTAGACAGAAGTGGGCCTGCGCAGGAGAGTGATGGAGGACACTGTGTGGATGACGTAGGATGCGTCATTCACACAAAGCAGAGAAGGAGGACAGAGAACGTAATAAGCGAGGAGGCGCCAGATCAAGACAATAGAAGTCCATTGGACCAGACCGCGCTGATTGTGAGTATAATATAAGGTGCCTTGCAGGTTTTTTGTGCCTTGCAAAGCGGATTGGGGACATGCAATATAAAAGCTTACTAGAACGCTATAACAGAGGGCTTAAAGGTGATGTCTGTAGTTTATATCGGGAAAACCTGGTGATAAGTTCCCTTTAAATCAGAATTTCCTAACTTTTGGAAACCACATCATTCTTCTAAGGCTATGTGCCTACGATGCAGAAATGCTCAGGATTTTTTCCTGAGCGTTTCTGCATCTCCCTGGCAGAAAGAAACGCATGCGGATTGTACATGCGGATTGTACATGCGGATTGTACACGCGTTTTACTGCCAGGGACATGCGGATGTGAAGCGTAATTCACTGGCATTTCCGCATGCGGGTTGACAAGCACTTTCCAAGTGATTAGCATCACTTGGAAAGTGCTTGTGACAACTAGGTCACACTATATAAATCCATGCAAGCAGCAAGGATTTACATAGTGTGACCCGAGAGAGTGGTTAAAAATAAAAAAATAAACCTAATACTTACCTTCCGATGGCCCCCGAGACTTTCTGCGCTCCTGTGCTGGCTGCCGGAAGATCGCGGTACACTGTACTGAAAGACCTGCCGTCACATGACTGTGACGTCAGCGCAGGTCCTTCAGTCCTGCGCGATCTATCGGCAAGCAGAGAGAAGGAGTCCGGGGGCTGTCGGAAGGTGAATATAAATCTTTATTTTTTATTTTATTCTTTTTTTTATGGTACCTGGTTGTGGAGGAGAGTCTCCTGTCCTCCACACACGGGTACCATCCGCACATTAGAACGCGCCAATTACGCAAGTACAGATGCAGTCTTGCGGAATTGGCGCATTCTAATGCAAGTCAATGGCGGCGAAAACGCAGCACTACAGCAAAATTAATGGACATGCTGCGGATTTTTGAGCGCAGCATAAACGCGGCGGAAAAATCCGCAGCATGGGCATTGAAAGTGCGGAATTGCATTGGAGACCATGGGGGAAGGTTTGCCAAGCGTTTCCCAAGCGTTTACGCTGCGGAAATTCCGCTGCGTAAACGCTTGAAAAACGCATCGTGGGCACTCAGCCTTATTTAGCAATATATATGTTAATTTCCTATCGAAGGAGGTTCGCAACCAATAAAGCAAGCCCATCAGAAAAGGAAAATGGAAGTTTTAGCTTAAAAGGGAATACTGTTGTATTACTATACGATTTATTATTTTAGTTGTTACTGTTTACTATAATACTGTCCCTAGTGTTAGATACATGTGTATCAGCTAAAAGGAATCTCCTGTCTGACTGGTGCTGCCCTTTAACTATAAACATATTATTACTTCTATGTCTTTTTACTGAAGAGCCGCTATAGATTTTTTTTATACCTTGACATTTGTGACTTTCTAACATTATAGACTCATCAATAAACCTGGCTGCTATGAGTAAATATATAATCTGTTGGAAAGCTTATTTCTTCTGGACTTTTATCTGTCAGGAATCTGTGTCTATCCTTGGCATTGACCTAACACATCAAAGAACCATCATGGATGTTCTGTCTTATTGAGGGGACACTGAATTGCGTTGGCTTTATAGCGTCATGCTGAATGTTATAGGCTTGATACATATTCATATATTTATATATTGAATCCAGATGTCCCCTTACATAAATCTTAAGTGGCTATATAGAATATGATGGACTAGTAACACATTCATTGCATGTGCTAACCATTTACATGTCATTGTTATTGGCAGCAACAACAGAATCATCATCTCCATCTATCTATCTATCTATCTATCTATCTATCTATCTATCTATCTATCTATCTATCTATCTATCCCATATCTATCGCATGTCTAGTGAGAGAAAAATAAAAGTAGCACCTATCATTCACAGATGGGTGCCAAAGTAGGGATGAGCGGACCCGTGGAAGTTTGGGTTCTGGTACCTTACTCGAACTTTAGTCCAAAATTCTGTTTGGGTTCCAGAACTGTACCTGAACTTGAACCAGAACTTGAAACCCATTGAGAACAATAGGGACCTGGACTTTGCATCTGGAAAAAAATTCCCCCTCTCTCTCTCCAACGGACTTTCCCCTGGAACTCTGAACATTGCAGCGGAGTTCCAGGGGAAGTCTGTGTTTGGCATTTAGCACTGGACACTTACTGTCCTGTACGAACCCCGAACTTTTAAGTTCAGGTACGCTCATCTCTAGTGCCAAGCCCTCAAGGTTATCACCAGATTGTCTTGTCTACAAATTCAAAATTTGGAGGCAACACTCCAAGGTCAGATTGTGAGAAAACGGATTCTGTGGCATTGTGGCTTAGAGGAGGTGTCTGGCCTTAGGCTACAAGTCTGTAGTCACTCTATGTGACTGCAGACTTGTGAATTCTCTCCATCACGCGCATTGTGCATTGTGAGGATTCTCCGGTATCGGCGCCAGGAGGAGTAAGCCATGTGACCGCAAATATGTGGTTTGCATACTTCTGGTCACATTTCGACTCAATATATTTGCATTGAGAGAGGCCATGCATGTCTAGTCAGCACGTGACCGCATGTATGCAAATCGCATGCATGCGGTCAAGCCCCCGCTCCCAGTGCCGGCAATGGAGAATCCTCACAGTGTGCAGAGCACACAATGAAAGGATTCACAAGTCTGCTGTTACATAGAGTAACTACAGACTTGTAACCTAAGGCTGGACAATCCATTTAAAATGGCAGAATAGCAGAGTCTATCTGTCTGTCTGTCTATCTATCTATCTATCTATCTATCTATCTATCTATCTATCTATCTATCTATCTATCTCTCTATCTATCTATCCAGCAAAAAAATGGCAGTACTTCTGACTCTTTGTACATATAACGATCCTTCTTTCTTCGTGACTTGTACGCCAACGTCAGCTGCTGGCCTGTGATTGTCCGGCAGCATGTACTGCAGTGCAGTGACCTGGCAGGTCTGTACTCCACAATACAGATGCAAATACAACTGAACTAGCTGCTGGCTTCGGCAGGCCCCCTTCCTGCACACGGCCTGCCGATGTGCGGTCGCAATCTCTTCGAACACGAGATTTATGGCCCTGGGGAAGAGGTTAATATAGTCATTTTCTGGGTCCCAACCACTAGGTATAGCTTCCAATCAAGGGTCTACAGTTTTGTTTGCAGACTGTAACCATAGGGACACATAGGTTTGCATGGAAGCTACAGTATATACACAAACAGGTAAGATATTTCTAAACTAGATTATTTTCATACAGTGATTACTCCCACTTTTCTCAGGTGTAATACAAGCATGGCTGAAGAGTATGCTCACTCTTTTACCATGGCTTTCTGGACAAGAGGGAAATACACTTTGGGTCGAAAGAGGACATTGATCAACAGGGCTCCGTAGCCGAGGTTCCATAGAGCTTTCTCTCCCAGAACTTCTGCCTTTCATGAGGTTGCTGCAGGAGTTTTGTGAGAATTTCTGTGTTCCGCTCTCTGGGAGCCGCAATATTTCGAGGTTTTATTCATCGGCTGTGACTTTAATCTTCAGATAAAAAAGATTTTGTCTTAGAAGTAGTGTTTTCTCTATGTGGTCTGTGAAGTGGGATCACTTGATGATCTTACAGGCGGTTAAGGTTACAGAATCAGGTCAATAACATTAATGCAATCAATTTTGTCGATTAGTTTCTATTTCATGTTTTGAACTGTAGAACGACATTGGAATTTATAGCAGGGTCAAAGGTCATAGGTATGATATTGTGGGGACGCGCAAAGCGTTTCTGATGTGTCCCTGAAGGGGAAATTAGCTGGTGGAAGACATTTCGATAGAGGGAGGCTTGGACGTCCTGGGTCCTGAGGAACCAGCTGACTGACAGTGAGTCTATACCAGGGCTGGACTGGGACTGAAATTCAGCTCTGGCAAGTGAAAGCAAACAGGACCATGCTGCCCCTTCTTCTTCTCTAGACGGGGGTCTCTATTACTAATATTACTTGCCTGCAGGAAATCAACATTTACTAGAAGACCTATATCATCAATAATACCACTATATAAGTTTAAAATAATGCCATCATGTTATGACCCCCTAATACAACCACATAGTGACAAAAAATGTCATCATACTGATTATTAAGAAACATGACTGCAGCAAAATCAATATTAACTTCAATACTGCAATATAAAATTCAAATACCTCCAGACATAGCCACATATTACTGGCACATATGTTAGCGATAACACCGTCATACTGATGCATGAGCCAAAACTACTGTATAAGTACTAAAATTACCACCATACAGTGACCATGTAGTAGTTATATTAGTTCTATACCAGTGCTCTGTAGACAAAATGTGCATAGACTGTACAGATAAATCTAGTGATTCAACTGTGTTTTTCTTGATAAATGTAGTCATTCAGTTTCCCTTTTCTTTTCCATTTGGCTCAGACCGCCATGACCATTTCTTCCATCACTGATTGATCTCTGTAAAATGTATCACAGAGGCATCTTATGCTTATGGAATTTGCAGCATCACTGATCACATTCCCACACCTCTCCACAAACCATATAGGGCTATAACCTGTGTCCTAGACAATAATAATGCCCCTCTGTGCCCTGGACAGTAATAGTACCTACACTTTGTTCCCCACACAGTAACATTGCTCCACCTGCGCCAATTCTTTGGAATGCACTACCCTGGACAATTTGATTAATTCCCAATACCCACAGTTTTAAGCCCACCCAAAAAAAACATTTATTTAGACTGGCCTATCACCTCAACACACTTAACTAACTGTTTCAGTTTGGCTCATATTAAAATTTTCTTCAAAATCATGTTCATACCATCCATGCACTGATTAGCCGCTGTCTGTACTGTACACATACTGGCTGGCAACCAGTTCACCTAATGTTATGTTCTTACCCTATTTAGTATATCATTGCTGTATTATACAATATATGTACATTTTAACTTTTGTGTCTCCCCCATTTCCTCATAGACTGTAAGCTTGGGAATAGGGCCCTCACTCCTATTAATATCTGAGTTATGCTTATTTTGTAACGTCTTTTTGTCTGTTCAAATCCCCCCTAAAATTGTAAAGTGCTGCGGAATATGTTGGTGCTATAAAAATAAAAATTATTATTATTTCCTGTGCCCCTACAGAGTAATAGTGCCACCTCATAATAATAATGCTCTCCTGTGCCTCCTTAAAGTTATACAGCCTCATATAGTAATAATGTCTCCCTTTGCCTCTTTATAATAATGTCCCTATGCCTCCTTATAATAATATCTCCTGTGCCTCCTTATAATAGTGCCCCCTTTTCCTCCTGATAATAATAATGCCCCCCTTTGCCTCATACTAATAATAATATCCCCTGTGCCTACTTATAATAATAATAATAATCTTCTCGGCCTCCTTATAATAGTGACCTTATAATAATAATAATAATAATAACAATAATATTAATAATGATAATAATAATAATAATGTTCCCTGTGCCTCCTTATAATAATAAAACTCCCAGGGCCTCCTTTTAATAATGCTTTCTGTGCCTCCTCATAATAATGCTCCCTGTACCTCCTCATAATAATAATAATGTTTCCCTTTGACTTCTTTTAATAAAAATAATAATACCCCCTGTGCCTCCCTATAATAATGCTCCCTGTGTCTATTCATGGTATTATCCTCCTGTGCCTTCTTATAATAATGACTCTATCTACCTATCCATTATCTTTTTTTACATCCAACATCTATCTATATCCTTCTATCTATTATCTACCTATCATCTATCTATATATTATCTATCTATCTATCTATCTATATATTATCTATCTATCTATCTATCTATCTATCTATCTATCTATCATCTATCTATCATCTATCTATCTATCTATCTATCTATCTATCTACCTATCATCTATCTATATATTATCTATCTATCTATCTATCTATCTATCTATCTATCTATCTATCTATCATCTATCTATCTATCTATCATCTATCTATCTATCCATCTATATCTATCTATCTATCTATCATCTATCTATCTATCTATCTATCATCTATCTATATATCTATCTATCTATTATATATCTGTTATCTATCCCATATTTATCTATCTATCTATCTATTATCTATCATCTATCTATTATCTATCTATCATCTATCTATTTTCTATCTATATATTATCTATCTATCATCTATCTATCATCTATCTGTTATCTATCTATCTATCTATCTACAGTATCTATCATCTATCATCTATCTATTATCTATTTATCTATCATCTATCTATTATCTATCTATCTATCTATCTATCTATCTATCTATCATCTATCTATCTATCTATCTATCTACAGTATCTATCATCTATCATCTATCTATTATCTATTTATCTATCATCTATCTATTATCTATCTATCTATCTATCTATCTATCTATCTATCTATCTATCTATCTATCTATCTATCTATCTATCCATTGCTCTATCCTTTCAGCAGAGGCAACCCTTACCCATTCTGTGCAGCTTTACCTTGCAGTTACAATTGATGAGATAATACCCGTATATATCTCGGTGGCCTCACGTGAGCCCGCGCACTTTCCTCCCCGCCGCCCTCCACCATTCTGACATTATTACGCTAATCACATTAAATGCATTAAAGCTTTGCGGCTGTTGCAGACTGTAACAAGGCCGCAGCGGTTCACGGCTCGCGTTCCTGACAGCTCCTTTTTGTTATATTTTTAGCCTTTTTGTTTATTTATTTTTTTCGTTCTTTTTTTTTTTTTCCAAAGAGGGTAACACCGGCAGCTAATGAAGCGGGGTGAACGGTGACAGGATCCCGCTCCGGCTGCCACGCGTCTTGTCATGATGCAAGCGTTTAATTGAGGCAGCGACTTAGTTTATTGTAAAGCGCGCTTTTGTTTGTTGGGCGCCGAATGCAAAGGATTCTGGGGCAATTTATTTGCAGTGTAAACATATTGGTTGGAAGTCATTAATATGACATTCACATAACCATAATGAAGCGTAGAAGACGTGGAGATTTGGCACCACAGAAATACCCAAAGGACATTAACTGGGAGTCTTAAAACTAAAACTATTGGAAACAAGATATTTTTACCTCTCGTTTGGGAGTAATATAATTGCATTTTGTGGCTATAGCAGATGCTGGGGACAGCTGGTAGAGTTGGATTTTTTTCCTGCCTTCTATCTTTTGTACTATACAGATAAAACCTGGTATAGCTCAGACAATATAAAAAACAATGGCTGCTTCTTAATCTGACGCTTGATAGACTGGCTTTTGTGGACGCGTATAATATTGAAGATTTGTTTAGACTGCAAACATATTTATTACATAAACTCCAGAGGATAAACAGCACATGCTCGCCGCTTAATTTCATGCAATGAAAAGATCCGAGTTGTCTTTTGACGACCTTTCTAGATACTTAATTGAAACCAAATATTTGGAAGTTGGAAATTGGCAGCAAAAAAAGATAACTGGCAATTCTCACTCTCTTCGTCTTTTTTTTTTCTTCCCTTTATGCATTGGTTATTATAAGCATTTTATTCAGAGGTTTATTCTCTGTGATTTCAGCTGACGGGGTAGATTTATCAATTTAAAGGGAAACTGTAGAAACTGAAAATATCACCTGAGGGAGGAAGAGAGCGGTAAAAAGAGTTATAGAGGCTAAATAAAAACTTTACCGAAGGCTTGGATGTAGAGAAAGTAACAAACTGAGCCATACCCATGGACAGTCACCCTCAGAGATCCACATAGGCTGCCATGGTAGTCTGCACTGGCACTAGAACAGATGGCATCACTGTTCTCCTTTCACAGAACCATTGTAGTGGTCAAGTGACTAGCGCAACAAGTCATTAAGAAAATATCTGATGATGATCCTTTTGGGCAGGGGCAGATGGCATCCAAAAGAATCTGGCCGATTATGCTAATGACACTCTGATCAGAGCATAGCGTGATCCGATTCTCTCTGATGAGAAGATGGAGAAAAAAATGTCTCCATCTTCTCTATTCTATGAGTCCATGGAAATTGGACTTCACTCAGATGTCATACAAGTGCAGTCCAGTGATTTCCACAGACTCACTGACTTGCATGGTCGAGTTCGACCTGAATATTGGATGAAACTCGAGCATGCTGTGATTTTTTCCTTGGACAGTCTCTGTCATAAGAAAAAATTGAACATGTGCACAGCCCCATAGAATAACATTGGCTTTAATGCGATCCAATATTTTGCCAGATTGCACTTGAACCAAAAATACGGCCATCTGCACCTGCCCTTCTAGTGACCAGACCACTGCGGTCAATCACTGGAGTCAGTAGTTCTATATAAATAGAACGGTGATATCATCTTTTTTGGTGCTGGTGTGGAGTAACATTGCAGCCTATGCTGGATACATGGGAGTGACAACAGGTGAGGATGATTGGTTTGCTATTTTCACTACATTCATTACCCCTGTAAACTTTTCGTTTTGCCTGGACATCCCCTTTAAAGAAGTTTGAATTTATTTATTTTTTTTATTTTAAGTATAATGTTTTGTTTTGTTTTTTTTCGTGAAAATCTTAAAGGGGTATTTTCATGTTATAAAATGATGGCATATCACAGGGATATGGTTGTGCAAGCCTGACTTTAGGGTACAGCATTTGGCCACTTGCACCAAAATAGGGCTACGGTGCAGTTTGCTGTAGTTTATGCCTTAGAAAGATGTGAATAAAATAAAGGTAATACACGCCTTTGGTGTAATGTTCCTTTAAAGGGAAGCTGTCAGTAAAAAGTGACCTATTGTTTAAATCGTGTTTTTTTGTTTCGTTGAGTTCTTAAAAAATATTTTGCAATGTTTTATATTTTATTTCAGGATCTTTTATTAAAAAAACAAAGTTAGTAATCTTGCAATTTTCACCCGGGCCATTGGACCTTTTTTTGAACTCATACTACCTGTATTTTTCAGGAAGAGTTTTCAGCAGGCTCATTATCATCAGAGGCAAAATTACAATGAGAAATAACACCTCTATACACATATTACACAAGATCCGCCAATCACAATAGGTGATGTCACAGCTCCCCTGCTCTTTCTCCCTTCACAATGACTGTTGCACATGCTCATTAGATCCTTCAAAACAAAACATAGGTTGGGGTTTGATCATTGTGGCTAAGGTATGTGTGTTGTTTTAAAAAACAAAAGTTGAAATAAGCCCCAATGACCAAAAATTGCAAGATATCTAATGTGATCATCACATATCAGAGTGTGATATGTGAAAAAAATAGCCAGAAATTAAAAAAATATATATATTTAATATAAAAACCTTATTTAAACAATAAGTCATCTTCTGATGATAGCTTCCCTTTAAATGAGTGAGCCCATTTTTATTAAGAAAGGTCCCTGGATTAAGTTCAGCTAAGAACAATGTATTCATCATATCATAATGCTCCCGTTTTCTGGGAGCTGAGGGTCCTTGTGCAAAGAGCTTGTCTGAGTTGAAACTATTAATTTCACTGATTGCAAATCCTCGTTGCCGTTCTAATGTGATTCATAGGAAATGTCTGAAAACAAACAGTTCATCCCATGATTAGCAAAAGTTGTCCATATATATGTAATTGCTAGGAATGGCTAGCGCTACGGTCACGATGAAGGTGACAATATTAATCAGTGCTATTGATTTTTTTGGAGGGTATCTTAAATACGTTGCCCTTTTCACGGAGTTGGGATTAGACTTGTAACAAAATGCCTTTTAAAGCAATATGTGCAGGCGAGAAAATAATAGTAGAATTGCAATACCGATTATCACCAGCAGGTGTGCACAAAACATGCAATGAATAACACACATTGAATGTAGATGATGTTTATTCTATATTAATGGCATTGTTATTTCTTATCAAAATGTATTTACAAGCCATAGATAAGTCATATCATAAGAAGATATTAATAAAGAGAGACGCCTTAATAAAATGATCTTATTTTATTCAGTAGTATTTGAGGTGTTATAAATAGCTGGAGATGTCTGATGTCTCTTCCTACCATCGTCCGTCCTGAAGCTATATGGAACCTGGTGGATGATTATCATTTTTTTTTTGCATAAGGATTAGAATATCCCTTTTTCTAGACAGTGGTCCATATACCTGAGGTTCTTCTGTGAGATGATGAGTGATGATTGTGTAAATCTGTATCCACACCAGTATAACACTGTACTTGTTGAAAGAATGTATATATACTGGATATTTTGATGTAAGGTTTTAACTCTGTGAATGATTTAAAATGCATTGTATTACATGATTATATAAGGAGACTAAGCAGTTAATATATTGATGATAGGGAGTTCAGTGCATGCTGTTAGAGGTTAGCAACGGTGAAATCTGTACAACAACCAAAGGAGAGTTGGTGATTGGTCTAGCTCCAATGTGGGAGGGACTTAGTTAATGTGCTCAGGGGATTTCCTGAGTGACAGAAAAAAAACATATACGTGACAGGAATAAGTAGAGCGGCCATCTTGGGGGTAGTCTGGAATATGTCTTGAACAGAAGAGGATGCACTGGAAGGGAATTCAGCAGCATCTGCTTGTGAGAACACCTCATTGTCTCCAGAGAAACGGCATATTGGAGCTGAACTTGCTCACGACAGGAACCTGTCCAAGTTTGAGGAGATTCCTGTCAGAAATGCTGTCCAGAGACGATAAAGGCGGGGACTTACGGTGAATGGGTGTTGGACACCACTGAGAAATTAAGCTACAAGCATCAATTGTACCGCTCACCTGTTGACGGGGTCCCTCAGTGAGTAACTGTTCACACATAACATAACATTTTGGAGCCAAAATATTCAGGCTAAGATATAGCCTGTAGTTAGTTAGTTAGGTATATTAACTGCTTTACACAACGTTTGTTGCTAATACCAGCATACTGAACTTTCGCTGCCACGGTTTATGCTGGTTTAATAACTAAAAAAAAAAATCCCAATCCACTTTGAGGTGCCGACACGGAACACAACGGACACCGGACCATACTTGGACTTCATTTTCTTACAGTAGAAAGGTTCTGCGTTGCATTTTAGTACTTACACTTCTATGACATATTTGCTGGATCCTTACTAGATATAAGCAAATCAATTCACTGGACCCTGGTCCAGCGGCCAATACAGTATTCCCTGGTTGCTGAATGGGAGCCCTGAGGACCTTCTCTTACTTGCCCCAAGCTTCTCTTCTGATTTGTAGATCTGGAGTGACATAATCATTGCGTCATGACACATGCATGACATCATACCTGGCCCACCAATCAAAAAAGACTTGGGAATGCTGGCAGGTAGGAGATGGTTCACAGGGGTTCAGTGAAGTGGCCATGGACTGCTAACCTGGTCACTGGACCAGTGGCGGTCATATCATTGGTGTAACCTGTGCAGCCGCACAGGGGCCCAGAAGGTAAGGGGGCCGATTTTCTCCTCTAAACCTGTTGGAATTGTACATTATGATGAGCTATTGGACTGTAAAGCGTCCATATATTGTTACTGCCAGGGGCCCTTTTCTTTCTTTGTCCACCAGTGGTTGGACCTGGATCCTGAGAATGGATTCACTCATAGCTAGTCCTTCAGGTTAGTGCTGTTTCCGATTATATGTCTCATATTGTCCCTGTGTCTGCATACTGATACTTCGTGTCATGCGGTATAACATAATAGACATATAAATATTAATTATTTGATAATTGAGAACAGTCAGGTGAGAATGGGCTCCTATTTGTCTGGGCCCTTTACAGCATGACGTCAGATCTGCCTATTCTACAGAACCTTTTCCATTGGCAACTTCAATAATCCTAAAAGTATCGTAAAAGATAATGCAAAATGTAAAAATAAATAAATAAAAAAAACATAAATAAAGGTTTTCAGGAAAGCTGAAACTACTATAGAAGCTATAAAGACACTAACATTTGTTGTCGCCCAACTTTTCCAAAAACAGACATATAAAAAATTTGATTTATTTCATTTTGTTCTTATTACTTAAAAAAGTAAAAAAAAAAAATGAAATAATATATAAACAGTATTAATTGGATTATTTTATTATCATGCAAAATGATATACGACAATATCTGTTCATATTCTGTGTGATTTCCCTTTAAAGGATTCTTCTTCTGAAACTTTCTTTTTCATGCATTTTCATGTAGGAGACTATATAGCTTCCTCCGACTTAAATATTCATTGAACAGTAAAGGTCAAAATCTTGTGAATGCTATGGGTGTTAAATCCAGCGTCAGAGACACTCTCATAGTCAAAGCTGTGCTGTATTACCTGTATATTTCTATGCATAACTGTCTTCTTCATCACTGTTATTCCTGCATAAGAACCCTCAAAGAGCTCCTTCTATCACACTTCCCAGACGTTCATCCTGACAAGTTTGAACTACAGCAATCTGTTACCCGCATCCTCCACCACTGCTCAATACCGAACCATGGAGGATCTGTCATTCCGTAAACGAAAAACAGCCAGCCCATTTTTCAGCATAACACCCACAGTTTCAATTTACATTGTATTTGATTTCTTTTTTTTTTTTTTACTGTATTTTTTTTTTAGTACGTCTATTTTAAATTCTATTTCCAGGTAATGTGATATATCTATCTGAAATTCAATTAACGTTCTAGAGTAAGAAAATAAAACCCCCACATTTCTTTTTAGTCGTTGACTCAAAAGACCCATCGGCGGTGAAATGTTGAGCAGTTATTTACCGACATAGCAGACCTAAATTGTGAGTTAACCCTTTGTTACTGGATTTTCTGCATCTCGATGTTTGTGGCTTTGTCAGACAAAGAGGTTTTTGGACACCTAACAATAGAAGCCAAACTGCATCCAAATGACAGTAAATAACAAACCAATTTATATACCATTCCCTCCAATTCCTGTGCCGTCACTGCTGTGGACCCCTATTGTGGTCATAAGTAGACATGTAGCCGACCAATTCACGGACCCATTGGTGACCCTAAAGCCAGTCATACACATTAGATGGCTATCAGTCATCTCTTCCATACACAGGAGCTCTCATTCGACAGAGTGCTCCTGTGTTCTCTATGAAAAAGGCATCCAATAGTATATCTTCGGGAGATAATACAATCAGGAGTCCAAAATTTTGGACATGCCCGATTGATATCTCCCCCGTTGATCGATTATCCAGTGCCCCCATTCATATTAGACTGTCAGAGGAACCAGGTGAAATTGTCGAGTTCGGCCGACATTAGTCTAATGTGTATAAGGGTCTTAAAGGGGTTGTCCAAGACTTTAACATTGATGGCCTATCCTTAGGATAGGTCATCAATGTCTGATTGGCTGTTCCTGGTGTTGGCAGCATCCCAACGATCAGCTGTTCCTGGTGTTGGCAGCGTCCGGAACTGCTCAGTTACGGCCGTCAACACCAGGAACAGCTGATCGGCGGGGGCACCGGGTGTCACACCCCCACCAATCAGACATTGATGACCTCTCCTAAGAATCATTGTTGAAGTCCAGGACAACCTCTTTTAGTTATGCTAAATGGGAAACTCAGCTATTCTACATCTGAGTTAATTTTGGTTTATTTTACTCAGTCTCTGGCACTCTTTTAGTCTTTATTTTTATTGTTATCCTTATCATATTAATATGTCAATCATTTCTAAATATAAAATGCCGACATTCACTCGTATCTTATCTTGGTCAGTTCTCATGTATGAGATTTAATCAAAGTTTCCTCTGACTTCTGCTTCTTATCTGGGATGAATGGAGCAGTAAACAAGGATTGCACCTCTGAAGATTAGTAATAAAGGAAAAAAAATAGATTTCTCAAAGAAGAGCAGCAAGGATAAGCAGCATTGTCCTGTGACCTCACTCCTAACAAACTAGTATACATGTGAATATGCGAACGCCGGGTGCTGTTAGAGCGTGAAGATAATAGGGTTCATTCATTTATATGTTATCGGGGTGGAGCAGAGACATAGCCTTCTGAGAGTAGAGCAAAATTTCTAACATGCCTCGATGGTTGCCGCACGTTCCCTCACATGGTGAAAATGGTACTCCAAAGACAGATGAGAGGTAGTCCAGCCATGAATGGTATCAGAATGGGACACTATGCATGTTCCATGGGCGAGGTGCTCCTCATGGGGCGCCAGTGGTGTCATTTGATGAAGCACCTAAAAAGTCATTTTCAGATAAGGTATTCTGCTCTTACCCTGGTGCCAACATTATCAAGTCAGGATTTGGCCCTAATACTGTATTTTCTAGACCTTAAAAGAGAAGCTATCATCAGAAAATGATCTATTGTTTAAATCACGTTTTCGTGTTAATGTTTTCTTTCTTTCCATCTCACAATCTGTATTAAAAATAAAAAATATAAATCTTGCAATTTTCGCACTGGCCACTGGGGCTTTTTTAGACTCTAATTTCCTGACTTTCAGGAAATAATACATGTACGTAGCCACAGAGAACAGACTTTTGTATTAAAGCATTGAATGAGAGTGGACAAAAGCTATTTTGAAGGAAGGGGCAAAAGGGTCAGCTGTAACATTGCCTATTGTGATTGGTGGAACATGCGCTATCAGTTGTGTATAGACATGTCACCAGTCATTATAATCCTGCCTTGGATGATAAGGAGCCTGCTGAAAATTCTCCTTAAAGTATGAGTCTAAAAAAACCTCAGTGGGTTTGTGTTTTAATACAGATCGTTATACTGAAAAAAAACAATTGGTAGTAAATAGCATTAAGAGATTCTGTTGTTAAAATATAACTTTTAATAGTAACATTTAAAAGTAGGGATATAACTACAATTATGAACAAGAATCTATGCAGAACACCTGTTTACAAGACAAAGGACATAAATAGGTATATCAATGCATAACATAGATGCTATAAAGTGCAGTGCTAATACCCATGTCAATAGAAAATTGATGCAATCTCACCCAATCCAGAAGACAGGTTGTTATAATTCATGGAGCCACTTTAGGGGCCACATTGGCACTGACACCCGATTGACCCTAGTACTCCGTGTTGTGCCCCGTGTAGTAGCTCCAGCCTTTAGAAGGGTAGTGCCTAAGTGTAATGATGCACCTTGTGTCCAGAAAAAGAAAACCCTCCCAACGCGTCTCTGTTTCACTGCCGAGGCTTCCTCAGGGGGGTGTATATGCTGGGACGAAAGAAGAATAAGATATAGCTACAAAAACCTGTGTTAGATAATCATACAAACACAAGAAGGCAGCAAGTCCTGTAATGACAGGCAGACCTTTTCCAGTGTGCAGAAAGCCCAGCAACAGTCATTTTTTTGCTGGCAGACCCCCTTTAAAATCAGCAGGCTGTCTGTGTAATATATGGACCTAATAGCAGGTATTCAAGAATGAAAGTGTGTTTGTAGCTGCTCTCCGATATGGCCGCTCTCTATCAATTCTGAATTATCTAATGTTTTCCAATACAGACAACGAGTTTAATTCTTGCTCTGGTTCCATTGACAGATTACAGTTATATTATGTTACGTGTCTAAAATCCCAGGCAAATATGAAACGGCTCAAGTCAGCAGAGCTGTCTTATCTCATATTCCAACCCTGCGTGACTTACTGCAATGCTAACAAGATGATCATAGATCCCCCAAAATAAACGTCTGTATAATATACATTGCATTGTAGAGTTGTAAAACATAGAGACTCTTAATCTATTGCAATTACAGTAACTAGAGAATTAGAGGATCTGAAGCAATACGGGCTGAAGTTTTAACTTCATAACTTTTTATTACTGCCAACTTCTTCATCAAGTCGGAGGATTTACTCTATGTACAACAAGCAAGTTTAGAGCTTTGCATATTATTCCAATATGTGGTTGTTATATGAAAGTCATTTCAATGTCCTGAGACTAAATTACATGTAGTAACATCACCACTGGCAATTCTCATCTGGGGTCACTTATCACAATTACTCACAAATGTACAGTGGGTACGGAAAATATTCAGACCCCTTTAAATTTTTCACTCTTTGTTTGATTGCAGCCATTTGGTAAATTCTAAAAAGTTCATTTTTTTCTCATTAAACTACACTCTGCACCCCATCTTGACTGAAAAAAACATATGTAGAAATTTTTGCAAATGTATTAAAAAAGAAAAACTGAAATATCACATGGTCATAAGTATCCAGACCCTTTGCTCAGATACTCATATTTAAGTCACATGCTGTCCATTTCCTTGAGATCCTCCTTGAGATGGTTTTACTCCTTCATTGGAGTCCAGCTGTCTTTAATTAAACATATAGGACTTGATTTGGAAAGGCACACACCTGTCTATATAAGACATCACAGCTTACAGTGCATGTCAGACCAAATGAGAATCATGAGCTCAAAGGAACTGCCCAAGGAGCTCAGAGACAGAATTGTGTCAAGTCACAGATCTGGCCAAGGTTATAAAAGAATTTCTGCATTGCTCAAGGTTCCTAAGAGCACAGTGGCCTCCATAATCCTTAAATGGAAGAAGTTTGGGACCACCAGAAGTCTTACTAGACCTGGCCGTCCAGCCAAACTGAGCAATCGTGGGAGAAGAGCCTTGTTGAGAGAGATAAAGAAGAACCCCAAGATCACTGTGGCTGAGATCCAGAGATGGAGTAGGGAGATGGGAGAAAGTTCCACAAAGTCAACTATCACTGCAGCCCTCCACCAGTCATGCCTTTATAGCAGAGGGGCCCGATGGAAGCCTCTCCTCAGTGCAAGACTTATGAAAGCCCGCATAGAGTTTGCTCAAAAACACATGAAGGACTCCCAGACTATGAGAAATAAGATTCTCTGGTCTGATGAGACGAAGATAGAACTTTTTGGTGATAATTCTAAGCAGTATGTGTGGAGAAAACCAGGCACTACTTATCACCTGCCCAATACAATCCCAACAGTGAAACATGGTAGTGGCATCATCATGCTATAGTGGTATTTTTCAGCTGCAGGGACAGGACAACTGGATGCAATTGAAGGAAACATGAATGCGGCCAAGAACAGAGATATCCTGGAATGAAAACCTCTTCCAGAGTGCTCTGGACCTCAGACATGGCCGAAGGTACACCTTCCAACAAGACAATGACCCTAAGCACACAGCTAAAATAACAAAGGAGTGGCTTCAGAACAACTCTGTTACCATTCTTGACTAGGCCATCCAGAGCCCTGACCTAAACCCAATTGAGTATCTCTGGAGAGATTTGAAAATGGCTGTCCACCAACGTTCACCATCCAACCTGACGGAACTGGAGAGGATCTGCAAGGAATGACAGAGTATACCCAAATCCAGGTGTGAAAAACTTGTTGCATCATTCCCAAGAAGATTCATGGCTGTACTAGCTCAAAAGGGTGCTTCTACTCAATACTGAGCAAAGGGTCTGAATACTTATGACCATGTGATATTTCAGTTTTTCTTTTTTAATAAATTTGCAAAAAATTCTACATTTGTTTTTTTCAGTCAAGATGAGGTGCAGAGTTTACTTTAATGAGAAAAAAAATTAACTTTTTAGAATTTAGCAAATGGCTGCAATGAAACAAAGAGTGAAAAATTTAAAGGGGTCTGAATACTTTCCGCACCCACTGTATATAAAAGATAAATTCATCAGCTCACCAGTTTAAGGTAATGAGAACGGCTTGTTGAGTGCGGTGCATGGACCAAGCCGGGAGCCGGAACCCAAGAAATAAAGTAAAAAGTCAATGGCTTCATCATCCGCAAGTGAAAATGTTAAAATATAATGTTTAATAAATCATTCTAAAATTGAAGAAAAAACAATAAAAAGAAAAAAGAAAATGCCCATGATCCACAGTTATTGCAACCATACTGCTAAAAAAATGTTTATGCAACATTCCCACCCAAAGTATAAAACCTACGACACATGTTCGTGCATGTTCATCTTCTCTTAGTCTGCCAAGTTTGTGCTCCATGGTGGCTCTAAGCACAGTACCTTGGATCAGGAAGTTATAGGCACACAGTTTGGTGGCTATGGGGTAATGGTTTTGGTCACACAGTCTCCTCTAATTACTTCCATGTTTGTTGGTGTCAGGCATTCCCTGGAAGGTGCCTAAAAGTTCTGATTTTGGCTTATGAACTCATAGTTAATATGTCCTGTAACCGGGCTGTGAGCTAGTGTGAGACTAAGACTTTGGAAGCCATTGCTGGTGTTAGTTTGTAAGCGGCAATCCTTTAGTGGAGTTTCAGCGAATACTGATAGACTTGCAGTTTGAGGGCGCAGCCAGACGGCCGTATGAAAAGGACGACGATTGCAAGGCAGTGCATAGACTAGCCAGCGTCTCTCCTGACCCGAACATGACAGCTGCACAGAAATACATGCTATCACGCTTGGGTGAGGAGAGCCGTCGGCCAGTCCATGCACTGTGATGCAATCGTCGTCCATGTTATACGGTCGTCTGAATGCGCCCTTAAAGAGATTGTTTGCTCCTGGACATCTCCAGCTTAGTCATTTCAGGAGCCCAATTAAAATAAAAACAGTGTGCACCCATCTCCCGCAGCAGCTCCGTTCCAGTGATGTCGGCGCCGCTCTACGCACCGGTGATGTGACTTACTGTGTCACGTGAAGACTGCAGCCAATGAGCGACTGCTCGTCAGCTGCAGCTCACCAATATTCCATAAGGGTGGACGTCCTCTCTGATGAAATAGTAAAGGCTGCAGCTTATGAGCGGTGCTGATTGTCAACAGCCTTCTTATGGCACAACAATGTCAAATTATCATCGGGAAACGTGATGCCAACATTGCTGGAACATCTGCAGGAGGCGAGTATACACTTTTTTATTTTAATTAAGATGAGGTTGATCAGTAGATGAGAATTTTTTTAAAACCGATTGAGAAGCCTATTCACCAGAGGTTGACATACCATTGGTGCAACCTGTGCCGCCGCACAGGGACCCTAGAACTAAAGTGGCCCACCTTCACCTCTAAAAGAAACATATAAAAAGGTGCATTATGATGAAGTATTAGACTACAAAGAACCCACATGCTGTTGTTGCACAGGGGCCCTCGTCTGCCTCTGTTGTCCCTGCTATTCACCCAAGTCAAGCTAAGAGAGTGGACTAATCAGAGATGGGCTAATCACTGCACACTGCAGCTATCCGGCATTGTGCACCGCAAGTTACTCTTTGCTGAATTCACACTTTAATTGTTTTTAAAAAAAATTGCATACAATGATTCATAAATAGATGGACCTGTAAAATGGTAAAGGGGCTACTGCTGTGGTCATTAATCGGCTGCAGCGTTCACAGACCAGAAAGAGACAGACAGGAGACAGAGGAGGAGTACCTGGCCCATGGTGCCAAGAAGTGGTGGAGGATCGGTAGGTGAGCATGTGCCATTTATTATTTTTACTGCACACTTGACTCTTGCAATAAATAAAAAAAAAAATAAAAGAAAGGAAAGGGAAAACAGTTTAATTGTTCAAGTAAAAAATTATTTTAATTTGAAGATATCTAAGTTGTGAGAACAACGGATGAGGTAGTTGGTTGCTGTTTCTCCATGAGACTGTGACATTCCAAAGTGATTGGTGAATATTTTGAGAAACTGACATATTTTTAAAAAATTGGACTATTCCTCCGAGACCGTTATATACATACATATTAACTAAACTGTGAAAGCTTTTCAAGTACGGATAATTGTTAACTGCTAGTGAAAAAGTAGAGAAAGCACATTACAAACACCTCCATAAAGAAAGAAAAAAAATTAAAGGGCCATTATATATATCTCATTCTTATGAATTGTAAATTACAGTTCTTATTATGTAGATTAAAATCATTTTTCTCTTTATGTGCATGTCAATATTTGAGCCTGACAATCCAGGTTCCTACACAGTTAAAGAAAAAATGCACAAATTTCAAAACCTGGCTTCATGTCAATCCTTTTTTGCCATGTAGAATTACGGCGTATGTCAGCCATAAGGTGTCCAGATAAAATGTTTTAAAGTGAACCTGTTAGGTGATTCATGCGGCCCAAACTGTGGGTGGCATGAATCGGAGCCTGGGTGCACAATTGCAGCCAGATATAGCGGTGGCCAAAAGTATTGGCACCCCTGCAATTCTGTCAGATAATACTCAGTTTCTTCCTGAAAATTATTGCAATGACAAATTCTTTGGTATTATTATCTTCATTTAATTTGTCTTCAATGAAAAAAACACAAAAAGAATTGTCCTAAAGCCAAATTGGATATAATTCCACACCAAACCTAAAAAAGGGGGTGGACAAAAGTATTGGCACTATTTGAAAAATCATGTGATGCTTCTCTAATTTGTGTAATTAACAGCACCTGTAACTTACCTGTGGCACCTAACAGGTGTTGGCAATAACTAAATCACACTTGCAGCCAGTTAACATGGATTAAAGTTGACTCAACCTCTGTCCTGTGTCCTTGTGTGTACCACATTGAGCATGGAGAAAAGAAAGAAGACCAAAGAACTGTCTGAGGACTTGAGAAACCAAATTGTGAGGAAGCATGAGCAATCTCAAGGCTACAAGTCCATCTCCAAAGACCTGAATGTTCCTGTGTCTTCCGTGCGCAGTGTCATCAAGAAGTTTAAAGCCCATGGCACTGTGGCTAACCTCCCTAGATGTGGACGGAAAAGAAAAATTGACGAGAGATTTCAACGCAAGATTGTGCGGATGGTGGATAAAGAACCTCGACTAACATCCAAACAAGTTCAAGCTGCCCTGCAGTCCGAGGGTACAACAGTGTCAACCCGTACTATCCGTCGGCGTCTGAATGAAAAGGGACTGTATGGTAGGATACCCAGGAAGACCCCACTTCTTACCCCGAGACATAAAAAAGCCAGGCTGGAGTTTGCCAAAACTTACCTGAGAAGCCTAAAACGTTTTGGAAGAATGTTCTCTGGTCAGATGAGACAAAAGTAGAGCTTTTTGTGAAGAAGCATCAACATAGAGTGTACAGGAAAAAAAAAGAGGCATTGAAAGAAAAGAACACGGTCCCTACAGTCAAACATGGCGGAGGTTCCCTGATGTTTTGGGGTTGCTTTGCTGCCTCTGGCACTGGACTGCTTGACCGTGTGCATGGCATTATGAAGTCTGAAGACTACCAACAAATTTTGCAGCATAATGTAGGGCCCAGTGTGAGAAAGCTGGGTCTCCCTAAGAGGTCATGGGTCTTCCAGCAGGACAATGACCCAAAACACACTTCCAAAAGCACTATAAAATGGTTTGAGAGAAAGCACTGGAGACTTCTAAGGTGGCCAGCAATGAGTCCAGACCTGAATCCCATAGGACACCTGTGGAGAGATCTCAAAATGGCAGTTTGGAGAAGGCACCCTTCAAATATCAGGGACCTGGAGCAGTTTGCCAAAGAAGAATGGTCTACAATTCCAGCAGAGCATTGTAAGAAACTCATTGATGGTTACCGGAAGCGGTTGTTCACAGTTATTTTGGCTAAAGGTTGTGCAACCAAGTATTAGGCTGAGGGTGCCAATACTTTTGTCTGGCCCATTTTTGGAGTTTTGTGTGAAATGATCAATGATTTGATTTTTGCTTCATTCTCTTTTGTGTTTTTTCCTTGCAAGCAAATTAAATGAAGACAATAAGACCAAAGAATTTGTGATTGCAATCATTTTCAGGAAGAAACAGTATTATCTGACAGAATTGCAGGGGTGCCAATACTTTTGGCCACCACTGTATATTATTCTCTGAAACACTCTGGCGTTTCAGCAAAAATATACTTTAAAGATTGAGGAGAGCTCTATGTGATTGACAGACCTCTTACTATGTACATGCAAGGTAGAGAACCTGTGTCACGGGTGTGTCAGAGGTGACAGACAGTCGCTCTGCAGTTGGTTGCAGGAGCTCTCTACTTTTGGCATTACAGAAGTCTTCTTAGAAGCTGTCTCTAGGATGCAGCGGCTACCTCCCTCTGGCTAATTAGCTTCCTGGCCTGAGTGTATAAATACCTGGTGTGTCTGAGACTGAGGTGCCGGAGATATTCATTACTACTTGTGAGGCTTTGGCAAGAGCAGTACTTCATCTTCTCTGGAGCTTGAGGCCGTGTGCACATTTGTCTGGAGTTGCCTAAAGCTAAGCAATCCCCCCCCTGTTTGTCCACCCTTGTTGTCTATAGAGTTTAGTGGAGATCGACTAGTGCTCATCTCCTCCCGTCCCTAGCCTTAGCCATACACCAGGGAAAGTCAGGGCGAGGCACGCGTGCGGCGATTGGTGAAGAGCCAATATAGGGACAGTAGTTGAGACAGGATGACACTAGACCAGACTAGGAGGTCTCCCCTTCCCCCTCTCCCTAGAGTCTGGGCTCCCTTTCCCTTTTCCCCTTGTGTTGCATTAAGTCTTTCCCCCACCTGGAGTGACACCCTGGCAATCACACAGAGCAGTGCTGGGAACAGCCGGCCAGGGGCGGCACTCCACTACTCTCATGTGGCGCCCCTGAGGGTTCAGTCGCCACAGAGGTACTGCACCTCACCCAGAGGTGTGGTATCTCCTTCTCTCAGGTAAGGAGGGAGTGCTGCTCGGAACCCCAACACTCACATTGAACACTACACTACTCCAGACCGGCTGGAAGGGCAAGATGTATGCGCAGTGCTGAGCCCTGTCCCTAGCTGGAGTGGGGGGAACCCAAAGGTAGGGGGAACCAGTAGTGGGTGTGGGTGGAGGAAACAGTTTAGGGTATCACCATAGAAGGAGGTATATAAAGGGAAGCCATCTTAGGGTGGCAGGTCAGAGGAGTTCAGGGAGTGAGTGTCAGACAGTCTGGGAGCAGAGTCTCTTTAGGAGCTCTACTCCACAAGTAGGGCCCAGTCCTAGAGGCCCAGGAGGGGAGCAGAGGAGTAGGCTCCGATCTGTTAAAGGGATCCCAGGGGGTACGGCGAGTGCAGGACGGCACCCGTACGCCCCGAATCTGTCAGAAGACAGAGGGATCGTAGGCCGCAAGAAGGGGACCGGCCCCTGGACCAGCCGTGTTACTCCAGGTCTCGGCTGGAAAAACCGGAGGCTTCTGGCTTACATAGTCCAGTTGCCAAAGCCTCATTCTAATCTCCGTGAGGGTCAAGCAGGTCCAGGAACTCCAGTTAGACAGGAGGGACTTCAGAGCACCCGAGCGGGACTGAGAGTGGGGAAGCGCAGGGCAGGAGGGAGAAGACCCAACGTGAAGACGGTCTAGAGAGGAACACAAGAAAGCGGGGTTCCGTCAGGTGCTCCTAAATTACCTGAGGAAGAGCTAAACCCTCGTTCTGGTGAACGCAGCGCGACGTGGGAGGCTGTAAGCTGGACAGTACAACCTGAGGAACTTAACAACTAAAGTTCGTAAAGACTCGGATGACTGCACCGCACTGCCTCCGTCCATTATTTCAGCTGCACCATCGTCCCCCTGCACTACAACGCCCAGCGCAACCCACACTATCCACACTGCCCTGGAGCTAGCTGTTCCTGTGGAGAGCCACACCATCCCAGCTGCAGTAACATCAGCTTCAGAGGACTGCTCCGCAGCGGCGGCTCGCTTTGGCCGCATTCCACAGGTGGCGTCACAAACTTTATAAATGCCCTGTAAATATTTCCCCTTTTTGGTTGACCGCCCTGGGCCACGGACCGGGCCAGCCACCGTGATATTCCCCCACCAGCATCCATAGGCCCGGCTGCCGAGTACCCCACGGCTCTGGGGGCGCGTCACTCAGCTCCTGCTATTGTCGCCCAGACGGATCTTCAAAGTATGTATTCTCTGAAATTCCAGCGTGTTTCAGAAAATAATATACCTGGATCCTATCGTTCAGCCAGGCTTCGATTCATTCTGCCCATGATTTGGGCAGCATAAATCAGATTCCCTTAAATGCTTTTTAGTGAAAAACTAGGATAACATTTATGTTTTCTAACTGAAAGACACAAAGCATGAAGGGATTGTTCAGGTTTGGCACCAAAGTCTGCAGTCACTTTACGTGACTGCAGACTTGTGAATCCTCACATCACACACTGCGTGCTGTCAGGATTCTCCAGTGGCGGTGGTCATATGACCGCAAGTATGTGACATGCATACTCCCGGCTATATTCTGACTAGACGTCCACGGCCTCATTCAATACAAATGAATTGAGCTAGGCAGCGCACGTGTAGTTGGAATGTGTCAGGAAGTATGCACATCGCAAACTAGTAGTCACATGACCCCTCGGTCTCACTCCCGGAACCGGAGAATCCTGACGTACTGTTCACGCTGTGAGGATTCACAAATCCACAGTCACATAGAGTGAATGCAAACTTTCATGTCAAACCAGGACAACCCCTTTAATAGTTACCATTTTAGAAGACATCCAATGCTTGATGGGAGCTCCCACAGTTAGTGGGCACAGTCTCTTAAATAACAGCACAAAAAAACAAGGGATGTTTTACTTAGTTGAGGTCTAATGGTCATGCCATGCTCCAAGATGTCTACTGGCTCTTGCTCAAATGATGGGTTTATGGGAGGCTACTCCTTAAAACAACATACCCCTATCCAGGTTATGAATCACAGGGCTGCATGAGCCACTTGTCTAAAGATACCCCGGCACCATCAGGGGTGTCTACAGCTGTTATATGTGTTAGGATCACTAGGTGCGGTGGATCCTTAAAGTCCAAGGTCCGGGTGGGCACATGGGCCACTGGCGTTGGTGCAGCAGATGGGTGTTGTATGCGGGAAACAGGTAGCAGATGTACTGGAGGCTGCAGACAGGTAGCAGAGGTCCTGGAGGCCACAGACAGGTAGCAGAGCTCCTGGAGGTCACAGACAGGTAGCAGAGGTCCTGGAGGTCGCAGACCAGTAGCAGAGGTCCTGGAGGCTGCAGACAGGTGGCAGAGGTCCTGGAGACCACAGACAGGTAGCAGAGGTCCTGGAGGCTGCAGGCACACATGACTCCAGAGCACTTAGAAGTTTTTCTTAATACCAACATACAGGTGTGTGTCTTGGTAGGCCTTAAATAGGCCTAGGTAGCTGATCACATGGGAGTACGCTACTTGCAAAGCCCGACATGGAGCACAGCTGAGTTCACTGGACCAGAGTGGGGGAAGCAGAGCCCGGACCTGGGAAAGACGTATAACATTATACTACCTATGATGCTAGATGACTAAAGGAGGGAAATGAGAGAAAAATTATTATGGAAGTATGAAACAAATGACATTGTGTGATTTCTTTTCTTTTTACTTTTTAGTGCATTAAGAACTTTGGAACATCCCTTTAAGAACGCTAAACTTAGAGCGTAGCCATATTAGTATCTCAATATATATTTAGATTGTCACGGGTGTATCATGGATATTGGGCATGAATAAGAAAAATGCATATGCATTACAGGAATTCTTGTATCATTATTGGCATGAGTAGTCATAATTTAGCTAAAGCAAAATCTATTTGCTATACATGGAAAGTGTGGTCATTACAGTTACATTGAGAAACGCTTGAAAATTGGCCCATTAATGTAAATTTCACTTTTATAGAAGAAAAATATTTAATGCCATTCCCTCATTTGATGTCCTCCAATTCTACCCATTATTTTGTCCGCATATGCTAAACTATAAGGTAGAAGTGACCTTTATCTATGTTTAATCAGGTGTGGGTTTCAATTTTCAAAATGTTTTCACTAAATATGTCACGCTAATGTATAATGCAGTGAATGCTGCATAATATTACTACATTCACTGAGGCTAGGGGATGTAATATTTTTAAGGGTTTATTACAATGTTTTAGAAACTTGAGACAATTTGGGCAAATGTCTTAAATAAATAATAGTCTAAATTAAAAATAGAAAAAAATTAATCAAAGATAAAAAAAATATGGCTAATACTGTATGATCTGATGGATTAAGTATTCTTAGCGTAGTGTATATTGCGGCAAATGCTTCAGAACATTATTGGGTAGAGAGAATTTATTAGTTTTGAATGTTTTAGAAATAATGTTTTAGAAAGTGGAGATTTTTGGGGGCAAATGTCATAAATATAAAAGGAAGAAAAAGGAAAAAAAATAAAATAAGGATTTTAAAAATTAAGATTAGATCACTATTTTTCTTTTTTTGAATTGCCTCAATCATAATATTACTAATTTAGTTTCCACAATAATGGAAGGAAAATTTTATTCAAACAATGTACTGGATGCTGCTGTCCTATTGGTTCATTTTTATTGTTTAATTCAAGGGTTAAAAGGAATCTGTTTTTTGCTATGTAATCTGAGAGCAACATGATGTTGGGGTAGAGACTCTGATTCCTGTGATGTGTCATTTACTGGACTGTTTGCTGCAATTTTGATAAATCACAGTTTTATCTGCTGCAGATCTACTACTTCTCTGCATGCTGTGTCCTGTATGTAGCCCCACCCACACCACTGATTGGCAGCTTTTTGTGTTTACACGCTGCCAATCAGTGGTGGGGGCGGGTGTCATAGAGAAAAATTAAAATCCATAAGATATCTCCAGGGAGGGAGCATTCACCCACCACCCCTCCTCACAAAGAACAGCTGGGACAAAGGGCTGACACTTTGGACATATGGAAAGAGGGAGAATTAGGTATAGCTAGGAAGTGAGAAAGCTAATTAACATAGTAAGAGCTAACCATTCAAGTTCCTTTTGAAGCCAGAGACTCCCTGTAATTAAAACAGGATATCTATTGTGACAAACAGACATAGACTCTAAGACTTGTAGTTTTAAGAAGTAGGGCCTCCTTTTCCGAGTTAGAAACATCCTAGGTTGAAAGAGTTTTTTATCAGAAGGATCCAGCCATGGTGTCTCCATTGCCAAGATAGGAATATTGGGTTCTGTATCAACTTAATATGTATGAGATATAGATTTTCGGAGTCGTAGCAAAGGGATGGACGTGAAGCATTAACTCACATCAGTGTAGGGCAACTAGAATCCCTTCAATTGAATAACAGTCTGATAGATGGGGCTATACCTGTCATATCTGAGGGTCTATGTAAAGGTAAAATCATGATAAAAAAATATGACGGCAATGTTTAACACCAGGGACATCTCATTAGTTAGGGATTTCATAAAATCTTGAAGGGTTGAGAACATCCCACAATTCGACCCACATGAGGTCATCAAGGGGAGGTATATGGGTGTAACTTAGGAGCTAATAAAAGCAGAAACTGGGCTTGCATTAATTGTCAGTACCGGGGAAGACATAGTTCTCTGTGAAGGTTCTATCCATGTTACGATACTGGCATAGTACTGCTGGAAACCAGTGGTCGAAGGAGCAGAAGCAGGAACAGCAAGCGGAGGTAAAAGTTCTTGGAGATAGCAAGGAGTTGTAGGAAACAATCCATAGATGAATAGAACAGTCTGGGTAAGAATGTTCAAGAGCTGGAGACTGAAACTAGGCTAACAGCTAGACACAATACTCAAGCAATGAGTGAAAGATCCATGCGGCTTTAAGTAGGCCCAAACAGGAAACAAGATGGATTCCATAGATTCAGAATCTGCCATCTTGGTAAAGGGCAATTGCAGAACACAACAGTAGCTTCCACTGGTAAGGAGTGAAACTGAAGCACAATATTAAAGTGAACAAAAGCGGTCACTAGTGGTCAAACTGTAGAAGGGCAACAGAAATCCTGACAATCCATTTCCCAATCGAAGCGATTCCCTTCGCTAAGCTCTGAGCCATTTCTGTGATCAAGCTTAGTAAGTTTCTTGTGTATCCTTTTATTTTATGTAATTGTATATGCTGTATTGTTTTGTCCCCTTTGAAAAATCTTTTGTATATTTTTAGAAACACTGCCTATCTTTCTGAATTACAGTAATTATATATAATATCGCTGTTCCTCTTGCTCTGTAAACCGCACCCCTGAAGCCATACGCTACATGTAACGAATGTCCAATCAGCCTGTAAAATGATTGGTGGTGGCAGCTAATAATCTTTCTTGAGTTATTATGGGTAGTGACCGTACTGAGGTACATATATATTCCATGGGTTGGAATCAGTTGTATACATACAGTACTCTCACTGTGAGTTTGCCAATCGGCATAGTAGTGGAAACAGCCGCGGCCTCCTCCATTAGTCGTCGGTCAAGTGCGTTATTGTCCTGATGATAGGGGGCAGCAGAGGGCTGATTGTGAAAAAAAGGTAACAGCGGGCAGATCTGCGTGACCTCCCCCGCTGTGTGATCTGTGACAGTGGGATTACACCAAGCAAAAGGACTACATGGCACGAGACGCTTAGTCTTCAAGTGATAATCTCTTGCTGATAAAACACTGATTTTATTGAAACAACAACACACAGCCCAGTAAGTGATACATCAATGTAATCTCTGTCCATACACATGCTGCTCTCAAAATACATAGCAAGACAGATTATTTTTAATACCTTTTAATAAGTTTTTTTAATCGTTTTATCTTCAGATTTTTTTTAGATTTCTTATGAAATAATACTTATTACAATCATTGATATCATTTCTTTGAGTTCAATGAATTACATAAACATTATTAAAATGCTGGATAAAAAATAGATCACAAGGATATTACAAGCAACATTAGTCGTCATTCATTATTATTCCAGTACTGTACAAGCCCTTTAAGAGATGTGACGGGGAAGATTAAAGGTAATGTTGAGCAAAAAGATTTGCAGGACCCTGCCCCAATGATCACGTTAGTAGTTCATGGCCGTCAGAACAAAGCCTCACGAACATCAACCTACCTCCGGGCACCTACTGTATTTTGACTGGCAAGCCCAGTGTGACATCATTATTGTGGTGTGATGACATCATCATGACGTATGCTACAAATCTTTTTTGCTCAACTCTAGTTTATCACACAGAAAGACATGAGAGCAGTTAAATTTAACCAATTTTTCTTTGGAGGACCTAGCATGTCCATGGTTTAGATTGTCAGCCTATTGATGTCACTAGGAATTTTCCGCGAGATTGCACTACAGAGGAATTGAACACTTTTTCCAAGCGATTGCTGGAGATCCTAGCAGCAGGACATCCTGTAATCAGATCATTTTCAACAGACTCATCAAGTAAAGATGGATTGTCCAAAGTGACCACTGCGTTAAAAGATGGTGGAAGTTACAAACACCACCGGAGGATGACTATCAATATATTCTAGTTTATATATTCCCCAGCGTTTGTCACAATTCAGCAATGATATTGTTTGAGGTTGTTTCACTTTTATTGCACTTGTGGCTCATGGGCAAGTTCTGTCTACGTCTGTGCCATGTTAGTTGCGTCTTGAAGCCTTCAGAAAGCCTGGAGATAAATGTGCTCTATCCCTGCTTAAGTTATGTTGTTCTCGCGGAATAATAGGAGCTGTAGCCTGTGAGTGCTGGCGAATCTTTCATATGTAGAGGCTAAACTGCAAAGCTCTGGTTTGTAGGATTCCCAGTATTAGGTCCTTTAGAGAGGATCTAAAACAGACAATCCTGCAGGGCTCAGACTATATGTTTATTTAATACAGACATTTTACTACTGGACTGGTATATTTTACTTAAGAAAAAAACGGTCTACACAATTCTTCTATTTTAACTCTTTCACGTCTAGAGAATTTCCTTCCATGCACTATTGAATCACTCGAAAATTCGATTTGGGCAGATTCGCTCAATTCAGGGAAAGAGATTCTATGTGCACGGAATAATTTGATGCAAATTGATATGAAAGAGAACAGGCTAAAAAAAATATCTTATACTCACTTCTCCCCTCCCTCCTTGTCCCACTGCCACCAGTCCTCCAATTGGCTTTTTTATCTTCTTCTTCTATCAAGTTTTGACAAAGAAAGTCAGATAGTATTCGAAATGCGATGCTTTTTTGTTCTCTCTTATGTATTCCTGGAAGAATTTTTTAAATTATAAATGAAGTGAAATATTTTCTTCTATCTTCTGTTGTCTATTTTCTTTCTACTAACTCCTACATTTCATTGGACCAGGTCTTTCATTCAACAAGTCACATGGAGTGCCAAGTACACTGTTGATATGCGTCATGACTAGGAATGAGTGGACCCGAACTTAAAAGTTCGGCTTTTATACAGGACAGTTAGTGTCCGGTGCTAAACGCCGAACACAGACTTTCCCCGGAAGTCTGTTGCAATATTCAGAGTTCCGGGGAAAGTCCATAGAGAGACAGAGAAATTTTCCGGATGAAAAATTTGGGTCCCCTTTGTTTTCAATGAGGGTCGGGTTCTAATTCAAGTTCGGGTACAGTTCTGGTACCCGAACCGAACTTTTGAATAAAGTTTGGGTCGGGTACCAAAACACAAACATCAATGGGTCCGCCCATCCCTAGTCATGAGACGTGCAGTAATTTGGGGCAAAACGCACACTATTGACGTGTATTACGCCCCACACATGGAGCTTAATGAATGAAAGACAAGGGAAAAAGGAAGATAGTCGATAGGAGAATTAAGGGCAAAGATAGAAGAGGTGATCATGAGATCAGTGGTGGGTCAGGTACTGAAAGGGCCGAGAAAGGTCAGTATAAGTCTTTTCTAAACCCTTTTTAAGACCTCAATAATTCAAAATAGTGGCTGACCGGCATTTTGCTGAGTTTGCCTTAAGCAAATGCCAAAAAATTTAAATATTATTGAGTCTAAACTATTTGTAAAATTTGAGTCAATTTGATTCTTCTCTAATTGCTTTGTTCATCACCAATGGCTACAGTTAAGCTGGATTTTGGTCACTCGATTCCCATTTGTGTCTTAGACTATGTTCACACATATTGGGCTTTTCAGCATCACAAATCTGCAGCAAAACCTAAACTTTGGCAGGAAATCAGCTGCATCAAAAATGCAGGTTTTGCTGAGTTTATTTATGAGTTTTTTGTGTGCTTTTTCAGCGTTTTTTTCACTGTCCTTTTGTCTCTATTTATGCATGTACATAAAGTTCTGTGAAAAAAAAAAACCCATTCTATTTTGCCATCAAAAACGCCAAAAAAAAGCTAATTCAAATTTTGGTGCGTTTTTGATGCATTTTATCAGCATTTTTTTCACCACCCATTACTTCCTATGGGTGAAAAAACGCTGAAAGAAGTGACATGCTCTATTTTCAAAAAACTCAACCAAGGCACAAAATGCACAAATACAAAAAAAAAACCAAGATGTGTGAACAGAGAATTCTGGTTTCTCATAGACTTTGCTGGTACTGCAAAACGCAGCTGAAAATTTGCATAAAAATCTGCAGCAAAAAACGCTGAAAAACACAACATGTGTGAACATAGCCTTACAGTCAGTGATGTGACTTTGCTGGGAGAAAAAGTTGCAAAAGCACAAAATTGCAGACATTATGTCACTCAATGCTTTTTAATGAAAATTTGGGTGACATGTCAATCACTCAACTATACTATTGGCCAACAGTTGAGCAACCAAATCCTCCATGGCTCCTAGCTCTGGACATAATTTGAAGCTATCATTTCAAGAGGGGAGTTATTTGCATCGAAGATTGACATCAGTGAATGTAACAGTATTTAGATACTGGACTAGGGCAGTGAAGGTAATTTAATGTAAAGAAAATATAACAATGACCTTGTGTAGGACGATTTTTACTCCCAGTTGTGCTAAATCGGAAACTACACTAAATTTAGTGTAAAAGGGCAATAACAGAGAGTGATTGGAAACATAACTCACTCCTATGATCTATCTGTGACCCTGTGACCAAACTATAGCTCCATAACCACTGAATATGGCAGCCAGAGCATAACCGACTGATATAGGATATTTTCTTTCCAATTTTTAAGCAAAGAATTCCGTAAACCTGAACAAACCTTGAATGTGTGCTATATGTTGAATAATGTAGTCCGCCTTTCATGTGAACAATCCACTTATGTATTACTGCTTTCCCCATCCCTTTGTACTCAGGATTTGCCTTGCTTGTGGCTTGTTCTATAATTTTCTGCTATTCTACGAATGATAAGGTTCCTATGCAAACACATTATTTTCATGGAGCTTAAAATGGTATTGACATCTTTTACCAATCACGCACTTGCCTTCTGTACTGTTACATAATGTTTAAACTTTATAATATAGAAGCTGAATGCAGAAAAAGAAATGGATTTATCTTTCTTTTTTTATATTATGTTGTACCGGCGTGCTGCCGCTGTTCAAGACTTTAGCAAAAATGGAGAAATTATTTGGAGTAAATGTGGATTCGCTGACTAAAAATGGATTGGTGAAAAGGAAAGAGTTAAAAAGATCTATAAAAGGAGGATTGCGCACTTGGAACTTGTAGAAGTTACCATTTTTTTTTATCTTCTAAATGTAACTGCTTAGAATTCGGTGCAAATAAAATGCTAAGCAGCCAATCAGATCATGGCAATATTCACATTTGGGGTGGAGTAGGAGTCATATTTTGACCCTGGTGTTTAAGAGGGTTTAAGAGCCCCTTTTCCACCACTGTTAAATATGGTACATCGATGGTAGGTGGGATGACTTGGACTGATTTTGCATTCAGACCCAGGAGCTTAAAATCATGTCCCTGGTTCATATGTGTTGAAGTAGGAGGGACTACAACAGTCAATCAGGTCTTTAGGATGATGACTTTGGTAGGAGATGAGTGTCTTCTCTTTGAAGGTGGAAAAGACTTAACCACTCTTTGGATTATTTGATTTTTTTAGGACTTTGGAGCTGAGCATTTCAGTCATCACTGGATATTTTAACTTCAGATGGCCGAAATTTACCCCCTTTTGCACTGTTATTTCATGGTAATGTCAGCCAGTACCATGAGATAAGCCTCATCTCCTGTATATACATTCCTATATAGAATCATAGAATGTTAGAGTTGGAGGGGACCTCCTGGGTCATCGTGTCCAACCCCCTGCTCAATGCAGGATTCACTAAATCATCTCAGACAGATGTCTGTCCAGCCTCTGTTTGAAGCCTTCCATTGAAGGGGAACTCACCACCTCTCGTGGCAGCCTGTTCCACTCATTAATCACCCTAACTGTCAAAAAGTTTTTTCTAATATATATATATATATATATATATATATATATATATATATATATATATATATATGAGATATAGACTGCTATGTGGTGCACAATGGAGCAAATCATCAATGTCGAGGATACATAATTTTAGTACCTTCACTGGAAAATCTTTTTAGTGCATTTAAAATGTAATTCCATCTAGGTGTACAAATCTCTAACTAAATCATTATGTATAATTTTTCTATTTACATGGAATGCAAATGTGCATTTGTGGAATCAATTAAGAAAAGCAGAATCCCGGCTTTGTCTCAGGTAGCATTTGTCTGCTATTGCCTAGTCCAAAAAGCTATTAGCCCTAACTTTATCAGAGCTTAGGAACCAATTCAGGTTTTAATGATCATGGACCTGCCAAACTTAATTTGGAACTGACTATTAGCCAGATTATCAATGAACTAAAATCACCATTTTCATTCTAATGCAGTCGGCTACATATAAGTATGATAATGTAATTGCGATGGAATAACTGCAAACGATAGTGTGAGTCTTAGGCCAATTTCTAGTTTATTACACTATGAAATCTTGGTTTAGTTGTCCATTACTATGAATATTCATATAAATAGATAAGAGATAGATATGGTATAGAAAGATCATCTAATTGTAGGAGATGAGGTACATGAGGAAAGAGAGAAAGAAAGATGGATGGAGAAGAGCAAAAAAGAAAGAATGAGATATATTAGATAGATACTAGACAAATAGATGGATGATACATAGACAGATAGATAGATAGATAGATAGATAGATAGATAGATAGATAGATAGATGTAATAGATAGACAAATAGGTAGAAGAGAAAGAAAGATGAAGAAGAGAAAAAAGAGAGAAAGTGAATGAGAGAGAAAGATAGATAATATTAAGTAGATGATAGATAGAAAGATATATATATCGATAATAGATAGATGAAAGATATATAGCTAAAGGAGGAAGAAAGATAAATGAGAAAGAAAGAAAAAGAAAGAAAGAAAGACGAACAAGAGAAAAAAGAGAAAAAGTGAATGAGAGAGAAAGATGGATAATATTAGATAGATGATAGATAGAAAGATAGATAATAGATAAATAGAAAATAGATAGATGATAAATAGATAGATGATAGATAGATGATAAATAGATAGATGATAGATAGATAATAGGTAGATAGATGATAGATAGATAGATAGATAATAGGTAGATAGATGATAGACAGATAGATGATATTTAGATAGATAGATAGATAGATAGATAGATAGATAGATAGATAGATAGATATGGTATAGAAAGTTCATCTGATAGTAGGAGATACTGTACATGAGGAAAGAAAGAATGAAATAAATAAAAAAAGAAAAAGCAAATGAGAGATATATAGATAAAGAGGAAAAAATAAAGATAGAAAGAGAAACAAAAAGGAAGAAAGTGAATGAGACAGACAGAAAGAAAGATAAGCAAAAATAAAGAAAAAACAAGAGAGAAGCAAAATGAAAATAAGAGAGAAGAACAAAAAAAGATTGAAAAAAGACAGAAAAGCAGAAAAAAAGAATAAAAGGAGAAAAGAAAGAAGGAAAGAAAGATATTAATGTTAAATACATTATATGATAACTAAACAGCTCTTTCATGGTAGAACTCTTCACGTTCCTACAGTCTGCAATAGCCCTTTGTTTGGGGAATATATCAAAACAGAAATTTAGATAAAATTTCTGTTTAACTCAAAAGATTGCAGGGGGGCCCGACCTATTCAGCAAAGCTTTCCAGAACTCAGGCTCAGGTATTTTTTATTGTTAACAATTACACTTTTCTCAGGAGACATTTGGAGCTTAGCTGACTACGTCCCACCAGGATCTAAACAAGATTTGCATTTTGGATGTTTCTGCCCCTTTAATTTGAATGCCAGGCTCTGCCAATTTACTGTTAGCAAATCAGAGACGCACCCAAACCCGGATCTGAAATTAATGGGCTGAATCTTGCCTGAAAGCAGAAGATATGACTTATGTGGATGTCACCCACTGGCTTTTTATGGAAATTATTAATAAATCAGTAATTCCATCTGCAAAGATGTTGTTGTGTTTATAAATATTTAATTTACCTTCAGGTGTCCATGCCTTTTTTTTCCTTTCTCATAGCTTGATGACTTTGCTACTCTCTCAGCAGAACAGAAACGTGTGTGAAGTTATTGGTGTAATTTCACATGACTTGTTTTGTGGTGGGAGAATCTGGTTTCATCTGTTCCATCATATTTGTGTAACTGTCTGGAAAAATTCTTCGTAGTGTTTTATCCTGGATAACGGTATTCCATTCACACTGACGGAGCACAAAAAAATATATTTAAAGGAGGCTATCAATTTAAATATTCTATTATGAAATTATGAGTTAATGAAGCACTCCTCCTCTCATCACAATTTTTATCCTCTTAATACAATACAGTCATCATATTATATAGCACTGTGTACTTAAAATTACTCATTTTGCCCTTTTATCCAGTTAATTCTTTTCGTTTCCATTAGATCTATGAGATTACGAGATTAACAGACTAGCTGAATCCTTTTGACTCTATGAAGAAACAGGAAATTTATTTTCCCTGTATGAGTCATCGTTAGAACTACAATTCTTCCTCACTGAATGTCCCTGATGGAGGGGGAGGAACAAAGCAGCTAGGTCAGGAATTGAAGAGCTGGGCGGCCAAGGACTTTGCAGTGATGTAGCATTGTAGTTCTAATGATGACTCATGCAGGGAAAAGAGACTACTTGTTTCTACATAGAGCTTAGAAGGATTCAGTTAGTCTGGTGTTAATAACGTCATAGACCTAATGGAAAAGAGAAGATTTAACTGGGTAGAAGGGCAAAATGAGCAATTGTAAGTACACAGTGCTGTATAATATGATGACTACAATACAGTATATTAAGAGGATAAAAACTTTGAAAAAATGATGGAACCTCAGATCAGGGCCGGCTCCAGGTTTTTCTGGGCCCCGGGCGAAAGAGTCTCAGTGGGCCCTTTAACACATACCACGATTCATGATGCAGAGATATGGCGGAGAAATATATATATAGTACAATGCAAAGATTTCACTTCATGAGTGATATCTATTGTAAATTCCACAATAGCTCAGAAACCGGTGAATCGCTCCACACAGAATAGTGGCCCCCATATAAGGCTCCATACGGAATACTGGCCCCCATATAACGCTTCATACGGAATACTGGCCCCCATATAAGGCCCAATACGGAATACTTGCCCCCATATAAGGCCCCATACGGAATACTGGCCCCCATATAAGACCCCATACGGAATACTGGCCCCCATATAAGACCCCATACGGAATACTGGCCCCCATATAAGACCCCATACGGAATACTGGCCCCCATATAAGGCCCCATACGGAATACTGGCCCCCATATAAGGCCCCATACGGAATACTGGCCCCCATATAAGACCCCATACGGAATACTGGCCCCCATATAAGACCCCATACGGAATACTGGCCCCCATATAAGACCCCATACGGAATACTGGCCCCCATATAAGGCCCCATACGGAATACTGACCCCCATATAAGGCTCCATGCGGAATACTGACCCCCATATAAGGCTCCATGCGGAATACTGACCCCCATATAAGGCTCCATGCGGAATACTGGCCCCCATATAAGGCTCCATACGGAATACTGGCCCCCATATAAGGCTCCATACGGAATACTGGCCCCCATATAAGGCCCCATATGGAATACTGGCCCCTATATAAGGCTCCATATGGAATACTGGCCCCCATATAAGGCTCCATAAGGAATACTGGCCCCCATATAAGGCTCCATACGGAATACTGGCCCCCATATAAGGCTCCATACGGAATACTGGCCCCCATATGGAATACTGGCCCCCATATAAGGCTCCATACGGAATACTGGCTTCCATATAAGGCTCCATACGGAATACTGGCCCCCATATAAGGCTCCATACAGGATACCGGTCCCCATATAATGCTGCATGCAGGCTGTTACCCCCCACATAATGCCCCATACAGGCTGTCCCCCCCTTATAATGCTCCATGCAGGCTGTTACCCCCCACATAATGCCCCATACAGGCCCCTCCCTTTTAATGCTCCATGCAGGCTGTTACCCCCCACATAATGCCCCATACAGGCTGCCCCCCCTTATAATGCTCCATGCAGGCTGTTCCCCCCCACATAATGCCCCATACAGGCCCCCCCTTTTAATGCTCCATGCAGGCTGTTACCCCCCACATAATGCCCCATACAGGCTGCCCCCCCCCACTTATAATGCTCCATGCAGGCTGTTCCCCCCCACATAATGCCCCATACAGGCCCCCCCCCTTTTAATGCTCCATGCAGGCTGTTACCCCCCACATAATGCCCCATACAGGCTGCCCCCCCTCTTTATAATGCCCCATGCAGGCTGTCACCCCTCCTCTTTATAATGCTCCATGCAGGCTGTCACCCCTCCTCTTTATACTGCCCCATGCAGGCTGTCACCCCTCCTCTTTATAATGCCCCATGCAGGATGTCCCCCCCTCTCTTTATAATGCCCCGTGCAGGCTGTTCCCCACCTTATAATGCCCCATGCAGGCTGGTCCCCACCTTATAATGCCCCATGCAGGCTGTCACCCCTCCTCATTATAATGCCCCAAGCAGAAATCCCCCCCTCTTTATAATGCCCCATGCAGGCTGTTCCCCACCTTATAATGCCCCATGCAGGCTGTCACCCCTCCTCTTTATACTGCCCCATGCAGGCTGTCACCCCTCCTCTTTATAATGCCCCATGCAGGCTGTCACCCCTCCTCTTTATACTGCCCCATGCAGGCTGTCACCCCTCCTCTTTATACTGCCCCATGCAGGCTGTCACCCCTCCTCTTTATACTGCCCCATGCAGGCTGTCACCCCTCCTCTTTATAATGCCCCATGCAGGATGTCCCCCCCTCTCTTTATAATGCCCCGTGCAGGCTGTTCCCCACCTTATAATGCCCCATGCAGGCTGGTCCCCACCTTATAATGCCCCATGCAGGCTGTCACCCCTCCTCATTATAATGCCCCAAGCAGGAATCCCCCCTCTTTATAATGCCCCATGCAGGCTGTTCCCCACCTTATAATGCCCCATGCAGGCTGTCACCCCTCCTCTTTATAATGCCCCATGCAGGCTGTCACCCCTCCTCTTTATAATGCCCCATGCAGGCTGTCACCCCTCCTCTTTATAATGCCCCATGCAGGCTGTCACCCCTCCTCTTTATACTGCCCCATGCAGGCTGTCACCCCTCCTCTTTATAATGCCCCATGCAGGATGTCCCCCCCTCTCTTTATAATGCCCCGTGCAGGCTGTTCCCCACCTTATAATGCCCCATGCAGGCTTGTCCCCACCTTATAATGCCCCATGCAGGCTGTCACCCCTCCTCATTATAATGCCCCAAGCAGGAATCCCCCCCTCTTTATAATGCCCCATGCAGGCTGTCACCCCTCCTCTTTATAATGCCCCATGCAGGATGCCCCCCCTCCCCTCTTTATAATGCCCCATGCCTCCATACATTAAAAAAAAAAAAAAATCAAATACTCACCTCCCTTCTCCTCACCTGCTACCTGCTGCCCGCTGCCTGCTGCCCGCCGCTCGCTGCTCGGCTCCGAACTCCAGCGTTGTCGGCGTCTTCCCGCTCAGCGCTCCCTGTGACGGCTCAGGGGAGGGCGCGGTGTAAAGACGTCACCGCGCCCTCTGACCTGAGACGTCAGAGAGCGCAGAGCAGGAAGACAGCTGATCTGCGGAGGCACGGGGAGAGGTAAGTATCGGGCTGCCGGGGCCCTGAGCAAGCGGCGGAGAAGGGCGGGCGCTGACACCGCTCTCCTCCGCCCATAGCCCAGCGCGGTGCGCGACCGCCAGTGGGCCCCTCTGCCTGCTCAGGGCCCCGGCATTTGCCCGGGTGCGCCGGGTGCTGACGCCGGCCCTGCCTCAGATGAACTGCTCTCTCAGATAGCATGTCCCTAAAGCTTCCCACACATTAGATAGAGGTCAGCTGAGTGATAGTTTGGCCAATAGTTATCTCCCTCCTATTCTATGTTCCTGTGTTTTTTTATGAGAGACCCACTGCCACATCCCATAGCTTATCTCCAGAGAACAAAAAGATTGGCCATGGAAAATCCTCCAACATCATCTGTCAAGGTGAGAGTTGGGAAGTTTCCATACACATTAGATCGGCGGCTGAACCTGCCCATTGAGGATTGTCCAAAATAACAACATGATTAGAGACGTATCATGCCATTGCCAATATTTTGATGCTGATTCCCTCTTTTCTGACATTCATGTTTATATTAGTTTGGTGTTTTCTCCATCCTGCCCCTCGTAATGTGTGCCAAGAGATCTCTCATACGATGAGAAGGACGATGCCATGACCGACATCTGTTTCAGACATTTTAACTAAAAGAGGTTCGAGTGGATGTGGCTGATCTAGGTTGGGATCAAGAAAAGGGTTGGATATCCCCTTACTGCAGAACAGGCTCCCATAATTATCAGCTGAGATTTAGGGTCTTACTAATGGGACACTACAGCTAGGAAAATGAAGCATTGTGCAGTGACAGTTGAAAGCAATGGGTTCCACATCATTACGTGTCTGGTTCTTGAGAGTGAGAGAAGCTCCTTTCAACAATGCCCTGATCTTGCCATTAGACCACGTTCACACGTTCAGTTTTTGTTCAGTATTTTACATCAGTATTTGTAAGCCAAAACCAGGAGCGGGTGATAAATATAGAAATGGTGACGTGTTTCTATTATACTTTTCCTCTGATTGCTCCACTCCTAATGTAATATACTGACCAAATACTGACCAACGTGTGAACGTGGCCTTAAAGGAATTTCTGCACTTATGTATATATATAGGGTATGTGAATAGGAGTTACCCCAAACATGGCACAACCCTACTACTACTAATAAGATGTAGCTGGGGTTGAGATCAGAGAATATGGTGGTGGCACCAGTGTAAGAAATTTAGTATATTATTCATTTGTAATAATAATAATCTAATAATAATCTTTTTATTTATATAGCGCCAACATATTCCACAGCGCTTTACAATTCAGACAATTTACAGACATTATGGGCACTGTCCCCATTGGGGCTCACAATCTACATTCCCTATCTGTATGTCTTTGGAGTTCCCAAGAACGTGTCACAAAACTATCAGTGTATCCAAATTTTCACTATTCCAAAATTCCACAAACGGCTCCTTCAAATAAATGAAGCCACAACTTGTTTTTATCCTGTTATTTATTTCTAAGCCAATATATTTCCCAAATTATAAACAACTATTTTCATTTTTCATCTTTTTTTTGGCTCTGTGTTTAAGCAGTTTGCAGGATCATTGGGTATGCACTTGAATGGCACGGCGCACATAAGAAAAACATTAATGCTCACTAGATTGTCAAAATATATATCACTGACAACAACATAGAAATATCTGCCAAATAAGAGGCAGAAGGTCTAACTCAGCATAATCCAACTCAATGAGCCGAGACAAGAAGCCGGGCCTTGAACTTGCGTGCCTCATGTGTTCTTTTCTACTTGTTTATGAGGGCTGTTTTATATTACCATGTCTGAGATTTATTTTTTTCTGCAAGCAGCAAAATTTTATATATGTGTGATTGTAACTGTATTTTTATCTTTTTTTTTTTTTTTTTAGGAAATCGCAGCTTATTTAATAACATTTGAAAAGCATGAAGAATGGCTGACAACCTCCCCTAAAACAAGGTAGGAAGAGTAATTCTCAATCAATCCTTGTGTTACTAGTTATATTTCGTTTACTGGTCTGTCAGGAAAAATACCTGATGATTTATAATAAATAAATAAATAAACTATTTTTTTATTATTATTATTTATTTTTCCTATTTATTTTTCTAATGTTTCTTTATGTTAATGGAAATTCGGTTGAAAATTATATGGTCAAAATTGGAGAAAAAAAAAATTATTTTCTCTATTTGTAAAATATTTCCCTTCTTCTGTATTATTATATAATTTACAAAATTGTTTAGAAAGTCTTCGTTTTCTGCAATAGTGACCACCTGGACAGTGTGAGACTCTTTTTACACAGGTGTTCTGACTTCTGTGGTATGGTAGACCCCACTGGCCCTGAAGAGCTTTGTTGAGTAGCTGTACATGGCTATATTAATGTATACCATACTAGAGTATAGTAGTGTATATGTTTTGCTTGGAGCATTTCTTTAACTACTTGTGGACCACCCATAGACTTTAAACATCCAAGCAGTCAATGTTCTACTTTGCAGTGACGTTCCAAAACATCACTGCATAGTAGCGCAGCTACATGTAATTGTGCAGCTGCATGAGCGGGAAGCTGGCTGTCAGATACAGCAAAGCTCCCCATAGAGAAGGCAGAGATGGTTTATTACCATCCATGCCTTCCTGATCGTGGAAACGCAGTGTTATACTAGCGTACATAGCATGTAGGAAGCACTGATAGTGCTTCCTCCTCCTGACCCAAAAGTCATATGATTGCTAGGTCTAAAAAGGAGGAGCTGCTGGGTCCTAGGAGGCCTGGTCAGCTTTCCGATGCAGCCAGAAGGCTGCATTTCCACTGTGACTAGGGTAATATATCAGCCCTAGTTATAGGGAAAATCAAATAAACAAAAAAAAGTATTTTAATGTTGAAATGACCTTATGGGGGGGCAGAATTTGAGAAGTAAATAAAAAATAAATACAGTAAACAAAAATAAATAAAAAGTAGGTAAAAAATAAATGAAATAATAATATATAATAAATTAATAAATTTAAAAAGCAGCTGCCAATTCATACTGTTGTTATTAGCACGACCACAGTAAAAAATCTGCTCAATAGGTACAAATAATTAATAAAGAAAGGAGAACAAATTTTAAAATGTATGGTCATAAAAAAATCCCAAAAAATGTAAAGCAAAAGAAAAAAAACAAAAACTTATATACTTTACTTCCCAGCATTTTCACCTAACATTGGCAAAAAAAAAAAAAAAAAAAAGAGATTATGAAAATAACATAAAAATAAAGCCCTTTCTATAATGAAAAAAGGATGTGAAAATTGTTTGAATATCCAGCTAAAATTTTATTAAACCGCATGTGTGAAAAAAAATGAAAATATGCCTGGTCAGAGACAGGAGTAATTGGCCCGGTCCTGAACTGGTTAACCAAAAGCGGCATGCAGCTATTAGATTTTAAAACTACAATCAAAAATACTGTGAGATTGTTTTCTCAAGTTTACAAAAGAAAGAGATGGAACTCACTCAGCATATTATTCCTTACAGTGTTTAGTGCAATAATTCATTTCACAACAATACTGAAGATCAAAACGGTTGAATAAAAATTGGGTAGTCAAAGACAATATGAATCTTGATCCGCTTTCTCTGCTTCACAAAATAACCCTCTTATTTTCTAAATTTATATTCATTTAGCCTAATTTGAATATGCTGAATCATATTAAGTCTAGACACGTGTGAAAAAATATTATGCAAATAATATAATTATACAGAAGAGCATTGTAATTATTATTTATAATATCCCATCCCAAATCTCTTTATTTAATCTCTCCACTCAGGAAATAACCTTGAAACTATACTTATGTTTTAAAAAAGCCCGAAAAACGTAAAAAATAAATAAACTATAAAAACATCTTTTTGATTAAACACATTGTCATTGATTATAAAAAAAAAGTATCTGCACTTCACTTGTTCACGATCTATGTCTGATATTGCAGTTTATTCTTACTTAAAGGGAATCTGTCAGTAGGTTTTTGCTATGTAATCTGACAGTAGCATGATGTGGGGACAGAGAACCTGATTCCATCGATTTGTCACTCAGTTTACTGGATGCAGCAGTTTTGATATAATCAGAGTTTTTCTGTTGCAGATCTAGCTGAGCTCTGAATGCTAAGCCCTGTATACCCCCGCCCACACCACTGATTGGCAGATTTCTGTGTACACTGAATATTGACAGAAAGCTGCTAATCAGTGCTGGGGGTGTGGTTGGACTAGGAGGCACAAGACACATAGTCCGGTAGTGATAATCTTCTGCTGATAAAACACTGAATGTATTGAAACAACAAAACACAGCATACTAAGTGACACATCACTGGAATCAGGGTCTCCAGAGATGAGTTGTAGCACTAGGCACAACCTCATGTACAGATGGGCTGCTTTGTATGAATAAACATTGAAAGCCCCGTCGACATCTCTCAGCCCCTTTATTTTACTGATTGGCATAAGATACCATTATATACTTTCAGAAATAACTTTTTCCCGGAGTGGGTTCATTATAAATTTACAGGATTTCCCGTAATCAGTTTTATGATATATTTATACAAAGAAAAGGATACAGTGACATCCTTTTTTATTTCTCTAATTACAATGAGTTGTATTTGACTTGCGGGATTGATGTAGGAAACACTGATTATCTTAAGAACAATCTATATTTTATATACACCGTACTGTGAAAAAGTTTGTCAGTTTTGAAAGAAATGCTGCATAGTATGAATAATTTCATATATACAAATATGCTTTATAGTTTATTTTTTATCAATTAACAAAATGCAAAATGAGTGAACACAAAAGAAATCTAAATCAAATCAATATTTGTTGACTGCCCTTTGCCTTCAAAACAGCATCAATTTTTCAAGATGCACTGGCAGACAGGTTTTGAAGGATCTTGGCAAGGAGATTGCTCCAAACATCTTGGAGAACTAACCACAGATCTTCCGTGAATGTTGCTTGTATGAATCCTCCTGTCTCTTGATGTAATCCATCACAGACTCGATGATGTTGAGATTAGGGTTTTGTGGTGGGCGAATCATCACTTCCTGGACTCCTTTCTCTTCTTTATGCTGAAGATAGCTATTGTTGACACTGACTGTATGTTTGGAGCCTTTGTTCTGCTGCAGGACAATTTGGAGCCAATCAGAAACCTCTGTGATGGTATTGCATGATGGATAGTTATCTGCCTAGATTTCTCAGCATTGAGGACACCAATATCCTGCCAAATCCCCAACTCCATTTGATGAACTACAGCCTCTAACTTGCCAGGATCCTCCACCATGCTTCCCTGTTGCCTGCAGACACTCATTACTGTGCATTTCTCCAACCCTTCAGTGACAAAGTGCCTTCTGATACACTCAAATATTTAACATTTTGACTCACCAGTCCAGAGCACCTGCTGCCAATTTTCTGCACCCTGGTTCCTATGTTTTCTTGCATAGTTGAGTAACTTAGCCTTGTTCCGATGACTAAGTTATAGTTTTTGATTGCAATTTTTTCATGAAAACCACTTCTTGCTAGACTTCTCCGAACAGTAGATGGGTGTAGCTGGGTACCACCGGTTGCTGCCAGTTCTCTGCTGATGCCTCTGCTGAAGATCTTTTGATTTCGAAAGGCAGTACTCATAATGTCTTTTATCTGCTGCACTAAGTTTTCTCGGTCGACCACTGCGTCTATGGTCCTTACTCCTTACCCATTTCTTGGTGTCCATTTCTTATCCATCATGCAGTACCATCAAGGAGGCATCTGAATGGCTCCAAATTTATTCTTCAGCAGGACAACAACCCCAAACATATAGTTAATGTCAGTGAAAACTATGTTCAGTTTGAAGATGAACAAACAAGGTGTCCTGGAAGTGATGATCTAGCCCCCATAGAGACCTGATCTCAGCATCATCCTGTCTGTGTGGGATTACAATGTTAAAAGGCTCGGATGCCGAACACAGCACGCAGAGAGTATGGCAGAGGTTTAATTCAAGATTTGGTTTCTCCACGCAGGGAGTGTAAATTTAAGTAACACAACAATAAAACAGTAAAATCGGACAATAAACGATTGTGGTTTAACTATGACATGGAAAGGATGAACAATACGGCGCAGTCCCAAAAGTTCAGGCTGAATAAGAGAAGGTAGATTACTGGTGGCTTGCACTTATCTGTCCTTTAGCGATAACTACGTCCGTCTTTAGACACTCACTCCGGAGGGTGTCTGTCTTCTGGTGGCAGTGGGCGGTCTCGGGTCTCACCCACTGGGCCCCCAGTCCTTTTAACCACACGACAGCAGTCACGACTCCTTTAAGAGCTGTAGCAAGCTCCTCCGGCGTACAACAAACTGCGTTAGGATCACTAATCCCGGGTGCGTCCTCACCCGTAGGTCACCGTCAGATGTCTGGAAAACTGTGGTGATGCAGGTAACTGAACGATCACTTTCTGTAGGCCCGGTATAGACCGCACGCCCATTGTTTTGCGGCAAGCTGTGTCACCCGTTCGTCCATCACCGCAGACAGGTCAGCACGTGTCTATTTCACCGAGGACAGGGCAGCACGTCTCTCTCTCGTTGTCGGCAGGACAGACTGTTTCTCCCCAACTGCCGGTCTGCTTTCCACAAATGTCTCTTTCACTCGAGCCCAGACACCTGACTTCCTCTTTTCCGTCCCTCTCCTCTGTAACCCAGCACTGTCCAGGAAGTCCCCCCGTGCACTCTTAATGCCGTTCCCTGGCAACACTGGGCAGAACCCTGGCAGTTCTGGCGCCGGAGCTCCGCACCTGTCCCTAGGCAAGTCTTCCTTCTTACACTCCCGCTCCCTTTGAGCTCGCCATTCCACGGGCGAGAGTTTTTTCACCAGGCGCTCAGACTCTCTGACCCCTTTGAAGATACGTTGCCAGATGAACTGATCCTGATTGTAGCGGATAGGCGGCACACCAGCCGTGGATCGTTTGGACCGGCGTAACGCAGTTGGAGCGCAGGGTACTTGAGAGTCGCTGGGGTTCCCAACTTTGCCCGGCCCAGCCTGACGGAGCGGTGGGCCCTCCTCTCTCGTGTGGGAAGCTGTGGGCGATGTGAGACTGGGGATCGCAGCCACTATCGTCTCTTCCTCCTCATCATCGTAGACGGGCACATTGGGTGTGGGATCTCTCGTCCTTGTGCTGAGTTCCTCCTTCTTTTCCTCATCGCTAGACAAACAGGGCCGTAACTTGCTTCGATAAACGATTCTAGTTGGAGCCGCTTCTTCCCCCTCATACACCGGTCCTTCAGGACTAACTCTCCATTTCACTTGATACGGGGTCGACTCCCACCGTCTACTCAGCTTGCCCCGGGGTCTCTTGTCCCGTACCAACACCCGTTCTCCCGACTTAAGGGCTGTCCCCCAAAAAGGTGGCATTTCATGGTGCCTATGTTCTTTAAACTTCTGCTGCACCAACCTCCGAAGAGTCTGCAACCGGTGCCGATGCTCCCGGACCCAGGTAGATGGGCCCGTCCGGGGCCAGTCCTCCACGGGATCCAGTTTGAGCTCAGTGATCTCCCTACCCTTTTGTCCGAACAGCAGGGTGTAGGGGGTGAACCCTGCGGCACTGTGTACCCGGTTATTACAGAACCACACCAGCTCAGCCACAAACTCCGGCCAGCGTACCTTCCGATCTTCTTCCAAGGTTCGAAGCATCTGGATCAAAATTCTGTTGAAGCGTTCACAGGACCCATTCCCTTGCGGATGGTAAGGGGTGGTCCTAGACTTCTCGATCTTGTATAGCCGGTGCAGCTCCTCCATCACCTGTTCTTGGAGACAAGCTCCTTGATCAGAGTGAATTCTCTTCGGACAGCCATAGACCCTGATGAAGTCCCGACAGATAGCCTGGGCAGCAGATTCAGCTGTCTGATCCCTGGTCGGAGTTGCCACCGTGAATTTCGTGAAGTGGTCGGTCATGACCAGGCAATGTCCATACCCGAGATGCACCGGCCCGATGGTCAGGTAGTCGATCATCAACACCTCTAAGGGCGCAGCCGTCACAATGGTCTGGATGGGGGCTTGCTGCTCTGGGGTTTTCACCAACTCACAACTCCGGCACTTCTGGCAGACGTTCTCCACTGCAACTCTTAGCTGGGGGTGGTACACCAGTCTCTGCAGCCACTGGAATGTCTTTTCGGGTCCAAAGTATGCTCCCCGCTCGTGGGCTTCCTTGGCAAGTGTCCTGATCACACTCACTGGAACCACTACTTGCCAAGTGGGGCCGAACTCCCGTACCAACTGGACTCGTCTGTACCTGTCTGTACAACAAGCCGTCCTGCAGGCTCAGTCTCTCCCACTGCCGCAGCATCTTCAGCCCCTCTGGCGTCAGGGTCCCCCTTTCTTCGCGCTTAGGGACTTGTTTCAAAGCCACCCACTGTCGCAACCGCGCAATCTCTCCATCCATTTGCTGTATCCGTATCCACTCGTCCCTGGGCCGCCCCAACACGTGTCCTTCTTTCACTTCCCCGATCTGTCCCTGCGTAGCGGACAATGGGCTGCCAACCCTCCGGAAGCTGGGCACCTCTTCGGCCTCCAGTTCTTCGTCTCGGTCATGGTCCTGGTGCTCATGGGTCACCCTGGAGAGGGCATCAGCATGCGTGTTTTCAGCCCTAGGCTGGTAGGTGATCTTATACCGATACCGAGCCATGCGAGACACCCATCGTTGTTCCAGGGCTCCCAACTTTGCGTTCTCCAGATGAGCCAGCGGGTTGTTGTCTGTCTTCACCAACACTTCAGACCCCGACAAGTACTCCGCGAACTTTTCTGTCATTGCCCACACTAGGGCCAACAATTCCAGTTTAAAGGAGCTGTAATTGTCTGGGTTGTTCTCCAAGTCTCGGAGGGAGCGACTCGCATATGCTATCACCTGCTCTCTCCCCTCCTGCTCCTGCGACAGCACGGCCCCTAGACCAAGGAGTCTTCCATCGGTGTGATGAACGAAGGGCTGAGAAAAGTCAGCATAGGCCAGTATGGGAGCTTCCGTCAGGGCCATCTTCAAGGCCCTGAAGGCCTCCTCCTGTTCTCTTCCCCATTTCACTGTTTGATTTTTCGAGTCTGCAGGTATCCCTTGAAGGTGCTCCAGTAGCGGATTAGCGATACGCGTGAAATTTTTCATGAATCTGCGGTAATACCCTGCGAGGCCTAGGAAGGCCCGCACGTCCTTTACAGTCTTCGGGGTGGGCCACTCTTGCACGGCGGCCACTTTCTCCAGAGTGGGCCTAACTCCTTCACCGGACACCGTGTGCCCGAGGTACTCAACCTGCTTGCGGAATATACGACATTTTTGTGGCTTCACCTTCAGGCCGTGATTTCGAAGGTGACTCAAGACTTGCTCCAGTCGTCGTAGATGTTCCTGGAAGGTAGACGCATAGACGATGATGTCATCGAGGTAGATCAGTGTAGCCTCAAAGTTCAGATCGCCTAAACATCTCTCCATCAAGCGTTGAAAGGTCCCGGGAGCGTTGGTTAGGCCAAAAGGCATCCGATTAAACTCGAAGAGTCCCATGGGCAACACGAATGCTGTCTTGGTGCAGTCGTGTTCAGACACTGGCACTTGCCAGTATTCGCTGGCCAGATCCAGGGAAGAGAAGTATTTCGCCTTGCCTAGGGCAGATAGAGACTCCTCGATCCTGGGTAAAGGGTACGAGTCTCTTACTGTCCAAGCATTTAGCCGCCTGTAGTCCACACAGAATCGTAGGGTTCCATCCTTCTTCCTGACCAGGATGATTGGAGCCGCCCACGGGCTCTGGCTTTTCCGAATCACCCCGTTCTGTATCATATGGGCCACCATTTCCTTCACCTTCTGGTACATTTGCGGGGGTATCTGTCTATACTGTTCCCGTACCGGAGCAGCATTTCCCATAGGGATCTCATGGATGATGGCCTCGGTACATCCAAAGTCGTCCTCATGTCGGGCAAAGACATTCTGGTACCGTCCCAGCATCTCTTCGACCTCGTACACCTGTTCTGTCGTGAGCCCTGTCAAATCAGCACGCATCTGTTCTAGGATCCTTCGACCGTCCTTAGTCTGAGGTCGAGGAGACCCCGATCGTACGGTGATCGCCAGGGTCCAGGGATCCCCCCTTACGGCTGACAATTGTATTGCATCTAGCGGTTCCAGCTGTTCAGGCATCCCCAGGATCTGGGCCATTTCGGTCCTGGTGGGAAATATGAGCTCACTCGGATTCAGGTACACGCATCGTACCACCACGTTTCCCTTATGGACGGTAGCCAAGGTCCGCCCTACCAATAGACCCAGAGGCACCTTTTCCACGGTGGTTGACTCGATCTGAATCTCTACCCCTTCTAGTGGGGTGCAGGCTCGGATGGGCAAAGTGAGGACTGTCTGTCCTGGTGGTAAGGTGAGGGTGTTGGTGGCGGGTATTATCACCTTTCCCAGAACTTTTCCCCCACTCGAGGTCTCTTGCGCCTGGGCAACCCTGATCAGCTGCTGCAGGGCCTTCCTTTGAGGGGGTCTAGAGTTCCACCACCCTAGCGTGAGCTCTCGTGGTTCCCTAATCAGGATCTGCCCGATTTCCTTCAGCACGTTCATACCGAGGGTCACTGGTGGTCCTGGGCGGGCATCTCCGCCTGTCAGGACCACTCCTTTTCTTCCCACATCTTGTCCGCACACCTGGATGCGTAACCACACTACTCCTGTGACCGGAATGGGCAGTTGGTTAGCGGCTGTGAGCTTTATCAAGGGACCCCCTTCATTTTGTGCCATCTCTGGGTACCGCTGACGGAAATAAGTTTCTCCCATGGTGGTCACTTGAGATCCCGTGTCGATCAAGCAGTGAACCGCCTGTCCGCCAAGCTCGGCCCACACTGTCGGGCTCATGGATATTAAGTCTTTGGGACTCACTGTCTTCCTCCGCTCCGGGTTGCGTCCCTCACACTCGGAGCCCGTCAGTTTAACGGCTGCCGGGACAGAGGCCTTCCTAGACTGGCACAGCTCCTGGCGTAATGCCCCATGCCCCCACAATTCCAACACGTTGGTCCCCTGTCTGCAGGGTGTCGTCGGGCCACCCGACTGGGCTCGTCCTTTACATCGCCCAGGGCTCTCGGGTCAACTGTTCCGGCTCTCACTGATTGAGCCACTCGAATATTGTACCACTCTTCTCGCATTTCTTGGATCTCCCGCCACATCTCTCGGGCCCATTCTGGTTCGGCCGTGGGCGACGGGGGCACTGCATGGCCCCGGACCATCCCTGCCAGGGTCACTACCCCAATCTCCTGTTCCCTCACGCAGGCCTCTGCCCCTGCCTCCAGAAATGTCATACGCGGGTTGGTGCGCAAGGCCTGTCTCAGCTGCGCATCTCTGAGGCCGGCTACGAACTGGTCCCTAAGTACTAGGTCCGGGGGCCCCACTCCCATGTCTTCTAGGTTCGTTTTCCTAGTGATGTAAGTGTACACACTCTGTAGGGCGTTGACATATTGGGTCACAATCTCCCCCTCCCTTTGTACCTGTTGGAACAGTTGGATCCTTAACTCTGCCACATTAATAGGGTCCCCATGCATTTCTTCTAGGATTCGTACCACCTTTTCCACCGTATTTCGATCAGTGGGTGAACGAAACATTACTGACTGTCGAGCTTCTCCTTCTAAAGCCAGCAAAGCTATCTCTGCTTGCATATCGGGCGTCATTGGGTGCATCTGTAACATGCTTTTAACCCGTTCTACCCAATCCCACAACATCATGTTGTCTCCGGTAAACTTTGGGAGATTATTCAACATGGCGCCCAGGGGTAGGCTAGCTGTAGGGGCTCTCGCGCTGACCTGGTCTGCCATGCCTGGAACTGCGTCTGGGGACGACATCCTGCCGACTACGCCAAATGTTAAAAGGCTCGGATGCCGCACACAGCACGCAGAGAGTATGGCAGAGGTTTAATTCAAGATTTGGTTTCTCCACGCAGGGAGTGTAAATTTAAGTAACACAACAATAAAACAGTAAAATTTAACTATAACATGGAAAGGATGAACAATACGGCGCAGTCCCAAAAGTTCAGGCTGAATAAGAGAAGGTAGATTACTGGAGGCTTGCACTTATCTGTCCTTTAGCGATAACTACGTCCGTCTTCAGACACTCACTCCGGAGGGTGTCTGTCTTCTGGTGGCAGTGGGCGGTCTCGGGTCTCACCCACTGGGCCCCCAGTCCTTTTGACCACACGACAGCGGTCACGACTCCTTTAAGAGCGGTAGCAAGCTCCTCCGGCGTACAACAAACTGTGTTAGGATCACTAATCCCGGGTGCGTCCTCACCCATAGTTCACTGTCAGATGTCTGGAAAACTGTGGTGATGCAGGTAACTGAACGATCACTTTCTGTAGGCCCGGTACAGACCGCACGCCCCTTGTTTTGCGGCAAGCTGTGTCACCCGTTCGTCCATCACCGCAGACAGGTCAGCACGTCTCTATTTCACCGAGGACAGGGCAGCACGTCTCTCTCTCGTTGTCGGCAGGACAGACTGTTTCTCCCCAACTGCCGGTCTGCTCTCCACAACCAACTGTCTCTTTCGCCCAGACACCTGACTTCCTCTCTTCCGTCCCTCTCCTCTGTCCCCCAGCACTGTCCAGGAAGTTCCCCGTGCACTCTTAATCCCGTCCTCTGGCAACACTGGGCAGGACCCTGGCAGTTCCGGCGCCGGAGCTCCTCACCTGTCCCTAGGCAAGTCTTCCTTCTTACATGAAGAGACAGAAGGATTTGCACAAGCCTTATACACAGAAGATCTGTGGTTAGTTCTCCAAGATGTTTGGAGCAACAAACCTGCCGAGTTCCTTCAAAAACTGTGTGGAAATGTATCTAGAATTTATGTTTTGATGATGTTTAGAAGGCAAAGAGTGATCACACCATGATCTAGTAACACTTCTATTTTTTAAGGAATTCTTACTTTGAAGCTATTTTTTCTACTCCTGTGTAAAACTTTAGTATTATACTGTATGTTTCTTTTTTATTTAATGTTTATTATTTTGTGGCTTACTTTTATGGTTTGACTATTTTTGACATTTTTATTTTTTTCTGATCTTTTTCGTGCTTTTTAAACCAAGTCTGATCAAATATAATGTTATTATTTTTTAATGCCCTACAATTTGATTAAATACAATGTTTCATTTCTTTTTTTACTATTCTGTTTGAAATCCATTGCATTATATTTTTTATTATTATTATTACATACATTATCTTACCTTGAGTTTTTATTTTTCATCTCAATTTACTCTAAATTTTCCTTTTAATTTTTTAGCCAAGCTGCTTAATTAAAACGCAGTACTTATTTTTTTAACATGCAATGCTTTCTATATTCTTTTAAGTTTGTCTTACATTTTCACCCAAATTTGTTTTATTTTATTTATTATATTTTATTATATTTTTTATCCAATTAAATATTTTATAATTTTTAACATTCGCTGCATTTTGCATTTTCGCTTTGTAATTCTACATACTTGGAGTCTACCTTGATTGCCCCAAGTTTACTTATTCCATTTCAGTTTTATATCCAGTTGCTAAAATAAATATAATATACCTTTTGGATAACTTTTAATAACTTGTCTTGGAGATTTATGGAATAATGTAAGTTTCCAACTGAGTGACAAATGGGAACAGTGGTCGAGTGTTTTGTTTCTGTGTTATCATGGGAGAAGCAGGTCAGCTCTCTGAGCCCTGAATAAATCAGTTAGCTTCACCAAGGACCACAATGTGCTTATTCGCATGGCATTCCTCATAATGCAAACCAGACGCCCAAATCTCTATTAATTAATTTTACAGATAAAAAATTGTCTCCGTGGTATCTGGAAAAAGCATGATTTTTTCCCCATAAATTAGTGTAGACTATATTAGAAATGTATCGCTATACACATACCATACACATGCCACTAATTCTCCCATGCTGTTCTGTACCATGGAGCTTGAAGCAATCTATGTGCAGCTTTACGGTGCCAATGTATGACCCCATATTATAGAAGTATTATCCTTGCTTCTAGGGTACAATACCTCTGGAATTAGAGGTTATCTAGTGGAGTATGGTATTTTTTTCGCTCTCCTTCTTTATGTATGTGGAAAAAATGTATATAAATGTGGATGTACATTATGGGCTTTATTTGGGTGCCAGAATATATGAGTTTTAAAGGAGTACACTCATACTCATGCTTGTTTCTATCACTCCCATGGAAGTGAATGGAGTGGGCAGCGCACATCAGTGGCCATTTCTCCATTAGATTTTTTTTTACTTGGACGCGATAACTGGCCCATCACCAGGAAGGATGGGGTAATGGAGGAGCTTGTTCTTGACACGAGTGAGTTCCAAGTTGCATCTAGTGGACAATATCAGCAGGGGCGTATTGAGTTCCGTTGAAGAAGGTGCCACCATGACCGGGCCCGTGGTGATGGGGGCCTGTCGAGGCCAGCACTATTTTCAACTGAAGGTGTGTCTTCAGATGCACCTGCTATTGAAAACCGTAGTGGAGGAGAGAACCACTGGCTCCCTGCCCCGCAGTTACTCTACAGTAACAGGCCTATCAGGAGCCCACAGCTGCAGAACACTCTGATATAACATGCAGTGAAGCTGGTGTGCTCTGAAGTTGTGGGCGTCTGATAAGTTTGTGGCTATAGTGTAAGAAGGACACAGGGAGCCAGCCAAGAGAAGAAGGAAGAGGACTGGGCTGCTCAGCATTGAAGCAGGGATAGGTGAGAGATTAGGTTGGTTTTTCTTTTTTAAAAGTAGGGGAACATTGTGGGAGCACAATGGGGGCCTTATAGGTGGGGTGGTGCAACAGGACTATATGAAGCCAGACTTGAAGGACATAATTATTTCATGGGGCTCAATGCTGGAGGACATAATTATCTCATGGGGCCATGAATTGGAGGAAATTATGGATTTATGTGGCCAGCTTTAGAGGACATCATTACTACATTAGGACCTTAATTGGAGAACATAATCATCTTATGTGGCCCAGAATTGGAGGTCATTAATACTATATGAGGGCCAGAAATGGAGAACATTGATAACTTATGGGGGGTAGAACTGGAAAACCTTATTATCTCATGGACTCAGTATTGGAGGACATTATTATCTTCTGGGAGCAAGTATTGAAGGACATTATTATTTATGAGGGCCTGAATTGGAGAAAATTATAACTAAATGGGGATAGAAATGGAGGAAATTATTACTAAATGGGGGCCAGAATTGGATCAAATTATTACTAAATGGGAGCCAAAAATGGAGGAAGCTATTACTAAATGGGGCCAGAAATGGAGGAAACTATTACTAAATGGGGCCAGAAATGGAGGAAACTATTACTAAATGGGGCCAGAAATGGAGGAAACTATTACTAAATGGGGCCTGAAATGGAGGAAACTATTACTAAATGGGGACCAGAAATGGAGGAAACTATTAATAAATGGGAGCCAAAAATGGAGGAAACTATTACTAAATGGGGGCCAGAAATGGAGGAAACTATTTCTAAATGGGGACAGAAATGGAGGAAACTATTATTAAATGGGGCCAGAAATGGAGGAAACTATTACTAAATGGGGCCAGAAATGGAGGAAACTATTACTAAATGGGGCCAGAAATGGAGGAAACTATTACTAAATGGGGCCAGAAATGGAGGACGCTATTACTAAATGGGGTCAGAAATGGAGGAAGTTATTACTAAATGGGGGCCAGAAATGGAAGAAATTATTGCTAAATGGGAGCCAAAAATGGAGGAAGCTATTACTAAATGGGGCCAGAAATGGAGGAAACTATTTCTAAATGGGGCCAGAAATGGAGGAAACTATTACTAAATGGGGCCAGAAATGGAGGAAACTATTACTAAATGGGGCCAGAAATGGAGGAAACTATTACTAAATGGGGCCAGAAATGGAGGAAACTATTACTAAATGGGGACCAGAAATGGAGGAAACTATTACTAAATGGGAGCCAAAAATGGAGGAAACTATTACTAAATGGGGCCAGAAATGGAGGAAACTATTTCTAAATGGGGCCAGAAATGGAGGAAACTATTACTAAATGGGGCCAGAAATGGAGGAAACTATTACTAAATGGGGCCAGAAATGGAGGAAACTATTACTAAATGGGGACCAGAAATGGAGGAAACTATTACTAAATGGGAGGCAAAAATGGAGGAAACCATTACTAAATGGGGGCCAGAAATGGAGGAAACTATTTCTAAATGGGGCCAGAAATCGAGGAAACTATTACTAAATGGGGCCAGAAATGGAGGAAACTATTACTAAATGGGGCCAGAAATGGAGGAAACTATTACTAAATGGGGCCAGAAATGGAGGAAACTATTACTAAATGGGGCCAGAAATGGCGGAAGTTATTACTAAATGGGGCCAGAAATGGAGGAAATTATTACTAAATGGGAGCCAAAAATGGAGGAAACTATTACTAAATGGGAGCCAGAAATGGAGGAAACTATTTCTAAATGGGGCCAGAAATGGAGGAAACTATAACTAAATGGGGCCAGAAATGGAGGAAACTATTACTAAATGGGGCCAAAAATGGAGGAAAATGTTACTAAATGGGGCCAGAAATGGAGGAAACTATTACTAAACGGGGACCAGAAATGGAGGAAACTATTACTAAATGGGAGCCAAAAATGGAGGAAACTATTACTAAATGGGGGCCCGAAATGGAGGAAACTATTTCTAAATGGGGCCAGAAATGGAGGAAACTATTACTAAATGGGGCCAGAAATGGAGGAAACTATTACTAAATGGGGCCAGAAATGGAGGAAACTATTACTAAATGGGAGCCAAAAATGGAGGAAACTATCACTAAATGGGGGCCAGAAATGGAGGAAACTATTTCTAAATGGGGCCAGAAATGGAGGAAACTATTATTAAATGGGGCCAGAAATGGAGAAAACTATTACTAAATGGGGCCAGAAATGGAGGAAACTATTACTACATGGGGCCAGAAATGGAGGAAACTATTACTAAATGGGGCCAGAAATGGAGGAAGCTATTACTAAATGGGGCCAGAAATGGAGGAAGTTATTACTAAATGGGGGCCAGAAATGGAAGAAATTATTACTAAATGGGAGCCAAAAATGGAGGAAACTATTACTAAATGGGGCCAGAAATGGAGGAAACTATTACTAAATGGGGCCAGAAATGGAGGAAACTATTACTAAATGGGGCCAGAAATGGAGGAAACTATTACTAAATGGGGCCAGAAATGGAGGAAACTATTTCTAAATGGGGCCAGAAATGGAGGAAACTATTACTAAATGGGAGCCAAAAATGGAGGAAACTATTACTAAATGGGGCCAGAAATGGAGGAAACTATTACTAAATGGGGACCAGAAATGGAGGAAACTATTACTAAATGGGAGGCAAAAATGGAGGAAACCATTACTAAATGGGAGCCAGAAATGGAGGAAACTATTTCTAAATGGGGCCAGAAATGGAGGAAACTATTACTAAATGGGGCCAGAAATGGAGGAAACTATTACTAAATGGGGCCAGAAATGGAGGAAAATGTTACTAAATGGGGCCAGAAATGGAGGAAACTATTACTAAATGGGGACCAGAAATGGAGGAAACTATTACTAAATGGGAGCCAAAAATGGAGGAAACTATTACTAAATGGGGCCAGAAATGGAGGAAACTATTTCTAAATGGGGCCAGAAATGGAGGAAACTATTACTAAATGGGGCCAGAAATGGAGGAAACTATTACTAAATGGGGCCAGAAATGGAGGAAACTATTACTAAATGGGGACCAGAAATGGAGGAAACTATTACTAAATGGGAGGCAAAAATGGAGGAAACCATTACTAAATGGGGGCCAGAAATGGAGGAAACTATTTCTAAATGGGGCCAGAAATCGAGGAAACTATTACTAAATGGGGCCAGAAATGGAGGAAACTATTACTAAATGGGGCCAGAAATGGAGGAAACTATTACTAAATGGGGCCAGAAATGGAGGAAACTATTACTAAATGGGGCCAGAAATGGCGGAAGTTATTACTAAATGGGGCCAGAAATGGAGGAAATTATTACTAAATGGGAGCCAAAAATGGAGGAAACTATTACTAAATGGGAGCCAGAAATGGAGGAAACTATTTCTAAATGGGGCCAGAAATGGAGGAAACTATAACTAAATGGGGCCAGAAATGGAGGAAACTATTACTAAATGGGGCCAAAAATGGAGGAAAATGTTACTAAATGGGGCCAGAAATGGAGGAAACTATTACTAAATGGGGACCAGAAATGGAGGAAACTATTACTAAATGGGAGCCAAAAATGGAGGAAACTATTACTAAATGGGGGCCCGAAATGGAGGAAACTATTTCTAAATGGGGCCAGAAATGGAGGAAACTATTACTAAATGGGGCCAGAAATGGAGGAAACTATTACTAAATGGGGCCAGAAATGGAGGAAACTATTACTAAATGGGAGCCAAAAATGGAGGAAACTATCACTAAATGGGGGCCAGAAATGGAGGAAACTATTTCTAAATGGGGCCAGAAATGGAGGAAACTATTATTAAATGGGGCCAGAAATGGAGAAAACTATTACTAAATGGGGCCAGAAATGGAGGAAACTATTACTACATGGGGCCAGAAATGGAGGAAACTATTACTAAATGGGGCCAGAAATGGAGGAAGCTATTACTAAATGGGGCCAGAAATGGAGGAAGTTATTACTAAATGGGGGCCAGAAATGGAAGAAATTATTACTAAATGGGAGCCAAAAATGGAGGAAACTATTACTAAATGGGGCCAGAAATGGAGGGAACTATTTCTAAATGGGGCCAGAAATGGAGGAAACTATTACTAAATGGGGCCAGAAATGGAGGAAACTATTACTAAATGGGGCCAGAAATGGAGGAAACTATTACTAAATGGGGCCAGAAATGGAGGAAACTATTTCTAAATGGGGCCAGAAATGGAGGAAACTATTACTAAATGGGAGCCAAAAATGGAGGAAACTATTACTAAATGGGGCCAGAAATGGAGGAAACTATTACTAAATGGGGACCAGAAATGGAGGAAACTATTACTAAATGGGAGGCAAAAATGGAGGAAACCATTACTAAATGGGAGCCAGAAATGGAGGAAACTATTTCTAAATGGGGCCAGAAATGGAGGAAACTATTACTAAATGGGGCCAGAAATGGAGGAAACTATTACTAAATGGGGCCAGAAATGGAGGAAAATGTTACTAAATGGGGCCAGAAATGGAGGAAACTATTACTAAATGGGGACCAGAAATGGAGGAAACTATTACTAAATGGTAGCCAAAAATGGAGGAAACTATTACTAAATGGGGGCCCGAAATGGAGGAAACTATTTCTAAATGAGGCCAGAAATGGAGGAAACTATTACTAAATGGGGCCAGAAATGGAGGAAACTATTACTAAATGGGAGCCAGAAATGGAGGAAACTATTACTAAAAGGGCCAGAAATGGAGGAAGTTATTACTAAATGGGGGCCAGAAATGGAGGAAATTATTACTAAATGTGAGCCAAAAATGGAGGAAACTATTACTAAATGGGGGCCTGAAATGGAGGAAACTATTTCTAAATGGGGCCAGAAATGGAGGAAACTATTACAAAATGGGGCCAGAAATGGAGGAAACTATTACTAAATGGGGCCAGAAATGGAGGAAACTATTACTAAATGGGGCCAGAAATGGAGGAAACCATTACTAAATGGGGGGCCAGAAATGGAGGAAACTATTACTAAATGGGGGGTCAGAAACAGAGGAAACTATTACTAAATGGGGCCCAGAAATTGAGGAAACTATTACTAAATGGGGCCCAGAAATTGAGGAAACTATTACTAAATGGGGCCCAGAAATTGAGGAAACTATTACTAAATGGGGGGTCAGAAACAGAGGAAACTATTACTAAATGGGGGCCAGAAATGGAGGAAAGTATTACTAAATGGTGGCCAGAAACGGAGGAAACTATTACTAAATGGGGGGCCAGAAATGGAGGAAACTGTTACTAAATGGGGCCAGAAATGGAGGAAACTGTTACTAAATGGGGCCAGAAATGGAGGAAACTATTACTAAATGGGGCCAGAAATGGCGGAAGTTATTACTAAATGGGGCCAGAAATGGAGGAAATTATTACTAAATGGGAGCCAAAAATGGAGGAAACTATTACTAAATGGGAGCCAGAAATGGAGGAAACTATTTCTAAATGGGGCCAGAAATGGAGGAAACTATAACTAAATGGGGCCAGAAATGGAGGAAACTATTACTAAATGGGGCCAAAAATGGAGGAAAATGTTACTAAATGGGGCCAGAAATGGAGGAAACTATTACTAAACGGGGACCAGAAATGGAGGAAACTATTACTAAATGGGAGCCAAAAATGGAGGAAACTATTACTAAATGGGGGCCCGAAATGGAGGAAACTATTTCTAAATGGGGCCAGAAATGGAGGAAACTATTACTAAATGGGGCCAGAAATGGAGGAAACTATTACTAAATGGGGCCAGAAATGGAGGAAACTATTACTAAATGGGAGCCAAAAATGGAGGAAACTATCACTAAATGGGGGCCAGAAATGGAGGAAACTATTTCTAAATGGGGCCAGAAATGGAGGAAACTATTATTAAATGGGGCCAGAAATGGAGAAAACTATTACTAAATGGGGCCAGAAATGGAGGAAACTATTACTACATGGGGCCAGAAATGGAGGAAACTATTACTAAATGGGGCCAGAAATGGAGGAAGCTATTACTAAATGGGGCCAGAAATGGAGGAAGTTATTACTAAATGGGGGCCAGAAATGGAAGAAATTATTACTAAATGGGAGCCAAAAATGGAGGAAACTATTACTAAATGGGGCCAGAAATGGAGGAAACTATTACTAAATGGGGCCAGAAATGGAGGAAACTATTACTAAATGGGGCCAGAAATGGAGGAAACTATTACTAAATGGGGCCAGAAATGGAGGAAACTATTTCTAAATGGGGCCAGAAATGGAGGAAACTATTACTAAATGGGAGCCAAAAATGGAGGAAACTATTACTAAATGGGGCCAGAAATGGAGGAAACTATTACTAAATGGGGACCAGAAATGGAGGAAACTATTACTAAATGGGAGGCAAAAATGGAGGAAACCATTACTAAATGGGAGCCAGAAATGGAGGAAACTATTTCTAAATGGGGCCAGAAATGGAGGAAACTATTACTAAATGGGGCCAGAAATGGAGGAAACTATTACTAAATGGGGCCAGAAATGGAGGAAAATGTTACTAAATGGGGCCAGAAATGGAGGAAACTATTACTAAATGGGGACCAGAAATGGAGGAAACTATTACTAAATGGGAGCCAAAAATGGAGGAAACTATTACTAAATGGGGCCAGAAATGGAGGAAACTATTTCTAAATGGGGCCAGAAATGGAGGAAACTATTACTAAATGGGGCCAGAAATGGAGGAAACTATTACTAAATGGGGCCAGAAATGGAGGAAACTATTACTAAATGGGGACCAGAAATGGAGGAAACTATTACTAAATGGGAGGCAAAAATGGAGGAAACCATTACTAAATGGGGGCCAGAAATGGAGGAAACTATTTCTAAATGGGGCCAGAAATCGAGGAAACTATTACTAAATGGGGCCAGAAATGGAGGAAACTATTACTAAATGGGGCCAGAAATGGAGGAAACTATTACTAAATGGGGCCAGAAATGGAGGAAACTATTACTAAATGGGGCCAGAAATGGCGGAAGTTATTACTAAATGGGGCCAGAAATGGAGGAAATTATTACTAAATGGGAGCCAAAAATGGAGGAAACTATTACTAAATGGGAGCCAGAAATGGAGGAAACTATTTCTAAATGGGGCCAGAAATGGAGGAAACTATAACTAAATGGGGCCAGAAATGGAGGAAACTATTACTAAATGGGGCCAAAAATGGAGGAAAATGTTACTAAATGGGGCCAGAAATGGAGGAAACTATTACTAAATGGGGACCAGAAATGGAGGAAACTATTACTAAATGGGAGCCAAAAATGGAGGAAACTATTACTAAATGGGGGCCCGAAATGGAGGAAACTATTTCTAAATGGGGCCAGAAATGGAGGAAACTATTACTAAATGGGGCCAGAAATGGAGGAAACTATTACTAAATGGGGCCAGAAATGGAGGAAACTATTACTAAATGGGAGCCAAAAATGGAGGAAACTATCACTAAATGGGGGCCAGAAATGGAGGAAACTATTTCTAAATGGGGCCAGAAATGGAGGAAACTATTATTAAATGGGGCCAGAAATGGAGAAAACTATTACTAAATGGGGCCAGAAATGGAGGAAACTATTACTACATGGGGCCAGAAATGGAGGAAACTATTACTAAATGGGGCCAGAAATGGAGGAAGCTATTACTAAATGGGGCCAGAAATGGAGGAAGTTATTACTAAATGGGGGCCAGAAATGGAAGAAATTATTACTAAATGGGAGCCAAAAATGGAGGAAACTATTACTAAATGGGGCCAGAAATGGAGGGAACTATTTCTAAATGGGGCCAGAAATGGAGGAAACTATTACTAAATGGGGCCAGAAATGGAGGAAACTATTACTAAATGGGGCCAGAAATGGAGGAAACTATTACTAAATGGGGCCAGAAATGGAGGAAACTATTTCTAAATGGGGCCAGAAATGGAGGAAACTATTACTAAATGGGAGCCAAAAATGGAGGAAACTATTACTAAATGGGGCCAGAAATGGAGGAAACTATTACTAAATGGGGACCAGAAATGGAGGAAACTATTACTAAATGGGAGGCAAAAATGGAGGAAACCATTACTAAATGGGAGCCAGAAATGGAGGAAACTATTTCTAAATGGGGCCAGAAATGGAGGAAACTATTACTAAATGGGGCCAGAAATGGAGGAAACTATTACTAAATGGGGCCAGAAATGGAGGAAAATGTTACTAAATGGGGCCAGAAATGGAGGAAACTATTACTAAATGGGGACCAGAAATGGAGGAAACTATTACTAAATGGGAGCCAAAAATGGAGGAAACTATTACTAAATGGGGGCCCGAAATGGAGGAAACTATTTCTAAATGAGGCCAGAAATGGAGGAAACTATTACTAAATGGGGCCAGAAATGGAGGAAACTATTACTAAATGGGGACCAGAAATGGAGGAAACTATTACTAAAAGGGCCAGAAATGGAGGAAGTTATTACTAAATGGGGGCCAGAAATGGAGGAAATTATTACTAAATGTGAGCCAAAAATGGAGGAAACTATTACTAAATGGGGGCCTGAAATGGAGGAAACTATTTCTAAATGGGGCCAGAAATGGAGGAAACTATTACAAAATGGGGCCAGAAATGGAGGAAACTATTACTAAATGGGGCCAGAAATGGAGGAAACTATTACTAAATGGGGCCAGAAATGGAGGAAACCATTACTAAATGGGGGGCCAGAAATGGAGGAAACTATTACTAAATGGGGGGTCAGAAACAGAGGAAACTATTACTAAATGGGGCCCAGAAATTGAGGAAACTATTACTAAATGGGGCCCAGAAATTGAGGAAACTATTACTAAATGGGGCCCAGAAATTGAGGAAACTATTACTAAATGGGGGGTCAGAAACAGAGGAAACTATTACTAAATGGGGGCCAGAAATGGAGGAAAGTATTACTAAATGGTGGCCAGAAACGGAGGAAACTATTACTAAATGGGGGGCCCGAAATGGAGGAAACTGTTACTAAATGGGGCCAGAAATGGAGGAAACTGTTACTAAATGGGGCCAGAAATGGAGGAAACTATTACTAAATGGGGCCAGAAATGGAGGAAACTATTACTAAATGGGGCCAGAAATGGAGGAAGTTATTACTAAATGGGGGCAGAAATGGAGGAAATTATTACTAAATGGGAGCCAAAAATGGAGGAAACTATTACTAAATGGGAACCAGAAATGGAGGAAACTATTTCTAAATGGGGCCAGAAATGGAGGAAACTGTTACTAAATGGGGCCAGAAATGGAGGAAACTATTACTAAATGGGGCCAGAAATGGAGGAAAATATTACTAAATGGGGCCAGAAATGGAGGAAACTATTACTAAATGGGGACCAGAAATGGAGGAAACTATTACTAAATGGGAGCCAAAAATGGAGGAAACTATTACTAAATGGGGGCCCGAAATGGAGGAAACTATTACTAAATGGGGGCCAGAAATGGAGGAAACTATTACTAAATGGGGCCAGAAATGGAGGAAACTATTACTAAATGGGGCCAGAAATGGAGCAAGTTATTACAAAATGGGGGCCAGAAATGGAGGAAATTATTACTAAATGGGAGCCAAAAATGGAGGAAACTATTACTAAATGGGGGCCCGAAATGGAGGAAACTATTACTAAATGGGGGCCAGAAATGGAGGAAACTATTAATAAATGGGGCCAGAAATGGAGGAAACTATTACTAAATGGGGCCAGAAATGGAGCAAGTTATTACGAAATTGGGGGCCAGAAATGGAGGAAATTATTACTAAATGGGAGCCAAAAATGGAGGAAACTATTACTAAATGGGGCCAGAAATGGAGGAAACTATTACTAAATGGGGCCAGAAATGGAGGAAAATATTACTAAATGGGGCCAGAAATGGAGGAAACTATTACTAAATGGGGACCAGAAATGGAGGAAACTATTACTAAATGGGAGCCAAAAATGGAGGAAAGTATTTCTAAATGTGGGCCCCAAATGGAGGAAACTATTTCTAAATGGGGCCAGAAATGGAGGAAACTATTACTAAATGGGGGCCAGAAATGGAGGAAAGTATTACTAAATGGTGGCCAGAAACGGAGGAAACTATTACTAAATGGGGGGCCAGAAATGGAGGAAACTGTTACTAAATGGGGCCAGAAATGGAGGAAACTGTTACTAAATGGGGCCAGAAATGGAGGAAACTATTACTAAATGGGGCCAGAAATGGAGGAAACTATTACTAAATGGGGCCAGAAATGGAGGAAGTTATTACTAAATGGGGGCAGAAATGGAGGAAATTATTACTAAATGGGAGCCAAAAATGGAGGAAACTATTACTAAATGGGAACCAGAAATGGAGGAAACTATTTCTAAATGGGGCCAGAAATGGAGGAAACTGTTACTAAATGGGGCCAGAAATTGAGGAAACTATTACTAAATGGGGCCAGAAATGGTGGAAAATATTACTAAATGGGGCCAGAAATGGAGGAAACTATTACTAAATGGGGACCAGAAATGGAGGAAACTATTACTAAATGGGAGCCAAAAATGGAGGAAACTATTACTAAATGGGGGCCTGAAATGGAGGAAACTATTACTAAATGGGGGCCAGAAATGGAGGAAACTATTACTAAATGGGGCCAGAAATGGAGGAAACTATTACTAAATGGGGCCAGAAATGGAGCAAGTTATTACAAAATGGGGGCCAGAAATGGAGGAAATTATTACTAAATGGGAGCCAAAAATGGAGGAAACTATTACTAAATGGGGGCCCGAAATGGAGGAAACTATTACTAAATGGGGGCCAGAAATGGAGGAAACTATTACTAAATGGGGCCAGAAATGGAGGAAACTATTACTAAATGGGGCCAGAAATGGAGCAAGTTATTACAAAATGGGGGCCAGAAATGGAGGAAATTATTACTAAATGGGAGCCAAAAATGGAGGAAACTATTACTAAATGGGGCCAGAAATGGAGGAAACTATTACTAAATGGGGCCAGAAATGGAGGAAAATATTACTAAATGGGGCCAGAAATGGAGGAAACTATTACTAAATGGGGACCAGAAATGGAGGAAACTATTACTAAATGGGAGCCAAAAATGGAGGAAAGTATTTCTAAATGTGGGCCCCAAATGGAGGAAACTATTTCTAAATGGGGCCAGAAATGGAGGAAACTATTACTAAATGGGGCCAGAAATGGAGGAAAATATTACTAAATGGGGCCAGAAATGGAGGAAACTATTACTAAATGCAGGGCCAGAATTGGAGGAAACTATTACTAAATGGGGGGCCAGAAACAGAGGAAACTATTACTAAATGGGGCCCAGAAATTGAGGAAACTATTGCTAAATGGGGGGTCAGAAACAGAGGAAACTATTACTAAATGGGGGCCAGAAATGGAGGAAAGTATTACTAAATGGTGGCCAGAAACGGAGGAAACTATTACTAAATGGGGGCCAGAAATGGAGGAAACTATTACTTAATGGGGCCAGAAATGGAGGAAACTGTTACTAAATGGGGGCCAGAAATGGAGGAAACTATTACTAAATGGGGTCAGAAATGGAGGAAACTATTTCTAAATGGGGCCAGAAATGGAGGAAACTATTACTAAATGGGGCCAGAAATGGAGGAAACTATTACTAAATGGGGCCAGAAATGGAGGAAACTATTAGTAAATGGGGCCAGAAATGGAGGAAACCATTACTAAATGGGGGGCCAGAAATGGAGGAAACTATTACTAAATGGGGGGTCAGAAACAGAGGAAACTATTACTAAATGGGGCCCAGAAATTGAGGAAACTATTACTAAATGGGGCCCAGAAATTGAGGAAACTATTACTAAATGGGGCCCAGAAATTGAGGAAACTATTACTAAATGGGGGGTCAGAAACAGAGGAAACTATTACTAAATGGGGGCCAGAAATGGAGGAAAGTATTACTAAATGGTGGCCAGAAACGGAGGAAACTATTACTAAATGGGGGGCCAGAAATGGAGGAAACTGTTACTAAATGGGGCCAGAAATGGAGGAAACTGTTACTAAATGGGGCCAGAAATGGAGGAAACTATTACTAAATGGGGTCAGAAATGGAGGAAGTTATTACTAAATGGGGGCCAGAAATGGAGGAAATTATTACTAAATGGGAGCCAAAAATGGAGGAAACTATTACTAAATGGGAACCAGAAATGGAGGAAACTATTTCTAAATGGGGCCAGAAATGGAGGAAACTGTTACTAAATGGGGCCAGAAATGGAGGAAACTATTACTAAATGGGGCCAGAAATGGAGGAAAATATTACTAAATGGGGCCAGAAATGGAGGAAACTATTACTAAATGGGGACCAGAAATGGAGGAAACTATTACTAAATGGGGGCCAGAAATGGAGGAAACTATTACTAAATGGGGCCAGAAATGGAGGAAACTATTACTAAATGGGGCCACAAATGGAGCAAGTTATTACAAAATGGGGCCAGAAATGGAGGAAATTATTACTAAATGGGAGCCAAAAATGGAGGAAACTATTACTAAATGGGGCCAGAAATGGAGGAAACTATTACTAAATGGGGCCAGAAATGGAGGAAAATATTACTAAATGGGGCCAGAAATGGAGGAAACTATTACTAAATGGGGACCAGAAATGGAGGAAACTATTACTAAATGGGAGCCAAAAATGGAGGAAACTATTACTAAATGTGGGCCCCAAATGGAGGAAACTATTTCTAAATGGGGCCAGAAATGGAGGAAACTATTACTAAATGGGGCCAGAAATGGAGGAAAATATTACTAAATGGGGCCAGAAATGGAGGAAACTATTACTAAATGCAGGGCCAGAATTGGAGGAAACTATTACTAAATGGGGGGCCAGAAACAGAGGAAACTATTACTAAATGGGGCCCAGAAATTGAGGAAACTATTACTAAATGGGGGGTCAGAAACAGAGGAAACTATTACTAAATGGGGGCCAGAAATGGAGGAAAGTATTACTAAATGGTGGCCAGAAACGGAGGAAACTATTACTAAATGGGGGCCAGAAATGGAGGAAACTATTACTAAATGGGGCCAGAAATGGAGGAAACTGTTACTAAATGGGGGCCAGAAATGGAGGAAACTATTACTAAATGGGGCCAGAAATGGAGGAAACTATTACTAAATGGGGCCAGAAATGGAGGAAGTTATTACTAAATGGGGTCCAGAAATGGAGGAAATTATTACTAAATGGGAGCCAAAAATGGAGGAAACTATTACTAAATGGGAGCCAGAAATGGAGGAAACTATTTCTAAATATGGCCAGAATTGGAGGAAACTATTACTAAATGGGGCCAGAAATGGAGGAAAATATTACTAAATGGGGCCAGAAATGGAGGAAACTATTACTAAATGGGGACCAGAAATGGAGGAAACTATTACTAAATGGAGCCAAATATGGAGGAAACTATTACTAAATGTGGGCCCGAAATGGAGGAAACTATTTCTAAATGGGGTCAGAAATGGAGGAAACTATTACTAAATGGGGCCAGAAATGGAGGAAAATATTACTAAATGGGGCCAGAAATTGAGGAAACTATTACTAAATGAGGACCAGAAATGGAGGAAACTATTACTAAATGGGAGCCAAAAATGGAGGAAACTATTACTAAATGGGGCCAGAAATGGAGGAAACTATTACTAAATGGGGCCAGAAATGGAGGAAGTTATTACTAAATGGGGGCCAGAAATGGAGGAATTTATTACTAAATGGGAGCCAAAAATGGAGGAAACTATTACTAAATGGGAGCCAAAAATGGAAGAAACTATTACTAAATGGGGGCCAGAAAAGGAGGAAACTATTTCTAAATGGGGCCAGAAATGGAGGAAACTATTACTAAATGGGGCCAGAAATGGAGGAAACTATTACTAAATGAGGCCAGAAATGGAGGAAACTATTACTAAATGGGGGCCAGAAAAGGAGGAAACTATTTCTAAATGGGGCCAGAAATGGAGGAAACTATTACTAAATGGGGTCAGAAATGGAGGACATTATTATACTCCATTGTCAGAATTAAAATGTTGTGTTTACATACTGTAATACAGTCTCCATCAACTGGGGCTCAAGCATCTGAGCAATATGGTAGGTGAAGGGATCCCAGGTCCAAATTTTGCCCTGGGATTCATAAGACTCTAGTAACGCCACTCATTAACAGTATATCCAGTTGATAGGCCACAACTGTCTGAGATGAAAATATCCCTCTGATAAGGAATTATTGTACTACATTTTTGGTATATGGGCTGCATTGCATAATTCTAGTTCTATAGTCCTAACAGTCCGGCCACTGAACTGATTTCCAAAGTAAACAAATAATGGCTAAATAAATGAATAAGAAGACAGTAAATAAATAAATATAATAAAGAAAATAAATGAATAATAATTTTTTTACATCTCAATGAGGTGTTTGTTACATCACATGTATCTGTGTTAGTGGTGTTTTAGCAATAATTATCCCTCAGCCATATATTCTGAATTGTAAATAGCATATAATGCAACATAATCAAATGTAATGACTTATATAATAATGCAATATTTTAAAATATGCTGTAATATAAATAATATAGTATCTGTTCTTATGCAGACCCTTGGACCACTATAGGAAATTATTCTAAGGGACAGTCTCCATCCATACAGGACAAATACGCGTCCATTGTAGCCTATATCTTTATACACAAGACGTACAGAATCATCAGCAAAATGTAATTGGTTTTCTTTTAATTATGCCATAAGAAATGGATCCTAGTGCGTAGCTTGTGAACAATCCTGTTTTTTTCTGTGACAACCAGTGAACCATGCCCAAAAATGAGTGTTCCTGATTGTTTTTGAGGAGTTCTGAGTCGTCCTTTGGGCAGAGCTTCCATTTCTTGCATTTTGCAATGATGATGAATATGATAGTGACTATAGACTTGGTAAAAAAACACCTATAAATGGAGTTGTTAGGGCTCATTAGGGGATCCACTAAATCCAACTCAAAGTATATGAATTTTTAACTTTTACTCTGCTACATCCTTACTGGAGCTCTGCTACATATATAGTATACGTATGCTCACACAAGCGCATGCATGCGCACACACGATAAGATTCTGAAGCCTCAGCTGCAGAGTATCTCGCAGACACACATTAATCAATGACTACGATAATTTTATAATCCGCTTTTTATTTTCTGAGTGTGATTAAGAGTTGGATTTCTTTGGAGTCATTTTTAAGGATACATTGAGATTATTTTGTTTTGTTGGTTCTAACAGCTCTTTAAGTCTTCAATGGGCGCCCTTCTTTATCAAAAACGTAAGATCAGTCAAGATTTTTTCAACTTGAAAAAGGCTCACTCTATAGATGTGACATAAAAAAGATCAGCACCTTCAGATCAAGGAACACGGCTCCTATTTGAACTTTTAAGAGAAACTGAACTGAGCTTTTAACATGACGGGATGTGGAGGAGAAGAACTTCATTCATTTGTTTCAAGATTTCAAAAAAATCATTGTAACCTCCTTTTTTTCCCTACAGGCCAAAGATTTACATTATTTAGCAAAAACTAATAGTGAATTGTAAATGTGATGGCCGGAGTACATATATTGTATATTGCTATTCTTCATCAATGACAAAGGTCTCGAAAAGAAGATAGATGTGGTCTGGACTTTGTGATCATTGCCATTGCACTAGTACCAAGGTACACGGCCCTAGCTGTGGCCCATGGATGGCGTCCCAATGCTTAGGACAAATTGTAATGAAAACATTCGTACTTTAAAATGTATTATGGTGTAATATGCGTTAATTTATCATTATAAGCCACCATTGTGCAGAACATGCATCTAGCACTGTGACAGTACATGTTCAGTGAGGATACTAGACCTCACATTAATGAGATATGTGCCATTGTAAAAGTATAAGGAACTGATAGATAAATAATAAATATTAAAAGAGGGTGGTGGCGCTGGTAGGTCTGCCTAAAACACCTGCTGCAAGCAATACAAACAACCACAGATTGTCAAATTATAAAATAGGAGGTAAAATCATGGTACTTGCGCTGGATGTATAAGGTGTAGGATAAAACGCGTAAAATATATATATAAGTGACAACAATAATTTAAAACAAATTCGTAATTTTATTAAAGGGATTTTCACAATATTAGGTAAGGGAGGGGGATTTTAATAATAAAACACAATTTGTTACAATTGAATATACATCTGCAGTGGGAGGGACAGGCATGGAGATGACTGTGGAGTGGCAGTAGTAGTATGGCATGTACTAGTAAAGTGCGCATGATCCCAGGTGTATCCTGCGGGAAAAGGAGAGGATGAGAGTTAGATGATGGGTGATTGTCCCTACTTGAATGAATAGAAATGTGTTTACCTGGTGTGGAAGAAGTAGAATTTTCAAAGATGACTGGGGTGGAAGGAGGAATGGCGCGAGCCTGGGGACAAACACGGATATATATAGTTGAGGGATAATAGATTTATAAAAGAAAATATATCAGAATACAACAGGTTTTTGGTCCTCGCAGGTCCCCGTATTGGTACGTACCACGTGTGTCTGACGTCACGCAAGTCCTTCTATTCTGCAGTGCGGCACTACAGGTCCTCTGACCGCTGCCGCACACCGACGTCCCTTTAATAAAATTACGAATTTGTTTTAGATAATAGATATATATTAAATAATGATAGAATTATAGATATAGATTAAATGATTGATAGATATGAGATAGATAGAGAGATAAATAAGATAAATAGATAGATAATACGTAGATGGGAAGATGATAGATGATAGATAGATAGATAGATAGATAGATAGATAGTAGAGGGATATTAAAGTCATATTAAAGGTAGGTACATATAGTATTGATAAATAGATAATATAAATTAAAGAAAGAAATAAGTAGATATATAAAGATAGATGATAGATAATAGATAGATGATAGATAATAGATAGATAGATTGATAGATAGATAATAGATTGATAGATGATAATAGATAGATGATAGATAGATAACAGATGATAGATAGATAATAGATGTAAGATAATGGATGATAAATAGATAGATAATAGATAGATAGATATGAAATAATGATAGGTAGATAGATGGATAGAACATGGATTGTTAGATAGAATACAGATAGATGTATACAATAGATAGATATTAGATTATAAATAGATAGATAGAACATAGATAGATATTAAATAATAATAGAACGTAGACATATTGATAGATAGATGATTGATGGAGAGATATGAAGTAACGATAGATAAATAGGTGGATAGAATATGGATTGGTAGATAGATAGAACACAGACGGATATGATATATTTCAGTACTCACTAACTGATCTGATATTGAAGCTATTACAAAATAATTGAAATTAAAACCAGCAAAAGGAAAATAATGAAAAACTCTCAACTCTCCTAATTTCACAGTATCTACCTCCTTCAGACTTTCATTGGAAATGCAAATTTCTCATAAGGATGAAAGCTTCCAGGCTGGTCAAGGACTCGCTGCAATTAGTTATGAAGTTTGTTTAGACTTTTAACATGAAAATTAATTGGTGTCGTTTAAATGCTGAGTTCATATCAGAAGGCTTTTTATATTAAAAAATTAATGACATCAATATGCCAGTGAGCCGGAACCTCCTTGCTTCTGCTCGTGGCTCGGAGATGGGCTAATTTTGCATTGGAGAAATTAATAAAAAAGGAATTGTCACATTGAGATTTATAAAGTTTTCTTTTAATAACATGATGCAGTGTGCAAGCAGCAGATCAATTGTACATCATTCATTCTAATCAGCTCATAGAGCTGCCGAGCTGTCTGACACACATCACAGGTTATGTCTTTAATAATATTTTTGCCCCTGATAGTTCCAAACTCCCATATTAATTGTGAAGGAATTAGACTGAGCTGTAACTTCTCTTTAAGTAAGTAGCGGGAGTTATTATGAATAGCTGGTGTATATGATGCCATGTGGTATTATCATACCTTGAATGGATTGCTATTCATTTATGTGATGCTTCCCTGCCGACACTTTAGGACTTTCTAATAACGCTGTATCACTTTTATATATTCATTCATTATTTGTTATTACACAGTCAGTACATATTGTACAACAGAAGAGATTTATCAGAAGCACGCGAAAAAAATATTACAAAATTCAGAATGCACCCCATCCTCACCGAGAGCTCTGCTAGGGTACACCAGAACTTCACCATAGTAATAGGTGCCAGCGGAGTATTTTCTACAAAAGAATTGCGCCATAGTAATAGGTGCCAGCGGAGTATTTTCTACACCAGAATTGTACCATAGTAATAGGTGCCAGCGGAGTATTTTCTACACCAGAATTGCACCATAGTAATAGGTACCAGCGGAGTATTTTCTACACCAGAATTGCGCCATAGTAGTAGGTGCCAGCGGAGTATTTTCTACACCAGAATTGTACCATAGTAATAGGTGCCAGCGGAGTATTTTCTACACCAGAATTGCACCATAATAATAGGTGCCAGCGGAGTATTTTCTACACCAGAATTGTACCATAGTAATAGGTGCCAGCGGAGTATTTTCTACACCAGAATTGCACCATAGTAATAGGTACCAGCGGAGTATTTTCTACACCAGAATTGCGCCATAGTAATAGGTGCCAGCGGAGTATTTTCTACACCAGAATTGTACCATAGTAATAGGTGCCAGCGGAGTATTTTCTACACCAGAATTGTACCATAGTAATAGGTGGTAGCGGAGTATTTTCTACACCAGAATTGTACCATAGTAATAGGTGCCAGCGGAGTATTTTCTACAGCAGAATAGCGCCATAGTAATAGGTGCCAGCGGAGTATTTTCTACACCAGAATTGTACCATAGTAATAGGTGCCAGCGGAGTATTTTCTACACCAGAATTGCGCCATAGTAATAGGTGCCAGCGGAGTATTTTCTACACCAGAATTGCACCATAATAATAGGTGCCAGCGGAGTATTTTCTACACCAGAATTGTACCATAGTAATAGGTGCCAGCGGAGTATTTTCTTCACCAGAATTGCACCATAGTAATAGGTACCAGCGGAGTATTTTCTACACCAGAATTGCGCCATAGTAATAGGTGCCAGCGGAGTATTTTCTACACCAGAATTGTACCATAGTAATAGGTGCCAGCGGAGTATTTTCTACACCAGAATTGTACCATAGTAATAGGTGGTAGCGGAGTATTTTCTACACCAGAATTGTACCATAGTAATAGGTGCCAGCGGAGTATTTTCTACAGCAGAATAGCGCCATAGTAATAGGTGCCAGCGGAGTATTTTCTACACCAGAATTGTACCATAGTAATAGGTGCCAGCGGAGTATTTTCTACACCAGAATTGCGCCATAGTAATAGGTGCCAGCGGAGTATTTTCTACACCAGAATTGCGCCATAGTAATAAGTGCCAGCGGAGTATTTTCTACAGCAGAATAGCGCCATAGTAATAGGTGCCAGCGAAGTATTTTCTACACCAGAATTGCACCATAGTAATAGGTACCAGCGGAGTATTTTCTACACCAGAATTGCGCCATAGTAATAGGTGCCAGCGGAGTATTTTCTACACCAGAATTGCGCCATAGTAATAGGTGCCAGCGGAGTATTTTCTACACCAGAATTGTACCATAGTAATAGGTGCCAGCGGAGTATTTTCTACACCAGAATTGTACCATAGTAATAGGTGCCAGCGGAGTATTTTCTACACAAGAATTGTACCATAGTAATAGGTGCCAGCGGAGTATTTTCTACACCAGAATTGTACCATAGTAATAGGTGACAGCGGAGTATTTTCTACACCAGAATTGTACCATAGTAATAGGTGCCAGCGGAGTATTTTCTACAGCAGAATAGCGCCATAGTAATAGGTGCCAGCGGAGTATCTTCTACACCAGAATTGTACCATAGTAATAGGTGCCAGCGGAGGATTTTCTACACCAGAACTGCGCCATAGTAATAGGTGCCAGCGGAGTATTTTCTACACCAGAATTGTACCATAGTAATAGGTGCCAGCGGAGTATTTTCTACAGCAGAATAGCGCCATAGTAATAGGTGCCAGCAGAGTATTTTCTACACCAGAATTGCGCCATAGTAATAGGTGCCAGCGGAGTATTTTCTACACCAGAATTGCGCCATAGAAATAGGTGCCAGCGGAGTATTTTCTACAACAGAATTGTACCATAGTAAGAGGTACCAGCGGAGTATTTTCTACACCAGAATTGCGCCATAGTAATAGGTGCCAGCGGAGTATTTTCTACACCAGAATTGCGCCATAGTAATAGGTGCCAGCGGAGTATTTTCTACACCAGAATTGTACCATAGTAATAGGTGACAGCGGAGTATTTTCTACACCAGAATTGTACCATAGTAATAGGTGCCAGCGGAGTATTTTCTACAGCAGAATAGCGCCATAGTAATAGGTGCCAGCGGAGTATCTTCTACACCAGAATTGTACCATAGTAATAGGTGCCAGCGGAGTATTTTCTACACCAGAATTGTACCATAGTAATAGGTGCCAGCGGAGTATTTTCTACAGCAGAATAGCGCCATAGTAATAGGTGCCAGCAGAGTATTTTCTTTACCAGAATTGCGCCATAGTAATAGGTGCCAGCGGAGTATTTTCTTTACCAGAATTGTGCCATAGTAATAGGTGCCAGCGGAGTATTTTCTACACCAGAATTGCGCCATAGTAATAGGTGCCAGCGGAGTATTTTCTACAACAGAATTGTACCATAGTAAGAGGTACCAGCGGAGTATTTTCTACACCAGAATTGCGCCATAGTAATAGGTGCCAGCGGAGTATTTTCTACACCAGAATTGCGCCATAGTAATAGGTGCCAGCAGAGTATTTTCTACACCAGAATTGCACCATAGTAATAGGTACCAGCGGAGTATTTTCTACACCAGAATTGTGCCATAGTAATAGGTGCCAGCGGAGTATTTTCTACACCAGAATTGTACCATAGTAATAGGTGCCAGCGGAGCATTTCCTACACCAGAATTGCGCCATAGTAATAGGTGCCAGCGGAGTATTTTCTACACCAGAATTGTACCATAGTAATAGGTGCCAGTGGAGTATTTTCTACACCAGAATTGCGCCATAGTAATAGGTGCCAGCGGATTATTTTCTACACCAGAATTGTACCATAGTAATAGGTGCCAGAGGAGTATTTTCTACACCAGAATTGTACCATAGTAATAGGTGCCAGCGGAGTATTTTCTACAGCAGAATAGCGCCATAGTAATAGGTGCCAGCGAAGTATTTTCTACACCAGAATTGCACCATAGTAATAGGTGCCAGCGGAGTATTTTCTACACCAGAATTTCACCATAGTAATAGGTGCCAGCGGAGTATTTTCTACAGCAGAATTGCGCCATAGTAATACGTGTCAGCAGAGTATTTTCTACACCAGAATTGCGCCATAGTAATAGGTGTCAGCAGAGTATTTTCTTTACCAGAATTGCGCCATAGTAATAGGTACCAGCGGAGTATTTTCTTTACCAGAATTGTAATAGGTGTCAGCAGAGTATTTTCTACACCAGAATTGCGCCATAGTAATAGGTGCCAGCGGAGTATTTTCTACACCAGAATTGCGCCATAGTAATAGGTTCCAGCAGAGTATTTTCTACACTACAATTGCGCCATAGTAATAGGTGCCAGCAGAGTATTTTCTACACCAGAATTGCGCCATAGTAATAGGTACCAGCGGAGTATTTTCTACACCAGGATTGCGCCATAGTAATAGGTGCCAGCAGAGTATTTTCTACAATAGAATTGCGCCATAGTAATAGGTGCCAGCGGAGTATTTTCTACACCTGAATTGCGCCATAGTAATAGAAACCAGCGGAGTATTTTCTACACCAGAATTGCGCCATAGTAATAGGTGCCAGCGGAGTATTTTCTACACCAGGATTGCGCCATAGTAATAGGTGCCAGCTGAGTATTTTCTTTAACCAGAATTGCGCCATAGTAATAGGTACCAGCGGAGTATTTTCTACACCAGGATTGCGCCATAGTAATAGGTGCCAGCTGAGTATTTTCTTTAACCAGAATTGCGCCATAGTAATAGGTGCCAGCGGAGTATTTTCTACACCAGAATTGCGCCATAGTAATAGGTGCCAGCGGAGTATTTTCTTTACCAGAGCTGCGCCATAGTAATAGGTACCAGCGGAGTATTTTCTACACCAGAATTGTGCCATAGTAATAGGTGCCAGCCGAGTATTTTCTTTACCAGAATTGCGCCATAGTAATAGGTGCCAGCGAAGTATTTTCTACACCAGAATTGCACCATAGTAATAGGTGCCAGCGGAGTATTTTCTACACCAGAATTTCACCATAGTAATAGGTGCCAGCGGAGTATTTTCTACAGCAGAATAGCGCCATAGTAATAGGTGCCAGCGGAGTATTTTCTACAGCAGAATTGCGCCATAGTAATAGGTGCCAGCGGAGTATTTTCTACAGCAGAATAGCGCCATAGTAATAGGTGCCAGCGAAGTATTTTCTTTACCAGAATTGTGCCATAGTAATAGGTACCAGCGGAGTATTTTCTTTACCAGAATTGCGCCATAGTAATAGGTGCCAGTGGAGTATTTTCTTTACCAGAATTACGCCATAGTAATAGGTGCCAGCGGAGTATTTTCTTTACCAGAATTGCGCCTTAGTAATAGGTGCCAGCGGAGTATTTTCTACACCAGAATTGCGCCATAGTAATAGGTGCCAGCGGAGTATTTTCTACAACAGAATTGTACCATAGTAAGAGGTACCAGCGGAGTATTTTCTACACCAGAATTGCGCCATAGTAATAGGTGCCAGCGGAGTATTTTCTACACCAGAATTGCGCCATAGTAATAGGTGCCAGCAGAGTATTTTCTACACCAGAATTGCACCATAGTAATAGGTACCAGCGGAGTATTTTCTACACCAGAATTGTGCCATAGTAATAGGTGCCAGCGGAGTATTTTCTACACCAGAATTGTACCATAGTAATAGGTGCCAGCGGAGCATTTTCTACACCAGAATTGCGCCATAGTAATAGGTGCCAGCGGAGTATTTTCTACACCAGAATTGTACCATAGTAATAGGTGCCAGCGGAGTATTTTCTACACCAGAATTGCGCCATAGTAATAGGTGCCAGCGGATTATTTTCTACACCAGAATTGTACCATAGTAATAGGTGCCAGAGGAGTATTTTCTACACCAGAATTGTACCATAGTAATAGGTGCCAGCGGAGTATTTTCTACAGCAGAATAGCGCCATAGTAATAGGTGCCAGCAAAGTATTTTCTACACCAGAATTGCACCATAGTAATAGGTGCCAGCGGAGTATTTTCTACACCAGAATTTCACCATAGTAATAGGTGCCAGCGGAGTATTTTCTACAGCAGAATTGCGCCATAGTAATACGTGTCAGCAGAGTATTTTCTACACCAGAATTGCGCCATAGTAATAGGTGTCAGCAGAGTATTTTCTTTACCAGAATTGCGCCATAGTAATAGGTACCAGCGGAGTATTTTCTTTACCAGAATTGTAATAGGTGTCAGCAGAGTATTTTCTACACCAGAATTGCGCCATAGTAATAGGTGCCAGCGGAGTATTTTCTACACCAGAATTGCGCCATAGTAATAGGTTCCAGCAGAGTATTTTCTACACTACAATTGCGCCATAGTAATAGGTGCCAGCAGAGTATTTTCTACACCAGAATTGCGCCATAGTAATAGGTACCAGCGGAGTATTTTCTACACCAGGATTGCGCCATAGTAATAGGTGCCAGCAGAGTATTTTCTACAATAGAATTGCGCCATAGTAATAGGTGCCAGCGGAGTATTTTCTACACCTGAATTGCGCCATAGTAATAGAAACCAGCGGAGTATTTTCTACACCAGAATTGCGCCATAGTAATAGGTGCCAGCGGAGTATTTTCTACACCAGGATTGCGCCATAGTAATAGGTGCCAGCTGAGTATTTTCTTTAACCAGAATTGCGCCATAGTAATAGGTACCAGCGGAGTATTTTCTACACCAGGATTGCGCCATAGTAATAGGTGCCAGCTGAGTATTTTCTTTAACCAGAATTGCGCCATAGTAATAGGTGCCAGCGGAGTATTTTCTACACCAGAATTGCGCCATAGTAATAGGTGCCAGCGGAGTATTTTCTTTACCAGAGCTGCGCCATAGTAATAGGTACCAGCGGAGTATTTTCTACACCAGAATTGTGCCATAGTAATAGGTGCCAGCCGAGTATTTTCTTTACCAGAATTGCGCCATAGTAATAGGTGCCAGCGAAGTATTTTCTACACCAGAATTGCACCATAGTAATAGGTGCCAGCGGAGTATTTTCTACACCAGAATTTCACCATAGTAATAGGTGCCAGCGGAGTATTTTCTACAGCAGAATAGCGCCATAGTAATAGGTGCCAGCGGAGTATTTTCTACAGCAGAATTGCGCCATAGTAATAGGTGCCAGCGGAGTATTTTCTACAGCAGAATAGCGCCATAGTAATAGGTGCCAGCGAAGTATTTTCTTTACCAGAATTGTGCCATAGTAATAGGTACCAGCGGAGTATTTTCTTTACCAGAATTGCGCCATAGTAATAGGTGCCAGTGGGGTATTTTCTTTACCAGAATTACGCCATAGTAATAGGTGCCAGCGGAGTATTTTCTTTACCAGAATTGCGCCTTAGTAATAGGTGCCAGCGGAGTATTTTCTACACCAGAATTGCGCCATAGTAATAGGTGCCAGCGGAGTATTTTCTACAACAGAATTGTACCATAGTAAGAGGTACCAGCGGAGTATTTTCTACAATAGAATTGCGCCATAGTAATAGGTGCCAGCGGAGTATTTTCTACACCTGAATTGCGCCATAGTAATAGAAACCAGCGGAGTATTTTCTACACCAGAATTGCGCCATAGTAATAGGTGCCAGCGGAGTATTTTCTACACCAGGATTGCGCCATAGTAATAGGTGCCAGCTGAGTATTTTCTTTAACCAGAATTGCGCCATAGTAATAGGTACCAGCGGAGTATTTTCTACACCAGGATTGCGCCATAGTAATAGGTGCCAGCTGAGTATTTTCTTTAACCAGAATTGCGCCATAGTAATAGGTGCCAGCGGAGTATTTTCTACACCAGAATTGCGCCATAGTAATAGGTGCCAGCGGAGTATTTTCTTTACCAGAGCTGCGCCATAGTAATAGGTACCAGCGGAGTATTTTCTACACCAGAATTGTGCCATAGTAATAGGTGCCAGCCGAGTATTTTCTTTACCAGAATTGCGCCATAGTAATAGGTGCCAGCGAAGTATTTTCTACACCAGAATTGCACCATAGTAATAGGTGCCAGCGGAGTATTTTCTACACCAGAATTTCACCATAGTAATAGGTGCCAGCGGAGTATTTTCTACAGCAGAATAGCGCCATAGTAATAGGTGCCAGCGGAGTATTTTCTACAGCAGAATTGCGCCATAGTAATAGGTGCCAGCGGAGTATTTTCTACAGCAGAATAGCGCCATAGTAATAGGTGCCAGCGAAGTATTTTCTTTACCAGAATTGTGCCATAGTAATAGGTACCAGCGGAGTATTTTCTTTACCAGAATTGCGCCATAGTAATAGGTGCCAGTGGAGTATTTTCTTTACCAGAATTGCGCCATAGTAATAGGTTCCAGCGGAGTATTTTCTTTACCAGAATTGCGCCTTAGTAATAGGTGCCAGCGGAGTATTTTCTACACCAGAATTGCGCCATAGTAATAGGTGCCAGCGGAGTATTTTCTACAACAGAATTGTACCATAGTAAGAGGTACCAGCAGAGTATTTTCTGCACCAGAATTGCGCTATAGTAATAGGTGCCAGCGGAGTATTTTCTACACCAGAATTGCGCCATAGTAATAGGTACCAGCGGAGTATTTTCTACACCAGAATTGCGCCATAGTAATAGGTGCCAGCGGAGTATTTTCTACACCAGAATTGTACCATAGTAATAGGTACCAGCGGAGTATTTTCTACACCAGAATTGCGACAAAGTAATAGGTGCCAGCGGAGTATTTTCTACACCAGAATTGCACCATAGTAATAGGTGCCAGCGGAGTATTTTCTACACCAGAATTTCACCATAGTAATAGGTGCCAGCGGAATATTTTCTACAGCATAATAGCGCCATAGTAATAGGTGCCAGCGGAGTATTTTCTTTACCAGAATTGCGCCATAGTAATAGGTGCCAGCGGAGTATTTTCTACACCAGAATTGCGCCATAGTAATAGGTGCCAGCGGAGTATTTTCTACACCAGAATTGTACCATAGTAATAGGTGCCAGCGGAGTATTTTCTACACCAGAATTGTACCATAGTAATAGGTGCCAGCGGAGTATTTTCTACACAAGAATTGTACCATAGTAATAGGTGCCAGCGGAGTATTTTCTACACCAGAATTGTACCATAGTAATAGGTGACAGCGGAGTATTTTCTACACCAGAATTGTACCATAGTAATAGGTGCCAGCGGAGTATTTTCTACAGCAGAATAGCGCCATAGTAATAGGTGCCAGCGGAGTATCTTCTACACCAGAATTGTACCATAGTAATAGGTGCCAGCGGAGGATTTTCTACACCAGAACTGCGCCATAGTAATAGGTGCCAGCGGAGTATTTTCTACACCAGAATTGTACCATAGTAATAGGTGCCAGCGGAGTATTTTCTACAGCAGAATAGCGCCATAGTAATAGGTGCCAGCAGAGTATTTTCTACACCAGAATTGCGCCATAGTAATAGGTGCCAGCGGAGTATTTTCTACACCAGAATTGCGCCATAGAAATAGGTGCCAGCGGAGTATTTTCTACAACAGAATTGTACCATAGTAAGAGGTACCAGCGGAGTATTTTCTACACCAGAATTGCGCCATAGTAATAGGTGCCAGCGGAGTATTTTCTACACCAGAATTGCGCCATAGTAATAGGTGCCAGCGGAGTATTTTCTACACCAGAATTGTACCATAGTAATAGGTGACAGCGGAATATTTTCTACACCAGAATTGTACCATAGTAATAGGTGCCAGCGGAGTATTTTCTACAGCAGAATAGCGCCATAGTAATAGGTGCCAGCGGAGTATCTTCTACACCAGAATTGTACCATAGTAATAGGTGCCAGCGGAGTATTTTCTACACCAGAATTGTACCATAGTAATAGGTGCCAGCGGAGTATTTTCTACAGCAGAATAGCGCCATAGTAATAGGTGCCAGCAGAGTATTTTCTTTACCAGAATTGCGCCATAGTAATAGGTGCCAGCGGAGTATTTTCTTTACCAGAATTGTGCCATAGTAATAGGTGCCAGCGGAGTATTTTCTACACCAGAATTGCGCCATAGTAATAGGTGCCAGCGGAGTATTTTCTACAACAGAATTGTACCATAGTAAGAGGTACCAGCGGAGTATTTTCTACACCAGAATTGCGCCATAGTAATAGGTGCCAGCGGAGTATTTTCTACACCAGAATTGCGCCATAGTAATAGGTGCCAGCAGAGTATTTTCTACACCAGAATTGCACCATAGTAATAGGTACCAGCGGAGTATTTTCTACACCAGAATTGTGCCATAGTAATAGGTGCCAGCGGAGTATTTTCTACACCAGAATTGTACCATAGTAATAGGTGCCAGCGGAGCATTTTCTACACCAGAATTGCGCCATAGTAATAGGTGCCAGCGGAGTATTTTCTACACCAGAATTGTACCATAGTAATAGGTGCCAGCGGAGTATTTTCTACACCAGAATTGCGCCATAGTAATAGGTGCCAGCGGATTATTTTCTACACCAGAATTGTACCATAGTAATAGGTGCCAGAGGAGTATTTTCTACACCAGAATTGTACCATAGTAATAGGTGCCAGCGGAGTATTTTCTACAGCAGAATAGCGCCATAGTAATAGGTGCCAGCGAAGTATTTTCTACACCAGAATTGCACCATAGTAATAGGTGCCAGCGGAGTATTTTCTACACCAGAATTTCACCATAGTAATAGGTGCCAGCGGAGTATTTTCTACAGCAGAATTGCGCCATAGTAATACGTGTCAGCAGAGTATTTTCTACACCAGAATTGCGCCATAGTAATAGGTGTCAGCAGAGTATTTTCTTTACCAGAATTGCGCCATAGTAATAGGTACCAGCGGAGTATTTTCTTTACCAGAATTGTAATAGGTGTCAGCAGAGTATTTTCTACACCAGAATTGCGCCATAGTAATAGGTGCCAGCGGAGTATTTTCTACACCAGAATTGCGCCATAGTAATAGGTTCCAGCAGAGTATTTTCTACACTACAATTGCGCCATAGTAATAGGTGCCAGCAGAGTATTTTCTACACCAGAATTGCGCCATAGTAATAGGTACCAGCGGAGTATTTTCTACACCAGGATTGCGCCATAGTAATAGGTTCCAGCAGAGTATTTTCTACACCAGAATTGTACCATAGTAATAGGTGCCAGCAGAGTATTTTCTACAATAGAATTGCGCCATAGTAATAGGTGCCAGCGGAGTATTTTCTACACCTGAATTGCGCCATAGTAATAGAAACCAGCGGAGTATTTTCTACACCAGAATTGCGCCATAGCAATAGGTGCCAGCGGAGTATTTTCTACACCAGGATTGCGCCATAGTAATAGGTGCCAGCTGAGTATTTTCTTTAACCAGAATTGCGCCATAGTAATAGGTACCAGCGGAGTATTTTCTACACCAGGATTGCGCCATAGTAATAGGTGCCAGCTGAGTATTTTCTTTAACCAGAATTGCGCCATAGTAATAGGTGCCAGCGGAGTATTTTCTACACCAGAATTGCGCCATAGTAATAGGTGCCAGCGGAGTATTTTCTTTACCAGAGCTGCGCCATAGTAATAGGTACCAGCGGAGTATTTTCTACACCAGAATTGTGCCATAGTAATAGGTGCCAGCCGAGTATTTTCTTTACCAGAATTGCGCCATAGTAATAGGTGCCAGCGAAGTATTTTCTACACCAGAATTGCACCATAGTAATAGGTGCCAGCGGAGTATTTTCTACACCAGAATTTCACCATAGTAATAGGTGCCAGCGGAGTATTTTCTACAGCAGAATAGCGCCATAGTAATAGATGCCAGCGGAGTATTTTCTACAGCAGAATTGCGCCATAGTAATAGGTGCCAGCGGAGTATTTTCTACAGCAGAATAGCGCCATAGTAACAGGTGCCAGCGAAGTATTTTCTTTACCAGAATTGTGCCATAGTAATAGGTACCAGCGGAGTATTTTCTTTACCAGAATTGCGCCATAGTAATAGGTGCCAGTGGAGTATTTTCTTTACCAGAATTGCGCCATAGTAATAGGTGCCAGCGGAGTATTTTCTTTACCAGAATTGCGCCTTAGTAATAGGTGCCAGCGGAGTATTTTCTACACCAGAATTGCGCCATAGTAATAGGTGCCAGCGGAGTATTTTCTACAACAGAATTGTACCATAGTAAGAGGTACCAGCGGAGTATTTTCTACAATAGAATTGCGCCATAGTAATAGGTGCCAGCGGAGTATTTTCTACACCTGAATTGCGCCATAGTAATAGAAACCAGCGGAGTATTTTCTACACCAGAATTGCGCCATAGTAATAGGTGCCAGCGGAGTATTTTCTACACCAGGATTGCGCCATAGTAATAGGTGCCAGCTGAGTATTTTCTTTAACCAGAATTGCGCCATAGTAATAGGTACCAGCGGAGTATTTTCTACACCAGGATTGCGCCATAGTAATAGGTGCCAGCTGAGTATTTTCTTTAACCAGAATTGCGCCATAGTAATAGGTGCCAGCGGAGTATTTTCTACACCAGAATTGCGCCATAGTAATAGGTGCCAGCGGAGTATTTTCTTTACCAGAGCTGCGCCATAGTAATAGGTACCAGCGGAGTATTTTCTACACCAGAATTGTGCCATAGTAATAGGTGCCAGCCGAGTATTTTCTTTACCAGAATTGCGCCATAGTAATAGGTGCCAGCGAAGTATTTTCTACACCAGAATTGCACCATAGTAATAGGTGCCAGCGGAGTATTTTCTACACCAGAATTTCACCATAGTAATAGGTGCCAGCGGAGTATTTTCTACAGCAGAATAGCGCCATAGTAATAGGTGCCAGCGGAGTATTTTCTACAGCAGAATTGCGCCAAAGTAATAGGTGCCAGCGGAGTATTTTCTACAGCAGAATAGCGCCATAGTAATAGGTGCCAGCGAAGTATTTTCTTTACCAGAATTGTGCCATAGTAATAGGTACCAGCGGAGTATTTTCTTTACCAGAATTGCGCCATAGTAATAGGTGCCAGTGGAGTATTTTCTTTACCAGAATTGCGCCATAGTAATAGGTTCCAGCGGAGTATTTTCTTTACCAGAATTGCGCCTTAGTAATAGGTGCCAGCGGAGTATTTTCTACACCAGAATTGCGCCATAGTAATAGGTGCCAGCGGAGTATTTTCTACAACAGAATTGTACCATAGTAAGAGGTACCAGCAGAGTATTTTCTGCACCAGAATTGCGCTATAGTAATAGGTGCCAGCGGAGTATTTTCTACACCAGAATTGCGCCATAGTAATAGGTACCAGCGGAGTATTTTCTACACCAGAATTGCGCCATAGTAATAGGTGCCAGCGGAGTATTTTCTACACCAGAATTGTACCATAGTAATAGGTACCAGCGGAGTATTTTCTACACCAGAATTGCGACAAAGTAATAGGTGCCAGCGGAGTATTTTCTACACCAGAATTGCACCATAGTAATAGGTGCCAGTGGAGTATTTTCTACACCAGAATTTCACCATAGTAATAGGTGCCAGCGGAATATTTTCTACAGCAGAATAGCGCCATAGTAATAGGTGCCAGCGGAGTATTTTCTTTACCAGAATTGCGCCATAGTAATAGATGCCAGCGGAGTATTTTCTTTACCAGAATTGCGCCATAGTAATAGGTGCCAGCGGAGTATTTTCTTTACCAGAATTGCGCCATAGTAATAGGTGCCAGCGGAGTATTTTCTTTACCAGAATTGCGCCATAGTAATAGGTGCCAGCGGAGTATTTTCTTTACCAGAATTGCGCCATAGTAATAAGTGCCAGCGGAGTATTTTCTACACCAGAATTGCGCAATAGTAATAGGTGTCAGCGGAGTATTTTCTACAGCAGAATAGCGCCATAGTAATAGGTGCCAGCGAAGTATTTTCTACACCAGAATTGCACCATAGTAATAGGTGCCAGCGGAGTATTTTCTACACCAGAATTTCACCATAGTAATAGGTGCCAGTGGAGTATTTTCTACAGCAGAATCGCGCCATAGTAATAGGTGCCAGCGGAGTATTTTCTACAGCAGAATTGCGCCATAGTAATAGGTGCCAGCGGAGTATTTTCTAGAGCAGAATAGCGCCATAGTAATAGGTGCCAGCGGAGTATTTTCTAGAGCAGAATAGCGCCATAGTAATAGGTGCCAGCGGAGTATTTTCTTTACCAGAATTGCGCCATAGTAATAGGTGCCAGCGGAGTATTTTCTTTACCAGAATTGCGGCATAGTAATAGGTGCCAGCGGAGTATTTTCTTTACCAGAATTGCGGCATAGTAATAGGTGCCAGCGGAGTATTTTCTTTACCAGAATTGCGCCATAGTAATAGGTGCCAGCGGAGTATTTTCTACACCAGAATTGCGCCATAGTAATAGGTGCCAGCGGAGTATTTTCTACAACAGAATTGTACCATAGTAAGAGGTACCAGCGGAGTATTTTCTACACCAGAATTGCGCCATAGTAATAGGTGCCAGCGGAGTATTTTCTACACCAGAATTGCACCATAGTAATAGGTGCCAGCGGAGTATTTTCTACACCAGAATTGCACCATAGTAATAGGTACCAGCGGAATATTTTCTACACCAGAATTGTGCCATAGTAATAGGTGCCAGCGGAGTATTTTCTACACCAGAATTGTACTATAGTAATAGGTGCCAGCGGAGTATTTTCTACACCAGAATTGCGCCATAGTAATAGGTGCCAGCGGAGTATTTTCTACACCAGAATTGTACCATAGTAATAGGTGCCAGCGGAGTATTTTCTACACCAGAATTGCGCCATAGTAATAGGTGCCAGCGGATTATTTTCTACACCAGAATTGTACCATAGTAATAGGTGCCAGAGGAGTATTTTCTACACCAGAATTGTACCATAGTAATAGGTGCCAGCGGAGTATTTTCTACAGCAGAATAGCGCCATAGTAATAGGTGCCAGCGAAGTATTTTCTACACCAGAATTGCACCATAGTAATAGGTGCCAGCGGAGTATTTTCTACAGCAGAATTTCACCATAGTAATAGGTCCAGCGGAGTATTTTCTACAGCAGAATAGCGCCATAGTAATAGGTGCCAGCGGAGTATTTTCTACAGCAGAATTGCGCCATAGTAATAGGTGCCAGCGGAGTATTTTCTTTACCAGAATTGCGCCATAGTAATAGGTACCAGCGGAGTATTTTCTTTACCAGAATTGCGCCATAGTAATAGGTGTCAGCAGAGTATTTTCTACACCAGAATTGCGCCATAGTAATAGGTGTCAGCAGAGTATTTTCTTTACCAGAATTGCGCCATAGTAATGGGTACCAGCGGAGTATTTTCTTTACCAGAAATGCGCCATAGCAATAGGTGTCAGCAGAGTATTTTCTACACCAGAATTGCGCTATAGTAATAGGTGCCAGCGGAGTATTTTCTACACCAGAATTGCGCCATAGTAATAGGTTCCAGCAGAGTATTTTCTACACTACAATTGCGCCATAGTAATAGGTGCCAGCAGAGTATTTTCTACAACAGAATTGCGCCATAGTAATTGGTGCCAGCGGAGTATTTTCTACACCAGAATTGCGCCATAGTAATAGGTACCAGCGGAGTATTTTCTACACCAGGATTGCGCCATAGTAATAGGTGCCAGCAGAGTATTTTCTACACTAGAATTGCGCCATAGTAATAGGTGCCAGCGGAGTATTTTCTACACCTGAATTGCGCCATAGTAATAGAAACCAGCGGAGTATTTTCTACACCAGAATTGCGCCATAGTAATAGGTGCCAGCGGAGTATTTTCTACACCAGGATTGCGCCATAGTAATAGGTGCCAGCTGAGTATTTTCTTTAACCAGAATTGCGCCATAGTAATAGGTACCAGCGGAGTATTTTCTACACCAGGATTGCGCCATAGTAATAGGTGCCAGCTGAGTATTTTCTTTAACCAGAATTGCGCCATAGTAATAGGTGCCAGCGGAGTATTTTCTACACCAGAATTGCGCCATAGTAATAGGTGCCAGCGGAGTATTTTCTTTACCAGAGCTGCGCCATAGTAATAGGTACCAGCGGAGTATTTTCTACACCAGAATTGTGCCATAGTAATAGGTGCCAGCCGAGTATTTTCTTTACCAGAATTGCGCCATAGTAATAGGTGCCAGCGAAGTATTTTCTACACCAGAATTGCACCATAGTAATAGGTGCCAGCGGAGTATTTTCTACACCAGAATTTCACCATAGTAATAGGTGCCAGCGGAGTATTTTCTACAGCAGAATAGCGCCATAGTAATAGGTGCCAGCGGAGTATTTTCTACAGCAGAATTGCGCCAAAGTAATAGGTGCCAGCGGAGTATTTTCTACAGCAGAATAGCGCCATAGTAATAGGTGCCAGCGAAGTATTTTCTTTACCAGAATTGTGCCATAGTAATAGGTACCAGCGGAGTATTTTCTTTACCAGAATTGCGCCATAGTAATAGGTGCCAGTGGAGTATTTTCTTTACCAGAATTGCGCCATAGTAATAGGTTCCAGCGGAGTATTTTCTTTACCAGAATTGCGCCTTAGTAATAGGTGCCAGCGGAGTATTTTCTACACCAGAATTGCGCCATAGTAATAGGTGCCAGCGGAGTATTTTCTACAACAGAATTGTACCATAGTAAGAGGTACCAGCAGAGTATTTTCTGCACCAGAATTGCGCTATAGTAATAGGTGCCAGCGGAGTATTTTCTACACCAGAATTGCGCCATAGTAATAGGTACCAGCGGAGTATTTTCTACACCAGAATTGCGCCATAGTAATAGGTGCCAGCGGAGTATTTTCTACACCAGAATTGTACCATAGTAATAGGTACCAGCGGAGTATTTTCTACACCAGAATTGCGACAAAGTAATAGGTGCCAGCGGAGTATTTTCTACACCAGAATTGCACCATAGTAATAGGTGCCAGCGGAGTATTTTCTACACCAGAATTTCACCATAGTAATAGGTGCCAGCGGAATATTTTCTACAGCAGAATAGCGCCATAGTAATAGGTGCCAGCGGAGTATTTTCTTTACCAGAATTGCGCCATAGTAATAGATGCCAGCGGAGTATTTTCTTTACCAGAATTGCGCCATAGTAATAGGTGCCAGCGGAGTATTTTCTTTACCAGAATTGCGCCATAGTAATATGTGCCAGCGGAGTATTTTCTTTACCAGAATTGCGCCATAGTAATAGGTGCCAGCGGAGTATTTTCTTTACCAGAATTGCGCCATAGTAATAAGTGCCAGCGGAGTATTTTCTACACCAGAATTGCGCAATAGTAATAGGTGTCAGCGGAGTATTTTCTACAGCAGAATAGCGCCATAGTAATAGGTGCCAGCGAAGTATTTTCTACACCAGAATTGCACCATAGTAATAGGTGCCAGCGGAGTATTTTCTACACCAGAATTTCACCATAGTAATAGGTGCCAGTGGAGTATTTTCTACAGCAGAATCGCGCCATAGTAATAGGTGCCAGCGGAGTATTTTCTACAGCAGAATTGCGCCATAGTAATAGGTGCCAGCGGAGTATTTTCTAGAGCAGAATAGCGCCATAGTAATAGGTGCCAGCGGAGTATTTTCTAGAGCAGAATAGCGCCATAGTAATAGGTGCCAGCGGAGTATTTTCTTTACCAGAATTGCGCCATAGTAATAGGTGCCAGCGGAGTATTTTCTTTACCAGAATTGCGGCATAGTAATAGGTGCCAGCGGAGTATTTTCTTTACCAGAATTGCGGCATAGTAATAGGTGCCAGCGGAGTATTTTCTTTACCAGAATTGCGCCATAGTAATAGGTGCCAGCGGAGTATTTTCTACACCAGAATTGCGCCATAGTAATAGGTGCCAGCGGAGTATTTTCTACAACAGAATTGTACCATAGTAAGAGGTACCAGCGGAGTATTTTCTACACCAGAATTGCGCCATAGTAATAGGTGCCAGCGGAGTATTTTCTACACCAGAATTGCACCATAGTAATAGGTGCCAGCGGAGTATTTTCTACACCAGAATTGCACCATAGTAATAGGTACCAGCGGAATATTTTCTACACCAGAATTGTGCCATAGTAATAGGTGCCAGCGGAGTATTTTCTACACCAGAATTGTACTATAGTAATAGGTGCCAGCGGAGTATTTTCTACACCAGAATTGCGCCATAGTAATAGGTGCCAGCGGAGTATTTTCTACACCAGAATTGTACCATAGTAATAGGTGCCAGCGGAGTATTTTCTACACCAGAATTGCGCCATAGTAATAGGTGCCAGCGGATTATTTTCTACACCAGAATTGTACCATAGTAATAGGTGCCAGAGGAGTATTTTCTACACCAGAATTGTACCATAGTAATAGGTGCCAGCGGAGTATTTTCTACAGCAGAATAGCGCCATAGTAATAGGTGCCAGCGAAGTATTTTCTACACCAGAATTGCACCATAGTAATAGGTGCCAGCGGAGTATTTTCTACAGCAGAATTTCACCATAGTAATAGGTGCCAGCGGAGTATTTTCTACAGCAGAATAGCGCCATAGTAATAGGTGCCAGCGGAGTATTTTCTACAGCAGAATTGCGCCATAGTAATAGGTGCCAGCGGAGTATTTTCTTTACCAGAATTGCGCCATAGTAATAGGTACCAGCGGAGTATTTTCTTTACCAGAATTGCGCCATAGTAATAGGTGTCAGCAGAGTATTTTCTACACCAGAATTGCGCCATAGTAATAGGTGTCAGCAGAGTATTTTCTTTACCAGAATTGCGCCATAGTAATGGGTACCAGCGGAGTATTTTCTTTACCAGAAATGCGCCATAGCAATAGGTGTCAGCAGAGTATTTTCTACACCAGAATTGCGCTATAGTAATAGGTGCCAGCGGAGTATTTTCTACACCAGAATTGCGCCATAGTAATAGGTTCCAGCAGAGTATTTTCTACACTACAATTGCGCCATAGTAATAGGTGCCAGCAGAGTATTTTCTACAACAGAATTGCGCCATAGTAATTGGTGCCAGCGGAGTATTTTCTACACCAGAATTGCGCCATAGTAATAGGTACCAGCGGAGTATTTTCTACACCAGGATTGCGCCATAGTAATAGGTGCCAGCAGAGTATTTTCTACACTAGAATTGCGCCATAGTAATAGGTGCCAGCGGAGTATTTTCTACACCTGAATTGCGCCATAGTAATAGAAACCAGCGGAGTATTTTCTACACCAGAATTGCGCCATAGTAATAGGTGCCAGCGGAGTATTTTCTACACCAGGATTGCGCCATAGTAATAGGTGCCAGCTGAGTATTTTCTTTAGCCAGAATTGCGCCATAGTAATAGGTACCAGCGGAGTATTTTCTACACCAGGATTGCGCCATAGTAATAGGTGCCAGCTGAGTATTTTCTTTAACCAGAATTGCGCCATAGTAATAGGTGCCAGCGGAGTATTTTCTACACCAGAATTGCGCCATAGTAATAGTTGCCAGCGGAGTATTTTCTTTACCAGAGCTGCGCCATAGTAATAGGTACCAGCGGAGTATTTTCTACACCAGAATTGTGCCATAGTAATAGGTGCCAGCCGAGTATTTTCTTTACCAGAATTGCGCCATAGTAATAGCTGCCAGCGAAGTATTTTCTACACCAGAATTGCACCATAGTAATAGGTGCCAGCGGAGTATTTTCTACACCAGAATTTCACCATAGTAATAGGTGCCAGCGGAGTATTTTCTACAGCAGAATAGCGCCATAGTAATAGGTGCCAGCTGAGTATTTTCTACAGCAGAATTGCGCCATAGTAATAGGTGCCAGCGGAGTATTTTCTGCAGCAGAATAGCGCCATAGTAATAGGTGCCAGCGGAGTATTTTCTTTACCAGAATTGTGCTATAGTAATAGGTACCAGCGGAGCATTTTCTTTACCAGAATTGCGCCATAGTAATAGGTGCCAGCGGAGTATTTTCTTTACCAGAATTGCGGCATAGTAATAGGTGCCAGCGGAGTATTTTCTACACCAGAATTGCGCCATAGTAATAGGTGCCAGCGGAGTATTTTCTACAACAGAATTGTACCATAGTAAGAGGTACCAGCAGAGTATTTTCTACACCAGAATTGCGCCATAGTAATAGGTGCCAGCGGAGTATTTTCTACACCAGAATTGCGCCATAGTAATAGGTGCCAGTGGAGTATTTTCTACACCAGAATTGCACCATAGTAATAGGTGCCAGCGGAGTATTTTCTTTACCAGAATTGCGCTATAGTAATAGGTGCCAGCAGAGTATTTTCTACACCAGAATTGCGCCATAGTAATAGGTACCAGCGGAGTATTTTCTACACCAGAATTGCGCCATAGTAATAGGTGCCAGCGGAGTATTTTCTACACCAGAATTGTACCATAGTAATAGGTACCAGCGGAGTATTTTCTACACCAGAATTGCGCCAAAGTAATAGGTGCCAGCGGAGTATTTTCTACACCAGAATTGCACCATAGTAATAGGTGCCAGCGGAGTATTTTCTACACCAGAATTTCACCATAGTAATAGGTGCCAGCGGAGTATTTTCTACAGCAGAATAGCGCCATAGTAATAGGTGCCAGCGGAGTATTTTCTTTACCAGAATTGCGCCATAGTAATAGATGCCAGCGGAGTATTTTCTTTACCAGAATTGCGCCATAGTAATAGGTGCCAGCGGAGTATTCTCTTTATCAGAATTGCGCCATAGTAATAGGTGCCAGCGGAGTATTTTCTTTACCAGAATTGCGCCATAGTAATAGGTACCAGCGGAGTATTTTCTTTACCAGAATTGCGCCATAGTAATAGGTGCCAGCGGAGTATTTTCTACACCAGAATTGCGCCATAGTAATAGGTGCCAGCGGAGTTTTTTCTACAACAGAATTGAACCATAGTAAGAGGTACCAGCGGAGTATTTTCTACACCAGAATTGCGCCATAGTAATAGGTGCCAGCGGAGTATTTTCTACACCAGAATTGCACCATAGTAATAGGTACCAGCGGAGTATTTTCTACACCAGAATTACGCCATAGTAATAGGTGGTAGCGGAGTATTTTCTACACCAGAATTGCGCCATAGTAATAGGTGCCAGCGGAGTATTTTCTACACCAGAATTGTACCATAGTAATAGGTGCCAGCGGAGTATTTTCTACACCAGAATTGCACCATAGTAATAGGTGCCAGCGGAGTATTTTCTACACCAGAATTGTACCATAGTAATAGGTGCCAGCGGAGTATTTTCTACACCAGAATTGCGCCATAGTAAAGGTGCCAGCGGAGTATTTTCTACACCAGAATTGTACCATAGTAATAGGTGCCAGAGGAGTATTTTCTACACCAGAATTGTACCATAGTAATAGGTGCCAGCGGAGTATTTTCTACAGCAGAATAGCGGCATAGTAATAGGTGCCAGCGAAGTATTTTCTACACCAGAATTGCACCATAGTAATAGGTGCCAGCGGAGTATTTTCTACACCAGAATTTCACCATATTAATAGGTGCCAGCGGAGTATTTTCTACAGCAGAATTGCGCCATAGTAATAGGTGCCAGCGGAGTTTTTTCTACAACAGAATTGTACCATAGTAAGACTTACCAACGGAGTATTTTCTACACCAGAATTGCGTCATAGTAATAGGTGCCAGCGGAGTATTTTCTACACCAGAATTGCGCCATAGTAATAGGTTCCAGCAGAGTATTTTCTACACTACAATTGCGCCATCGTAAAAGGTGCCAGCAGAGTATTTTCTACACCAGAATTGCGCCATAGTAATAGGTACCAGCGGAGTATTTTCTACACCAGGATTGCGCCATAGTAATAGGTGCCAGCAGAGTATTTTCTACACTAGAATTGCGCCATAGTAATAGGTGCCAGCGGAGTATTTTCTACACCTGAATTGCGCCATAGTAATAGAAACCAGAGGAGTATTTTCTACACCAGAATTGCGCCATAGTAATAGGTGCCACCCGAGTATTTTCTACACCAGAATTGCGCCATAGTAATAGGTGCCAGCTGAGTATTTTCTTTAACCAGAATTGCGCCATAGTAATATGTACCAGCGGAGTATTTTCTACACCAGAATTGTGCCATAGTAATAGGTGCCAGCCGAGTATTTTCTTTACCAGAATTGCGCCATAGTAATAGGTGCCAGCGAAGTATTTTCTACACCAGAATTGCACCATAGTAATAGGTGCCAGCGGAGTATTTTCTACACCAGAATTTCACCATAGTAATAGGTGCCAGTGGAGTATTTTCTACAGCAGAATAGCGCCATAGTAATAGGTGCCAGCGGAGTATTTTCTTTACCAGAATTGTGCCATAGTAATAGGTACCAGCGGAGTATTTTCTTTACCAGAATTGCGCCATAGTAATAGGTGCCAGCAGAGTATTTTCTTTACCAGAATTGCGCCATAGTAATAGGTGCCAGCGGAGTATTTTCTTTACCAGAATTGCACCATAGTAATAGGTGCCAGCGGAGTATTTTCTACACCAGAATTGCGCCATAGTAATAGGTGCCAGCGGAGTATTTTCTACAACAGAATTGTACCATAGTAAGAGGTACCAGCAGAATATTTTCTACACCAGAATTGCGCCATAGTAATAGGTGCCAGCGGAGTATTTTCTACACCAGAATTGCGCCATAGTAATAGGTGCCAGCGGAGTATTTTCTACACCAGAATTGCACCATAGTAATAGGTGCCAGAGGAGTATTTTCTTTACCAGAATTGCGCTATAGTAATAGGTGCCAGCGGAGTATTTTCTACACCAGAATTGCGCCATAGTAATAGGTACCAGCGGAGTATTTTCTACACCATAATTGCGCCATAGTAATAGGTGCCAGCGGAGTATTTTCTACACCAGAATTGTACCATAGTAATAGGTACCAGCGGAGTATTTTCTACACCAGAATTTCACCATAGTAATAGGTGCCAGCGGAGTATTTTCTACAGCAGAATAGCGCCATAGTAATAGGTGCCAGCGGAGTATTTTCTACAGCAGAATTGCGCCATAGTAATAGGTGCCAGCGGAGTATTTTCTGCAGCAGAATAGCGCCATAGTAATAGGTGCCAGCGGAGTATTTTCTTTACCAGAATTGTGCTATAGTAATAGGTAACAGCGGAGTATTTTCATTACCAGAATTGCGCCATAGTAATAGGTGCCAGCGGAGTATTTTCTTTACCAGAATTGCGGCATAGTAATAGGTGCCAGCGGAGTATTTTCTACACCAGAATTGCGCCATAGTAATAGGTGCCAGCGGAGTATTTTCTACAACAGAATTGTACCATAGTAAGAGGTACCAGCAGAGTATTTTCTACACCAGAATTGCGCCATAGTAATAGGTGCCAGCGGAGTATTTTCTACACCAGAATTGCGCCATAGTAATAGGTGCCAGTGGAGTATTTTCTACACCAGAATTGCACCATAGTAATAGGTGCCAGCGGAGTATTTTCTTTACCAGAATTGCGCTATAGTAATAGGTGCCAGCAGAGTATTTTCTACACCAGAATTGCGCCATAGTAATAGGTACCAGCGGAGTATTTTCTACACCAGAATTGCGCCATAGTAATAGGTGCCAGCGGAGTATTTTCTACAGCAGAATTGTACCATAGTAATAGGTACCAGCGGAGTATTTTCTACACCAGAATTGCGCCAAAGTAATAGGTGCCAGCGGAGTATTTTCTACACCAGAATTGCACCTTAGTAATAGGTGCCAGCGGAGTATTTTCTACACCAGAATTTCACCATAGTAATAGGTACCAGCGGAGTATTTTCTACAGCAGAATAGCGCCATAGTAATAGGTGCCAGCGGAGTATTTTCTTTACCAGAATTGCGCCATAGTAATAGATGCCAGCGGAGTATTTTCTTTACCAGAATTGCGCCATAGTAATAGGTGCCAGCGGAGTATTCTCTTTATCAGAATTGCGCCATAGTAATAGGTGCCAGCGGAGTATTTTCTTTACCAGAATTGCGCCATAGTAATAGGTACCAGCGGAGTATTTTCTTTACCAGAATTGCGCCATAGTAATAGGTGCCAGCGGAGTATTTTCTACACCAGAATTGCGCCATAGTAATAGGTGCCAGCGGAGTTTTTTCTACAACAGAATTGAACCATAGTAAGAGGTACCAGCGGAGTATTTTCTACACCAGAATTGCGCCATAGTAATAGGTGCCAGCGGAGTATTTTCTACACCAGAATTGCACCATAGTAATAGGTACCAGCGGAGTATTTTCTACACCAGAATTACGCCATAGTAATAGGTGGTAGCGGAGTATTTTCTACACCAGAATTGCGCCATAGTAATAGGTGCCAGCGGAGTATTTTCTACACCAGAATTGTACCATAGTAATAGGTACCAGCGGAGTATTTTCTACACCAGAATTGCGCCATAGTAATAGGTGCCAGCGGAGTATTTTCTACACCAGAATTGTACCATAGTAATAGGTGCCAGCGGAGTATTTTCTACACCAGAATTGCGCCATAGTAAAGGTGCCAGCGGAGTATTTTCTACACCAGAATTGTACCATAGTAATAGGTGCCAGAGGAGTATTTTCTACACCAGAATTGTACCATAGTAATAGGTGCCAGCGGAGTATTTTCTACAGCAGAATAGCGGCATAGTAATAGGTGCCAGCGAAGTATTTTCTACACCAGAATTGCACCATAGTAATAGGTGCCAGCGGAGTATTTTCTACACCAGAATTTCACCATATTAATAGGTGCCAGCGGAGTATTTTCTACAGCAGAATTGCGCCATAGTAATAGGTGCCAGCGGAGTTTTTTCTACAACAGAATTGTACCATAGTAAGAGGTACCAACGGAGTATTTTCTACACCAGAATTGCGTCATAGTAATAGGTGCCAGCGGAGTATTTTCTACACCAGAATTGCGCCATAGTAATAGGTTCCAGCAGAGTATTTTCTACACTACAATTGCGCCATCGTAAAAGGTGCCAGCAGAGTATTTTCTACACCAGAATTGCGCCATAGTAATAGGTACCAGCGGAGTATTTTCTACACCAGGATTGCGCCATAGTAATAGGTGCCAGCAGAGTATTTTCTACACTAGAATTGCGCCATAGTAATAGGTGCCAGCGGAGTATTTTCTACACCTGAATTGCGCCATAGTAATAGAAACCAGAGGAGTATTTTCTACACCAGAATTGCGCCATAGTAATAGGTGCCACCCGAGTATTTTCTACACCAGAATTGCGCCATAGTAATAGGTGCCAGCTGAGTATTTTCTTTAACCAGAATTGCGCCATAGTAATATGTACCAGCGGAGTATTTTCTACACCAGAATTGTGCCATAGTAATAGGTGCCAGCCGAGTATTTTCTTTACCAGAATTGCGCCATAGTAATAGGTGCCAGCGAAGTATTTTCTACACCAGAATTGCACCATAGTAATAGGTGCCAGCGGAGTATTTTCTACACCAGAATTTCACCATAGTAATAGGTGCCAGTGGAGTATTTTCTACAGCAGAATAGCGCCATAGTAATAGGTGCCAGCGGAGTATTTTCTTTACCAGAATTGTGCCATAGTAATAGGTACCAGCGGAGTATTTTCTTTACCAGAATTGCGCCATAGTAATAGGTGCCAGCAGAGTATTTTCTTTACCAGAATTGCGCCATAGTAATAGGTGCCAGCGGAGTATTTTCTTTACCAGAATTGCACCATAGTAATAGGTGCCAGCGGAGTATTTTCTACACCAGAATTGCGCCATAGTAATAGGTGCCAGCGGAGTATTTTCTACAACAGAATTGTACCATAGTAAGAGGTACCAGCAGAATATTTTCTACACCAGAATTGCGCCATAGTAATAGGTGCCAGCGGAGTATTTTCTACACCAGAATTGCGCCATAGTAATAGGTGCCAGCGGAGTATTTTCTACACCAGAATTGCACCATAGTAATAGGTGCCAGAGGAGTATTTTCTTTACCAGAATTGCGCTATAGTAATAGGTGCCAGCGGAGTATTTTCTACACCAGAATTGCGCCATAGTAATAGGTACCAGCGGAGTATTTTCTACACCATAATTGCGCCATAGTAATAGGTGCCAGCGGAGTATTTTCTACACCAGAATTGTACCATAGTAATAGGTACCAGCGGAGTATTTTCTACACCAGAATTGCGCCAAAGTAATAGGTGCCAGCGGAGTATTTTCTACACCAGAATTGCACCATAGTAATAGGTGCCAGCGGAGTATTTTCTACACCAGAATTTCACCATAGTAATAGGTGCCAGCGGGGTATTTTCTACAGCAGAATAGCGCCATAGTAATAGATGCTAGCGGAGTATTTTCTACAGCAGAATAGCACCATAGTAATAGGTGCCAGCGGAGTATTTTCTACACCAGAATTGCGCCATAGCAATAGGTGCCAGCGGAGTATTTTCTTTACCAGAATTGCGCCATAGTAATAGGTACCAGCGGAGTATTTTCTTTACCAGAATTGCGCCATAGTAATAGGTGCCAGCGGAGCATTTTCTTTACCAGAATTCCGCCATAGTAATAGGTGCCAGCGGAGTATTTTCTTTACCAGAATTGCGCCATAGTAATAGGTGCCAGTGAATATTTTCTTTACCAGAATTGTGCCATAGTAATAGGTGCCAGCGGAGTATTTTCTTTACCAGAATTGCGCCATAGTAATAGGTGACAGCGAAGTATTTTCTACACCAGAATTGCGCCATAGTAATAGGTGCCAGCGGAGTATTTTCTACAGCAGAATTCGCCATAGTAATAGGTGTCAGCGGAGTATTTTCTACAGCCGAATTCGCCATAGTAATAGGTGCCATCGGAGTATTTTCTACACCAGAATTGCGCCATAGTAATAGGTGCCAGCGGAGTATTTTCTACACCTGAATTGTGCCATAGTAATAGGTGTCAGCAGAGTATTTTCTACACCAGAATTGCGCCATAGTAATAGGTGCCAGCGGAGTATTTTCTACACCAGAATTGCACCATAGTAATAGGTACCAGCGGAGTATTTTCTACACCAGAATTATGCCATAGTAATAGGTGGTAGCGGAGTATTTTCTACACCAGAATTGCGCCATAGTAATAGGTGCCAGCGGAGTATTTTCTACACCAGAATTGTACCATAGTAATAGGTACCAGCGGAGTATTTTCTACACCAGAATTGCGCCATAGTAATAGGTGCCAGCGGAGTATTTTCTACACCAGAATTGTACCATAGTAATAGGTGCCAGCGGAGTATTTTCTACACCAGAATTGCGCCATAGTAAAGGTGCCAGCGGAGTATTTTCTACACCAGAATTGTACCATAGTAATAGGTGCCAGAGGAGTATTTTCTACACCAGAATTGTACCATAGTAATAGGTGCCAGCGGAGTATTTTCTACAGCAGAATAGCGGCATAGTAATAGGTGCCAGCGAAGTATTTTCTACACCAGAATTGCACCATAGTAATAGGTGCCAGCGGAGTATTTTCTACACCAGAATTTCACCATATTAATAGGTGCCAGCGGAGTATTTTCTACAGCAGAATTGCGCCATAGTAATAGGTGCCAGCGGAGTTTTTTCTACAACAGAATTGTACCATAGTAAGAGGTACCAACGGAGTATTTTCTACACCAGAATTGCGTCATAGTAATAGGTGCCAGCGGAGTATTTTCTACACCAGAATTGCGCCATAGTAATAGGTTCCAGCAGAGTATTTTCTACACTACAATTGCGCCATCGTAAAAGGTGCCAGCAGAGTATTTTCTACACCAGAATTGCGCCATAGTAATAGGTACCAGCGGAGTATTTTCTACACCAGGATTGCGCCATAGTAATAGGTGCCAGCAGAGTATTTTCTACACTAGAATTGCGCCATAGTAATAGGTGCCAGCGGAGTATTTTCTACACCTGAATTGCGCCATAGTAATAGAAACCAGAGGAGTATTTTCTACACCAGAATTGCGCCATAGTAATAGGTGCCACCCGAGTATTTTCTACACCAGAATTGCGCCATAGTAATAGGTGCCAGCTGAGTATTTTCTTTAACCAGAATTGCGCCATAGTAATATGTACCAGCGGAGTATTTTCTACACCAGAATTGTGCCATAGTAATAGGTGCCAGCCGAGTATTTTCTTTACCAGAATTGCGCCATAGTAATAGGTGCCAGCGAAGTATTTTCTACACCAGAATTGCACCATAGTAATAGGTGCCAGCGGAGTATTTTCTACACCAGAATTTCACCATAGTAATAGGTGCCAGTGGAGTATTTTCTACAGCAGAATAGTGCCATAGTAATAGGTGCCAGCGGAGTATTTTCTTTACCAGAATTGTGCCATAGTAATAGGTACCAGCGGAGTATTTTCTTTACCAGAATTGCGCCATAGTAATAGGTGCCAGCAGAGTATTTTCTTTACCAGAATTGCGCCATAGTAATAGGTGCCAGCGGAGTATTTTCTTTACCAGAATTGCACCATAGTAATAGGTGCCAGCGGAGTATTTTCTACACCAGAATTGCGCCATAGTAATAGGTGCCAGCGGAGTATTTTCTACAACAGAATTGTACCATAGTAAGAGGTACCAGCAGAATATTTTCTACACCAGAATTGCGCCATAGTAATAGGTGCCAGCGGAGTATTTTCTACACCAGAATTGCGCCATAGTAATAGGTGCCAGCGGAGTATTTTCTACACCAGAATTGCACCATAGTAATAGGTGCCAGAGGAGTATTTTCTTTACCAGAATTGCGCTATAGTAATAGGTGCCAGCGGAGTATTTTCTACACCAGAATTGCGCCATAGTAATAGGTACCAGCGGAGTATTTTCTACACCATAATTGCGCCATAGTAATAGGTGCCAGCGGAGTATTTTCTACACCAGAATTGTACCATAGTAATAGGTACCAGCGGAGTATTTTCTACACCAGAATTGCGCCAAAGTAATAGGTGCCAGCGGAGTATTTTCTACACCAGAATTGCACCATAGTAATAGGTGCCAGCGGAGTATTTTCTACACCAGAATTTCACCATAGTAATAGGTGCCAGCGGGGTATTTTCTACAGCAGAATAGCGCCATAGTAATAGATGCTAGCGGAGTATTTTCTACAGCAGAATAGCACCATAGTAATAGGTGCCAGCGGAGTATTTTCTACACCAGAATTGCGCCATAGCAATAGGTGCCAGCGGAGTATTTTCTTTACCAGAATTGCGCCATAGTAATAGGTACCAGCGGAGTATTTTCTTTACCAGAATTGCGCCATAGTAATAGGTGCCAGCGGAGCATTTTCTTTACCAGAATTCCGCCATAGTAATAGGTGCCAGCGGAGTATTTTCTTTACCAGAATTGCGCCATAGTAATAGGTGCCAGTGAATATTTTCTTTACCAGAATTGTGCCATAGTAATAGGTGCCAGCGGAGTATTTTCTTTACCAGAATTGCGCCATAGTAATAGGTGACAGCGAAGTATTTTCTACACCAGAATTGCGCCATAGTAATAGGTGCCAGCGGAGTATTTTCTACAGCAGAATTCGCCATAGTAATAGGTGTCAGCGGAGTATTTTCTACAGCCGAATTCGCCATAGTAATAGGTGCCATCGGAGTATTTTCTACACCAGAATTGCGCCATAGTAATAGGTGCCAGCGGAGTATTTTCTACACCTGAATTGTGCCATAGTAATAGGTGTCAGCAGAGTATTTTCTACACCAGAATTGCGCCATAGTAATAGGTGCCAGCGGAGTATTTTCTACACCAGAATTGCGTCATATTAATAGGTGCCAGCGGAGTATTTTCTCTACCAGAATTGAGCCATAGTAATAGGTTCCAGCGGAGTATTTTCTACACTACAATTGCGCCATAGTAATAGGTGCCAGCGGAGTATTTTCTACACCAGAATTGCGCCATAGTAATAGGTACCAGCGGAGTATTTTCTACACCAGGATTGCGCCATAGTAATAGGTGCCAGCAGAGTATTTTCTACACTAGAATTGTGCCATAGTAATAGGTGCCAGCGGAGTATTTTCTACACCAGAATTGCGCCATAGTAATAGGTACCATCGGAGTATTTTCTACACCAGAATTGCGCCATAGTGATAGGTGCCACCCGAGTATTTTCTACACCAGAATTGCGCCATAGTAATAGGTGCCAGCTGAGTATTTTCTTTAACCAGAATTGCACCATAGTAATAGGTGCCAGCGGAGTATTTTCTACACCAGAATTGCGCCATAGTAATAGGTGCCAGCGGAGTATTTTCTATACCAGAACTGCGCCATAGTAATAGGTACCAGCGGAGTATTTTCTACACCAGAATTGTGCCATAGTAATAGGTGCCAGCGGAGTATTTTCTTTACCAGAATTGCGCCATAGTAATAGGTGCCAGCGGAGTATTTTCTACACCAGAATTGCGCCATAGTAATAGGTGCCAGAGGAGTATTTTCTACACCAGAATTGCGCCATAGTAATAGGTGTCAGCGGAGTATTTTCTACAGCAGAATTTGCCATAGTAATAGGTGCCAGAGGAGTATTTTCTACCCCAGAATTGCGCCATAGTAATAGGTGCCAGAGGAGTATTTTCTACCCCAGAATTGCGCCATAGTAATAGGTGCCAGCGGAGTATTTACTACACCAGAACTGCGCCATAGTAATAGGTGCCAGAGGAGTATTTTCTACCCCAGAATTGCGCCATAGTAATAGGTACCAGCGGAGTATTTTCTACACCAGGATTGCGCCATAGTAATAGGTACCAGCAGAGTATTTTCTACACTAGAATTGCGCCATAGTAATAGTTGCCAGCGGAGTATTTTCTGCACCAGAATTGCGCCATAGTAATAGGTACCAGCGGAGTATTTTCTACACCAGAATTGCGCCATAGTAATAGGTGCCACCCAAGTATTTTCTACACCAGAATTGCGCCATAGTAATAGGTGCCAGCGGAGTATTTTCTACACCAGAATTGCGCCATAGTAATAGGTGTCAGCAGAGTATTTTCTTTACCAGAATTGCGCCATAGTAATAGGTGACAGCGAAGTATTTTCTACACCAGAATTGCGCCATAGTAATACGTGCCAGCGGAGTATTTTCTACAGCAGAATTCGCCATAGTAATAGGTGTCAGCGGAGTATTTTCTACAGCAGAATTCGCCATAGTAATAGGTGCCATCGGAGTATTTTCTACACCAGAATTGCGCCATAGTAATACGTTCCAGCGGAGTATTTTCTACACCTGAATTGTGCCATAGCAATAGGTGTCAGCAGAGTATTTTCTACACCAGAATTGCGCCATAGTAATAGGTGCCAGCGGAGTATTTTCTACACCAGAATTGCGTCATAGTAATAGGTGCCAGCGGAGTATTTTCTCTACCAGAATTGAGCCATAGTAATAGGTTCCAGCGGAGTATTTTCTACACTACAATTGCGCCATAGTAATAGGTGCCAGCGGAGTATTTTCTACACCAGAATTGCGCCATAGTAATAGGTGCCAGCGGAGTATTTTCTACACCAGAATTGCGCTATAGTAATAGGTGCCAGCGGAGTATTTTCTACAGCAGAATTGCGCCATAGTAATAGGTGCCAGCGGAGTATTTTCTACACTAGAATTGCGCCATAGTAATAGGTGCCAGCGGAGTATTTTCTACACCAGACTTGCGCTATAGTAATAGGTACCAGCGGAGTATTTTCTACACCAGAATTGCGCCCTAGTAGTAGGTGCCAGCGGAGTATTTTCTACACCAGAATTGTGCCATAGTACTAGGTACCAGCGGAGTATTTTCTACACCAGAATCACGCCATAGTAATAGGTGCCAGCGGAGTATTTTCTTCACCAGAATTGCGCCATAGTAATAGGTGCCAGAGGAGTATTTTCTACCCCAGAATTGCGCCATAGTAATAGGTGTCAGCGGAGTATTTTCTACAGCAGAATTCGCCATAGTAATATGTGCCAGCGGAGTATTTTCTACACCAGAATTGCGCCATAGTAATAGGTGCCAGCGGAGTATTTTCTACACCAGAATTGCGCCATAGTAATAGGTACCAGCCGAGTATTTTCTTTACCAGAATTGCGCCATAGTAATAGGTGCCAGCGGAGTATTTTCTACACCAGAATTGCGCCATATTAATAGGTACCAGCCGAGTATTTTCTTTACCAGAATTGCGCCATAGTAATAGGTGCCAGCGGAGTGTTTTCTACACCAGAATTGCGCCATAGTAATAGGTGCCAACCGAGTATTTTCTTTACCAGAATTGCGCCATAGTAATAGGTGCCAGCGGAGCATTTTCTAAAGCAGAATTGCGCCATAGTAATAGGTACCAGCGGAGTATTTTCTTCACCAGAATTGCCCCATAGTAATAGGTGCCAGCGGAGTATTTTCTTTACCAGAATTGCGCCATAGTAATAGGTACCAGCGGAGTATTTTCTTTACCAGAATTGCCCCATAGTAATAGTTGCCAGCGGAGTATTTTCTTTACCAGAATTGCCCCATAGTAATAGGTGCCAGCAGAGTATTTTCTACAGCAGAATTGCGCCATAGTAATAGGTGCCAGTGGAGTATTTTCTACACCAGAATTGCGCCATAGTAATAGGTGCCAGCGGAGTATTTTCTACACCAGAATTGCGCTATAGTAATAGGTGCCAGCGGAGTATTTTCTACAGCAGAATTGCGCCATAGTAATAGGTGCCAGCGGAGTATTTTCTACACCAGAATTGCGCCATAGTAGTAGGTGCCAGCGGAGTATTTTCTACACCAGAATTGTGCCATAGTACTAGGTACCAGCGGAGTATTCTCTACACCAGAATCACGCCATAGTAATAAGTTCCAGCGGAGTATATTCTACATATTGTGCTTCTTAGAATTAATGCGTTTTTTTGGGGTCAGCCAATATTAAGGTAAAAAATATTGCATGATACGAGATAATAAAAGAACCATGACTTACCCAAGAAATTTCCCACCGCCCCTGCACCACCATTGGACTATTTATTTCTCTGAGCCATCATATATCCTCTACTCATGTGATTGCTACAGGTCTTTTTTGGTTTCAGCGCTGGATGAAATGAGACACCATAAGCCAATGATTAGCTTTAGTAGTCATATGTGTAGGTGCCAATAAACAGAGACCAGTAGGGAGCATTGGAGCAGTTGTACTTTAGCGCTAGGAGATTTTTTTTAAAGATAAGTAATGATTCTTTAGTTGTTTTATACCATTTAGAACCGTTAGCCTAATTTCAGCAGATCCTGAAGAAAACCCCTTTAAGGCTAGGTGGGCATGTTCAGGAATTGCTTTCAGAAATTTCTGCAGCGTTTCTGCACCTCTTGGCAGTAAAAACATTGGGGAAAATTTGCAATTTTTGATGCGTTTTTTTGTGCGTTTTTTTGCCTGCGGACTTGACATGGGTTTTTCCAATGCATTGTATAGGCAAAAACGCATGCGGAAATGCACAAAGAATGGACATGCTGCGTTTTTTTTCCGCACATGAAATCCGCTCAGGAAAATTCCTGATCATGTGCACAGAACATGCAAAATGTCATAGGAAGTCATTAGTGTTGAGCGAGTATGTTTTATTAACCCTTTTGGCGAGTATGCTCGGGCCGAGCTCCGAGTATTTATAGCTGCTCGGTGATAAGGTTAAATCGCTCCCGTGTGCATGATTTGCAACTGTTTGACAGTTTTATTACATGTGAGGAATGTCTATTTCTTACACATTCCTCCCATGTAATAAAGCTGTCAAACAGTTGCAAATCATGCACAAGGGAGCGATTCAACCATATCACCGAGCAGCTGTAAATACTCGGAGCTCGGCCCGAGCATACTCGGATAGAACATACTCGCTCAACCCTAGAAGTCATGGGATAAGGTATTCAATGCGTTTTTGGCCCATTTCCATGCTGAAAAATGCACAAAAATCGCAACAAAAATGCACTGTGTGCACATAACCTAAGTGCTCAAATTCTACCTGCATTCGGCCGCCATTGAAAAAACAATAAACAGAGAGTAAAAAGGTTAAAGGGTTATTCCCTCAAAAACAAGTTATTTCCTATCAATTAGATAGGGATAACTTGCTGATCGTGGGGGGTCTGACTGCTGGGACACTCAGCGATCCTGAGATCAGGGCTCTTGAGCAGAATCTTGAGTGGAGCGGAGCTGCGCATGCTCGGCCTCTATTAAATTAATTGTTAATGGGACTGCCGGAAATAGCGTTCATCATTCTGTCAGGATCGCTGGGAGTCCAAGCAGTCGGACCCCCATGATTAACAAGTTATCCCCGAAAGGGGATCAAATAATATTTGGGAGTAATCCTATAAAGGGATATTCTAGCTAATACTTGGCTCCTGCTGGATGATGGCATCCAAACTCTGGGGCCAACACCAATTACTAGAATAATAGGGTTTTCCTAACTTTTCCCTACATCGTATGTGATTGAGTAGTATTTCGAACCCTCCATCCCGGCAATCAATCCCTGCTATTTGCTAAAGGTTTAATAACGTTCATAAAAGCAGTAAGTGATGGTGACAATAATGGAAATATTTATTCTAATTCCATTATTTATATAATTATTATTGATATCAATATTTATGCGAAAATACAAAAGTTCTAACAAAAACAATCTTATTAATTCCATTGTTTTTTTTTTACCACATCTGCATATTACAATTATGATGTAAAAAATCTATAAGAATAAGTCCCATCAGACCTTTCGTGGGTAATCAAGATTTTTTTTCCTTTGCAGCAGACATCAATATCTTCCCGCTAACTGCAGAACGGCAGCATCTTGATAAAGTAGCTGGCATGAAACCCACGTCCACTGTCATAATACACCCTCTCCACATACCCGCCGCGTCAGTGCTACACTCACAATTGATATATGATTGTTTGCAAACACACGTTGGTAAATGGTTCACTGCCTGATAAATGAGCATGAAGTAAAGGCCGGGGTTAAAACAGGAATAATTGCTTCTGCATTTCAGATTGTGGAAACGCTTGATAAATATCACACTCAACATTTCGTCTGGAGACGCTTTGTTTTCCTGGAGATTGATAGAAAATTAACAACTTATATGGGAAGATGCTTTTAAAACAAAACAGTTCTCAAACGCAGCTCTCTACATAGTGCTCAGCCCACTTCTCAGCACTTCATTTTTATCTGAGTCCCAATATTCATGCCTAGCACTGGAATATGTATGTTTAGGCTGTATATTTGTTATCTTTTAAAGTATTCCTCTATCAATACATACAGTGGTGTGAAAAAGTGTTTTCCCCTTTCTTGATTTCTTATTCTTTTGCATGTTTGTCACACTTAAATGTTTCAGATCACAGAACAAATTTAAATATTAGAGAAAGATAACACAAGTAACCACAAAATGCAGTTTTTAAACAAAGGTCTTTATTATTAACCGCTTCCCGACCGCCCACTGTACATAAACGTCGGCGCTGCCTGGGCTCTGTGCAGCGCCAACGTTTATGAACGGTCGGTGGTCCCGCAGCCCTCAGGACCCCAAGGGTCCTGCAAGTGCTGCGGTTGCAGTTCAGAGCGACAGCTCTGACAGGGGACATCATCGGCACATGATTGGATCAGGTCCCAATGATGTTAACCCTTTCCTATCTTCTATATGCCACGATCTATAGTGATCGTGGCATATAGAAGATAGTGAGAGGAGAGGGGGTCGTCCACTTACTTACCTCTTCGACGGCCCCCTGATGCCTTCCAGGACCTGCCGTTGTTATGGCAGCTGGAGGTCACATGACCGCCTCCAGATCTACCATATATGGTGTCCTGCTAGGCTCAACCTGCAGCTGAAGTCTAGCAGGAGACAGACAGTGTGAAACTGTCAGCAAAGTTCTCATGCAATGTAATACATGTTTATTACATTGCATGAGAACAGTGATTAGAAAAATAAAAATGAATGTCCCATACAGGAACTAAGTAAAATGTAAAAAAAAGGCTAAAAAATGTTTTCAAGCTGTTAAAAAAATCACAAAATAAATAAAAATAAATAAATAAAATATTAAACCAATAAATCCGTATATTTATGCGAAAACAAAAAGAGTACACATATTTGGTATCGCCGCATCCTAAACAACCCGATCTATAAAACTGTCACACTAATTAACTCCTTCTGTGCACACCATAATAAAAATAAATAAAAAACGGAGCAAAAAAGTATGCTTTTTCATCATATCGCCAAACAAAAAGTGGAAAAGTGATCAAAAGGCAAAATGGAAATAAAAATGGTACCGCTGGAAACGTCATCTTGTTCCGCGAAAAAAAAACGCCATACAGCTTCATCAGCCAAAAAATAAAAAAGTTATAGCTCTCAGAATAAAGCGATGCAAAAAAAATATTTTTTCTATAAAATTGTTTTATTGTGTAAAAGCGCCAAAACATAAAAAAATATACAGTAAGTGTAGTATCGCTGTAAACGTACTGACCCGAAGAATAACGCTGCCTTATCACTTTTACCACACGCAGAACGGCATAAAAAAAAACCTCAAAAAACAATTCCTGAATTGTTGGTTTCTGCTAATTTCACCTCCCAAAAAACGGAATAGAAAGCGATCAAAAAATGTCATGTACCCAAAAATGGTACCAATAAAAATGTCAATTCGTCCCGCAAAAAACAAGCCATCACATGACTCTGTCGGCCGAAATATGGAAAAATTATAGCTCTCAAAATATGGCGATGCAAAAACTAGATTTTGCAAAAAAAAGCGTCTCTTAATGTGTGACAGCTGTCAATCATAAAAACCCGATATAAATCTGGTATCTCTGTAATCGCACCGACCCGAAGAATAAAGTAATCTCATCACTTATACTGCACGAGGAACGGCGTAAAAAATAAATAAAACCAATTCTTCACCTGCTACTGATTTGTTTATTATGTCTCCCAAAGATCGCAGTAAGGCTCTGCTCACATTTATCCTGCGCTTTGCGCTGAGCACTTACACCAGAGTTTCCGTGTAAATCTCTGAAATATGTGATTCAGACGGAACCCAAGACGGAAGATTCCCTTTAATGAGGCAGATATAGGCCACTGTGGATGCCGTCTGGCCTGTGATCCCACTGTGTAATTTTTTTTAGGCGTGCATAAAAGTGTGGTTGGCCACAGTTTTGTGCACTTCTGAAAAAAAGGGCACCGCTAAACAGAGGCCAGACGGAGTCCAGAGTAACTCTGCTGCCTCATTACAGTGAATGGATCCCGCAGGGGTTTCATCTGAATTACATCACTTGGAAATTTAGATGGAAACCCCGATGTAAGTGCTCAGCCTAGAGCGCCCGATAAATGTTACGTAAAATGTTCCCAATACAAGCTTCAACTCGGTCCTCAAAAAAAGCTAGTCCCCACTCAGGTCCGTCATCTGTTAAAAATATAAGGGACTTCCAAGTTACTTGTAGCAGAAAGGTTCTGGAAAAGCGAAATGGCCCTTGCCCCCCAAAAGAAATTCAGAAAATTTTGTGCTCCCAAATCCAAATGCCTATTCTACAATAATTTGTTCTCCAATTGTCAAGTAGCGCTCCGTCCCTCCCAGATCTCGCCGTATGGCTAAGCGGTATGGTACAGCCACATATGGGGTATTGCCACTTTTAGAAGAAATTGTGTGACACATTTCGGCACCATTTTTACCCATTGCCCTGTGTGAAAATGTAAAATCTTAGGGTAAAACACTTTTTTGTGGTAAAAATACAATTATGTTTTCTTCACTGCCCAATGGTATCAATTTAAAAATTAAAAAATACTCACTACTTCCCTAGATGAATTCCTTGAGAGGTGTAGTTTACCAAATGGGGTCACTTGTGGGGGCTTCTGCTGTTTCGGCATGTCAGCGACTCTTCAAATGTGGTGTCTGCAACCTATCCCAGCCAACATAGCTCTCCTTTCTCTTCCGAACCCTGCCGTACACCAAAGCAGTGGTTTTCCCCCACATATGGGGTATCAGCGTACTCAGGAGAAATTGCACAACAAATTTCATGGTGCAATTTCTCCTGTTATCCTTATGATAATGCAAAATTAGGGGATGAAAAACATTTTTTGTGTGAAAAATGTGAAAATTTTATTTTTATGGATCAATATTATAAACTTCTGTGAAGCACCTGGGGGTGCAAGGTGCTCACCACACATCAAGATAAGTTCCCTAAGGGGTCTAGTTTCCAAAATGGTGTCATTTGTGGGGGGTTTCCACTGTTTAGGCACATCAGGGGCTCCCCAAATGCAACATGGCGTCCGCTAATTATTCAAGCAAATTTTACATTCAAAAAGTCAAATGGCGCTCCTTCCCTTCCAAACCCTGCCGTGCGCCCAAACAGTGGTTTTACTCCACATATGGGGTATCAGCATGTTCAGGAGAAATTGCACAACAAATTTCATGGTGCAATTTATCCTATTAACCTTATGATAATGCAAAATTAAGGGATGAAAAATGTTTTTGTGGGAAAAATGAGAAAATTTTATTTTTACAGCTCAATATTATAAACTTCTGTGAAGCACCTGGGGGTGCAAGGTGCTCACCACACATCAAGATAAGTTCCCTAAGGGGTCTAGTTTCCAAAATGGTGTCACTTGTGGGGGGTTTCCACTGTTTAGGCACATCAGGGGCTCTCCAAACGCAACATGGTGTCTGCTAATTATTCAAACAAATTTTACATTCAAAAAGTCTAATGGCGCTCCTTCCCTTCCGAACCCTGCAGTGCGCCCAAACAGTGGTTTTCCCTCACAGCGCGCTAATGAGAAATTGTACTACAAATTGTATATTACATTTTTTCCTGTTACCCCTGTGAAAATAAAATAATTGGGTCTAAAGTAACATTTTTGTGAAAAAAAAGTTAAATGTTCATTGTTTTCTTCCACATTCCAAAAATTCCCGTGAAACACCTGAAGGGTTAATAAACCCTTGAATGTGGTTTTGAGCACCTTGAGGCGTGCAGTTTTTAGAATGGTGTCACTTTTGGGTATTTTCTGTCATAAAGGCCCCTCAAAGTCACTTCAAATAAGATGTAGTCCCTAAAATAATGTTTTTGTAAATTTTGTTGGAAAAATGAGAAATCGCTGGTCAACTTTTAACCCTTATAGCTTCCTAACAAAATAAGATTTTGGTTGCAAAATTGTGCTGATGTAAAGTAGACATGTGGGAAATGTTATTTATTAACTATTTTATGTGACATATATCTCTGATTTAAGGGCATGAAAATTCAAAGTTTGAAAATTGCAAAATTTTCAAAATTTTCGCCAAATTTCTGATTTTTTCACAAATAAACGCAAGTGATATCGAAGAAATTTTACCACTATCATGAAGTACAATATGTCACGAAAAAACAATCTCAGAATCAGGGGGATCCATTGAAGCGTTCCAGAGTAATTACTTCATATAGTGACAGTGGTCAGAATTGAAAAAATTGGCCTGGTCACGAAGGCAAAAACAGGCTCTGGCGCGAAGTGGTTAAGGGAAAAAGAAATCCAAACCTACAGGACCCTGTGTGAAAAAGTGATTGCTCCCTAAACCTAATAACAGGTTGGGTCACCCTTAGCAGCAACAACTGCAATCAAGCGTTTGCAATAACTGACAATGAGTCTTTTTGGAGGAATTTTGCCCACTCATATTTGCAAAATGGTTGTAATTCAGCCACATTGGAAGGTTTTCGAGCAGGAACCATCTTTTTAAAGCTCATGCCACTCCATTTCAATCGGATTAAGGTCAGGACTTTGACTAGGCCACTCCAAAGTCTTAATTGTGTTTTTCTTATGCCATTCAGAGGTGGACTTGCTGGTGTGTTTTGGATCATTGTCCTGCTGTATAACGCAAGTGCACTTCAGCTTGAGGTCACGAACTTATGGCCGGACATTCTCCTTCAGGATTTTATAGTAGACAGCAAAATTCATGGTTCCATTTACCACAGTAAGTCTTCCAGGTCCTGAAGCAGCAAAACAGGCCCAGACCATCACACTACCACCATCATATTTTACTGTTGGTATAATGTTCCTTTTCTGAAATGCTGTGTTACTTCTACTCCAGATGTAATGGGATATACACATTCCAAAAAGTTCAACTTTTGACTCATCAGTCCGCAGAGTATTCTCCCAAAAGTCTCGGTTATCATCAATTTCTCCTGTTTATTTACAATCATTGCTTCAGTTTCTGGCTTCATGGACTAAATTTCCCAGCATTTTTAGCATTGGCATCTCATCCAGACCTACCTCCACCCATCCATGATCTCTTGGGCTACATTCCCACAATGAGTTTTGGTGAATTTTTTATGTTGTGAAACCTATTTTACTTAATAGGCGCAGAAAATCTAAGCCATCAAAAACTCAACAAAAGCGCATTGTGGGAGCATAGCCTTAGCGTTTCTTGGCAAGAAAGTATATTTTTGATTTTTTTTTTGTATTAAATCCCTATACTAAGCTCAGGACCCTCAGGCCTTTCTGTAAGAATATTACAATGTATATTTTGTTTCCTTGATTGTTTCTTTCAATATTTACAGTAAAATTCCTTCTGACATTAATGGCATCAGACCGGCTCTTGAATTCCAGAACCTCAGCCCTGGGCTGGAAACAAATGCCGTACTATTAGAACCTTTGGACTACAGAGTGCCAGAGTAACAGAATTATTTAGTCGATAACAGTTCTGTCAAACATGATATTCTTATTATACATCAACACAATCCCTTCTTTACAGCTTTAGCTTTATGTCTAGCTTGTATTTATATGACAAAGAAGATCCAACTCATAACCGGCTTTCCGCTTTAGGCGATGGATCTTCCCGACAACCAGTAGTTCCATCTTTACGTTATTACCTGCGGCTTTTTGTCTAAACAATAATTTTATTAGAATATTATACTGACATGCCGGCTCTAAATCACATTGTGGCCTGGCGTAGCTGACATCTCATCCAAGGCTATATCCCCATCATGTAACAACTCAGATTGAATTTCGCAGTAACATCAATGCTCCAGAGACTGGGAAGCATTGAAAAGCTCAGGAAAAAAATAATGTCACATTCCAGTGTGTTTTAATCATGCGGAGTGACTCTGAGTCATATCTGCCATGTACACTATGTCGCTAGTGTGTCGGTGCCTGCAGGTCAAGGGCCGAGGAAACGATGATGAACAGTTGCTGTGATATAATACTCATATAAATATAAAAAAAAACTCTTAAAGTTTAGTGCAAAAATTACACGTTGGTCATAATCTCACATGTACCATGTGTCATGTATATAGCCAGATTTACTCTTAGTTTTTGGAGGAGATTTTTAAGCCAATCTGCACCCCCAAAAACACTTCAAAAACTCTTGATAAAACTTTCCCTACTCATTTTAATGGAAAATCCACTTTGCTATGTACAGTACAGACCAAAAGTTTGGACACACCTTCTCATTTAAAAATTTTTCTGTATTTTCATGACTATGAAAATTGTACATTCACACTGAAGGCATCAAAACTATGAATTAACACATGTGGAATTATATACTTAACAAAAAAGTATGAAACAACTGAAAATATGTCTTATATTCTAGGTTCTTCAAAGTAGCCACCTTTTGCTTTGATGACTGCTTTGCACACTCTTGGCATGCTCTTGATGAGCTTCAAGAGATAGTCACTGGAAATGGTTTTCACTTCACAGGTGTGCCCTGTCAGGTTTAATAAGTGTGATTTCTTGCCTTATAAATGGGGTTGGGACTAGTGTTGAGCCACCCCCATAGTGTTCGGGTTCGGTTCGGTTCGTCGAACACCGGGATGTTCGAGGAACTGTTCGTCGAACTGTTCGTCGAACACCTTAGAACACCGTCGAACACCGTTAAAACCAATGGCAGGCAAACAAAAACACATAGAAACACATAGAAAACACCTGCAAAGGTGTCCAAAAGCTGACAAACTGCTCAGAAGACACTCTCTTTAAAAAAGCCGGCCGGCAAATTCAGCAGCGGCATACACCGGTACCCGACAATTTAGACAAGAAGGAATAGAGCATCACACATAGATTAGATAGATAGAAACATGTCAGTCACACATATAAGAAGTACAGTGATAGTGTTGGTTACTGCACTTGTCATTTAGTGTAAAGGATTTATTAAAAAAAATATTAGTGTTTTTATGCACCGTCTCTTTAAAAAAGCCGGCCGGCAATTCAGCAGCGGTACCCGACAATTTACAACAGAAAGAATAGAGCTTCACACATAGATTAGATAGATAGAAACATGTCAGTCACATATATATGAAGTACAGTGACAGTGTTGGTTACTGCACTTGTCATTTAGTGTAAAGGATTTAGTAAAAAAAATATTAGTGTTTTCATGCACCATCTCTTTAAAAAAGCCGGCCGGCAATTCAGCATCTGTACCCGACAATTTAGAACAGAAAGAATAGAGCTTCACACATAGATTAGATAGATAGAAACATGTCAGTCACATTTATAATAAGTACAGCGACAGTGTTGGTTACTGTACTTGTCATTTAGTGTTAAAATAAAGGATTTATTAAAATAAAAATTGGCGTGGGGTTCCCCGTAATTTTAGTCTCTAGCGGAGGTTAAGCAGACGGCTGGGGCAGAGGTTTGAAGCCTGGGAAGGGGGTAATACCCACGGAGCTTCCCAGGCTACTAATATCAGCCCCCAGCTGAATACCTAGCCTTTACTAGCTATTAAAATGGGGGACCCCTCAAAAAAAATGACGTGGGGTCCCCCCTATGTTAATAGCTAGCAAAGGCTAGGCAGACAGCTGGGGGCTGATATTAATAGCCCAGGAAGGGTGCCATGAATATTGGCCCCCTCCCAGGCTAGAAACACCAGCCGTCAGCCGCCCCAGAAATGGCGCATCCATAGGATGCGCCAATTCTGGCACTTAGCCTCGCTCTTCCCACTGCCCTGTAGCGGTGGCAGTGGGGTAATAGGGTTGGGGTTGATGTCAGCTTATAACGCCTGCTGACATCAAGCCCAGGTTAGTAATGGAGAGGCTTCTATAAGACACCCCCATTACTAGCCCCATAGTCAAAGTTAAAAAACCCCACAAACACCCAGAATAAAGTCCTTTAATTTAAATAAACACACAATTCTTTATTGTTCTAAATTAAACCATACTTACCATCACGCCCATTCCAGCTGAAGCCAACGATCTCCTGTAATAAAAATAAAGTAATAAACCAACCTCATCCTTACCTTTCCATGGTTCCCAGGACAGCTTCAGCTCTGCTACATCGAGATGACAGGCTGGACCGCAGGAGAAAGCTGCCATCCAGCCTGTCATCCCGCGGACACTGAGAAGCGCAGGCATGCTTGCGCTCCTCAGTGTCTCGCTGTGACGGCATTCAGATGAGCCGAGGTCATGTCCAATGAACTCGGCGCACCTCATGCACGTCACTGACAGCGTGGGAAAATTCTCACGCTGAAGCGCTGTCAGTGACGTGCATGAGGTGAGTTCATGTCCAATGATCACTGCTCACCTCATGCACGTCACTTACAGCGTGGGAGAATTCTCCTGCACTCAGCACTTCAGCGTGAGAATTTTCCCACGCTGTCAGTGACGTGCATGAGGTGAGCCGAGTTCATTGGACATGACCTCGGCTCATCTTTATGCCGTCACAGCGAGACACTGAGGAGCGCAAGCATGCCTGCGCTTCTCAGTGTCCGCGGGATGACAGGCTGGATGGCAGCGTTCTGCTGCGGTCCAGCCTGTCATCTCGATGTAGCAGAGCTGGAGCCGTCCTGGGAACCATGGAAAGGTAAGGATGAGGTTGGTTTATTATTTTTCTTTTATTGCAGGAGATCGATGGCTTCAGCTGGAATGGGTGTGATGGTAAGTATGGTTTAATTTAGAACAATAAAGAATTGTGTGTTTATTTCAATTAAAGGACTTTATTCTGGGTGTTGTGTTTTTTTTAAATACTTTACTAGAAATTCATGGCGGTCATGTCTAATACTGGCGTGACCCCATGAATTTTGGGCTTAGGGCCAGCTGATAATACCAAGCTGGCCGTAACCCCTTTATTACCTAGTGAGCCACCGCACCAGGGCCCTGGATGAGTTGGGTACAGCGCCAGAAGATGGCGCTTCTATGAACGCGCCATTTTCCGGGGTGGCTGCGGACTGCAATTTGCAGCGGGGGGGGGGGGGGCCAGAAAGCTTGGGCCTCCCTGCGCTGCAGATTCCAGCCCCCAGCTGCCTAGTTGTACCTGGCTGGACACAAAAATAGGGCAAAGCCCCACGTATTTTTTTTTTAATTATTTCATGAAATTCATGAAATAATTAAGAAAAAAAGGCCTTCCCTATATTGTTGTGTCCGGCCAGGTACAAATAGGCAGCTGGTGGTTGGTGGCAGCCCGTTCCTGCCTGCTGTACCTGGCTGGACACAAATATAGTGCGAAGCCCCACTTCAATTTTTTTTTATTATTTCATGAAATTCATGAAATAATTAAGAAAAAAAGGCCTTCCCTATATTGTTGTGTCCGGCCAGGTACAAATAGGCAGCTGGTGGTTGGGGGCAGCCCGTTCCTGCCTGCTGTACCTGGCTGGACACAAATATAGTGCGAAGCCCCACTTCAATTTTTTTAAATTATTTCAGGAAATTCATGAAATAATTAAAAAAAAATTGACGTGGGGCTTCGCACTATATTTGTGTCCAGTCAGGTGCAGCAGGCAGGAACGAGCTGCCCCCAACCACCAGCTGCCTATTTGTACCTGGCCGGACACAACAATATAGGGAAGCCCTTTTTTTCTTAATTATTTCATGAAATAATTTAAAGAAAATTGACGTGGGGCTTCGCACTATATTTGTGTCCAGTCAGGTGCAGCAGGCAGGAATGGGCTGCCCCCAACCACCAGCTGCCTATTTGTACCTGGCCGGACACAACAATATAGGGAAGCCCTTTTTTTCTTAATTATTTCATGAAATAATTTAAAGAAAATTGACGTGGGGCTTCGCCCTGTTTTTGAGTCCAGCCAGGTATAACTAGGCAGCTTTGGACTGGAATCCGCAGCGCAGGGAGGCCCAAGCTTTCTGGGCCACCCCCGCTGCAAATTGCAGTCCGCAGCCACCCCGGAAAATGGCGCGTTCATAGAGGCGCCATCTTCTGGCGCTGTACCCAACTCATCCAGGGCCCTGATGCGTTGGCTCACTGGGTAATAAAGGGGTTAGGGCCAGCTTGGCATTATCAGCTGGCCCTAAGCCCGAAATTCATGGGGTCACGCCAATATTAGACATGACCACCATGAATTTCTAGTAAAGTATTTTAAAAAAACACAACACCCAGAAAAAAGTCCTTTAATTGAAATAAACACACAATTCTTTATTGTTCTAAATTAAACCATACTTACCGTCACGCCCATTCCAGCTGAAGCCAACGATCTCCTGAAATAAAAGAAAAATAATAAAGCAACATCATCCTTACCTTTCCATGGTTCCCAGGACGGCTCCAGCTCTGCTACATTGAGATGACAGGCTGGACCTGCAGAACGCTGCCATCCAGCCTGTCATCCCGCAGACACTGAGAAGCGCAGGCATGCTTGCGCTCCACAGTGTCTCTCTGTGAGGGCATCCAGATGAGCCGAGTTAATGTCCAATGAACTCGGCTCACCTCATGCACGTCACTGACAGCGTGGGAAAATTCTCCTGCACTCAGCGCTTCAGCGTGGGAGAATTCTCACGCTGAAGCGCTGAGTGCAGGAGAATTTTCCCACGCTGTCAGTGACGTGCATGAGGTGAGCTGAGTTCATTGGACATGAGCTCACCTTATGCACGTCACTGACAGCATGGGAGAATTCTCCTGCACTCAGCGCTTCAGCGTGAGAATTTTCCCACGCTGTCAGTGACGTGCATGAGGTGAGCCGAGTTCATTGGACATGACCTCGGCTCATCTGGATGCCGTCACAGAGAGACGCTGAGGAGCGCAAGCATGCCTGCGCTTCTCAGTGTCCGCGTGATGACAGGCTGGATGGCAGCGTTCTGCTGCGGTCCAGCCTGTCATCTCGATGTAGCAGAGCTGAAGCTGTCGTGGGAACCATGGAAAGGTAAGGATGATGTTGCTTTATTATTTTTCTTTTATTGCAGGGGATCGTTGGCTTCAGCTGGAATGGGCGTGACGGTAAGTATGGTTTAATTTAGAACAATAAAGAATTGTGTCTTTATTTCAATTAAAGGACTTTATTCTGGGTGTTTGTGTTTTTTTTTAACTTTGACTATGGGGTTAGTAATGGGGGTGTCTTATAGACGCCTCTCCATTACTAACCTGGGCTTGATGTCAGCTGGCATTATAAGCTGACATCAACCCCAGCCCTATTACCCCACTGCCACCGCTACAGGGCAGTGGGAAGAGCGAGGCTAAGTGCCAGAATTGGCGCATCCTATGGATGTGCCATTTCTGGGGCGGCTGACGGCTGGTGTTTCTAGCCTGGGAGGGGGCCAATATTCATGGCACCCTTCCTGGGCTATTAATATCAGCCCCCAGCTGTCTGCCTAGCCTTTGCTACCTATTAAAATAGGGGGGACCCCACGTCAATTTTTTGGGGGGTCCCCCATTTTAATAGCTAGTAAAGGCTAGGCATTCAGCTGGGGGCTGATATTAGTAGCCTGGGAAGCTCCATGGGTATTACCCCCTTCCCAGGCTTCAAACATCTGCCCCAGCCGTCTGCTTAACCTCCGCTAGAGCCTAAAATTAAGGGGAACCCCACGCTAATTTTTTTTTAAATAAATCCTTTATTTTAACACTAAATGACAAGTACAGTAATCAACACTGTCACTGTACTTCATATATATGTGACTGACATGTTTCTATCTATCTAATCTATGTGTGATGCTCTATTCCTTCCATTCTAAATTGTCGGGTACCGCTGCTGAATTGCCGGCCGGCTTTTTTAAAGAGACGGTGCATGAAAACACTAATATTTTTTTTAATAAATCCTTTACACTAAATGGCAAGTACAGTAATCAACACTGTCACTGTACTTCTTATATATGTGACTGACATGTTTCTATCTATCTAATCTATGTGTGATGCTCTATTCCTTCCATTCTAAATTGTCGGGTACCGCTGCTGAATTGCCGCCGGCTTTTTTAAAGAGACGGTGCATGAAAACACTAATATTTTTTTTTATAAATCCTTTACACTAAATGACAAGTACAGTAATCAACACTGTCACTGTACTTCTTATATATGTGACTGACATGTTTCTATCTATCTAATCTATGTGTGAAGCTCTATTCTATCGGTTCTAAATTGTCGGGTACCTGTGTACGCCGCTGCTGAATTGCCGGCTTTTCATGCTTCACTGTGAGCACATTTCCCATCGATTTGGGCAATCACTCTAATGCCACAACCACCATGGCTGTGGCATTACAGTGAGTGGCAGACAATCCCTGCATGATTGGTGCTCTAAATAGCGCCAGACATGCAGGACACGCTTTTGGTGCACGAACAGTTATCGAACATAACCTCGAACAGCCGAATTTTTTGCAAATCGTTCGGGTTCGTCGAACAACTCGAACACCGCCCAAAACAGCTCGAATTTGAGATTGGCGAACAGTTCTAGTCGAACACCGCTCATCTCTAGTTGGGACCATCAGTTGTGTTGTGCAGAAGTCTGGTGGATACACAGCTGATAGTCCTACTGAATAGATTGTTAGAATTTGTATTATGGCAAGAAAAAAGCAGCTAAGTAAAGAAAAACGAGTGGCCATTGTTACTTTAAGAAATGAAGGTCAGTCAGTGCGAAAAATTGGGAAAACTTTGAAAGTGTCCTCAAGTGCAGTTGCAAAAACCATCAAGTGCTACAAAGAAACTGGCTCGCATGAGGACCGCCCCAGGAAAGGAAGACCAAGAGTCACCTCTGCTTCTGAGGATAAGTTTATCCGAGTCACCAGCCTCAGAAATCACAGGTTAACAGCAGCTCAGATTAGAGACCAGGTCAATGCCACACAGAGTTCTAGCAGCAGACACATCTCTACAACAACTGTTAAGAGTAGTGTTGAGCCACCCCCGTAGTGTTCGAGTTCGGTTCGGTTCGTCGAACACCCGTGTGTTCGCCGAACTGTTCGTCGAACTGTTCGTCGAACACCTTCGAACACCGTTAAAACCAATGGCAGGCAAACAAAAACACATAGAAACACATAGAAAACACCTTCAAAGGTGTCCAAAAGCTGACAAACTGCTCAGAAGACACAACTAACACATGGAAAAGTGACAAGTACATATAGTCATGCGAAAATAAAAGAGGTGGAGGAGTAAAAGGAGGGGGAGACACAGATATAGGCATGTCATGCCCTTCTAAAATCCAAAAAGTGAGAAGCCGACACGGCCAGTCCGCTCCTGCCCGTGCCACCTCCGTGTCGCCGGGTTTGTGCCAGAGCCGCGGTGAACCCTGATGGCCAGCCCCCCTCTCCCAATACTGGTGCCTGTCCGCTGGTGGGTCGAGCGAGCCCCCCTGTGGTGGAGGCAGCTCTAAGCTTTTTAATTTAAATTGTCTCTCTAATTTGAATGAATACACTTTAAATCCATTTACAAGGATCTATTGGAGGGCAAGTCTCATGCCAGCAGCCGCGTAATTCCAGCTCCAGTAGCGTCCACTAAAGCTGCTGCAGTTAAAAAGCTTTTATAAGGATCGAGCTCGGCTGTCCACCGCAAGGCATCCTACTGCCAGTCCCAGCCCCTATGCCTTGGGGTGCCTCCTGATGCTCTTCACTGAGTATCCCATGGTCCCGAAGCATTTCCTTTGAAAAAATTAAGTGTCTAAACTACAGGTGGTGTAGCTTGCTTAACAGCCGGGATAATCCGCTGACTAGCAGACACTGCTACTAGGCACAAAGTATTTCCTGGGCTAGATGCAGTTAAAAATTTGTAATTAGATACTCTCGTTGGATGCTGAGAAAGCATTCCATAGAGTCTCCTGGCACGCCATATATGATTCTCTTAAAAAGCTTGGGGTAGGGGTCTAGGGGACCCTTTTATAGCCAAAATCATGGCCCTGTATCGCAATACGTCACCTAGGCTGAAGATAAATGGAACTGTAGCACCCTGAGGGCTCGGTTGCTACAGACGTATTGCACCTCACCCAGAGGTGTGATATCTCACTCTCAGGTAAGGATGGAGTGTGGATCAGGACCCGACACCTGCATGCATTACACCACATTGCCGTGGGGCAGGGCGACCAATATGCCCCTGAGATGGGCACGACAGTCCCTGTCCCTGGCTGGAGTGGGGGGAGGGAACACTCAGGAAGGGGAACCCTGTAGTGCAGGAGCAGGGAGGAAGCAGTTCCTGGGTGCATTGAGAAGGGAGTATAAAAGGTGGGCACCATCTTAGTTCAGTGCAGAGAAGTCTGAGCAGAAGTGGCAGGGAGCAGGGGCTCTGCATGAGCTCTGCTCCGGAGGCGGGCCTAGTAACAGAGACCCAGGCCTGGAAGAGGGAGAAGGAAGGAAGAGGAGCGGAGAAGGCTCCAGGAACGAGGAATGAAGGGATCCCAGGGGTGCGGACGGGCGAGTCGCCACCGCACGCCCGAATCCACCTGCGTGGAGGGGTCAGGCCAAAGGGGGAGACCGGTCCCCGAACTAGTGGAGGCAGGAAACGACCCTCAGCTAGAAACCGGAGGCTCTGACATTTTATGTGGCGCAGCCCCTCGCTACACCCGCTAGGAAGGCACCACATAGGGTCAGGGAAACTGGCGCCAAGTTTACCAAGAGGAGGCCCGAGGCAGCCGGACAGAAGTGTTGGTAAGAAAGGCCAGACAAAGGACACACAAAGGGGGTCCTGTGAAGTGCTCCAAAGTTATCTGGGAGTTGTCTGAGCCCCTCACCTGGTGAGCACAGTACGACGTGGGCAGCCGTTACCTGCAGACGTGGTCTGGATAATAAGAACTGTGAGTAAAGGCCCTGGACTGCATCACTGACTCCGTGTCGTTACTGCTGCTGCCCTGCACCATCACCCCCATCCTCCGCATACACTGCCCTGAGGCTATACTCCTCCCGTGGGGAGTTATGCTACGCTCTGCTGCACCCACAACACCAGCCTCAGCGGTCTGCCCTGTAGCGGCGGTTCACTCTGACCGCAATCCACGGGTGGCGTAGTCGGACATTTAAACATCAAAACCACATAAATAGTTCCGCCACTGGTTTGACCGCCCTGAGCCACGGAACCGGGTCGCCGCCACGAAGACTACAACCACCAGCATCCACCAAAAAGGGTCCGGCTCCGGGTGTCCCAAGGCCCAGGGGGTGCGTCAGAACATTTTCATCACCTTTCACAATCACCAATGGGACAAGGCAGGGATGTCCTCTGTCCCCTCTCTTATACATCCTAGTGACGGAGCACCTGCTCTCATCAATTCGCCATAACCCCAATATTAGGTGGATTGAGGTGGGAGGCACCGAGTACAAGTGCTCTCTATTTGCTGATGATGTCCTAGTATATATCACTCAATCACATATATCCATCCATGCTGTTATGGCTGAAATAGATCACTTTGTTACATGGTAAAATTTTAAAATCAATGCAGCGAAGTCTGAGGCCCTCGATGTCTCCCTCCCCAAATCCATATAGGATTCCATCCAGTCCAACTTTCCCTTTGCCTGGCCCTCACAGGGTATCAAATACTTAGGAATTCCTATTCATAGAGACCTCTCCCATCTATGTTATCTTAATTTTGGGCCCTTTATTGAACAATTCCATACAGACCACGGTTGGCAAGTTAGAACTGTAAGATTCACTACGTGAACCGCTGGTGTTTTGTGTAAAAGCACATGTACACCGCGTTCCAAATTATTATGCAAAAAGTGTTTAGGAGTGATAAGGGAAGAATTTGTTTGTTTGTCAGTTAAACTCATTGATGGTGATGTGTGTCAGGGCTCTTTATATCACTGTAAGCAATTGCAGACACCTGTGCTAATTAGTTTGGCAGGTGTGTCCAATGAAAGGCAAGACTACTTAAGAAGGCTCTCTCACATTATTAAGCAGCCTACATTTTCTGCCAAAATGGGAAAGAAAAAGGATGTGTCGGCTGCTGAGAAGCAACAAATTGTGGAGTGTTTAGGTCAAGGCATGACTACAATCAACATTGTGCGATGATCAGGATGACGTGTCTTGGCAATCAAGAAGTATGTAGCTGATTCACAGTACACACGTGTGCGTGCTGATAAGGGCAAATTGAGGACTCTTTCCTACAGGCAATTACGTCAGGTTGAAAGAGCAGCGGCAAAAAAGCCTTGTCATAGCAGCAGACAAGTTTTTGAAGCTGCTTGTGCCTCCAACGTCCCCCGAACAACAAGATGCAGGGTCCTTCAGAGGTTTGCAGCTGTGCATACGCCATCCTGTCGACCTCCTCTATCCACTTCACACAAGCAGAAACGGCTCCAGTGGGCCAAACATTACATGAAGACTGATTTCAAAACTGTTTTGTTCACGGATGAGTGCCGTGCAGCGCTCGATGGTCCAGATGGATGGAGTGGAGGATGGCTGGTTGATGGACACCCCACGCAAACACGGCTACAGCGCCAACAAGGAGGAGGTGGAGTAATGTTTTGGGCTGGAATCATGAGGAGAGAGATTGTCGGCCCCTTTAGGATCCCTGAAGGCGCTAAAGATGAACTCCATAATGTATGTGGATTTTCTCAAACAGCACTTCCTGCCATGGTTCAAGAAGAAGAACCGTGTATTTCACAGCAAGATCATTTTTCTGCATGATAATGCACCATCTCATGCTGCACATAAAACATCTGCATCTCTGGCTGATATGGGCATAAAAGGGGACAAACTTATGGTGTGACCCCCATGCTCCCCTGACCTCTACCCCATTCAGAACCTTTGGAGCATCATTAAAAGGAGTGTCTATGATGGCGGGAGGCAGTTCACATCTAAGCAACAGCTCTGGGAGGGTATTCTGTCCTCATGCAAAACAATTGAAGCAGAAACCATCCAAAACCTGACAAATTCAATGGACGAGAGAGTTCAGAAGCTCCTTTCGAACAAGGGGTCCTATGTGAAAATGTAACATCACCTAGAATAAAGTTTTGAGTTGAAAACTGTTTGATTTCAGTTTCTAACAACCTGATAATGCTTATAATTTAAAAAATGACCATTTTTTTGGTCTTTATTAAAATGAAAAGGTTGATCGAAAAGTTTGGGGGATCTAAGAGTGTGGCAACCCAGTAGTCATGATTACTTCGAATTCTGACAATATGAGGGTCATGCTGCAGGTAGTGCAGCAAGAAGGCACTTATGTGTCTTGCGCATCTCGGAGCCCCAAAATTATTTTCCGGGCTAGATGCAGCTAAAAATTATTTTTAATTTTAAATCTGGTGGAGCTTATTATAGATGGCCTAATAGGATCAGTGCTGCACACTGCTACAAAGCCCAAATTATTTTCCAGTCAAGATACAGATAAACATGATTAGTAATTTGAAAGCTTAAAACGTTTGGTAGGGTGATTTTAACCAATCATCAAGCTTTTACTCTCCCCAGGATGACACAGGGGTAGAAAAGTCGTTTCGGATCCATGATTTGTTCATCTTTATGAACGTGAGTCTGTCTACATTATCAGTGGAGAGCCGCGTGCGCTTATCTGTCAGCACACCACCAGCAGCGCTGAACACACGTTCAGACAGAACGCTGGCTGCGGGGCATGACAAGATCTCCAAGGCGTAAGTGGCTAGCTCCGGCCATTTATCCAGATTGGAAGCCCAAAAAGAGCAAGGGTCCAGTGACACAGTCGTGGCTTCAATGTTTACTTGGAGATACTCCTGTACCATCGTCTCTAGGCGTTGACTATGTGTCAGACTTTTTGTCTCCTGTGGCCTTGCAAAGGATGGGCTAAAAAAGTGGTGAAATGATTCCGCAAAATTGATGTTACCAGCAGATACTGTGGTTCTGTTACGGTTTGAGTGCTGAACACTTGACGGTCCCACGGTTGGCAAGTTGGAACTGTGAGATTCACTACGTGCACCACTGGTATTTTGTGGAAAAGCACATGTAAGATTCTGCAACAGTCTCTGCTGATACTCCTGCATGCGTGCATCCCTTTCTATGGCAGGAATAATTTCTGCAAATTTACTTTTGTACCGGGGATCTAACAGTGTGGCAACCCAGTAGTCAGGATTATTTCTAATTCTCACAATTCGAGGGTCATGTTGCAGGTAGTGCAGCAAGAAGGCACTCATGTGTGTTGCGCATCCAGGAGCACCAAGTCCCTGTTGTGTTGGTGGCGAGGTAACAATCATGCTTCCTTCCTCTGTCCTCTCCCCCCAACCTCGCACAACAGAAATGTGATCAAGGTCTCCCTCATCTGATGAGTCTTCCATCAGTTCGTCCTCCACTTCTTCCTGGGCTCCTGCACCTTCCTCACTAGTTTGGCTGCTACCATGCGCCCTGGTAAAACCATCTCCCCCACCCTCACATGCCTGCCGCCTTGGTGCTGCCGACCTTCTGGACCTTGCAGATGTTAGCCCTTCCGCATACAACTCCTCCTCCTCTACTTCCTCCACCTCCTCTTGTGCCACCACCTGACTCCGAATTCTGTTTAACATGTGCTCCAGCATGTAAATCACCGGAATAGTCATGCTGATAATGGCATCGTCAGCACTAAACATCTTCGTCGCCATTTCAAAACTGTGCAGAAGGGTGCATAGGTCCCTGATCTGAGACCACTCCTCCAGCGTGATTTGCCCCACCTCTGAATCTCGTTGGCCCAGGCTATACGTCAGAACGTATTGCACCAGGGCTTGTCGGTGCTGCCACAGTCGCTGCAACATGTGCAGAGTTGAATTCCACCGGGTAGGCACATCGCATTTTAGCCGGTGAAGTGGCAGGCCCAACGACTTCTGTAGAGATGTAAGTCGATGAGCTGCGGGATGCGAACGGCGGAAGTGAGCACACAGCGACCGTGCCCTCTGCAGAAGGCCATCTAGTCTGGGATAGTGGGCTAAAAATTGCTGGACAACCAGGTTCAACACGTGAGCCATACAAGGCACGTGTGTGACATTGCCCCGGCGAAGGGCCGCACCCAGGTTTGCAGCATTGTCGCACACGGCCTTCCCTGGTTTCAGGTCCAGTGGAGACAACCATTCATGAAATTGATTCTCCAGAGCTGACCACAACTCCTCAGCTGTGTGACTCACATTTCCCAGACATTTCAATGTAAAAACCGCCTGATGACGTTGAGCCCTACTGCCAGCATAGTAAGTTTGTGTGCAGGATCCCTTCTGCGCAGTTAGAAAGACCAGACAGGCTTTGGGTGCAGGTGGAAGACCGAGAGGAGGTTGAGGAGGCAGAAGCAGTGGAGGAACTTTGACATAAAGAGGATTGACGCACAACTCGTGGGGACAGCAAGACTTGGACAGCAGCCCCTTGTCCTGCTGTCACCATAGTTACCCAGTGCCCAGTCAGCGACATGTAACGCCCCTGTCCATGCCTACTCGTCCAAGTGTCTGTGCTGAAATGCACCCTGTCACACACAGAGTTTCTCAAAGAAGCGGTGATGTTGTGTGCGACATGCTGGTGGAGTGCAGGCACACCTTTCTTTGAGAAGTAGTGCCGACTGGGCATCTGGTACTGGGGCACTGCGACGGACATAAGGTTTCGAAAATCCTCTGTGTCCACCAGGCGGAAAGGCAGCATTTCTGTAGCCAAGAGCTTGCAGATGGTGAAATTCAACCTCTTAGCTTTCTCATGGCTAGGAGGAAATGGTCTTTTGCTTGTCCACATCTGAGGGACCGAGGGCTGGCTATTGTGCTTAGACGGGGTTGATAAGGGTGTCCCCGTCAAACTGCCGGTCTGTGAGGAAGATGCAGGCGAACATGTTAGGTTGCCTTGATCCAAAGGTGGTGCTATCGATGTCGGACAGCGCTCAACAGCAGCTGGTGTTACCACCTCCAAAGAAAATGATGACCTGCCAATCACGCTGGCTGTTGCGGGTAAAGAGGTGGCAGGTCTGCGCCCCAAAACAGGTGTGACTGCTGTCCCCCCAGTCACAGAGGATGAAGAGGCCGCGGATGCACAAGATATGGCAGACGGTGGTTGGCCCGGCCGGCTAGGCCGCATTGTAGCACACTGAGCTTCCCACTGCAACTTATGCTTCATGTCCATGTGCCGGTTCATGCATGAAGTACTCAAACTATGTATTTTTTGGCCTCTACTTAGCTTTTGCTGACAAATGTTACAGATTACACGAGTTGGGTCATCTTTATCGATCTGAAAAAATGCCCAGGCTATGCAAGGCTTAGCACCCATGCGACCTGAAGAGCCACCACGACTTGTGGTGAGAGGCAGAGTTTTGTTTGAGGATGCAGTTGTTGACGTGCTTCCAGTACTACGTCTCTGTCCAGGAAGGCGCAACCTGACCTCGTCGTCACTAGCATCTTCCTCCACCTCCTCTGCTGACCTCATCTCTTGGCTGACTGTGGGTTGACAGTAAGTGGGATCTCCGACCTCATCATCATCACCCTGTGCGTTATCACACCCGTCGTCCTCAGAGCCAACCTGTTCCTGCCCTGACAAAAAACTAAAGTTGTCGCTCCAATCAGGTATTTGAGTCTTATCATCGTCTTCCTCATTGTCTCCACCAACAGGAGTTATAGTTTGGGAATGAGGGTCTACATTATGGTCAGAACCTTCTGCGTCTGGTCCTGGATCCGACTCATAAAGATTCTGGGCATCAGTGCAGATCATTTACTCGTCTGGATTCACAGAAGCGCCGGAGTCGACCTCTGATTCCCAGGCTATAGTATGAGTAAACAGCTCTGCAGACTCAACCATCTGTTCTACCTCATACTCAGACAGGCAGCTGGAGATTTGGGAGCTGTGAGGAAGCAAGTGCGATTTGGGTGACACCTTTGAGGACTGGAGTATTTGTGATGTTGAAGTTGATGTGGAGGAGAGCCCACTTAAAGGAGCACTTGATATCCGTTGAAGCACCTGCTGTTTTTGTGCCTCATCTGGAATTTGTAGCGATTGGCGTGGCCGTAAGAAAGGGATCTTATCACATTGTCCGCTAAAAGAAGTAGACATTTTAGTTTGGCTGGAAGATGGTCTTTCTTCTGCAGATGTTACTGTTGCTTTAACACCTACCCCACGGACACAACCTTTTTTCCCCTTCCCAACACGCCTATTCCCCTTTCCACCAGCAGCAGGCCTTTTTCCACTCATTTTGGTGGTTAACTAATTCACAACTCTGGAGTTGTTTGCACAAAAAAACAATGGATGGTAACCGAGCAGAGCTGAGTGGCCAAACTGTGGTATTAGGCCAAAACTATTGGCTGGGTTAGATGCAGAAAAAAATTATTTTGAATTTGCAACCTGATGGAGGTCAGTATAGATGGACTAATAGAGAAAGTCCGACACACTACTAGAAGGCCAAATATTTTTTCAGAGGTAGATGCAGAAAAAATATATTCAGTTTGCAACCTGATGGAGGTCAGTATAGATGGACTAATACAACAAGTCCCACACACAGCTAGAAGCCCAAATATTTTTTCAGAGGTACTGTAGATGCAGATAAAAATTAGTTTTAATTTGCAACCTGATGGAGGTCAGTATAGATGGACTAATAGAGAAAGTCCGACACACTACTAGAAGGCCAAATATTTTTTCAGAGGTAGATGCAGAAAAAAATATATTCAGTTTGCAACCTGATGGAGGTCAGTATAGATGGACTAATAGAACAAGTCCCACACACTGCTAGAAGCCCAAATATTTTTTCAGAGGTACTGTAGATGCAGATAAAAATTAGTTTTAATTTGCAACCTGATGGAGGTCAGTATAGATGGACTAATAGAGAAAGTCCGACACACTACTAAAGGCCAAATATTTTTTCAGAGGTAGATGCAGAAAAAAATATATTCAGTTTGCAACCTGATGGAGGTCAGTATAGATGGATTAATAGAACAAGACCCACACACAGCTAGAAGCCCAATATTTTTTCAGAGGTAGATGCAGAAAAAAATATATTCAGTTTGCAACCTGATGGAGGTCAGTATAGATGGACTAATAGAACAAGTCCCACACACTGCTAGAAGCCCAAATATTTTTTCAGAGGTACTGTAGATGCAGATAAAAATTAGTTTTAATTTGCAACCTGATGGAGGTCAGTATAGATGGACTAATAGAGAAAGTCCGACACACTACTAGAAGGCCAAATATTTTTTCAGAGGTAGATGCAGAAAAAATATATTCAGTTTGCAACCTGATGGAGGTCAGTATAGATGGACTAATAGAACAAGTCCCACACACTGCTAGAAGCCCAAATATTTTTTCAGAGGTACTGTAGATGCAGATAAAAATTAGTTTTAATTTGCAACCTGATGGAGGTCAGTATAGATGGACTAATAGAGAAAGTCCGACACACTACTAGAAGGCCAAATATTTTTTCAGAGGTAGATGCAGAAAAAAATATATTCAGTTTGCAACCTGATGGAGGTCAGTATAGATGGATTAATAGAACAAGACCCACACACAGCTAGAAGCCCAATATTTTTTCAGAGGTAGATGCAGAAAAAAAAATATTCAGTTTGCAACCTGATGGAGGTCAGTATAGATGGACTAATAGAACAAGTCCCACACACTGCTAGAAGCCCAAATATTTTTTCAGAGGTACTGTAGATGCAGATAAAAATTAGTTTTAATTTGCAACCTGATGGAGGTCAGTATAGATGGACTAATAGAATGATGCTATGCCCAAAAGATTTTACTTCACTAGGTGCAGTAAAAAAATTGGTATTCTATACACAGGTGGTATATCTTGCAACACAGATAGGCTACTCCACTGACTAACACACTCTGCAATAGGCCAAAAAGGATTAGCTTTGCTAGATTCAGCCAAATGCTGTGAAAAAAACTTGCACAGCACTGGCACAGACCTGCCTGGCAAAAACTGATAGGAACTCATGTAACCTAGTCCTGAAAAGGACTGCAATTACAATTAGTCTTTACTCCCACAACCGATCTATTTAAGAGCACAGACCTCCCTGATAAAAGTCGTAGGAAATGCTGTAACCTAGTCCTTAAAAGGACTGCAATCACAACTATTCCCTACTCCCAAGCTATCTGTATATTTGTGCGAAAATTGGCTTGAAATTAACAAGGTATAGCGCACACAGCAACAGCGGTGCCGTCTAACACGCAGCTGCAGCAGTGAGAAAATGGTGGCGACGGGGAAAATGGCTTGGTCTTATAGGGCAAGGACATGTGACATACACTGCCAATGACACATGCCCTTGCTTGTGTGAAAAAAAGCACTTCGCTCCGTGTGTGCGCTGCTGATAGGCTGACAGATTGCACCTCCCCACTGTAAATGCGGGAAAGAGAAAAAAAAATGGAGATCTTCATTGTTCCTGCAGAGATCCATCCCCTGCCCCTCCCCCCACCCCGCTGTACACTCAACCTGCGTATTAACATTAATTTTCATCATTACTGAGAAAAAATCCAGTTATGATTTTGGTGCACGAACAGTTATCGAACATAACCTCGAACAGCCGAATTTTTCTCAAATTGTTCGTGTTCGCCGAACGGCTCGAACACCGCCCAAAACAGCTCGAATTTGAGATTGGCGAACAGTTCGAGTAGAACAACGCTCATCTCTAGTTAAGAGGAGACTTTGTGCAGCAGGCCTTCAGGGTAAAATAGCTGCTAGGAAACCACTGCTAAGGACAGGCAACAAGCAGAAGAGACTTGTTTGGGCTAAAGAACACAAGGAATGGACAGTAGACCAGTGGAAATCTGTGCTTTGGTCTGATGAGTCCAAATTTGAGATCTTTGGTTCCAACCACCGTGTCTTTGTGCGATGCAGAAAAGGTGAATGCATGGACTCTACATGCCTGGTTCCCACCGTGAAGCATGGAGGAGGAGGTGTGATGGTGTGGGGGTGCTTTGCTGGTGACACTGTTGGGGATTTATTCAAAATTGAAGGCATACTGAACCAGAATGGCTACCACAGCATCTGGCAGCAGCATGCTATTCCATCCGGTTTGCGTTTAGTTGGACCATCATTTATTTTTCAACAGGACAATGACCCCAAACACACCTCCAGGCTGTGTAAGGGCTATTTGACCAAGAAGGAGAGTGATGGGGTGCTACACCAGATGACCTGGCCTCCACAGTCACCAGACCTGAACCCAATCGAGATGGTTTGGGGTGAGCTGGACCGCAGAGTGAAGGCAAAAGGGCCAACAAGTGCTAAGCATCTCTGGGAACTCCTTCAAGATTGTTGGAAGACCATTTCCAGTGACTACCTCTTGAAGATCATCAAGAGAATGGCAAGAGTGTGCAAAGCAGTCATCAAAGCAAAAGGTGGCTACTTTGAAGAACCTAGAATATAAGACATATTTTCAGTTGTTTCACACTTTTTTGTTAAGTATATAATTCCACATGTGTTAATTCATAGTTTTGATGTCTTCAGTGTGAATGTACAATTTTCATAGTCATGAAAATACAGCAAAATCCTTAAATGAGAAGGTGTGTCCAAACTTTTGGTCTGTACTGTACATGAGTTATTTTTAGCTTTTTTTCCAGAAGAAGTTTTGAAAAACATCTAACGTAGGCACTGTCAAATCAAAAGGCTGCAAAGAACTCTGCAGGAAGAAAACTCTTCCAAAACTTTTCAAAATCATTTCAGGAAACGCTTTAGGAAGAGAATAATCCCTCCAATAAATCCTCCCCCTATAAAAAAAAGCATTTCCTGCAGCTGTTTCCACTTGAAATCTTGTGGTTATTAAAAGTATCAAAAATATCTGCGTGAACATAACCCAAGTTTTTTGGAGGAGTTTTTTTGGAGCAGAAACTGAGTGGAAATTCTCCAAATATCCCTGAAAAACTCAAAACTTCTCAAACACTTTGAGGTTCTGCTCTGCTTTTGCTCTGCAAAAAGACTCCATGTATACATAGCCTTAGGATATGTGCACGAGAAGTCTTTTGGCTGAGTTTTTTGGACATTATTGTGGATATGTTTAGTCTTCTTTAGTTACTTATTCTGAAGCGGTTATAAAAAGTATCATGTTTATTCTTTGGGTGGCTTCCACTGGAAGATGCCCAATCTTTTAATAGAAGATATAGCAAAAACATGCCGGCTGCGGAGCTGCTGCGAAAGTGATGGCAAAACCTCCAGTAAAGTCACTTCAGGAAAAAGTTGTCGGCTTTTTCCTCAAAGAGAATTTGTGAGAGAAAACACCAACAATTATGCAGACGTGTCTAAAAGACGCCGTGTGCATATAGCCACTGAGTAGAAACTCTCCAAATCCTCCTCCAGATCTCAAAACGCATCAAAAACTTACATTTCTGCTCAGATTTCTACTCTGAGAACTGAGCAAAGAGACGCCATCCACTGGCTATGTGTACACATAGTGTTTTAAACTCAGGAGAACCTAACAAGTTTTTCAAGCCGAAGACTTTTAAGTAGAGATGAGTGAACCCGAACTTCAGAGTTTGGGGTTTGTACCAGACTGTTAGTATAAGGTGGTAAACGCTGAACATAGACTTCTCCCAGAAGTCCGTTGCAATGTTCGGAGGTCCGGAGAAGTCCAGGAGGAGAGAGATAGAAAATTTTCCAGCTAAAAAGTTTGGGTCCTCATTGTTTTCAATGGGGTTTGGGTTCTGGTTCAAATTCGGGTAAAGTTCAGGTACCCGAACCGAACTTTGGAAAAAAGTTTGGGTAGGGTACCAGAACCAAAACTTCCACCGGTCCGCTCATCCCTACTCTTCAGGAAACTCTGGAATTTTATTTTCTGAAAAGTCTTTTGTGTAGTTTTTACAGTAGTTTACTGAGCAATTTTTCACACATTTTTTCAGCAGCCTATTGTTTGTAGGGTTTCCTCATGATTTTTGTCTTTTTTACTGTCATTTTCTGGTCATTTTTCTCACTCAATTGAATAATGAAGAAGCCGCTACCGCTTTCCTTTTGACTTATATTGTATATTGTAAATTAGAGAGCATCTTCTGAGTGGAAACTGCCAGAAGAATGAACATTTCACTTTTTTTTATCTATTTGGCGTTTTTAAAAATCTGAAGCTGTTAAAAGTCGTTTAAAGGCCTGAAGATGTGCACAGAGAGCAAGGTTTGTTTTTTTTTACTAGAAATGCTTCTATTCATTAGTTTGAACTTTTTTGATATTTTTTACCACCTGAAAAAGATGTTGTGTGCGCACACCCACTGAAACTCAAAGTTTTTTTTGGAGTTTTGAGATTTTGAACAGAATTTGAAGAGATTGTAATACTCCATGTCCGCATAGCCACTCTCCGCTTGATTTCTGCTCCACAATCTCCTTGTAAAACATAGTGTGCACATAGCCTCGGGACAATTTTTGTTTGTCCTTTACTTTTTCACTTTTTTTGGTCTCCTAGTCAATAATATTCATTTTCTTAGCACCTCACATCTTCCCATGGTTTTTGATGAATTAATAGCAACTTCTCTGCCATTTACACCAGTGATAAGTGTGGAAGTTACATCTCACTGCACACAAGATCTGTAACCATGGCAACACATAAGCCGGAATTGGAGCTGTAAACATAAAAGTAGTAGATTTTTGATTAAGAAATTGCTTATTTTTGGGTATTGGACCAACACAAAATGATTGTAAATGCAGTTCAGTTCACATTGATAAATGGTTACACGTAACTTATTACTTACTTTGTGACTTTTTTAAATGCATTTTTGCTGATAAAAAAAGACTACATCCATATTCTTTAAATTCAGTGTAGAAATAAACCACATGGATTCATTTCAATTTTTAGAGACTATGCAGTTTATGTATTTTGCATTAAATAATTAATTGTAAAGTTAATTGATGAATTATTCAATTTCCAGGTAAAATGGGCTAATAAATATTCATAACCTTTTTTTTATTATTATTAAGAGAATTTTCATTTCCTGTGTCGTTAGACTTGGATTAGGCGAGAAGGCTTTTCATGAAGATTAAAAACAATTGTCCTTCTGAATTAATTTACTACATTAGTGTCATTATCATACATTTGTAGATCTTAACAAGAACAGCCAATTTAGCTGACAATAGCCATATCAACTGAAATGCATCACACCTATCATCCTGCATTAGGATAGCGCGAGGTATAATGAAGAGTATGTTAATAGGATACTCAAAAGTAATAGGGATCTTGGTTTCCCTTTTGTCTATTTTTCATTATTTTTCATTTTTATATGCTTGAGTCTTTGTAGAAAATCTTATACATAGAGAGATACAGTAGGACCCCACAGATGATGTCCAATGGCTCAGGACAACAAGATATTTTGAAGCTGCTATATGTGGACATGTGCATAAAGCCTTTTGGGGTTTTTCCCATTTTTAGGGCATTTTGATTATTTCTATAAGGCAGGGTCCAAATGGTTGCATTTTATGATCTATTTATGGACTGCAATGATCGCAGATCTCCTGAACTGTACTCAACAGCTTCCTAGGCTGAGTCTGTTGAGTTTGGGTCAGGAGACTCATGTTCAGTTCGGGCATCACAGTCCGTATATGGACCATGAAAGAATTTTGAGCATAGCCTTACACCTATTAAAATTAGTGATTTGGTTTTGTTCTATATGTAGCTACCACACCCTACACTGATCTAGTAGAGTGCATCAATGAAGCCCTAACCAACCTCCAACATATAAACAGAAAGCCAAAGATAGTCAGCTCACCTGGGAAAAAGATCCAAATTGCATGGAAACCTCATAGTATGGCAAATCCATATTGTGAGAAAAATGCATAAAATCCAGCAAGATGGATCCTTGAAATATCATTTATTGAATGTACATAAGCCAAAGAAAATCCAATTAAACACTATTAAAAAGCAGACGAGTTTCAGACACAGTCCTTACTCATTGCATAAAATGAGTAAGAACTGTGTCTGAAACTCATCTGTTTTTTTAATGGTGTTAAGTTGAATATGCCTTGGCTTTATCAAGGATCCATCTTGCTGGATTTTATGCAATTTTCTCACAGTCGCTTCATAGTTATGATATTCTTTGAAAAAAACCTAGATAAAATACAAGAGCGCAATAGGGTCTTAACCTAATATTAATGAAACAAGAACAAGTAAGATATGCTCACCTTACAAGGTTGTGTGAAACACAACCACTGAGAAAACTAAATGCTGCAATTTCCCTAAAAAGTATCAAGGTTGAAATTGCCAGGGAAATGGAAGTGATCTGCGCTTACTGGAAGGATGACATCCACAATCGGACATAGTATGATGATTTATTGTCAACGCATTTCAGAGTCACACCAACCCCTTCCTCAGGACAACCACACGTAAGACTCTTATGTATGGTTGTCCTGAGGAAGGAGTTGTTGTGACTCTGAAATGCGTTGACAATAAACCATCATACTGTATCCGATTGTGGATGTCATCCTTCCTAAGACCCTTATGTATGGTTGTCCTGAGGAAGGAGTCGGTGTGACTCTGAAACGCGTTGGCAATAAAACATCATACTGTATCCGATTGTGGATGTCATCCTTCCTAAGACCCTTATGTATGGTTGTCCTGAGGAAGGAGTCGGTGTGACTCTGAAACGCGTTGACAATAAAACATCATACTGTATCCGATTGTGGATGTCATCCTTCCAGTAAGCGCAGATCACTTCCCTGGCAATTTTAACCATTTAAATAAACCTGACATAGATAATATATCTTCCCTATTGTTCCTGAGACAATACGGACAAAACCCTGAAAATGACGTGTTGTCACGACCACTGGAGTAGATGAGTTCCAGTTTTTGAATTATTTTTTCTTCTTTGTGTTTAGTAAAGTTTTTTCCAATGCTTATGGTTATTCTTCTTTAAGAGTTTCAAGCCAAATTGTTAACTCGCAGAGCCCCCTTAAAATGTGCCAATTTTGATTTCTTTACATTAGGATGCCGCCATTCATTAAGAACTGTTCGGTACACTAGTGACATTCTTAGGATTATTGCTAATTTGAATGGGCAGAATTAATTTGCACGGCAAAAGAAATGGAGATTTCGTCTCGTGAATCCATGCCAATTTAATCAACACACAGCCCTTACTGGATTATGAAGTCAGCAAATTGTTGGCTTTCTTACAGTGAAATTATCCAAATCTGCTAAAATATTGAAATAAATCAGTTGGTTCAATTCGAGGTCCAGTCGAATAGAAAAACTGCTGCAGACTCAGTTTTAAGAAAATATTTGTACTTTTTTTTGGTAAACACTGGCTTTGGGGAGGGTGAGGTTGGGGGTTATAAAATTAAAAAACAACAATCAGATCCAGTTTCAAAAAGGTTATTCAGGAAAATATTAAAGGGGTTGTCTGGGACATTAACATTGATGGTCTATCCTTAGGATCGTTCATCAATGTCTGATCTGTGGGGATGCAACACCCGACACTCCCTCCGATCCACTGCTCCCGATATCATTGGCGGTCGGACCTGCTCAGTTACGGAGCTGCACAGCTTTGTCGACTGTATAGTGGCTGCGGCCGGGTACTGTGCATCCATCCCTTATTCAAATCAATTGGGGGTGGACCTGCAGTACCCGGCCGCGGCCTCTATTCAATTGATGGAACTTTGCTGTTCAGCTCGGTAACTGGGCAATTCCAGCCAACACCGGGAACAGCAGATATAGCTCCTCCACCGATCATTGAGAACCTATCCTAAGGGTAAACCATCAATGCTAAAGTCCAGGAGAACCCATTTAAAGCAACCTGAAGAACATTGCCAAAAAAACAAAATTTCAAGAAGTGAGGATAGAGGAAGAATTCAGATGCTATGTGTATTACTGTTCTGAGTCTTAGAGACCTCTTACTTTTTTATCATACCGATTGGCATTTTTGCAAACACCCATGAGCTATTGTTTTGAACAAAGGAGGAGGATTTTTAAGGTAATTTTGGCACTGTCTAACCATGTTAAGGCTCATTAGAGAGTCTAAGGGCTTTTTATCAAAAAGTATGAATGAGGAGAGGGTCCGGTTTTCAATGGAATCCCCCTTTAAATGTCCTGTTAGCAAAATATCTACAGTCATATATTTAAATGACGGCTCACACATAGAGCCCTAGTTATATCTTCTTGTCAGGTAGAAGAAAGCCTCAAGGACGTAAAATAAATGTTAGCTCTGCCTTTTACATCTCTAAACCTGTTATCTATGTGGACGTTGATCTTCTCAGATAATTTGTGTTATTAAGACAGACGTGTTCCAGAAATGCCTTTGCTTCAGTCACTTGGATTTATTTGAAGCAATTATGTGTCATGAAATGGTTCATACAGTATCTGACTGATGCCATGCATTATATCTGCCAGTCCCATATGGCCGTAATGACCCGAGGATGTAGCAGGTGCCAACGTTGTGTCCTATTACACACTTCAGTGGGTGTAAAGACTCAAAGTCAGGTTCTTTCTGTCATATTCGCTCTCTCCGTTCCCTTAAATGAATGTGTTGTGTGAGTTTTAACAGTCATGTTCTGTGCAATGAGGTTAATGATTCAAGAGAACATGTAAGGAAAGAATTTCCTTTTTCCTTCGTCTTGGACAAAGCAAGAGGGAATTTTTTTTAAGTGTATTTCGTAAGGAAAAGAGAAGTGTTGTAAATGTCACCTCTCTAAAGTGACTTAACTACTGAGGCACACAGGCATCTCGGATTTTGATCTTTTGCAAAGATTAAAGGAATTTATTTCAAAAACTAGTAAAAAAAAAAGTTAAAACAAATTGTTACAAAAGAGAACATTCTCTTAGCCACCAATAATAGCTTTTATTTCCAAGCTTTCCAAAATCAGTCGTTTTACTTTTGTAGCATACTTTTCTCTCTTCTTACAGGTATGTAACATGCTTTCACATAAAAGGTATACTAAATATAAAATAAAATACTATCCACACCGTGTCATTAAAATGTCCCATTCGTTGGTTCTTTTCTGTTTTAGATTACAGAGAAGAATAGTAATATTTTAGGTATTCTTGAAATTCTGTCTAGTTTGTCTCCTTCTTCTTTCCCCTATCCTGGAGTGAGAACCTACAAATAATACTTTTAAAAATAGGGACAAGAATGATTTGTCTTCTCTCTGCAGAAGAAGCCTTCCTTTACTGCTTTGTTTTTCAATAGAAGCTTTGCAAGTCTATTGTCCACTCCCTTAAAAGAAATGTCTGTTCTTGATTAGATGGACTCCTCCAAAGGAGGATAGGGCGTCCCACTTGTGATACCTCCAACAATCAGCTTGCACCCTATACAGTAAGCCCCCCAAAACGCCTTAGATAGCTGTTGGCAGAACGATGGTTTGGCCAATTGTTCGGCTGGTTGCTATCTCAGCCGTCTCTCCCATAAACCAGAGCGTTCCCTCTGCCGAGTGCTCCTGTGTTTTCTATGAGAGAGCCGCTGCCAGACATCTCAGGAAGAACAAAAGGATCGGCAGTCCAAAATCAGACATGTCGGATCTCTATCTTCCTTGACATTTATTTATCTTTGGCCCCCATACACATTAGACTGTCAGTCGAAACCATCAATATTGGCGACAGCTGACATTAGTCTAATGTGTATGGGGGGCAATAGTCTTCAGTTCCCTTTCAGGATGAATTAAGAATTGCATGAATTATCAGTGTAGGGGCAGGTTCACACGACAGTATAAAAAATCATTCAAAGTTTCATCCAGGGAACTTGGATGATTTTTTTCTCACTTGTCATCCTGGTACAATCCATTTTTTTACAGCAGCTATTAATCATTTGCAGTTTCCTATCTTACTGAATTGCAATGTATCCATATAAATCCAATGCTATACTGTGTCTCTGTATGGCATCTGATTTTTTTCTTGCGCCCATAGATTGGAATGGGTGATTCTCATCCGATTTTCGAGGCAAAATCGTGCATGTTGGTAATTTTTCACATGCTGATTCGGTTAGTGAAAAAAATCACTCATCTGCACTGCCCCGTTGAATAACATTGGTCTGAGAGCGATCTGATTTTTTGACGGATAGTACAATCGTATGAACAAGCCCTAATATGTTGATTTGTTACCTTCTACAGATGGACAGAGAGATGCTCTCTGTAACTGCTGTCATCTCTGACTTATTAAAGGAGGCTCTGAATGACAGTCATCCCTGTAACATGTCTTAATAGAGTATAGAAAAATGAGTTCTCTACACCAGACAAGACTTTAAAGGGTTTCTCATAAACAACATATTTCACCTATCAACAGTATAGGTGATAAATGTATGATCAATGGCAGACCAACCAATATTGCTAAAGCCCCCTGAGTGAATAAGGCAACTGTCTATAACTCCTATAGACAGTTACTACATAGTTAATGGAGCAGTGGAGGCCCTTGCTCACTAACGCTTCACTCCAATAGAGGACTTGGGGTCCCTTGTTCGTCAGCTAAAGCTTCACAATCTGAGGCTAGCATAAAATAGGCAAAGATTCCCTTATTCCAGCGATATGTGACTTTTTGTATTGTTTTATCTTCGGAAGCTCAGCTAGTTCTCTCAGTGACGAGCTGCGTCTAACCCTGCCCACACCATTGATTGACAGCTTTCGGTCTACACTGCGCAGAGGCATAAAGCTGCCAATCAATGATGGAGGGTAGGATTAGACTGGGTTTGTGAATGTTGAGGATTACGTAGCAGGAGCTTATCATTGAGAAGACTAGAAGAGCTGCAGCATATAACACAGTGTTTTATCAAAACAACAGCAAGAAGCTAGGTAAGTGATCCAGCATTAAAATAAGGATCTCTGTCCCTCATATCGGTTGCCTAAACTTGGTGACAAATTTCTTTAACTAGGTCTTCTGCAAAACCAATGTGTACACATATATATACATATACACCGCATGCAGAATTATTAGGCAAATGCGTATACTGATCACTTTGATACTTTGATACTTTTCATACATGTTGTCCTACTCCAAGCTGCATTGGCTTGAGAGCCAACTACCAATTAAGTAAATCTGGTGATGTGCATCTCTGTAATGAGGAGGGGTGTTGACTAATGACATCAACACCCTATATAAGGTGTGCTTAATTATTAGGCAACTTCCTTTCCTTTGGCAAAATGGGTCAGAAGAGAGATTTGACGGGCTCTGAAAAGTCCAAAATTGTGAGATGTCTTGCAGAGGGATGCAGCAGTCATGAAATTTCAAAACTTTTGAAGCGTGATCACCGAACAATCAAGCGTTTCATGGCAAATAGCCAACAAGGTTGCTAGAAGCATGTTGGCCAAAAAAGGCGCAAAATAACTGCCCATGAATTGAGGAAAATCAAGCGTGAAGCTGCCAAGATGCCATTCGCCACCAGTTTTGCCATATATCAGAGCTGCAACGTTACTGCAGTATCAAAAAGCACAAGGTGTGCGATACTCAGGGACATGGCCGCACAAGGTGTGCGATACTCAGGGACATGACCAAGGTAAGGAAAGCTGAAAAACGACCAACTTTGAACAAGAAACATAAGATAAAACGTCAAGAATGGGCCAAGAAATATCTTAAGACTGATTTTTCAAAGGTTTTATGGACTGATGAAATGAGAGTGACTCTTGATGGGCCAGATGGATGGGCCAGAGGCTGGATCAATAAAGGGCAGAGAGCTCCACTCCGACTCAGACACCAGCAAGGTGGAGGTGGGGTACTGGTATGGGCTGGTATCATCAAAGATGAACTTGTGGGACCTTTTCGGGTTGAGGATGGAGTGAAGCTCAACTCCCAGACCTACTGCCAGTTTCTGGAACACAACTTCTTCAAGCAGTGGTACAGGAAGAAGTCAGTATCGTTCAAGAAAAACATGATTTTCATTCAGGACAATGCTCCATCACATGCATCCAACTACTCCACAGTGTGGCTGGCCAGTAAAGGTCTAAAAGAAGAAAAAATAATGACATGGTCCCCTTGTTCACCTGATCTGAACCCCATAGAGAACCTGTGGTCCATCATAAAATGTGAGATCTACAGGGAGGGAAAACAGTACACCTCTCGGAACAGTGTCTGGGAGGCTATGGTGGCTGCTGCATGCAATGTTGATCGAAAACAGATCAAGCAACTGACAGAATCTATAGATGGAAGGCTGTTGAGTGTCATCATAAAGAAAGGTGGCTATACTGATCACTAATTTTTTTGTTTTTTGTTTTTGCATGTCAGAAATGTTTATTTTTAAATTTTGTGCACTGATATTGGTTTAAATGGTGAAAATAAACAAGTGAGATGGGATTATATTTGGTTTTTATTAAGTTGCCTAATAATTCTGCACAGTAATAGTTACCTGCACAAATAGATATCCTCCTAAGATAGCCAAATCTAAAAAAAGCACTCCAACTTCCAAAAATATTAAGCTTGGATATTTATGAGTCTTTTGGGTTGATTGAGAACATAGTTGTTGATCAATAATAAAAGTAATCCTCTAAAATACAACTTGCCTAATAATTCTGCACACAGTATATATGCAGTACAGACCAAAAGTTTGGACACACCTTCTCATTATTTAAAGATTTTTCTGTATTTTCATGACTTTGAAAATTGTACATTCACACTGAAGGCATCAAAACTATGAATTAGCCACCTTTTGCTTTGATGACTGCTTTGCACACTCTTGGCATTCTTTTGATGAGCTTCAAGAGATAGTCACCGGAAATGGTTTTCACTTCACAGGTGTGCCCTGTCAGGTTTAATAAGTGGGATTTCTTGCCTTATAAATGGGGTTGGGACCATCAGTTGTGTTGTACAGAAGTCAGGTGGATACACAGCTGATAGTCCTACTGAATAGACTGTTAGAATTTGTATTATGGCAAGAAAAAAGCAGCTAAGTAAAGAAAAACGAGTGGCCATCATTACTTTAAGAAATGAAGATCAGTCAGTCCGAAAAATTGGGAAAACTTTGAAAGTGTCCCCAAGTGCAGTTGCAAAAACCATCAAGCGCTACAAAGAAACTGGCTCACATGAGGACCACCCCAGGAAAGGAAGACCAAGAGTCACCTCTGCTTCTGAGGATAAGTTTATCCGAGTCACCAGCCTCAGAAATCACAGGTTAACAGCAGCTCAGATTAGAGACCAGGTCAATGCCACACAGAGTTCTAGCAGCAGACACATCTCTACAACAACTGTTAATAGGGGACTTTGTGCAGCAGTCCTTCAGGGTAAAATAGCTGCTAGGAAACCACTGCTAAGGACAGGCAACAAGCAGAAGAGACTTGTTTGGGCTAAAGAACACAAGGAATGGACATTAGACCAGTGGAAATCTGTGCTTTGGTCTGATGAGTCCAAATTTGAGATCTTTGGTTCCAACCACCGTGTCTTTGTGTGATGCAGAAAAGGTGAATGGATGGACTCTACATGCCTGGTTCCCACCGTGAAGCATGGAGGAGGAGGTGTGATGGTGTGGGGGTGCTTTGCTGGTGACACTGTTGGGGATTTATTCAAAATTGAAGGCATACTGAACCAGCATGGCTACCACAGCATCTTGCAGCGGCATGCTATTCCATCCGGTTTGCGTTTAGTTGGACCATCATTTATTTTTCAACAGGACAATGACCCCAAACACACCTCCAGGCTGTGTAAGGGCTATTTGACCAAGGAGGGGAGTGATGGGGTGCTACGCCAGATGACCTGGCCTTCACAGTCACCAGACCTGAACCCAATCGAGATGGTTTGGGGTGAGCTTGACCGCGGAGTGAAGGCAGGAGGGCCAACAAGTGCTCAGCATCTCTGGGAACACCTTTAAGATTGTTGGAAGACCATTTCCGGTGACTACCTCTTGAAGCTCATCAAGAGAATGCCAAGAGTGTGCAAAGCAGTCATCAAAGCAAAAGGTGGCTACTTTGAAGAACCTAGAATATAAGACATATTTTCAGTTGTTTCACACTTTTTTGTTAAGTATATAATTCCACATGTGTTAATTCATAGTTTTGATGCCTTCAGTGTGAATGTACAATTTTCATAGTCATGAAAATACAGAAAAATCTTTAAATGAGAAGGTGTGTCCAAACTTTTGGTCTGTACTGTATATTTATTTATGTACACATTGCTTCTGAAGAAGACCTAGTTAAAGAAATTTGTCACCATGTTTAGGTGATATATATATGTATATATATATATATATATATATATATATATATATATATATATACAAATATATTCTCAGATTGCAAACCGGAGGTTCACTTTAAGAAATATCCAATTACCTTTTTTGCTATACAATATTCACACATTTAATGTGACTTCTTTAGCAGGTTGAGAAAAATGAGGTATCTAGTAATATTCTGCATGTAGCACTAGAGTTTTGCAGCATTTATAATGTACAGTTTAATAAGAGAGCAGGGATACCATAAGGTCACATAGTAATGCAGAAGATTATTGGCTAAATATATCTAACCATGTTAAAAGTCATAGAGGACATGAGCCATTATTGTTAAAACCATTAATAATTATGGTATTACTCCTCAGTGCAATGCTATGGTCCAGCGAGAATAAAACTGAAAGCACCAATCTTTTTCAAATTAAAAACGTTCAGGCTTCTTCCTCTTTATACAAATGAGGCTGATGAGCAAAGACGACCGATCTGAGCTGAGTGGCAGATGGAAAATGAGGGTTTCTCTGAGCTGGGTGTACTGTAGTTATTCTAGAATTTTTATAAAAAAAATAATAGGTTCATATACACAGCCCGGACCTGTACAATAGCACACAGAAAACCTATAGAATCACCACATAGTTCCTCCGTGAGCAATACATCAATGGGAGAAAATCTCCATGATACTCTTTGCTCCATTAAACAAAGCCCTGCCCTATAATTGCAATATGGACTTTATAACTCCTAGTGACTCGAGATGGGCGAATCAATTCGATGCAAATTTAATTTGTTTAGAATATTATGAGAATTGCAGATCCCGTTGAGTTTGAGCAATTTGCGATTTGATTCGCGCAAATCTACAAAAAAAAAAAAGCCTGCCGCTATTTTAACCTCTTCACGACATATGACATAAATTTACGTCATACAGTGGGCACGGAAAGTATTCAGACCCCTTTAAATTTTTCACTCTTTGTTTCATTGCAGCCATTTGCTAAATCCTAAAAAGTTCAAGTTTTTTTCTCATTAAAGTATACTCTGCACCCCAGCTTGACTGAAAAAAACAGACATGTAGAAATGTTTACAAATTTATTATAAAAGAAAACTGAAATATTACATGGTCATAAGTATTCAGACCCTTTGCTCAGTATTGAGTAGAAGCACCATTTGAGCTAGTACAGCCATGAGTCTTCTTGGGAATGATGCAACAAGTTTTTAACACCTGGATTTAGGGATCCTCTGACATTCTTCCTTGCAGATTCTCTCCAGTTCCATCAGGTTGGATGGTGAACGTTGGTGGACAGCCATTTTCAGGTCTCTCCAGAGATGCTCAATTGGGTTTAGGTCAGGGCTCTGGCTGGGTCAGCCAAGAATGGTCACAGAGTTGTTCTGAAGCCACTCCTTTGTTATTTTAGCTGTATGTTTAGGGTCATTGTCTTGTTGGAAGGTGAACCTTCGGCCAAGTCTGAGGTCCAGAGCACTCTGGAAGAGGTTTTCATTCAGGATATCTCTGTACGTGGGTGCATTCATGTTTCCTTCAATTGCAACCAGTTGTCCTGTTGCTGCAGCTGAAAAACACCCCCATAGCATGATGCTGCCACCACCATGTTTCACTGTTGGGATTGTATTTAGGAGGTGATGAGCAGTGCCTGGTTTTCTCCACACATACCGCTTAGAATCATCACCAAAAAGTTCCATCTTCGTCTCATCAGACCAGAGAATCTTATTTCTCATAGTCTGGGAGTCCTTGATGTGTTTTTGAGCAAACACTATGCGGGCTTTCATATGTCTTTCACTGAGGAGAGGCTTCCATCGGGCCCCTCTGCTATAAAGGTCCGACTGGTGGAGGGCTGCAGTGATAGTTGACTTTGTGGAACTTTCTCCCATCTCCCTACTGCATCTCTGGAGCTCAACCACAGTGATCTTGGGGTTCTTCTTTACCTCTCTCACCAAGGCTCTTCTCTGATGATTGCTCAGTTTGGCTGGATGGCCAGGTCTGGGAAGACTTCTGGTGGTCCCCAACTTCTTCCATTTAACTATTATGGAGACCACTATGCTCTTAGGAACCTTGAGTAATGCAGATATTTTTTTGTAACCTTGGCCAGATCTGTGCCTTGCCACAATTCTGTCTCTTAGCTCCTTGGGCAGTTCTTTTGAGCTGATGATTCTCATTTGGTCTGACATGCACTGTGAGCTGTGAGGTCTTATATAGACAGGTGTGTGCCTTTCTAAATCAAGTCCTATCAGTTTAATTAAACACAGCTGGACTCCAATGAAGGAGTAGAACCATTTTCAAGGAGGATCACAAGGAAATGGACAGCATGTGACTTAAATATGAGTCTGATCAAAGGGTCTGAATACTTATGACCATGTGATATTTCAGTTTTTCTTTCTTAATAAATTTGCAAAAATGTCTACATTTCTGTTTTTTTTCAGTCAAGATGGGGTGCAGAGTGTACTTTAATGAGAAAAAAATGAACTTTTTAGAATTTACCAAATGGCTGCAATGAAACAAAGAGTGAAAAATGTAAAGGGGTTTGAATACTTTCCGTACCCACTGTGTCGTGTCCCTAAGCTGAACTAGCATCTTCCTCCCCACATGATGGCTGATTTAATCACGTAGTTCCACGCTCCCATTGGCGCACCCCTAGCGTGATCGCAGGGTACCGATGGATTGTCATAATAGCCGAGGTTCTGCTGAAGACCCCCTGCTTGTCATTACGATTCTCCTGTGAAAGCCGGCCTGTAGCTGGCATTCATAGGAGATCATGATTTTCTCTATTCATAGCAGTGCTGATGCACTGTTATGTATAGAACAAGCGATCAGACAATTGCAGATTCAAGTCCCCTAAGGGGACTATTAAATACAGTAAAAAGTGAAAAAAAAAGTTTTAAAAATATGGAAAAAATAAAAAAAACACAAAAAGTCAAATCACCCCCCTTTTGCCCCTTTAAATATAAAACATTTAAAAAAGATAAAAAATACACATATTTGGTATCACTGTATTCATAAAAGTAAAGTCTGATCTATCAAAATATAAAATAAATTAATTAGATTTGTAAACGGCGTAGCGAAGAAAAACAAAACCTCCAGAATTATGTCTTTTTGGCTGACGCAACATTGCAATAAAATGCAATAAGAGGTGATCGAAACAGTGTATCTACCTCCAAATGTTATCAATAAAAACGTCAGCTTAGGGTGCAAAAAAAGCCCTCACCCAGCCCCATTTCCTGAAAAATGAAAATGTTACGGGTTTTAGAAAATGGCGACAACAGCAACATTTTTTTCTTATAAATGTCAGATTTTTTTCACCACTTAAATAAAAAGAAAACTATACATGTGTGGTATCTGCATACTTGTACTGACCTGGAGTACCATATTGATGAGTCAGTTTTACTATATAGTGAACATGGTAAACAAAATAACCAAAAGACAATTGTGGAATTGTACTTTTTTTGCAATTTCAATGCATATGGAATTTTTTTCCCGTTTTCCAGTACATTATCTGGTAGAATGAATGGTGTCATTCAAAAATACAACTCATCCCACAGAAAACAAGCTCTCATATGGTTATATTAACAGAAAAATAAAAAAGATATGGCTCTTAGAAGGGGAGAAAAAAGCAAAAATGAAAAAATGGCCATGACATGAAGGGGTTAAGCATTACAGAAGATTTTATCAGTTACAAAAGGCTGACAAGACCTCAGGTGTGGCCATGCAGGCTTTCCCATAATGACTTTCAGCTATCGCATCACATAAATTTATTTAGTATAGCCAATCAGAAGGAACTGTGCCACTATAAAAGCTGAGGTAGGGAAAGCTGTAGTCAATTTAGGGTTTTAGAACCTAGGGAGAGGACCTCAGAACACACAGCTCTTCATTAAAGATAGAAAGAGAAAGCCCTAAAGATTCGGACAAATACTCCAAACAGTAATAGGCTGTACAACAATAGCACTGAAGATGATGAGTGTAGCAGTCAGTCTGCAAACAATACAGAGATTCAGTTGATATGGGGAAAAATAGGAGAGGTGCTAGCAGCAGCAGTGCTGGCCTCTGTGTGATTGATCAGTGATATAATATAGTTGACATCTGTCCCACTACATTTAAATTACACATTTTGTTTTTCATCATTCTTCATGCACTAGAAAGCAGCAAGCCACTTAGTTCTATATTTATACAGAATAAAAAATCAGAAATCAGTGATAAACTGTGCTGTTTGTCATAAGAGTCTGTACTGAGTTTTTAAATTTCTTCGGCAATAGTTTTTGAGAAAGGAGGAAAGGGAATAATATTTTTTCAAAAAGACAAAAGAAAATACCTCAAAATCCAGACACCTAACTATGACTGTCTTCTATGCAAAGTGTGCATGTCACAAGCAATATATATATTTTTCACATCTGCTTTACTAGTAAATGCTGTATCTGTACACGCCCGACCATTACAGTGCTCTATTGCAGGTGCATTTTTTTGAGTTGTGTGCCTATATAGCATTTCTAGTTAAAAGGGTTTTCCAATGAACAAAAGTTCATTTTAATCAATAGATCTTGGAAGAATAATAAGTTCCACAATTGGATGTGTTTAAATAAAATGTTCCTGTGCTGAGATAATCTTATAAATGTGCCCCTACTGTGTGCTGTGTAATGGCTGTGTCTGACCGTACAGGGACATGGTCTGATCATACCACAGCTCCTGGGCAGAGGAGGAAGCAAAAGAGTATACAGACATTATAGCACGGGATCACAGCTGATTCTTTTTGTGAGGTAAAAATTTTACTGCCTGTTTTTAAACAATATTTTACTTCAAAGAAAGAATTATTTGCGATCTCGTGCTGTAATTTCTGTATACTTTCCCTCCTCCCCTGCCCAGGAGATGTGGTATGATCAGACCATGTTCCTGCACGGTCAGACACAGCTATTACACAGTACACAGCAGGGGCACATTTATAAGATTATCTCATCACAGGAACATTTTATTTAAACGCATCCAATTGTGGAACTTATTATTATTCCAAGTTCTGTTGATTAAAATGAACTTTTGTTAGTGGGAAAATCCCTTAAAGTCATCAAAACTTTCTTGACAAGAAGAATTAATTCACGGATTTGGGGTGCGTTACCGAAATAAAGATCCTTGATCCAAAGAAATAATCAGAGGTTTTTATTCTACGACACGTTTCTACAATGGACTGGCATCTTTATCAAGCGTAAAAAACAACTGTACTGTACAGTTCTGTTTTACACCTGATAAAAACACCAGTCCGGCATCAAAACGCATCACGGAATATAAACCTCTTATTATATCTTTGGATCAAGGATCCTCAGGTAAGCAGATTACCTGAATCTATTGCATTTTTTATAAGGGCATCACTCTATGGTCTGGTGCGCTCAGCTTCCCTACAGTCTTTACCTATCAATACTTCTTTGCATTTTTATTGTCCAGCTTTTGTATCTACAAAAACTTTAATGTTTTCCACTGCATGGGTGCCACTTTGCAATGTAGGTAGAATGTTTGCAGACTCTAAAATATCTGTAGATATTCAGAAACCCTTTGAGTCTGTTTGAGGGCGATTATACTGTATATACAGTACAGACCAAAAGTTTGGACACACCTCATTTAAAGATTTTTCTGTATTTTCATGACTATGAAAATTGTACATTCACACTGAAGGCATCAAAACTATTAATTAACACATGTGGAATTATATACTTAACAAAAAAGTGTGAAACAACTGAAAATATGTCTTATATTCTAGGTTCTTCAAAGTAGCCACCTTTTGCTTTGATGACTGCTTTGCACACTCTTGGCATTCTCTTGATGAGCTTCAAGAGGTAGTCACCGGAAATGGTCTTCCAACAATCTTGAAGGAGTTCCCAGAGATGCTTAGCACTTGTTGGCCCTTTTGCCTTCACTCTGCGGTCCAGCTCACCCCAAACCATCTCGATTGGGTTCAGGTCTGGTGACTGTGGAGGCCAGGTCATCTGGCGTAGCACCCCATCACTCTCCTTCTTGGTCAAATAGCCCTTACACAGCCTGGAGGTGTGTTTGGGGTCATTGTCCTGTTGAAAAATCAATGATGGTCCAACTAAACGCAAACCAGATGGAATAGCATGCCGCTGCAAGATGCTGTGGTAGTCATGCTGGTTCAGAATGCCTTCAATTTTGAAAAAATCCCCAACAGTGTCACCAGCAAAGCACCCCCACACCATCACACCTCCTCCTCCATGCTCCACGGTGGGAACCAAGGATGTAGAGTCCATCCGTTCACCTCTAAGATCTCAAATTTGGACTCATCAGACCAAAGCACAGATTTCCACTGGTCTGATGTCCATTCCTTGTGTTCTTTAGCCCAAACAAGTCTCTTCTGCTTGTTGCCTGTCCTTAGAACTGATTTCCTAGCAGCTATTTTACCATGAAGGCCTGCTGCACAAAGTCTCCTCTTAACAGTTTTTTGTAGAGATGTGTCTGCTGCTAGAACTCTGTAGAAAAAACCTGGGAGTCTGAACTGAAATGTAAATTGATGTGCATGCAAAATGTAAATGCATGTTCACATAAGGCCACTAGACAGAGAAAAACCAAAGACAAGCAAAATACCCAAATAACTGGAAGAAAATGGATAAATCGCACAGTGCAAAGATAATGATAAATAATAAAAGGTATTTAGTTAACATAATTTTGATCAAAATAATGTAAAAGTCATCCCACCACGTCACGGTAACCCTTATGGGACAGTCCTAACTCTAATATTAAAACCTTACCATTTGTCAAGTGACATACATATGGATAAGGGCAGAGAGACTGAACCCCTAGTAGAAGCATACACCTGAGAGGCAGAATGAACCTTTCAGCTCAGACAAAGGGCGGCCACAACCTTATATGCACTGAAGCACACTAAACTACAAAGAAAAAGCCTGGGAGTCTGAACTGAAACGTAAATTGATGTGCATGCAAAATGTAAATGCATGCTCACATAAGGCCATGCTAGAACTCTGTGTGGCATTGACCTGGTCTCTAGTTTGAGCTGCTGTTAACTTGTGATTTCTGAGGCTGGTGACTCGGATAAACTTATCCTCAGAAGCAGAGGTGACTCTTGGTCTTCCTTTTCTGGGGCAGTCCTCATGTGAGCCAGTTTCTTTGTAGCACTTGACGGTTTTTGCAACTGCACTTGGGGACACTTTCAAAGTTTTCCCAATTTTTCGCACTGACTGACCTTCATTTCTTAAAGTAATGATGGCCACTCGTTTTTCTTTACTTAGCTGCTTTTTTCTTGCCATAATACAAATTCTAACAGTCTATTCAGTAGGACTATTGACTCGCCCCCTGGGCCGTGGGGCACTCGGATCCGGGCAACAGGGCAATAATGGGGGTAGTAGTGGCAACCCGGTCCGTGGCTCAGGGTGGTCAGACCAGTGGCAGTCTTCTATATGTTTTGAAATGTCCGACTACGCCACCCGTGGATTGCGGTCAGGGCTAACCGCCGCTGCAGTGCAGACCGCTGGGGCAGATGTAAATGTGCAGCACTGAATAGTACAACTCCCCACGGGAGGAGTATGGCCCCAGGGCTGTATATAATGGATGATGGAGGGGATGATTCCGACCGCAATAGCCAGGAAACGGAGGCCTCTTAAACAGTTCAGGGTCTTTATTAGAACAGGTGAAACGACCCAAAAACAGGCCCGGCTAGGAGGGGGCCTGGATGTCTGAGAACAAGTGGGAAGCTGGCCCTGATCAGGGTGAGGGTGTAGGCCTACCGTGCTCTCTGCACTTTCTCTGGCTATTTCCCTCCACGTGGTGTAATAGCCCACGTTCCTGAGCTCACCGTGTCTTCTCGCCCATATGGCTGGCGACTTGGGTCCCTTTTTACTCTTGACTTGGTGCAGCTTCACCGGTCCCTTCTGCTGTGGCAGAACCTCCGGGCTTCTTAGGCCAAAGGACATACAGTCCCCTGCGGACTGGTTATTTGCTGTAGGACTTGGAATCCTAACAGCCTCGGACACCAAAGACCGGTAGATTAGCTTCCCTATCTGCCAGGACAGGCTCGCTTCGCCTCTTGTCCCTGGCTCGTGGCTCTCCTACTGCCACACGGCCTCTTAGGCTGCAACACAACTGTCTGTCCCTGCTCTGGGACACCTCTCAATCCAGAGACAGGTTGTCCAGTTCTCCCTAACCCTGCCCCCAGTTCCAGCTTTTATAGGGGCAGCCTGCTCCCCCTACTGGCCTGGGACAGGAGGTGCTGCATGCTAATGGTCCCTGACCAGAGAACCTCCCCCTTGCTCTCAGACACAGCTTTATTATACATTTGTGGCATCCAGGCCAGGGTAACACACTATCAGCTGTGTATCCACCAGACTTCTGCACAACACAACTGATGGTCCCAACCCAATTTATAAGGCAAGAAATCCCACTTATTAAACCTGACAGGGCACACCTGTGAAGTGAAAACCATTTCCGGTGACTACCTCTTGAAGCTCATCAAGAGAATGCCAAGAGTGTGCAAAGCAGTCATCAAAGCAAAAGGTGGCTATTTTGAAGAACCTAGAATATAAGACATATTTTCAGTTGTTTCACACTTTTTTGTTAAGTATATAATTCCACATGTGTTAAGTCTTGATGCCTTCTGTGTGAATGTACAATTTTCATAGTCATGAAAATACAGAAAAATCTTTAAATGAGAAGGTGTGTCCAAACTTTTGGTCTGTACTGTACATCTCTGTAGAAGACGTATTACGGGGGACTATGATTGGCTCACATTGTAACAATGATATCACACCACAAACTATGTAGGTCACACAAAACTTTTAATGAAATTGTCCACTACTTGGTATAGGGAAAATATGTATTCTTGTTCTTGTTAGCCAGTAGATAGAAAAATATTTAGATTTGAGAGTCCTCAGTGGTTGATACCTTTCAATGGCTAACTGAAAAGATGGTAACAAATTGCAAGCTTTCGAGACTACTCAGGTCTCTTCATCAGGCATAGTATACCACAATAAGACTCTTCAGATTTTGTGGTATACCATACCTGATGAAGAGACCTGAGTAGTCTCGAAAGCTTGCAATTTGTTACCATCTTTTCAGTTAGCCATTAAAAGGTATCATCCACTGAGGACTCTCCAATCTAAATATTTTTCCAATACTTGGGCAACTCCTTCTCATACCCCACGCCTGGCCCCGATAAAATAAAAAACCTATGCTCATCTGCTGTGTCTGCGCCGTTCCATCGGTGTCGACACTTGCGTTGCCGGGGCTCTCGTGTGGTGGAATGACACGTGACACTGGCGCCCAATCAGCACTGGTGTCACTTGCCCTGCTTTTGGACAAATCGAACAACAAGAGGAAGTCCGGGCTGCGGCTGATCTCTCACTTCCTCTTGATGTTTGATTTGTCCGAAGGAGGAGACAGTAACGCCAGTGCTGATTGGGTGCCGGGCTCTCGTGTCATTCCACCAAACGGGTGCCCCAGGAATGCGAGTGCCGACACCGCTGGAAAGGAGCCGGCACGGGAGGTCAGTATAAGCTTTTTTATTTTATCAGCACCAAACATTTTGATCAAGAAGGGGTTGTCCTAGTAGTGGACAACCCCTTTAAGGCTTCTTTACACATCTACTGTTTCCAAAGAAGGGCTACAGTGTGCCTTTTATAAAGGTTGGTAAACAATAATGCTCAGGGTTTTGCCTTAATGCTTTTGAGACTTAAAGGGGTTGTCCGGCACTAGTCAATTCCACATCGGGAATAAATAGTGCCGATGATGACCTCATAGTCCTGCTGTGAAGAATGTGCGATCATCAGATATTGAAAATGTTTCTTGCTCATTAGAATAGAATATGTGCTTGAGATGTGTGTTGGATCATAAGACTATTGGCACTGCTCACCTTTGATGTGGAATTGAGTGACGCTGGACAACCCCTTTAATACAAAGTCTGTAACAGTTCCCCACGCCCTCCCCATTCTCCTGCCATAGCCCCCTTTCTACCATGTTTCTTCATATATGGGTAAGGTGCCTCATACACCAGGGATATTCCCATTATATCTTCTGTACGTTTTCATTGTAAGAACCTCAATCTCAATTTTTGTGATCAATTGATAGTTTTCAGAATAAGAAATATGAATTCTTTTTTTTTTACAACTCCTATCACTTTCTAAAAGTGCAGTAAATGTTTAATAAGCAATTCAGAATCATAATATAAAAAGATTCAATTTAATATTCGTAATAAAGACAGTTTCCTAGATTAACTCAATTAATTATCTCATTTAAAATAGGATTCATGCGGCTGAGAAGTGAATATCGCACATAGAAGGATGAGGAACAGTGGCGATGTAGATGCTTTCTTTAGATGGTTCCAGAGCTGTATGTCAGGATCTGTCCATATGTCCAGTTGTCATCTTGTTTGCAACAGATCTAGTATTAAAAAAAACTGACCAAAAATGGATGCTTTAGTTGTTGTTTTGCATCCGTTTTTGATTAGTTTGTAACAGATGAAATCTAGAAAAAAAAACGAATATGTGAAGGGCACCAGGCCCTAATGCATAACTACTGTATACCTTCTAGATACCTCACTTATTCAAAAATGTTGTGTTTACAGCAATGGAGAGTATCATATAACTTAACTTTTAATATTCATAGATAAAAACCAAACAATATATCACATACTCAAATTAAAAATACCCATATGTTCCCATATATTGGATATCAATTCTTGAACCACAGTGGTGGACAATAAGTCAAATGAAGTCTAAATCACTTGAGACCAGACTTAATATACATACATAGCCCATAGATTATCAAAAATCCATATACAAGATATATAGAAAAGAGTTTAAATGGCTATGGTGTAATACCAAATATACAAGTGGATGAACAAACCTATAGTGGGTGTTGAATGTATGGAATTTTCTCACCCATCTGTTTCATCCGCATGGAGAAAGTGAAGATCCTTCGTTTATATCGTTGTTCAAAGGATCTCCATCTGGTCAGAAAATGGCACAACCTGGATCTGGCCCTATTGTACCCTGAATGACACTAGGTAACCCTATTGCCCCAAGAACTCTCGCCCTTATAGGGTTAGTTAGGATGTTTGTATATTAAGTCTGGTCTCAAGCGATTTAGACTTCATTTGACTCATTGTCCACCCCTGTGATCTGAGAGTTGATACCCAATATATGGGAATATATGGGTATTTTTAATTTGAGAATGTGATATATTGTTTGTTTTTTATCTATGAATATTAAAAGTTAAGTTTTATGATATTCACCATTGCGGTAAACACTAGTTTGTAACAGATCCGTTTTTACTAGCGTTGTCTCTGAACACCTCTAGTGTTCTGGGCATGTGCAATACTTAAAAAAATGGATCTGGTGATGGATGATAGAACATATGACCATCCGCTATGATTCCTGTCCCATAGACTTCAATGTTAAAAAAAATCGGATCCCGTTGCTACCCCTTTTATTGTCCCGACAAAAAGATTTTGCAGACTACATTATTTTGATTCAGCTTAAAAATGGATTGCAGTCAAACGAAAGACATTTTAGGACATTTCTGTCCCCATTCAAATGAATGGATCCTGTACATGGATCATTTTATTTTAGTTTTTGTAATTCCAAAATGAATTCAAAAACAGAAATAAATACTGGGTCATGTGAACATAGCCTTACAAAGGAGGGTTGTCCTGGGTTATACACTATGTAAAAAATGTTGTAGATTTAGGAAAGAAATACTCATTCACATCTCTACATTGTGATGTTCACAGTATGAAGACCTGGGTAGAGCTGCTGCGCTGTGATTGACTTCTGCACAGTTCTGTGTCGGGAGAACACTGAGCACAGTGCCATCAGTTAGTACATGTCCACAGGGTAGTAGAAGTACAGGAATATGTCAGGTAGCATTGATGGTGTCCACAAGTAGAGAAAGTAAAACCATTGAGTAACAGTGACATAGAAAAAGTCCTGGACAGTAAGACGAACTTTAGCAACCAATGTCAAGCTGTGGCTGACCAGTCACGTAAAGTCATGGAATGCATCAAAAGATACATTGAGGCTGTGTGCCCACGTAGCGTTTTTCAAGCGTATATGCTGCGGAATTTCCGCAGCGTAAACGCTTGAAAAACGCATGTAGATCCGCACCCCATGGTCCCCAATGGCATTCCGCAATGTCAATGCCCATGCTGCGGATTTTTCCGCAGCGTATATGCTGCAGTCAAAAATCCGCAGCATGTTCATTAATTTTGCGGAAGCGCTGCGGAATCAATGTGCGGATGGTACCCAAGTCTGGAGGAGAGGAGACTCTCATCCAGACCTGGGTACCAAAGAACCTGTAAAAAAAAGAATAAAATAAAGTTTATACTTATCTTCTGATGTTTTCCCTCCGTCGCGCTGTTGTCTGAAGGACCTGCCACGTCATTGAGTCATGTGACCCACCACATGACTCAATGACGTCACCGCAGGTCCTGCACACAACAGCGTGAGCCGCTCAAGACTCCGGACGGGGCAGAGAATGCATCAGAAGGTGAGTATAAAGTTTATTTTTTTATTTTTTACCATTCTGAACAAGTTGTCAAGCACTTTTCCAAGTGATGCTTGGAGAAGTGCTTGATAACCCGCATGCGGAAATGCATGCAAAGACGCCTCACAAACGCTTCTACCTGGCGGGAAAACCGCATGTAATATCCGCATGCGATTTTCCCGCCAGGGAGAAGCGTAAAAAATATGCTTCAGGTCCGCAACGGGGGCACATAGCCTTATGCTCTCAATAGAAAGATGTCTTCTTGATGTACAATCCACTAGACAGATCATATTTGGGATAGTACAGATTTTGAATCGCAGAGAAGAACTCTTATCTGTGCTGTAACTAAAATGTGCAGTTACTGTATGTCATCCACAGTGACGTCAACGCTGCAGAGAATGCAGGCAGTAAGGACATTAGAGGAGCGATTCTGTAACCTAGGGGGGGCACATTTAGCAAATGCTCCTTGCGTGAACCTTCTATTAAACCGTGCTATGAAATATTAATATATTCATATCGAACAGCCATAACAGTAAAACCCAATATTGCAAAGGTGCCCAGCACAGATTTCACAAGATCTCTGCGGTGTCATATGGTATCTGGCACCAATATGTTAGCAGCATATCCTTAAACATTCTACAAGTTGTGAACTGTGGCCTCCATGGTTTCAATGTTTTTTTTCAGCTCTTCCCACAGAGGATAAATTGTATTGAGATCTGGGGAATGTGGAGGCCAAGTTATCACCTTGAACTTTTTCTTTTGGTCCTCCAAACTATTCCTGAACAATTTTTTGTAAGTGTGGCAGGATCATTACCCTACTAAAAGAGCTTGTCTTCTTCCCATAGAGCATCTTGGTGCCATCTTTTCTCCATTTAAACACCCAGTCATCCATGGTATGTAAAAGGCCAGTCCACCACCTTTTTCCTTTGCTACATGGTCTAATGCTCTAGTGCCCATTGTACAGACACTGAGTGGTGAACATCAAAGTCATCATGGGCATCATGGGCACTCTGATTGGGTGCAGATGTTATAGTCTATATTAACTATTTTTCAGAAAATGCTGACAAAGTACAATGGCTCTTCTTAGGGATTGGGCTAGATGGACCAGCCTTTCCTCTACTTTAGGCAACCATGATAATGGTAGTGGTCCACCAATTGTCCTTCATATTTTATGTAGGTACTAGAGTTGAGCCAAAAGATTTACAGGACCCTAATCTGGTGGCCACTTCCAAAGTGTATTCCGGACCAGAGCCCTGCAAACCTCCTCCTAACTAGCGGCATCCCTGGTGTCTCTTCTAATTGGTAGGCCTAACATGATTACATAATTTCGGCACAACATATGCATAATGTTGTGCAGAGTTTGCCAAACAGAAAAAATGCAAATGATGCCGTTCATAGGGATCTGGTCCAACAGCCATGAACTACCGACATGACCTCTGGTCTAGGGTTCTTTTTGCTCAACTCTAGTAGGTTTTAACCAATGCATGAAAAAATAAATTTATTCATATTCAGCTCACCACTTTGAGTCCAGCATTAAAGACCACTCCAAGGAGATTGCAAGAAAAAGGCCCTTCTGAATAGACACTTTTAGGTCTGGGTTTGGTGCAAGGAGTGTGTGAAGAACACACCAGACTGGCTTCCGGGTCAAAATTAATTAAAAAGATCCATTTGGACAAATCTTCGGCACCAACAGAAAAACTTGAAGTTTATGGATCTTATTCATTTTTAACTGTGTGCACAGCACTCCCCCACAGTGTTTATACTTGATTCATTAAAAGTTATATTTACATTTTTCTTTTTCTGTTGGTGTTGGAGTTTTTTTCCGCATTGACCTTTCTCATTCACTAACCAAGCATGCCATGACCACCCCAAAAGACCTCCTATTTTGGGCATGCTTGGATTCAGTCATTTAGCCATCATAATTTGACCTTTGTCAAAGTTGCATATATCCTTACACTTTGTCAGGATTCCAGTTGTCCTTCTAGAGTTTGACCACTAGTGGCTGCTATTGTTCAGCTTAATAATTGTGCTGCAATCCCACTCCTTACCACTGGAGGCTGCTGTTGTGTTCTGCAATTGCCCTTTACTAAGATGGCAGATTCTGAAACTGTGAGATCCATCTTGTTTCCTGTTTGGTCCTACTTAAAGCCGCATGGATCTCTCACTCATTGCTTGATTATTGTGTCTAGCTGTTAGCCTAGTTTCAGTCTCCAGCTCCTGAACATTTTTACCCAGACTGTTCTCACCTATTTACGGATTGTTTCCTACAACTCCTTTTTGCTAACTCCAAGAACTTCTACTACCGCTTGCTGTTCCTGCTCGTGCTCCTTCAGCCACTGGTTTCCAGCAGTACTAAACCAGTATCATAACTAGTGTTGAGCCACCCCCGTAGTGTTCGAGTTCAGTTCGGTTCGTCGAACACCCTTGTGTTCGCCGAACTGTTCGTCGAACTGTTCGTCGAACACCTTCGAACACCGTTAAAACCAATGGCAGGCAAACAAAAACACATAGAAACACATAGAAAACACCTTCAAAGGTGTCCAAAACCTGACAAACTGCTCAGAAGACATAACTAACACATGGAAAAGTGACAAGTACATATAGTCATGCGAAAAGAAAAGAGGTGGAGGAGTAAAAGGAGGGGGAGACACAGATATAGGCATGTCATGGCCTTCTAAAATCCAAAAAGTGAGAAGCCGACATGGCTAGTCCGTTCCTGCCCGTGCCACCTCCGTGTCGCTGGGTTTGTGCCAGAGCCGCGGTGGACCCTGACAGCCAGCCCCCCTCTCCCAATACTGGTGCCTGTCCGCTGGTGGGTCGAGCGAGCTCCCTGTGGTGGAGGCAGGTCTAAGCTTTTAATTTAAATTGTCTCTCTAATTTGAATGAATACACTTTAAATCCTTTTACAAGGATCTATTGGAGGGCAAGTCTCATGCCAGCAGCCGCGTAATTCCAGCTCCAGTAGCATCCACTAATGCTGCTGCAGTTAAAAAGCTTTTATAAGGATCGAGCTCGGCGGTCCACCGCAAGGCGTCCTACCGCCAGTCCCAGCCCCTATGCCTTGGGGTGCCTCCTGATGCTCTTCACTGAGTATCCCGGGGTCCCGAAGCATTTCCTTTGAAAAAATTAAGTGTCCAAACTACAGGTGGTGTAGCTTGCTTAACAGCTGGGATAATCCGCTGACTAGCAGACACTGCTACTAGGCACAAAGTATTTCCTGGGCTAGATGCAGTTAAAAATTTGTAATTAGATACTCTCGTTGGATGCTGAGAAAGCATTCCATAGAGTCTCCTGGCACGCCATATATTATTCTCTTAAAAAGCTTGGGGTAGGGGTCTAAGGGACCCTTTTATAGCCAAAATCACGGCCCTGTATCGCAATACGTCACCTAGGCTGAAGATAAATGGAACTGTAGCACCCCGAGGGCTTGATTGCTACAGAGGTATTGCACCTCACCCAGAGGTGTGATATCTCACTCTCAGGTAAGGATGGAGTGTGGATCAGGACCCCGACACCTGCATGCATTACACCACATTGCCGTGGGGCAGGGCGACCAATATGCCTCTGAGATGGGCACGACAGTCCCTGTCCCTGGCTGGAGTGGGGGGAGGGAACACTGAGGAAGGGGAACCCTGTAGTGCAGGAGCAGGGAGGAAGCAGTTCCTGGGTGCATTGAGAAGGAAGTATAAAAGGTGGGCACCATCTTAGTTCAGTGCAGAGAAGTCTGAGCAGAAGTGACAGGGAGCAGGGGCTCTGCATGAGCTCTGCTCCGGAGGCGGGCCTAGTAACAGAGGCCCAGGCCTGGAAGAGGGAGAAGGAAGGAAGAGGAGTGGAGAAGGCTCCAGGAACGAGGAACGAAGGGATCCCAGGGGTGCGGACGGGCGAGTCGCCACCGCACGCCCGAATCCACCTGCGTGGAGGGGTCAGGCCAAAGGGGGAGACCGGTCCCCGAAACTAGTGGAGGCGGGAAACGACCCTCAGCTAGAAACCGGAGGCTGTGACATTTTATGTGGCGCAGCCCCTCACTACACCCGCTAGGAAGGCACCACATAGGGTCAGGGAAACTGGCGCCAAGTTTACCAAGAGGAGGCCCGAGGCAGCCGGACAGAAGCGTTGGAAAGAAAAGCCAGACAAAGGACACACAAAGGGGGTCCTGTGAAGCGCTCCAAAGTTATCTGGGAGTTGTCTGAGCCCCTCACCTGCTAAACACAGTACGACGTGGGCAGCCGTTACCTGCAGAAGTGGTCTGGATAATAAGAACTGTGAGTAAAGGCCCTGGACTGCATCACTGACTCCGTGTCGTTACTGCTGCTGCCCTGCACCATCACCCCCATCCTCCGCATACACTGCCCTGAGGCTATACTCCTCCCTTGGGGAGTTATGCTACGCTCTGCTGCACCCACAACACCAGCCTCAGCGGTCTGCCCTGCAGCGGCGGTTCACTCTGACCGCAATTCACGGGTGGCGTAGTCGGACATTTAAACATCAAAACCACATAAATAGTTCCGCCACTGGTTTGACCGCCCTGAGCCACGGAACCGGGTCGCCGCCACGGAGACTACAACCACCAGCATCCACCAAAAAGGGTCCGGCTCCGGGTGTCCCAAGGCCCAGGGGGCGCGTCAGAACATTTTCATCACCTTTCATAATCACCAATGGGACAAGGCAGGGATGTCCTCTGTCCCCTCTCTTATGCATCCTAGTGACGGAGCACCTGCTCTCATCGATTCGCCATAACCTCAATATTAGGTGGATTGAGGTGGGAGGCACCGAGTACAAGTGCTCTCTATTTGCTGATGATGTCCTAGTATATATCACTCAATCACATATATCCATCCCTGCTGTTATGGCTGAAATAGATCACTTTGTTACATGGTCAAATTTTAAAATCAATGCAGCGAAGTCTGAGGACCTCGATGTCTCCCTCCCAAAATCCATACAGGATTCCATCCAGTCCAACTTTCCCTTTGCCTGGCCCTCACAGGATATCAAATACTTAGGAATTCCTATTCATAGAGACCTCTCCCGTCTATGTTATCTTAATTTTGGGCCCTTTATTGAACAACTCCATACAGACCACGGTTGGCAAGTTAGAACTGTAAGGTTCACTACGTGAACCACTGGTGTTTTGTGGAAAAGCACATGTACACTGTGTTCCAAATTATTATGCAAAAAGTGTTTAGGAGTGATAAGGGAAGAATTTGTTTATTTGTCAGTTAAACTCATTGATGGTGATGTGTGTCAGGGCTCTTTATATCACTGTAAGCAATTGCAGACACCTGTGCTAATTAGTTTGGCAGGTGTGTCCAATGAAAGGCAAGACTACTTAAGAAGGCTGTCCCACATTATTAAGCAGCCTACATTTTCTGCCAAAATGGGAAAGAAAAAGGATGTGTCGGCTGCTGAGAAGCAACAAATTGTGGAGTGTTTAGGTCAAGGCATGACTACAATTGTAACGGGTCTGGGAGGCGGAACCTCTGAGCTACTATACAAGGGGGCAGTCCTTGTAAGGGAGTGGGTGGCAGTCTCTGGATGAACGGACAGGGAGATACGGCAAGTGATCAGGGCAGTCTCTGGGTAAAGGGTAGGTACGACCTGTGATGGCAGAGCCTCCGGGTAGGCTAGCAGGCAGATGGTAGATGTGTGCTCCCAGGTGAGCAAGCAAGAGTCTCTGGAATAACAGGTGGTCACGGCACGTGACGGCGGAACCTCCGGGCTGGCAAGCAGGCAGGTAACGGAGAAGCGCTCCCAGGTGAGCGGGCAAGAGTCTCTGAAGTAGCTGATGGTCACAGCACGTGACAACGGAGCCTCCAGGCTGGCAAGCAGGCAGGTAACGGAGAAGCGCTCCCAGGTGAGCGGACAAGAGTCTGAAGTAGCTGATGGTCACAGCACGTGACAACGGAGCCTCCGGGCTAGCAAGCAGGCAGGTAACGGAGAAGCGCTCCCAGGTGAGCGGGCAAGCTGGTCCATAGACAGACTGACCGGAGTTGTAAGGCAGACCGTCGGACCTCAGGAAAGTAGGCAGGTAGCTGATGTGCGCTCCCAGGTGAGCGGGCAGGCTGGTCCTTTAGACAGACTGACAGGAGTAGTAAGGCAGACCGTCGGACCTCAGACTGGCAGACAGGTAACAAGTATTCAGGCAGTAATCAGGCAGGTAACTGGCAGGAAACTGGCAGGTAACTGACAGGAAACTGGCAACGGGACCTGAGGGCTGAAGCACAGGTGAGACACAGGTGCAAACAACATTGCTCGGGCACCTCCATTTTGGAGGAGGTGCCTTATATATGATGAAGTCCTCCGGCCATTGGCCGGGGACTCCTTAGGACGGCGCGCGCGGCCCCTTTAAGAGGAGGGGAGCGCGCGCGCGCGCGCCCTAAGCACAGGGGCCGGGAAGGAGCGCGCGCTGAGAGCAGAGCGGGAGGAGGACGCCGGGAAGGAGCGCGCGCTGACAGCAGAGCGGGGAGAGGACGCCGGGCACGGAGCAGAGCGGTGAGGGGAGCAGCGTCCCTGCCTAGCAGAGGGCAGGGACGCCAGCGCTACAGTACCCCCCCCTTTAGGCCCCCCCTTTTTTAGGCCAGACAGAAATTTAGCTAGGATGAGAGGGGCATGGATGTTCTCCCGGGGCTCCCACGTTCTCTCCTCAGGACCAAACCCCTTCCAATCTACCAGAAAAAAGGTCTTTCCTCTTACCCTTTTGGTGGCAAGAATGTTCTCTACCTCAAACTCGTCCACAGCAGAAACCGGAGCAGGAGGCGTACCTGTAGACTTGGAAAAAGAGTTAAGTACCACAGGTTTGAGGAGAGATACATGGAAGGAGTTAGAGATCCGTAAGTTGGCCGGGAGTTTCAATTTATAGGCCACCGGGTTGATCTGACTGATGACCTCCAGTGGGCCGATGAACCGAGGCCCTAACTTATAGGAAGGGATCTTGAGCCGGACATATTTGGACGAGAGCCAGACTTTATCCCCAGGACGGAATTGAGGAGGGTCCAGACGTTTTTTGTCAGCGTGTCTTTTCATACGCTCGGAAGACTGAAGGAGTGCGGATCGGGTACTCTCCCAAATGGAGGAAAATTTGCTAACGAGAGATTCCGCAGCCGGGTTGTCCACCGAGGTGGAGACAGGAAAAGGAATCCGAGGATGCTGACCAAAGACTACAAAAAACGGGGATTTGGAGGAGGATTCGCTCTCGTGATTATTGTAAGAGAACTCGGCCCATGGTAGGAGATCCACCCAGTCAGAATGGTGGGCATTAACGAAGTGCCGGAGGTAACTGGTCAGGTTCTGATTGATCCGCTCCACTTGACCATTGGACTGTGGGTGGTAAGCGGAAGAGAAGTCCAGGGAGACGTCTAGTAGTTTACAAGTGGCTCTCCAGAAGCGTGAGGTGAACTGTACCCCACGATCCGACACGATGTGGAGGGGCAGGCCATGAAAACGGAAGATGTGACGAATAAAGTCTCTAGCTAGCTCGGGTGCAGACGGGAGGCCTGGCAGGGGAACGAAATGAGCCATCTTGGAGAAGCGGTCAGCGACCACCCAAATGACCGTACAACCGGCAGAGAGTGGGAGGTCAGTTATGAAGTCCATTGCAATATGCTGCCAGGGGGCAGCAGGTACTGGGAGCGGAAGGAGGCGACCGGCTGGCAGATGTCTCGGAACCTTGTTGCGGGCGCAGGACACACAGGCAGAAACAAAGTCTATTACATCCTTGTGCAGGGTAGGCCACCAGTAGTGCCGGGAAATAAGCTGGAGGGTCTTCTTCTGACCAGCGTGGCCAGCCAGTTTAGACGAGTGACCCCAGTGAAGGATCTTCTCCCGATCAGGTACTGATACGAACGTCTTTCCGGGAGGAAGACGATTTAGACTCACGGGAGCCACCTGCATTACTCTGGCGGGATCGATGATGTGTTTCGGATCTTCCTCGAGATCAGATACCAGAAAGGATCGAGACAAGGCGTCCGCCTTGACGTTTTTGTCAGCCGGGCGAAAATGAAGGACAAAATCAAAACGAGCAAAAAACAAGGACCATCGGGCTTGGCGCGGGTTAAGTCTCTGGGCATGCTGGAGATAAGCCAAGTTCTTGTGGTCAGTGTAAATTATTACCGGGTGAAGAGCCCCCTCAAGCAGGTAACGCCACTCCTCCAATGCCAGTTTGATGGCCAATAACTCTCGATCTCCTATGGAATAATTGCGCTCTGAGGAGGAGAAGAGTTTAGAGAAGAAGCCGCAAGTTACCATCCTCCCGGAAGAAGATTTTTGAGTAAGTACCGCTCCAGCTCCAGAGGAGGAGGCGTCCACTTCCAGGAAGAACTGCTTATTGCCGTCCGGGCGATGCAGCACCGGGGCGGAAGAGAAGGCCTGTTTTAAGGAAAGAAAGGCTTCTTCTGCTTCGGGCGGCCACTCTTTGGGATTAGTACCCTTACAGGTGAGCGCGGAAATTGGGGCAGTCCGGGAAGAGAAGTGTGGTATGAAGAGGCGGTAGTAGTTGGCGAAGCCCAGGAACCGCTGAATGGCCTTCAGCCCCTCCGGTCGAGGCCATTTCTCGATGGCAGACAGTTTCTCTGGATCCATTCGTAGGCCGGTCTGAGAAATAATGTAGCCCAAAAACGGAAGCGAGGTCTGCTCAAAGAGGCACTTCTCGTATTTAGCGAAGAGGTGATTCTGCCTGAGCCTGAGCAGGACCTGACGAACGTCCCTCCGGTGAGTCTGGAGATCCGGAGAGAAGACCAAGATGTCGTCCAGGTACACCACTACGCAGGAGTAGAGAAGGTCCCGGAAGATGTCATTGACCAACTCTTGAAAAACGGCAGGAGCGTTACAGAGACCAAAGGGCATTACCAGGTATTCATAGTGGCCGTCCCGGGTGTTGAATGCCGTCTTCCATTCATCCCCTTGACGGATACGAACCAGGTTGTACGCCCCACGGAGGTCTAGTTTGGTGAAGATTCTAGCCCCCCTCAGACGATCAAATAATTCTGGAATGAGCGGAAGGGGGTACTTATTCTTCACCGTGATCTGGTTTAGGCCTCTATAGTCTATACAGGGACGGAGAGAGCCGTCCTTCTTTTTAACGAAAAAGAAGCCTGCTCCCGCCGGGGAGGTAGATTTCCGGATGAATCCCCTGGCCAGATTCTCCTCAATATATTCGGACATCGACCGGGTCTCAGCAGCGGATAAAGGATAAATACGCCCACGGGGAGGAGTAGTACCGGGTAACAGGTCGATGGGACAGTCGTATGGTCTATGAGGGGGTAATGTCTCTGCCTCCTTTTTATTAAAGACATCAGCATAAGACCAATAAGGAATTGGAAGTCCAGGTAGATTAGCTGGGGTAGGAGAGGGACGGACGGGATGGACGGGAACCAGGCAGGTCTTATGACAGTCTTGTCCCCAGCGAAGGACTTCTCCGGTTTGCCAGTCAAGCACGGGTGCATGTCTCTGGAGCCAAGGCAGACCTAGCAAGAGGGCGTGAGAGAGTCCAGGCAGAACATGAAAGGAGATACTCTCAGAATGCAGCATTCCCACCTGCAGAGTAATGGATTCGGTGATGAGTTGGATGGGGCGTGGTAAGAGCCCCCCATCCACGGCAGCCACAGACAAGGGTACAGCCAGAGGTTTGGTGGGGATGCGGTATTTCTCTACCAGGGACTGTGAAATAAGATTCCCGGCTGCTCCAGAGTCCAGTTGGGCTAGTTCGAAATAACGGTTCTCCCCGTAGACGATTGAAACTGACAACAGCAGGGATGGAGAGGATTTATTCTTGTCTAGGTGGACCTCTCTGAGCGAACCTAGACACAGGCGTTTCCCGACCTTTCCGGGCAGGCACGGATCTGGTGCTCCTTACTGCCACAGTAGAAGCAGGTCCCCTCGGCACGGCGTAAGTCCTGACGGGTCTTGACCATCTTGGTCTGGTCGACCTGCATAGGCTCAGGAGGGTGTACCTGGTTAGAGACAGAAGGAGTGACGGGTTTCTGAAAAGTAGGAGCTAGACGTGGTAACCTCCTCTCACGGGTAACCTCTCTGGCACGCTCCTGGAACCGTAGGTCAATCCGGGTGGCAAGAGTTATTAAGTCATCGAGAGTGGTAGGTGTGTCCCGACCGGCAAGTTCATCTTTAATACGGCCGGACAGACCCTCCCAGAAGACGGAAACCAGAGCGTCGTTATCCCAGGTCAGCTCCGAGGCAAGGGTACGGAACCGTATGGCATATTGGCCCACGGTGAGACTCCCCTGACGGAGGCGTAGCAACGATGATGCAGATGAGGTCCTCCGTCTGGGTTCGTCGAAGACTTTCCGGAAAGCCGTGAGAAAAGCAGGCAAGTTGGACACCAGGGGGTCTCCTCTCTCCCATAGAGGATTTAGCCAGGCCAGGGCCTCCCCGGTGAGATGGGACATGATGAAGGCAATTTTGGCCCGGTCGGAGTTAAACTGGTAGGACAAAAGTTCAAAATGCAGGGTGCACTGATTTAAGAAGCCCCGAGCCTGGACGGAGTCGCCTCCGAAGCGAGGAGGTGCAGAAAGCCGGGGTCCGGGGTAGGATACCATGGTATTAGTGGGCAGCGGAGCTGCCGGATTGCAAGATATGGCACTGGCGGAGGTTGTTGGTGGATCAGACAGAGTGTTCAGGCGAGTATTAACATTCCGCAGGTGACCCAGGATGGCCTCCTGTTGGGACCTCTGACGGGACAGTTCAAGACAGAGGTCCGAGAGCGAGGGAGCTTGGGTGCCACCGGGTTCCATGGCCCGAGCAAACTGTAACGGGTCTGGGAGGCGGAACCTCTGAGCTACTATACAAGGGGGCAGTCCTTGTAAGGGAGCGGGTGGCAGTCTCTGGATGAACGGACAGGGAGATACGGCAAGTGATCAGGGCAGTCTCTGGGTAAAGGGTAGGTACGACCTGTGATGGCAGAGCCTCCGGGTAGGCTAGCAGGCAGATGGTAGATGTGTGCTCCCAGGTGAGCAAGCAAGAGTCTCTGGAATAACAGGTGGTCACGGCACGTGACGGCGGAACCTCCGGGCTGGCAAGCAGGCAGGTAACGGAGAAGCGCTCCCAGGTGAGCGGGCAAGAGTCTCTGAAGTAGCTGATGGTCACAGCACGTGACAACGGAGCCTCCGGGCTGGCAAGCAGGCAGGTAACGGAGAAGCGCTCCCAGGTGAGCGGACAAGAGTCTGAAGTAGCTGATGGTCACAGCACGTGACAACGGAGCCTCCGGGCTAGCAAGCAGGCAGGTAACGGAGAAGCGCTCCCAGGTGAGCGGGCAAGCTGGTCCATAGACAGACTGACCGGAGTTGTAAGGCAGACCGTCGGACCTCAGGAAAGTAGGCAGGTAGCTGATGTGCGCTCCCAGGTGAGCGGGCAGGCTGGTCCTTTAGACAGACTGACAGGAGTAGTAAGGCAGACCGTCGGACCTCAGACTGGCAGACAGGTAACAAGTATTCAGGCAGGAATCAGGCAGGTAACTGGCAGGAAACTGGCAGGTAACTGACAGGAAACTGGCAACGGGACCTGAGGGCTGAAGCACAGGTGAGACACAGGTGCAAACAACATTGCTCGGGCACCTCCATTTTGGAGGAGGTGCCTTATATATGATGAAGTCCTCCGGCCATTGGCCGGGGACTCCTTAGGACGGCGCGCGCGGCCCCTTTAAGAGGAGGGGAGCGCGCGCGCGCGCGCCCTAAGCACAGGGGCCGGGAAGGAGCGCGCGCTGAGAGCAGAGCGGGAGGAGGACGCCGGGAAGGAACGCGCGCTGACAGCAGAGCGGGGAGAGGACGCCGGGCACGGAGCAGAGCGGTGAGGGGAGCAGCGTCCCTGCCTAGCAGAGGGCAGGGACGCCAGCGCTACAACAATCAACATTGTGCGATGATCAGGATGAAGTGTCTTGGCAATCAAGAAGTATGTAGCTGATTCACAGTACACACGTGTGCGTGCTGATAAGGGCAAATTGAGGACTCTTTCCTACAGGCAATTACGTCAGGTTAAAAGAGCAGCGGCAAAAAAGCCTGGTCATAGCAGCAGACAAGTTTTTGAAGCTGCTGGTGCCTCCAACGTCCCCCGAACAACAAGATGCAGGGTCCTTCAGAGGTTTGCAGCTGTGCGTACGCCATCCTGTCGACCTCCTCTATCCACTTCACACAAGCAGAAACGGCTCCAGTGGGCCAAACATTACATGAAGACTGATTTCAAAACTGTTTTGTTCACGGATGAGTGCCGTGCAACGCTCGATGGTCCAGATGGATGGAGTGGAGGATGGCTGGTTGATGGACACCCCACGCAAACACGGCTACAGCGCCAACAAGGAGGAGGTGGAGTAATGTTTTGGGCTGGAATCATGGGGAGAGAGATTGTCGGCCCCTTTAGGATCCCTGAAGGGGTAAAGATGAACTCCATAATGTATGTGGAGTTTCTCAAACAGCACTTCCTGCCATGGTTCAAGAAGAAGAACCGTGTATTCCACAGCAAGATCATTTTTATGCATGATAATGCACCGTCTCATGCTGCACATAACACATCTGCATCTCTAGCTGATATGGGCATAAAAGGGGACAAACTTATGCTGTGACCCCCATGCTCCCCTGACCTCTACCCCATTCAGAACCTCTGGAGCATCATCAAAAGGAGTGTCTATGATGGCGGGAGGCAGTTCACATCTAAGCAACAGCTCTGGGAGGGTATTCTGTCCTCATGCAAAACAATTGAAGCAGAAACCATCCAAAACCTGACAAATTCAATGGACGAGAGAGTTCAGAAGCTCCTTTCGAACAAGCGGTCCTATGTGCAAATGTAACATCACCTAGAATAAAATTTTGAGCTGAAAACTGTTTGATTTCAGTTTCTAATAAGCTGCTAATGCTTATAATTTCAAAAATGACCATTTTTTTGGTCTTTATTAAAATGAAAAGGTTGATCGAAGAGTGTGGGGGATCTAAGAGTGTGGCAACCCAGTAGTCAGGATTACTTCGAATTCTGAAAATCTGAGGGTCATGTTGCAGGTAGTGCTGCAAGAAGGCACTTATGTGTCTTGCGCATCTCGGAGCCCCAAAATTATTTTCCGGGCTAGATGCAGCTAAAAATTATTATTAATTTTAAATCTGGTGGATCTTAGTATAGATGGCCTAATAGAATCAGTACTGCACACTGCTACAAAGCCCAAATTATTTTCCAGCCAAGATACAGATGAACATGATTAGTAATTTTAAATCTGGTGGAGCTTAGTATAGATGGCCTATTAGAATCAGTGCTGCACACTGCTACAAAGCCCAAATTATTTTCCAGCCAAGATACAGATAAACATGATTAGTCATTTGAAAGCTTAAAACGGTTGGTGAGGTGATTTTAACCAATCATCAAGCTTTTACTCTCCCCAGGATGACACAGGGGTAGAAAAGTCGTTTCGGATCCATGATTTGTTCATCTTTATGAACGTGAGTCTGTCTACATTATCAGTGGAGAGCCGCGTGCGCTTATCTGTCAGCACACCACCAGCAGCGCTGAACACACGTTCAGACAGAACACTGGCTGCGGGGCATGACAAGATCTCCAAGGCGTAAGTGGCTAGCTCCGGACATTTATCCAGATTAGAAGCCCAAAAAGAGCAAGGGTCCAGTGACACAGTCATGGATTCAATGTTTACTTGGAGATACTCCTGTACCATCGTCTCTAGGCGTTGACTATGTGTCAGACTTCTTGTCTCCTGTGGCCTTGCAAAGGATGGGCTAAAAAAGTGGTGAAATGATTCCGCAAAATTGATGTTACCAGCAGATACTGTGTTTCTGTTACGGTTTGAGTGCTGAACACTCGACGGTCCCACGGTTGGCAAGTTGGAACTGTGAGATTCACTACGTGCACCACTGGTGTTTTGTGGAAAAGCACATGTAAGATTCTGCAACAGTCTCTGCTGATACTCCTGCATGCGTGCATCCCTTTCTATGGCAGGAATAATTTCTGCAAATTTACTTTTGTACCGGGGATCTAACAGTGTGGCAACCCAATAGTCAGGATTATTTCTAATTCTCACAATTCGAGGGTCATGTTGCAGGTAGTGCAGCAAGAAGGCACTCATGTGTCTTGCGCATCCAGGAGCACCAAGTCCCTTTTGTGTTGGTGGCGAGGTAACAATCATGCTTCCTTCCTCTGTCTTCTCCCCCCAACCTCGCACAACAGAAATGTGATCAAGGTCTCCCTCATCTGATGAGTCTTCCATCAGTTCGTCCTCCACTTCTTCCTGGGCTCCTGCACCTTCCTCACTAGTTTGGCTGCTACCATGCGCCCTGGTAAAACCATCTCCCCCACCCTCACATGCCTGCCGCCTTGGTGCTGCCGACCGTCTGGACCTTGCAGATGTTAGCCCTTCCGCATACAACTCCTCCTCCTCTACTTCCTCCACCTCCTCTTGTGCCACCACCTGACTCCGAATTCTGTTTAACATGTGCTCCAGCATGTAAATCACCAGAATAGTCATGCTGATAATGGCATTGTCAGCACTAAACATCTTCGTCGCCATTTCAAAACTGTGCAGAAGGGTGCATAGGTCCCTGATCTGAGACCACTCCTCCAGCGTGATTTGCCCCACCTCTGGATCTCGTTGGCCCAGGCTATACGTCAGAACGTATTGCACCAGGGCTTGTCGGTGCTGCCACAGTCGCTGCAACATGTGCAGAGTTGAATTCCACCGGGTAGGCACATCGCATTTTAGCCGGTGAAGTGGCAGGCCCAACGACTTCTGTAGAGATGTAAGTCGCTGAGCTGCGGGATGCGAACGGCGGAAGTGAGCACACAGCGACCGTGCCCTCTGCAGAAGGCCATCTAGTCCGGGATAGTGGGCTAAAAATTGCTGGACAACCAGGTTCAACACGTGAGCCATACAAGGCACGTGTGTGACATTGCCCCGGCGAAGGGTCGCACCCAGGTTTGCAGCATTGTCGCACACGGCCTTCCCTGGTTTCAGGTCCAGTGGAGACAACCATTCATGAAATTGGTTCTCCAGAGCTGACCACAACTCCTCAGCTGTGTGACTCACATTTCCCAGACATTTCAAAGTAAAAACCGCCTGATGACGTTGAGCCCTACTGCCAGCATAGTAAGGAGGTGTGCAAGATCCCTTCTGTGCAGTTAGAAAGCTTGTGGCATGACCAGACAGGCTTTGGGTGCAGGTGGAGGACCGAGAGGAGGTTGAGGAGGCAGAAGCAGTGGAGGAACTTTGAGATAAAGAGGATTGACGCACAACTCGTGGGGACGGCAAGACTTGGACAGCAGCCCCTTGTCCTGCTGTCACCATAGTTACCCAGTGCCCAGTCAGCGACATGTAATGCCCCTGTCCATGCCTACTCATCCAAGTGTCTGTGGTGAAATGCACCCTGTCACACACAGAGTTTCTCAAAGAAGCGGTGATGTTGTGTGCGACATGCTGGTGGAGCGCAGGCACACCTTTCTTTGAGAAGTAGTGCTGACTGGGCATCTGGTACTGGGGCACTGCGACGGACATAAGGTCTCGAAAATCCTCTGTGTCCACCAGGCGGAAAGGCAGCATTTCTGTAGCTAAGATCTTGCAGATGGTGAAATTCAACCTCTTACCTTTCTCATGGCTAGGAGGAAATGGTCTTTTACTTGTCCACATCTGAGGGACCGAGGGCTGGCTATTGTGCTTAGACGGGGTTGATAAGGGTGTCCCCGGCAAACTGCCGGTCTGTGAGGAAGATGCAGGCGGACATGTTAGGTTGCCTTGATCCAAAGGTGGTGCTATCGATGTCGGACAGCGCTCAACACCAGCTGGTGTTACCACCTCCAAAGAAAATGATGACCTGCCAATCACGCTGGCTGTTGCGGGTAAAGAGGTGGCAGGTCTGCGTCCCAAAACAGGTGTGACTGCTGTCCCCCCAGTCACAGAGGATGAAGAGGCCGCGGATGCACAAGATATGGTAGACGGTGGTTGGCCCGGCCGGCTAGGCCGCATTGTAGCACAGTAAGCTTCCCACTGCAACTTATGCTTCATGTCCATGTGCCGGTTCATGCATGAAGTACTCAAACTATGTATTTTTTGGCCTCTACTTAGCTTTTGCTGACAAATGTTACAAATAACACGAGTTGGGTCATCTTTATCGATCTGAAAAAATGCCCAGGCTATGCAAGACTTAGCACCCATGCGACCTGAAGAGCCACCACGACTTGTGGTGAGAGGCAGAGTTGTGTTTGAGGATGCAGTTGTTGACGTGCTTCCAGTACTACGTCTCTGTCCAGGAAAGCGCAACCTGACCTCGTCGTCACTAGCATTCTCCTCCACCTCCTCTGCTGACCTCATCTCTTGGCTGACTGTGGGTTGACAGTAAGTGGGATCTCCAACCTCATCATCATCACCCTGTGCGTTATCACACCCGTTGTCCTCAGAGCCAACCTGTTCCTGCCCTGACAAAAAACTAAAGTTGTCGCTCCAATCAGGTATTTGAGTCTCATCATCGTCTTCCTCATTGTCTCCACCAACATGAGTTACAGTTTGGGAATGAGGGTCTACATTATGGTCAGAACCTTCAGCGTCTGGTCCTGGATCCGACTCATAAAGATTCTGGGCATCAGTGCAGATCATTTCCTCGTCTGGATTCACAGAAGCGCTGGAGCCGACCTCTGATTCCCAGGCTATAGTATGAGTAAACAGCTCTGCAGACTCAACCATCTGTTCTACCTCATACTCAGACGGGCAGCTGGAGCTTTGGGAGCTGTGAGGAAGCAAGTGCGATTGGGGTGACACCTTTGAGGACTGGAGTATTTGTGATGTTGAAGTTGATGTGGAGGAGAGCCCACTTAAAGGAGCACTTGATATCCGTTGAAGCACCTGCTGTTTTTGTGCCTCATCTGGAATTTGTAGCGATTGGCGTGGCCGTAAGAAAGGGATCTTATCACATTGTCCGCTAAAAGAAGTAGACATTTTAGTTTGGCTGGAAGATGGTCTTTCTTCTGCAGATGTTACTGTTGCTTTAACACCTACCCCACGGACACAACCTTTTTTCCCCTTCCCAACACGCCTATTCCCCTTTCCACCAGCAGCAGGCCTTTTTCCACTCATTTTGGTGGTTAACTAATTCACAACTCTGGAGTTGTTTGCACAAAAAAACAATGGATGGGAACCGAGCAGAGCTGAGTGGCCAAACTGTGGTATTAGGCCAAAACTATTGGCTGGGTTAGATGCAGAAAAAAATTATATTCAATTTGCAACCTGATGGAGGTCAGTATAGATGGACTAATAGACCAAGTCACACACACGGCTAGAAGCCCAAATATTTTTTCAGAGCTAGATGCAGAAAAAAATTATATTCAATTTGCAACCTGATGGAGGTCAGTATCGATGGACTAATAGAACAAGTCCCACACACTGCTAGAAGCCCAAATATTTTTTCAGAGCTAGATGCAGATAAAAATTATATTCAATTTGCAACCTGATGGAGGTCAGTATAGATGGACTAATAGAACAAGTCCCACACACTGCTAGAAGCCCAAATATTTTTTCAGGGCTAGATGCAGAAAAAAATTATATTGAATTTGCAACCTGATGGAGGTCAGTATAGATGGACTAATAGACCAAGTCCCACACACTGCTAGAAGCCCAAATATTTTTTCAGAGCTAGATGCAGAAAAAAATTATATTCAGTTTGCAACCTGATGGAGGTCAGTATAGATGGACTAATAGAACAAGTCGCACACACTGCTAGAAGCCCAAATTTTTTTTCAGAGCTAGATGCAGAAAAAAATTATTTTTAATTTGCAACCTGATGGAGGTCAGTATAGATGGACTAATAGAACAAGTCCCACACACTGCTAGAAGCCCAAATATTTTTTCAGAGCTAGATGCAGATAAAAATTATTTTTAATTTGCAACCTGATGGAGGTCAGTATAGATGGACTAATAGACCAAGTCCCACACACTGCTAGAAGCCCAAATATTTTTTCAGAGCTAGATGCAGAAAAAAATTATATTCAATTTGCAACCTTATGGAGGTCAGTATAGATGGACTAATAGAATGATGCTATGCCCAAAAGGTTTTACATCACTAGGTGCAGTAAAAAAATTGGTATTCTATATACAGGTGGTGTAGCTTGCAACACAGATAGGCTACTCCACTGACTAACACACTCTGCAATAGGCCAAAAAGGATTTGCTTTGCTAGATTTAGCCAAATGCTGTGAAAAAAACTTGCACAGCACTGGCACAGACCTGCCTGGCAAAAACTGATAGGAACTGATGTAACTTAGCCCTGAAAAGGACTGCAATTACAATTAGTCTTTACTCCCAACCTATCTATTTAAGAGCACAGACATGCCTGATAAAAGTCGTAGGAAATGCTGTAACCTAGTCCTTAAAAGGACTGCAATCACAACTATTCCCTACTCCCATGCTATCTGTAGATTTGTGCGAAAATTGGCTTTAAATTAACAAAGTATAGCGCACACAGCAACAGCGGTGCCGTCTAACACGCAGCTGCAGCAGTGAGAAAATGGTGGCGATGGGGAAAATGGCTGGGTCTTATAGGGCAAGGACATGTGACATACACTGCCAATGACACATGCCCTTGCTTGTGTGAAAAAAAGCACTTCGCTCCGTGTGTGCGCTGCTGATAGGCTGACAGATTGCACCTCCCCACTGTAAATGCGGGAAAGAGAAAAAAAAATGGAGATCTTCATTGTTCCTGCAGAGATCCATCCCCTGCCCCTCCCCCCACCCCGCTGTACACTCAAACTGCGTATTAACATTAATTTTCATCATTACTGAGAAAAAATCCAGTTATGATTTTGGTGCACGAACATTTATCGAACATAACCTCGAACAGCCGAATTTTTCTCAAATTGTTCGTGTTCGCCGAACGGCTCGAACACCGCCCAAAACAGCTCGAATTTGAGATTGGCGAACAGTCCGAGTCGAACAACGCTCATCTCTAATCATAACACACTTGCCCATTTTTCTTGCTTCCAGCATAACAATTTCAGGAATTACTGTAGACGGGAACCATGGTTACAATGTAATCATGTCATAACTTCACCTGCCATTGGCTAAAGTGCTATTACTCCAATGTACAAAAATATACATACTATAATAATCGATATAATATAATAACTATAATACTGCCTTATTTCCATGAATATAGCTTTGGTATATATGTTGTAATACAGAAGCAAGACATTAGCAAGAGATATAAAAGTACAACGCTTTCATATTATTAACATTTCTCCATTACAAAAAGGCTAAGTAATATTATATTAATAAAAAAAATAATATAATAGTTTGCTGGATGGACGTTAAGGAGAAGGTATTTAAAACTGTGGTGCGCAGCCTTTACTCTTCTTATTACTCGGTGTCAGGCTTTCAGAAGCACCAGAAGTGCCATAAAAATAATAAACTCCTTACAAGAATGTAGAGGTCATGAACATAGAGCATGAAATCTCATATTTATTCATGGTATTAAGCACTGTAACAAAATTAAACAAGGTGGCATTTTACCCGAGATTCAGCTATTTGTCTTTTTTTTTCTTTTTATTCCTATTCACATATGGTAATTAAGAAGTTGATTCTGTCCAGGAAGAAACTTGCTAATTTAACCTTTCAGTGTTTTATTACCAAACTCTTAAATGAATATTATTGTAATTTATCTAGACATTTAGAAAATAAAAATGTAAACTTGAGAAATAAATAGAAAAGAGATATATAAATAGAAAGGTAGGTAATAGGTGATGATGTCTGTAAAGCGCTGTGGAATAAATGGTGAAATATTAATGAGTAAAATAAATAAAATAACAAAAATAGGTAACTAAAATGGATTGATCTTTAGAAAAAAATAGATATACAAATCTGACACAGATAAAAGAACAGGGAGATAGAAAGATTGTTGGATTTTAGCCTGGGAGAGACATGTTTGGTTTCAGGTTTAGGGTCCCATCAAAGAAAGGTCACTTTGTTATGGCTGATGGGCTCTCATGAATTGGCCAAGTATATTCTATATAGCAGTAATGCAGTATAAATTTCATATATTTGTTGTCATGCTCCTAGGTTCAAACTCTTAAGCCTGTGTTTCATGGTCAGCATCTCTGTCCACCGAGCCACAGCAGACACATCTTTTTTCCGGGTGTTAAGGTTCTGCTATTCTAGCTGCAGTCTGTTTAGCATAACACAGGTGTCTTCATTTGTCTGCCCTATCACCTTTCAGGTGTGGATTTATATTCTTTCCCTCTGCTGGTATTTCCTGTTGGTGATATTCTCATTTGAATGTTCAGCCATTCTGCTGTAGTTTAAAGCTAGTTAGTGTATTTCCAGCTAGGGTTTATCTCTTTTCTATTTCACTTCTTTGCTCTGCACCTATCTTCTGATTCTTTTTTGGAAGTAGGTGGCATATTGTCAAACAGTACATACTTTAGTTTGTATTTCATGGTTTATTTTACTCACTCTGGGATCTTTCCTTTTTCAGCACACTTTCCCTTTTGTAGGTAATTCACACTTTGCTCTGCCCTCCGGTTCTTTAGGATGAACGTGAAGCACTTGATGGCCTTTCAGGCATAGGTCCAAGTTGCCATCTTCTAGTCTGTGGTTAGGGCTATCTCTGCTCACGCAGGAACCTCTATGAATGGCGGGGTCAGGATCTCTAGTCTGTACAGGAACCAGCAGGGTCAGTTGCAGTATTTAGCTTTAACTATTATCCCGAGTGAGTAGCTACTCAATCATAACAGTTGTATAATGTTTTCATACATATTAGTGCTTACAGAGGCTGCTGTATTCTTTTGTTTTTATATAGATACATAGAAAGATAAATGCATAGATAGATAAAAAAAGAGAAAGCTAGATAGATAAAACTACTAAAATAGATGGGCAGATAGAGAGAAAATAGATACAGGTGTAAATTAATGGCCCATATCTATGTACTCATCTATCATCTATCTATCTATCTATCTATCTATTATCTATCTATCTATCTATTTATCTATATATCTATTTATCTATCTATCTTACACTCTATTTTAGAAAGATAGACAGATATAAGAAAGTTGTTAAGTAAATAAATTGATAATTATAGATCATTCTGAATGATTATTTAATTTGCATTGTATAGTCCACACATAAATTATTATGAATCAAGTCCAATCTACAACAATCTCATTTTCATTCTTGAATAATGTATTAGAAGTTTAGTCATCTATCAGGAAATATTATAAGTATTTTTCCTGATTCTATCTGGTGCCCTTTGAATTAATATATAAACTGTTTAGATCAGCCATTGATTATTTCTATCTATAGTAATATACTTTACTCTTTAGGCCCTGGTAATTATATGAATTACCTTGATTAATACACAGTCATTTCTAGCAATAACTTAATTTGTATGGTGGGAGACAATCGGTATGCCACTTTTGACGTTTTCTTTTCAGATGGGTGCAACATTTTTTATGCTTTCAAACACAATGTGTGCAGAATCCTTTATAGAAACCTATGGTGCACACAGAGGTACACTGAGATTCACAGGATCACAGGATCATAGTAGCATTATGGATCTGTGCAACTTAAAGGGAAGCTGTCAGTAGGATCAACCCTCCTAAGCTGACTATACAGGCATGTAGGACATAGGAGGTGAATAAAATGATACCTTGATATCTGCAATATAATGTTTTATTCCACAGAAATTCTCCTTCTTTTGCACTACCTTATGCCTGTTTATAGGTATTGTCACACATATCCTAATTATTTTTTGTGTGACATTAGATAAATAGAGACAACAATATTTGATTGCACTTTAAACCTTCAGTTGTCAGCTCATGTATTACTCAATAGGGGGCACTATTGGGCAAAATAGATTAAAATAAATTCTGCTATACAGTACAGAACAAAAGTTTGGACACACCTTCTTATTTAAAGATTTTTTTGTATTTTCATGACTATGAAAATTGTACATTCACACTGAAGGCATCAAAACTATGAGTTAACACATGTGGAATTAAATAGCTAACAAAAAAGTGTGAAACAACTGAAAATATGTCTTATATTCTAGGTTCTTCAAAGTAGCCACCTTTTGCTTTGATGACTGCTTTGCACACTCTTGGCATTCTCTTCATGAGCTTCAAGAGGTAGTCACCGGAAATGGTCTTCCAACAATCTTGAAGGAGTTCCCAGAGATGCTTAGCACTTGTTGGCCCTTTTGCCTTCACTCTGCGGTCCAGCTCACCCCAAACTATCTCGATTGGGTTCAGGTCTGGTGACTGGAGGCCAGGTCATCTGGCGTAGCACCCCATCACTCTCCTTCTTGGTCAAATAGCCCTTACACAGCCTGGAGGTGTGTTTGCGGTCATTGTCCTGTTGAAAAATAAATGATGGTCCAACTAAACGCAAACCGGATGGAATAGCATGCCGCTGCAAGATGCTGTGGTAGCCATGCTGGTTCAGTATGCCTTCAATTTTGAATAAATCACCAATGGTGTCACCAGCAAAGCACCCCCACACCATCACACCTCCCCCTCCATGCTTCACGGTGGGAACCAGGCATGTAGAGTCCATCCGTTCACCTTTTCTGCGTCGCACAAAGACACGGTGGTTGGAACCAAAGATCTCAAATTTGGACTCATCAGACCAAAGCACAGATTTCCACTGGTCTAATGTCCATTCCTTGTGTTCTTTAGCCCAAACAAGTCTCTTCTGCTTGTTGCCTGTCCTTAGCAGTGGTTTCCTAGCAGCTATTTTACCATGAAGGCCAGTTGCACAAAGTCTCCTCTTAACAGTTGTTGTAGAGATGTGTGTGCTGCTAGAACTCTGTGTGGCATTGACCTGGTCTCTAATCTGAGCTGATGTTAACCTGCGATTTCTGAGGCTGGTGACTCGAATAAACTTATCCTCAGAAGCAGAGGTGACTCTTGGTCTTCCTTTCCTGGGGTGGTCCTCATGTGAGCCAGCTTCTTTGTAGCGCTTGATGGTTTTTGCAACTGCACTTGGGGACACTTTCAAAGTTTTCCCAATTTTTCGGACTGACTGACCTTCATTACTTAAAGTAATGATGGGCACTCGTTTTTCTTTACTTAGCTGCTTTTTTCTTGCCATAATACAAATTCTAACAGTCTATTCAGTAGGACTATCAGCTGTGTATCCACCAAACCTGCACAACACAACTGATGGTCCCAACCCCATTTATAAGGAAAGAAATCCCATTTATTAAACCTGACAGGGCACACCTGTGAAGTAAAAAACATTTCCGGTAACTACCTCTTGAAGCTCATCAAGAGAATGCCAAGAGTGTGCAAAGCAGTCATCAAAGCAAAAGGTGGCTACTTTGAAGAACCTAGAATATGAGACATATTTTCTGCTGTTTCACACTTTTTTGTTAAGTATATAATTCCACATGTGTTAATTCATAGTTTTGATGCCTTCAGTGTGAATGTACAATTTTCATAGTCATGAAAATACAGAAAAATCTTTAAATGAGAAGGTGTGTCCAAACTTTTGGTCTGTACTGTATATTGGCCTTGTGTATGAAGAGTTAGGACTGAGACTCCTCCTTAACTAATAATAAAGAGTTTTTTTCATTGATACAGAAGAAGATATTACTGGTGGAAATTTATGAGCTTTTGTTGAAGAATACAACAGTTCAAGGCTTTGCTGATAGAATATCTTGACAGTAGATAGCACAGTGATAATCCTTACAGTTTGTTAATACCAGGTTGTGTTACCTCCTTGGTTTGTTCTGTCTTGTTCTCTTCCTTTAATCCTCCATATTGTGAGGATGCAGCTAATGGTTGTTGCATGTCCCAAGTAAAACAATTGACTGTCCCACAAAGTCTGATTACTGATGATTCTGCTGAAAGTAGAAATCTGCAACAGACTATGGGCCTAGAAGTGCAGCACAGCCAGCAAAATGGATTGTTTCCTTGTCATTTAAAGAGGTTTTCCCATGAACAAAGTGAATTTTAATTAATTTTTTAATTAATAGATCTTTGAATAATAATAATCTCCACAATTGGATGTGTTTAAATAAAATGTTCCTGTGCTGAGATAATCCTATAAATGTGCCCCTGCTGTGTACTGTGTAATGGCTGTGTCTGACCATACAGGAACATGGTCTGATCATACCACAGCTCCTGGGTAGGGGAGGGAATGAAAGAGAGTATACAGGTAGAATTATTTGTGATCCCGTGCTGTCCTTTCTTTCAGGTAAAACACTGCTTAAAAACATGCAATTTAACCTCCCAAAAAGAATCATTTGCATACTCAGTTGCATCCTCACCTGCCCAGGAGCTGTGATATGATCAGACCATGTTCCTGCACAGTCAGACACAGCCATTACACAGTACACAGCAGGGGCACATTGATAAGATTATCTCAGCACAGGAACATTTTGCTTAACACATCTGATTATGGAACTTATTTTTATTCCAAAATCTGTTAATTAAAATGTAATTTGTTGGTGGGAAAACCCAAGGGTTTGGTTGTATCTTCTCAACACTACAATTTAGTAAATGAAAACACAAACAGAACCAAGGTGTTCAACTTGACTTAGCAAGGAACAACTTAACTTGTTGGCTGTGCTGTTCTTCTGGGCCTATAACTATTGCAGATTAAAGCTTTCAGCAGAAGCATCATCACATTCTATTTTTGAAGATCCCTCAAAAAATGGAACTTCACATTATTAAGCTTTTATTTGCTGATTTTAGGTTTGCAGGTGCTGTTAGGTGTCAGAGCCCATTTTGACCTTGTGGGAAATTACTAAAGGCTCGAAATATTACTGTAATATGATTATTGTCACATATGTATTGGGACATTGTATTGGGACTTTTTTGATGACCCAAGTAAGGTTGAATACTTTACTTGCTTCAGTCATTTTTTCTAAAATTTCTATTATCACAATTTTTACTTTCAAGGTATTTTTGCATTTTAATAAACAATCAATCTTCTTGGCTTAGAATAAAAGATGTTTGGCGTAAAACATGTGTCTGGAGATAAGGGCTGCTGATCTAGTGCTTACACAGGTCAATCTCCTGTAGCATCCTCCTACAGACATGGGACACGTTCATGAATACTAGCAGCCACTAAGGTCAAACCATAGCCCCATATGAATTCCTTCTCGAGATGTAAAATGGCTGCCCCAGCAAAGTTATTAACCCTGTCACACTCCATGTACAATGCACTGTCTGGAGATTACCATTGGATTGAACATCTCACGCGCTTCACATCCACATGTCATGCGGAATCCTAGCAACGAGAGCTTAAGTTATTACATGAAGGAAAACTGTTAAATCTTCTTTCTTAATTAGTGTCTTCTTAATTAATTCATGTTTCTTAATTCATTGTTTTTTTGTGTGGGAAGTATGAAATATACAGCACTTTAGTTATAAGGAGGCCATTTTTTACGAGTGTTGAAATTCTACATTATACGGAACGACTCAGGCTTAGGCTTGAAGGTTTTCATTTTTCCTGAGACTGGTCCAGGAAAACCTAGGTAGATGCAGGGACTATTGAGCTTCGGAGGCTCTCTGATGATATAGGTCATCATTCTCCATGCAAGTCAAGCTAAAATTGGAGTACACAATGGACCAATTGTAACTCTGTCTTAATCAAGACCTCAAATTGGATCTGACCTTGCTTCTTCAAGTACCGATCTGTCCACCCTTACCTCTTTGTATTTGTTAAAAAAGCTATTTTACATTCTATAACATTCTTGCAACATGCCAGCAAGATCGCTACCAGGCTACAAACTACATCATGACCACTGGGTGGCCACCCACAGACACATATAGCATAAATAGCATATCACAAAATCATATTTTGTTTTTTTTTCAAAACTGATCATCTAATGGATCTCTGTACAGCAATGACTGGCACTCTGATGGTTTGGTAGTTAATGAGGAAGAAGTCATACAATGAAGATCAAAGAAATCCTGGCATTCAAGTAACTTCAATGCAGTGCCTTTTTATTTCAGCATAAAGCTTTTAAAGGGAACCTGTCAGTAGGCTCAACACTCCTAAGCTGTTTATATGGGCACACATGTCATAGGATGCCTAATAAAATGATACCTTGATATCTGCGATCTGATGTTTTATTACAGAGAAATTCACATTTTTCTCATATGTATACGATCTGTTAAGATCTATGGGCCGGACATAGATCTCCCTGTGGATCTGACTCCAGAGGTTATTTTACATGCAGGAGGAGTTACCAGTGTGATGCGTAATGGCTGCTCTCTGCTCTCCTAATTATACTACAGAGCTTTGTGTGATTATACCTGACAGATTCCTCTCAGGGCTTCAGCTTCCATCTCACAGGCAGACAGGGTTGTAATATAGCAGAGCTGTGAGAGCTGCAGCTGCTAACGTGTTTGTAATGAGGCAAAGTTCAGTTGTCATCGCAATATTTGATATATATATAACGGACATAACAGCTAATATAAATAATATTTCCAGTAACATATTACTAAACTGGAGCGCACCCTGTGGTCAGACATGACATTGTAGGTTAACCACTTCTAGATTTCAGCAACATGTTAACAAAAAAAACACATCTTGTGGTCAGACATGACATTGCAGGTTAACGGTTTCTTGTAGAGATTCGCATGACTCTGGTCCATTAAGCAGGTCAGTAGTCTCTGGTTGCTGGACGGAGAAAAGGGTTTTGCGAATCTCTTACCTTTTGGGATCCCTGTCTCGGCTTCAGACCGGGCACAACGCCATCTGTGCAGCGTGACACAAAATTGATATTGTGCCCATCTGGCTAATTAAATGTAGCACCATATATTTTACAAGGTTAGAGATTCATGAGCCTCCCATCCAGGGGCCGGAGACTACTGACCTGACCAATGGACAGGAGTCCTGCAAATCGATCCGCCCATCTCTGGTTTCTAGTTTTCAGCAACATGTTAGCAAATGAGAGCACACCCTGTGGTCAACCTTGGAAATGCACTTATTTAATGTAAAATATCATGATAAGTAATGGATGAATGAAGGAGCTTCAAAAACTATTTCCATCAAACCTGATTCTTTTTCACTTTCCAGTTACTTTTCTCTCTTCCACGGTCAAGAGTCAGCTAGATTCGAAACACGTCATATATTTTTCTATGCCCATGTGACTATTTTAATGAAGCCACAATAAAAAAAATGTTTGCTTTTAATTTGCTTTTCTGGATTGAAAAACCTTTCTCATCACTTTGAACAAAGTTGCTTGATACTGCACAATATTTATCCATGCACGTTGGAGTGGAATTGCCCTCGAACAACACACATATATTGAATGGGGTGAGATGTAGCCACAAACTTTCTCTCTTCCAGCGCCCCCTACTGTAATTATTATTCCCTTACACTTTAATCTTTTTGTCCACTAACTTTCCAAGTTCTGAATCCTTCGCTTTTGCATAAAAAAAGGAACTGTGTCGGCATGCATGCTTCCCAGTTGAACAGTCTAGCGTCTAGGTTTACGACACCGCTGGTTCGAATCTTCAAATCACTTGTCCCATTTGTTAATTAGAGCCAGCATTTCTTAATTAGCTATCACCTGGCCCTGTCAGCAGACTCCGCTTCTATCCTCGATGACAACACAATACATAGCTGCTCTCCCTTCTTTTTTGTCATCCGTGGTTTCCGCCTTCTGGTGCTTACAAATGGGCCGAAATAAAATGCGCACAGGCAGCTATATACTATTTTAGGACTTTTGTCATTAAGAATGAAATGAGACAATTTTCCCATCCTACGCTAAATTAATGGCCCAAATCGCAATTTACTTAATTTATATGCAGATTTAAAATTTTTGAAAGCACGCCAAGACGGAGTGACAACAGTGCACGGTTATGGCAGATAACCTCTCTCCTTTAAAAATAAACGGCGCATTTCACTCCTGGCTTCTTTTCCATCTGATTGTAATCTCCTTGGAACTATGTCCTCTTCCCTGCGAGGGTTTGTTAATATTTTTGTATGTTAATTGTTAATGTCTTTCACGCATAGAATATTTCACCGCGGAGTGGAGCTTTATAAATAAATGATTGTAATGTGTTACATAGATAATTTTACGGATTTTAAAGCACAATTCATTAATGACAGATTACCGTAATGATCCCTTGAGATTATTTAGCATTCACACATTGTCTCGTAGCGGAGATGAGGCAAGCTGCTATGGAGATATAGGAATTTTACTACAGACTCACAAATTTACAGTTATTTTTTAACAAAGGCGGTTTTTGGTATTTGTTTTTCATACGGTTACTTGCAGTATGTTTTATTGGTTACATAGCAATACGTTTTTTAACTTAATGTCAACACAAATTTTCCAGAGTCTCAGAATAATATTTAAAAATGTTCTAAAAATGTAACCATTTCTCCAAAGTTTTCCAGGAGACATTTTTCAACCTACCAATGCCAGGCCGCATGTTGCTCATGTTACTGTAAGCAGTCTACATGGCTTACATGTGCTACCATGACCTGCAGCACTTCTGGACTTGTCTCCCATTGAGCACATCTGGGACGTCATTGCCAGCAGCGGATCTTGATGATTTGCCCATTCCTCAGACATCCATTAACCCTTTACCAACACATGATGGACTGATATGCAATTTGACGACTCCCTAACTTTGATACGGGCTCTGGAATTGAGCCCACATATTTTTCAGCAGATGATGACTGTATTATCCAGCCATCATCTGCCTTTAACAGCTGCAAGTGGAACGGGGCACTGCCTGCAGCTATTAAGGGGCTAGCTGTTCTAACAATGTGATCACAGAATGCCAATGGTTTGCCATGTTCAAGTCTCCTAAGGGGACTACAAAATACAGCAAAAAGTAAAAAAAAAATAAAAATTAACGTTAAAATCAGCCCTCTTTTCACTCATTAAAAATAAAGAAATAAAAACAAACAAGCAAAAAAAACCCCACGTATTTGGTATTGCTACATCCGGAGACGACCAATCTATCAAAATATAAAAGTAATTAACCCGATTGGTAAAACGGTGTAATGAGAAAAACAATCAAAATGCCAGAATTGCGTTTTTTTGGCGGCTGCAGCACCTGAAAGAAATGCAATAAGAGGTGATCAAAATATTGCATGTACCCAAAAATGGTATCAATAAAAATGCCAAAACAAACCCTTACACAGTTCCATCAACTGACAATTGAAAATGTTACAGGTTTCAGAAAATGGCGACATAAACATTTTTTTGTCTTTTTTAAATGAATTTCCGATTTTTTTTTCACCATTTGCATAAAAGAATTATGCATGTTTGGTATTTCCGTAATTATACAGATCTGGAGAATCAAACAAAACACAAAAAACTATTGCGGAATTGCGCTTTCTTTCACAATTTTGCCGCACTTGGAATTTTGTTGCTTTTCAGTACATTACATGATAAAATGAATGGTATTATTCAAAAGTACACCTCATTTAGCAAAAAACAAGCCTCACTAATAACCTCACTATGATAGCAGCTAGGGCGTGTAAGTGCTGGGATTTTTCCTTGTAAAGCTCATACTTGGTATAAAATAAATCTTAGAAAAGGTTATTTCCCTTTTCTCAACATTTGCATATCATTAACATGTCTATGCATTAGGTGATTTCCATACCTCCATAACTTTTCCTTCTTAGTGTTGCAGTTTTAATATTGGGTAATATATAAAGGATAGCCTTTGAGGTGTACTACCAGTATGGCTGCAAGCTACGAATTAACTGTTCCTGTTGAATGAGGCACCAAAGATGACCCGAGGCTATGAATTTTATATCAATATTATTTAGACAGATTTATTTTTAAATTACTTTATGTATGCAGTTGATCATTGTTTCGATATAATTTGGGCATTGTATGGTGGTATTATAGCTACTGCATTGTACAGTGCATTATTTTTGCAGTGTATGGTGCCAATACATGATACCACACAGGGAACAATACAATATAATAACAGTCATGGCTACCATGTGCACACCCTATTCTGGCACAGAGAAGTATGGCACAGTCCCCAACCAGGCTTTGGGTGCTGTATTATGGATCCATATAACACAGATCTGTGTCATAAGATCCACTTGATTTTTCACTGCAGTTGGTATGGGTGAAGATCGTGTTATGCTATAGCTTTTAGTGTTGCTCTTCAAATATTCTATTAGTTTTTTGATGATATATAGTAGACATGAGCTGATCAGGCAAAATTTAGAATTCGCCTTTTTGCATGTTTATTCCCGGGAAACTTGATTCATGGAAAAGTAAGTCTCCGTGACATGAATAACTCCAGAGCATAATAAATGTAAAATGTATATAATAAAGGAAATGAATTGAGAGTAGTGGCGATCTGAAGATGCAGCGACAACCGGATGTGTGACATGGAGGCCCCAGTGAGATGAGTGGTATGGGTGATAATTTTTTTTTTTACATTTTGATGGTCTTTTACAGTTCAGAAAAATTAATGCATGCGAAAGTGAATTGCAAAAAAAATTCTGCATTTTGGCAAATTAAGATTTTTGTAAATTTCAAGTAGAGCTTAGTTCCACTTCAATTTATTTGCCCATTTCTAATATATATTATATAATTTTTATTTCATAATAATAGCGTTTGCGATGCATTGATAAAATCTGGTAGAGCTGGACTAGAGCTCATTCATTTCCTTTGGTTGGCCGAAGATGCTCCAGTATGACCTTGCAGAAGGGTATTTTATGAATATGGTAAATCATAATTAATTATTTCATGTCTCTTCCAATTAAAGGAATTAAACTGATATATTTAGGGAATTGAGGGGGCAGTTCTTAACATAGGGTCTCCTTCTTGTATCCATGTGTCATGTCCCCTACCTTTGAGCTTGGTAGACATAGCACAATGTATCAGTTTTTCCTCGAGTGTCTTTTCCGTCTAAAATTTGAAAAACACAAAAACATTTGCTAATATTTCTCTTTTCCCCATGTGATATGGTCAATGGTTTTTGTCAACATATGGCAATCTTAAACTTGGCATAATCTCAAGTGTGAGTGTCCTTGCAAGGAGGTTTCCTCCTTAATGAAAATGGATATGTTGAAGAGGTCAGAACATAAAGCAGGTTATTGATCCGTGCAAAGAGCCAATTGTTTGCTGGCGTCAGGAGGCCCCGTGATTTGGCAGATGAAGCTCTGTCTAGCTTGGTACATATGTATGATGGGAATAAGAGAGAGACGACTCTTTCATGCGTTCATTCAAATGCTCTAATTTTAGATGTCTTAGGAGACAGCAACATGAAATTGTTTGCCCTTTCATAATGGAAAGTGAAAAAATACAAGTCTCCCGAGCCTGGTTAATTCCATTCATGAAACTTTTTAAAAATGACATTTGATCCATTCTGCTAGAATGTAGTTTCATGTGGATGTAACATAAACCGTTGTTTTTTAAGCATGGTCTGCCAGAAGCAGCTGAACACGTCTGCTTGAATACCACTAGTAAAATACAATCCTTTTACTTATTTTTTTTCTAGATTCTTTATAAATTTTTCTTTTTTTTTTTAAATAGTGTAAACCGATCATAGATTTGTTTTTTATTTTGTATATTGCAAACAATATAAAGCATGTGGCTGGGCTTCATAGGAAATTGTCTATTTCACAATAGACTGCAATACTGAAGATTGCAGGTCAAAGAGACTGTAAGTTTATCAACCCCAAAGAGACTAATTAAAAAATTAAAAATGTAAAAATATTTTAAAAAAATATAAACGTTTAAATCAGTCTCCTTTTCTCCAATGTAAATGTAAATAGCAACATGTAAAAGATGAAAAAAATTACAATTTTGTAATGCGCAGCGGTGTTCTCTCTATGCACATCTCATGTTTTGGGGACAAGAGGACTGATCCCTTAAAGGGCTTGTTCACCTCTTGGGCAACCCATTTTTATATAAAGTAGTCCTCCTTGTAAAATCAAAACAACCTACACTCACCTCCCATACTGGCGCTATTCCTGCTATATCGGGGCTATGTTTCCTCGGGACATTGCTGATACCACGGGAGCCGTGCAACCAGTCAGTGGCCACTACTGGCTGCTGTGCTCTCACTTCTGCTGCTGTCCGAGGTTCACACTTTTGGATGAGCCTCAGACAGTCCAATAGTGGCCACTGATTGGCTGCAAGGCTCACTGGCATTACAATGTCAGGCGAGACCAGGAGACCTAGGGCCAACTTCCCTGGAATTGCGCCAGTTTTATTGCATCTATACAATAATATTACTGCCGAATTGTGACAGTCTATGATGCAGACAGTCACAGCTCCCCTGTTTTCCTTGTGTGAGTGGGCAGTAAAATGACCGCAAGAATGTGATTGGCATACTTGTGGTCACATGCCAACTAGTCTTACTGTGCTTCTCTCAATAAAAGTGAGAGGAGCCAAAATGAGACTACTCAGCACGAGACTGAGACTATGCAAATCTCAAACGTGCTGTCACATAACCACTGACTCGAATATGGAATATGAGGAAATCGTGACAGTGTGCGTAATGCAGACTATCACGATTTGGCTATCCGTAGTCACATAGAGTGACTTTTCCTCTTAGGGCTCATTCACATGAGCGTATAGCTTAGACGAGTGCTATGCGATGTTTTATCGAATAGCACTCAGCCCAATACTATACTATGGGGCAGTGCAGATCTGCGTTTTTTTCTCACGCCGATTCAGCTTGAAAAAAAATCACAGTATGCTGCGAGTTGCTCCACAATCGGATGACACGCACCCATACAAGTCAATGGGTGTGTGTAAAACATTGGTCTGCACTCGGATATCATCCCAGTGCAGTCCAATTTCCAACAAGACAACGGAGAAGATGGAGACAATGGAGAAGATGGAGACATTACATTTTCCATCTTCTCCGCATCTGTGCTGCGATTCTCTCATCTGAGATAATCGGTTCACAGTAAACTGACACTCGGCTCAAACTCGGATCAGAAAGTGATAGGAGTGTCATTGCCATAATCAAGCTGATTTTCCTGGAAGTGAGCCCTAAGACTGGAAGATTCCATTAAATAAAGAATGGCGCTCTGTTAAGGGGATGGTTGCAAACAACTTTATTAAATAATGGAAAGCAACCGAACCCGGGGTCCGCGATGCAGCCTAGAGGACTGCGGCCGAACACCTTCCGGGTAAGAAGGTAAAACAACCAACTAATGTATAAATCCCTCCAGTGTTACTTCACACCGGGACGGGAAAAGGGATTCGCATTATCTCCGTTAACTGCACGAGAGATGTGCGACAAATAACGTAGCCGTAGCCCTGTTAACTGCACAGAGGCTACGCAGCAGGCGCTAGGAAGTGTGTGTGACTCATGCCGGCGTGTACGTGCTCCCAGCCGATGTGCGACCGGACTGCGGAGTAACTCTCCACGTGACTAACAGGCGGTACCAGGAATATGGAGCCTGCAGTCTGCTCGGGGTGTATAGCGACCCCCTTGACGGAGCCAGACTGTCAAATGGAAACTACCTGCCTCCCTCCAGCTAAGACTGCCTATCCCCAGCTAGGCCTGCCTGTCCAAAGCTAGGCCTGCCTAAGCGACCTGTGCTAAACAGCCGAGCGAACTCTGGCATCGGCAGGTTCACGAAGAGAGCAGCTAGAGAGCACGTGGAGCCCAAACAGACAAGCGTCCACACAGGAACACAACCTGAGCTCAATGATCAGAGTGCACCGCCATGCTTGTGGGCGGCCTATTTAAAGACTAAGCCCTGCCCACTGTTGCATTATTGGTCGCACTACTGATGGCGTCACCCGCGGCCAATCAAGCGGTGCTAGGTCACCGGATCAGCTGACACCAAAGCACCAATCACGGTCCGCCATGTCACGGAGAAGCTCAGTGCAGTGCATCCTGGACTTAGGTTGCAGCAGCCCTTGTTCCCCTCCACAACCTATGCTTAACACTACCAGGAACAAGGACCTGAGAGACTGCCTGTACTTCTTGTGCACTGGCTAGGTGTTGGGACTGATGGTGATGCTAAGCAGCATCTGCTGTGCCTGGACCAGAATGGGAAACCACAGATGATTCTGACCCAATTTCAGGTCCAGCAAACCCCTGATGCTGAACATGCTCACTACAATGCTGAGCAATACTGATATTTGTTCCTATTATTTAGCAAAGATGCTTTACTTTATATAGCAGTGGGTACTGAAGCAAAATGATCAGACAAGCCTCATCACTGGAGGTTAGAATCTAATTTCCAACCACATTTACACTAAGGCCAATTTCATACAGAGTCAATTATCCAGCAGCTGGAGGATCACCACATAATTATGGTGTGGATACAATTTCCATACAGATGAAGTTGTGGTCGGAATCGAACACAAGACTCCATAGCCACGAGGTAGCAATTCCAGCCACTGTGCCACCAGGGTTCTGGAGGGTTTCCTATAAACTACTCATAAAGTGGCTCAATTATGTCACTAGTTATTAGTCAATTCAACTAAATAAATGATTTTTTTTCTGCAAGTAGTTGTCCCTGGTTGCCCAGCTGAAAATGACACATAGACTTGGAAATCCTATTTTTCTTCAGGCGTTATTTGAAGAATTATTTCCACCTACCTCCCATTAAACTATCCAATTTATCATTTCCTTGAGCTAATTTTGGTCCTACTGTGTGTGGTGCCTTTAAACTCATTAGTTAGTCAGTTGTTCCTATAACCTTCTAATTTATAAGCAATTTTCTCCAGTTGCAGCTTTAGGAGATCAAGAGGTAAGGGGAATGAGTATTCAGGGAGAGCAATATTAGATTGCTTCTCCGCAGGATGAAGAATACATTAGCTATCAGAAATCATTATTATATATTCTCGTCAAAATATTAATTAAGCATGCCAATGGGATTTCCTCATCAAACTGTTCAAACAGGTGGTATTTACCAGCTAATTATACATTTCCATAACAAATGCTGTCTATTAAAGTGTTGCCAGTGGTTCAGATTGTATATTAGCACCTGGTATTCTGATTAATTGTCGTCATATACAAAAAAGCATTGAGAGTACCAGGTTACTTGGCAGCATATGCACTTTTATGTATTTATTGATACATGCCCTAACATTGATTATTACAATAATTAAACAAGAGATAAGTTTATAGGAAAATCTGCTGCCAAATATGGCTGAAAATGAGAAGAAAATATATACGAGACTGTTTAGCATACAGGGGGAAACAGTTCATACTTTGTTCTATGGCATATAGTTGTATAGCACGTCACTATGAATATGCCTCCACTGGTGATGTGATTTTTAAGATCTCAGCCCATCTCAATATTTAGGGGAAAAAGACCCTGACTTTTCCCAGTATACCTGCACTCCTGTCCTCCCACAGTACCATGAAGCACAACACACTTCCATACAGGTGAATGGGGTTATATAGTAGTTCCCTGACCAGCAGGTAAAATAAAATCTGAAAGGACTACAGTGCTAAACTAGCGATACTGCCACTTCATCTTATGAGTTGGGCTGGGTCCTAATAGATCGACCACCACTGATCATTAGTGACAGCATATTCTAGTTATTATTATTTAACGGCCTTTGGCTCATTCTCAAGCCATGGCGATTTGATGGATGAACAATCTGTAGGAAGATCGATCTTGTGCAAGCTTATATAGGTCCACCAGGGTCTTCTCCGCCGTTATCTTGATACTATCAAGCCATCGGGTTGCTGGTCTTCCTCTTCGCCTTGTTCTTTCTATTGTTCTGTCCATGATGTCCTTCTCCAGTGATTGCTCTCTTCGTATGATGTGTCCAAAGTAGGCAAGTCGTAGCTTGGTGATCCTTGCTTCCAGTGACATGTCTGGCTTGATTTGTTCCAAAATTGATTTGTTTGTTCTTCTTCCCATTCATGGAACTGATAACATCCTTCTCCATCACATTTTGAAGGTGTCGATTCTTCTTCTGTCTTGTTTCTTTATCATGCATGTTTTGCACCATAAGCTTCCCTATCCTAGTAATATTCCATTATTTGACAATGTAGAAAAACTTTTTTGAGCTTCACTAAGCCCAACTTCTTGACATAATAAATACTGGTTGGTTGCAGGAGTATTTGCCACCATCACATTAACACAAGGAGAGTGGCAATATTGATTTTCCAAAGTGTGCCACATGTTTAAATAGAGTCTGTCAGCATAAGATGATGACTATTCAAACCAAGCACAGACACTCGGTGCACTCTTGGTGTAGCCAAACAGTTCAGTCCATCTTCTAACCTACTTGATTTTACATCTACCTCCATCCTCTCTTCCTTGATTGACAGCTCTGGTGTTACAGGAGCCAAAGACTGCTGGAGATAAATGGAAATCAAGTACGTGGGAAGGTGCACTGTATTGCTGGGCACACCAAGGGTGCACTGAGAGCGATGTGCATGGTTTGCTCACACTGCCTTTAATGTCTAAGTTGCGGTCCATATACAGTATACTTGGGCAGCTACTTAGTAAACAGATTAAGGCCACATTTTATGGTTACACCACCTTGATCTAGTGCAGCAGTTATGAGTGGGTCCAGGTCCTGAGACTCCCAGCGATTGCCCAAAGTCTATGAGACCATATTTCACATAGCATAGAACCTCATTGACTTTCTACTGAGCCTGTATACCGTAGTGTGTATGTGCTCATACAGGAGCTCAGTGCTTCTGCCTCCTGCGGAGTGCCCTGTAGAGTATTTTTTTTAGCAATCGGTAGGGATTTCAGGACCAGGACTCTAACTGGTCAACTGGGAAAGGACTAGAACTTTGATTGGTCTTTAGTTTCATATCAAAATGAGGGATGGAAGTGGCAATTGCTTTGATCACCCTAAACCGGTACTCAGGCCATTTGGCTCCCATTTTTATTTTTAGATCCTTCCTACAAGAAAGCCAAAAAAGCATTCATTAACTGTTTATATAAGTGTAATTGAGCAGCATTTCACTGATGCAACTTCAGGTCCACAACCATCTTGGGGCATTGGACCCTCCGTGTAGTTTTATCAGTGATTGATGTCCTACCAGTTTCCATTTATTCTTTGGGATAGACTGAAGAGTTGGCTTGGTTTGATCAGCACATGTCTCATCTTCACTGAAAGGCAACAGCTGGGTCAAAAAACAAGCAAGATACTACATTACCTAAGTTTCCAAAAGACGGACAATCAATGATGAACCTTCCTTCTTCGTCGGAGCAGACAATTTAGATTTAATGAAATGCTTTGCAATTACGTGTGATAGGTAAACTAGTGTTTTATCTCTCTCTATTGGTTCATCAGGAAAATTAGATACTGTTCTGATTACCTGGGATAATTATTTGATAAGCATGTGTGTAATTTTGCATTTCTTACAGGAGCCAGAAGCTCTGGTCATCAGTTCGATCCAGATATGTATTAAAATACATATAATTGTGTAAAAAAAAATCTGTACAATGGATATTTTTCAAAACTACCTCCAAAGATATAGATGCAGAGCGAGCTGTCAATCAAAGTGTCGAGGCGTGCTTACAGCCACTGATCACAAGGAATAAAGTTCATTTTCTCCCAGTAGTCACACTTTCAGTGTGGTGGCCAGACACCTTTAAAATGCCATTAACTTGCAGATTAACCCTATATCTGCAGAGATTAATAGTGTTTGGGGACATGACAGGATCTCATTAAAGTTGCAGCCAATTTTCATGCTTGCGTTTTTATTTTTCCTTCTCTTTTTCAAATAGCCATAACCTTTTTTCTATTTTCCAATCGACATAAACCTTTTTTTTACTTTTCAATTTTTTTTTCAGTTCCTTTAGGGGACTTGAAGCTGCGATCGTTTGATCACTTGTATAATATGAGGCAATACTGCGGTATCGCAATATCTATAAAAGAAATCACAGTCTCCAATGAAGCCTAGCCTGTGACTGGACATCTCAGAAGAGCCATCATGGAAGTGACGGGAGCCTTAAACAGGTCCCCAACTGCCTTGTCAACTGTGTTAAGGGCAGGGCTGTGGAGTCGGTAAGCCAAACCTCCGACTCCGACTCCTCAATTTCCCTGACTTCTGACTCTGACTCCAACTCCTACTCCACAACTCCGACTCCACAGCATGGCCTCACTCCTGTCATGTACATCTCAACTAAAAGCCTAGATATTTAGATTAGGAAAAGAACAGACATTTGTAGGACATTTCATCATTCATTTTGTTTTCAGCACATACTGCATTAAACTACTGTACCCAATTTATTATATATTTTAGGAGTCGGTCCATTTTATTCGGACTCTGGCTCCACCAAAATGGACAACGACTCCGACTCCACAGCCCTGGTTTTGGGGGTCTGATGGGTGCCCGAATGTACACCCTGGTAGGATTGAATTGTTGATATGCTGCTGTCAGTAATTAATGATGGGATTTATGGGTTAACATGGTGGCATTTATGGGTTAAGATGTTGGCACTATGGGGTTCTACTGTTAGGCAGGCCCTTAAAATTATCCATGCATTGGCTACCAATATCAGTGCTTCCATAAAGTTTATGAATAAATAAAAAAGACTAGATTTAATTTGGGCTTTGCTTTATACCTATCTAAGTACCCAAGAAATCCATTTCAGAGTCCAATCATATTGACTTGAATCAATTGTGACTGTTTGAACTTGTTGCTTTTGAGGCAACATTTAGGCTCAATATTCTGTTCCTAAAAAAAAAATAAAAATAACATTGAATAACCATTGCAAAAAAAGATGAAAAGTCTTATAAAGGACTGAGCTTAGTAAAAAAAGGAAGGTTAATAAGCTGCACCCATGATCCTACGGTTAAGCTTGAGAACTCCAGCTAGCTAGGTTTTCCGATACAGCTTATTCCATATTCCCTGTTGGCATTGAAAGAGTTTATTAGAGAATTACATCTTCTGTTCGGAGAAATGTCACCTAGCTCTTTCTACAGGCAAAACACAGCAGTGGGACAATTAACTTAGTGACGAGTTCATACTGAGCAGTAACTGAAAATGATTTGCAAATATGACCTTTACTGCGGAGATGAAACAAGAGGCCCGTACAGAACGAGTTAAATTTCCACTTGGTTAACATTCTTGCAATGTGCACTGTAACAATACTTTAATATAATTAAATTTTAAATTCCATGTAGAATCTAGTGGGTAGGCAGATGTACCGGTATGTTAAAGTTTATGTCGCTTGAAAATGGTTTTCAAGTACATCACAGGGAGACTATCCAACTGTAAAATTATCTGCTTTATGATGCCGTATCACAGTATTGCTCTCTTTCTCTTAATTAAAAATGTACCTTAAAGTATAACATGCTAAGACATTGTTCTCACTTTTCCCTTTTTTACTGCCTCAGAAAATAAGGAAACGTATGATCTTTATAGGGAAGAGGTGGGAGAGAACAGGTTTGTAATGAGGGTGAATTTACTCATTGAATTCCCTTAAAATCAGCCATGTGAAGCATACGTTTTTTTAAAGGGTACGGTTGGTATAGGGGTGTGGGGGTGTAATATGGCTACCAGGAGAGCACATGAAGTCACTGCACTATAGCGAGGATGTTTGGAGACAGGTCTAAAGAAGCAACCAGAATATCCTAGATGTAGAAAGGCCTAGCTACATGTCTGGTACAATTGAAGGACCTCGAGCTAGAGGAGGAAGCTCATAGGCGGGCTTTGTGTTCCTTCTTATGTAGATTCTGTTGGGTGAAAGAGGAACTTGGAAAATGTATTCCCAATATAGCATCTTCTGATCATAGAATCTTAGAATGTTAGAGATGGAAGGGACCTCTTCAGGGTCATCGTGTCCAACCCCCGGCTCAACGCAGGATTCACTAAACCATCTCAGACAGACGTCTGTCCAGCCTCATAAAAAGTACACATCAGCTCAACAATTCCAAATAGACAAGTCCTCAATGGATGCGGTGCACGGAAAAAGCCTTGGGCCAGTTCCTAGGTAAATATTGATTATAGGAGTCGAAAAAAAACTGCTACCGCAAGGGGATTAGATTCAACTAACTATAAAAACATCTATATTGATTATACTCATAAAATAAGATTAAAAAATGTTTGAAACACTTGGCCTAAGCGTTTCAAACGATACAACGCTCTTAATCATAGCCAATGATTAAGTGCGTTGTATCACTCGAAACGCGTTAACCAAGTGTGTAAAAAAAATTGTAATCCTATTTTCTGAGCAGAGTTATTAAAAATGTTTTTATAGTTATGTAAATCTAATCCCCTTGCGGCAGCTGGATTTTTTTTGACTCCTGCAATCAGCCAAAAATTTGAATCTTGTCTCATTAGACGTCTAGGCTGCTGCTGTGCGTCCTTGCATTAGAATGCGGACTTATGTGTCGAAAGTTATTTTGTTCCCAAACTTACCAGGAAAGTGCGCAAGGATTTCTTACAACAAGAGAGCAATGATTATACACCAAAGTCAACTAAACCACTTGTAAGAAAATAAAATGATCAGATAACATAAAAATGATTTTGTTGTGCAAAAAAAATAAAGTGAAAAATGTAAAACATAATTCAGGTTATTAACATGCAAATGACTTTGTTGTGGAAAAAAAAATTTGAAAAATATAAAACAAAATTCAGGTAATTAACACGCAAATGATTTTGTTGTGTAGAAAAAAAATTAAAAAAATATGAAAAATAAAAAGCAAAATTCAGGTAACATCCATGCAAATGGTTTTGTTGTGCAAAAAGATAAAGAAAAATAGAAGAGAAAAAAGAAAAAGTAAAATGTAAAACAAAATTCAAGTAACCTCCATGCAAATAGTTTTGTTGTGTAAAAAAAAAGAGTAGAAGAGTAAAAAGAAAAATGTAAAATAAAATTCAGGTAAATTTTTGTTGTGCAAAAGAAAAGCAAAAAAAAAAAGAAGAAAACTGCAAAACAAAATTCATGTGGGCTGTAAATCTGACTTTATTGCTTTGATTTCTGAATGGATTTTCAAATATTAAAAAAAAAATAATTAGAATTAAAAAGAAAAATAACCAAATTGCTGCAGACTGTAACACTTTCGGAAGACTCCATATAAGACTTGACTGCAGGCATCATTGAAGTACAAAGACGAGACAATGAACATGGGTAAGTGCTTCTTTAACAGTAAACAACATCTTAAACCAAAAGATAAAATAAAAAAAAATAAAAGCCTGAAAAATAATAATAAAAACCAGACAAACATCAGAAGTTTTCGGGGAGTTTTGTCACATGAAATTAAAGCCAGTTCAACGCTAGTTCACTCCGCAGACATAAAGCGCGGTAGCTGGGGAAAACTTGTATATTGGAAAAAGCTGCCATCACTGTCATTTATATTTTAGACTGTCAAAACTCAGATTGCAGAATTTTCTGATGATACTGCAAAATGACCTGCGATGTTGGAAGATCTAAATGTGCGTTTGATTGACTGCTCTCAAAAACAACTCCCCCAGGTGTCTGCGTATTAACAGAACTGCAAACGATATACAGGCTTTGAACCAAAGTTGATTTAGTAAGGTTTGACTAGTGAAACATTCCGCATTTCTCCTTTATTTTCTCAAACTCGTTTATTTTTTTGTTTTGGGAAAGTCTATTTACTTTGTATTGAAATCAATTTTTTTGAAAGAAAAAGTAGAAAACGCAATCTTATCTGCGGCCGCGGTGATCACCATGCATCATACATGATGCTAATGGGTCTTTTACTGCTCAACTTTTTTATGAACTTTTGAAAAGGTTCAGAAAAAATGTCAGGATCTGTGATAGGTTCATGGTAAGGACAGTCTTGTAATGTTACACAGAGCAATATCTTATTTTAATGTTACACTTGGTTCAGGACACAAATGGAAAAAAAAAATAGAAACTGTATTAGTAGTCATCAGCATGTGCCGGTAAGAGGGGATCTAGTAAAAAAAGTTAGAAGTCCTGCTAGAAGTGTTTCCTTTGGTCTCATGCAAATGGCATTTCACAGATTTCTATTGCAAAGGGCTCGTGTAGATGACCGGATTTTAGGTCCAAGTGGACTCCGATAAAACATCGGATTGCACTTGGATCAATGTTAGTCTATGGGGCTGTACACAAGTCCAATTTTTTCCTCTGATAGAGTCTGTCCAAAAAAATGGATTTGCATCCGATAATCGGATCGCGCTCGGTTATGCAAGTCAATGAGTATATGGTAAAAACTGGACTGCACTCGGATAACATCTGAGTGCAGTCCAATTTTCATGGACTGACACAATGGAGATAATGGATAAAAATTGCAAAATCGCAATAGGGTCTTATCCAAGTAGTAAAGAAAAACCAAAGGGTAGGTGAGCTCACCTCACTAGAAATGCATAAATTCCAGCTAGTACAGCTTCCAAAGAGAATATATACATAATATGCCAAGTGCAATAGAAGTGTCCTGTGCTGATGATTAAAGACAAGCCATGATGAGATGAAGAAGTGCTGGTTTAATGTCAACGTGTTTCAGAGTCACTGCGACTCCTTCTTCAGGTCAAATACAGATCTGTGGCTGTCCTGAAGAATGAGTAGGAGTGACTTTGAAACGCGATGACATTAAACCAGCAATTCTTCATCTCATCGTGGCTTGTCATTTAATCAGCAGCGCAGGACACTTCCATCGCCATTGGCACAATGGAGAAGATGGAGACTTTTTTTTTTCCATCTTCTCCTCATCCAAGAGAATCAGATCACACTCTGATCACAGTCTGAACAAACTCTGATCAGAGTGTCAGCGTAATTGGACCGATTCTCTGAGAGAAAATATGTTGTTGTGACCCTAGCCAAACAGTAGGCGATATATGAGTAGTTTTATATGCCATAATATACTGTAGTGCTATATGGGCCTCATAGTAATTGGATTAAGTGCAGTATGAGAATGACCAGAAGACATTTATTGGCTCAGACCACTTAAAAGGGTCTATGTAGATCAGAGAATGTCTTTAATGGTGGATTGTAATTCTAGACACAGTCGAGGAATAAATTATTAAGATAGAGGAAATTCCTCACAAATGATGCAATAAATTTACAGTATGCCTAGAAAGAAATGAAAAAAAAAAACACTATTTGTTTTTCATTTGTTTATTTCATAGAATAGATTGATTGATAATTATTTAAATCATTCATTAATTTCCCCAATATGTGGCCACTACTGTATCATAGTATCCTCCTGACCATAGAAACAGAGTTACATCTCCCTTGTATTCTAAAAAAATGTTCCTCTGTACAATCATTCCTTCCAAAATATTTTATTGAACATTTAGAGGGAAAAAAACACAGGCGGTAAATCCGCTCTGTAATTAGGATAAGGCATAGAGAAGTACGTGGGATTATACAAATAATTCAGAACAGTTTTTCTTTAATATGTAAAGTCGTTTTTCAAAGACCGAAAATTACAACACACTTTTAAGGAAGTGTCATACATTTAACAAAACAGAACTAGTCGAGTATTTCACCTTTTAATTAGCAACATCAGAGCTCTGCTGTATCTTCTAAATGAGGTCTGCGGAGCAGGAGATTGCTGGAGCAGAGCTGGCTGGGGTTGGAGGAGAGGAATGAACTTTACTTCAAGGATAATGCATGTACTTTGCGGGTGAATGCGGGGCAGACTATATAGTATCTGTCCATCTGTTGAGGTAATGTGTACAGCGACATTCACATTGATAACCAACACTTTATTGTAAGGATACAAAGGTCATCCGGAGGAACGCCTTGTATTTTATTCTGGAAATTAATGCAGATCAATGTATGAATAAAATACAAGACATAGTTACAAAGTAAATATGGTTGAAAAAAAACAAATGTCACAATACACTTTACTTGTAGACAGACATATAAGATGACGTGGAGATTTGAGGATAACTACTGGGACGCTCTCATGAGGTTATGCACAAGGGTCAATTCAAGCATTAAAGAGACCCTATTAGGTGATTCATTTTGCCCAAACCACATGGCACTTGATCAGAGACCAGTTCCTACATTAGTAATATCTATGTTTTACTCTAAAACACTGTGGATCCTCTGGATCAACTTTAGCAATTACAGAACTAACAGGTCGAACTTGATGGACGCAAGTCTTTATTCGGCTTTACTAACTATGTAACTATGTAACTATGTGGTATTTCACAGAAAACATAGCTAGGTGTCAGGAGTCTGATAAGACTAGTCATGGGAGCGGATCCCCACTGGATTCTCCACACCCTGCTTAGAGAACGTCACTGGAGAGAGACCATTCATCCAATCAGATCAAAGCTGGGATGGGAGGAGTGAGTTGGGATCCACCCCTGTGACTGACTAGTCATTGTTCCAGGCTCCTAGCTTTTCTCTGATTATATTGCTGCAAAAAATATAGTGTCACGCCACAAAAGAATAAAATGTGATAATTTTATTAGCTAATATAAAAAAAATACATTATAATATAATATAATTACTAAAAAGAATCAAGGGAATAGAAAACATAAAAGTGGACATATATGCATAAGGGTATCAAATTGTAAGCACAGGGATATACGTCAGTGATACCGTATATATCAAATAGGTACATATAATGAGCTAATGTGAATAACTTAAAGGGAATCTGTCAGCAGGTTTTTGCTACCTCATCTGAGAGCAGTAGGCAAAGAGAAGCTGAATCCAATGATGTATCACTTAGATTGCTGGGTGCAGCCATTCTGACACAATCAGAGCTTATAGTTTTAGAATAAAGCAGAGCTGAGAAAGCTAACCCCGCCCACACCACAGCTAACCCCGCCCACACCAGGTTCTGTTCATACAATGTCCATAGACAGTGTGGTGCCTATCACAGGAGGGGTGTATCTGACTAGTCCGGCATTGTTAATCTCTTAGTGATAAATCCTTCACAGTTAGTAAACAGCAGCACCCAGTTTGACAAGTCACACATCCCTGAATTCTGGGTTTCAGCCTCTATCTCCTGCTGTCTTCAGATTATATAGCAAAAACCTGCTGACAGATTCCCTTTAAGGATGCATGTGATATATACCCCTATAAATGAAAACACAATAATAAAGGCATGATTACAAGTATGAATGAAACATAACTGCCAAAAATGCCATAAGGATAGCCACACCCCAACTTGTATTTCGACCTCTTGCTTTCTTAATGGGATGTCTTTTCCTCTGAGACAGACAGCGTTTTAGAGTAAAACAGGTATATTTGTAATGAGAGAGTTCATACGTCCTTCAGTTATGGGAGCGTTAATCACCTGGCAGGTTCCCTTTAAATTTTCAGCTCATAATGTTCTCTAATATTTGGTTTCCAGTTACATCAAAACTACAACTCCTAGTATGCACTTCCAGCTGCAGGCTTTAGGATTATACTGGGAGTCATAGGTTTGCAACAGCTAGACAGCTACAGGAGACCTCTTGTGCTAAAAGAACCAACAGGCAATCAGAACATGGGTTTAAAATGAGCAGAGAAAGAATATCCAAGAGCAAATGAAATAATGGGAATGATAATAGCAGTAGGAAATGAGTGTAATGATCTTGTGGGAGGCAGTGACCTGTTACCTTGTAAACTCATGTGCTTCATAGGACTTAGCTGTTCATGACAGGAGCACGGTTATGATGTGGCAGACGAAGGAATCCTTTAAACCAGTCCGATAACAGAATGAGGAAAGCAGATGAAGACTAGTGTGCTGACCTTGTTGGTGAAAGTGACCTGTTAACTTATGAGCTTCATAGAGTAAGTTGTATATAACTATTTATAACTTTATAAGAGGAATAGAAAGAGAACTTCTTTTAATCAATCATCTAATGGGAATAAAGTGGAAATTGATTTTTTGGTACCTGTGGGGGCAGTCATCTGTCCACATCAGCATATGTGATTATCAGGTTTCATAGTATTTAAAGGGAATCTGTCAGCAGGTTTTTGCTATGTAATTGAGGGCAGCATGAGGTAGGGGCTGAAACACTGATTTTGTTGATGTGTCACTTATTAGGCTGTGTGCTGTTGTTTAAATACAATCAGTGCATTATCAGCAAGACATTATCACTGCCGGACTAGCTGCCCATGAGCCACCTGGTCCACCCACGCCCACACCACTGATTAGCAGCTTATTCTCAATATACAATGTACATAGAAAGGTGCTAATCAGTGATGTAGGCGGGGGCAGCTTTCTGAGCTCTGCTACATCTACAGCAGAGAAAACTCTGATTATGTCACAACTAATGCATCCAGTAATCTAAGTGACACATCCCTGGAATCAGGGTCTCTTTTCCTACATTATGCTGCTCTCAGATGGGGTAGCAAAAACCGGGTGACAGATTCCCTTTAATAATATTATCATTTTTCACACAGTTAAATAATTAGCAGCTAATCGAGAGAATAAGGGGATTAATTGAATGAGACAGGACATACTGGGCACAATCAGATCCTGAGCATGATGATAACAGCAGAAGAGGAGTGTGCTGATTTTGTGGAAGGCAGTGACCTGTCCATTCATTGAAAAGGACAAGTCTGTGTTTGACATAGGGAGTTTTTTTGTTATTGGCAGGGATACAATTCTCTACCTAATCAGATCATGGAAATGACAGTAGCAGAAGATGAGAGCGCTTGTGGAAGGCAGTGACCCATCCATAGATGGGATGTTCGTAAACATTATATTGTATAGATACTATCAAGATAGATTTAATCCTGGTCCAAATCCTTATTCATAAATGCAAAATTAATATTGGGAAGACAAAAAAAAAAAAGAGAAAAATTTTCATCTTTGCAAAAAAAAAGAAGCTTTTTTTTTGTTTATTTTTATTATATGAAGCTATTTGCATGTAATGCAATTAAGAATGTAACAAGGCAACTTTAATCGTCCTTCCTAACATCCCAATATGTTCTCTTTAAAGCGGCAAGTGAAAAAGATCATCACATCATAATAATAAAAAGAATTACCAATAAAAATGTTGATTAAAACACTTCAGGATTTCATTGCTCCACAATAATTTCTTAGGCTAAAGCTAACTTTAGTCTTTACTATGCCTCATGTTTCACACGGGACAAAATAACATTGCTATTAAAGCACATCTCACACAGCTTATATATTGCCAGTCATCTCTATGTAACATAAAAAGAAAAACAAATGTGACTGGTGGCATTGTAAACAAGAAAAAAAGATAAATCTTCATAATATCCTAAAATGTTGCTGCATAAAAAGATAGATCAAAAATATATGGTAAAAAACAACCAAGAAATCCAGTTATCTCCTTGTATTATTCCAGCTCCATTCACAATTCTGGTGTAACTGCTATTGGAAACAGTCAACAAGTTTAGCTGACCACCTGTAATTAAAGGGGTATTCCAGACAGAAACCATATATCACCTATGTACTACACAGGTGAATGGGTGATAAATGGCAGGACCATGGAGCCAAGCATGCGCCTTTGAGCTGTCCATGCTACATTTAAAGGGAATCTGTCAGCCGGATTTTGGTATGTAATCTGAAGACAGCATTAGGTAGGGGTAAACCACAGATTTCAGTGATGCATCTCTTATCAAGCTCCGTGATCATGTTTTCTTGCAATGATTGTTTTAGCACCAGTACTTTATCACTGCTGGGACGCAGCAGTGCATGCATGATAGTCAGACACACCCCCTCCTGTGATAGGTAGCTCACTATCTATGGACATTGTATACACAGAGCCTGGTGTGGGCGGGGTTAGCTTCCTCAGCTCTGCTGCATTGGTAAATCTAAAACCTCTGATTGACTCAGAAAGGCTGCACCCAGTAAACTAAGTGATACATCATTAGGTTCAGCTTCTCTTTGACTACATCAGGCTGCTCTCAAGTGAGGTAGCAAAAAACTGCTGACAGATTCCCTTTAAGGTCTAGGAAACAGTAACAAATATTGGAGCAGGGATACTACTTGAGCAACAGGAAGGTTGATTGGTGTCTCAGTGGTCAGATACTTACTAATCAAACATTTAACCACTAGCCAATGAATGGGTGATAATGATAAATACTTCTGGAGAAAAAACTCTTTAAGAAGGGAAAGTTATTTTTGCTTTATTAAATTACTGAAAACTGTCTCATTTAAAGATATTACTTTCTAAAATGTAAATCATCAAGGGCAGGACTACTCAGCAGAGGTGCAGCATAGACAAAGGCCCACAGTGGCATTTGCCCCAGGTGTCAAATTCTATAGTGGTCCAAAATATCATCCCTCCTCAATGACACTTCTTTTTCATAGGAGTGAAGTGACTGGCCAGCAAACTAAATGATTAAAGCAGCCAGGAGGTGCTTTGACATCTAGGTCAGTGGCACATGTTCCTCTGCAAAGCGAAGCAGCCCACATGAGTTTGTCATTGGCTGCTGAACTCTGAATAAGCAGCAACCAAAATAAGAAAACACTCAACACTCAGTATGATGAAATGAACTTTGTCATCTCATTACATCCTATGTAGAGTGCATCAGCCGATGACAAACTCATCTCTATTGCTGCACTCTGCATAGCTAGTAGCAACTGAAATGACAAAGGCTGCATTGTGCTTTCCCACAGCTCCATGCCTCTCCTCTCATTTGTAATTTAGGGTTAGGATGAGGTTTTAGGATAGGACAAGGGTTAAGGTTAGAACTAGGGTTAGTGATAGGACTGGAATTAGTGTTAGGACTAGGGTTTGGATGAGGGTTAGGGATAAGACAAGGGTTAGAACTAGGGTTAGTGATAGGACTAGGGTTAGGGTTAGGACAAGGCTTTATATGAGGGTTAGGGATAGAACAAGGGTTAGGGTTAGAACTAGGGTTTGTGATAGGACTAGGGTTAGGGTTAGAGTTGGAACTAGGGTTAGTGATAAGACTAATGTTAGAAAAAGGGTTTGGATTAGGGTTAAAGATAGGACGAAGGTTAGGGTTAGAACTAGGGTTATTGATAGGATTGGAATTAGTGTTAGGACTAGGGTTTGGATGAGGGTTAGGGATAAGACAAGGGTTAGAACTAGGGTTAGTGATAGGGTTAGGGTTAGGACTAGGCTTTATATGAGGGTTAGGGATAGAACAAGGGTTAGGGTTAGAACTAGGATTAGTGATGGGACTAATGTTACAAAAAGGGTTTGGATTAGGGTTAAAGATAGGACAAAGGTTAGGGTTAGAACTAGGGTTAATGATAGGACTAGGGTTAGGGTTAGGACTAGGCTTTATATGAGGGTTAGGGATAGAACAAGGGTTAGGGTTAGAACTAGGGTTAGTAATAAAACTATTACCCTATTGATAGGACTAGCGTTAAGGTTAGGATTAAGGTTAAGGATAGTAATAATAAATAAATAAAATAATTTAAAAAATCACAAAAAAATAATACAAAGTAAAAAAAATTGGCAATGTATAACTTTATTTTTAGAATCTAATAATCCACTAGTTAAGAGGCACAAATTATTTGCCTTGCCCTGGGCAATGGCAAGTCATGCTATACCACTGCTATTCAGACTATAGGCAAGCTATATACAGCTCTGAAGTATAATAAAGGCTGTAATGTAATGTTTTTATAATGGGGACCCAACTTTTTATGTTAGATCAGATTTGTGTATCAAGTATATTTGATGCTTGATAACCTGGAATATCCACCTATTTAAAGGAACAGTCTAGGCAAAACCAATGCGCTGTGTTTTTCTTTGTAGAGCTCCTGAGGAGATTGTACATGAGACAAAAATGTCTCCAAGGAGAGAATCACTGCATCCTACATCACTTTCTGTACTAATGGAACACTCTGTCCAAAACTAATACTTTACTTTTTTGGGGGCCAAATAGTGCTAAAGAGAATCCTTGAGTCATGGTCTACCTCCCAGGACCCTACGATTGATGTAACACAATATGCTCTGGGTGGAGTGTCCCTTTAATACAAGCATCATCTTGTGTAATGTAGTTGTTTTTATAATCAGTTCAACAAGTATTTATATTAGATGACACCTTTAAAAAGGAAGCAAACATTCCACATTTGGGTAATTTAGTGTAATTATATGTTGGCAAGATATCCTGATAAACATCCAACAAATCTTTCTTTTTCTCTTTTTTTTCTTCCATCGGAGATGGTGCCGTGCATTTTATGCTTTCATATCTTCAATAATTTTCTAAATTGCCCTTTTGTTTACTCTTAGACTTTATGCTACAAATTAAATTTATGCAAATATTATTTGTATGCCTAGCCCATAAATCCACTTTATAATTTCATGCTACAGCAATGGAACTGCTACTTTGATTTTTTAAGGGAACCCAGAGGGAGCATGAATTTGAAACTATAATATTTCTGGATTTTTGGAATTCATTTGCAGCCGTGTTACTAAACAGTATTCATGTTTTCCAAGAGTGTTACATGAACAGAGGAAATGTAATCATTTATGTTCCCTTCCTTCAAAAGAGCCAAAATGCAAAGATCTAAAGAGATTTTTTTAACAAAATATGGAACACTTTTTATTTTCCACAACATTTTTAACCCCTTCTTGTCCTCTTGCTGTAGTTTACCTAGATCACTTGACAGTCTGGTTTTGCAATAAATAACGAACATACACCATCAATGGCCAAGAGATTCAGTTGGCGTGACTTATAACCATGGGAGGGGGTGCCACTAGCACTTTTGCTTTCACCCCTGTCACTATACTATACATGTCGAACCACTTGTGGAGCTGCTTTATCTTCTGATAGTGGCCGCCGTAGGGTACTACACAACCGCCTCCTATTGATTTAAATAAAAGACAGATGTGTAGTACCAAGCCCCAGCCACTACCAGAAGACAGAGCAGCTCCACAAGTAAGTATTTCCAGCCAGCGGTCGCCGCCACCGATAGCGAATCAGACATTGATAACCTATCATAAGTATAGGTCATCAATGTTAAAGTAGTAGACAACCTCTTTAATAGACCCAACTGGAATGGGTTATGGTCCCAATTCATCATTGCATTTGCACCTGTTTTTGTCTAGTTTTGTGTTTTTTGGTTTGCACCCAATCTATTATTCTACTTGCACCTTTTTTGAAGTCTATTTTATGTGTTCTCCCCTGTTCTTTTGTTCTGTTTTTGTGAGCAGTCTTTAGCGATTCCAGATATTTTTGCCCGATTCATCAAATTCAACTTTTTATAAAGAAACAATGCCACTCCATTTCCCACAACACTGGTGTATTTTTGAGTACACCGGTATTTTGGCACAATTCTTGCTGCCAAAAAGTCACAAAAACAGTTCAAGAGCGAGACCAAAAAAAAAGACTATTTTTGACTCTGCGCCAAATTCATGATACATGTGGAAGAATTTGTCTCCAAAAATTGCAACTAAGACCACAAAACAAAAAAGGACCAATAAGTTCCTTGTTGGATTTTCCATTCGAGAAAGGTGGCGGTACGGCACTGAAATGCGTAATGCAATACAAAACCTCTGCAAAACACTGCAGCTAGAATTTATTTCCTTCTTCAGCAGCGCAGCCACTTTTAAACATGTTTTTAACCTTTTTTTGGTAAACTCATCTGGCTGAACTCTTACCCTAGCCAAGGGGCAGCGGCAGCTGGTACCAAAACCATTATAGTAGTTCACACAACTATCCCAGGTGAGCGCAACTGATTAATATTGTGCTACACTCCGCGTTAGGATTTTACCCTATTTGTTCACTTTTTTCCTCTATTCTTCTTAAAAAGAAAAATGCAAATGATGAATCGGAGCTTATGTGTGAAATTTTTGCAGTTAATGACAAACTACATTCTAAAAGAATCTGATGCATCAAAACAACTATTTCCGTTCTTGCTTTTCCAACTTAAAAAAGATTCAAAGTGAATGTTACCAGGCAACAAGACAAATACGCATTTCATTTTCACGTTTGCATTAAAATCTTGTTTATAATTGTAATAGGTATATTAGATCGGGATCATTGATTTCCAGTTTCTATCTTAAAATGTTATCTTATTAAATCGATAGCACCCAGAGACGCTTACCCATAATTGAGAATTTGCAATGGCTCAAACTTAGTGCCCCTGCAGAAATATTATTTGCATGCAGTTCTATAAGTAGGACCTTTATATGTCTTTTTTCATTTATTTGTATTTTTTTTTTAATTTTTAATTTATCTTTTTCCAAAAAGTCTCAAATATTTTTTTGACTAATGAAAGTATGATAGAAAAGATGGTATGTTATTTTGTACTAGTAGCAAGGTCACCAATATTACAAAAAATCCTGAGCAGTCACTTAAAAGGTGCCTTCTTCTCCCATCCGTAAAAAAAATGTATGCATCTGTGACTTTTTGGAATCTGGAGAAACTTCTACAGATAATATAATAATAATAATAATTTTTATTTTTATAGCGTCAACATATTCTGCAGCACTTTACAATTTTAGGGGGGCTTGGACAGACAAAAAGACATTACAGAATAAGCACAATTCAGATATTAAAAGGAGTGAGGACCCTGCTCGCAAGTTTACAGTCTATAAGATTAGAATGTTATATTTAATCCAAAGGCGAGGCAGTGTTAGGAAAAATATACAAGGACTTTACAAAGGGGACATTCACAGTACAGAATATACAGTTACACAAAATAAACAGGATTAAAGAAGACTTACTATAAAGATCGCTGAGACGATTCAGTATAGGTGGAGGGTAGGCACTCCAATTGGACCGTTATCAAACGTGACTCCTTGCTATATGAAATATATACTCCCGGCAATGAGTCAGATTATTCTGACTGTAATTAGCATCCTTTTACAGTTCACAGTGAAAGCAGCTAATGTCTTCATATCAGAATTATGGGCTGTAGACATACAGTAAATCACTTAGAATCTTAATGATTTATTGCAGTTTTCCAATGTGCTTGTAAAAAGTTTGTGCTGTTAGTGATTTTTTGATAGACTGTCCATAAAAAAATAAAGTTGGAATTTCTGAGTAGTAGATAGATTTCTAACTTTTTAAAAGGGAATCTGTAGGCAGTTTTTTTGCTATGGAATCTGAGAGCAGCATGATGTAGAGACAAAAACCCTGATTCCAGCGATGTATCACTTACTGGGCTGCTTTGTGTAGTTTTGATAGAATCCTTGCTTTGTCTGATGTAGAAGTAGCAGAGCTAAGACTTATGGGCTGTCTATAACCCCGTCCACATTCCTGACTGGCAGCTTGATGGGTGTCAATCAGTGATGGGGGCGGGGTTATACACAGATTAGCCTGACTGGCCTGCACCTGAGATGTAGTCCTCTAGTGATAATCTCCTGCTGATCAGGCTCTCAGCTCTTACATTTTGCTGTTTTCAGACTAAATAGCAAAAACCTTCTGACAGAAAAGTAGATGGCACTTGTTTCCAGTTTCATAGGCTTGCAATAAGGCAATGGGTTGATCTATACCATTCGTGTGTAGGATGGAAAGTGACAACTAAATATGGCAATGAGAATAAATCCCTGGATCAACAAGTCATCTCCAGTGTCTAATAAATGCAGATAGATATAATATCTATCTATGAACAAAGAAGTACAAAGAAGTACAGGCCCTTTTTCAACTTTCTTTTTAATGAATCAACCATCACAACATCCTCTAACAGAAAGTTCCACAGTCTTACTGTGCTTACAGTAAAAAATAAGTACCCTGTCTATGGTGATGTAATAATCATCTCTTCTATAGATGTTCAGGATGCACCCGATAGTTACATGTCGGTATAAAAAAGATCATTGGACAGATCTTTGTACTATACTTTGTTAAAATTATACTGGATGATCCAGCCATTCCCTAAATTACCTTGGTCAATCATCTGTACTTCTGTTTCAGTTTAACTATTTCCTTTTTACATATTGGTGCCCAAAGCTGTACACATATTCCATATACGTTTTGTATAATGGTAATTCTTTGCTTTTGTCATGTGCATTTTTACCTTTTTTATGCATCCCAATATTTGAATGGCCTTGGCAGCTGCTGCCTGACACTGATTACTAAAGGTGTCATTTTTACCTATTATATAGCGATAATATATTTGATTGTACTACAGCCAAAGCCAAAGACCAGAATACAGTTAGGTCCATATATATTTGGACAGAGACAACATTTTTCTAATTTTGGTTCTAGACATTACCACAATGAATTTTAAACAAAACAATTCAGATGCAGTTGAAGTTCAGACTTTCAGCTTTCATTTGAGGGTATCCACATTAAAATTGGATGAAGGGTTTAGGAGTTTCAGCTTCTTAACATGTGCCACCCTGTTTTTAAAGGGACCAAAAGTAATTGGACAATTGACTCCAAGGCTATTTCATGGACAGGTGTGGGCAATCCCTTCGTTATGTCATTCTCAATTAAGCAGATAAAAGGCCTTGAGTTGATTTGAGGTGTGGTGCTTGCATTTGGAAGTAAACATGCGGTCAAAGGAGCTCTCCATGCAGGTGAAACAAGCCAACCTTAAGCTGCAAAAACAGAAAAAAAATCCGAGAAATTGCTACAATATTAGGAGTGGCAAAATCTACAGTTTGGTACATCCTGAGAAAGAAAGAAAGCACTGGTGAACTCATCAATGCAAAAAGACCTGGGCGCACACGGAAGACAACAGTGGTGGATGATCGCAGAATAATCTCCAGGGTGAAGAGAAACCCCTTCACAACAGCCAACCAAGTGAACAACACTCTCCAGGAGGTAGGCGTATCAATATCCAAATCTACCATAAAGAGAAGACTGCATGAAAGTAAATACAGAGGGTTCACTGCACGGTGCAAGCCACTCATAAGCATCAAGAATAAAAAGGCTAGACTGGACTTTGCTAAAAAAACATCTAAAAAAGCCAGCACAGTTCTGGAAGAACATTCTTTGGACAGATGAAAGTGTGTCACCCCAGGCCTGGATGCCACAAATATTAAAGGCTGTGTCTGAGAGCAGGAAGGAGGTTCCCTGGTTAGGGACCATTAGCATGCAGCACCTCCTGTCCCAGGCCAGTAGGGGGAGCTGGCTGCCCTATAAAAGCTGGAACTGGGGCAGGGTTAGAGAGACCAGAACCCACTTCTGAAGTGACCAGAAGGGTTCCTTAGAGGAAGGGACAGGTCAGCAGCAGCTGAGGAGTCCGTGAGGCAGAGGAGAGACTGCAAGCCAGGGACAGAGGCGACGAGAGCCGGTCCTGGCAGAGAACCAATCTACCGGACATTGGGGTCCGAGGCTGTCAGGGTTATAAGCCCAGCAGCAGAGAACCAAGCCGCGAGAGATTTCAGGTCCCTTGGCCTAAGAAGCCCGGAGGCACCGCCACAACAGAAGGGACCAGCAAGGCCAAGAGAGGCCAAAGGTAAAAGGAACCCAAGTTGCAAGCCATACGGGCGAGAAGTACACGGCCAGCTCAGGGATGTGGGCTATTACACCATGAAGAGGGGGACAGTCAGAAAGAGCATAGAGAGAATGGTAGGCCTACACACTCACCCTGACCAGTGGGGCTCACCCGAATGCTCTCAGACACCCAGGCTCATTCCTAACCGGTACCACTGTTGAGTCATTAATAATACCTACAATAAAGACCCTGGACTGTTTGAAGCGGACTCTGAACTCTTACTATTGTGGCCTGCACTATCACCCCCAGCATTCACCTACACGGCCCTGAGGCTACACTCTTCCCGTGGGGAGTTATCCTACCCCTGTGCTGCACACCAACACCAGCCTCAGCGGTCTGCCTTGCAGCGGCGGTTATCCCTGACCGCAATCCACGGATGGTGTAGTCGGACATTCAAAACACTGATTAATAGACTGCCACAATTTGGTCTGACCACCCTGAGCCACGGGATCGGGTTGCCACTACTACCCCCAGCATCGTACAGAAGCCCGGTTCCGGGTACCCCACGGCCCAGGGGGGGAGTCAAAAGCAAGATCAACCTCTACCAGAGTGATGGAAAGAGAAAAGTATGGCGAAGGCGTGGTACAGTTCATGATCCAAAGCATACCACATCATCTGTAAAACACGGCGGAGGCAGTAGGATGGCTTGGGCATGCATGGCTGCTAGTGGCACTGGGTCACTAGTGTTTATTGATGATGTGACACAGGACAGAAGCAGCCGAATGAATTCTGATGTCTTCAGAGCCATACTGTGTGCTCAGATCCAGCCAAATGCAGCCAAACTGATTGGTTGTCGTTTCATACTGCAGATGGACAATGACCCAAAACATAAAGCCAAAGCAACCCAGGAGTTTATTAAAGCAAAGAAGTGGAATATTCTTGAATGGCCAAGTCAGTCACCTGATCTCAACCCAATTGAGCATGCATTTCACTTGTTAAAGACTAAACTTCAGACAGAAAGGCCCACAAGCAAACAGCAACTGAAACCACCACAGTGAAGGCCTGACAGAGCATCAAAAAGGAGGAAACACAGCGTCTGGTGATGTCCATGAGTTCAAGACTTCAGGCAGTCATTGCCAACAAAGGGTTTTCAACCAAGTACTAGAAATGAACATTTTATTTACAATTATTTAATCTGTCCAATTACTTTTGGTCCCTTTAAAAATAGGGTGGCACATGTTAAGGAGCTGAAACTTCTAAACCCTTCATCCCATTTTAATGTGGATACCCTCAAATGAAAGCTGAAAGTCTGAACTTCAATTGCATCTGAATTGTTTTGTTTAAAATTCATTGTGGTAATGTCTAGAACCAAAATTAGAAAAATGTTGTCTCTGTCCAAATATATATGGACCTAACTGTATAATCAATACCCTATATATTGCCAAAACATCAAATCGACCCCTAAAGTATATTAAAAAGTTTGTACCAATATATTAAGTTATCCCCTATTTACAGGTTAAGGGATAACTTCCTGATTAAAGAAGGTTATATTTGGGCACAAACCTTTTAAAGAGAATCTTTCAGCAGGTTTTTGCAATGTAATCTGAGAGCAGCATGATGTAGGGGCAGAGACCCTGATTCCAGGGATGTGTCACTTACTAGGCATTTTGTTGCTGTGTCAATAAAATCAGTGTTTTATCAACAGGAGATTATCACTATAGGACTAGGTGTCTTGTGCCACCTAGCCCATCCATGCCCCCAATATTGATTAGCATCTTTCTGTCAATATACAGTGTACACAGAAAGCGGCAAATCAGTGGTGTGGGATGGGTTATACAGGGCTGGCAGCGACAACGGGCAGATCATGTGATCACTAATATGCGATTTGCATACTTCCAGCCACATTCCAACTAGTCGAGCAGAGCCTCACTCTATACAAGTAAATTGAGCGAGGCAGCGTACGTCTAGATGATATGTGACCGCATGTATGCAAATCGCATACTTTCTGTCCCTTGACTGCCCACTCTTGCACTGGAGAATCCTGACAGCGTGTGGTGTGCATGCTGTGAGGACTCAAAAGTCTGCAGTCACCTTATGCGACTGCAGACTTTCTTCACAAACCTAGACAGCCCCTTTAACCGGACGATCAAAAAGATTTTGGCAAGAAAAAGACACTAGAACGTAAAAATATAAATTGTTTGGGGTTGGAATGGGTTAATATACCTATAAGTAAAGAATTTGTAGCAAATATTCATTGACCATAAGAGGACTACCAACAATCACAGCCAGTTAGGCAAGTCACAGTTTTATATCATGGTAATGGGACAATATGGGGGTGAAAGTAGCTCCCTGTGGCCTCACACGGATTAATATTCCATTTGTAGAAATTACTATTCTTCTGATATATTCCGCGCTCATTTATAAATGATCTCAAGTATTTTGCATAAACTGGATTCATTTTCAAGCTGGATATGATACATCAGATAGGAAGCAGCGCGGTCATATAACGCAGCTCATTCTATGGACATTACATGTTACGGAGAATATTTACTAATCTTCCACTTCATTTATCAATCCTCACGCCAGAATAATGACTTGCTTATTATCAAGCTTTGTGGAACGTTGCATAAAATCTCCCTCATTTACATTATATGATCTGATCTGGGCAATCTGTCCTCCTCCTTTGGCATACACATTAATTAAAGGTGATGCAATGAAAATATTGCTATTTTATCATGGGGTTCTAAGTGTATGGCATGGTCATAAGGATTGCGTGCTACTCGTCCTCAGTTCTGTAGGAGACATGATTTGTATTCATACACACATGAAGTATGAGAAGTGATGGATTACAATGGAAGCATGAGTACTTTATAATGTTCGTGCTTGAAGTATATCCTTTGTTTTATTTTTATTTTTTTCCATAACTCAATAGTACATGTGAAAAAAGAAAATGTATAATATATCTTGTGAGAGAAATCTGCTTCTTTCTCCTGCAGGACTGATTCTTCATTCTCAAAATTCTCAGTTCTGGGGTAAAATCTGTCTTCAGTGAATAGAGATTTTCCTTTTTCTTAGATAGGAAAAGACATTTGGTGCTCATAGAGTTCTATAGAGAACTGTAACTGTCATTCAGGAGAACTTGCAGCACAATGTCAGTGTCTGTCTCTAGCTCCTCCCTCTTCTCCATAGAATATTGTAAGCATCAAATGCCATTTCATATCTCAGTAATGGGAAGATCAGTCTTCACTGAATATAGATTTCAAAGATTTTACCCATGGATTGAAAGTATAAGAATAATCCAAGAGGAGAAAGAGGCACATTTATGTGATAAGATATTGTCACGGGTGTGTCAGATGTGACAGACAGTCGCTCTTCAGCTGGCTGCAGAAGATCACTTCACTTGGCATTACAGACGCCTCCTTAAATCTGTCTTACTTTAGGACCCAGCGGCTACCTCTCTCCTCCTCTGATTGAAACCCTGGCCTGGGTGTTTAAATACTTTCAATTTGCTGCAGGGAGTCGCCAGTGATATTCACGTTTCCTTGTGAAGGCTTGGAGCTATTGCAGTCGGCTTGCTTCCTCTCTAATGCTTTGGAGGATGTTTGGTGTAATCTGTCTGAAGTCTGCTCAAGCTAAGATTCTTCCCCCCATGTTTTTCTCCCTTGTTGTCCTTAGTTTATAGTGGGGACTGCCCAGTATTCATCCTCCCCCTTCTCCATCCAGGGCCTAGCTTTAGGGATTTACAGGGCTTAGGTTTCCTGTTTGGCGATTGGTGAGGAACCAATATAGGGATGGTAGGGGAGACAGGGTGATATTAGATCAGCCTAGGGGTCTCCACTCCCCCTTTCCCTAGTGTCTACTGTGTCTGGGCTCCCTTCCTGTCATCCCTTCGTGTTGCACTTCGTCTTTCCTACACTGTGTGTGACAGATATATTATAAAGTTGCTTATTTTACATGTGCACTATGGATTTTTAAATAAAAATTAAAATGACAATTACACTTTATGGGGTGATCCAAAGTATGTTATGTGAAAGGTGGATCAATTGTCTACAATTCCTTGGTTCATCTGCATAAGGGTTATCTGCTTTGGACAATTCCTCTTTGTTAGGCCACATGCACACGTTCAGTATTTGGTCAGTATTTTACATCAGTATTTGTAAGACAAAACCAGGAGAGGAGCAATCAGAGGAAAAGTATAATAGAAACAAGTCACCACTTCTGTATTTATCTCCCACTCCTGGTTTTGGCTTACAAATACTGATGTAAAATACTGACTAAATACTGAACGTGTGAACGTGGCCTTAGACTAAGTTCCCACGATGAGTATTTGGTGAGTTTTCATGTTGCAGAGTTTATACAGCATTTCTGCACATATTAGCTAAATTAAGTTACTTGTGTTATTTTTTTACATGTGTTTTAGGCTATGTGCCCACGTTGCAGAAATGAAGCAGAAAATTTCTGCTTCATTTCCACATGTCCTCTCCTGGAAAAACGCTTGCGGAATTTGGCAAGCGTTTTTCGCGCGTTTATGATGCGTTTGGGACATGCGGAATTGCCTTGCGTTTTTTATTGCATTGACAAGGCAATTCTGCATGCATAAACGCAAAATTAATGGACATGCTGCGGATTTTTGAGTGCTGCATAAACGCTGCGGAAAAATCCGCAGCATGGGCATTGAAATTGCGGATTCTCATTGGGGACCATGGGGGACAGATTAACAAGCGTTTCACAAGCATTTACGCTGCGGAAATTCCGAAGCATATACGCTTGTAAAACGCTACGTGGGCACATACCCTTATTGTGTTTTTGTATTTTTCTGGCATGTCATGTTTTAAATAAAGCTGGTTTGTTTTTGATACTTACTGGTTTTTGGCTTTGGAAAAACTTTATTGCTACAGTCATGTTCAGATTACATGTGTTTTTATTGCATTTCTATAGTGGAAACTCACTAACCTGTGGATTTCCCACATCTGATGCAATTCTTGGGGGAAAATCTGCACATAAAACTCAGCGTACCCACAAGAGAAATTGACATGTTGCGGATTTGAAACGCGGTCAGTTTATGCTGCTTAAAAAAAAGCACAGTGTGCATGAGGTTTATCTACATCCCATCCACTTTGCTGGTACTGTAGGACGCTGCAATTTTTTGTGCAGTTAAAATCCACAGTGTCAAAAAACTTACTAACAACTCATCGTAGGAACTTATGATGTGGTGTGGAATGGGTGTGCTACAGTGGTGGCCAAAAGTATTGGCACCCCTGCAATTCTGTCAGATAATGCTCAGTTTCTTCCTGAAAATGATTGCAATCACAAATTCTTTGGTATTATTATCTTCATTTAATTTGTCTTCAATGAAAAAGCACAAAAAGAATTGTCCTAAAGCCAAATTGGATACAATTCCACACCAAACCTAAAAAAGGGGGTGGACAAAAGTATTGGCACTGTTTGAAAAATCATGTGATGCTTCTCTAATTCGTGTAATTAACAGCACCTGTAACTTACCTGTGGCACCTAACCTAGGTGTTGTCCATAACTAAATCACACTTGCAGCCAGTTAACATGGATTAAAGTTGACTCAACCTCTGTCCTGTGTCCTTGTGTGCACCACATTGAGCATGGAGAAAAGAAAGAAGACCAAAGAACTGTCTGAGGACTTGAGAAACCAAATTGTGAGGAAGCATGAGCAATCTCAAGGCTACAAGTCCATCTCCAAAGACCTGAATGTTCCTGTGTCTTCCGTGCGCAGTGTCATCAAGAAGTTTAAAGCCCATGGCACTGTGGCTAACCTCCCTAGATGTGGACGGAAAAGAAAAATTCACGAGAGATTTCAACGCAAGATTGTGCGGATGGTGGATAAAGAACCTCGACTAACATCCAAACAAGTTCAAGCTGCCCTGCAGTCCGAGGGTACAACAGTGTCAACCCGTACTATCCGTCGGCGTCTGAATGAAAAGGGACTGTATGGTAGGATACCCAGGAAGACCCCACTTCTTATCCCGAGACATAAAAAAGCCAGGCTGGAGTTTGCCAAAACTTACCTGAGAAAGCCTAAAACGTTTTGGAAGAATGTTCTCTGGTCAGATGAGACAAAAGTCGAGCTTTTTGGGAAAAAACATCAACATAGAGTGTACAGGAAAAAAAAAGAGGCATTCAAAGAAAAGAACACGGTCCCTACAGTCAAACATAGCGGAGGTTCCCTGATGTTTTGTGGTTGCTTTGCTGCCTCTGGCACTGGACTGCTTGACCGTGTGCATGGCATTATGAAGTCTGAAGACTACCAACAAGTTTTGCAGCATAATGTAGGGTGTGAGAAAGCTGGGTCTCCCTCAGAGGTCATGGGTCTTCCAGCAGGACAATGACCCAAAACACACTTCGAAAAACACTATAAAATGGTTTGAGAGAAAGCACTGGAGACTTTTAAGGTGGCCAGCAATGAGTCCAGACCTGAATCCCATAGAACACCTGTGGAGAGATCTCAAACTGGCAGTTTGGAGAAGGCACCCTTCAAATATCAGGGACCTGGAGCAGTTTGCCAAAGAAGAATGGTCTACAATTCCAGCAGAGCATTGTAAGAAACTCATTGATGGAAGCGGTTGTTCGCAGTTATTTTGGCTAAAGGTTGTGCAACCAAGTATTATGCTGAGGGTGCCAATACTTTTGTCTGGCCCATTTTTGAAGTTTTGTGTGAAATGATCAATGATTTGATTTTTGCTTCATTCTCTTATGTGTTTTTTCCTTCATTCTCTTATGTGTTTTTTCCTTGCAAGCAAATTAAATGAAGATAATAAGACCAAAGAATTTGTGATTGCAATCATTTTCAGGAAGAAACTGAGGATTATCTGACAGAATTGCAGGGGTGCCAATACTTTTGGCCACCACTGTACAAGTAAATATGCAAAATAAACTTTTGAGATTGATTTATTGAGCAAAAACAAAGAAACTTGGATAAAACAGTTTATAAACTGTAACAGTAGTTTTGTAGTGCATTGCGTTAATTGTACGCTATGTGATGTAAAATACGTAGGTTGTACTATACGAAAGTTACGGCAGAGAATTAATGAGCACATTAGAGATTCATATAATAGGGAAGAAAATAATCCACTGAATGTATCTAAACATTTTTTTACAAAAATATGGTAGTAATGTTAAAGGATTAGAATTCTATGGTTTACAGAAAGTTAACCCCTTACCTAGAGGTGGTGTTATGAACTGCTACAAGCACTAAGGAAAGATAGGAAAACTGTCCCTACAATAGGACTAAGCTGATTCCCTACGATGCAGCGGGGGACCTGTTCCTTGTGAACTGACCCGCCTAAATCCTCGGCTAGTCTGAACGCAGACCTATAGATATAAGGGAGGGGTCCCTACAAGAACTAAGGACTGGGATATAGTTGGACACCTCCTAGCAGAAATTGTAGCAGAGCAAAGACAAACAAACAAAAAGTACTAGTGGTCCAAAGACCAAGCAAACTACTGAGTTAGGTACAAGGCACCTGGCTAGCTTAAGAGTAAAAGAACAGTGAAGTCCAGCAAGGCCAGAAGGGCGTAACTGGATTATATAGGCAGAAAGTCATGTGACCAACAAAATAGAAAAGAACTAACAGGAGGGTTCTAACAGTACCCCCTCTTCTATGAGGATCCTCCGGATCCTCCAGGCCCTGGTCTATCAGGAAACCTCCTGTGAAACGCTCTGATAAGTCTAAGAGCAGAGACATCATCCGCCTTTACCCAGGAGTTATCCTCGGGACCGAAACCTTTCCAAGCGACGAGATACTGCAATCTCCCTCTATGCCATCTAGAATTAAGAATGCGAGAAATTTCATATTCACCGTCTTCCACCACCGGAGGAACAGAGACAGTGGCGTCCCTATCCGAAACCTCAGCTTTTTTCAATAAGGAAACATGAAACACCGGATTAATCTTCCAGGAGGTGGGAACCTCCAACCTAACAGCAGATTGGTTAACTACCTGAAGTACCTTAAACGGCCCTACAAATTTCGGGCTCAATTTCTTAGAAGGAATCCTCAACCGCAGATTCTTAGAGGACAACCAAACCATGTCACCAACCGTAAACAAAACCTCTTGACATTTCCTGTCAAAGTACCTCTTAGATTTTTCGCTAGCCTCTTGAAGGTTACAACGTACATCAGTCCAATCTCTCTCCAAATCACCGGAAACATTCTCCTCCTCCGGCACAGCCAATACCAATTTGGAGAATGACCCAAACGACGGATGTCTCCCAGTACAACAAAAAAAGGAGAACACCCAGCAGAAGAGGATGTATGGTTGTTAAGAGCAAATTCAGCAAGTGGCAGAAACTCAGACCACCCCTCTTGATTGTCAGCCACAAAACAACGCAAAAACTGTTCAACATCCTGGTTCTTTCTTTCTGTCCATTAGACTCAGGATGATATCCAGATGAAAATGACAAATGAACTCCCAACCTGTCACAAAAGGCACGCCAAAAACGAGCCACGAACTAGGGTCCCCTATTGGAAACAATGTCGGTAGGAACGCCATGGAGTCTGACAATTTCCTTAACAAAAGCCTTAGCGAGTGTCTTAGCGCAGGGCAGTTTGATGAAAGGAACCAAGTGACACATCTTGCTAAAACGGTCCATGACCACCCAGATGACAGTGAAACCCTCAGAGGCAGGAAGGTCAGTAATAAAATCCATAGCAAGATGCGTCCAAGGTGCACTAGGAACCTCCAGAGGGCAAAGCAACCCCGCAGCAGGAGCATGTGAAGACTTAGATCTAGCACACACAGTACATTGACGCACCCACTTAATCACTTCCTTCTGCCACCCAGGCCACCAAAAACTGTGACCTACAAGTCTCTTAGTCTCAGAAATTCTTGGATGACCTGCCAACCGAGACTCATGACACTCCACAAACAAATCTCTCCTAAAGTTCCAAGGCACAAACAACCTCCCATGGGGAGTGTTAGACGGGGCATCCTCCTGGGCTTTCAGAATCCCATCTTCCAAAACAGAGTCCAATGCTGCTATCACAACACCTTCCTGTAAAATGCTCTCTTCCTCCTCGGTACCAACCATGGGAGAAAAGCTGCGAGATAAAGCATCAGCTTTTACATTCTTGGTACCCGGGATGTAAGTAACAGAAAAATTAAACTGAGAAAAAAAAAGTGCCCACCTAGCCTGACGGGCATTCAAGCGCTTGGCAGCATCAAGATAGATCAGATTCTTATAATCAGTGAAAACCTGAATGGGAAATTTAGCACCTTCCAAGAGATGACGTCAATGTTCAAATGCGAGTTTAATAGCCAGCAATTCCCGATTACCAACATCGTAATTAAGTTCGGTCTCAGAAAATTTTTTTGAAAAAAAGGCACAGGGATGTACTCCATCCTTGTTTTCCTGAGACAAAACAGCCCTGACCCCCACCGAAGAAGCATCAACCTCGACCAAAAAAGGCTTGGTCTCATCAGGCTGCGTAAGGATGGGGGCAAAACTGAATCTCTCCTTGAGATACACAAAAGCTTCAATGGCCTCCGTAGTCCACTGAACCGTATTCACACCTTTCCTGGTGAGATCGGTCAGCGGCTTAACAATTATAGAAAAATTCTTAATGAATTTTCTGTAATAATTAGCGAAACCCAAAAATCTCTGTATCGATTTCAAACCAATAGGCCTAGGCCATTCCTGCACCGCCTGAACCTTCACCAGGTCCATCTCAAAGCCCTCGCTGGAGATAATGTAGCCCAAAAAACTAATTCTCTGCACAGCGAACTCACATTTCTCCAGCTTAGCAAAAAGCGAATTGTCACTTAACAACTGCAATACCTCACGTATTCTAAGCCAATGAGACTCCTGAAAAAACGCTGGTGCATTGGTAAGACCAAAAGGCATTGTTACATACCTGGCGGCGTCCTTGCATAGTGGTCCATCTCCCACTGTGCAAAAGCACGCACTTGATTTCCAGTCCAGACTGCCACTCTGGCTTCTTTCCATGTTGTCTGCTTTGCTTTGCTCTGTCTGTTTAGGGCGACGCCCGCCGAACTTCCTGTTTCTTGTAGCTGCTGCAGACACACCCCTAATGCGTCCTCAGCCTATTGCTGTCTGTCACCTGGTATTTAACCCAGCTCCTCCCTGGAATCCTTGCCTGAGCATTGTGTTCTGTCAGTTGGCTTCTGGTCGCTGACGTGCCAGGTCCTGTCTATGTTTCCTGCCTTGCGGTATCAGTTCCCGTGTCTGAACTGAGTCCTGTCTGTGTTCTCTTGCCAGCTGCCTTTCCTGGAGGCTGTATTTCCAGGCCCGTGTGAACACGCTCTTTGCCTGTTCATCTCGCCCTCTGGGGGCCGCATACCCAGACTCGCTCCTGTATTTGTTTCAGTACAGTTCCTGTCTGAACTGTCTCCTAAACCTGCTTCCTGTTTCTCTCTATGTCCGTACCTTCTCTTTCTCCTGCATTGTCTGAACCAGCACTTGGCTTTACCTTGGCTCGTTCCTGTATTTTGTTGCAGTAACAGTTCCTGTCTGAGCTGCCTCCTAAACTGTTTCCTGTTTGTCTCTGTGTCCGTAGCTTCCCTTTTTCTACAGAGTCTGAACCTGCTCCTAACTCCTACTCGTTGTCGCTGTTCCTCCGTTTGTGAGTTTATAGTCCACTCGTTACCTCATTGCAAGTATCTAGTGTGTATCTGGTTCTGCCTTTCCCTTCCTGTCTGTTCCATGTGAACAGAGCCCTGTTCCCCCTGCCCTGCCTTGCTCACTGCTTCTGCGGTTTCTGCTCTGCTCTGCCTTGCTTACCGCTCCGGCGGTTCTAGCCTGCTCTGCCTCTCTCACCGCTCTTGCGGTTTCCGCTCTGCTCTGCCTCGCTTACCGCTCCGGCGGTTCTAGCCTGCTCTGCCTCGCTCACCGCTCTTGCGGTTTCCGCTCTGCTCTGCCTCGCTCACCGCTCTTGCGGTTTCCACTCTGCTCTGCCTTGCTTACCGCTGCGGCGGTTCTAGCTTGCTCTGCCTCGCTCACCGCTCTTGCGGTTTCCGCTCTGCTCTGCCTCACTTACCGCTCCGGCGGTTCTAGCCTGCTCTGCCTCGCTCACCTCTCTTGCGGTTTCCGATCTGCTCTGCCTAGCTCACCGCTCTTGCGGTTTCCGCTCTGTTCTTCCTTGCTCACCGCTTCTGCGGTTTCCGCTCTGCTCTGCCTTGCTTACCGCTCCGGCGGTTCTAGCCTGCTCTGCCTTGCTCACCGCTTCTGCGGTTTCCGCTCTGCTCTGCCTTGTTTACCGCTCCGGCGGTTCTAGCCTGCTCTGCCTTGCTCACCGCTCTTGCGGTTTCCACTCTGTTCTGCCTTGCTCACTGCTCCGGCAGTCTCGATCTGCTCTGACCCTTTGCTCACTGCTCCGTCAGTCTCGCTCTGCTCTGACCCTTTGCTCGCTGCTCCGGCAGTCTCGCTCTGCTCTGATCCTTTGCTCGCTGCTCCGGCTGTCTCGCTCTGCTCTGACCCTTTGCTCGCTGCTCCGGCAGTCTCGCTCTGCTCTGACCCTTTGCTCACTGCTCCAGGCGGCCTCGTCCTGCTCTACTCTCGCTCACCGCTCTAGGCGGTCTCGTCTTGCTCTGCTCTTGCTCGCCGCTCCGGGCGGCCTCACTCTGCTGTGTTTGTCCACCGCATCTGCGGTTCTGTTCCTGAGTCCTAGTCTGTACTGGGTCCTATCCACTCTGTGCTCCAACCTGTCGTACCTGCCAGTACCTCCCTGCCTGCATACGAGTCGTGCTTACCAACATCCACCTGCCTGCATACCGGCCGTACCTGCCAGTACCTCCCTGTTTGCATACCAGTTGTGCTTGCCAGCATCCACCCGTCTGCATACCTGCCGTGTCTGCCTGTACCCACCAGTCTGTGTGCCAGCCTAACCTGCCTGTTCCTGCATTCCCCGGTGTGAGTCAACAGCCGTGTCCGGGGTCTGACCTGGAGTAGCACCTGGTCCCTCTGCTCGGTCCCTCCTTGGTGCACTGGCATCGTATGCCGTCGTGCGACCTTGGTTGCATCGGGTGGATACTTAGTTACGCCCCTCCAGGCATTCACTCTCCGGTACGGTCCAGTGGAATCACTACATATACACGCACACGCCAGTCAGTCCGGGCGTGTGCTTTACAGGCATAACCAGATTCTCAAAATGACCCACCGGAGTGTTAAAAGCAGTTTTCCATTTATCACCTTCCTTCATACGTAACAAATTGTATGCCCCCCGGAGATCAATTTTAGAGAACCACTTGGCCCCCACTAACTGGTTGAACAAATCAGGAATTAATGGCAGTGGGTGGGAATTGCGTACGGTAATTTTATTAATTTCGCTAAAGTCCAGACATGGACGTAAACCACCGTCCTTTTTTTTTTTACAAAAAAAAATCCAACAGCCACAGGAGACTTAGAAGGTCTAATGTGACTGGCGGCCAAGCTTGTCTGTATGTATTCCTCCAAGGCCTTTCTCTCAGGGATAGTCAGATTAAATAAGCGACTCTTGGGAAGAGTAGCTCCAGGAACAAACTCAATGGTGCAATCATAGTCCCTATGAGGAGGCAAAACTTGCGACTCCTCCTCAGAATAAACCTTCCAAAAATCCTGAATAGGTACAGGTAATTCCCCTCTTTCCATAGCAGCAATGCGACCGTTACAACATTTATCATGACACTTAGGACTCCAAGACTTAATTTCATGGGTAGACCAGTCCAGTACAGGATTGTGCAATTTTAACCAAGGTAACCCCAAAACCTCTGGAGAAGGCAAATTATTTAATACCGCCAAATCCAAATTCTCTTGGTGAATACCATTAATGGTGAGGGGAAATTCAAAAACCTTGTGAGTAATACATTTCAAGGGAGAGCCATCAACAGCAACCACAGAAATAGGAGATGACAAAAGTTTGGATTCTAATTTAAATTTTTCCAAAAATCCCTTATCAATCACATTGAGTGTAGAACCACAATCCACAAATACCCGAAATTCAATCAACTCTTCCTGGAATGAGGTGCTTCCAGAAAGAAATACTCCTTTTGATTTTAAACAAGCTATACGGGAGTAACTGACCTTTTTTTTTTTCTTTGTTCAAACGAAGCACACAGTTCTTAATAAAGTGGTCAGATTTACCGCAATAAAAACACAATCCCTTAGCAAACCTGCGGTCTTTTTCCTGAGAGTGGGGTGACATCGCCCCAATCTCCATCGGTTCTCCACCTTCCGAGCAGACCCTCTGAAAACTAGGAGCTGCCATAGCAGTAGATTTCTCCTCATTAATCCTAGCACGCAGTCTCCTGTCCACACGTATAGCTAATTGCATTGCCTCCTGCAAAGTTCCAGGTTTTGGGAAGGCAATCAGCAGATCCTTAACCCTTTCACCTAGACCAGCAAGAAACAGACATTTTAATGCTGAGTCATTCCATTCCACTTCGGCCGACCATCTTCTGAAGTATGTACAATACTTTTCCACATCACCTGATCCCTGCTTCAAACGTCTTAATTCCGTTTCAGCAGATGAGACTCGATCAGGATCATCATACAACAACCCCATAGCAGAAAAAAAATCTTCCACAGATCTAAAACAGGGATCATTAGGTTGTAGAGAAAAGGCCCATCCCTGTGGTTCTTTACGCAAAAGTGACATTATAAACCCAATGCGCTGTGATTCATTCCCCGAGGATCTGGGTCTTAAACGAAAATATAATAAACAAGCGTTTTTAAAGGAAAAAAATCTTGCTGTTTACCATAAAAAAATCTGCCAGTCCTACCTTCGGTTCCACAAAATGCGCTCCAGGACAGCTACTCACGTGTTGCTGGAGCTCGGCCACCTCCAAAGACAGTCCCTGCAGGCGTTGAGCCAACTCCTGAACCGACACCATGCTGAATTCTGGATTACTTTCCTTAGAGTGTTTATTTTGGGCTGGACTTACTGTTATCAACTGCTACAAGCACTAAGGAAAGATAGGAAAACTGTCCCTACAATAGGACTAAGCTGATTCCCTACGATGCAGCGGGGGACCTGTTTCTTGTGAACAGACCCGCCTAAGTCCTCGGCTAGTCTGAACGCAGACCTATAGATATAAGGGAGGTGTCCCTACAAGAACTAAGGACTGGGATATAGTTGGACACCTCCTAGCAGAAATTGTAGCAGAGCAAAGACAAACAAACAAAAAGTACTAGTGGTCCAAAGACCAAGCAAACTACAGAGTTAGGTACAAGGCACCTGGCTAGCTTAAGAGTAAATGTAACACTGAAGTCCAGCAAGGCCAGGAGGGCGGAGCTGGATTATATAGGCAGAAAGTCATGTGACCAACAAAATAGAAAAAGAACTAACAGGAGGGTTCTAACAGCTGGGGATCGAACTCTTGCCCTCCTAACCTGAGACGTATACTGGATACTGATGCTAGATACGTTTGAATAAGCGGACTGATCTGATTCTACATTGTTAAATATTATGTATTTATACGGACATGTATAATTGTATTTGCTTTTGATAAGTTTGTTGGCAATTACTGTATTTACGTGTAAACTATTTTTCATCTTGTTAACCCGATGACATCACTGAACACGTGTGAGGAGGGTATGTCCTCCGCAGGGATTTTAAACCATGGAGTTATTTCTTTTATTTAAGTTATGAGTAAGAGGAGTTTGCCTCGAAACGAGTCAACAACCATGGAATAAACATGAAGGGATTCTTTTTCCTCTTTGTGCACGTTCCACTCCGCACACCATCCTTTTAATGGAAAAATATGTTTGTATATTTGGAATAAAACTGGATATGTTTTGATGTTATGATGTGCTAGATCTTTATTTGGACTTTCTTAACTCTGAGACATTCTTCAATGTTGCTTTCTACCCTAATTATTAGAGATCACAAAAAATGGACTCTCCCTTTAGGCACCCCCTGCTGCTGTGTAATAGTACACTGTGGTTTTCTAATCTTTATAGGAGATCTCCGTAATATTATTACACATTTAGCTGCAAAAATGTGCCTTTATTCACAGGTATCACATGGACCATTCTGTGTTGTTCTTCCAATATGGACAAGCACATTATGAAAGCATTGCTCCAGTGTTAAATTTTGTAAAAAAAATTTTTTAGGTTACAAAGCGTAATTGCTTAAATGACATAACTACAAAATATGCTATGAATGTCTGATGGATGATGCGCCATTCTTGGGACACACAGCCATCAGCAAAAATGGAGAGATGGCCGCTAATGATGAGCAAGCATGCTCGTTACTCGAGATTTACGAGCATGCTCGGGTGTATTCTGAGTATCTTCAGCGTGCTCGGGTGTTTTGTTTTAGTCACTTCGTGCTCATGATTTGTGACTGTTTGACAGCTTTAATACATGTGAGGAATGCCTGTTTCTTAGGCATTATCCACATGTATTAAAGCTGTCAAACAGTTGTAATTCATGAGCACAGAGTGACTAAAACATAACACACGAGCACGCTGACGATACTCGGCGAGCACCCGAGCATGCTCACCGTAAGTGTTAACAGAACATGCTCCCTCATCACTAATGGCTGCACATACCCGGCTCTCGTTCTTACGTTCAATGGGAGTTCCAATATTGGCCTATTGACCATCTACATATACAAGTGCTTCTCACTAAATTAGAATATCATCAAAAGTTAATTTATTTCAGTTCTTCACTACAAAAAGTGAAACTCCTATATTATATAGAGTCATTACAAACAGAGTGATTTATTTCAAGTGTTTATTTCTGTTAATGTTGATGATTATGGCTTACAGCCAATGAAAACACAAAAGTCATTATCTCAGTATATTAGAATACTTTATAACAACAGCTTGAAAAATGTTTTTAAAATCTGAAATGTTGGCCTACTCAAACGTATTTTTAGTAAATGCACTCAATACTTGGTCGGGGCTCCTTTTGCATCAATTACTGCATCAATGCGGCGTGGCATGGAGGCGATCAGCCTGTGGCACTGCTAAGGTGTTATGGAAGCCCAGGTTGCTTTGATAGCAGCCTTCAGCTTGTCTGCATTGTTGGGTCTGGTGTCTCTCATCTTCCTCTTGACAATAGAAAGTTTGCTGGCCAATCAAGCACAGTGATACTGTTGTTTTTATACCAGGTATTGGTACTTTTGGCAGTGTGGACAGGTGCCAAGTCCTGCTGGAGAATGACATTTCCATCTCCAAAAAGCTTGTCGGCAGAGGGAAGCATGAAGTGCTCTAAAATGTCCTGGTAGACGGCTGCGCTGACTTTGGTCTTGATAAAACACAGTGGACCTATACCAGCAGATGACATGGCTCCCCAAACCATCACTGATTGTGGAAACTTCACACTAGACCTCCAGCAGCTTGGATTGTGGCCTCTCCACTCTTCCTCCAGACTCTGGGACCTTGATTTCCAAATGAAATGCAAAATTTACTTTCATCTGAAAACAACACCTTGGACCACTGAGCAACAGTCCAGGTCTTTTTCTCCTTGGCCCAGGTAAGAAGCTTCTGGAGTTGTCTATTGGTCATGAGTGGCTTGACACAAGGAATGCGACACTTGTAGCCCATGTCCTGGATACATGTGTGTGTGGTGGCTCTTGAAGCAATGACTCCATCTGCTGTCCACTCCTTGTGAATCTCCCCGAAATTTTTGATTGGCCTTTTCGTAACAATCCTTTCAAGGCTGCGGTTATCCCGGTTGTTTGTGCTCCTTTTTTTACCACACTTTTTCCTTTCACTCAACTTTCCATTAATATGCTTGGATACAGCACTCTGTGAACAGCCAGCTTCTTTAGCAATGACCCTTTGTGACCATCTGTCAAGTCAGCAGTCTTCCCCATGATTGTGGAGCCTACTGAAACAGACTAAGGTACCTTTTTAAATGCTTAGGAAGCCTTTGCAAGTGTTTTCTAATTTGCTGAGATAATGACTTTTGTGTTTTCATTGGCTGTAAGCCATAATCATCAACATTAACAGAAATAAATAGTTGACATTATATAATATATGATTATATTATAATTCTTTTTGTATTGAAGAACTGAAGTAAATTAACTTTTTGATGATATTCTAATTTAGTGAGAAGCCTTTGTATGTATATATATATATATATATATATATATATATATATATCCATGCTCAGGCAGGCTCTTTTATCATTTTTGTGGGTAGTGGTTCTCAGATACATGTATATGGCTTTTCTGGATTGGGGTATCGCAGTAAATTGATCACTCAAACCTTGGATACCCTCTGTGGCCAGAAAATCTCCCCAATTCAGCAGAACCCCTTGGCATTTCTCATTGAATAAGCAAACACGGGAGACAGAGATGCATTCAAAGAATTTCTCCAACATTGAGAAAAGCCACAAATACCTAATTGCATAACGTTTCAGAGAAAAATATACCTGGCTGTTTCTGTACGGCCAGGCTCTGACTCGTGCCGCCCGTGGTTTGAGCAGCATGAATCAGCTCACAGCTTCCTGATAGAGAGAACTGTCACCTTTGGGAGATCTTGCATCTCGCAGATCAGAAGATGCTGTGATTTATGCATTTATCCATGAATGTGATGGTACATATTGTGGAAATGCAACGTCCATTATGTATAACTGAAGTGATACTAAGACCTGTGAGTAACCCATGGTGCTAAGTTATATTGTGCGGCTGTGATATACACTGACTACAGTAGTATTACTCTGGGTCAGTTTTCAACAACTACGATACCTGTAATTATCTGACATCATTTGGTTATGTACTTGGCTGGAGTATAAAGGTTTACATTTGCATTGACCATGCAACAAGAAACAATTTTTTTCAATTCCTTGGACCAGATTTGTGCTGTTCATACTGCAGATATAGAAAAAAACATATTCAAGCAACAAATATAAGTATCTTACACTTCTATGCCAGGTGGTAGTTTTTAGTAGTTATGAGTCAGGGTAATATCATGATAAACAGCTAGATCAGGCCTGGGCAAAGAGCGCCGGTGGATCGGAAGCAAGGAATGTATTGTTTTGGGTTTTTTATATTTTTGTGGGATGTGTGCCTATATATAGGGGGCTATGTGAGGGCTCATACTGAATAAAGGGATGCTATGCGAGGGCTCATACTGAATATAGGGATGCTATGTAGGGGCTCATGATGTATATAGGGAGGCTATGTGGGGGCTCATACTGTATATACGATGTTATGTGGGGGCTCATGACATATATAGGGAGGCTACTATGTTGCTCATACTGCAGATAGGAGGCAATGTGGCTGCTCATGCAGTAAATAGGAGGCTATATGGGGGCGCATACTGTATATAGGGAGGCTATGTGAGGGCTCATACTGAATATAGGGAGGCTATGTGCGGGCTCATGCTGATACGGGAGGGCTGTGTGGGGGCTTATACTGAATATAGAGAAGTTATGTGAGGGCTCATGCTGAATATAGGTCAGACTATGTGAGACTCATACCGAATATAGGGGGGTTGTGTGGGGGCTCATACTGAATATAGGGAAGCTATGTGAGGGCTCATACTGAATATAGGAGGGCTGTATGGGGGCTTATTCTGAATATAGAGGGATTGTGTGGGGGCTCATACTGTATATAGGTGGCTGTATATAGACTCATGCAGTATAAAAGGGGGCTGTGTCTGGACTCTTACGGAATATAGAGAGATGTCAGCATACTTAATTCTGCTCAATATTAAGTGATACAATTAATATTAATATAAAATAACTATTATTAATGTTATTAATATTGAGCAGAATTAATTTCAGCCTATTGGTTCAGCCTCCACAACAGTCATGGCTTCTCATGTGGTCCCTCGGGAAAATGAATTGCCCACCCCTGAGCTAGATCACAACACTCTGAGAGCCAACATATATTCATTTTATTTCTCACTGGATACCTTGACCACTGGCTACTTTCTTATGGTTTTCACTAAACAATTGCACAAAGATTATTCATACAGAAAGCAACATTTTGAAACACAACCTATGATTCTCCTGAGCCACAATTTAGTCTTCTAACTTATAGGAATGTGTCCCAAGCTGAATCCAGAGCAAAATGACAGACGTCACCCAGCTAAGACCCTACTTCTATGAAGTATGTGAATTCATTTCCTATAAGATTGAGTCATCAGGACTGGATGTTGCCTGGATAGATCATTGTATTATATTTCCTAGTTTCTATATATGAGTTTTATGTATCAGGTATATTAGATTTAACCTCAGTTGATATCCTATAAGCTCTATGATGGAAATGTTGATTTATAAGCTCATTTACAGGAACAGAGCATCTTTCCTATTTGGGCACCTGGAAGGGACTCGGAAACCTCCATTTCAGCAGCCCTGCATGTGTTCTGTATTAGCGCATGAAAAGTGACCTTCCTAAATCGACTCTATTTCCAGCCATTGCATTTCTTGGAATCAAATGCTAGCAATTGACTTAAATGTTAATCCGCTACTAGAGCCATATGTGCAGGGTAGTAAACATATTGTGGCATTGGAAAGATCAGGCAGAAAATTGGAGCTCATGGAAGAGGTTATTATTGTCGAAAACTTTCAAAACTCTGTACATCTGTTGCGATTAGGAGGTCACCGCTTTCAGCATTGAAGGAACAGTCAGTTGGCTTTTTTTCTCTTTCCTTTTACATTAAACCAGATGTCATCTTATGGGATTCTCTATATTATCATCTTTTTGTCTTTTACTCTTCCATTATTGAGATGATGTGTTACATTGTTTCCACCTTTCCTAGCATAAGATCGTTTAAAAGAAGTGAATCCAGATCTTGGGCTGCATTGCTTGCAGTATATTTGGTTCATATAAATTATTTTTCAGGGCATTTATTAACATTACAGGGAACTAGTCATTTGTACTGTATATCACAAACTAGCGGTATAAATGTAAAGGCGCTGCAATGCTGGTTAAAGGGACTCTGTCAGCACAGAATAACTGTTCAAACCAAGTACAGGCGCTTGGTGCTTCATGGCGGGGCCAATCATTTATATACACCTTCCCATCTTCTCGTTTTTCATCTAACTCCATCCTTCTCTTGCTCTATGAAGTCAGAGTTGTCAATCAAAGAAAGGGGAAAGAAAAACAAGCAGATGGGAAGGTGTATATAAATGACTGGCCCCGCCGTGAAGCACTGAGCATTGGGACTTAGCTTGAACAGTCATTCTGTGCTGACAAAGTCCCTTTAAATCTGTACCTTGCTTATAGGAATCAATTTTTCTGTTTTAGAGAAATCCATTCTTGTAATTGCTAATGGGTTGCAAGCGGTTGGCAGGGAATAGAATAGGGAGAGAGGGCAAGAGAGCTGCAAGTGCATTTTCCCACCCACTGCACCTGCAGCTCATTAGAATACAATTTCAACTACGGAGTTCTGTAAAACAGAAAGTGGATTTCTACAAGAAAAGATTTAATCAGCAATAAAGTGGCTTTATGTATGCTGTTAGTTTGGGATATAAAATCTTGATGAAAGGATCACTTTAAATGGATTTACCAGTCAGGTCCTCTCTAGACCAGACCCTTCTACTTCTGGTCCTTTGCTCAACACAGGACAATTTTTACAGCAGATGCATAGATAGAAAATGGGACTAGCTTGGCTTTGAAAGAGGGTAGTCAGTCAGCCCCCTTCACACATATTTGTGGTCATGTAATGACACAGGAAATGCTATGCCAGGTGGAGCAGAGGACCGGAAGTGAAGCTGGCAGGACCCAAAACTGGAGTGATCAGTCACCTTGTGCAATCAAGCTATCCCATTTCTATATCTCTCTTCCATCTGCCTCCTATATCTATTAATATCAGTGTATCTATCTATTATCTCTCTATCTATGAGTGCCAGATGAAGCGTAATTAGACGTGAAACAGCTGTAGCTGTGTGTAGTCCCTCTGTAATCCTATATGACCTTGGAATAATAAATAACAAAATAATGCGCCAGTGGTGAGTGCCACTCATTTTCCTTCCATTCTTTTAATCTTTGATGATTGTATTGCTGAACAGTTGAGCACCGCTGCGTCTGGTGCATTGCGCTCCAATGGTATATATTTGTGGCAGTGCCGGTCTGCTGATCTTTTGAAATGGATGACTGACTATCTATCTATTATCTCTATCTCTATCTATCTGTTTGTGTCTCATATCTATTTATCAATTTACTTCTTCATATTCCTGTGTATCTCTCAATTTATTTACCTATTATTTATCTAGCTACCTATCTATTATTTAGAATGTCTCTATATATTTTCTATCTATCCATCTATTTACTCTATATATTATCTATCATCTATCTATCTAATATCTATCTATCTATCTATTTATCTATCTATCTATCTATCTAATATCTATCTATCTATCTATCTATCTGTCTATTATCTATCTGTCTATTATCTATCTATCTATCTATCTATATATCTATCATCTATCTATCTGTCTATTATCTATCTGTCTATTATCTATCTATCTATTATCTATCTATCTATTATCTATCTATCTATCTATCATCTATCTATAATCTATCTATCTATCTATCTATAATCTATCTATCTATCTATCTATTATCTATTTATCTATCTATCTATCTATCTATCTATCTATTATCTATCATCTATCTATCTATTATCTATCTATCTATCTATATATCTATCAATCATCTATCTATCTATCATCTATCTATCTATTATCTATCTATCTATTATCTATCTATCTATCTATTGTCTATCTATCTATCTGTCTATCATCTATCTATAATCTATCTATCTATCAATCATCTATCTATAATCTATCTATCTATCATCTATCTATTATCTATCTATCTATAATCTATCTATCTATCATCTATCTATAATCTATCTATCTATCATCTATCTATCTATAATCTATCTATCTATTATCTATCTATCTATCATCTATCTATCTATCTATCTATCTATCTATCATCTATCTATCTATCTCTGCTGTATGTTTAGGTTCTCTCAGTATCAGCAGTGTTAGAAATCTAAGGTCATTGGAGAAAGTAGCTTTTAACTTTTCTTTCCTGGTGGTTATTATGTAACAGGATTCTCCTTGTTGATGTTGTTATTTTGTGCTGTGATGGATACATAATGAATGTCATGAACTTCTCAGTCTCTATTTGGAAAGTATAAACACAAGTCTTTTTAATGGAGATGTTTTATATTCATGAAATAGCTGTTATTCTGGCTTTCTGCAGATTGAATAGCAATGTGGCTATTAAAATACCAAATAAACATCTCATACATGTAGTGATTGGGTTTCTGCTGTCTGCATGGAGTAATTAAAATGGTATGGGCAAAAAGGGAAATATTCTGTTTTTCTGCTTACGTCAAGCACAGATCTCACCAGATGGGATTCCTCTGTTCTCGATACATCTCTTTATATGTTAATAATTAACATTAGTGATTATTTTCCTTCTGAAAACAAATAAATTGCAGGGGTCCTGATCGCTTAAATGAGTTTTATCCAGCAATTCCATAAATATATTAAATTGTATTATATTCCTCTGGTTGCTGTACATTGTTTTATTGTACGTACAGGTCATCATGAAGTCACTTATTCCCTGGATTGCAAGTTATTAAGAAAACAGATAAGATACAAATTCAGCTCTGGTACATCAATGAATAATATTGTAATATCTCATATTTTAATATACATGTGTTGCTGAAAGAGATTTTCTGGAATTAACACTGTTAAGCCATTATTGTTTGATTGGTAGAGATTTGATACATGGGACCCCTGAGGCCCCCACTAATCAGTAGGATGGCGGCATGTGTTCCCCTTTTTATATGTACAGAGCAGAGGTAGAGTCGTTATAAACATAACCTTGTGGCCATGCCTGGTACTGCTTCCCAGTCCAATTCATTTTTAGGCTAAGTTCACACATTCTATAGTTTCTGTGCAGATTTGCTTGCAGAAAACCTGCAGAGTAAGATGATGGCAGCTAAGTACATGAGCTTTCAACAAATCTCATCTAGACATTGCGGATATTTTCTGCGTATAATTTTACCTGCGGCGTGGATTTATAAATCTGAAGCATGTCAACTCTTTGTGCGGATTCAGCACGGAGTTCACAAAAAAATGGGAGAAATCCAAATCTGCAGCAAATAGGCAGCAAACTCTGTATGGAACAAGTGTGCGGCAGATACGACAAAGAAAAATCAGCACCAAATAGGCAATGTGTAAACTTAGCCTAATGGATCTGTGCTGCAGCACTTTGTATGGAAGTGTCATTTTTATGATCAGCAGAAGGTCCCAGAAGTTGGATTACCAGGAATCAAACATTGATGGTGCAGCCAAGATGCCCCCAAGTCCATACACATTAGACTAAAATTAGCCAAAACTGCCAATATGAGCAGGATCGGTAAACAGTCTAAAGTTCTTCGGAGTCTTATGACTCTCCTCTGACTTGATGTTGGGGAGAGAAGGATCTGGCACGTCATATTTCCAACAACTGATCCTTTTATTCTCTAGGAGATAAGATGCTGCCAGAAGAGTCTGGCAGTGGCTCTATCATAGAGAACACAGAAGAGTTCGGTCAAGCCAACTATTCCTGTATACGGAGAACTAGATGTTGGGTAAATAATTATTTGACTGACAGCTTTCTGTTGTGTATGGGGGGCTTAAGGTTGGAACATCTACTCTATGTCTAGGAAACCACTTTAAAGGTTGTTGCACATTATCTAGATGTCCCCCACCTTCCTGGTGGAGTAGGAGGGAGTACATATAGCCAAGACACTGGACAACAAGGAAAAGGCTCCTGCACACAATTCCAGGCTGTATGTAGTCTTGTATGGTCTCTTGTTCATGGGTGGTCCACCCTAACCTGATACACTTGACTATCATAAAACCAATCATGGCTCATAGACAAGAATGGCACCATGTCTAAAAAGGAGAAAAACAACCTCAGTTTCTAATCTAATCCCAGCCTAGTTGTAGGCTACACGCCGGCACATGACAGCATGCAATTCTCAATAACATCAAAGCATTACGGCAATGCAATAAAAATATTTCTAAGTCAACGGCGACCATTGCATGTGGCTGATCTTGTAAACATTGTGTTCCTGTTATTAAAATCTTGCAAGGTTTCAAGTCCAATCAAATGTCGCCATGTTTCCTTAGTCCAGGGGCTCATTCACACGTCCAATTTTCACATTCGAGTGCTATAGGGTTTCTCAGATAGCACTCGAACATGTGATAGTCTATGGGCCCTTTCACAGGTCCTCTGGAAAATCATGGAGACATGTCCAATTCAAGAGTTTGATTCAAGGACCGTGCATGTCAATGATCCCATGAAACATAATCGGAGGTGTCATTGAGCCCCATTGTCAGCTGTCCGCAGAGGCTCATCTCTATGTGGCAGAAGGGGATCCCTTAGTTGCTCTACGTTCACTTTCCTTCTTCTACTTGTCCCTCTTCTGCTGCAGAAAAATGTATTCAGTGTTTGCTTTAAACTTTGCCATGGTTAGTTATCTAATGTAAATGTGAAAAAAGCAATGCGATTCATAGCTGTGGGAATTGCATATGACATTTTTGGTCAAATGTTACAGGAGGATGACTGTATTCTGTTACTTTCCCGAGACGCCGCTTCTGATATTAATAGAATCAGCTGGACACAGCTCCATTTCTTCTATAATATCATCTGCACAGTGTGAGAGTTTAACAATCCTTACATTGATGTGTGCACACAGATCTCTCACTATGAGGATGAATACGTGGAAAATACATTCTTTAGAAAGTTATATATATCCTTGTCCTTTCAGATACTTTTACTGGCAGAGGATATTTAGTGTGGTTTCCTTCATACATAAATGGGTTAAATGCTTAAAGGGCAACCACCTGACTGGTGAAACATCAGCTTAAAGGGGTTTTTCCATGAATAAAAGTTGATTTTAATCAATAGATTTTGGAATAATAATAACTTCCACAATTGGATGTGTTTAAATAAAATGTTCCTGTGCTGAGATAATCTTATAAATGCGTCCCTGCTGTGTACTGTGTAATGGCTGTGTCTGACCGTGCAGGAACATGGTCTGATGATACCACATCTCCTGGGCAGGGGAGGAAGCAAAAGAGTATACAGACATTACAGCACGGGATCACAGCTGATTCTCTTTGTGAGGTAAAACATTTCACTGCCTGTTTTTAAAAATGTTTTACTTCAAATAAAGAATCAGCTGTGATCCCCTGCAGTAATGTCTGTATACTCTTTTTTACTTCCTCCCCTGCCCAGGAGATGTGGTATGATCAGACCATGTTCCTGTACGGTCAGACACAGCCATTACACAGTACACAGCAGGGGCACATTTATAAGATTATTTCAGCACAGGAACATTTTATTTAAATACATTCAAGTGTGGAAGTTATTATTGTTCCAAAATCTATTGATTAAAATCAACTTTTGTTTATGGGAAAACTCCTTTAAGGCTGAGTTCACATGTTATATTTTTGTTGCAGATTTTTTAGCGCAAATTTTCCAGATGTAAAATCCACAGCATTTTACAGTACCTGCAAACTGGATGAGTTCTTACTTTATCTCATCCACATCCTGCATTTATTTATGTGCATAATCCATTTGTAAATTGATTTTCATTGTGTTGTTCAAATCTACAACATGTCAATTTCTTTGTAGAAACGCAGCTTTTTGGTGAAGATTTTACTCAATCATTTCAATGGGGATCCTAAATCTGTAGGTAAAACTCCTGGGCTAGCATTGTGCATTTCTGTAAGAAAAAACGCACAGAAAAAGGCATAAATAAGTGTGGAAAATAGGCAAGGATTTTAGATGCACAAATGCTACAGATTTCAGTTTAAAAAAGCGCATGTAAAATATGCAAATGTGAACACAGCCCTAATAGGTTTCAATCTTGATACAAATGTTGCAGGCAGTGATACCTGGGCTCTCGATGCTGCTATAGATCTGAATGGGTCATACACATGATTTATCTAAGGCTTGTGAAGAGTAGGGATCTACCATGGGGAGCTTGAGACACAACTGCCCAAAGAAGAAGACTGCATGTCCCAATCACTGAAGTCTGAATTTATTTTAGTCTTGAAGTAGCTGTACATTTTGGACAACCCCTGAAAGTTGCTCTCTGAGGCTAAAACACTGATACTGCCTTCAAGCTATCACTGTGGGATCGGTTGGTCACTTGATCATCAGAAGATAAGTGGGACTGAGCTGCAGTACCAAGCTCAGCTGCACACACAGATAAACCTCTGTGCTTGGACATCACCTGGAGACTCAATGGTCAGTCATTGGTGATCTATAATAAAGAAAGGCCATCAAATCTTTAATCTCCCTTTAAAGGGGTTGTCCAGGCTTGGGGTTCAAGTCTTCAGTCACTCTATGCAACTGTAGACTTGTGAATCCTCACTGCGCACACTGTGCGCTGTCAGGATTCACCTGTGCTGGCGCCAGAAGTGTGAAGATGCAAGACCGCAAGTATAAGATTTGCATACATGTGGTCACGTACCGACTAGACATGCATGGCCTTGCTCTATACAAGTGAATGTGGCCGGAAGTATGAAAATCACATACTTGCAGTCACATGACCTCTGCTCCTGGCACTGGAGAATCCTGACAGCGCGCACTGTGCACGCTGTCAGGATTCACAAGTCTGCAGTCACATAAAGCGACTGCAGACTTGAGCCCCAAACCTGGACAACTCCGTTAAGAGCCACTACCGCAATAGGATCAGTAGGTAACTAAATAATAAGGTGGTAACTATTGAAATCAAAAAGGAAAAAAGTAATATGCGATAATATTTCCAGAATCTATAGGAAATGATAAAATCAAATGACATATAGTAAATTCCCATATGCATCAGTTTTTTAGTGGCAGCGTTGGAATATCTTGATATTCACAACTATTGAAATCAATCGGCCTTTCAGGTATTGCATGGATGGGCCAGGTCACCTAGAGCGAGAACTGCTTTTTGCAATGCTTCTCACCTCTGAAAGGGAACCAAACAGGAGTCTGCACTCTATTACATCCATATGTCCTAATACAGTATATGGAAAAGCACTGCCTATTACACACAACTCCTCAATAATGGGACATGGATGACTGCTCATGTGTTGGGGTGGCTTCTAATACAATAAATCCAACCCTGAAAGACCCTGTATTTACTATCTGGTTGTTTCAAGGTTCAATAACAGTTCAGGATCCCGTGCATTAAAATGTTTCCATATGGGATACTGTGACTTTATTCACTTAAATCGACCAGCATGTAGATTTTCCAAATGACAGCACCATTATTTCAAGATCATCAAGTGGAAATCAGGCTTGGATGGGCGTCTAATGATGTGTTCAATTGAAAAATCTGCCATGAAAATGAGCACCATCCAAAGTGTGTATACCGGATATCTATACTGCTACATTTCCAGAATAAAAAATCCAGTTTTACACAAGGAAATTAAAGTACAAACTAATGTGATGCACAAGTTGCAGTGTGTTGTGTGTCGTTTCATTGCATGCAAACGTACAGAGATATCTGAAATTAAAAGGAAATTAGAAATTCAGCTTTGCTATATAACTATAATTCCTGTATAATTAGAATCTCATTCTAACTACTTTGTGACTTTCAATAGAAAACACAATGCATAATATGTTATGCCCTTGAAAGGTTAGGGCACATTTATACCTGGTGACTCCGACCATTACATTTCCATAGATCAGTTATACACAAGTCGATCGGTGGTCATCAATGGTCTGTTTAAACACTTCTAGGCGCGCAGAATGATCGCTAAAATAATTGTTCTATTTACATATAACCCAAGTTATTGGTAGCAAATCACATACAGGATGATGTGCTGCCCACAAGGATGATCTTTAAGAGAGCTAAAAAATCACCTGATGGACGATTGGGCATTTTTGCATTATCGGCAGATAATTGCTCATTTGTTTAGACAGGCCGATAATCGGGAATGAGCATTACTAGGATCATTCCCAATTATCGTTCCATCTGTAACTGATCCATAAATGGTCTAAGGCTGGACAAAATGTAAGCCTGGATTTGCTGAAACCTTTTCCTCTAAACCATCAACTTTTCCCATTAGAATACAAGGCAATTTTCCAAGTGGCCCCAATTGAAACACCAAGCCCCCATTCATCCTGGATGATGCAATCAAATATAACTATCAGGCTACGTTCCCATTAAAAGGAACCTGTCACCAGGTTTGTCCCATATGAGGTAAGGCCAGAACCTTTCAGTCCTGATATACAGCATTCAATAATGCTGTATATATGCCCCCGATCTGGCCTGCAAGACAAGAAAAGCACCTTTTATAATACTCATCTACAAGGCGGTCGGGTCCGAAGGGCTTCACTGTCTTGACCTGGTGCCTCTTCTCTTCTTGTGATACCCTCCTCCTTCTTACTTCATGTGGATGATGCGTCATCCACACAGTCTCCTCGGCATCGCGCTCCTGCGCAGGCACACTTCTCTGTCCTGATGAGGGCAGAGTACAGTAATGCAGTGCACATGCGCCTGAGCTCTTTGACCTTTCCAGGTGCATGCGCACTGAAGTGCTTTGCTCTGCCCTCGACAGGGCAGATAGAAGTAAGCCTGCACAGGAGCGCGATGCTGGGGACACTGTGTGGATGAAATAAGAGGCGTCATCCACATGAAGCAAGAAGGAAGACGGCATCACAAGAAGAGAGGAGGCACCGGATCAAGACAGTGACGCCCATGGGCCCCGACTGCCCTGCAGGTGAGTATAATAAAACGTCTTTTTCTTGTCTTGCAGGCCGGGTTGGGAGCATATATACAGCGTTATAGAATGCTGTATATCAGGGCTGAAAGGTGGTGGTCTTATGTTGTATGAGACAAACCTGGTGACAGGTTCCCTTTAAGGAAAAATGCAGCTCATTTTCATCTACATGTTTTTGCTCTTGAAAAATCCGCTTCTTTTTACAATATTAGCAAAGTGCAAGAGATTTTAAGAATTCTCGTGCACATGCTGAGAAAAATATCTACAAGGTTTGAGATCCGCAGCATGTCAATTTGAGCTGTGGATGTAGATTCGATTTTCACCGTCTGCAATTCACAATGTGCAATGTGCGGCCTCCGCTCTCCTTCTTCCCATTGATATCTGCATCATTAAAATGCCTCTGTAGATATCGCTGCAGCATCTACACTGCAGGAAATGTGGCAACATAGCCTCGCCGACCGGTGGCACTAAACCACCATGGAGCAGCTAATTGTTTGCTGACCGGTGGTCTTTAATAGCCTGTTTAAACAAGTAGACCACTCTTCAGATGAGTTGAGTGCAGTCTGTGAGCTGCCATTGTTTGAGCAAACTTAAAAATAATGTTTGCTTGTTCATTGGGTGATCAGTAGCTTGTTTAGCCTCCACAATTTTTGTGAAACAAGCCTCATTCATAATAATCATGACCATTAGTCTTTGCGACTTAGTGCTATTATTTTGCTGTTTAGCAACACTTTTTTTAGGCAGTGTTTGTTGGTATTATTGAGGCACTGCATTGCAGTATTTTTTAGCCACTTTTAGTTTTTTTTTTAATTTGCTGTGTTGGCATTTTCTGCACTCTGTACTTCTTTTTCTTCCGCAGTCTTTGTTTCTTTCTGATCAAACTTTAGGGAAAAGTCCCACATAACATTATGCCCTTAGGACTTCAAAGACCTGCTCCTTCCTTGGCTGCACACTGGGACTGTCTGGAAGAAGTACACAAATAGCTTCCACATAAGTCCCCGTCCAATAATTACATTATTCCACAAGTTCTGGTAGACAATAGATATTATTTACCCCAATCTATTAAGTGTCTAGAACTCCTCACCATTATTTATGCCTCGGGAATCCATACAACTCTTGGTAGTTTCCTAGTCATTTGTTGCACAGCCTTCGTTTGGATGTTCCAGGAACAAATATCATGACATCAATTAATTTCTTTCTAAAGAGGCATCACCACCAGCAGAGAGCAATGAATCACATTGTCAGTGTTTGCTGACTCGGCTTCTTCATATTCCACAGGCAACAAAGTGCTAGCTGTGAGGAGCCCACAGCTAATCCTCAATCCCCTTGTCCCGGAGAGGTTAATGGGCGACATGGGTGATTGGCGGGCTTGTAGTTTTACATAAACGCCATTACCGAAAGGTCAAAAAAATGATTTTACCTTTTTGCCCTGTGAAATATATTTTTAAAGCATATTTCTCTATATTTTATTGCACTGAGTTATATTAAATATATTTCAACGTTCATTTTAAAAATCATTTTTATTATAATGAAACCATAAAAAGTGGAGAAAATGTAAAATAATATATTAGAAAAAAAATTAAAAATTGAATTTTCTTTTCATTTCTAGAAATTTTAAATGTATACCTCTGCTGTATTAAGTAATTCTTCTTGCTCTTCATATTTATTATTATTATTATTATTATTATTTAATATCATTAGGATCAATGGTTGTGCTGTTGAGTAAAAAATAGCAAAACCATAATATTCCACATCAATTTTGATGCAATTTCATGAGTGTTTCCCCAAAACTGAAAGTTCCTTGAATCACAGGTTCACAGAAAGTCGAGGAGCATAACCCTTAGGGTTCTTTGCACAAGTGTATAACTGGGATAGGTGCAATCCATTAAAAAAGGGATTGCACTCGGACCAATGTTATTCAGTGAGACCTGTGTATTTTTTATCAGCTGTATTCAGCGTGCTGTCATTTCACTCTGAAATCCCACACTGCAAGAAAAAAAATCAGATGTCACATAGACCATCAGTATGGGATCCGATTTTTAGGGATACTTTAGAGTTCTGTAGCATAGGAAACTGTAAATGGTCCTGTAAAAGGTTGAGAGCTGCTGAGTAAAAAAATGGATTGTATACAGACAGCACATGGATGAGAAGTGAGAAAAAAATCATCCCCCTCTTCTGAATGAGAATGGGACTGATATTTTTATACGCTCATTTGAGCCCAACCTTAGAGGGATTGTTTCATGACTCACATAGGGGCCAATTCATCAAGAATGGAGTAGTAGACAATCGCACTATGCCAGTCTTACTGAAATAAAAGGGGTCGAATCCATTAAGAGGTGCACGCCACTTATTTACTTTGGTGCCTTTTCTAAATTACATTCTCCACTGTGCAAGAAATGCTACTCTAGGAACGGACTGGAGTAGCATTTCTGGTATACAAAGCTCCGGCATTGTACATGAATTTGATGGGCAGGCATGGCCATACCCCATCTCTGCCCCATGTCCAACCATTTTGGAGAAGCTGAGTCATAGTGGCGAAAAATATCAAAAGTCGCAATATTTTTGCACAACTTCTTGTTTGACTTTTCAAAGCTTTTATGCCAGTTTTATGACATTGATGAATCAGCCCCATAATGTCTACATTGATGTGGGTTCCATCTCTCAGACCCACACCTTTTTCCAGTGCAAATCTCTAGAATGAAAATAAGTCATGAGTAGTGTTGAGCGAATTTGTTCGGCTTTTCAAATTCGGGTTCATGTTCGGGGTTCCGGCTTGTTCGAAAAATCCGCTCCACCCACAAACATCCCTGATTTGCCACGCTGTCACGCAGATGTTATCCCGATAAATGCCGAACAGATTTGCTAAACACTAGTCATGAGTAGGGATGAGCGTACCTGAGCTTAAAAGTTCAGAATTCGTACCAGACAGTTGCTGTCCTGTGCTAAAAGCCGAACACGGACTTTCCCCGTAAGTCTGTTGCAATGTTCGGCATTCCGGGGGAAGTCCGTTGCAGAGACGGAAAGAGAGAGAGACAGAAATTTTACGATTCAAAAGTCCAGGTCCCCATTGTTTTCAATGGGGTTCTAGATCAAGTTCGAGTACAATTCTGGTACCTGAACCGAACTTTTGAATAAAATTCGAGTCGGGTACCAGAACCCAAACTTCCATGGGTCCGCTCATCCCTAGTCATGAGACAACCCCTTTAAACACTTTATTTATACTAACATTACTTCTGGTTCTAATTCTTAAATGAACCATAGCCGTAATGATGAATTACATAGTTACATAGTTACATAGTTTATAAGGCCGAAAAAAGACAAGCGTCCATCCAGTTCAGCCTATTTCTTGTGCACTGCAGCTATTTCGCAGCGTTGATCCAGGGGAAGGCAAAAAAAAACCATTCGGTATAGGCCAATTTACATCATTGAGGAAAAATTCACTTCCCGACTCCAATCTGGCAGTCAGATTAAATCCCTGGATTAATTAACTATCACTAAGCATAAAATGTAATTTTATTGTTCTCAAGAAAGGCGTCCAGGCCTCTCTTGAACTCATTAAGTGAGTTGGACATCACCACTTCCTCTCCCAGAGAGTTCCAGAGTCTCACGGCTCTGATCGTAAAGAATCCCCTTCTATGCTGGTGCAGGAACCTCCTTTCCTCCAGACGCATAGTGTGCCCCCTCGTCTTTGTCACCATCCTTGGTATAAACAGGTCATGGGCGAGATCTCTGTACTGCCCCCTGATGTATTTATACATGTTTATGAGGTCTCCCCTAAGCCTTCTCTTTTCCAACGTAAATAGGCCTAATTTTGACAACCTCTCTGGGTATTCTAGTCCCTCCATTCCCTTTATTACCTTAGTCGCCCTCCTTTGTACCCTCTCTAGCTCCAATATGTCTTTCCTGAGCACCGGAGCCCAGAACTGTGCACAATATTCTAAGTGCGGCCTTACCAGCGCTTTATACAGAGGAAGAACAATGTTCTCATCATATGCCCCTATTCCTCTTCTGATGCATGCCATGACTCTATTTGCCTCCGCAGCTGCTGCCTGACACTGGGCACTCCAATTTAATTTGCTATTAACCAAGACGCCCAGGTCCTTCTCCATGTCAGATTTCCCCAACGGTTTCCCATTTAATATGTATGGGTGACTGCTGTTTTTCTTTCCCATGTGCATGACCTTACATTTATCGGCATTGAACCCCATTTGCCAGTTTATTTCACAATCAATCTTGATCAGTTCTATTGATTTATTATGGAGTTTGTCAGGTTTCCATCAGTTGACACTATGTTTGCCCTCAAGTATACCGGAACTACAAAAGAATGCAAATGGCAACCGAACCCTAAAACTGATATGTCACCATATTTCACAATAAAAACAACATACATTATTAAAAAGATTTCTTGAATATGATAAGCCTGGTATATTTACTTTGAAAATTGATGTCATAATGACTGTATAATCCTGATTTTAAAGTGAGCATTTTAGAAACCAGCTAAAGAGTCAGTGAGATCATCAGTCTATTCATTAATATAGCACCTTTTCAACAGCACTTTACAGACATTGTCATTACTGTCCCCATTGGGGCTCACACTTTAGATTTCCCATCAGTATGTCTTTGGAGTGTGGGAGGAAACCGGAGAACCCGGAGGAAACCTACGTAAACACGGGGAGAACATCCAAACGCCTTGCAAATGTTGCTCTTGGTGGGATTTGAACTCAGGACCCATGCAATTTAAAGTGCCAGTGCTAACCACTGAGTTACCATGCTGTCCGAGTTTATTCAGTCTCTGCCCAAGATTTCTGTAACTTTTACAAAATAAAAAGATAGCCAGCCCAGCGGTCAGATGATCTGTGAAATATCTGGTGACCAGCTGTTCAAAAAATTGGCTGGTGTATGATACATGAACTAGACCCATTAAGCAACCCCTTTAATTCCAGTTATATACTTAAATTTATTATAAAAATGTAAGAAAAAAAACTCCAGAATATTAGAAATGAAATAAGAATATTCTTCAGTCCTTTAAGAACGTTGGGTATAACGGTATCTCCTCCAGTTTGTATATTTTCAGTCTCCAAAGGAACCAGTCGTTCCATGCTCTGTTTGTCTTCCCATTTGAGTGTCAAGCCGTTCTACACTTTATTACACAAATCTGTTAAAATATGGTAACATCATGCAAATACAGTGTTAACATAATATTTGAATAATTAATTCTTATATATGCATTACCGTATAAGCTTAGCAGCCGAGATGGAGCAGTTCTGCATGTGCAGTATATAAATGACCCTCTTAACGCTGATTTAATTTCACCTCAAGAAAGGATCTTGTATGAACAGCCGGCCACATTCTCATGATGGTGTAATTCTATTAAGCTATTAAGGCGTCCCTTCGAAAGACAACATGCCAAATTGGATATGCATTATATTAAATTGTAATCAGAATACAAAGGTTGAACGCAGAGGTCATCCAGAGCACACTTTATGTGCTGGAACCGGGGATATGCAAACAGAAAGAGAGCAATGTATTTGCATGTAGCAAAGTATTATCCCCATACTAGAGCACTAATAATATCATCAATGTAATACTTGTATCTGTATTATTGCAATAGGTGCTGGATATCATAACTAATGTCAGATCTAATTTTTTCCAAAATTCCGTAGCAATTATAACAAAATATTATAATCCATGACGTTTATTCCACACTTTTTTCCTGTTTTCAGAGGGCGTGTTTTAGGACTTGTTCACATGAGCAATTATTCTTTCTTTCGAGAGAATTGGATTGATTATGGTAACGATATTCGGCTCAAACTCTAATCAGAGTTTGAGCTGAGTGTCATTCACTGTGATCCAATTCTCTTGCATGAGAGAATCATATCACAGGTGCGGAGAAGATGGAGAACTTAATTTTTCCATATTCCCCATTGTCTGTGTCCATGTAAATCTGACTGCACTCGAATGCATCCGAGTGCAGTCCGATGTTTTTCCCGCACCCATAGACTTGCGAAGCCACTCACATTCGGTTTGTAGAGGAAAACACAGATCTGCACTGCTCCATAGCATAACTTTGGTCCGATTGGTATCAGATAAAACATCGAATAACGCTCGTCCAAGTTCTAGACTTATGTGAGCAAGCCCTTAAGATAATAATGGTCCATTTGTACACAATCTGTCTGGATGTGAATTTGAAGAGTCCAAACTATTTAGAGATGGTTTTGTGACCTTTTCCATCCTGATGACCATCAACAACTCTTTTTCTGAGATCCTCAAAAATCTCCCCGTTCATTCCAGGATACACTTTCATAAACGTATTGTGAAGATCAGACTTTAATCCCTGTAGATTAAATAAAACTGGTCGCTCACTCACACTTGATTGTCATCCCATTGATAAAAACACCAAACTCTAATTTCGCCATCAAATAATCTTTTAATCAAAGTTTCATTTCCTTTTGCCACATACAGACATGTGATATTGGATCACTTTCCTCAATAAAAAAATGACAAGGTCTAATATTTTTTACTTATTTGTTTGATTTGATTTTCATTATCTACTTTTAGGGCTTAGGAGTAAAATTCTGATGCATGTTTAACTCAAATTTAGGCAGAAATATGGAAAATTCTGAAGGGTTCACAATCTTCCAAGCACCACTGTAGGACCACTGTGCAAGTAGCACAATTCTTTGCACTTGTTCTTCGCTCTAGTGCTTAGAGTCCCACACCATGATGTCCTGGTGTGTTTTAGTGGGGGATATGAGCATGGAAAGTCCTGATAATAGAACCCCCATAATTTTTGGTCGCTCTAATTCATTTAGAGAAAAAATCCCACCAAGGACAACATCTGCAAGGAGTTTGTATGTTCTCCCCGTGTTTGCGTGGGTTTCCTCCGGGTTCTTCGGTTTCCTCCCACACTCCAAAGACATAATGATAGGGAATCTAGATTGTGAGCTCCAATGGGGACAGTGATAATGTCTGTAAATGGCTGTGGAATTAATGGTGCTATATAAGTGAGCAAAATAAATAAATAAACTTCTCTGTGCAGGAGCTCTCATATCACACCAGATGATGTGTGTATCACAAAAAAGTTAGCGGAACAAAAGATATAAAGATTTACTTCCACCTCATACTGTTTAGCTTTAAATCAGGATGTTTTTCGGGAATGCAGCCCAGTGCTGTGCCAGCCAAGTCCTCCGCTAATTCAGCTTTCTGCTAAATTAGCTATTTATATTTTCTAGCACAGTTGTTAGAAGGCAGGCTGCCGTTCCTGATAATATTTGTTTAGGTCATATTTCTGGATGGAGAAAGTCAAAATATACAATTCTGAACCAATATCCTTGTTATTTATTATGAATCATTAAGGTTATTGTAAATTGTGAGAGAAGGTTCTTGTGTCATTTTTTTTCCAATGCCAGACTCGTCTAGATTTGGACATTTTACGTGACCAATTGCAGGGGCATACTGGCCCAAAAGAGTTCATGGGATTTTATGGTGGATCCAGGCTCTGACACAATAATTGGCTGCAAGAGACAACCCCATTTATAGATGACTTTGGTGCCATTCACTTGTCACTAGGGTCTAATTCTTATGAGCAGACTTACATATTACCCGTTACATCTTATTCATGATATGTCTTGTGAGTGTAGTGATAATATCAACTATCACGATAACATTCATAGTGGATGAGCATACGTTCTGTCCAGATGGAGATTCCAAGACTCACGTCCTCTGGTGGGTCTTTGGAACTTCAGCTTGATGGTAATTACTACTAAATAGGGGTGTCCACTGAACACCACCCTGATATCACCACTTCAGATGCCAGAAAATAGTGCGTAACATAGGGCACTGAGTAATTACTGGCATTACTTCTTAACAACCGGAACTCTCTCAATAGGTCTTATTTAGGAAATGTATCTAACACTGATTACAACATAGTGCACACAAGGTCCTAATGATGTATTCAGACTCCATCAATAGAATATACCTATTAGATGTAGAAACACTAGTGTTATTAATAGATGTCTGGCCTAATGGATACAAGGTAGAGATGACTGGTTCATTTGAAATTCTTATTTGCCGTCTTTGACGAATTTTCTCCCAGAATTTGATTTGCGTCAAATAATTTTTGGGCAGATCTCAATACTGTAGAGGAGAGGAGAGAGAGACCCACAAGAATAATACATATGGTTTCAATATAGTCTATATTACCCTGTGAATCTGGAGATGGAATCCAGCTCTGCCGAACATATCACCAGTCCTGCACCCGTTTGTACTCCACTAGGAACCATTGATCTCCGATGACCCTATGGTCCACTAAACACCACTGTAAAAGCTTTGATAATCCACTGGGTAAACTAGGATGTGATGTTATAGCTGCTGGGCATTAAGGGGAAGCCTGCTCGGCCGCGCTCTGATGCTTCTTCAGTGTGGAAAATGGTTCTGACAATTTTTATTTTTGGAACCGTGAATCAAATCTCAAAGTGTTTGAATTCAAGTGGAACCCCGAATTTCAGGAAATTCAACTCAAACTCAATCTTCCGCTGTATCGATCCATTCATCTTTAGTACAAAGCTCTGTATACCCCACTAGGGATGTAAATAATAGACTGACTTATTGTTGAGCATGTAGTCCATGGTGGTAAAACAAATTACTAGTCTGTTAATTATGAAGTGATGGTCCGGAGATAGTGATATCAGAAGACATAATAATCCGCAAATTCGAAGTATGTCCAGATAATTGAGTCCAATGAGACTCAGAATGAAGAGTGCCCTGGCCGATGGCATCTCTCCAAGACATATAATTGTGGTGCCTCAGTGATGTGACTATAGCTACGGAGGCCAGTGTAGACCAAAAAGTGAACCTACGCGTTTCGGAAAAAAAAGTGCTTTCTTTTGTCAAGTATGTTTAGTTATTGTACACCCCCTTCTCAACTTCTTTTCTTTTTTTTGCATTTTTTGATTCAAAGTAGTCCTGCTCTTTCCAAACTATGACCACAAAAAAGAAAAAATAATAATGAAAAAGTTCAAAAAGTTGCAAATACTGCTGAAAGTCCTAAATAGGAAAATTAGTCAAAGCAGGCAACCACCAACAAGAGATTCAAGAAAGTTTATTAAATATAAATTACAAAATCTTGACACGGTACTCAAAAATACTCAAGGGATGATGAGTGGGAGAAGTACGGCTAAAAGAGACAGGGTATGATGGAAAGAACACCTGTACAGAGACCTACATCCCTTGCATGAAATCTGAGTATGGAAATATTTTTAATAGGCCTAGTAGTATGAACACAGCCCACCATAAAGCACTACACAATACCGGTATCAATAATATATACCAGAATTGTGGGCGACTAAGACATTTAGTGCTGCTGTATTTATAAGCCGTGATTAACAGGCAAATGGAGCCTATCAATATGTTAATCTAGCCGATAAAGGTATGCCCGCATGCAGATCTAATTGTGCTCCGCATGTGACAGCATACAATAGGCATAAAAAAGTACTCCTTGCATAAAGTGCAAATACTAGGATGCATATGTGGCACCCCAGGGGTCTGGTTTCCACAGTAATAGCAATATTACGTCTGTGAGCAGGTGGGAGGTCTCCTGGGCAGGAATCCTAAGCATGCCACACCTCCTGCCCAGTCCTGGGATGGGAAGAACTTCCCCTACATAAACTGGGGCTGAGGCAGGGTTAGGAGAGAGGAGTTCCAGACAGAGACGGAGCCTGGTCTGGACACGCAGAAACAGGGACAGATAGACATCAGGAGCTCTGTAGGAGCCAAGGAGAAGCGCCAGGGGCTGGAGCTGTGCAGAGCTCGCCCTGGGAGAAGGTACTAAAGCCGGACACAGGAGTCCGAGGCTGTGGGGACTAAGATATACACAGCAGCAGAATCCATCCGGCAGGGGATTCCAGGTCCTCTGGCCATAAAAGCCCGGAGGCTCAGTCACAACGAAGGGACCAGCACCGCCATCCCGGAGCGGAGGCTAACAGGAGGCCCCAGGTCACCAGCCATACGGGTGAGCACCACACGGTATACCCAGGGACGTGGGCTACTTGTAACCGCCGAAAGCAGGGTAGCCAGGAAGGGTACAGACTAACGGGAAGGCCTACAACTCCACCTGGCCAGGGGAACTCCGGCTTACTCGCAGACTAACCAGGCCCCAACTACTAGCCAGTACTCCCGGGGGAATTGGCCTTGTACCATCAGTAAAGACCCTGAACTGTACCCTCGCGTCTCCGTGCTTCCTTGTCGCACCATTAGTGCTGGGACATCCACACCATCACTCCCAACATCAACCTCATCCTCTGCCCTGAGGCCATACCCCTCCCGTTGGGGGTTATACCATCCACGCTGCACATCCGTACCACCGGCCTCAGCGGACTGCCCTGCAGCGGCGGCTTCATAGCCGCATTCAACGGGTGGCGTAGTCGGACACTAATACCATCATACCAATAACTGCCACTTAGTTTGACCACCCTGGGCACGGACCGGGTCACCGCCACACGAAGACTACTACCCCCATCGGATCCGGCTCCGGGTATTCCCCGCGCGCACGCGCGCCGCACTACAGCACTGGCCCAGGGGGCGCGTCAATTTTGGCGTAGTCGGCAGGATTACGTGCCCGCAACCACCGGGTACTGCGTGCCTGAAAAAAGAGACTTTTATACTTACCTGTGGTGAAGTTTCCCGCCGTCCGGAGTCGCTTCCCGCCATCCGGAGCCGATTCCCGCCATCAGACGCCATCTTGGACCGTTTCCCGCCGTCTTCTGCCTTCTTCCCGCCATCCGCAGCTGCTTCCCGCCTTCGGACGCCATCTTCGGGACGCCGCACGGGAAGAAGAGGGGCGTGGACTCCGAAAGCCCGCGAGAACTGAAGCCCCGCCTCACGTCCGGACGTTGCGTAAGGTCCTGGAAGGAGCCCAGCAGACGCCGACGTCACAGGAGCGCGACGGAAGGTCCTCAACCCTGACGATCCACTGCGGAGCCGCGGCCTACGGAAGAGGATCATCGCAAGGTAGGCCACGGTCCACTAGGGGGGAGGAGGATGTCGGATACGGAGGAGAGCTTCACCGCCACAACCGCCGCCAGCGCCACCGCTGCTGCGGTCATGCCTTTCACCATGCCCTATATCCCGGGGGCAGCCTGGCTACACCAGTACTCAGGGGAGTCACATACCCTAAATGACTTCAGAGAAAGGCTGGATAGCCTCTTCCAGGTGTATCCCCTCACGGAGGCGCAAAAAGTGAGCATCCTGGTGGCCCAATTAATCGGGGCAGCCCAAAGGGAGGTAAAGTCCTGGCCACCTGGGAGGAAGAGGACTGTCAGAGACATACTAACCCGGCTGAAAGACACATTTGACACACGCACCTCAGCCGAAATAAAACTAAGATTTTATGGGTGCAAACAACGGGCACATGAGAGTATAAGAGACTATGCTCTAAACCTACAAGAGGCCCTGAGAGCCATTAAGCAGGCAGACCCTGACAGCGTGGGAAATGAAGATAAGCTGTTAACTGAACAATTCATTGAGGGTCTACTGTGCAATGCCCACCGAACCCAGTTGCGGGCAATGGCCTTACAGGACCCTGACCTGGACTTTGCACAGTTCAAGGACAGAGCCATCCGGGTGCTCCGAGAACCGGCACCAGGTGGCGCTGTGACCCACAGGCGCACTGCTATCACTTATCACCAGGAGACGGCGCCCTTGTCTGCAGGGCCTGTGGGAGCTGATGCGCAGGCTTTAAACAATGACTCAGCTACAGACCTGCACCATCAGGTCCAAGAGCTAACTAAAAGCGTTGCCGCGCTAACCCGAACTGTGCAGTCTTTACAGGTTTCTACTCCAGGGAAGATCCAGCTGGCATCCGGACCGGAGGACATCCCGTGGCGCCGACCAAGGAGGACCCCACCGGCCAGAGGAAGACCCAGCGATCGATACAACGAGGACGGACGACCTATTTGCCGCCGCTGCAATCAACCCGGACATGTGGCAAGGTACTGTCATTTAAACGGGCACAACCTGGGGTAGAGGGCCAACCCCCAGGCATAAGACCATCAGGCCCATCAAACTGGCGTGATAAATACGTAGGGGGACGTCCAATCTTGCCTGTGGTACTGGATGGCATTCCTATGAGTGCCCTACTAGACACTGGGTCACAGGTCACCACCATCCCGTACGTGCTCTTCAAGCAGTACTGGAATGATTCGGACATAACCCGCTACCCAGACGACGACCTGAGTATCATCGCCAGCAATGGACAGCCCGTGCCGCAGGTGGGATTCAAGGAGGTGACCATTAAAATCGGAAAAGTCGAACTAGCGGCACAAGGACTGATTATAGTGGACATCGACCGTCATGAGCGTCACCCTAGAATCACCCTGGGAACCAATGTAATTGAAAATTGTCTTGCAGAGGTGATTCTCATTTTACAGCAGGTTGCCAAGAACGCCAGTTCCGGCCAGCAGCGTGTGCTCCAAAAAGAGATCCGGGCACTGATGAAGCGGCAACAGGTGGAACTATCTGGTGGTGAGATAGGTAGCGTGAGAATGTGTGACCCGTTCCCTATTGCCATGCCCCCAAAAAGTGAGATGATGATTTGGTGCCGGGCAGCTATTGGTCTAAGAGGTAGAGACTACCAAGCAATGGTAGAACCCGTCTACTCAGACAGTAGGCCCACCATTTTGACAGCACGGGGGGTGGTCGATGTACGCCATGGGAGGGTGCCCGTTCGCATCATAAATATCGGTGAGAGAGAAGTACACCTGCCCCGGTATGCCACGCTAGCTAAATTGTTCACCATAAACCAGAATTCTGTACAGGCCGTGGAACCCTTGCCTCCATCTCAACCAGAGGAAGGTAACGGCTCTAAGAAACCAATGGAGCACTGGTGTCAGCAACTACATCTGGGTACTGACTCCACTCCCTCACACCAGAAACAAGGAGTCTATCGGGTGGTTCAAGAGTACGAGAGAGTGTTTAGTAAACACCCGTTAGACTTCGGGCGAGTAAAGGGGGTAGAACACCACATCCCCACGGGAGACCATCCTCCCATAAAGGAGAGATACCGACCCGTACCCCCTGCACACTACCAACACGCCAAGGGGATGCTTAGAGACATGAAGGAGGCTGGGGTAATCAGGGACAGCTGTAGCCCCTGGGCAGCTCCACTAGTCTTAGTGAAAAAGAAGGACAACACTATGAGAATGTGTGTAGACTACAGGAAGGTCAACCGTATCACACACAAAGATGCGTACCCGTTACCAAGGATAGAAGAGTCCTTAGCTGCATTAAAATCTGCTAACTTCTTCTCTACTTTGGATCTCACTAGCGGGTACTGGCAGGTTCCTGTAGCAGAGGCAGACCGGGAGAAGACCGCATTCACCACCCCGATGGGTCTCAGCGAATTTAACTGTATGCCGTTCGGGCTCTGCAACGCACCAGGAACCTTCCAACGGTTGATGGAATGCTGTCTGGGACACCGGAACTTCGAGACGGTCCTGTTATACCTGGACGATATCATCGTCTATTCCAAGACCTACGAGGACCACCTGAAACACCTGGCAGAAGTGTTCGAAGCTCTGGCAAACTACGGCCTAAAGGTGAAACCCTCCAAGTGTCACCTCCTGAAACCAAAGGTGCAATACCTGTGACACGTGGTGAGTGCTGACGGAGTGGCTCCTGACCCTGATAAGATCACCGTGATTAAGGACTGGCCAAGACCCTCCAGCATAAAGGAAGTGCGGCAGTTCCTCGGGTTGGTAGGCTACTACCGAAGATTCATTCCCAGTTTCACCAAAATGGCAGCCCCTATGCAGGACCTCCTGATAGGTCAATCTCGAAAAGCCAAAAACCAGAAGCTGCCCTTCAGGTGGGAAAAGCTGGAAGAGGAGTCCTTTTGCCAGCTGAAGATGGCCCTCACGGGGGATGAAATCCTGGCATATCCAGACTACAGCCAGCCCTTTATCCTCCACACGGACGCAAGCAACATCGGGCTAGGAGCCGGGCTGTCCCAGATCCAGCAAGGAAAAGAACGGGTAATCGCTTACGCCAGCCGAAAGCTACGACCCACCGAGAGGAACCCTGAGAATTATAGCTCATTCAAGCTGGAGTTCCTGGCAGTAGTGTGGGCAGTGACCAAACGTTTCAAGCATTACCTTGCCTCCTCCAAATTCATCGTGTACACGGATAACAACCCGTTGACACACCTGGACACTGCAAGGCTCGGTGCTCTGGAACAGAGATGGATGGCTCGCCTGTCCAACTTTGAATTCACCATCAAATACCGGGCAGGACGCTCCAATGCCAACGCGGATGCCCTGTCTAGAATGCCGAACTTACCGGACGTAGGGGAAGATCCAGAAGATCTGGAAGAAGTTGAGCTCCCTGCGTTCCACCGTCATGGGATTACCCTGTATTCCCACCGTGTGAAGGGCAGGCGCTCCGCGACGTTCAATCCCTTGCCCCACTACAACTGGGCGGAGATGCAAGACAGTGATCCCGCAGTCCGTCTGGTGAAGGAAATGCTGACCCAAGCCGATGCCAGTCTGGACCCAGACGCCCCAGAGGAGACTAAGCAACTGTGGAAGGAGAAAAGTAGGCTGTTCCTCTACAGGGAGAAGTTGTGCCAGAGAATGGTTAACTCTCGAACACATGAGTTGACCTGGCAGGTAGTGGTCCCCAGACGAGACGCGGCTATGATTCTGGAGGCGTACCACAACAGAGCAGGACATTTCGGGTGGAAGAAGCTGGAGTTCTTGTTGCGTGAACGGTTCTACTGGGTAGGCATGAGAGGAGCCATCGAGAGGTGGTGCAGAGACTGTGGACCGTGCCACCTAAGAAGGAAGGACCGTGCCAGCCAGAAGACTCCCTTGCAGCCCATCATCACCCGACAGCCACTGGAACTGGTAGCCCTGGACCATGTGAAACTGGCTCCAAGCAGATCTGGGTATGTCTACGCCCTCACAATCGTAGATCATTACTCCCGGTTCCTGGTGGTGGTCCCGGTCAAGGACTTAACGGCTCAAACAGCAGCTAGAGCCTTCCAGCAGCACTTCTGCCGTCCACACGGGTACCCGGACCAAGTGCTGACAGACCAAGGGCCAGCCTTCGAAGCGGAAGTCTTCCAGGAGTTCTGCAACCTGTATGGCTGCACGAAGATAAGGACAACGCCCTATCACCCTCAAACCAATGGACTCTGCGAGAAGATGAACCAGGTGGTGATAGACCTCCTGAAAACATTGCCCCTGGAAGAACGCAGTATGTGGCCTGAGAAGCTGCCTGATCTGGTGGACCTATACAACCACATCCCTGTAGGTTCTACCAACTGTACCCCGGCTTACCTAATGAGAGCGAGACCTGGTAAGCTGCCTATCGACCTGGATATGGGAGTCCTGACGCCCGAGGACACCTCGCCAGAGGCAGACTGGGATACAGAACGGCAGCAGCAGTATCGGAAAGTACAGGAGAGCGTCGAGCGAAGTCTGTCTCAAGCTAGAGAAAGGCAAGAGAGGGCTTATAATCAGTATGCTCCCGCTGTTCCCCTGGTACCTGGAGAGCAGGTCTTGAAGAGGAAAAGACGGCTCCACAAGTTGGACGACCAGTGGGAGAAGGACCCGTACACCGTACTGCCATCAAGCCATGAGAACCCAAAGATTTGCGTGATCAGTAAGGATGGAGGAGAAACCACAGCCGTTGTCTCCAGAGACCACCTGAAGAAGTGTCCCGAGCAGCTGCAAAACCCTGAAGAAGAAGATCAAGAAAACCCTCGACCCGTAGAGGAAAGGGAAGAAATGATCAGGACTGTACTCGGAGACTTCCCCCGGTCTTGGACACAAGTAAACGGTGCTGTTGTGGTACCCGTCCTCACCTTTCTCCAGCCAGCCCCGCAAGTGCCTACAGAGGAACCGGAAGAGCTGGAAGAGCAGCCTGCCCAAGAGGCAGAAGAGTCCACACCAGCAGTACAGGAGGATCAACCCTCTGCTAGTAGTGAGCCTGCCGTGCCCCTAGTGAGCCAAACAGTGCGCAGAAAGCTGCCCAGCTTGCCCATAACACCTCCTACACCCTGTAGTGCAGGACCAGTGAGTGAGCTCCGTAGGTCCACTAGGGTTACCAGAGGCCAGATGCCCGTACGTTGGAGAATCTAAGTTGGCTAATTGCTTTAACTATTTTATGTTTACCTGTTTTGTTGTAGCCGTTGCTAATTATGTTTTTCAGTTACAGATTTCTTTATATGGACTGACAGGTTATGGACAGTGAGTGACCGGAACTCTGTTGTAAATATGTTTGGAGCGTAACCCAGGAATGGACTAAAGACTGTTAAAGACTCGGGGCAGGACAGACCCCTACCTGGTTACGGCTCCCTGTTCTTTGGTGAAATGGACACCCATATTGCTTCCCGGTTACGGACACGCCGTGACCATCTCATGTATTTAATTGTTCCTGTTTATACCCTGTTATGTTTTTGAAAAAAATATATGTTTAGTCCGGGAGTACTAAATTTCACTAGGGGGGAATGTGGCACCTCAGGGGTCTGGTTTCCACAGTAATAGCAATATTACGTCTGTGAGCAGGTGGGAGGTCTCCTGGGCAGGAATCCTAAGCATGCCACACCTCCTGCCCAGTCCTGGGATGGGAAGAACTTCCCCTACATAAACTGGGGCTGAGGCAGGGTTAGGAGAGAGGAGTTCCAGACAGAGACGGAGTCTGGTCTGGACACGCAGAAACAGGGACAGATAGACATCAGGAGCTCTGTAGGAGCCAAGGAGAAGCGCCAGGGGCTGGAGCTGTGCAGAGCTCGCCCTGGGAGAAGGTACTAAAGCCGGACACAGGAGTCCGAGGCTGTGGGGACTAAGATATACCCAGCAGCAGAATCCATCCGGCAGGGGATTCCAGGTCCTCTGGCCATAAAAGCCCGGAGGCTCAGTCACAACGAAGGGACCAGCACCGCCATCTCGGAGCGGAGGCTAACAGGAGGCCCCAGGTCACCAGCCATACGGGTGAGCACCACACGGTATACCCAGGGACGTGGGCTACTTGTAACCGCCGAAAGCAGGGTAGCCAGGAAGGGTACAGACTAACGGGAAGGCCTACAACTCCACCTGGCCAGGGGAACTCCGGCTTACTCGCAGACTAACCAGGCCCCAACTACTAGCCAGTACTCCCGGGGGAATTTGCCTTGTACCATCAGTAAAGACCCTGAACTGTACCCTCGCGTCTCCGTGCTTCCTTGTCGCACCATTAGTGCTGGGACATCCACACCATCACTCCCAACATCAACCTCATCCTCTGCCCTGAGGCCATACCCCTCCCGTTGGGGGTTATACCATCCACGCTGCACATCCGTACCACCGGCCTCAGCGGACTGCCCTGCAGCGGCGGCTTCATAGCCGCATTCAACGGGTGGCGTAGTCGGACACTAATACCATCATACCAATAACTGCCACTTAGTTTGACCACCCTGGGCACGGACCGGGTCACCGCCACACGAAGACTACTACCCCCATCGGATCCGGCTCCGGGTATTCCCCGCGCGCACGCGCGCCGCACTACAGCACTGGCCCAGGGGGCGCATCACATAACTATCATAGGGACTCCAAATGATGAACCTATGGTCCAGTTTAGACAGCACAACGTGACGGGTCAGTGCAGTAGCAGATAGATATCTATAGAGCATCCGGCACTGAATCTAGAACATTGTTGTGCAATGGTTATGCAGGGAAAATATCAGAGTATCCATTTACCTTGAGTCATAGTGCAGGTGCTTGGAGCGTGGGAATAGCAGCAAGGGATTCGCAGAGCCTCGACGCGCGTTTCACCGGAAGCGGCTTCGTCGGGAGGCGTGGCTTAGTTTAAAAGAGTGACATCTTAAATGTAAGGAAAAAAACAATCTTCCCAAACTATGTAGCGCCTGTTCAGTTTGGACCATGGTGAAAGTTCTGGTGAATATTAAAAGATGAATTTTCCTGTATGCTCAGATGTTCTATAAAACTTCCAATGCAATTTCTTTTCTTCTTTAGACTCTGACAATTTTTGTGTTATTCCATAAAATATATATATATATATATGCAATGTATTTTAGATACTTAGGAACATCAAGATAACGTGTCTGGTCTATGGTTACTATCAGATAACGTGTCTGGTCTATGGTTACTATCTGTCTGCGGAGGGATCTGAACTCGGGTCTCCCGCATTTATCTCAGTATCTAACATTTTCCTTAATGGATCTGTAGTTATCAGCGTTCCCCTCTTCTGAGGAGTCTCTTGTGCGCAGTGTAATTTTGACTGCAGCGCAACTCAACATCAGGACATCTCAAAGCACAATCTACCCACCAAATGAGATAACCCTGTATTAGCAATTTTAGTATAGTAAAAAACTAATAGAGCTTGTCTGTGGGCGAAAATTAGACTGATTTAATCTGCACAATAAACTTCTCCCATTTAAGGGTTATTTTAGATTTATGTACATAATTAGTATTCATCAACAATCAAATGAGAACTCATTTGTAAATCAACATTTCTAATTAGATTGCTTAATGTATGTTTGACTTTGTTAGAGGAAAATAGAACATTAGCGATGGGCGTCACAGAATTCCCTTTATCCACGAAAGAAAGAAGAGACATTATGGAAATGTTATGAGAGCTCAATGCCAGATCTGCTCCATGGCTCGTATCCTGCCAATAGTCAGCTTCATGCATCACACATATGTTCAGTCTATCAATATTATACAATAGAGTAAAAATCGAGGAATTACGTTCAGTCATCAGACGCTAAAGATAGACTCCAGGCAATGAAAACAACATCATACAAAAGGATCAAGGGCACAGACGAGGTATGAAGACCACCAAATCCTAGTTCAGTAGCACTATTGTATTGCATGCTGTACATCCTGTGGACATCACAGAAGTCTTCTGACTTGTTTCTTCAGAACCTTAAAGATGACCTCCAATTAGAACCTGTAGGCAAACCTTGCAGCAAACATTTACTTCACTTATATCGCCCCCGAAGAGGAAATTAAGTATTGCACTGCTGTAATAAATAAATAAAATATGTGACCTGTTCATGTACTGGGCACTGCAGAGTAAAGAATACTTATTAGCCTGTCCCCACACTGGCTCATAGAAAAGGAGACTAAATGTCCAATCCAACTATAACATATTCCCTAATATTGTATAGTATTCTATTTTTTCTTTAAACTGGGAAACCCACTAATATAATTTGGAAAATGTTTGCTTGTACTGGGCTTGCAAATTAGAGGATGCTGGTCCTGTAGCCTTAAAACACACTCATTGACTACATTATATGGCTTACTTAAAGGGGGCTGTACAAAGATTACAACTCATGGGTTGCTAATCATGGGTGTGGATCTCATCACTGGGAACCCACCACTAATAATAATTGGGGTCCAAAGTCTCCTGTTTGAATCCATGGAATTAGAGATGAACGGATCTGGCAACATGAGAATTTGCCAGATTGTGCAGATTTTCCTGGGAAAATCAATTTGCAGCAAAGTTATTCTCTGCAAATGGAATGTCCCCTTATGGTGCTCTAGTGTCTCAGTAGACCCCCATGGCATAATAAATGGAATATGTAAAAAATAAGAAAAAAATCCTTATGCTAACCTCTTTAGCATCTCACCATCCCTTGCACATCTTATCACTGTTACGAGCACTGAAATCCTAGGTCTCTTCATTCTAGTCGTGACACCGTGACCTTACATGCACATGCGCAGAATTGGGATTCCAGTGCTCATAGTGACAGTAAGAAGATTTGACAAGGACTGGACAGTCATTTTGCTGAATCTGAGCAAAAACAAAAATCAGCATTTTGGTGAATGCAGACTTTTGTAAAATTCTAATAGAATTCAATTCCACTCGAATATATTCTCTATCTACTTAGAGCTGATTAAAACAGTGCGCATGCTCAACCACTGCTTCATTTAAACAAGTGACTCAGGACACTCGCCCTTTTCATTGGTAGGTTCCAGCTGTGTGAACCTAGCCTATCATCTATCCCATGAATAAAGATACATTGTAAACTTGATCCAGCCTGCCAACAATGTCCTATGAGGTACGGTTAAAAGATGTGGGAATGTTTAGCTTGCAGAAGAGAAGACTGAGAGGAGACTTAATAACTGTCTACAAATATCTGAAGCAATGTCACACTGTAGAGGGATCATCTTTATTCTCATTTGCACAAAGAAAGACTAGAAGCAATGGGATGAAACTGAATGGGAGGAGACACAGATTAGATATTAGAAAAAACTTTTTGACAGTGAGGGTGATCAATGAGTGGAACAGGCGGCCACGAGAGGTGGTGCGTTCTCCTTCAATGGAAGTCTTCAAACAGAGGCAGGACAGACATCTGTCTGAGATGGTTTAGTGAATCCTGCATTGAGCAGGGGGTTGGACACGACGACACTGGAGGTCCCTCCCAACTCTACTTTTCTATGTTTCTATCTTCATAGTTAAAGTAAATTAGTACACTTAAGGTTGTCTATTTACACGTACCGACCTGCAACACTAAACAACAGCTGCAATATGTACTGATCGGCATGTTCAGTGCCCATAGGCTGCCACCACTGTTCTTGAGAGCTTAAGTCCTGTTTACACAGGCGGATGCGCCGCCGAGATTTATGCTCTTTTGTGCTGCACAAAAGATCACATCACCAGATAAATGAACGTTTTTGCTCATTCATCAGGTAATTCAGCAGCTTGTTTACGCTCAAAGATTATTGTGAAGCGTGCATTCTTCAGAACACTTGTTCACGATAGTATTCCTTTGTAAATGCACTTTTAATATTAAGCTTCTAGAGCGGAGCACAATATAGGTTCTGTTCATTTTTCTACACTTGGGTTGAAGCTTACCATATGCAATCAATGTTATTATTTGGTACCATTTCAATTTTAAATCAACTATTCTAGGCTTATAAAATATAAGCACGCTGGACTTTGTACACTGGACTCACTGGCAATTGAGATCCAAGAACACGGTTGTGTTGATATATGGGTTTTTAGAACACTATTCTTGTACCCTTGAGGTCCCAATAAACTAGTTTAAGAAAAAAGGGTCCCTAGTGCCACATTCCATATAGTTGAGGATTTATGTCCCAAACATTCAATTCATGTTATAATGATGACTTATTTCATGATATACTGCCAAACAAATATCATTTGTGGGATTCTCTAGGTCTCGGTTGGATGTCTTGTAGAATAATGATATCCTGATATAACTAGGAATTTGGACAATTTCGGGGTCAGATAATGTCTTATGGAATATCTTATTGGAACTACACATGTGGTCAAAATTGTTGGTACCCCCCATTTAATGAAAGAAAAACCCACAATGGTCACAGAAATAACTTGAATCTGACAAAAGTAATAATAAATTAAAAATCTTTGAAAATGAACAAATGAAAGTCAGACATTGCTTTTCAACCCTGCTTCCACAGAATTTAAAATAAAAATTAAACTCATGAAATAGGCCTAGATAGAAATGATGGTACCCCTGAAAATAATGTGACAAAAGGGACATGCTAAATCAAGTTGTGCCCACTATTTAGCATCACAGGTGTCTACAATCTTGTAATCAGTCAGTGGGCCAGTATATAGGGTTACAGATACTCACTGTGCTGTTTGGTGACATGGTGTGTACCACACTTAACATGGACCAGAGGAAGCAAAGGAAAGAGTTGTCTCAGGAGATTAGAAAGAAAATTATAGACAAGCATGTTAAAGGTAAAAGTTATAAGACCATCTCCAAGCAGCTTGATGTTTCTGTGACTACAGTTGCACATATTATTCAGAAATGTAAGATCCATGGGACTGTAGCCAACCTCCCTGGACATTGCTGCAGGAAGAAAATTAATGACAAATCAAAGAGACGGATAATACGAATGGTAGCAAAAGAGCCCAGGATAATGTCTAAAGAGATTAAAAGTGAACTTCAAGCTCAAGGAACATCAGTGTCAGATCGCACCAAAGTGCGACTTCACGGGAGACGACCAAGGAGAACACCATTGTTGAAAAAAAAAAACATAAAAAAGCCAGACTGGAATTTGCCAAACTACATGTTGACAAGCCACAAAGCTTTTGGGAGAATGTCCTATGGACAAATGAGACAAAAATGGAAGTTTTTGGCAAGGCACATCAGCTCTATGTTCACAGACGGAAAAATGAAGCAAATCAAGAAAAGAACACTGTCCCTACTGTGAAACATGGAGGAGGCTCTGTTATGTTCTGGGGCTGCTTTGCTGCATCTGGCACAGGGTGTCTTGAATCTGTGCAGGGTACAATGAGATCTCAAGACTATCAAAGTATTCTAGAGAGAAATGTGCTGCTCAGTGTCAGAAAGCTTGGTCATGGGTTTTGAAACAGGATAATGACCCAAAACACATAGCTAAAAACACCCAAGAATGACTAAGAGGAAAACACTGGACTATTCTGAAGTGGCTTTCTATGAGCCCTGACCTAAATCCTATTGAGCATCTTTGGAAAGGTTACCCTCTGGAAAAGGCAACCTTCAAACATGAGACAAGTGGAGCAGTTTGCTCATGAGGAGTGGGCCAAAATACCTGTCGAGAGGTGCCGAAGTCTCATTGACAACTACAGGAATCGTTTGATTGCAATGATTGCCTCAAAAGATTGTTCAACAAAATATTAAGTTAAGAGTACCATCATTTCTGTCCAGGCCTATTTCATGAGTTTAACTTTTTTTTTAAATTCTGTGGAAGCAGGGTTGAAAAGCAATGTCTGACTTTCATTTGTTCATTTTCATCGATTTTTAATTTATTATTACTTTTGTCAGATTCAAGTTATTTCTGTGACCATTGTGGGTTTTTCTTTCATTAAACGGGGGGTACCAACATTTTTGGCCACGTTTGTACTCTCCAGACATCTAACTACACTGTGATACATTGCAATGTATCTAGATCTACCCCCTTTAAATTGCATTGTCTATTTTTCTTTGAAGGAGAAAGAGTACCCTTGAAATTTTGATTACCTAGCATGCTGACACTGATTAATTGTTGAACGGCATACTGGGATATTTAAATATTTAATTCAAGTCAAGTTTTAAATCATTTTCCCGGATGCTTCATCTCTTAACATCTCAGCTGTAATGTTTATCTGCTTGGCTTGTACAGGAAGCAGCAGTATTGTCCAGTTGAAGCCATTGGCTTCAGGTTAGGTTGTATAAGGTAAATCCCCAGTAGGGTTGGCAATTATATTGCACTAGTGGTGTCTATCCTCTTCTTTGAGACAAGAGATACGTACTAGTCACGATTTATCATTTTACCTTGGCTATAAAGACTTAGGGCTTGTTCACACATTGCATTTTTGATGCATTTTTTATCCCAGGAGAAAAGGCAGCGTTTTACAGTACCAGGAAAGTGAATGAAATTCATGAAATCTCATGCACACAATGCAAAGTTTTTCAGAAGCAAATTTTTTCGGAAGCTGGAAGGATCCAGCTTCCGATCCAGAAAAGTATAAAGCTAATTCCTTTATTTGCAAAAAGTTAAAAACATTTGACAAAAAGATGAACAAATGCACAACAACAATCTAAGATGTGAGGGGAGGATTTGGGGTCATCGCCTGGACAGGGATACCTGGATCGGAAGCTGGATCCTTCCTTTTCCTCCTGCATATCCTGGGCGCTGAGCAGTGGCGTAGATCACGGGCTTCCGTGCCGATTGTTCCTCGACAGGGTAATTCAACTAATAAGTAGTCAAACTAACGATAGAAGCCAACTTGATAAATTTTGCGCATTTTCATGCTGTCGAAGATTACACCATCTAAAAATGAAATCATTTTAATAAATCTAAACTTTATTATAAAATTGTAATTGAATTAATATTCTTAGTATTTGTAGATATTTCTTCAATTTTGATGTATTAGTTCACTAATGGTAATACAATTGTAAAGAAAAAAAGTAGATGCAGCAGGAAACAGAAGTAAAAGACAACAAATTATTTTTCACATTCCTTTTAAATCCAATTCTGGATTTGGCTTAAAAAGTGAATGGAAAACTGCCACGGAATTTGAGACATTTTTCTAAAACACAATGGGTGTGAAATCATCCACCGCTCCCCCTTCATAAAAGAGTTATTTTTTTATTTAGTTAACGCTATTTTGATCAAAAAAGCATGAAAGCCATCCACCACGACAAGGTGTACCCATTGGGATAGTCCTAACCTGTCTCTAGTATTAAAACCTAAGTGCCCTACATTATTTACATGTACTATTACTATTTATCTATTTACTTGCTACCTGTTTACGTTTGGTGTAGGTATATGCTCATCTTGTTTTTTTGTTCTTGTTTTCTTATACTCATTTACTTGTTACTTATTTACTTTTGGTGTATGGTATATGCTCATCTTGTTTTTTTGTAATTTTTTCTTGTACTTATTTACTTGTTACTTATTTACTTTTGGTGAAGGGTATGTGCTTATTTAGTTTTTTATGCACTTTTTTCTTGTACTTATTTACTTGTTATTTATTTACTTTTGGTGTATGGTATATGCTCATTTTGTTTGTTCTTTATTTTCTTATACGTATTTACTTGTTACTTATTTACTTTTGTTATAGGGCATATGCTCACTTTGTTTTTTTGCTCTTTTTTTCTTGTACTTATTTACTTTTGTTGTAGAATATATGCTCATTTTGTATTTTTGTTCTTTTTTTCTTGTACTTATTTACTTGTTACTTATTTACTTTTGTTGCTTTTTCTTGGGTTTTGTCCCCTATAGCCACTGTTTGGGTCACCTATAGTATCTATGGACAATCTTACATGCTACTGTCTCATGTTAGCAGTCCAGGCGAGCAAACATCATGGCAGTGATGCAACAACCATATGGTGGCTCCATTACATTGGTTAAGACATTATCATCACACATATGTGTAAAAAGATAGGGGACCCAATCATCAGCAATGAGGAACAGTGAGAAATTGCAAAAGTGAAAATAGTAATGATTTTATTATTTGACAATTTATTTATTTTTATTATCCTTGAAAATATCCTTTATCTGTATTTATTCATGTTGACATTTTTATAATCCTATAATTTCCCACTCACTTTTTTCGTTATCATCCTCCTTTCAAATTTTCTCCTCCCCTGTAGCTCCATAGGAATAACAATGCCTGGTGATAAAAATAAGAAATGTTATATTGTTTTGTGACTCAGCAATCATAGGTGATCTGAGCTTTGTGAATAGCTAATTTTGCAGTAAAAAGGGTAATTTGCATGCACATTAACAAGTCCATCAATTAAAATATTGCTGAGCCATTCCTGCAATAAAAACCCTATTATCATAGCTTTATCACTTGACAAAACTCGTTACTGGATAGAGCAATGCCTGTAACGATCAATCAGATTGGATATTGATCATTAATCCTGTCATTAGGATTTAGTGAGCTCTGGTCACAGGACATGGTTTAGTAGACATGTCACTGCGGGCTGATGAAGTCTATTTACAAATGAGGTGTTGGGATCTTTTGATGAATAGATTTTAAGATTTAGGAAGATTGTGCTTTTTGCCTTTGGTGTTGCCAGTTTGAAAGCAATTACAGAAGCAGCAGCTTGGGAAACGCAGACCACATAATTTAGGAGACAGAAAGAATTCAACCATTGCACACTTTACCTATGGTAATCTATTACATTGCTGAACTGAATTGGATTGTTATCTGCAGTATACTGCATTAATGTACAGTGCATCGGTGTATGCATAGACATTTGTGAAGCAAGGAAAACGTGACATTGGTATAACATTCTAGGAACAAAATAAATTGATTGTAAACGTCCTATTTTCCATTTTTGTGTACAATTCAGTAATACAAAAGGTTTCTGTATAGTGGTAGGTATTGGCATGTAGAGAGTTCCTGGAGCCTAAAGTAGCCCAAAAAGTCCCTCTATCTCAAAAGTAGCACCAGTACAAGGCCACGTTCACATGTTCAATATTTCTGTACATCAAGAGAGGAACAATCAGCGGAAAAGTATAATAGAAACACATCAACACTTCTGTATTTTGGCTTGCAAATACTGATGGAAAATACTGACCAAATACTGAACGTGTGAATCTGGCTATATAAAGTTTTTATCCTCTTAATATATTGGAGACATCATATTATATAGCACTGTGTACTTACTATTGCTCATTTTGCCTTTCTATCCAGTTAAATATTCTCTTTTCCATTAGGTCTATGACAACATGTGATTAAAAACAGACTTCTAAGTTCTATGTAGAAACAGGAAGACTCTTTTTGTATCATGAGTCATCATTAGAACTACAATTCTACATCATTACAAACACCCTGGCAGGGTGGAGGAGCTGAGCAGCTTTGGTCAAGTGTTGAAGAAGAGGATGACTCATGCATGGAAAATTGACCTCCTGTTTCTACATAGAGCTTAGAAGGATTCAGCTAGTCAGTTTTTAATCATGCAATGTCATAGATTTAATGGAAAAGAGAAGAATTAACTGGGAAGAGAGGCAAAATGAGCAATTGTAAGTACACAGTGCTATATAATATGATGACTGCAATATAATAAGTGTATAAAAATTGTGATGGGAGGGCTTCTTTTTGGGGAGGAGGGGAGAGATGTGAACACATCAAAATTTGGAACATTTGGGAAAGGTGGCAGTTTTGTCACCTTTAAAAAGCCTGATATTCTCCATTCTCTGTGTAAAGTTTCTCAGAGTGTTTAGTAACTTTCTCAGTCCACAAAAACAATATAGAGTGAAAGAGTAATTAAAGGACAAAGAGGAGGGAGATGAAGCTGCAGTTTCTGTGTCTGGGAGACTGCATGAGGTGAGAGACAGTAGAAATACAAAGACATATGTTTCGCTCAGAGTACTGGAAAGGAAAAATAACTTAAAATGAACTTATCACCTAAACCGTTATTTATAGGGTTATATCTGCAGGTAAAGAGTTTTGATGCTGACTGTCTACCTTATAGAAAGTGTGGCAATCAGGAGAATATGAGCTCTGCGTGCCCCATCAGTCATGGGGGCATGCATGTGGCCGCTCCAGTCACTGCTCACACCACTATGAGCGCTGACTGTAAACACGCCCCAGCACTTTGATTGACAGTTCGCTCTGCACATGTAAGCTGTCAATCAAAGCGTCGGGTGTAATTGCCGCTGCTGCTCATGGTATATTGAGCGGTGCTGTGAGAGGTGACTGCATTTCCTCTCTGCACCACCTCCATAACTGAAAGCCAGCGGCTCCCAGGTGGACAGAAGTTTGTTTCCTCCCGATATAAATACTTTCTAAAAGGAGACAAGGCAGTAATCTAACACTATTTACCTGCAGATTAACCCTATAACCACAGATAAACAGCATTTTCTGAGGTGACGGTTCCCTTTATACACATATGTTGGATTCACCCACCATGTCTATGGTGCCTTTGGGCATTCTTTAGAAAGCCCTATTAAAATGTGTATTTACTAAAATCTTAATTCTTAATTTTACTCTTTCTAGTCCACATAGATATATATACAGTTACCATGGCTGAAAACATACTTATGCACATCAAATTCAAGCATGACACAAGACATCATTGAAAAAAAGGCAAAAGCCAAAAATAGGCACGTAATAAACATTGCAGGCACCACACATACTATTTTGACTACAGCTGATGAGGAGAGGATAATTGGCCGTATGCTAAGATCACATCCATGATATGGCTGCAACCTCAAAAAACTTGTAGTTCTACTGAACCAAACTTAGATCTCCATGAGCAATGGAGTAATTTGAATCTTGTGGGTCTCAATGCAAAATGTCCACCGTGGCCCCCAACTATCATGGATCTCTAATAGTTTTGTTATTTTAAAAAGAGACTGTTTGGACTCTAGGAATTGGGGTCAAGTGCAACCTCTGCACCTACTATAGACCTATGTAGACCATGGGTTGTAGAGTGACCGTGTTTGATGTAGTAGACCGGGGCAGCACAAATAAAATTACTCATCTCAACTAAAAATGTCAACATGGAATCACAACTGTGTGCGATTTTGGAATGATCAGAAATTAAACATCATCTACGGGACATTTAGGAATCAGTGGGGAACATTGGACATAGTACGACCATGTTCTTCAGCAGCTTTCTTCTACAAGCACGTAAGGTTGCAATAACCTTTGCTAGTAAGAAAAAGCAACGACCTGCAGTTATTCTCTTTGCTCTCCCATGTTGAAGTCCATCAGTCTTCAAAGACCCCAGGGTATTAAATCAGATCCACAAAGCTTTGTGTATCCACAAGGTTGCACTGGCTGTTGATGATAATGGGAAGTTGAATTGAAGCTTTGAGTTCTCCCTGGAGAGAGCTTTCCCTGAATGCAAATATGAAAGTTCATCAATACTTTACTGTGATGTATCTACCAGACAATCCCTGAATTCTAAAACAGGATTCTCAGTGAAAGGAACCAGGAAAACGATTATATGTAACCATGAAGCAGATCTATAAGTGAAACAGTCGAGTTCTACGCTGCACAATCATATCCACCGGTCTCCTCTTTCTACTCATTATAATTACAAAAATTTAGAAAGAATCTTGAATTAAAATGTTAATTGAGGGATACACAAGACCAGATCGTTTTCCCACAGCGACCACAGTATCTTGGACAGCTTGAAGCTGCCAGTTAGAGTGGTTATTTTTTCTGGCTCATAGTTGGGGGTTCCCAAGAAGAGAACCTTCTTTGATGACATCCATATGTCAACTTTATATAGAAATTTTACTTGAGACAGATGTTTCTGGGAGGTGTTGTGCGTGTTCCGACATGATTACCCCATAATGTTCACAACAATTCCAATCTTCTCAATATGAGTTTGTGTAATGTCTACATGAGTATGATACATATGTAGAAGAAAACAAGTATAAGGCCTCCTCTGTAAGTGCTTTTTTGTGTCAATTTTTTTTTTACCATAAACCATGTTCTATGGGAGGAAGATTCTCTCAAAAATGTGACACCTAGAGAATACTGAATTTTCACTCTAAAGAATGTGATGGTGAACTTATCTTGTTCTTTCTGTAGCTAAAACATACCCACTTGGACAAGTAAGCATTTTAATGGGGTAATCAGAGAAGATAAAGCAGCTGCCGGCAGCACGATCATTCTGCTATCAGTTATGTTTTCTGCCTCATAATAGGTTTCATATTATCCTTCTAATTAAGAGATTTTCTTATGGTTAGACCCCTGTTGAGTCATTCCTGACATGCAAAAATATAGCAGAATAAGAAGATCAGGCTTTGTTTGATGCGTGAAAAACTAGTAATAATGACTGATAGCAGGACGGAGGGGATCCCCACAGGGAGAGAATCACCTTCTTGTTAGCAGAATGCACAAATAACCCAATCAGGGTAGAAGATAAGATAGACTGGTGAATCCTCCGGTCGATCAACAGTAGAAGACAACGTAGAGTTCTACCGATAAAGGGATATTATACCCTGAAACGCATTACCTTTGTAAAGTTTTTAAGCAAATAAAAGTATATACAGTACAGACCAAAAGTTTGGACACACCTCATTTAAAGATTTTTCTGTATTTTCATGACTATGAAAACTGTACATTCACACTGAAGGCATCAAAACTATGAATTAACACATGTGGAATTATATACTTAACAAAAAAGTGTGAAACAACTGAAAATATGTCTTATATTCTAGGTTCTTCAAAGTAGCCACCTTTGGCTTTGATGACTGCTTTGCACACTCTTGGCATTCTCTTGATGAGCTTCAAGAGGTAGTCACCGGAAATGGCCTTCCAACAATCTTGAAGGAGTTCCCAGAGATGCTTAGCACTTATTGGCCCTTTTGCCTTCACTCTGCGGTCCAGCTCACCCCAAACCATCTCGATTGGGTTCAGGTCTGGTGGCTGTGGAGGCTACTGAGTCCAGTGACTGCAGGGAGCATGTGCAATGCAGTCATGATGTCTCTCCTGCAGCAAGTAAGCATAGACTGGGCAGCGGCACAGAGGCATCACTGGAGCAGTGTTGGGAGAGTAGAGATAATTTTTTTATTTTTAACTTCTCCGAGTTCATAGAATGAATAAAAATTATGGAGAACTCCTTTAAGCAATTCTTACCTATTACTTTAAGATACTTTGTGAAATCTTAGGGCAGGACTAGTCATCAGGTGTCATGTCTGATATTTAAGATGTTGAAGTCATGAATAATTGTTAAGCTCTTGCAGTGACAAAAACATTTACACGGTTTAATTCCATAATTAATGAATTTCACTACTTTGAAGATTCTGCACTTATAATCCTTCATCAGAGAACAAGCCACAGTGACTTTTTGTCTTTGTTTCTATAGAAATGCCGATATCAACTGTGAATATCTTGTGCTTTTGTTCAGTTCCGATAATTTTTAATATTCTATAAAAGAAAGGAAGGACATCCTTAGTCACATATAGAATAAGTCTGTCACACATCTGTGGTGTTATTTTAATTATTCTTCATGGACATTTTTTTAGATTTGTCCTTTGTATGGAATATTCAAGATCAAAACATTAGCTATAAACAGATACTGTGGGGAAAAAAGTATTTAGTCAGCCACCAATTGTGCAAGTTCTCCCACTTAAAAAGATGAGAGATGCCTGTAACTGACATCATAGGTAGATCTCAACTATGAGAGACAAAATCGGAAAACAAATCCTGAAAATCACATTGTCTGATTTGGAAATAATTTTTTTTCAAATTTTGGTGGAAAATAAGTATTTGGTCAATTAAAAAAGTTCATCTCAATACTTTGTTATATATCCTTTGTTGGCAATGACAGAGGTCAAACGTTTTCTGTAAGTCTTCACAAGGTTGGCACACACTGTTGCTGGTATGTTGGCCCATTCCTCCATGCAGATCTCCTCTAGGGCAGTGATGTTTTGGGGCTGTCGCTGGGCAACACAGACTTTCAACTTCCTCCAAAGGTTTTCTATAGGGTTTAGATCTGGAGACTGGCTAGACCACTCTAGGAGCTTGAAATGCTTCTCACAATACATGGCCCATTCATTTTTTCATGTACATGGATCAGTCACCCTGGTCCCTTGGCAGAGAAACAGCTCCAAAGCATGATGTTGCCACCCCCATGCTTGACAGTAGGTATGGTGTTCTTTGTATGCAACTCAGCATTCTTTCTCCTCCAAACACGACGAGTTGTTTTTCTACCAAACAGTTCTACTTTGGTTTTATCTGACCATATGACATTCTCCCGATACCCTTCTGGATCATCCAAATGTTCTCTAGCAAACTTCAGATGTTCAGATGGGCCCGGACATGTAATGGTTTAAGCAGGGGGTCACGTCTGGCACTGCAGGATGTTAGTCCCTGGCAGCGTAGTGTGTTACTGATGGTAGCCTGTGTAACGTTGGTCCCAGCTCTCTGCAGGTCATTCACTAGGTCCCCCAGTATGGTTCTTGGATTTTTGCTCACCGTTCTTGAGATCATTTTGACCCCACGGGGTGAGATCTTGTGTGGAGCCCCAGATCGAGGGAGATTATCAGTGGTCTTGTATGTCTTCCATTTTCTAATTATTGCTCCCACAGTTGATTTCTTCACACCAAGCTGCTTGTCTATTGCAGATTCAGTCTTCCCAGCCTGGTGCAGGGCTACAATTTTGTTTCTGGTGTCCTTCGACAGCTCTTTGGTCTTCACCATAGTGGAGTTTGGAGTGTGACTGTTTGAGGTTGCGGACAGGTGTCTTTTATCCTGATAACAAGTTCAAACAGGTGCCAGTACTACAGGTAATGAGTGGAGGACAGAGGAGCCTCTTAAAGAAGAAGTTACTGGTCTGTGAGAGCCAGAAATCTTGCTTGCTTGTAATTGACCAAATACTTATTTTCCACCAAAATTTGAAAAAAAATTCTTTCCAAATCAGATAATGTGATTTTCAGGATTTGTTTTCTCATTTTGTCTCTCATAGTTGAGATCTACCTATGATGTCAATTACAGGCCTCTCTCATCTTTTTAAGTGGGAGAACTTGCACAATTGGTGGCTGACTAAATACTCCCCCCCCCCACTGTAGATAGATAGATCGACAGACAGACAGATATATGAGATAAATAGATAAATAGATAGATAGATAGATAGATAGATGAAAAGAAAGAGAAAGAAAGAATGAGAGAAGCAGAAAGAAAATTAAAGAATAAAAGAATGAAAAAAAGACAGAGAAAGGAGAAGAAAAAGAAAGGAAAGAAAGATAAATAGAAAGAAGGAAATGAAGAATAGTTGGATGTATATCACTTCTACTATCTATATCACATCTATCTCTCTATCTCACTATCTATCTAGCCATATTTATCTCTTTCCATCTATCTATCTCATATCTATATATCTATTTATGTAACTATCCATATTTAGCAGCTCCTCGTCTCATAGAAAAATGAGAATGTATAGCCTCTAGCAATGGTGGCTCATATACCATTGTTTCAAGATCAGTGTCAAAATCGTTTAAAGATCAGAAAAGTCCAGGCTTGGTCTGATTCTCATTTTAATTCAATTATTCCCTCTCCTGAGAGTAACAGCAAAGTTCTTTTAACCTTGCCACATAAAAGTACACTAAGAACTTTCTTTCCTCTCTGTTCCCCGAGCTTATGTTAGTTACCAGCTCATTTGACTGTGGCCATGACATGTTTGATGTTCTACCTAATATGTAAAGATCGGAGCTCGTGGTCTTACGCGGAAGCCATGGTAAGATGCAAAGGAGACAGGACAAAGTGTAGGCCTGCATGTCAGATACATTTAGATACTTTGCTTCAGAGTCACAATTCTGCCACTAGAAGTGAATGGAGTAATCTGACAAGTACATATTGTATTTGTATGAGACTAAATGAATGACAGGCCAATGATCAAAGTAAAATCCAGTCATTTCTTAAAATATTTGTGCTGCTTCTAAAAAAAATCTATAAAATATGTACTAGAATTTTCATATTCTTCACGACAATGAGTGAGAGCAGATCTGTATCTTCACTAGAGATGAGCGTTGTTCTACTCGAACTGTTCGCCAATCTCAAATTCGAGCTGTCTTGGGCGGTGTTCGAGCCGTTCGGCGAACACGAACAATTTGAGAAAAATTCGGCTGTTCGAGGTTATGTTCGATAACTGTTCGTGCACCAAAATCATAACTGGATTTTTTCTCAGTAATGATGAAAATTAATGTTAATACGCAGTTTGAGTGTACAGCGGGGTGGGGGGAGGGGCAGGGGATGGATCTCTGCAGGAACAATGAAGATCTCCATTTTTTTTTCTCTTTCCCGCATTTGCAGTGGGGAGGTGCAATCTGTCAGCCTATCAGCAGTGCACACACGGAGCAAAGTGCTTTTTTTCACACAAGCAAGGGCATGTGTGATTGGCAGTGTATGTCACATGTCCTTGCCCTATAAGACCAAGCCATTTTCCCCGTCGCCACCATTTTCTCACTGCTGCAGCTGCGTGTTAGACGGCACCGCTGTTGCTGTGTGCGCTATACCTTGTTAATTTCAAGCCAATTTTCGCACAAATCTACAGATAGCTTGGGAGTAGGGAATAGTTGTGATTGCAGTCCTTTTAAGGACTAGGTTACAGCATTTCCTACGACTTTTATCAGGCAGGTCTGTGCTCTTAAATAGATAGGTTGTGGGAGTAAAGACTAATTGTAATTGCAGTCCTTTTCAGGACTAGGTTACATCAGTTCCTATCAGTTTTTGCCAGGCAGGTCTGTGCCAGTGCTGTGCAAGTTTTTTTCACAGCATTTGGCTGAATCTAGCAAAGCTAATCCTTTTTGGCCTATTGCAGAGTGTGTTAGTCAGTGGAGTAGCCTATCTGTGTTGCAAGATATAACACCTGTGTATAGAATACCAATTTTTTTACTGCACCTAGTGAAGTAAAATCTTTTGGGCATAGCATCATTCTATTAGTCCATCTATACTGACCTCCATCAGGTTGCAAATTGAATATAATTTTTTTCTGCATCTAGCTCTGAAAAAATATTGGGCTTCTAGCTGTGTGTGGGACTTGTTCTATTAATCCATCTATACAGACCTCCATCAGGTTGCAAACTGAATATATTTTTTTCTGCATCTACCTCTGAAAAAATATTGGGCTTCTAGCTGTGTGTGGGACTTGTTCTATTAATCCATCTATACAGACCTCCATCAGGTTGCAAACTGAATATATTTTTTTCTGCATCTACCTCTGAAAAAATATTGGGCTTCTAGCTGTGTGTGGGACTTGTTCTATTAATCCATCTATACAGACCTCCATCAGGTTGCAAACTGAATATATTTTTTTCTGCATCTACCTCTGAAAAAATATGTGGCCTTCTAGCAGTGTGTGGGACTTTCTCTATTAGTCCATCTATACTGACCTCCATCAGGTTGCAAACTGAATATAATTTTTTTCTGCATCTAGCTCTGAAAAAATATTTGGCCTTCTAGCAGTGTGTGGGACTTTCTCTATTAGTCCATCTATACTGACCTCCATCAGGTTGCAAATTTAATATAATTTTTATCTGCATCTAGCTCTGAAAAAATATTTGGCCTTCTAGCAGTGTGTGGGACTTTCTCTATTAGTCCATCTATACTGACCTCCATCAGGTTGCAAATTAAAAATAATTTTTATCTGCATCTACCTCTGAAAAAATATTTGGGCTTCTAGCTGTGTGTGGGACTTGTTCTATTACTCCATCTATACTGACCTCCATCAGGTTGCAAACTGAATATATTTTTTTCTGCATCTACCTCTGAAAAAATATTGGGCTTCTAGCTGTGTGTGGGACTTGTTGTATTAGTCCATCTATACTGACCTCCATCAGGTTGCAAATTAAAAATAATTTTTATCTGCATCTGCAGTACCTCTGAAAAAATATTTGGGCTTCTAGCTGTGTGTGGGACTTGTTCTATTAGTCCATCTATACTGACCTCCATCAGGTTGCAAATTGAATATAATTTTTATCTGCATCTAGCTCTGAAAAAATATTTGGCCTTCTAGCAGTGTGTGGGACTTTCTCTATTAGTCCATCTATACTGACCTCCATCAGTTTGCAAATTAAAAATAATTTTTATCTGCATCTAGCTCTGAAAAAATATTTGGCCTTCTAGCAGTGTGTGGGACTTTCTCTATTAGTCCATCTATACTGACCTCCATCAGGTTGCAAATTAAAAATAATTTTTATCTGCATCTACCTCTGAAAAAATATTTGGGCTTCTAGCTGTGTGTGGGACTTGTTCTATTAATCCATCTATACAGACCTCCATCAGGTTGCAAACTGAATATAATTTTTTTCTGCATCTAGCTCTGAAAAAATATTTGGCCTTCTAGCAGTGTGTGGGACTTGTTCTATTAGTCCACCTATACTGACCTCCATCAGGTTGCAAATTCAAAATAATTTTTTGTCTGCATCTAGCTCTGAAAAAATATTTGGCCTTCTAGCAGTGTGTGGGACTTTCTCTATTAGTCCATCTATACTGACCTCCATCAGGTTGCAAACTGAATATATTTTTTTTCTGCATCTACCTCTGAAAAAATATTGGGCTTGTAGCTGTGTGTGGGACTTGTTCTATTAATCCATCTATACAGACCTCCATCAGGTTGCAAACTGAATAAAAAATTTTTCTGCATCTACCTCTGAAAAAATATTTGGGCTTCTAGCTGTGTGTGGGACTTGTTCTATTAGTCCATCTATACTGACCTCCATCAGGTTGCAAATTGAATATAATTTTTTTCTGCATCTAACCCAGCCAATTGTTTCGGCCTAATACCACAGTTTGGCCACTCAGCTCTGCTCGGTTCCCATCCATTGTTTTTTTGTGCAAACAACTCCAGAGTTGTGAATTAGTTAACCACCAAAATGAGTGGAAAAAGGCCTGCTGCTGGTGGAAAGGGGAATAGGCGTGTTGGGAAGGGGAAAAAAGGTTGTGTCCGTGGGGTAGGTGTTAAAGCAACAGTAACATCTGCAGAAGAAAGACCATCTTCCAGCCAAACTAAAATGTCTACTTCTTTTAGCGGACAATGTGATAAGATCCCTTTCTAACGGCCACGCCAATCGCTACAAATTCCAGATGAGGCACAAAAACAGCAGGTGCTTCAACGGATATCAAGTGCTCCTTTAAGTGGGCTCTCGTCCACATCAACTTCAACATCACAAATACTCCAGTCCTCAAAGGTGTCACCCCAATCGCACTTGCTTCCTCACAGCTCCCAAATCTCCAGCTGCCCGTCTGAGTATGAGGTAGAACAGATGGTTGAGTCTGCAGAGCTGTTTACTCATACTATAGCCTGGGAATCAGAGGTCGACTCCAGCGCTTCTGTGAATCCAGACGAGGAAATGATCTGCACTGATGCCCAGAATCTTTATGAGTCGGATCCAGGACCAGACGCAGAAGTTTCTGACCATAATGTAGACCCTCATTCCCAAACTGTAACTCCTGTTGGTGGAGACAATGAGGAAGACGATGATAAGACTCAAATACCTGATTGGAGCGACAACTTTAGTTTTTTGTCAGGGCAGGAACAGGTTGGCTCTGAGGACGACGGCTGTGATAACGCACAGGGTGATGATGATGAGGTTGGAGATCCCACTTACTGTCAACCCACAGTCAGCCAAGAGATGAGGTCAGCAGAGGAGGTGGAGGAAGATGCTAGTGACGACGAGGTCAGGTTGCGCCTTCCTGGACAGAGACGTAGTACTGGAAGCACGTCAACAACTGCATCCTCAAACACAACTCTGCCTCTCACCACAAGTCGTGGTGGCTCTTCAGGTCGCATGGGTGCTAAGCCTTGCATAGCCTGGGCATTTTTTCAGATCGATAAAGATGACCCAACTCGTGTTATCTGTAACATTTGTCAGCAAAAGCTAAGTAGAGGCCAAAAAATACATAGTTTGAGTACTTCATGCATGAACCGGCACATGGACATGAAGCATAAGTTGCAGTGGGAAGCTCAGTGTGCTACAATGCGGCCTAGCCGGCCGGGCCAACCACCGTCTGCCATATCTTGTGCATCCGCGGCCTCTTCATCCTCTGTGACTGGGGGGACAGCAGTCACACCTGTTTTGGGGCGCAGACCTGCCACCTCTTTACCCGCAACAGCCAGCGTGATTGGCAGGTCATCATTTTCTTTGGAGGTGGTAACACCAGCTGGTGTTGAGCGCTGTCCGACATCGATAGCACCACCTTTGGATCAAGGCAACCTAACATGTCCGCCTGCATCTTCCTCACAGACCGGCAGTTTGCCGGGGACACCCTTATCAACCCCGTCTAAGCACAATAGCCAGCCCTCGGTCCCTCAGATGTGGACAAGTAAAAGACCATTTCCTCCTAGCCATGAGAAAGCTAATAGGTTGAATTTCACCATCTGCAAGCTCTTGGCTACAGAAATGCTGCCTTTCCGCCTGGTGGACACAGAGGATTTTCGAGACCTTATGTCCGTCGCAGTGCCCCAGTACCAGATGCCCAGTCGGCACTACTTCTCAAAGAAAGGTGTGCCTGCGCTCCACCAGCATGTCGCACACAACATCACCGCTTCTTTGAGAAACTCTGTGTGTGACAGGGTGCATTTCACCACAGACACTTGGACGAGTAGGCATGGACAGGGGCGTTACATGTCGCTGACTGGGCACTGGGTAACTATGGTGACAGCAGGACAAGGGGCTGCTGTCCAAGTCTTGCCGTCCCCACGAGTTGTGCGTCAATCCTCTTTATGTCAAAGTTCCTCCACTGCTTCTGCCTCCTCAACCTCCTCTCGGTCTTCCACCTGCACCCAAAGCCTGTCTGGTCATGCCACAAGCTTTCTAACTGCGCAGAAGGGATCCTGCACACCTCCTTACTATGCTGGCAGTAGGGCTCAACGTCATCAGGCGGTTTTTACATTGAAATGTCTGTGAAATGTGAGTCACACAGCTGAGGAGTTGTGGTCAGCTCTGGAGAACCAATTTCATGAATGGTTGTCTCCACTGGACCTGAAACCAGGGAAGGCCGTGTGCGACAATGCTGCAAACCTGGGTGCGGCCCTTCACCGGGGCAATGTCACACACGTGCCTTGTATGGCTCACGTGTTGAACCTGGTTGTCCAGCAATTTTTAGCCCACTATCCCAGACTAGATGGCCTTCTGCAGAGGGCACGGTCGCTGTGTGCTCACTTCCGCCGTTCGCATCCCGCAGCTCAGCGACTTACATCTCTACAGAAGTCGTTGGGCCTGCCACTTCACCGGCTAAAATGCGATGTGCCTACCCGGTGGAATTCAACTCTGCACATGTTGCAGCGACTGTGGCAGCACCGACAAGCCCTGGTGCAATACGTTCTGACGTATAGCCTGGGCCAACGAGATCCAGAGGTGGGGCAAATCACGCTGGAGGAGTGGTCTCAGATCAGGGACCTATGCACCCTTCTGCACAGTTTTGAAATGGCGACGAAGATGTTTGGTGCTGACGATGCCATTATCAGCATGACTATTCCGGTGATTTACATGCTGGAGCACATGTTAAACAGAATTCGGAGTCAGGTGGTGGCACAAGAGGAGGTGGAGGAAGTAGAGGAGGAGGAGTTGTATGCGGAAGGGCTAACATCTGCAAGGTCCAGACGGTCGGCAGCACCAAGGCGGCAGGCATGTGAGGGTGGGGGAGATGGTTTTACCAGGGCGCATGGTAGCAGCCAAACTAGTGAGGAAGGTGCAGGAGCCCAGGAAGAAGTGGAGGACGAACTGATGGAAGACTCATCAGATGAGGGAGACCTTGATCACATTTCTGTTGTGCGAGGTTGGGGGGAGAGGACAGAGGAAGGAAGCATGATTGTTACTTCACCACCAACACAACAGGGACTTGGTGCTCCTGGATGCGCAACACACATGAGTGCCTTCTTGCTGCACTACCTGCAACATGACCCTCGAATTGTGAGAATTAGAAATAATCCTGACTACTGGGTTGCCACACTGTTAGATCCCCGGTACAAAAGTAAATTTGCAGAAATTATTCCTGCCATAGAAAGGGATGCACGCATGCAGGAGTATCAGCAGAGACTGTTGCAGAATCTTACATGTGCTTTTCCACAAAATACCAGTGGTGCACGTAGTGAATCTCACAGTTCCAACTTGCCAACCGTGGGACCGTCAAGTGTTCAGCACTCAAACCGTAACAGAACCACAGTATCTGCTGGTAACATCAATTTTGCGGAATCATTTCACCACTTTTTTAGCCCATCCTTTGCAAGGCCACAGGAGACAAGAAGTCTGACACACAGTCAACGCCTAGAGACGATGGTACAGGAGTATCTCCAAGTAAACATTGAAGCCATGACTGTGTCACTGGACCCTTGCTCTTTTTGGGCTTCCAATCTGGATAAATGGCCGGAGCTAGCCACTTACGCCTTGGAGATCTTGTCATGCCCCGCAGCCAGCGTTCTGTCTGAACGTGTGTTCAGCGCTGCTGGTGGTGTGCTGACAGATAAGCGCACGCGGCTCTCCACTGATAATGTAGACAGACTCACGTTCATAAAGATGAACAAATCATGGATCCGAAACGACTTTTCTACCCCTGTGTCATCCTGGGGAGAGTAAAAGCTTGATGATTGGTTAAAATCACCCTACCAACCGTTTTAAGCTTTCAAATTACTAATCATGTTTATCTGTATCTTGGCTGGAAAATAATTTGGGCTTTGTAGCAGTGTGCAGCACTGATTCTATTAGGCCATCTATAATAAGCTCCACCAGATTTAAAATTACTAATCATGTTTATCTGTATCTTGACTGGAAAATAATTTGGGCTTTGTAGCAGTGTGCAGCACTGATCCTATTAGGCCATCTATACTAAAGCTTCACCAGATTTAAAATGAATAATAATTTTTAGCTGCATCTAGCCCGGAAAATAATTTTGGGGCTCCGAGATGCGCAAGACACATAAGTGCCTTCTTGCTGCACTACCTGCAGCATGACCCTCATATTGTCAGAATTCGAAGTAATCATGACTACTGGGTTGCCACACTCTTAGATCCCCCAAACTTTTCGATCAACCTTTTCATTTTAATAAAGACCAAAAAAATGGTCATTTTTGAAATTATAAGCATTAGCAGGTTGTTAGAAACTGAAATCAAACAGTTTTCAACTCAAAACTTTATTCTAGGTGATGTTACATTTTCACATAGGACCCCTTGTTCGAAAGGAGCTTCTGAACTCTCTCGTCCATTGAATTTGTCAGGTTTTGGATGGTTTCTGCTTCAATTGTTTTGCATGAGGACAGAATACCCTCCCAGAGCTGTTGCTTAGATGTGAACTGCCTCCCGCCATCATAGACACTCCTTTTAATGATGCTCCAAAGGTTCTGAATGGGGTAGAGGTCAGGGGAGCATGGAGGTCACACCATAAGTTTGTCCCCTTTTATGCCCATATCAGCCAGAGATGCAGATGTTTTATGTGCAGCATGAGATGATGCATTATCATGCAAAAAAATGATCTTGCTGTGAAATACACGGTTCTTCTTCTTGAACCATGGCAGGAAGTGCTGTTTGAGAAAATCCACATACATTATGGAGTTCATCTTTAGCGCCTTCAGGGATCCTAAAGGGGCCGACAATCTCTCTCCCCATGATTCCAGCCCAAAACATTACTCCACCTCCTCCTTGTTGGCGCTGTAGCCGTGTTTGCGTGGGGTGTCCATCAACCAGCTATCCTCCACTCCATCCATCTGGACCATCGAGCGCTGCACGGCACTCATCCGTGAACAAAACAGTTTTGAAATCAGTCTTCATGTAATGTTTGGCCTACTGGAGCCTTTTCTGCTTGTGTGAAGTGGATAGAGGAGGTCGACAGGATGGCGTATGCACAGCTGCAAACCTCTGAAGGACCCTGCATCTTGTTGTTCGGGGGACGTTGGAGGCACCAGCAGCTTCAAAAACTTGTCTGCTGCTATGACAAGGCTTTTTTGCCGCTGCTCTTTCAACCTGACGTAATTGCCTGTAGGAAAGAGTCCTCAATTTGCCCTTATCAGCACGCACACGTGTGTACTGTGAATCAGCTACATACTTCTTGATTGCCAAGACACTTCATCCTGATCATCGCACAATGTTGATTGTAGTCATGCCTTGACCTAAACACTCCACAATTTGTTGCTTCTCAGCAGCCGACACATCCTTTTTCTTTCCCATTTTGGCAGAAAATGTAGGCTGCTTAATAATGTGAGACAGCCTTCTTAAGTAGTCTTGCCTTTCATTGGACTCACCTGCCAAACTAATTAGCACAGGTGTCTGCAATTGCTTACAGTGATATAAAGAGCCCTGAGTCCCTGACACACATCACCATCAATGAGTTTAACTGACAAACAAACAAATTCTTCCCTTATCACTCCTAAACACTTTTTGCATAATAATTTGGAACACAGTGTACATGTGCTTTTCCACAAAACACCAGTGGTTCACGTAGTGAATCTTACAGTTCTAACTTGCCAACCGTGGTCTGTATGGAGTTGTTCAATAAAGGGCCCAAAATTAAGATAACATAGATGGGAGAGGTCTCTATGAATAGGAATTCCTAAGTATTTGATACCCTGTGAGGGCCAGGCAAAGGGAAAGTTGGACTGGATGGAATCCTATATGGATTTGGGGAGGGAGACATCGAGGGCCTCAGACTTCGCTGCATTGATTTTAAAATTTGACCATGTAACAAAGTGATCTATTTCAGCCATAACAGCATGGATGGATATATGTGATTGAGTGATATATACTAGGACATCATCAGCAAATAGAGAGCACTTGTACTCGGTGCCTCCCACCTCAATCCACCTAATATTGGGGTTATGGCGAATTGATGAGAGCAGGTGCTCCGTCACTAGGATGTATAAGAGAGGGGACAGAGAACATCCCTGCCTTGTCCCATTGGTGATTGTGAAAGGTGATGAAAATGTTCTGACGCGCCCCCTGGGCCTTGGGACACCCGGAGCCGGACCCTTTTTGGTGGATGCTGGTGGTTGTAGTCTCCGTGGCGGCGACCCGGTTCCGTGGCTCAGGGTGGTCAAACCAGTGGCGGAACTATTTATGTGGTTTTGATGTTTAAATGTCCGACTACGCCACCCGTGGATTGCGGTCAGAGTGAACCGCCGCTCCAGGGCAGACCGCTGAGGCTGGTGTTGTGGGTGCAGCAGAGCGTAGCATAACTCCCCACGGGAGGAGTATAGCCTCAGGGCAGTGTATGCGGAGGATGGGGGTGATGGTGCAGGGCAGCAGCAGTAACGACACGGAGTCAGTGATGCAGTCCAGGGCCTTTACTCACAGTTCTTATTATCCAGACCACGTCTGCAGTTAACGGCTGCCCACGTCGTACTGTGCTCACCAGGTGAGGGGCTCAGACAACTCCCAGATAACTTTGGAGCGCTTCACAGGACCCCCTTTGTGTGTCCTTTGTCTGGCCTTTCTTACCAACCCTTCTGTCCGGCTGCCTCGGGCCTCCTCTTGGTAAACTTGGCGCCAGTTTCCCTGACCCTATGTGGTCCCTTCCTAGCGGGTGTAGCGAGGGGCTGCGCCACATAAAATGTCACAGCCTCCTGTTTCTAGCTGAGGGTCGTTTCCTGCCTCCACTAGTTTCGGGGACCGGTCTCCCCCTTTGGCCTGACCCCTCCACGCAGGTGGATTCGGGCGTGCAGTGGCGACTCGCCCGTCCGCACCCCTGGGATCCCTTCGTTCCTCGTTCCTGGAGCCTTCTCCGCTCCTCTTCCTTCCTTCTCCCTCTTCCAGGCCTGGGCCTCTGTTACTAGGCCTGCCTCCGGAGCAGAGCTCATGCAGAGCCGCTGCTCCCTGCCACTTCTGCTCAGACTTCTCTGCACTGAACTAAGATGGTGCCCACCTTTTATACTCCCTTCTCAATGCACCCAGGAACTGCTTCCTCCCTGCTCCTGCACTACAGGGTTCCCCTTCCTCAGTGTTCCCTCCCCCCACTCCAGCCAGGGACAGGGACTGTTGTGCCCATCTCAGGGGCATATTGGTCGCCCTGCCCCACGGCAATGTGGTGTAATGCATGCAGGTGTCGGGTCCTGATCCACACTACATCCTTACCTGAGAGTGAGATATCACACCTCTGGGTGAGGTGCAATACCTCTGTAGCAACCGAGCCCTCAGGGTGCTACAGTTCCATTTATCTTCAGCCTAGGTGACGTATTGCGATACAGGGCCGTGATTTTGGCTATAAAAGGGTCCCCTAGACCCCTACCCCAAGCTTTTTAAGAGAATCATATATGGCGTGCCAGGAGACTCTATGGAATGCTTTCTCAGCATCCAACGAGAGTATCTAATTACAAATTTTTAACTGCATCTAGCCCAGGAAATACTTTGTGCCTAGTAGCAGTGTCTGCTAGTCAGCGGATTATCCCGGCTGTTAAGCAAGCTATACCACCTGTAGTTTGGACACTTAATTTTTTCAAAGGAAATGCTTCGGGACCACGGGATATTCAGTGAAGAGCATCAGGAGGCACCCCAAGGCATAGGGGCTGGGACTGGCAGTAGGATGCCTTGCGGTGGACAGCCGAGCTCGATCCTTATAAAAGCTTTTTAACTGCAGCAGCTTTAGTGGACGCTACTGGAGCTGGAATTACGCGGCTGCTGGCATGAGACTTGCCCTCCAATAGATCCTTGTAAATGGATTTAAAGTGTATTCATTCAAATTAGAGAGACAATTTAAATTAAAAAGCTTAGAGCTGCCTCCACCACAGGGGGGCTCGCTCGACCCACCAGCGGACAGGCACCAGTATTGGGAGAGGGGGGCTGGCCGTCAGGGTTCACCGCGGCTCTGGCACAAACCCGGCGACGCGGAGGTGGCACGGGCAGGAGCGGACTGAACGTGTCGGCTTCTCACTTTTTAGATTTTAGAAGGGCATGACATGCCTATATCTGTGTCTCCCCCTCCTTTTACTCCTCCACCTCTTTTCTTTTCGCATGACTATATGTACTTGTCACTTTTCCATGTGTTAGTTGTGTCTTCTGAGCAGTTTGTCAGCTTTTGGACACCTTTGAAGGTGTTTTCTATGTGTTTCTATGTGTTTTTGTTTGCCTGCCATTGGTTTTAACGGTGTTCGAAGGTGTTCGACGAACAGTTCGACGAACAGTTCGGCGAACACACGGGTGTTCGACGAACCGAACCGAACTCGAACACTACGGGGGTGGCTCAACACTAATCTTCACAGATGTTTTAAATTCCAACCTCAGTCATTCACGATTGCGACTATGAGACTCACACCTATTTCAAGAACTTTGGGACCCAGATCCAAGTCCCACTGGATGAGGTGGGTATAAGATGCTGCATCCATGTGGAGAATAAATGGCGATCTGGCCAAACATGTTTGTGCCTTTCTCTTTTGGCTTCTATGGGAGTTACAGAAACAGCCAGCACACTTGTTTCCCTTCATTGTCTTCATTCATTCTTCTCCTGGATGAGGCAGCCACCTCATCAAACAAGGTAGGAATCAGTAGACCCTGTTCTCCACTTATTTGTGGGTTCCAGTGGTAGAACTTGCACCTATTCCGATTTTTTCTCATCACCCCGCTTTGACATCATTCTCCTACACCCAAATCCTCAGATCATTTTTAGAACCCCGACTATTCTTCACTAAGCATATCCTTCTCCAAAATAAAATCCTTATTCCTCACCTAGATCCTTATTCCTCACATAGATCCTTCTCTAACACACAGATCATTTTCCAACAACAACATTTTTTTTCAACATCCAAATCTTTCTTAAACATTTAGACCTCATTTACGTACAGTTTTTCCATGTATGGGAAAAATTGACCGAGTTCCATCCATCAGTGATTTTTGGTCAGAGTTTCATCCAAGTTTGGTCTGAGTGTCATCAATATTTATGGTACAAGAAAAGAAAAAAAAAATCTCTATTCTTTTTATATGTAAAAGCCCATGAAAATTGGACCGCACTCGGATACCATCCAAGTCCTGTCCGATGTTTTCACCGATCCATAAACTTGCATTGCCGATTCTTACCCGATACTTTGATCAAAATCGGACATGTCTCCCTGATTTTGCAGCAACCACTCGGTCAGTGAAAATCACGGACATGTAAATGACCCCATTTACTATTGTAGGTGCAAGTGATATCTGTCAAAAACACTGATAGCACTTGTACGTGTACAATAAACGTCTGAATGAGACCTTATCGTTTTCCATACCCTAGATCATTATTCCACATCCTGATCTTTGCCCATCACCCAGATAATGTAACAACACTCAAGAGTTTTCTACAACTTCCAGATCATTCTCAATTACTGAAACCCTAAATCCAACACTCACATCCTTCTTCAACATTCAGAGTTTACTTCGTATCTCTGATAATTTTCCAAAACCCATATCATTGTCCATCATGCAGATCCTTCTCCAACATCTTGATTCTTCTCCACAACCTTCTTTATTTCCCAGATCCATCCACCCCTTCATGCTTCTCTTATTCACTAATGTATCTAACATGTAACGAGTTTTATGTAATTTCTCTTCCTCCCTTTACTAAGAAACTGCTACTTACCACTAACGATTTGGACCAGGAATGCTGAATATCAAATTCACCATTAAGTGGAACGCACAGGAAATACTAATAGAAGTCTGCGGAATAATTTCCCCGTCTAATGAGCAAGCAGTGGACCTAAATCTCCCTGCCAGGCATGAAAAAGAGTTAAATCAACATTTGTATACTTAAACATAATTTCACCAGGTTTACATTCTGTCTCCTTGTTGTTCAACAACCTCTTGCAATTTATTTAACCCTCGTGTCATTTTATTTCTTAAGGCCGTGTGTCTGATTTATAAAGAATAAATCCCTGCGGCTACAACATACTTAACCTGTTTACTAATGAATCACTTATACTCCGATATGGAAAGTAATGGGAATTATTTTTTTATCTTTGGGCCTTTGACATAGAGTTACTTTTAGGCCACGTTCACATGTTCAGTGTTTGGTAAGTCTTTTTACATCAGTATTTGTAAGCCAAAAGCAGGAGTGGGTGATAAATACAGAAGTGGTGACGTGTCTCTATTATACTTTTTCTCTGATTGTTCCACTCCTGGTTTTGGCTTATAAATACTGATGTAAAATACTGACCAAATACTGAACGTGTGAACATAGCCTTAAGGGGAGGTATAAAGCTAAAAACCTAATGCTCTACTTGGATCAATGGTATCTAACTTGTGACTAGAAAGATATCTATCTTATATCTATCTCATATATATCTATCTATTATCTATCTATCATCAATCTATCTATTAAATCAAATCAAATCAAATGGGCTTTATTCGCAGGACCTGGTACATGTTAGCATTGCCAAAGCAAGTGGTAAAATAATGGGGCGATGCGGATAGAGACACATCCAGGGTGGGGTATCGGGGTCCATGACATATCAGGCTCCTCTTAGTCTGTGGCAGGCACTGACATATTGCTCTGCTATGGCCGCGGCACTTTCCTCTTCCTCCAGTAGTATAGGCAGTTTCTCTTCCTCCTCCTTGGAGGTGAAGTCTGGGAGGAGATCAGACAGTCTCATGAAGTGAGTGTCCCTCACTGCGGAGTATTTGGGGCACCTCTTCTTACTTTGTGGCTAAAAGAAGAATTTGATGCAAATAAAAAACTAGACAAAAAGAAGATGCAAATGTAATAATGACCCATAGAGTCCTTAGGGTAAATGATTTTTGTTTATATGGGAAATTATACAGTAGGTAAGGAAAGTATTCAGCCCCTTTACATTTTTCACTCTTTGTTTCATTGCAGCCATTTGGTAAATTCTAAAAAGTTCATTTTTTTCTCATTAAAGTACACTCTGCACCCCATCTTGACTGAAAAAAACCAGAAATGTAGAAATTTTTGCAAATTTATTAAAAAAGAAAAACTGAAATATCACATAGTCATAAGTATTCAGACCCTTTGCTCAGACACTCATATTTAAGTCACATGCTGTCCATTTCCTTGTGATCCTCCTTGAGATGGTTCTATTCCTTCATTGGAGTCCAGCTGTGTTTAATTAAACTGATAGGACTTGATTTGGAAAGGCACACACCTGTCTGTATAAGACCTCACAGCTCACAGTGCATGTCAGACCAAATGAGAATCATCAGCTCAAAGGAACTGCCCAAGGAGCTCAGAGACAGAATTGTGGCAAGGCACAGATCTGGCCAAGGTTTCAAAAGAATTTCTGCAGTACTCAATGTTCATAAGAGCACAGTGGCCTCCATAATCCTTAAATGGAGGAAGTTTGGGACCACCAGAAGTCTTCCTAGACCTGGCCTTCGAGTCAAACTGTGCAGTCGTGGGAGAAGAGCCTTGGTGAGAGAGGTAAAGAACAACCCCAAGATCACTGTGGCTGAGCTCCAGAGATGCAGTAGGGAGATGGGAGAAAGTTCCACAAAGTCAATTATCACTGCAGCCCTCCACCAGTCGGACCTTTATGGCAGAGTGGCCCGACGGAAGCCTCTCCTCAGTGCAAGACATATGAAAGCTCGCATAGAGTTTGCTCAAAAACACATAAAGGACTCCCAGGCCATGAGAAATAAGATTCTCTTGTCTGATGAGACGAAGATAGAACTTTTTGGTGATAATTCGAAGCGGTTTCTGTGGAGAAAATCAGGCATTGCTCATGACCTGCCCAATACAATCCTAACAGTGAAACATGGTGGTGGCAGCATCATACTGTGGGGGTGTTTTTCAGCTGCAGGGACAGGACAACTGGTTGCAATTGAAGGAAACATGAATGTGGCCAAGTACAGAGATATCCTGGATGAAAACCTCTTCCAGAGTGCTCTGGACTTCAGACATGACCGAAGGTTCACCTTCCAACAAGACAATGACCCTAAGCACACAGCTAAAATAACATAGGAGTGGCTTCAGAAAAACTCTGTGACCATTCTTGACTGGCCCAGCCAGAGCCCTGACCTAAACTCAATTGAGCATCTCTGGAGAGACCTGAAAATTGCTGTCCATCAACGTTCACCATCCAACCTGTGAGAACTGGAGAGGATCTGCAAGGAAGAATGGCAGAGGATCCCCAAATCCAGATGTGAAAAACTTGTTGCATCATTCCCAAGAAGACTCATGGCTGTGCTAGCTCAAAAGGGTGCTTCTACTCAATACTGAGCAAAGGGTCTGAATACTTATGACCATGTGATATTTCAGTTTTTCTTTAATAAATTTGCAAAAATTTCTACATTTCTGTTTTTTTCAGTCAAGATGTGGTGCAGAGTGTACATTAATGAGAAAAAAAATGAACTTTTTAGAATTTAGCAAATGGCTGCAATGAAACAAAGGGTGAAACATTTAAAGGGGTCTGAATACTTTCTGTACCCACTGCATATATATATATATATATATATATATATATATATATATATATATATATATATTTATATTTATTTATATATATAAATATAATAATTAAAGAAAATTTGGCAGCACTACCAAAAGAAGCCGGGTGCAATAAAACTTGTTAAGGTGATGTCCAAACGTTCCACAAATAGAAAATAAGAAAAAACAGGCAGAACTCCAAAAATTAAAGTGAAAAATCCATGGCTTTACTGATCCATAAACAGGAACGTTTCGGCAGATTTCTTTGCCTTTCTTAAGCAGTGGACAAACATCAAGTGAACATTTAAATAGTGTTTCCACAGTATACTATCCATCAATTACAGTATGTAAAATAGTGTTAATTAATACATCAGGTGCTCAAACCAGAACATTAAGTGATATATGTGATCAAGTCACCCAGTTGATATACTGTACATCTGTTTCTAAAGTGCAATAGTGTAATAAAGTGCTAATGAGCTCATACAAAGAAGGATACCATGTTCATATGGGGGTACTAAAAGCAGTCACATTACAGAAAAGAATCTTACATAATGTGATTTTCTTACATTTTTTTTGGATATTCTGTCTCTCAATGTTAAAATTAACCTACCCTTAAAATTATAGACTGTTCATGTCTTTGTCAGTGTGTAAACTTACAAAAACAGCAAGAGATCAAATACTTATTTCCCCCACTGTATATATTGGTGGACATAGACAGAAGAGGGCTTGTGTGCAAAAACAATATACAGTGCTGGCCAAAAGTATTGGCACCCCTGCAATTCTGTCAGATGATACTCAGTTTCTTCCTGAAAATGATTGCAATCACAAATTCTTTGGTATTATTATCTTCATTTAATTTGTCTTCAATGAAAAAAACACAAAAAGAATTGTCCTAAAGCCAAATTGGATATAATTCCAAACCAAACTTAAAAAAAGGGGTGGACAAAAGTATTGGCACCCTTTGAAAAATCATGTGATGCTTCTCTAATTCGTGTAATTAACAGCACCTGTAACTTACCTGTGGCACCTAACAGGTGTTGGCAATAATTAAATCACACTTGCAGCCAGTTAACATGGATTAAAGTTGACTTAACCTCTGTCTTGTGTCCTTGTGTGTACCACATTGAGCATGGAGAAAAGAAAGAAGACCAAAGAACTGTCTGAGGACTTGAGAAACTAAATTGTGAGGAAGCATGAGCAATCTCAAGGCTACAAGTCCATCTCCAAAGACCTGAATATTCCTGTGTCTTCCGTGCGCAGTGTCATCAAGAAGTTTAAAGCCCATGGCACTGTGCCTAACCTCCCTAGATGTGGACGGAAAAGAAAAATTGACGAGAGATTTCAACGCAAGATTGTGCGGATAGTGGATAAAGAACCTCGACTAACATCCAAACAAGTTCAAGCTGCCCTGCAGTCCGAGGGTACAACAGTGTCAACCCGTACTATCCGTCGACGTCTGAATAAAAAGGGACTGTATGGTAGGATACCCAGGAAGACCCCACTTCTTACCCCGAGACATTAAAAAGCCAGGCTGGAGTTTGACAAAACTTACCTGAGAAAGCCTAAAACGTTTTGGAAGAATGTTCTCAGGTCAGATGAGACAAAAGTAGAGCTTTTGGGAAAAAGCATCAATATACAGTGTACAGGAAAAAAAAGAGGCATTCAAAGAATAGAACACGTTCCCTACAGTCAAACATGGTGGAAGTTCCCTGATGTTTTGGGGTTGCTTTGCTGCCTCTGGCACTGGACTGCTTGACCGTGTGCATGGCATTATGAAGTCTGAAGACTACCAACAAATTTTGCAGCATAATGTAGGGCCCAGTGTGAGAAAGCTGGGTCTCCCTCAGAGGTCATGGGTCTTCCAGCAAGACAATGACCCAAAACACACTTCCAAAAGCACTATAAAATGGTTTTAGAGAAAGCACTGGAGACTTCTAAGGTGGCCAGCAATGAGTCCAGACCTAAATCCCATAGAAAACCTGAGGAGAGATCTCAAAATGGCAGTTTGGAGAATGCACCCTTCAAATATCAGGGACCTGGAACAGTTTGCCAAAGTAGAATGGTCTACAATTCCAGCAGAGCATTGTAAGAAACTCATTGATGGTTACCGGAAGCGGTTGTTCACAGTTATTTTGGCTAAAGGTTGTGCAACCAAGTTTTAGGCTGAGGGTGCCAATACTTTTGTCCGGCCCTTTTTTGGAGTTTTGTGTGAAATGATCAATGATTTGATTTTTGCTTCATTCTCTTTTGTGTTTTTTCCTTGCAAGCAAATTAAATGAAGAGAATAATACCAAAGAATTTGTGATTGCAATCATTTTCAGGAAGAAACTGAGTATTATCTGACAGAATTGCAGGGGTGCCAATACTTTTGGCCAGCACTGTATGGGCCCTTTGCAGCCCAATAGCTCCTCATAATGCACAATTCCATCTGCTTTGGAGGTGGCTGTGACCCTCTTAGCTCCTGGGCCCCTATGCAGCTTCCCAGGTTACCTCAATGATATGTCTGACCCTGTATATACAGTACAGACCAAAAGTTTGGACACACCTTCTCATTTAAAGATTTTTCTGTATTTTCATGACTATGAAAATTGTACATTCACACTGAAAGCATCAAAACTATGAATTAACACATGTGGAATTATATACTTAACAAAAAAGTGTGAAACAACTGAAAATATGTCTTATATTCTAGGATCTTCAAAGTAGCCACCTTTTGCTTTAATGACTGCTTTGCACACTCTTGGCATTCTCTTGATGAGCCTCAAGAGGTAGTCACCGGAAATGGTTTTCACTTCACAGGTGTGCCCTGTCAGGTGTAATAAGTGGGATTTCTTGCCTTATAAATGGGGTTGGGACCATCAGTTGTGTTGTGCAGAAGTGTGGTGGAAACATAGCTGATAGTCCTACTGAATAGACTGTTAGAATTTGTATTATGGCAAGAAAAAAGCAGCTAAGTAAAGAAAAACGAGTGGCCATCATTACTTTAAGAAATGAAGGTCAGTCAGTCCGAAAAATTGGGAAAACTTTGAATGTGTCCCCAAGTGCAGTTGCAAAAACCATCAAGCGCTACAAAGAAACTGGCTCACATGAGGACCGCCCCAGGAAAGGAAGACCAAGAGTCACCTCTGCTTCTGAGGATAAGTTTATCCGAGTCACCAGCCTCAGAAATCGCAGGTTAACAGCAGCTCAGATTAGAGACCATGTCAATGCCACACAGAGTTCTAGCAGCAGACACATCTCTTCAACAACTGTTAAGAGGAGACTTTGTGCAGCAGGCCTTCATGGTAAATAGCTGCTAGGAAATCAGTTCTAAGGACAGGCAACAAGCAGAAGAGACTTGTTTGGGCTAAAGAACACAAGGAATGGACATTAGACCAGTGGAAATCTGTGCTTTGGTCTGATGAGTCCAAATTTGAGATCTTTGGTTCCAACCATTGTGTCTTTGTGCGAGATGCCAAAAAGGTGAACGGATGGACTCTACATGCCTTATTGCCACCGTGAAGCATGGAGGAGGAGGTGTGATGGTGTGGGGGTGCTTTGCTGGTGACACTGTTGGGGATTTATTCAAAATTGAAGGCATACTGAACCAGCATGGCTACCACAGCATCTTGCAGCGGCATGCTATTCCATCCGGTTTGCGTTTAGTTGGACCATCATTTATTTTTCAACAGGACAATGACCCCAAACACACCTCCAGGCTGTGTAAGGGCTATTTGACCAAGAGGGAGAGTGATGGGGTGCTACGCTAGATGACCTGGCATCCACAGTCACCAGACCTGAACCCAATCGAGATGGTTTGGGGTGAGCTGGACCGCAGAGTGAAGACAAAAGGGCCAACAAGTGCTAAGCATCTCTGGGAACTCCTTCAAGATTGTTGGAAGACCATTTCCGGTGACTACCTCTTGAAGCTCATCAACAGAATGCCAAGAGTGTGCAAAGCAGTCATCAAAGTATAAGGTGGCTACTTTGAAGAACCTAGAATATAAGACATATTTTCAGTTGTTTCACACCTTTTTGTTAAGTATATAATTCCACATGTGTTAATTCATAGTTTTGATGCCTTCAGTGTGAATGTACAATTTTCATTGTCATAAAAATACAGAAAAATCTTTAAATGAGAAGATGTGTCCATACTTTTGGTCTGTACTGTATATACAGGTGCATCTCACTAAATTAAAATATCATCAAAAAGTTAATTTATTTCAGTTATTCAATACGAAAAGTGAAACTCATATATTATATAGAGTCATTACAAGCAGAGGGATCTATTTCAAGTGTTCATTTCTGTTAATGGTGATGATTATGGCTTACAGCCAATGAAAACACAGAAGTCATTATCTCAGTAAATTAGAATACTTTATAACAACAGCTTGAAAAATGTTTTTAAAATCTGAAATGTTGGCCTACTGAAATGTATGTTCAGTAAATGCACTCAATACTTGGTCGGGGCTCCTTTTCATCAATTACTGCATCAATGTGGCGTGGCATGGAGGCGATCAGCCTATGGCACTGCTGAAGTGTTATGGAAGCCCAGGTTGCTTTGGTAGCAGCCTTCAGCTCATCTGCATTGTTGGGTCTGGTGTCTCTCATCTTCCTCTTGACAATACCCCATAGATTCTCTATGGGGTTAAGGTCAGGTGAGTTTGCTGCCAATCAAGCACAGTGATACTGTTGTTTGTAAACCAGGTATTGGTACTTTTGGCAGTGTGGACAGGGGCCAAGTCCTGCTGGAGAATGACATTTCCATCTCCAAAAAGCTTGTCGGCAGAGGGAAGCATGAAGTGCTCAACAATTTCCTGGTAGACGGCAGCGCTGACTTTGGTCTTGATAAAACACAGTGGACCTACACCAGCAGATGACATGGCTCCCCAAACCATCACTGATTGTGGAAACTTCACACTAGACCTCAAGGAGCTTGGATTGTGGCCTCTCCACTCTTCCTCCAGACTCTGGGACTTTGATTTCCAAATGAAAATTGTAACTCTGGGACCTTGTGGAGTGTGTCAATGACTGCCTTCTGGACATCTGTCAAGTCAGCAGTCTTCACCATGATTGTGGAGCCTGCTGAAACAGACTAAGGGACCTTTTTAAACGCTTAGGAAGCCTTTGCAGGTGTTTTTTGTTAATTATTCTAATTTACTGAGATAATGACTTTTGTGTTTTCATTGGCTGTAAGCCATAATCATCAACATTAACAGAAATAAACACTTGAAATAGATCACTCTGTTTGTAATGACTCTATATAATATATGAGTTTCACTTTTTGTATTGAAGAGCTGAAATAAATTAACTTTTTGATGATATTCTAATTTAGTGAGATGCACCTGTATATATATATATACTTCCAATCTGTCATTCTGGATATATCAGCTGCTCATAAAGCGATGCATCGGGACAGTTAACAATGGGTTAATCTGTGTGCACGCTGCCTTGTGCATGCATGTCAAATGCTCTGACCACAGTCTTTCTTAAACCTGCTGGATCCTGCATTATGCACTAACAACTACTGGCATGTGCAGACAATTACTGACGCATTTACTGTCTCATACTTGCACACACATACTACAAATGACAGCGGCTGACATGTGAGATATTATCATATGTACAATGAGATATTCTATATTCCTGACAGGGAAACCGATCATCAGCACTCGCAGCTGTCTGCTACACGTAGTATCAAGCTCCATTCAGTAGATGTTCACAGCTGATGGCCACTAGAGGGAGCCATCCCCAACAAAAAATCAAAACCTTCCAAAAGCAATTGCCACAGTTGTTCTTCTGTTTTTACAGCCATTTCAATATATAGATTGTACTCTCCATGGAAACAAGTGATTATTTCTTTGGTCTGTGGATCCAATTAAGGCAAAAAGCGCGGCAGGGTGTCAGCTTTGGTGTAGTATCACCAAGGCCAATTTAAATGACCGTAATGCAAATAGTTCAGCCTAACGACTCTGTGATTTCCTATTTATAATTCTCCGATTTGATTGTTCCTCTTGAGTGTTGCTTGTAATCTTGTTTTGCTGTTCTAAACCTCAGAAAATCACCTTTTATTTATAAACATTAAAGTTAATTACGGTGATTCGACTGGCCCGATACTACTGTGTAGGTAACTAATTATAGTCATAAAGAATAGGGATTTTTGCTTTAAATCTCCCTATACATGAAATCCCTACATGAGATATTCCTGAAGAGCAAGTCATAAGGTTTCCTCATGCTAAGACCAGCAGAGATCAGCTGTGATTAGCAGTAAGTGCTCAATTTCCCTGCAGCGCCACCACAGGAGAAATTGAGTATTACATGGTGTCCATTTATAGCAATGAGCAGTATGTGTAATGCAGGACAGGTCTCATAGAGGTAGAGATGTTGTATCTCCAATGCAAAATTGGACATGTCTGATCATCATTACTGATGAGCATCATTTGGTCGACACCCCCATACACATTAGACCATAGGCCGAACCCATCAATATCAACGTGATCGGCCGACATAGGTCTAATGTGTATGGTCAACTTAATTAATGGGGTCCTCAAACAAGGGAATCAATTAACTGAGAATATCCCAAAAGCCTTGATTAAATATCTACTATTTTGTGTCTCCAGCTTCCTATCCCCACCTATGTGTGTTCTTTGGCCTTTCCAGCATGTGTTACTCAACTTCCCCTGTCTATAATGTCTGTAGGGGTCAAATTGAAAAGATTAGGGGTGCATTTAAACTGGCCGACCTGCGGCCATTAAACGTCTGCTGATTGGCTACATAGAAGACGATTGGCAGTTGTTTAATAACCTGTTAACACGATCGTTCTGTGCAAGCAGAATATCATTGTTCTCGGCAGCACATCATCCTGTGCAAGTAAGTGCCACCGAGAACAATGCGTGCACAGAGCGCTCGTGTTAACAGGTCATTAAAGGACTGCCAATCGTCTTCTATGTAACCAATCAGCTGACGTTTAATGACTGCAGGTCGGCCACTTTAAATACATGTGCGTGTAGAATATTATTGTTCTCGGCAGCACTTGTTACACAGGATGATGTGCTGCCGATAATTATAATTTTTTTTTTTAACAAGCTTAAAATAATTTCAAACGACAAACAATCGTTTTGCTCGATTGTCGGGAGATCAGCAACCTGTTTACACTGCAGGATTATCGGGAAATAAGCTTTCCTAGGACTAGTGTGAATGTACCCTAACACATCAGTACAGAATCAAGGATTGTCTGAAGTAGCCATGGACTCGCATAGGTCTGAACAGGAGCTGTGTATACAAAACGGCAGGATATTTTTATTAAGACTTTTTATTACAAAGTTGATTCATTTTTTAATTAAGATGCAATGGAACAATAGAATAAAGGGTTGATTGTGACTTGTAGGATTGCTGCTTCCAATAGGTGGCGCTATAGTTCAAATCCTCTTTTTCTCTGAAGAGGCAATTTGCATATAGAATATTTGCAAAAATTTCTGGGCACAGTGCTAGTTTTTACCTGCCATGGCCCATATAGTATTTCTAGAGTCTCGTGTGTCCTCCACCTGGTGCTCCCCTCATTCCTTACTTCTTGCACAGTGCTTTACATGTGTACACTGGCACTGAATCAGACACACTGTTTGTCTTTTGATCTGTGGCCATTTTGCTGAAGCTTTTTACATGAGAATTGTACTAGAACATTTTCTTTGATAAGAAATCTTCAATGTCAGTCGTCACAAAAGATCACTCAGAACATTTTACTGTCTTAAATATCCGTGCCAGTTGTCGAAGTCAGCTGCCTGATCTGCTCATATTATCTGGGTGTTATTTTTATCATAATGTTGCATTGCTGGGCACAAAAAACACAGAGATAACGTGCAATTTGCCTAAAAATTTTGTTATTTATGTAGAAACGTCATTTCGAGCTTTCTCTAATCTTTTTAGTCAAGAGATGTAAAATTTGAATCACTTTTGTTTCTTCAACTAATTTTTTAATTTATTCCACTCCGCCATGGCAGTGACAAAGAAAAAAAGAAAAGGTAAGATTGTGACACCAGGGTGCACTTAAAGGGGTTGTCCATTCTAAAGCTACAAGTCTGCAGTCGTCCTCTATGAGACTGCAGACTTGTGAACCCTCACATTGGGCGCAGTGCGCACTGTGAGGATTCTCTGATGTCGGAGAAAGAGCGGTCATGTGACTGCAAGTATGCGATATGTATACTCCCGGTCATATTCTGCCTAGACGTGCATGGCCTCTCTTAATGCAAGTTTATTGAGTGAGGCCAGAAGCAGTCTAGTCAGAATGTGGCCGGAAGTATGTAAATCGTATACTTGTGGTCATGTGACTGCCGGCACCAGAGAAAACGGAGGGCGTGCAGTGCGCATGATGTGGGGTTTCACAAGTCTGTAGTCAAATAGAGGTCCGCTGACTTGTAGCCTAAGGCTGGACAACCGAATTTAATGACCTTCTCCTTACTGGTGATGTGGTGTAATGTGGTGCACTCCAAATAGTCCAGGAAACAGGGAAGACAGGGGCAGTTGTAAGCATTTACTTGTAAGAATACACAGGCACATCCAGATTAATAAGATTCCATCCTTATGCAGCAAACACAGTGAATATCTGTTGAGGGGTCATTCTTAGACAAAGCCCTGGTGTAGTTAAATATATTGTGCAGTGCTTCCTCATGTCTTATCTGCAATGTCTGCTCAATCCTTGTCACACAAGTGTCTGCAGCTGAGACCTCAGTTCCTCATATATAGGAGCTAAGGCCGTTCTCCTACCTGCCTCCTCAGCTTCTCCAGGAGGACTCCCTGCATCATGACTCCTTCACTTTACTGCAAATCCCTGAACCTAGTCATGTGGTTTAACCATGTTATAATGTTGATAATGTTTTTTTTATTTATATAGTGCGAACATATTCCACAGCGCTTTACAATTCAGACAATTTACAGACATTATCATCACTGTCCCCATTGGGGCTCACAATCTACATTCCCTCTCAGTATGTCTTTGGAGTGTGGGAGGAAACCGGAGAACCCGAAGGAAACCCACACAAACACGGGGAGAACATACAAACTCCTTGCAGATGTTGTCCTTGGTGGGATTTGAACCGAGGACCCCAGCGCTGCAAGGCTGCAGTGCTAACCACTGAGCCACCGTGACCTTATTTCCATATATGGAAGGCAGAGCTGCTTCAGTAACTCTTTACTGCCACCTAATGGAAGAACATAAGTACACCACACTGTGCAGATATAAACCACTTCTATGTACCGACAATGCTCATGTGCATTACCTGCAAAAGGAAATATTAGCATAGTGCAAACTTAATGAGGTAGCTGACAGCTCTGCTATATCTCAAAGGCACATACAGTACAACTTTGGGGCATTTCACATGGAGTGCAGAAACAACTTTTTCTACTTGGATGACACCAGCAAGCAGGTTAGTTGATGATATAGTATCTTACTATGACTTTTGCAAATTCTAAGTATGCCTTACTTGAAGATACTAGCTAGCATGTTTCATACTTAAATATCTGGGGTTATTGATGCTTTCAGGTGATATGAACAATAGATCTGTCAGCAGCAGCTTACAGACTGTTTATAGAGATGTGCTCTTTACAGGACTATGAAGTTGTAAGAGATCACTAGAGGCTTGTGAAACATCAGATCAATAGGGTAATGTAGGGATCATACAAGGTTGTATGTGGTCACCACTGGCACATGCATCTATGAGGAGACTAAGGCTATGTTCACATGTTGTATATTTGGTTTGGATTTAATGTGTGGATTTTATTCACATAAAATCTGCAGCATTTCACAGCTCCAGCAAAAGTGTTGAGCTTCAACTTCATCTCATCCACATGCTGCATTTTCTTTCTGTGTGGAATTGGGACAGAAATTGGCTTTTGTTGCATTTTTTTTTTTTATAATTCTGCAGCATGTCAAGTTTTTGCAGAAATGCATCTTTATGATATGGATTTTACTCATTCATTTCAATAGTGATCCTAAATTTCGAGGTTTTGTTGTGTCTTTTGGTGCATTTATGCAACAATAAAGGCACTTAAAATGCAAGAATAAGTGCAAAAAAATGCGCAAAATTTTGATGCAGAAATGCTGCAGAATTTAGTTTAGCAATTCACACCAAATACTCAACAAATCAACCAGGAATGATGGTGAAAAGGGCTACTTGAGATTGTCCTATGTCACTAGGAGTATATGAATCAATATGAGGCCACTTAGTAATATATGAGTCTATGAATACAGGATTGGCATAAGAGACCAGATGGGTTAAAATACAGAATTTATTATCTTGCTTGCTTATATACTGCAATGATGTTCCACAGCGCATCACAAACATCATCATTGTCCCCATTGGAGCTCACAATCTACATTTCCTATCAGTATGTCTTTGGAGTGTGGGAGGAAACTGGAGAACCCGGAGGAAACCCACGCAAACACGAGGAGAACATACAAACTCCTTGCAGATGTTATTCTTGGTAGGTTTTAACCCTGGACCCCAGTGCTGCAAGGCTGCAGTGCTAATCACTGAGCCACCATGCTGCCCTTAATGTATAGACAGCTACATGATGACACTAAGGCATTTGAGACTATGAAAAATTATTAGGGGCATATAAGGCTAAATGAAATTACTGGGTGCATATAAAGCTATATGATGTCACTAAGTCTATGCGGACCCATATGCGGTCACTCAGGTATACAGAACTATATATGGTCACTAGACATAAATAAAGCTGTATGATGTCACTATGGGAAAATGAGAAAGCAGTGAATGATGTCACCATGGATATACAGTTAGGTCCATATATATTTGGACAGAGACAACATTTTTCTAATTTTGTTTCTAGACATTACCACAATGAATTTTAAACAAAACAATTCAGATGCAGTTGAAGTTCAGACTTTCAGCTTTCATTTGAGGGTATCCACATTAAAATTGGATGAAGGGTTTACGAGTTTCAGCTCCTTAACCCCTTACTTACTGGGGACGTATTAGTACGCATATTTGCGTACCCCCCGTTCAGTGAGGGCTGCTGCGCTGAGCCCTCACTGAACGGAGCACATGTCAGCTGATTCTTACAGCTGACATGTGCCCGCAACAGCCGCGGGTGGAATCGCGATCCACCCGCGGCTGTTAACCAGTTAAATGCTGCTGTCAATCTCCGACAGCAGCATTTAACGCGCGCTTCCGGGTAGCGCGTCATAAGCCCCGCCCACCGGCAACCTCGTCACGGGATCGCGGGTCGCCGATGGGCGTGCATGACAACCCAGGGTCTGCAGCAGACGCCTGTGGTTGTCATGATCTTGTCGCTATGAGCGCCACCTAGTGGTCAGCGCTCATAGCACAGGACCATTTCTGCTGCATGCAGGGGACCTGCTCATCCCCTGTATGTAGCAGAGGCGATCGGATAGTTGCTGCTTCTAGTCTCCTATGGAGACTATAGAAGCATGCAAAAAGTAAAAAAAAAAAGTTTTTAAAAATATAAAAAAAAATAAAAAAATATAAAAGTTTAAATCACCCCCCTTTCGCCCCATTCAAAATAAAATATATATAAAAAAAACCCACATACACATATTTGGTATCGCCGCGTTCAGAATCGCCCGATCTATCAATATAAAAAAAGAATTATTCCGATCGGTAAACGGCGTAGCGAGAAAAAAATTCTAAACGGCAGAATTACGTTTTTTGGTCGCCGCAAAATTGCAATAAAATGCAATAACGGGCGATCAAAACATCGGATCTACCCCAAATGTTATCAATAAAAACGTCAGCCTGGCACGCAAAAAATAAGCCATCAACCAGCCCCAGATCACGAAAAATGGAGACGCTACGGGTCTTAGAAAATGGCGCTATTTTTTTTTTTTTTTTTTACCAAATTTTGGAATTTTTTTTCACCACTTAAATATAAAAGAACCTATACATGTTTGGTGTCTATGAACTCGTAATGACCTGTAGAATAAGAAGGGCAGGTCAGTTTTAGCATTCAGTGAACATGGTAAAAAAAAGAAATAAAAAACAACTGTGGTATTGCACTTTTTTTGCAATTTTACCGCACTTGGAATTTTTTTCCCGTTTTCCCGTACAGGATATGATAAAACTAGGAATGGCGTTGAAAAGTACAACTCGTCCCGCAAAAAATAAGCCCTCACATGGCCATATTGACCAAAAAATAAAAACGCTATGGCTCTGGGAACAAGGGGAGCAAAAACGAAAATGCAAAAACGAAAAATGCTCCGGGGCTTAAGGGGTTAATATGTGGGCAATCCCTTCTTCTGTTCCATGTATGAAATGGTTCATGTGCTAATTTTATATCACACCATGCAATTTATTATAAAAAAAAATTCTGCTAATTCAAAGCATTCTCTGCATTAATAAAAATATTAACATGTACGATGTATCGAATTTTTCAGCAGTTATGTAGATACTCCTTGATATAAAAATTCTACTTATATCATGCACTGCTGCATAGGCTCTTGTCGCATATCCATATACTCTATGTCCTATAACAACCAATCAGATATTAGTTTACATTCACCTAATTTTCAGGAGATGATCTTATTGGCTGGCGTTGATCACCGCACCCCACTGCTCATTGCTATTTCCTATTAAATAAGCTCTGACAGCTTCTCAGATAGAAAGGAAAGAAATATATCCCTCAATTTGCATTTTTATTGCATGTGATTAATTAGATTTAATTATTTTTCTCGTTATTTGTTGTGTAGGCCGGTTTCTGCTATGCAATTTGTTGCTGTTGACAATCCATGGTGTGGAATTTATGAAAACTCGGGCTCAGCACTTATATATATATATACAGGGCCTATAAATTAAAATTCAAGTTTCCCCACTGTTATTATGGAAATAAACTTGGCTTCCATACACGCTGTGCAGAACGGATTTCCTCCACCAGTGATATAACGCTATTGTAATACCGAATTCATGCCTTTTATTATTTATTTTTACGCTCTCGGTAGAACAGACTCCACTTTATTGGATTACCGGCTTTACGGCCCATATAAATATTTCATTTGAAATATAAAAAGTTTATATATAATATAAACTTTGAGGTAGATCCATAATGTATATATTGTATATGTGGATTGTGAGTTTATAGGACAATAACTGATGCAATCAAAGGAAGTCAAGGCTGAATTTGTAGACTCTTACAACTTCCATATAAACCTCTGTGGGCCATTGTGCTTATCAGAAAAAGGGAGATAAAATGGTTAAAGATGCTATAACCTCATTTAGGGGACGTTTTCTGATGGGAATTTACTTGTGGAGTCATCAACAAACAGCGTAGACCAAATTTATGGTCTGTCCGCTTATTATCTAATATCACATGAAATAAGATACACTTTTAGTTTTTATTATTTGTTTCCTTTTAGTTTTTTTTATTATTATTATTATTATTATTTTTCTTATACAGTACAGACCAAAAGTTTGGACACACCTTCTCATTTAAAGATTTTTCTGTATTTTCATGACTATGAAAATTGTACATTCACACTGAAGGCATCAAAACTATGAATCAACACATGTGGAATTATATACTTAACAAAAAATTGTGAAACAACTGAAAATATGTCTTATATTCTAGGTTCTTCAAAGTAGCCACCTTTTGCTTTGATGACTGCTCTGCACACTCTTGGCATTCTCTTGATGAGCTTCAAGAGGTAGTCACCGGAAATGGTTTTCACTTCACAGGTGTTCCCTGTCAGGTTTAATAAGTGGGATTTCTTGCCTTATAAATGGGGTTGGGACCATCAGTTGTGTTGTGCAGAAGTCTGGTGGATACACAGCTGATAGTCCTACTGAATAGACTGTTAGAATTTGTATTATGGCAAAAAAAGCAGATAAGTAAAGAAAAACGAGTGGCCATCATTACTTTAAGAAATGAAGGTTAGTCAGTGCGAAAAATTGGGAAAACTTTGAAAGTGTCCCCAAGTGCAGTTGCAAAAACCATCAAGTGCTACAAAGAAACTGGCTCACATGAGGACCGCCCCAGGAAAGGAAGACCAAGAGTCACCTCTGCTTCTGAGGATAAGTTTATCCGAGTTACCAGCCTCAGAAATCGCAGGTTAACAGCAGCTCAGATTAGAGGCCAGGTCAATGCCACACAGAGTTCTAGCAGCAGACACATCTCTACAACAACTGTTAAGAGGAGATTTTGTGCAGCAGGCCTTCATGGTAAAATAGCTGCTAGGAAACCACTGCTAAGGACAGGAAACAAGCAGAAGAGACTTGTTTGGGCTAAAGAACACAAGGAATGGACATTAGACCAGTGGAAATCTGTGCTTTGGTCTGATGAGTCCAAATTTGAGATCTTTGGTTCCAACCACCGTGTCTTTGTGCGACACAGAAAAGGTGAACGGGTGGACTCTACATGCCTGGTTCCCACCGTGAAGCATGGAGGAGGAGGTGTGATGGTGTGGGGGTGCTTTGCTGGTGACACTGTTGGGGATTTATTCAAAATTGAAGGCATACTGAACCAGCATGGCTACCACAGCTAAGCATCTTTGGGAACTCCTTCAAGATTGTTGGAAGACCATTTCCGGTGACTACCTCTTGAAGCTCATCAAGAGAATGCCAAGAGTGTGCAAAGCAGTCATCAAAGCAAAAGGTGGCTACTTTGAAGAACCTAGAATATAAGACATATTTTCAGTTGTTTCACACTTTTTTTGTTAAGTATATAATTCCACATGTGTTAATTCATAGTTTTGATGCCTTCAGTGTGAATGTATAATTTTCATAGTCATGAAAATACAGAAAAATCTTTAAATGAGAAGGTGTGTCCAAACTTTTGGTCTGTACTGTATATATATGTATATATTATATATATACATTTGTGCCAATATATAAATTCAAAAAGAAAAATATGCAAAAATGAAAATGTGTCTTTAAAAGGAACCTGTCAGCATGAAAATGCCATCCAATTTGCAGGCACCATATTATAGAGAGGGGGAGGGGGGGCGAGTAGACTGATATATATGTTTTGTGAGAAAAGATTCAGTATAACTTGTGGTTTCATCATTTAATCATTTAATCTGCTCTTTATGGGATTTTAAGTCCAGTGGGCGGTCCTATCAGTGATTGACAGCTTTCTTTGTATAACTGTGCATGCAGAGACAGCTGTCAGTTACTCATAGGCCTGCCCACTGGACCAAAAATCCCAGAAACAGCGGAGGATTAAATGATGAAAACACAAATTATACTGAATCTTTTCTCATAAAACTATATATCAATCTGCTCAGCTCCTCCTGCTCTATAAAATGGTGCCTGCAGATTGTGTAAGAATATGGACATGCTGCCCACATTTCCCTCTTGAAGAGTCAAGTTTACTGTTGTAAAATGTTATGTGATGCAATTTGACCTGTGATGTATAGTGTGACTTGTAATGTGTGTGAAAAGTGTTAGCAACACTGATAGTGTGTGTCGTTTGACAATAGGGATAGTATGAGTTAATGTTTGAGACTAGCCCAGAGTGAGAATGAGAGGGGTTAGTTGCAAGGAAAGTGACAATTTCCTTTCAGAGAATCAGATAGGGCCTGGAGTGCATAGCAAGTGGACCTAAAGATGTGCATTTCTGCATTCTGGGGTGACCCTAAGTGAAAGGAGACTGAAGAAAAGAGATAGTGAGATCCAGAGCAGAAGTGACTAAGAGACAGAGTGATCTACCAGAGACGGATCCTTGGAGAGGGTCCATGATGGTCTCCCTCACTGAACTGTGAAACATCTGGTCCAGGCAAACCAGCAACATCAGTTACATGTGACCTGCATGGGCACCAAGCAGCCCAATAAGTGACACATCCTTGGGATTAGGTTCTCTTATCCTCTATTATGCTTCTGTCAGATTACATAGGAGAAACCTGCTGACCCATTCCCTGTAAGTAACTTTGTAAATGCATTACTTTATAAATCTTGCACTTTTCTTGACCCTGTATTATATTACAGAGCTGCATTCACAATTCAATTGTTTTCATAACTGAAATCTTCCAGCCTTCCCTTCTTGTTTATTTTATGCACAAAGCTTACCCTGTAGAGTAGATGATCAGTGTCGGGGTCAGTGTATACCATCCGATTGGCTTAGTTTTGTTTCTCCCACATTGTCTTACAAAGATCTTAGGACTTTGCATTTTGGGAAGGATGGTCTTGCTGCAAAGCAATCCTTTTGCTGCTTTCAATTGGAAACAGTCAACAAGCATGTTAATAAACATACCCCTTCACAGCTGAGCTCTAACTGACAGGAGACTATGGAATGTTATTACGTTTGAAAATATCTTTTTTTGTCTTTTTCTAAGAAGCTATAACCTTACTCCCGCCTACATCTACATAGGAAACACTGATTGCAAAGTTTCATTCCATAATTAAAATATGAAAGTTTAGAGCTGATGTGACTTTGAAATCTTCTGAGATCACCTGTAGTCTTATTTCCTAAGGCTGTTATCCACTATTAAGCTGGGAATTGTAAGTAAGTCCAGAGCAGTTAATTTAGGAAGTCTTTAAAGGCAGCATTGCAGAGCCGCTTTCTTACAGGCAGATAGAACAGTTTATTTATTTAGTCTCGATTTCAACTCGGCTGGAAAAGGTAAATGAAAAGTGAACAGGGCTGAAAAGTAATATGATTTTATATTTTAGAGATCCCAAAAGAGGTTGTCGCCACCTTAAAAAAAAAAAAGCAACCGTCTAAAAATATATCTAAAAATAAAATAATAAGATAAAAGTAACAGATAAATATTAATAATTGAGAAATGTATCAATACTGGAGATCAACATCCATGACACAAGTGTAACATACATAGAGTTTTTCCAAACCCACATAGATACAGAAATTAATGACCGGCTTTACGGAGAATCTATCATCTGTAACTTCTCATAACCAGTCAGAATGAAGCGGAATTCTGCCGGATAAAAATTGCCTCTTCTCAAATACAAGAGATTGAAAAGAATTCACCAGAGAGATGCCTGTCAACGGAACTCGTTCTGTTTTACTTGGAATAAATAAAGAAAAGGGTAATCACGATAACTGAATTGGTAAAGCTCTATTTCCATGGAAATGCTTGTGACATTGTGAAGTAAATCGAAAGAAGTGGTCCCCTATAATGCAATATATCTCCATCTGAGCTTATTGCGTGGACAGGGAATCCAGAATTAGAGGACAAATAGCTGGAAGCTAAAAAAGAAATAAAATCATAGGGTAAAATGAAATGAAATCATGAAGTTACAATTAAACTTACCTTATTAAAAAAAAGTAAACCTGCATCTATTAATACAAGATGATAGAAAACTACAGTAGGGGGCGCTAGTCAGCACACACTGACATTGCCAGTTTTAGTTTAAAGGACGTCTAATTTTAATATAATATATTTCCTAGGTCTGACATTCTGTGTTTTTGCTGCCTGCAACCACCGCTAATGGGTCTTATGCATACTGTTAAAGCTTAAACTCTACCTGTCCTATTACAATTAGGGATTATACGTATTTTTGACAAAACTTCGGATCGCAGCAATGTTATGCTATGGGGTTGTGCACATATTGGAGTTTTGCTTGGACAGAGCCGGTGCGAGGGAAAAATTGTAGCTTACCCGAGTTTGATCCGATATTCGGATCGCACTCGGCCATGCAAGTCAATGAGTGTGTGGAAACCATTGGACTGCACTCGGATGACATCTGAGTGCAATACTATTTTCACGGACTGACAGAATGGAGAAGGAGGAAGATTTTTTTTATCATCTTCTCATTCGAGAAAATTGGGTTACTCTCTGATCAGAGTGTGATTTTCATAATCGGCCCTATTCTCTTGGATAAGAGAAACTACGCTGATGTGGCCGTAGCCTTACATAATAGAAACGCATGATCTTGCTTTCCTCATCCCTCACAACAAGTTTAAACTTGACTAATATGTCCAGTAACTATGTAATATGTCCCTATTCTCATGCTTTGTAATATAACTTGATTCCCACTTGAGTAGGCAGTTTCTCTCCATCAACATCCTGCCAGCACTATATGTTCTGGAACTTGTTATCCCTTACTTCCCATCATTCAATGTGTTTTTCACTGGCCAATAGCATGCCTGTTCTACATCTGTATGCAGTTGACAGACAGGAGAGCAGGAGCAGAGAGACAATACCCCACTGCCCCCATTTTTTTAAAATTCCAGCTTAATATCTAGAGACAGATAACATTTGACAACGGGCATTGGACAGCAAGTTGCAAGAAGGGGGATACCTGGTGAATGCCACTTTTAGCGTGAGGGGGAAAGTAAGAAAACATATTTTTTTCTAACAAATTGATGTTCATATTGCTTATTTAGCACTATATCCACAAAATGAGATAAAGTTGTCTGATAAGTAGCAGGGGCACAACAATCCCTCTTTGACCAGGACCAAGCCCATGTGGGAGGGGGAGCTGCAATTTCACCTGGATGTGCATCCTTGGATGTACATTCAGCTAAAATATATTGTGACATAGAGGCCCGTCGGCTCCCTTCACTGCAATACACGTTGCTAGCCAATCAGAGGCCGGCAGCAGACGTGGGGCAGGGGACATTATTACATGATGGGGAACATTATACTAGGAAGGGGCCCAAGATGGGGGTCATTATACCAGGAAGGGACTGATATGGGGGACATTATTATAGCATGGGGCCCAGGATGGGAGGCATTATCATTGGGAGGGGCCAGTATATGGTCATTATTACCTGAAGGGAACCAGGATGGGGGACATTATACCAGTAAGGGACTCAGGATGGGGGACATTGTTATAGAATGGGGCTAAGGATGAGGGTATTTTTACTGGACAGGGCCAGCAAAGGGTCTGGAAAGGAACCTGGATGGGGGACATTATTCCTGGAAGGGGCCCAGGATGGGCGACATTATTCCTGGAAGGAGCCCAGGATGGGGGACATAATTCCTGGAAGAAGCCCAGGATGGGGGACATTATTCCTGGAAGGAGCACAGGATGGGGGACATTATTCCTGGAAGAAGCCCAGGATGGGGGACATTATTCCTGGAAGGGGCCCAGGATGGAGAATATTATTACTGGAAAGGAACCAGGATGGGGATATTATACCAGGAAGGGGCTCAGGATGGGGAAGTTGTTATAGCATGGGGCTAAGGATGGGGGTATTTTTACTGCAAGGGGCCAGCATAGGGTTTGGAAAGGAACCAGGATGGGGGACATTATTCCTGGAAGGGGCTCAGGATGGGGCATTTTATTACAGGGAGGAGTAAGGACGGAGGGAATTATTACAGAGGGGGTGAACATGCATGTCTTTATAGGATCTAGAATGCTAGAAAAGGGTCATATATCTGACCAACATGAAGGTGGGATCTCAGGTCCAGACTCTAGTTACGCTACTGATTAGTACAGTACAGTATGCTGTAAGATTTTTGGCTAGTGGTGACGGCAACCAAAATTTTTACATTCAACTCTGTGTACATTCAGGAAATTTGGGGCTCTGTATAAATAAATGCAGTTCTTAGTCTTATAAAGATTTAAGAAATTACAGCACACGTGTTTTGGTCTTGTAGAGGACTTCTACACAGGACTGATCTGCTGGTGGACTCTCCACAGTGCAAAATCAGAATTTAATAGTACACATGTTGGGAGCCTAGATATTCCATCAAAGCATAAAATAAAGCTGTTTTTGAAATTATTTGTTTGGAGAAACATCTCCGAGTAGTATAATTACATTATAGTCCCAGCAGAAGAAGTCATTCTGCCCCTTTCTTATAAGCCTGCTTTCTTATGTGATAATGTGTCTGATGTGTCCTAGGGGCGTTGGGTCCCAATTATGATTGCTACCTCTGCACGCCCTATAACGATACCTTTCCTAGTAACATATGTTAATACTTAATAATCTCTTAGGATACACCTTGGGGAAAAAAAAAATTCCTTCAGAGGTCATGACTACACGTAATAATCTTCACAGCCATTGACCAGTCCTACAAGTCTTATCAGCTGCTACAAGCATTTAATATAAGCATGCTGCTTGAAAATAAATCAGGAGAACTAACAGGACTCCAAGAATGTGAAGGACAGCAGATAAGGAAGAACATCCCCAGCCAGCAGCTGGAGTGATGCCTCCGAATCAACAATTAATGGATGGGTCTAGCTGATGAACCTTGACAACCTTTAAATTTGAAGCAACAATGAGCAATCCTTATTCATTTCTGCATTACCAAAATGCAGCCATGCAAATGATGTAAGACACATCAAGTGATTTGAATACTGCTTACTGTATTTGCATAGCATTTGCATAATCAGATGTAAATGTTTCAATCATATTCAAATGTGTGATCACTTAAATGTCTGTTTAGAAGAAACACTTGCAATTATGTAGCTGTAGGGACCGTCCCTTACGTTGGCATAACATTCGTAGCGGTCACGGCAAGGGTGAGCTTCTATACAGTTATTGTTTTTGTCAATGGATAAGGATATTAATCATGTTATCATTGCTATGTTTGTAATAATAAGTCCTTCATGGACGTTGGTTGAAATACCCTTGAAAATTTGATTACTGGACCGTCTCTCACTTTGGAAGAAAGTTTACTGCCATGTTATTCCTGAATTATGATAACCAGTCAATAAGCAGATAGTAACAAAGCGAGTATGCATGAATAATAAAGCATCGTGGTGTGTTGCCAATATTGGTGCTCGACAAAGATTTGAGAAACCTACTAGTTGAAAAAATTGTCAGCTAAGATAATACTGAAAAGGACTACTGATATTGGTGGACTATAAACTAAACGTTAGAAATTAGTGCCAGACGGCTGCTGATAAAGCACATATTCCACCAAGGACAACATCTGCAAGGAGTTTGTATGTTCTCCCCGTGTTTGCTTGGGTTTCCTCCGGGTTCTCCAGTTTCCTCCCACACTCCAAAGACATACTGATAGGGAATGTAGATTGTGAGCCCCAATGGCGACAGTGATGATATTGTCTGTAAAGCACTGTGGAATTATTGGCGCAATATAAGTGAATAAAATAAATAAATGAAAAATTTTAAAAAAGCAAAATGCGCATGACAAGGACATAGTTTGACTTTTTAAAAACCACTGGTTAGACTATGCATGAAGTACAGTAGTTTTTTGAAAATGTGTATAAGAAAGGTACCGGCTCCGATTCATCAAAGCAATTTTGCCAGAATTACTTTGAAAAGTCACAACATTTTTGCATAAAATTTTTTGGACTTTTGGCATCTGCACTCCAGTTTTTCCAAGCTCTGCCAAGGTAGGATGGGAGAATGACCTCACAGCTCCTTTAATTCATGGCAAGCTGTGGGGTTTCTTACACCAGTAACCTTACTCCAGTCACTGGCTGGAGTAAGATTTGTTGTGAGGCGCTCGGAGGCATATGCTACTGGTTAGATGCTTCTAATTCATTAAGAATCAGTAGCGTATGACTCAATCACACCCCCTTATAAAGGCCAGTGAGAAAATTGCCTGTCTGAAAAAAGGGGATGATTATGGGACAAGTTCCTCCTGGAGAAGCATCACCAAAAATTGTCCAGTATGACAAACAGCAGGGGCGTAACTACAATAGATGCAGGGGTTGCAATTGCACCCGAGCCCTGGTACCTAGGGGGCCCAAAAGGTGCCAATGGCCTCATGAAAAGACCAATAATATTAAAGACTTGAAATAGTTGGGGACCCCGTTGGAGCTTTTGCAGTGGGGCCAACGAGCTTCATGTTACACCACTGATAAACACAAACCATATAAACTGTGCCTTTCTGCCCGACTCAGTGTGAGAAGTCCATGGATTTCAGTGCTAGTAGTGGGGATCAGGGGATATAAGGAGAATTGGATGGGTGACGGCCCAGTAGGGTTCACTATCATTTGCATATAATTGGGTGTCAGTAGTAGCTGTAGTAGTAGTAGTAATTAGGTGTGAGTAGGTGTGAGTAGTAGCTGTAGTAGTAGTAGTAATTAGATGTGAGTAGGTGTGAGTAGTAGCTGTAGTAGTAGTAGTAATTAGGTGTGAGTAGGTGTGAGTAGTAGCTGTAGTAGTAGTAGTAGCAATTAGGTGTGAGTAGGTGTGAGTAGTAGCTGTAGTAGTAATTAGGTGTGAACTGAGTAGGTATGAGTAGTAGCTGTAGTAGTAGTAGTAATTAGGTGTGAGTAGGTGTGAGTAGTAGCTGTAGTAGTAGTAGTAGTAGTAGTAGTAATTAGATCTGAGTAGTAGCTGTAGTAGTAAAAGTAATTAGGTGTGAGTAGTAGCTGTAGTAGTAGTAGTAATTAGGTGTGAGTAGGTGTGAGTAGTAGCTGTAGTAGTAGTAGTAGTAGTAGTAATTAGATCTGAGTAGTAGCTGTAGTAGTAAAAGTAATTAGGTGTGAGTAGTAGCTGTAGTAGTAATAAGGCTTGAGTAGAAGCTGGAGGAGGAGGATATATAAACTCCAAGCATATGTTACCCTGATTAAAAGCAAACCAGTGCCACAAGGCAACAGAACTAATTACTGAGCCACCAGGAACCATGTGGCTTGCAGACTATTGCTCCTTTACAACTACTTTGGCCACACTCTCTACCCATATGTGGCATAATATATCTGAAAAATATAAGGCAAAGCTCCCAAGCACTTCGCTATATCCTACTTGACCTCTATTGTGACCTCCAAGATGCCTCCTGCCTGAAAAACAAATCCAGACACCATACACAGCGCCAGCTAGAAATCCCTTCCATTTCCACCTTCCTCCGCTAATACCTGTATCCAATATTTTCATTGTGAATATTTTTTATGCAGCTAAAGTGAGATTTGACAGCTGCTTCAAGCAATTGTCATATCAGATTAGTCTGAGATTATTTGTTCTATCCCGCTGTTTATTTTACCTATTTTTTTTACCTGTTTTATAAACCTAGCATATTATAAAAGACTTTGTCATACAAGACATATAAAAAAAATCTAGTATCACTGATGCCGTACGGATTTCCCTCCCCAAAGGAGAACGTCTCGTATATATTTCTGAATTGTCAGCGCTGACATTTGTATACTGACTCCAGAAGCAAAAACACCCCCTGTAAATCCTGCTTTGTAATTAACTGTCCTTCAAGACAGGCTGGATGTTGCTGAAAAAGTACTTTTCGCAAAGGAAACATTGGAAGCAACATGCCTCCTTCTGACCGGGACCATTATCTCTCAAGAAATTCTCAGGAAGAGAAAAAAAAATGCCGGCTGTAAAGGATGAGCATTTCTCTGGTTTAAAATGTGGCTCAGATTGTGTGTTCAAGGTTGATCAGTGAGTGCCGAAGTAATTCCAAGGCATTTATCCATCATATAAAGATACAGCAGAAAAATAGGACACTTTGCCGAGTTCATTTTATCTCCACAAATCGTATTTTATCTCAGCAAATATTGTGTTAAACGAAAGGGCGGAATATCGGGATATCGAAACCAGGGTTGTTCTCTGACAATTTAACACTGGATTAAACAACTAGAATAGTTTTAGATCTATCTATCGACCTATCTAGCTATCATTATCATCACTGTCCCCATTGGGGCTCACAATCTACATTCCCTATCTGTATGTCTTTAGAGTGTGGGAGGAAACCGGAGAACCCGAAGGAAACCCACACAAACACGAGGAGAACATACAAACTCCTTGCAGATGTTGTCCTTCATGGGATTTGAAGCCAGGTCCCCAGTGCTGCAATGCTGCAGTGCTAACCACTGAGCCACCACCATCATTGAAGGGCTCCCCTATTAGCCATTAATCATGTCCCACCCATGTAAACACTCACATTTAGATGCACATTCACTTTAGGAACCATATAATAAAATGTGCACATGCTAATAGTTATGCATTTATACATTAACCACGCAACTACATAGTACACACATGCACACAAGCATAAATGTGAGCTATGTATATACACATAACACATATATACAGTGACATTTTGGTGATGCACTTATTCAGATGACCATTCATAGCTGTCCATGATCCGTCCTTTTCATTGGTTGAAGAAAGTATTTCTCCCTTCTTATTTTATATCCTGAATGGAAGCTTGTGTCAGCTGTTTGTATCCCTGAGAGATCCAAGTGCAGCGGAGGCGGCGACCTTTGTGGCCTCCCCTGTGTGTAACCCCTTTATTCTCATTTAATGTTATATATACAGGTGCATCTCACTAAATTAGAATATCATCAAAAAGTTAATTTATTTCAGTTCTTCAATACAAAAAGTGAAACTCATATATTATATAGAGTCATTACAAGCAGAGGGATCTATTTCACGTGTTTATTTCTGCTAATGGTGATGATTATGGCTTACAGCCAATGAAAACACAAAAGTCATTATCTCAGTAAATTAGAATAATTTATAACAACAGCTTGAAAAATGTTTTTAAAATCTGAAATGTATGTTTAGTAAATGCCCTCAATACTTGGTCGGGGATCCTATTACATCAATTACTGCATCAATACGGCGTGGCATGGAGGCGATCAGCCTGTGGCCCTGCTGAGGTGTTATGGAAGCCCAGGTTGCTTTGATATCAGCCTTCAGCTCGTCTGCATTGTTGGGTCTGGTGTCTCATCTTCCTCTTGACAATACCCCATAGATTCTCTATAATAGATTCTCTATGGGGTTAAGGTCAGGTGAGTTTGCTGGCCAATCAAGCACAGTGATACTGTTGTTTGTAAACCAGGTATTGGTACTTTTGGCAGTGTGGACAGGTGCCAAGTCCTGCTGGAGAATGACATTTCCATCTCCAAAAAGCTTGTTGGCAGAGGGAAGCATGAATGCTCTAAAATGTCCTGGTAGACGGCTGCGCTGACTTTGGTCTTGATAAAACACAGAGGACCTACACCAGCAGATGACATCACTGATTGTGGAAACTTCACACTAGACCTCCAGCAGCTTGGATTGTGGCCTCTCCACTCTTCCGCCAGACTCTGGGACCTTGTGGAGGGTGTCAATTACTGCCTTCTGGACATCTGTCAAGTCAGCATTCTTCCCCATGATTGTGGAGCCTACTGAAACAGACTAAGGGACCTTTTTAAACGCTTAGGAAGCCTTTGCAGGTGTTTTTTGTTAATTATTCTAATTTACTGAGATAATGACTTCTGTGTTTTCATTGGCTGTAAGCCATAATCATCACCATTAACAGAAATAAACACTTGAAATAGATCATTCTGTTCATAATGACTCTATATAATGTATGAGTTTCACTTTTTGTATCGAAGAACTGAAATAAATTTACTTTTTGATGATATTCTAATTTAGTGAGATTCACCTGTAAATAGATAGATAATAGATAGATGATAGACAGATTATATAGAGATAATAGATAGATAGAAAAATGATAGATCAATGATAGATAGATGATAGATAGATAATAGATAGATGATAGATAGATAGATAGATAGATGATAGATAGATGATAGATAGATGATAGATAATAGATGGATAGATAGATAGATAATAGATAGATAGATAATAGATAGATAGATAATAGATGATAGATAGATGATAGATAGATGATAGATAGATAGATAGATAGATAATAGATAGATAGATAGATAATAGATAGATAGATAGATATAGATGGATAGATAGATAGATGATAGATAGATAGATAGATGATAGATAGATGATAGATGATAGATGATAGATAGATAGATAGATAGACGAAACTGAGAAATGATCCAACTCATTAAAACAGATAAAAAATTAATAAATAAAACCTGATAAATGAGAAACCAGGAATGTGTTATGTAATTCTTGATGTCTACATCAGTAGAAATATTGTTTTGCTTTTGGCAGTGATATCACGTAAATATGTTAATGCAGCAAAAAAGCGAATCAATCCATTAACAACTAAAAAAAGGCATTAGTTTAATTATTAATCAAGAATTTTTGTGATTTCATTCCCAGTGAAAAACAGAATTATTTAATTAGCATTCACAATGTTGGTAGAAAATTGACAGCTTCCTTTACCAGCATTGACAGAGCATGGAATACATTACATAGCTTGCAGGCCTGTTTGGCGTTAAATGAGTTAAATTATTAATTCTGTTTTATACCCCCTTTTTTTTTCTCTTATCAATTAAAAGGTTAGAAATTCAGGTCAGGAATGACTGACATGAAGGAAATTGTTTAGTGATGTAAATTGTTCTCAAGATAATCCTTCAGATGACATGCCCCACAGATGGTCCAAGGTCACACAATACAATTTTCAGCTAAATTCTTGTGAATTGTTTGATGCCGGGTTGAAAATGGGCCAGCAAGAAGTGTGACCGCCAACGGCCATTCAGGACAGTTTTGATGGTGCAGCTGCAAAGAAAGGGCACAACCATAAAATAGGTTTCTGCTGGAATCAATGAAAAATCAGTACATATGCAAGGAAACATTTTTTTGTCAAATGTTCCAATCACTAAACTTTTTTCCCCATGCAATTGTTTAACATTTTTACCAATCTATTTTTGGCAAATTTAGAGCCTTTAACTCTTTTGAAAAAAATTGAATAATCTTATTTATGCAAAAAAATATATATAGTAGGTGTACTTACTATTGTGCCTTCCTTTTTTATCTATAATTCTTTTTAAGACTTATTAATTTGATTTTATTGGCAAATTTTTTAATCAATTTTTTCTTTTATGTTACAAATATAAGCTATTACAGTACATACTATGTGTCATTTTTGCCACTCACTGGTTATTAGACATTAATTCCTTAGCATTTAAAGTTAACGTCCAATTTTCTATCTTATTTTGAAAAGGATTTTTGTCTCAAAGCACGAAACCTGATAACATAAAAAAATAAATGTAAGGTCTCATTCAGACATCAGTTTTTCATATATAAGTTCTATCAGTTTTTTTCACGGATAGAACTTGTACCCATTAAAGTCTATGTCTCCATATTTTTGCAGACCAAGTGGTCCGCACAAAAACACGGAGACATGTCTGAATTTGATCCGAATCACATGACGCTGACGCCGGCCGGCATTGCGGGTTGCCATGGCGACGTATGCATCACTTCCGGTCTGCGGTGACACTTCCAGTCTGTGGTAATTCACTGTATACCCTCCCCTTTTGCCTTTTTAAGCACTGTAACCCACTCTTATGATGCCCCCTGACGAAGGCTGTTTTGAAACGCGCGTCGGGGTCGACGCGCAGGTAGTTAGAGCCCCTGCAGTGGTAGGCACTTGCCTTAGGTAATTACAATTGATCTTATTGCCTTATGCCATAGTACTTTCATTTTAATCCCTATGGACACTTGACAGCAATAATTTGGCTTTTACTGCAGGTCTATTTATTTATATGTGGTATAGTACATATGATGTGCATATAGGTTTTGTGATGCCCTTATAGTATACAACATTGCTCCTACCCTGTATGTCCTTTGCACATTCGTCCAGATTGCACGCGTGTTCCAGTATTTCCCCTACCTGACTGTTTTAATTGTAATTAATAAAGCTTGTTATATTATCAACAACTGTATGGACCTTCTTGATCATCAGTTTTGGTCATAAGCAACAAGAAAAGATGTAATTCTGATGGTAAAAACAGCACACTGACCAAAAACACTAATTGAAATATTATCCAAAACACTGATGAAAATTGGTCGAAAAAATCACTAATGTCTGAATGAACCCTTAGTCAGCTGGTAAAATCTCTTCCAGTGCCACTAAATCCAGAAGTGTCTATGCATACCTGATTGCTGCAGCCAGTCACTGGCTTTTGGCAGTCTCAAGACATCCATGTAAGCATTACTGTAGGGGCCAGTGATTGATAATTATTTTTTTATTTTATGACATTCCCTGCAATGTGTTTAAAAATCACAGACAAGTCCTTTATTTAATTTTTTTAAGTTTATATTTTGTATCATCTTGTTAATTTTGTTAATTCATATAATATCATTTAATTTAATAATATTATAATATAATTTATAATAATTATAATATATTTATAATTATATAAATATATATAATAATTTATAATATAATTGAATTTAATTTATAATTTCTAGATATTAATATATTATAAATAAAAAAGGATACACTTGCAATTGTAAAACAATTGTAAAACAGGAAAACAAGAGGCTACCAAGCTCAAATCCCCTGCGATTTGTCAGGATCTTGAGAAAAGAAAATTTCTATAATGCAAAAAATGCCTCCTCTCCGTACCTACTGTAGCATAAAAAATTCTAATTAATCTGTGACTTTTTCTGTATTTTTGAGAAATGTGTATGGTCAGCATTTGTTAAATGGGAAAGCTAGGGTTCTGGTGAAATCTTTCATTTTAATATGTGAGTATCAGTCAATCACTCATACTCAATGAGCTGACTAGAATAGTTTTGTACAACATTGGCAAATGCTAATGAGTCTTTCAGGAGATAAATGGACAATAAGACTTGAGCACATAAAGTTCACTACTCCAGTTGCAAAAGAAGGTGGTAACCTTTGAAAGCAGTATGAAAAGTTCTAGAAAGCAAAGATAAATGAGCACAGAGAAGACGGTAGGCTTAGTGTTGTATAGTTTTGAATAACTTTTCATAATTCAGTCAAAAAAAGAAATCAAATCATCCAAATTTTAGGAGGAAAGTGTAATGTCTGTCTGAAGCCATGAACTTAAAAAGGCAATACTGGACAGATTTGGCGTTATCAGGTTCCAGAGGAAACCAAGAATTCACTCTTTAACTCACAGGAATGTGTACTTTTAATGGGGCCCCCTGTGTTGTCACCATGGAGTAGCTGCTCACTAAAGGAACAAGCCTCAGGCAATAGTTGTCAAAGTAGCCAGGTCTGTAACTGGAGGGAAAAACCTGGGACAAAATCAATAAAACTGTAATCGGAGGAATAGCATGGGTATGATACTAGAAAGTCAGTCAAGAGTGAAGCTAGATAGATTGGGGTCAAAGTCGGGAGGGATTATGGAGATTATGAGGTCAGAATCAACCCTGGTCAGGAACTGGAGATCAGCAGACAAATAGCACCAGAGATGTATAAGGTTAGGCAAATATAATGAGTAGTATCTCTCAGTGGACTGCTGGGAGTTTAAATAGGGTGTCGTCCCCATTAACCACAGCAGATTACACCTGCTGAGTAGGTGAACAGCACATATGTTCTCCCCACCTGGGCAAAACCCCAAGTCACAGCCACACTAGTAGTCCTAGCTGGACACTTCTCTTGCAACATTGCCTCCTTCTACATCACGAGCGCCGCCCGCAGAGTGAGTATGGTGGCACTGGGTAAGCAAGTCCCAGTAAGTATATAACAGAAAGAATTTTCTAGTAGTCTTGCCAATTTGATTTTTTTCTTTCTTTCTGGACAGTTTATTAAAAAATCACAGCCAACATTTTTTACTGACACATTGGAAAACTATTATAAATCATTAGGTTGCAAGTGATACATTTCTATAGCCCATAATTCTGTAATGAAAACATTAGCGGCATTTACTAGGAACTGTAAAATGATCATAATTACAGTCATAATATTCTGTACAAGTTCTCCAGCATCAATATCACAGATGCATCAAACTTTTTTTTTACAGACAGGGAAAAAAATTGCTTTATTTTTACAGACTGTCCAGGAATTTCTTTACGGTTGGCAACCCTGCAACATGTACCAAAGAATCAATTATTTGAACCATGATAAAGTAAAAAAAAAAAACATTAAGAGCATTCTTCTTCTTCCTTTTCCTCTTCTTCTTCTTCTATTTCTTTTTCTTCTCCCATAAAACAAAATTTCAGGCAAGAATGTTAAATTTGTGGACTAATGAAAAGTCAGACGGTTTCAAAGTCCATCTGAATTTATGCATTTTTTTTTTTTTTTAGAATTTTAAAAACTTTTTTACATTTTTTTTAGTCCCCTAGGAGGAGGAGGATATGAACTCTTGATCATCTGATTGCTTATACTATATACTGAAGTATGTAGTGAAAAAAAACATAATCTCTTATGAAACTCAACATGACTGGCAAGCAGGCTTTCAGCAGGCTTCTGTCTGCCATGGCAGCCCATTGTCAATCGATAATTGCATCATGGGAGGAGAGGTGATGGATGCATGCAATGGGCCATTCCCTGGATGCTTTAAATGCTGCTGTTGGAGATTGACAACAGCAGTTAAAGGGTTCACAGCAGTGGGGTGGCGGCGATGATGGCTATGTAACATCTCCATAATTTGCTATGTATAATGTCGGCACAGCTGCTGAGCCAGCATTATACATGGGGAAGAGGTTAAAGTAACCTTAAACACCCCTTGGCTTAGTGATCTGCTCTCCTACCGAGAGAGCAGAGGGGGGAGGCTCCTGCTGCAGACAGTTTTTTTACAACTAGATATAGGACAGTAAGGCAGAGAAGAAGGACTTGTCGAAGCTCTTGAGACGCACAATATTTCTTTATATTCTTTATTTCTTTGTTTTTAATTGTAATATAAGACAATAAAGGATAAAAAGCAGGAAATCAGGAGAGGAAGTGATAGGATATATATATATATATATATATATATATATATATATATATTTTGTGCATTTAGTGTGTTTAGCGTTGCTTTATATATTAATATATTTTTTTTAAATCAAAGACTTTGTTATCCAAATATCAAATACTAGATGGTGGCCCGATTCTAACGCATCGGGTATTCTAGAATATGTATGCGGCTGACGGGGAGCAATCAGCAGAGCGGTGTTTAAATTTGGCGGCAATATCGGTGATTGGTCGCAGGCGGCGGCCGCGACCAATCAGTGAACCATGTTAGTGAGGACTGGAGAGCGTGTTTAAATTTGGCGCCATAATCGCTGATTGGTCGCGGCCAGCAACCGCAACCAATCAGCAAAGTGGTGTTTAAATTTAGCGCCTATATCGCTGATTGGTCACGGCCGGCGGTCACGACTAATCAGCAGAGCGGGGTTTAAATTTGGCGCCAATAATGCTGATTGGTCGCGGCCAGCGAACGAGACCAATCAGCAGAGCAGGGCTTAAATTTGACGCCAATAATGCTGATTGGTTGCGGCCGGTGGTCGCGACTAATCAGCAGAACGGGGGGTGTTAAAATTTGGCGCCAATAATGGTGATTGGTCACGGCCGCGACCAATCAGCAGAGCGGTGTTTAAATTTGGCGCCAATAATGCTGATTAGTCGCGGCCGGCAACCGCGACCAATCAGCAGAGCGGTGTTAAAATTTGGCGCCAATACTGCTGATTGGTCGCGGCCGGCGACCGCGACCAATCAGCAGAGCAAGGGTTTAAATTTGGCGCCAATAATGCTGATTGGTCGCGGCCGGCAACCGCGACCAATCAGCGAACCGTGTTAGTGAGGACTGGAGAGCGTGTTTAAATTTGGCGCCAAAATCGCTGATTAGTCACGACCGCGACCAATCAGCAGAGCGGGGTTTAAATTTGCCACCAATACTGCTGATTGGTCGCGGCCGGCAACCGCGACCAATCAGCAGAGCAGGGTTTAAATTTGGCGCCAATACTGCTGATTGGTCGCGGCCGGCAACCGCGACCAATCAGCAAAGCAGTGTTTAAATTTGGCGCCCATAATACTGATTGGTCGCGGCCGCCGGCCGCAACCAATCAGCGAACCATGTTAGTGAGTACTGGAGAGCGAGTTTAAATTTGGCGCCCAAATCACTGATTGGACGCGGGCGGCGGCCGCGACCAATCAGCAGAGCGGCGTTTAAATTTGCCGCCCATATCGCTGATTGGTCGCGTCCGGCAGCCACGACCAATCAGCGAACCATGTTAGTGAGTACTGGAGAGCGAGTTTACATTTGGCGCCCAAATCACTGATTGGACGCGGGCGGTGGCCGCGACCAATCAGCAGAGCGGCGTTTAAATTTGCCGCCCATATCGCTGATTGGTCGCGTCCGGCGGCTGCGACCAATCAGCGTCGTATTAGCGAGGACCGGGGAGCGGCACTGCCTGTGCGGGTACTTCCGCTGCGAGCAGCTGGGAGATGAGCGGCTGCTCGCAGCAGAAGCATCCCGACCGGCGGCGCCGCTCCCCGGTCCTCCGTTCACACTTGCCGTCGGGAGATCAGCGGTCCTAGCCGCTGGTCTCCCGACGTTAGCCGCATGGAGGTCAGCGGCGCCGCCGGTCGGGGTAGTTCTGCTGCTAGCGCCGCTCATCTCCCGGCTGCATCGCCGCTGACCTCCGCCATCTTTTTTCTGAAATCCCGCGTCGCTGATTGCCCGCGGCCGGACCAATGAGCGACGCGGGATTTCCTGGACAGACAGCGGCTGGACCAATGAGCGACGAGGGATTTCCTGGACAGACAGACAGACGGGATAAGACAATTATATATATATAGATTACCCAATTTTGTCATGTCCATAGAATTGTGTAGTTTAAGGGAAGACTAAAAAGAAAAAGGGAAGTGACAAGAAATACAATTTCTCTGATCAATAATGAACAATGAATGGGGAAAGGAAATTTTTCGAGGTCCATCAGCCTCCAGGGTTACCTCTTCAATCCATGTAGGTAAACCTATAGGCCCAACCAAAAGACTATACCTCAGGTACAAAAAAACAAACCCTCTCCTTTTCTTGTTTCAGGAGAAGAATTTTAATTATAAATATATAAAACTCATTAATCACTTAATCCTACACTGCAAGAATTTCAACATAATTAGACAGACATATACAGATACGTTGGGCGGAATTGAGGTGTTTTCTGCATGGACAAGAGTGCCATAGCCCAAGTGGCTCATTGCATCTATAAATTCTCCATCAATCTTCAAAATAAAAGAAAATTGTCAGAACCTGCAGTCCTGAACACTTTGTATGAAACACCATTATGGGCTTATTTTTTACATTGTGCTTACAATGTTATGTGGCCGTAGCGGTCCTCACAAGCTGTCATCAGAAATGTAACCTTTTGATCCAAATGTTATTTTTGACTAATAAGTGACATTTTTTATAAATTGTGTAAACCCAATAAATGAGTGTCTGTCATCGATTTAATAAAAAGATTGACTCATAGAGTGTTAAGGAGCATTGTTAGATTACTTTATACCCTCAAAACATTAAATCAACAGAAATCATTTCTATCAATCAAGCATTATTTACATTTTCGGACTCCGCAGCTTATAGAAATAATTTCTATAACCTAAACAGAAAGTTAAAATGTGATGAAAAAGGTTTTTCAATTGAACACAGCAAAAAAATAAATGTGTCACTTAATTAAAATACAGTAGTAGCATAGGTATATAAAAATATCTGATGCGTTTCAAGTATTTATTGGAATGAGCTGTATCCTCAAACTTTCTTGCATTACAAGAAAGTTAAAAAGTGCCATTGCAGATGGCCTCAGGGTAGCTAAGATATATAGTCTGGCCATACCTTGACCAAATTAAACAGATGTATCCTATAGCTATCTACCATACACCTATTATATTGTCTTGTTTTGGAGACCACAGACTTTACCAATGGGATCCTCTTCCCTGTATATGTGACATATCAGAAAATAGACCTGGCTGGATTTTTGTTTTTTGTTTGTGAAGTATTTTAGTAACTACACATTTTTTTTTATAAAAAAAGTTCCAAGTCATTTTGCTATAATTACTGCTACTTTGGAGAAACGTGGACTTGTGTTTGAAGGACTGAATAAGGATTCACACGGGACCTTCTGAGGTTAATGACTGGTCTTTCTTTATAGGTGTACATTAAATATATTCTATTAATGATTTCTTATTGCCCATAAAATTTAATTCTTTCATGAATCGGCCATGAAATGAGTTTCTAATGGAAGCGACAATGAAGACAACCCCACATCTGAGAGCTTGTGAGTGAGTGACTGGTGTGAACTGCTCACCCCAGCCTTCAGAGCCAGCTGTACACAGTTACTGTCGGGGTCTGCAGAGGGATGCCAGCTTTTAATTGGCCATAAGGGCTTCTGGGACAACACAACAGTAGACCGAGGCCAAATGAATTCTTGTACAACAGCCGACTAGCAGGCAGTTTGGACTGAATCACAACTTTGCATCTGTGTACCGTCAACAATTGCATCTCCGGAAATGTGTAGTTATCACTTAACATGTAAATGAGGGGTTTACAGCGCTTCCGAGAGCCACATCCCACGGGGGCTCTGTTGGTGCCAATAACAGTGAACCCACGGCTTATTCTTCAGGCGGCAGATAAAACCGAGAAAGCTGTTTATGAGTCTTTATATTGCTTATTAGCTTATCTATGGAGATTTAGATATTGGAAATGGAGTGAGCTAGTTTTCTACATAAAGATCTAATTTAAAAGGTATCATTGTAAAAAGTATCAGTCACCTGATAAGTCACATATACCACAAAAGTACTGTATGCCAAAAACATGACGTGGCCAACACTCAAAGAAACAGATGTCTTGTATCCCCCATAGACCAGGGTGAAGATATTATTGATTCTAGACACCTGCTCATAAGTTCTACTTGGTTCTCAAAGCCCTAAAAGATGGACCCAAAAAGGGCAACGTGATACAAATCATTTTATACCAGAGAGTGACACAAGTGAGTGAGAGGGAAACACTTTACGCTGTCATGGGGATAGACAATTTTGGAGGTACACAGATTAATCAACCGGACAAGAGGCCACCATTAGAAGAAGGTACTCAGTAATATTTCCCCAAAAAACCTTGCCGAATACTGTTGAGTTTTGGTTCACTCTTAATATACAAGGATCTCTTAAAAAATAGTGCTGGACTTTCTCAATTTAAGACTTCTATTTGGAGACTGGGCTTTTAGTACTGGACAAATGTATCATCATTTTGTATGTTATTGGCTTATTGCTTAGACGGAAGATCAGGAGTCATTGCTGAGGACTTTCCCTAGATCCACATCCTTCTTGTTATGATGGTCTCTTGGTGACTGTCATGTCAGGGTAAACTGTTCCTTCTCTTCATTTGGCATTTTGCCCACTTGTAATAAAAGGTGTCATTTCCTTATCCAGGACCCCATATCCATCCTTATCCAGGCCCCCATAGTGTAATATGCACCTTTCTTCTTGTGAGAAAGTCATATAGAATTTCTACAAAGGAAAAAAGGGACTATACATCACTGTAATCCATTGAAAACTAAAATTTGTAGCATCGGCGTCTCTGCCTCCTGCCCGGCAGAGACGCCGTCCCCCTTACTGCCACCGTCCTGCTCCGGCGTTTTCTGGCCTCCCTGCAGCTGCTGCTAGTGCACGCAGCCTCCCCGGCTCTGTGCTTAGGGTGCGCGCGCTCCCTCCCTCTTAAACGGATCGCGCGCGCCGTCCTAAAAAGTCCCCGACGAATGGCCGGAGGACTTCCCCTATAAAAGGCACCTCCTCCAATGTGGAGGTGCCTGTGCAAGGTTGCAGCTTTTTGTGTTATACTCTGCTTCAGCCCTCAGGTCCCGCTGCTAGCCTGACAACCTGTCCAGCCCGCTAGCCAGTCTACAAGTCCAGTCCGCCAGCCTGACTACAAGTCCAGTCCGCCAGCCTGACTACAAGTCCTGTCCGCCTGCTTGTCTACTCTCTCCAGCCCAACAGTCTGTCTACAGTCCAGTCCTCCAGTCTGTCTATGGGCTCTGTCCGCCTGCTTACCTGGAAGCACCTGCCCATTACCTGCCGTGCCTGCCAGCCCGCTTACCTGGAAGCACCTGCCTGTTACCTGCCGTGCCTGCCAGCCCGCTTAACCTAGAAGCACCTGCCTATTACCTGCCGTGCCTGCCAGCCCGCTTACCTGGAAGCACCTGCCTATTACCTGCCATGCCTGCCAGCTCGCTTACCTAGAAGCACCTGCCTGTTACCTGCCGTGCCTACCAGCCAGCCTACCTGGAGGCTCCTGCTTGTTACCTGCCATGCCTGCCAGTCCGTCTGCCCGGATCACCCGTCAGCCTGCCTTCCGTGCTCATCTGCTGTACCGGTCAGTCCCTGCCTTCTGACCCGTGGGAGTCACCTGCTCTCATACAAGGTCGGTCCCCAGAGTAGCACCTGGTCCCTCTGCTCGGTCCTTCCCTGGTCACGGAGTCGATTGAGCCGTCGTACGACCTTAGTCGGTCCGAGTTGATACCTAGTTATGCCCCTCTGGTCCCTTCTTGCACCGCAGCACAGAGGTTCCACCACCCGGATCCGTAACAAAATTAAAGACAAAAAATGGTCTGCAGTGTGTAGGTTGTATAGTCAATGAGAGTTGCTCCTTTTCCGTCCAGTGCAGGATCTTTTTCAGAAGACCCCAACTCAATCCGTGCTATTGGTCTTTAGTTTCACCACTGTGGACATTAATCTTACTTATTATATAAAGGTGTCCACCCTTACCTTTTCACAACTTTTGTTAAATTCCAATTTCTCAAATTACAAATTCATTGCTCTACCATGACATGTTAGCAACCCCCCGACATGCCTGCAATTCATATCACAAGTACTGGGAAGTCTGATATAGACACATAGAGCATAATCATCTCCTGACAGAGTGTTTTATTTTTCAAAGCTGTGTTACTATGTCGAGACAAAGGGAAAGATAAGGATTTACATTTTTGTATGGAGTAATAAAAGGAACTTAAAAACTGGACACTAGAGATTTGCACTACCCTCAACCGGCATTCACTTTGCTACTCCATGACAGCCAACTCAGGGCCGTGGAAACTTCCTCAGCCAATACTTGAATGTTGGCATCCTGGCATAATACCCCCTTACAATGTAATGACATCACATGAGGTCTAGTGACTTGGCTTCATGACGTCACGAGGGTCTTGTGATCATAAGAGATGCCCAGTATGTCAGGCTTCCAATGCCACTCAAGGAATTGGGCAGCATGGTGGCTCAGTGGTTAGCATTGTTGCTTTGCAGCGCTGGGTTCCTGGGTTCAAATCCCACCAAGGACAACATCTGCAAAGAGTTTGTATGTTCTCCCCATGTTTGTATGGGTTTCCTCTGTTTTCTCCCATACTCCAAAGACATTCTGATAGGGAATGTAGATAGTGACCCCCAATGGGGACAGCAATGATGGTGTGTGGAATATGTTGGCGCTACATAAAAATAAAGATTATTAAGGAAGTTTTCACAGTTCTGGTCAGGCTGCCACATAACACCAAGGTGGATATCGGTAGTGCAAGTCTTTTTGCTCATCTCTGCTGGACACAATTAGTAAGTCAATCTTTAATTTAGGAATATACTTGTAGTTCATCCAGGATGGAAGGACTTCACATCATTGAGTTGAGCTTGGCCATCAACAAAACATGAACAACTCAAAAGTACAGACGAGGGGATATCACCATCTTTCGCACTTCATAAATGACCTTGATTCTCCTGAGTAACATATATTGTTTGGTCCTGCTCACTGACCAAGACTACTGTGTCCTGGTGCCTTCACAAACTTAGATGACTTGTAAAAATATAATTGTTACATGAATTATTTTTCAGTCTAGCTTCTGACTGTACATCTGGTTCCTCCCGTCCTGGGGATTGTGGCTCCGGAGCACTGAACGAGTTACATTTAACATTTTTTTTGCAGCTTTCCATGTTCCTGTTTTCCTGGTTGATAAATGTCACCAGTTTCATCTGTAGGATTGTACATTGCTAAAACTGAGCTCTACACCACGCTGATTAATGATCCATTCCGGAGGTGATATTTTAAAATGGTTTATTTTTTTCTTGAATTGCACTCTACAGAAGATGAATGTAAACATTAATAATTTGTTTTGCCGGCCAGAGTGTTTTTCTACCCACAAAATAATTGTGTGGCCTTCTTGTAGATGGTCGTCCTTTAAATGGATTGATATGGATTTCATTTACTATTGTGTGCTTTACAATTTTGGGGTAAAGTTGTCTATTTCGAACATTGGCAATTACTTTGTCATGTGACTTGTTCAGTTTTGATTTTGGGTTATATTTATATATTTCCCACAGTATTACTAACATTCATCATAGTTAAAAGGGTTTTCCTTAATACTCGATAACTTATCCTTAGGCTAGAGTCATATGAGTGTAAATTTTCTCATCCAAGAGAATTGGGTCAACTATGTAAATCATACTCTGAGCAAACTCTGATCAGAGTGTAATCATAGTTTTATCCGATTCTCTCGGATGAGAAAAAGATGGAGAAAAAAAATCTTCATCTTCTCCATTCTGTCAGTAAGGAGAAATTGGATTGCACTCAGATGTCATCTGAGTTCCGTCCTATGGTTTCCACGGACTCATTGACTTGCATGGCCGAACGCGATCCGAATATCTGATCAAACTCGGACATGCTGCGGGCATTGGGCTTGTGCATGGCCCCATAGAATAATATGGAAACGAGTGCTATCCATCAAACGACGGATAGCACTCATCCGATTATTACGGTCATCTGCACGAACCCTTAGGGTATTTCATCAAAATCACATTAGTAGGGGATCAACTCTTGACACCCCCACCAATCAGCTAACTGAAGGGACTTAATTGCAGTGCCATTCACAGGCCAGGAGTAAATGGAGCTTGTCCTCTTCTAGTTGGTCGCAATCCCTTCAGTTATCTTATTATGGGGGTGCGGGGCAAGGGCGGACATACCATTGGTACAACTTGTGTATCCAAGAAGTAAGTAGGACCACTTCTACTTCCACCTCCAAAGGAGCACATAAAGGTGTGAATTATGATGAACTATTGGACTGCAAAGGGCTTACTGTTCTTTCACAGTGGACCTCTTCTGTCTCTGTCCATCTTTTGGCGAAGGGAGTTGAGCCACACCAGTTTGGTTTTGTCTATGTCCATTCTCTTTTAAAATAATTTTTTTTTTGAGGTAGATAAACACAATTTTTTTTCTTTACAAAATCCATACCACCAACGCATTTCTGGCATTAAGTGTACTCTTGAGCTTCAAGTGATGATTTGGGATTAACATTAGGTCCCCCACACTCTACAGATGGCTGTTGGTCAAACAATGGTTTGACCAATTTTTCAGAAGGCAGCTATCTTGGCAGTCTCTTCCATACACAGGAGCGCTCTCTCGGCTGAGGATTCCTGTGTTGTCTATAAGAAAGCCGCCATCAGACTTACATAGTTACATAGTTACATAGTTTATAAGGCCGAAAAAAGACAAGCGTCCATCCAGTTCAGCCTATTTCTTGTGCACTGCAGCTATTCCGCAGCGTTGATCCAGGGGAAGGCAAAAAAAAAAAAACATGCGGTATAGGCCAATTTACATCATTGAGGAAAAATTCACTTCCCGACTATACACTTCTCTGGCAGCAGCTTATCTCTTAGAGCAGGGTTCCCCAACTCCAGTCCTCAAGGCCCACCAACAGGTCATGTTTTCAGGATTTCCTTAGTATTGCACAGGTGATGGAATTATTGCCTGTGCAGGTGATGCAATTATCACCTGTGTAATACTAAGGAAATCCTGAAAACATGACCTGTTGGTGGGCCTTGAGGACTGGAGTTGGGGAACCCTGTCTTAGAGAACAAATGGACTGACAGTCCAAAATCAGACGTCCAGCATCATTAACTCCCCCAACAATCAATTGTCCAGGGCCCCCATAACCATTAGACTTTTAGCTGAATGATATCAGCGGGTTCAGGGGACATTAGTCTAATGTTTATGGGGGGCTTTAAAGTCTGATGCATATGGCACACATAGAGATTGCAGCCTAGGAAGTTTCTGTGGTTCCACACTAAGGAGTGGTAGGAGCTGTACAACACCTGATATTGGAGGGGAGCCCACTAGACGTAATGCTTTTAAGGGGAGAATATTTTTGTAATGCAGATTAATGGCTCAATTTATTGTAATCAGATAGTCCTCAATATTCCTCTATGGAAGCTTGGAGAGATATTTAATGCAGCAGTGTGCATAAGCCATAACCTAACTCAGCGAACCCTGTGTAGGTCTTAAGAAAGCTTTTAAATGTTAGTGTCGGAAAGCAATTGCAAAGAAATAATTTCCATGCATTAATTTGGGAAGCAATATTAAAGTATAGAACCAAAGAGACCCAAAGACATCTACAAGGACAAAACAGAAATGTAGCTTAGGAGGTTAAATCCGGTCCTGGATACGTCACACACCTTCTTTAACCCACATCTTAATTGACGTGTCCTGATTCTGATTCTGCTAATTGGAGTGGCAATCCTTCACACCGCCGGAATGTTAACTATGGTTTTCCTTTAAAAGAAAGATCCAATTATATTTTTTGTGTCTTCTCTTTTTTTTTTTCCTGTTGCAACCCAGCATGAAGCAGTAATTACATGGCCAGTATGTGTGTGTATGTGATGAATTAAACAAATTATATAGATATTATAAAAGGAATGGAAAATAACTTGGGGAAAAAGCCAACTGTTACAAAAGACCCAAGACAATGGACAAATGGCCTTAATTATTGCTGCTCCTGGTTGTTTGCACAGCGCTGATTATTATTATTATTATTAGGTTTATGCTTTAATCATAAATTCTTGGGATATTCCATACTATAATGTGTGCAGAGACACCATAGTAAGGACTTGTAATTGGAGGTGCAACATTTTGCTCAGACCCAGGCACTATAGACCATTCCTGCCAATCCTGAGCGGGTGTATTCCTGTCTAGCAATGCTAATGCAAAATCTGATACATAGCATGAGCCAATCCATAAGGAGAGCCAACAGGGTGGTGACCTATTCATCATCAATTATACAGTCATGGCCGAAAGTGTTGGCACCCTTGAAATTGTTCCAGAAAGTGAAGTATTTCACCCAGAAAATTATTGCAATTACACATGTTTTGTTATATACATGTTTATTTCCTTTGTGTACTGGAACAACACAAAAAAGAGAGAAATAAAGGCACATTGGACAGGGAGGGAGGAAGGAATTAAAGGAGGAAGGAAGGAAGGGAGGAAGAAAGGAAGGCAGGGAGGAAGGAAAGGAGGAAGAAAGGGAGGAAGAAAGGAAGGGAGGGAGGGAGGAAGGAAGGAAGGAAAGAAGGGAGGGAGGGAGGAAGGAAGGGAGGAAGGAAGAAAAGGGAGAAAGGAAGGAGGGAAGGAAGGAAGAAAGGGAGGTAGGAAGAAAGGAAGGAAGTGAGGGAGGGAGGAAGAAAGAAAGGAAGTGAGGGAGGAAGGAAAAAAGGAAGGAAGGGAAGGAGAGTGGAAGGAAGGGGAAACAAAGGAAGCAAGGAAGGGAAGAAAGAAGACAGGAAGGAAGAAATGAAGGAAGCAAAAGAGGGAGGGAATTAGGAATGAAGGAAGGTAGTACGGAAGGGAAGGAAGGAAGGAAGGAAGGAAAGAAAAGGGGGAGGAATTAGGAAAGAATGAAGGTAGTAAGAGAGGGAAGGAAAGAGGAAGGATGGAGCAAATGTATAAGAGATGGAAAAAAGGATGGAATGATGAAAGAAAGAAAATAGATATAATGGATAGATAGATAGTTGCTGGACCAGAAATTGGGTCAGAATCATCTGTGGTCTCCCATTCTGGTCCATCTGGGGCAGATGTTGCTTAGCTTCACCGTCAGTCCCAACACCTAGCCAATGCATGAGAAGTACAGGCTGTCTCTTGGGTCTTTGCTCCTAGTAGTGTTAAGCATAGGTTGCGGAGGGGAACAAGGGCTGCTACAGCCTAAGTCCAGGATGCACTGCACTGAGCATGCCCGTGACATGGCAGACCGTGATTGGTGGTTTGGTGTCAACTGATCCGGTGACCTGGCACCGCCTGATTGGCCACGGGTGACGTCATCAGTAGTGCGACCAATAATGCGATGGTGGGCATCTTTAAATAACCCTCCCACAAACATGGCGGCGCGCTCTGATCATTAAGCTAAGGTTGTGTTCATGCGTGGACGCTTGTATGTTTGAGCTCCACGTGCTCTCTTGCTGCTTTAGCTTTGGACAGGCAGGTTTAGCTGGGGATAGGCAGTCTTAGCTGGAGGGAGGCAGGTAGTTCCATTTGACAGTCTGGCTCCGACTAGGGGGTCGCTATACACCCCGAGCAGACTGCGGACTTCGTATTTCTGGCACCGCCTGTTAGCCACGTGGAGAGTTACTCCGCAGTCCGGTAGCACACCGGCTGGGAGCACGTATACGCCGGAGTGAGTCACACACGTCCTAGCGCCTACTGCGTAGCCTCTGTGCAGTTAACAGGGCTACGGCTACATTATTTGTCGCACATCTCTCGTGCAGTTAACGGAGATAGTGCGAATCCCTTTTCCCGTCCCGGTGTGCAGTAACACTGGAGGGATTTATATATTAATTGTTTGTTTTACCTTCTTACCCAGAAGGTGTTCGGCCGCAGTCCTCCAGGCTGCATAGCGGACCCCGGGTTCGGTTGCTTTCCATTATTAATAAAGCTGTTTGCAACCGTCCCCTTAACAGATAGATAGATAGATACAGAGATGAATATAATATAGATAGATGATAGATAGATAGATATAGATATATAGATAGATACAGAGATGAATATAAAATAGATAGATAGATAGATAGATATGTAAATTGTTGTTGCAGATTTTCTAGTTTGGAACCTAGCACCTAATCCTCCTGGGTCCATTTTATTGTGGCGCCACAATACTACAATTGTAATTTTCATTCTCTTTAATGGCACTGCACCTAGTGCTAACCACAGGAGATGAGCGGGCTAGCCCTGACTCAACTACCACCGCAGTCACACACTGACCGTCTCCCACCAGTCCTGTAATATTGCCCATCTAGAGATTTACCACTTTGGGTAATGTTTTCAGACATGGCTGATTGTGAGAGGACTCGCACGGGGATCTGAGTCAGACAAAAAACTGATTTAATTTGACACATTAAGAGTAGAGATGAGCGTTGTTCTACTCGAACTGTTCGCCAATCTCAAATTCGAGCTGTTTTGGGCGGTGTTCGAGCCGTTCGGCGAACACGAACAATTTGAGAAAAATTCGGCTGTTCGAGGTTATGTTCGATAACTGTTCGTGCACCAAAATCATAACTGGATTTTTTCTCAGTAATGATGAAAATTAATGTTAATACGCAGTTTGAGTGTACAGCGGGGTGGGGGGAGGGGCAGGGGATGGATCTCTGCAGGAACAATGAAGATCTCCATTTTTTTTTCTCTTTCCCGCATTTACAGTGGGGAGGTGCAATCTGTCAGCCTATCAGCAGCGCACACACGGAGCGAAGTGCTTTTTTTCACACAAGCAAGGGCATGTGTCATTGGCAGTGTATGTCACATGTCCTTGCCCTATAAGACCAAGCCATTTTCCCCGTCGCCACCATTTTCTCACTGCTGCAGCTGCGTGTTAGACGGCACCGCTGTTGCTGTGTGCGCTATACCTTGTTAATTTCAAGCCAATTTTCGCACAAATATACAGATAGCTTGGGAGTAGGGAATAGTTGTGATTGCAGTCCTTTTAAGGACTAGGTTACAGCATTTCCTACGACTTTTATCAGGGAGGTCTGTGCTCTTAAATAGATAGGTTGTGGGAGTAAAGACTAATTGTAATTGGAGTCCTTTTCAGGACTAGGTTACATCAGTTCCTATCAGTTTTTGCCAGGCAGGTCTGTGCCAGTGCTGTGCAAGTTTTTTTTCACAGCATTTGGCTGAATCTAGCAAAGCTAATCCTTTTTGGCCTATTGCAGAGTGTGTTAGTCAGTGGAGTAACCTATCTGTGTTGCAAGATATACCACCTGTGTATAGAATACCAATTTTTTTACTGCACCTAGTGAAGTAAAATCTTTTGGGCATAGCATCATTCTATTAGTCCATCTATACTGACCTCCATCAGGTTGCAAACTGAATCTAATTTTTTTCTGCATCTAGCTCTGAAAAAATATTTGGCCTTCTAGTAGTGTGTCGGACTTTCTCTATTAGTCCATCTATACTGACCTCCATCAGGTTGCAAATTCAAAATAATTTTTATCTGCATCTACAGTACCTCTGAAAAAATATTTGGGCTTCTAGCTGTGTGTGGGACTTGTTGTATTAGTCCATCTATACTGACCTCCATCAGGTTGCAAACTGAATATATTTTTTTCTGCATCTACCTCTGAAAAAATATTGGGCTTCTAGCTGTGTGTGGGACTTGTTGTATTAGTCCATCTATACTGACCTCCATCAGGTTGCAAACTGAATATATTTTTTTCTGCATCTACCTCTGAAAAAATATTGGGCTTCTAGCTGTGTGTGGGACTTGTTGTATTAGTCCATCTATACTGACCTCCATCAGGTTGCAAACTGAATATAATTTTTTTTTGCATCTAGCTCTGAAAAAATATTTGGCCTTCTAGTAGTGTGTCGGACTTTCTCTATTAGTCCATCTATACTGACCTCCATCAGGTTGCAAATTAAAAATAATTTTTATCTGCATCTACAGTACCTCTGAAAAAATATTTGGGCTTCTAGCTGTGTGTGGGACTTGTTGTATTAGTCCATCTATACTGACCTCCATCAGGTTGCAAACTGAATATATTTTTTTCTGCATCTACCTCTGAAAAAATATTGGGCTTCTAGCTGTGTGTGGGTCTTGTTCTATTAATCCATCTATACAGACCTCCATCAGGTTGCAAACTGAATATAATTTTTTTCTGCATCTAGCTCTGAAAAAATATTTTGGCTTCTAGCAGTGTGTCGGACTTTCTCTATTAGTCCATCTATACTGACCTCCATCAGGTTGCAAATTCAAAATAATTTTTATCTGCATCTACAGTACCTCTGAAAAAATATTTGGGCTTCTAGCTGTGTGTGGCACTTGTTGTATTAGTCCATCTATACTGACCTCCATCAGGTTGCAAACTGAATATATTTTTTTCTTCATCTACCTCTGAAAAAATATTGGGCTTCTAGCTGTGTGTGGGACTTGTTGTATTAGTCCATCTATACTGACCTCCATCAGGTTGCAAACTGAATATATTTTTTTCTGCATCTACCTCTGAAAAAAAATTGGGCTTCTAGCTGTGTGTGGGACTTGTTGTATTAGTCCATCTATACTGACCTCCATCAGGTTGCAAACTGAATATAATTTTTTTCTGCATCTAGCTCTGAAAAAATATTTGGCCTTCTAGTAGTGTGTCGGACTTTCTCTATTAGTCCATCTATACTGACCTCCATCAGGTTGCAAATTAAAAATAATTTTTATCTGCATCTACAGTACCTCTGAAAAAATATTTGGCCTTCTAGCAGTGTGTCGGACTTTCTCTATTAGTCCATCTATACTGACCTCCATCAGGTTGCAAATTCAAAATAATTTTTATCTGCATCTACAGTACCTCTGAAAAAATATTTGGGCTTCTAGCTGTGTGTGGGACTTGTTGTATTAGTCCATCTATACTGACCTCCATCAGGTTGCAAATTGAATATAATTTTTTTCTGCATCTAACCCAGCCAATAGTTTTGGCCTAATACCACAGTTTGGCCACTCAGCTGTGCTCGGTTACCATCCATTGTTTTTTTGTGCAAACAACTCCAGAGTTGTGAATTAGTTAACCACCAAAATGAGTGGAAAAAGGCCTGCTGCTGGTGGAAAGGGGAATAGGCGTGTTGGGAAGGGGAAAAAAGGTTGTGTCCGTGGGGTAGGTGTTAAAGCAACAGTAACATCTGCAGAAGAAAGACCATCTTCCAGCCAAACTAAAATGTCTACTTCTTTTAGCGGACAATGTGATAAGATCCCTTTCTTATGGCCACGCCAATCGCTACAAATTCCAGATGAGGCACAAAAACAGCAGGTGCTTCAACGGATATCAAGTGCTCCTTTAAGTGGGCTCTCCTCCACATCAACTTCAACATCACAAATACTCCAGTCCTCAAAGGTGTCACCCAAATCGCACTTGCTTCCTCACAGCTCCCAAATCTCCAACTGCCCGTCTGAGTATGAGGGAGAACAGATGGTTGAGTCTGCAGAGCTGTTTACTCATACTATAGCCTGGGAATCAGAGGTCGACTCCAGCACTTCTGTGAATCCAGACGAGGAAATGATCTGCACTGATGCCCAGAATCTTTATGAGTCGGATCCAGGACCAGACGCAGAAGGTTCTGACCATAATGTAGACCCTCATTCCCAAACTGTAACTCCTGTTGGTGGAGACAATGAGGAAGACGATGATAAGACTCAAATACCTGATTGGAGCGACAACTTTAGTTTTTTTTCAGGGCAGGAACAGGTTGGCTCTGAGGACGACGGGTGTGATAACACACAGGGTGATGATGATGAGGTTGGAGATCCCACTTACTGTCAACCCACAGTCAGCCAAGAGATGAGGTCAGCAGAGGAGGTGGAGGAAGATGCTAGTGACGACGAGGTCAGGTTGCCCCTTCCTGGACAGAGACGTAGTACTGGAAGCACGTCAACAACTGCATCCTCAAACACAACTCTGCCTCTCACCACAAGTCGTGGTGGCTCTTCAGGTCGCATGGGTGCTAAGCCTTGCATAGCCTGGGCATTTTTTCAGATCGATAAAGATGACCCAACTCGTGTTATCTGTAACATTTGTCAGCAAAAGCTAAGTAGAGGCCAAAAAATACATAGTTTGAGTACTTCATGCATGAACCGGCACATGGACATGAAGCATAAGTTGCAGTGGGAAGCTCAGTGTGCTACAATGCGGCCTAGCCGGCCGGGCCAACCACCGTCTGCCATATCTTGTGCATCCGCGGCCTCTTCATCCTCTGTGACTGGGGGGACAGCAGTCACACCTGTTTTGGGGCGCAGACCTGCCACCTCTTTACCCGCAACAGCCAGCGTGATTGGCAGGTCATCATTTTCTTTGGAGGTGGTAACACCAGCTGGTGTTGAGCGCTGTCCGACATCGATAGCACCACCTTTGGATCAAGGCAACCTAACATGTCCGCCTGCATCTTCCTCACAGACCGGCACTTTGCTGGGGACACCCTTATCAACCCCGTCTAAGCACAATAGCCAACCCTCGGTCCCTCAGATGTGGACAAGTAAAAGACCATTTCCTCCTAGCCATGAGAAAGCTAAGAGGTTGAATTTCACCATCTGCAAGCTCTTGGCTACAGAAATGCTGCCTTTCCGCCTGGTGGACACAGAGGATTTTCGAGACCTTATGTCCGTCGCAGTGCCCCAGTACCAGATGCCCAGTCGGCACTACTTCTCAAAGAAAGGTGTGCCTGCGCTCCACCAGCATGTCGCACACAACATCACCGCTTCTTTGAGAAACTCTGTGTGTGACAGGGTGCATTTCACCACAGACACTTGGACGAGTAGGCATGGACAGGGGCGTTACATTTCGCTGACTGGGCACTGGGTAACTATGGTGACAGCAGGACAAGGGGCTGCTGTCCAAGTCTTGCCGTCCCCACGAGTTGTGCGTCAATCCTCTTTATGTCAAAGTTCCTCCACTGCTTCTGCCTCCTCAACCTCCTCTCGGTCTTCCACCTGCACCCAAAGCCTGTCTGGTCATGCCACAAGCTTTCTAACTGCGCAGAAGGGATCCTGCACACCTCCTTACTATGCTGGCAGTAGGGCTCAACGTCATCAGGCGGTTTTTACTTTGAAATGTCTGGGAAATGTGAGTCACACAGCTGAGGAGTTGTGGTCAGCTCTGGAGAACCAATTTCATGAATGGTTGTCTCCACTGGACCTGAAACCAGGGAAGGCCGTGTGCGACAATGCTGCAAACCTGGGTGCGGCCCTTCGCCGGGGCAATGTCACACACGTGCCTTGTATGGCTCACGTGTTGAACCTGGTTGTCCAGCAATTTTTAGCCCACTATCCCAGACTAGATGGCCTTCTGCAGAAGGCACGGTCGCTGTGTGCTCACTTCCGCCGTTCGCATCCCGCAGCTCAGCGACTTACATCTCTACAGAAGTCGTTGGGCCTGCCACTTCACCGGCTAAAATGCGATGTGCCTACCCGGTGGAATTCAACTCTGCACATGTTGCAGCGACTGTGGCAGCACCGACAAGCCCTGGTGCAATACGTTCTGACGTATAGCCTGGGCCAACGAGATTCAGAGGTGGGGCAAATCACGCTGGAGGAGTGGTCTCAGATCAGGAACCTATGCACCCTTCTGCACAGTTTTGAAATGGCGACGAAGATGTTTAGTGCTGACGATGCCATTATCAGCATGACTATTCCGGTGATTTACATGCTGGAGCACATGTTAAACAGAATTCGGAGTCAGGTGGTGGCACAAGAGGAGGTGGAGGAAGTAGAGGAGGAGGAGTTGTATGCAGAAGGGCTAACATCTGCAAGGTCCAGACGGTCGGCAGCACCAAGGCGGCAGGCATGTGAGGGTGGGGGAGATGGTTTTACCAGGGCGCATGGTAGCAGCCAAACTAGTGAGGAAGGTGCAGGAGCCCAGGAAGAAGTGGAGGACGAACTGATGGAAGACTCATCGGATGAGGGAGACCTTGATCACATTTCTGTTGTGCGAGGTTGGGGGGAGAGGACAGAGGAAGGAAGCATGATTGTTACCTCGCCACCAACACAACAGGGACTTGGTGCTCCTGGATGCGCAACACACATGAGTGCCTTCTTGCTGCACTACCTGCAACATGACTCTCGAATTGTGAGAATTAGAAATAATCCTGACTACTGGGTTGCCACACTGTTAGATCCCCGGTACAAAAGTAAATTTGCAGAAATTATTCCTGCCATAGAAAGGGATGCACGCATGCAGGAGTATCAGCAGAGACTGTTGCAGAATCTTACATGTGCTTTTCCACAAAATACCAGTGGTGCACGTAGTGAATCTCACAGTTCCAACTTGCCAACCGTGGGACCGTCAAGTGTTCAGCACTCAAACCGTAACAGAACCACAGTATCTGCTGGTAACATCAATTTTGCGGAATCATTTCACCACTTTTTTAGCCCATCCTTTGCAAGGCCACAGGAGACAAGAAGTCTGACACATAGTCAACGCCTAGAGACGATGGTACAGGAGTATCTCCAAGTAAACATTGAAGCCACGACTGTGTCACTGGACCCTTGCTCTTTTTGGGCTTCCAATCTGGATAAATGGCCGGAGCTAGCCACTTACGCCTTGGAGATCTTGTCATGCCCCGCAGCCAGCGTTCTGTCTGAACGTGTGTTCAGCGATGCTGGTGGTGTGCTGACAGATAAGCGCACGCGGCTCTCCACTGATAATGTAGACAGACTCATGTTCATAAAGATGAACAAATCATGGATCCGAAACGACTTTTCTACCCCTGTGTCATCCTGGGGAGAGTAAAAGCTTGATGATTGGTTAAAATCACCCTACCAACCGTTTTAAGCTTTCAAATTACTAATCATGTTTATCTGTATCTTGACTGGAAAATAATTTGGGCTTTGTAGCAGTGTGCAGCACTGATCCTATTAGGCCATCTATAATAAGCTCCACCAGATTTAAAATTAAAAATAATTTTTAGCTGCATCTAGCCCGGAAAATAATTTTGGGGCTCCGAGATGCGCAAGACACATAAGTGCCTTCTTGCTGCACTACCTGCAGCATGACCCTCATATTGTCAGAATTCGAAGTAATCATGACTACTGGGTTGCCACACTCTTAGATCCCCCAAACTTTTCGATTAACCTTTTCATTTTAATAAAGACCAAAAAAATGGTCATTTTTGAAATTATAAGCATTAGCAGGTTGTTAGAAACTGAAATCAAACAGTTTTCAACTCAAAACTTTATTGTAGGTGATGTTACATTTTCACATAGGACCCCTTGTTCGAAAGGAGCTTCTGAACTCTCTCGTCCATTGAATTTGTCAGGTTTTGGATGGTTTCTGCTTCAATTGTTTTGCATGAGGACAGAATACCCTCCCAGAGCTGTTGCTTAGATGTGAACTGCCTCCCGCCATCATAGACACTCCTTTTAATGATGCTCCAAAGGTTCTGAATGGGGTAGAGGTCAGGGGAGCATGGGGGTCACACCATAAGTTTGTCCCCTTTTATGCCCATATCAGCCAGAGATGCAGATGTTTTATGTGCAGCATGAGATGGTGCATTATCATGCAGAAAAATGATCTTGCTGTGAAATACACGGTTCTTCTTCTTGAACCATGGCAGGAAGTGCTGTTTGAGAAAATCCACATACATTATGGAGTTCATCTTTAGCGCCTTCAGGGATCCTAAAGGGGCCGACAATCTCTCTCCCCATGATTCCAGCCCAAAACATTACTCCACCTCCTCCTTGTTGGCGCTGTAGCCGTGTTTGCGTGGGGTGTCCATCAACCAGCCATCCTCCACTCCATCCATCTGGACCATTGAGCGCTGCACGGCACTCATCCGTGAACAAAACCATTTTGAAATCAGTCTTCATGTAATGTTTGGCCCACTGGAGCCGTTTCTGCTTGTGTGAAGTGGATAGAGGAGGTCGACAGGATGGCGTATGCACAGCTGCAAACCTCTGAAGGACCCTGCATCTTGTTGTTCGGGGGACGTTGGAGGCACCAGCAGCTTCAAAAACTTGTCTGCTGCTATGACAAGGCTTTCTTGCCGCTGCTCTTTTAACCTGACGTAATTGCCTGTAGGAAAGAGTCCTCAATTTGCCCTTATCAGCACGCACACGTGTGTACTGTGAATCAGCTACATACTTCTTGATTGCCAAGACACTTCATCCTGATCATCGCACAATGTTGATTGTAGTCATGCCTTGACCTAAACACTCCACAATTTGTTGCTTCTCAGCAGCCGACACATCCTTTTTCTTTCCCATTTTGGCAGAAAATGTAGGCTGCTTAATAATGTGAGAGAGCCTTCTTAAGTAGTCTTGCCTTTCATTGGACACACCTGCCAAACTAATTAGCACAGGTGTCTGCAATTGCTTACAGTGATATAAAGAGCCCTGACACACATCACCATCAATGAGTTTAACTGACAAATTAACAAATTCTTCCCTTATCACTCCTAAACACTTTTTGCATAATAATTTGGAACGCAGTGTACATGTGCTTTTCCACAAAACACCAGTGCTTCACGTAGTGAATCTTACAGTTCTAACTTGCCAACCGTGGTCTGTATGGAATTGTTCAATAAAGGGCCCAAAATTAAGATAACATAGATGGGAGAGGTCTCTATGAATAGGAATTCCTAAGTATTTGATACCCTGTGAGGGCCAGGCAAAGGGAAAGTTGGACTGGATGGAATCCTATATGGATTTGGGGAGGGAGACATCGAGGGCCTCAGACTTCGCTGCATTGATTTTAAAATTTTACCATGTAACAAAGTGATCTATTTCAGCCATAACAGCAGGGATGGATATATGTGATTGAGTGATATATACTAGGACATCATCAGCAAATAGAGAGCACTTGTACTCGGTGCCTCCCACCTCAATCCACCTAATATTGGGGTTATGGCGAATTGATGAGAGCAGGTGCTCCGTCACTAGGATGTATAAGAGAGGGGACAGAGGACATCCCTGCCTTGTCCCATTGGTGATTGTGAAAGGTGATGAAAATGTTCTGACGCACCCCCTGGGCCTTGGGACACCCGGAGCCGGACCCTTTTTGGTGGATGCTGGTGGTTGTAGTTTTCGTGGCGGCGACCCGGTTCCGTGGCTCAGGGCGGTCAAACCAGTGGCGGAACTATTTATGTGGTTTTGATGTTTAAATGTCCGACTACGCCACCCGTGGATTGCGGTCAGAGTGAACCGCCGCTACAGGGCAGACCGCTGAGGCTGGTGTTGTGGGTGCAGCAGAGCGTAGCATAACTCCCCACGGGAGGAGTATAGCCTCAGGGCAGTGTATGCGGAGGATGGGGGTGATGGTGCAGGGCAGCAGCAGTAACGACACGGAGTCAGTGATGCAGTCCAGGGCCTTTACTCACAGTTCTTATTATCCAGACCACGTCTGCAGGTAACGGCTGCCCACGTCGTACTGTGCTCACCAGGTGAGGGGCTCAGACAACTCCCAGATAACTTTGGAGCACTTCACAGGACCCCCTTTGTGTGTCCTTTGTCTGGCCTTTCTTACCAACACTTCTGTCCGGCTGCCTCGGGCCTCCTCTTGGTAAACTTGGCGCCAGTTTCCCTGACCCTATGTGGTGCCTTCCTAGCGGGTGTAGCGAGGGGCTGCGCCACATAAAATGTCAGAGCCTCCGGTTTCTAGCTGAGGGTCGTTTCCTGCCTCCACTAGTTCGGGGACCGGTCTCCCCCTTTGGCCTGACCCCTCCACGCAGGTGGATTCGGGCGTGCTGTGGCGACTCGCCCGTCCGCACCCCTGGGATCCCTTCATTCCTCATTCCTGGAGCCTTCTCCGCTCCTCTTCCTTCCTTCTCCCTCTTCCAGGCCTGGGCCTCTGTTACTAGGCCCGCCTCCGGAGCAGAGCTCATGCAGAGCCCCTGCTCCCTGCCACTTCTGCTCAGACTTCTCTGCACTGAACTAAGATGGTGCCCACCTTTTATACTCCCTTCTCAATGCACCCAGGAACTGCTTCCTCCCTGCTCCTGCACTACAGCGTTCCCCTTCCTCAGTGTTCCCTCCCCCCACTCCAGCCAGGGACAGGGACTGTCGTGCCCATCTCAGGGGCATATTGGTCGCCCTGCCCCACGGCAATGTGGTGTAATGCATGCAGGTGTCGGGTCCTGATCCACACTCCATCCTTACCTGAGATTGAGATATCACACCTCTGGGTGAGGTGCAATACGTCTGTAGCAACCGAGCCCTCAGGGTGCTACAGTTCCATTTATCTTCAGCCTAGGTGACGTATTGCGATACAGGGCCGTGATTTTGGCTATAAAAGGGTCCCCTAGACCCCTACCCCAAGCTTTTTAAGAGAATCATATATGGCGTGCCAGGAGACTCTATGGAATGCTTTCTCAGCATCCAACGAGAGTATCTAATTACAAATTTTTAACTGCATCTAGCCCAGGAAATACTTTGTGCCTAGTAGCAGTGTCTGCTAGTCAGCGGATTATCCCGGCTGTTAAGCAAGCTACACCACCTGTAGTTTAGACACATAATTTTTTCAAAGGAAATGCTTCGGGACCATGGGATACTTAGTGAAGAGCATCAGGAGGCACCCCAAGGCATAGGGGCTGGGACTGGCAGTAGGATGCCTTGCGGTGGACAGCCGAGCTCGATCCTTATAAAAGCTTTTTAACTGCAGCAGCTTTAGTGGACACTACTGGAGCTGGAATTACCGCGGCTGCTGGAATGAGACTTGCCCTCCAATAGATCCTTGTAAATGGATTTAAAGTGTATTCATTCAAATTAGAGAGACAATTTAAATTAAAAAGCTTAGAGCTGCCTCCACCACAGGGGGGCTCGCTCGACCCACCAGCGGACAGGCACCAGTATTGGGAGAGGGGGGCTGGCCGTCAGGGTTCACCGCGGCTCTGGCACAAACCCGGCGACACGGAGGTGGCACGGGCAGAAGCGGACTGGCCGTGTCGGCTTCTCACTTTTTGGATTTTAGAAGGGCATGACATGCCTATATCTGTGTCTCCCCCTCCTTTTACTCCTCCACCTCTTTTATTTTCGCATGACTATATGTACTTGTCACTTTTCCATGTGTTAGTTATGTCTTCTGAGCAGTTTGTCAGCTTTTGGACACCTTTGAAGGTGTTTTCTATGTGTTTCTATGTGTTTTTGTTTGCCTGCCATTGGTTTTAATGGTGTTCGAAGGTGTTCGACAAACAGTTCGACGAACAGTTCGGCAAACAAACGGGTGTTCGACGAACCGAACCGAACTCGAACACTACGGGGGTGGCTCAACACTAATTAAGAGCTTGTTTTTTCCTACCTAAACCAGTTCACTCACCTATAATTATAAGACACCATCTAAAACTGCACTCGGAGACGGCCGTGCCTTAGCTGCAGTTAAAAATATTCTCTCCATCCATCCTTCTGATTAGAACATATCATCTTAATATACCAAACGCTTTTGGGAAGCTTTCTTCTGAGAGCAGTCATAAATTTAAGTGTTCTTGTCAGGTGTTGAGCATATTTGGCTCTCATCTCCGTCTCTTCTCAGCTTCTTGCATTTTATCCTTCATCCCGACCAGTCACATAGGGTCTGGCTCATGTGTAAAAATCAATATAATAGTTTAAATCCAGAAAAAAACAAAGAGGAGCCAAATGGAACGACGCTGGTTCGAAATTGGCTTTGTACTTGGAAAAACTTCTGATAAATGGGCAAAACGAAAAGGCCGTTGGCAACGCGAGCCGTCTTTATTTGCATAGACTGTACCAATCAAGCTTCAATAGAGAATTCCCTGGCAGGCAAACTCAAGCAGGCAGATTTAAGGTGAAGAAATAGTACTTTATTTTAATTTCATAATTATTTGGACAGACCTAAAAGACAAAGAAAAAAAGAAAGATGGCGCGCTCGAGGCCAATATGGCCGAGGTAGAAAAATGAAGATACAAAGGTTCTTTTGAAGGGGAGATGTTTCCTGAGATTTCGCAGGGGCTGCTTCTCCTCTGTAGTTTGTGCGATTTATTTCCTTAACAAATATATTTTACTCATCCCTAATTAAATTAATTAAATCTGCACAGAGGCTGCCAAGAAAATGCGACAGACCGGCATCGGTGCCCAAGCTGAACAAAAACCATTATTCGGAAAAGGGCAACTTGTTTAGTCTGTAATAAGTTGACGCCGACAGTTCACTTTTTAGGCATTTAGCTGTCGGAAAGAATAATATGTGGGTAACGGAGTCAATTGTAGAGGACTTCATGGTTAAACTAGATGGATTTGTAGAAGTTGCAAACATACATTGATGTACTAAAATTTGGAAATTTTATTAAGTAATTTTTGTCCGTACCCCAGAGTAGGCTCAAGATCGACTTTGGTCTTATAAAAATAATATCAGTTCTGATGCACATTCTGTATATTGGATGTTTTTTATGATTTATAATAATAATAATGGAATGTTTTTTTGCATCTCTATCATTAAAGGGTTTGTCCAGTCCAAACCGATAAATCTGCAGTTACTCTGTGTGACTGCAGCCTTATGAATCCACCCAGCACAGGCACTGTGGGGTTCGCCGGTTTCTGAGTCAGGACCAGAGGATATGTATGAGTTATACATACTCCCGGCCAGCGGGAATGGCCTCGCTCTCCATACACTTGTATGGAGCAAGGCCGCGCCCTCTAGTCAGCCACGCCCACTGGTCAGACGCATCACTAGACGGCACGTAGCCTTGCTCCATATGAGTGTATGGAGCGAGGTCGTGCCCACTGGCCAGCGGTATGTATAACTCATACATACCCTCCGTTCTCGAGTCTGAAACTGGTGAATCCCCACAGCGCACAGTGTAGACATAAGTCTGCAGTCACACAGAGTGGACCGACAACCCCTTTAATACAAAAGAACTATAAAGTATATTGGCGTAGCATGCATTACCATTTTCCGTGCAAGGCAAGTATTATACATCCTAACTCAGTAATAATGCCCCTAGAGTGCCGCCGTTAGGAAGTATTAATGAACCCTATGATCCCATTAAAAAGTAATGATACCCCTTTCAAAAGTATTAAAGCCACCCCTTCACATATAAAAATAAAGTGTATACTTATTCCGAGCTACCTAGTCTTCTTCTTGCCTGAACACATAGCGGGCCATCAGTCTGTGCCCTACACACAAAGAATGGTGGCGCTTATAGCTGTATAGCTCCCCTCTCTACCACACTTACAATATGGGTGTCTTGCTGATGCAGTTTAAAGTGGTGTGTGCACTATGCCAGATCACTTCTTAGGGGTGCAAAATTAATAAAAAAAGGATTTTTTTTGTCTTCATCCCCCCTACTCATGCTACACCACTGATTAATGCATAGCCATCATCGGATTTCAGTGAGCACAAACGGAGGTATCCAGCCTTTCCAACACAGAGGCAAAGATTCAGTTAGCTTTCCAAGGCGACTGGCTTCCTAATGCCCTCTCCATCACTTAGCACCTGGCCAACATGTACTGCCAACCTTCCGGTAATTTTAAAGGGATTTCCGAGATTTGAAAAACATGGTTGTTTTCTTCTAAAAAAAGTAGCCTACAAGTTGTGTGTGGAATTACAACTCAGCTTGATCAAAATGAATATTTTATCTTCCACCACTAATTTACAGAAGGGAGCAAACCTACGCCCAACTTTCCTTGTAGGCACCAAGCTGTCATTAATGGATGCTAAATGGTGCAGATGTAGTAGGCTTGTTTTGACATAAGAGGACCAAATCACAATATTCTGAACCAGAAAAGTGTTCACAAGAGTGATGTTCATCAGATTTGCTCTCCTCAGGATTTCCATATTAAAAGGAATCTGTCAGTAGGATCAACCCTCCTAAGCCGTCTATATGGGCATACAGGTCATAGGAATATGAATAAAATGATACCTTGATATTTGTGATCCGATGTCTTATTCCAAAGGAATCAACGTTTCTTAATATGTAAAGGAGCTGGTAAGATCTATGGGCCGGACATAGATCTCCCTGAGAATCTGCCTCCAGATATTATTATAAATGAAAGGGTGCATCACCAGTGTGAGACATGTAGGTCAGGAGAACAGACTGTCAGTCATTACATGTCTCACACTGGTAACACCCCTTTCTTTTTTAATAAGCTCTGGAGGCAGATTCTCCTGGAGATCTATGTCTGGCCCAGAGATCTTAACAGCTCATTTACATATTAAGAAAAGTGTGAATTTCCCTGCAATAAGACATCAGATCACAGATATCAGGGTATCATTTTATTCAGATTCCTAAGATCTACATGCCCATATAGACGGCTTAGGAGGGTTGATCCTACTGACACATTTATTGGACAGGACTATTTATAATATTAAAGAAAAACTATATATAGTAAAAAAAAAAAATCCTCTGCCAATTTTATTTTGGTAGATGCAGTGCTGCTGAATCTACGGGACACGATCAGCTCAGATACATCCGTTCGTTGCAAAGTATGTCTGGATATTATTTTCAGATATTGGCAAAAATGTGATAAATGGGCTATAAAGACACAATGCACAATATATTTCCTAATGGACTAAAAGGTGACTAAGTAAAAAATATGACTGTGTTCTGGTATTATGCTGCATTATGCCTATAAACGCACAATTTCTGGTGGAACAAAAGGAAATGTAATATATATTTAATGTATTTTGTGAAATGCTTGTTGCAGAATATTTTATAATTGTAATGCTCGATTAACTTATACGCTACCGCAGGATATTCATTTTATTACGATGATTCACTTTGTGCTGCTGAGTTTTACCTGAGAGAATCCATGTGGCCACCTGCGATTTGTCATATAAAAGTGTAATAGGAAAAAAAAATAAAAAGTTAAATTAATTTTCAGGAATTTTTGATGCTGATGAAATATGTTCATTAAGAAGTTATGACAATGGGAGATCAATCATTCAATTCATTCTGTTAGAAGGGTCCCATGACGATAAACTGATTACAAGGCCCTCAGCTATCAGGTCTTATCTGTGAAGGATCCTGACAGTAAGTGTTTAATCACCCTGCAGCGCCTCCAGAGGGGAGATCGAGCATTACACGGCCCTCATTACAATCAATGGGTTGTTCATTGAAGTGACAAGTCTTTCAGAGCAAGTGATACTTTTTGAAACTACTTTCCAGATAGAGTCCTGAAGTAGGGATCCTCCTCTATTAAAGGGGTTGTCCACCAAGTTTATCAGCGCAGTGTAACTTTTTTTTAAATGTTTTAGTTGTGTAAAAAAATTTAGAAATTTGTTAAAAGAAATTGGTTTGTGTTGCATTTTTCAGAGACCTGTAACGTTGAGTTTTATGGGGATGTGTCTTGTGCGCTGACGTTTTTATTAGTTCCCTTTTTGGGTTAATATGTTCTTTTGATTTCTTTCAATTGCAAATTTTGGGGAATGCACAGTAATAAAGAAACAACAATTCTAGAATTTCAATTATTTTTTTTTGCTTTATGGTGTTTGCTGTGTGAGTTAATAATTTTAGATTCTGATAGATTGGACGTTAAGGACATGGAAATGCAAATTATGTTTATTTTTTATTTCCTTATTTTTAAACTGGGAAAGTGTGGGGGTGATTAGAATTTTCATTTTTTTTTTTAAATACATTTTTTTGTTTATTTTTTTTAATCCTCTTAGGGGACTTAAACTTGCAATTTCTTGAATTCCTGTTCTATGTATTGTAATGCCAGATAATGGACAACCCCTTTAAATGTCTATTAGTGGAGACCAGTCACTCATTGTGGAGAATTCACCCTGTCTATGCATTGCAGAGACAGTACGTCGACTCCTTTAGAGAGGTCTTGTCGTCACTCCTGAATCATCTGTTTTATCAAATTCTTGCATTCTCTAACATAAAATATCTGCAGTATTTTATAAAAACTGAGAATTGAGCCCTTCCTCTAATATTTCTCAGAGAAAATTAGGGATAAATTGACAGCCACATTTTACCAGTAGGGGGTGTGTCCTGATAAATTCTAACACTGCCCAATCAGTGCTGACATAGTAGTGACACACCCCTCATCGGGTAACACCCAGTTGACAGTTTATTCATTTTAACAGAGGAACAACACCATGTAGAATTCCAAGAAAAGATTATCTCAAATTATTATTTTATGAAGAATTCCAGGATTCTGTTCCAGGAGTGACGACAGGACCACTTTAGTGATTGTTTTCTAGTACTATGAGCAAGGATTGCACAAAATCCCACCATACTATTTTCGAAGAGCATTTTATAGATATACATTATTCCGAATTGATGTTACATTTTCTCCTACATTAAGTAATACAACAAAACTCAGCACCATCTAATACACGTAATTGTAAAGAGCTATGCCTTTGGTTTGATAATGTAATGGTCATTTTCTCGAAAAAATAAAATGAATATTAACCTGTGGTCAGTTCTGGGCAATGTTCCCTGTAAACTCAGCAATCTGGAAAATAAGGTATAAATTAAGGCTTTAAAAGCTGATGAGTGTTCTTGCAAGATTGCAATAAGAAAGTGAAAATTACTGGATGTGACTTGAGGTTATTGCACCCCGTGGACATTTTTGAAGGATCCAATCAATGGGTTTCCCTTTGTCTAAAGTGTCTGAAGCCGCTTAGATGTCCAGTATTGTCGAAAAGAGCTAGATGGGGACACAGGGGCCCAATAAGTAAGGGGGCCCATTTCTACCCCCAAAGCAGGTACAATTTTGCATTTTTAGGAGCTCTTGGACTACAAAGGCCCATATTGTGTTCTTGCACAAGGGCCTTTTTATGTCTGTGTCCGCCAGTGGGTGACACCATGTATTAGCTCACCCTACGGGTCAATCGATCTGATATTCCATACTTTAAAGCTCAAAGGGGTTTTGCGGTGTAAACAAATTACCCCCTGCGGGGACCTGCACCGATGAGCGGATATGGGAATTTTTATCCTCAAAAAGGCACATTTATTCTTGTTACAAAGCGGTGCAGCGGGTTGGACGCCCGGCCACCACTCCATTCATTCCCAATGTGGCTGCTGCAAAAAGTCGAGCAAATCACTTGACAGCCCTATAGGGAATGAATGAAATACTAGTTGCACCTGCGCGCTGCCACCACTCCATCTAATGGGCATAAAAAACTCCCCATTCTGCCGGTCGGTTCAGATCCGAGCAATCAACAAGTTATTATTATGCTTTGGATTATTTTCACCGGATAAACCCTTTAATCTCGTATATATCTCTATACCAATAAGAGCCCTGTTTATGTGATTAAAAGTTCCAAATCCGCTGTATTGGAGCTTAATGTGAACTGTTTTTACATTGAATAAAATAATGAAACAGTATGCAGTTAGCTCCCAAGCTCCCCCTGGTGGTGGATGCAGGTGGAGAAGATTTTGTCAGTAAAAGTTTCTCTCTGCAGGAGACTTTGAATCAGATAAACTCAACTCTGACCGCTATGAAAAATATATTGAAAAATAATTAGCACAAAATTTTGGATGTGACATGGTGTCAAAAGATTCATTTCAAGCAATCAGTGTCAGGAAAAGCATTAAATAAGCAAAAAAATGTACTCATGTGAATAAGTCATAAACTAAAAGAGCTTGCACAAAGAAAATAAATAAATGCACATTCAATCATTAGAAAATGCGACGTTCTTATGCCTTCTGCATTTCACCGGGGACTGGACATTTTCACATATGCATCTCTTTTTACACAAAAGGTTGAGCAGTGGTTTCATTATTTCTCTCCACATTTCAATCACTGGAGATTGTAGCCTGAAGCTGATGTTCTGGTGACTTGTTAGGATACAGAATATGCCCCCAGGTCTCTTACCGCTGCTTTACAGGGACTCTGCAGACGTGACAAGTCTTTTGTTCATGTGTGAAACCTCAGGCACAAACCCATCTATCAATGGTTTTCATGATATTTGCAAGCGTTAACTATTTGTAGATGGCACAATAACATTCAGACCAGAGTCTGGCGGCAGCAGAAGGGTTAAAGGACATCATATGGATAGATTACACTGGCTTATAAAAGCTCTCTAGATATCAATATTCTGCTAGACCATTGATTTAATGAATGCATCTTGGACACAGAAGGGTTAATATAGGTAATTCACATGTTATATACTGAACCATTTCTCTCTCTCTCTGGAGTTCTACAGCTCCCAAAGAGTCCGGCTGACAGAGGAGTCCATGCGCTCCCAGCAGTGGAATACCCCGCTTCAGTGCTGCGCGAGGCTCATGCAGGGACCCGAGCACTCGAGCACCACGCGATTTCGGCACTACTCGATGCTCAATCGAGCACCCAGTGAGCAGTGCTGAGCACTAGTGATGAGCGAGTATGTTTTGTTAACCCTTTCGCCGACTATGCTCGGGCCGAGCACCGAGTATTTACAGCTGCTCGGTGATAAGGTTGAATCACTCCCGTGTGCATGATTTGCAACTGTTTGACAGCTTTAATGCATGTGAGGAATGTGTAAGAAATAGACATTCCTCCCATGTATTAAAGCTGTGAAACAGTCGCAAATCATGCACACGGGAGCGATTCAAAGATATCACCGATCACGCTGTAAATACTCGGTGCTCGCCCGAGTATACTCGGCGAAAGTGTTAACAAAGTATACTCGCTCATCACTACTGGTTTCCTTTCCGTATATTTTTATATATCTACGTTTTTTAGCAAATGATCTAATTAAATCCCCTTTAGGCTATGCTTACATAAATGAAGGGTGTAGCACTCAAAATCCTATAATTTCACTAGGGACTTTCTAAAACCATCCTTGGGCTACAGGTGACATCACATCCACTGGGTGGCCACATATAGACACGAATAGTATAAACATCTCCCAACAGAGTATCACAAAATCATGTTTTCAGTTTTTCAAAGATGGTCTTTTCATTTTGAGATATGTTGAGCCGAGAAGGAAGGTAAGGAAGGGGTTGCTTCTGTAGTTAACACATTCCCATATGCTGTATTAGGTAATAAGGACTTCATAGAGGTGAGACAATGATCACTGATGGACCAACCCTTTCTGCGCATTACAGGGGCACACTCATTTGTCCTGCTGCAGAAGCAATGTATGAAACACCGACAGCTGGAGTGGCTATGAAACAGGATCCGTGGCAATCAGATGGTCTGTCCAAATGAGACAACCCCTTCAAAGCCTGAGATAAAAAAATAGTTATGTGTGTGGCCATATAAAGGGGAAATAGCGACATCACAACCACTGGGTGGCCACATATAGACATGCATAGCATAAAGATCTCCCAATAGAGTATCAAAAATGAATGTTTTCGTTTTTCAAATATGGTCTTCTCATTATTGATATATGTCAAACTGAGAGGGAAGGTAAGGAAGGAACACATTCCCATATGGTCTATTAGGGAATATGGAGTTTGTAGAGGTGAGACAATGATCTCTGATGGACCAACTCTTTCCAAGCATTACAGGGGCACACTGGAGTGGTTATGAAGCAGGACCCGTGGCAATCAGCTGGTCTGTCTTAAATTTTAAATGTCCAAATGAGACAACCCCTTCCAAGCCTGACACAAAAAGATTATTATTACTAGCGATGAGCGGCATGCTTGTTACTCGAGATTTACAAGCATGCTCGGGCGAACACCGAGTATCTTCAGCGTGCTCAGTGTTATGTTTAAATCACTCCCATGTGCATGATTTGTGACTGTTTGACAGCTTTAATACATTCTAGGAATGCCAAAGAAAAAGGCATTCCTCACATGTATTAAAGCTGTCAAGCAGCTGCAAATCATGCACACGGGAGTGATTCAAACTGTAATGCAGCAGCTTGCTAGCATTACTGTAAATGGTCCAGGATGTGTTTTACCTGACCATGTACCTTCCCCTTTAACTGACAGGTCACATGACTGTGACTTCACACAGGTCCTGTATGCACAGTAAAGGTCTGTACACATGACTGGGACAGCACACAGGACCTATACACACAGCTGACTGATCACATGACTGTGACATCAGCAAGGTCCTGTCAGTATGGGTGTATGTGTGCACAGGATATATAAACCCTGGTAATTGGAGACAGGTGTGTTCAGTGAGAGAGGCGTGAGGCCTGTGCTCCGTGTGTGTGGGACACCGTTTGTGAGAGGCCTAGTGAGGCCGAGAGTGAAGCCTGGCAGCCTGAAAGGCCGAGCCTGGATCCTGTGCGTGGATGTCAGTGGCCTTTGAGGGAGAGCCGGCTTAGTGAAGAACCTTGAAAGGCGCAGGCTGGATGTCAAGTGTGGAAGACATACCAGTAGCCTACGAGGGGACGACGGCTAGAGACCCTCACCTGGGAAAGCCGCAAAGCCACAGTGGTGGCGGAATAAACGGACTGTAGCAGCCAAAACCCGCTAAAGGTAAAAACGCTGCGTTATATGAACATTTATGTTGTTGCCTAGCCGAGGGCTATAACGGGAGCCAAGTGGACGTATCTGTCGCTGGAAAGGCTCCCGAATTGTGATGTGTGTAATATGCCGGTCTGCCACTTGAGAAGCTCCCGGAGGTGATAGGTGTAAACATGCCGGGCGTATACTAAGATGGACTGTGTGATTAGCGGTTTATGACGAAATAATAAACTGCATTGTGAATTATCGGAAGGACATTGCTTATGTGCCTTTATTGACCCGGTGCAGCAAGTATCCCCCATTATGATGACTAGCGCTGCCTTACAAAACATAACACCGAGTACGCTGAAGATACTCGGTGCTCGCACGAGTATACTCACCGAAAGGATTAACCGAACATACTCGCTCATCACTAATTATTATGTCTCTGTGGCCATATAAAAGGGTAAATTGTGACATCACAACCACTGGGTGGCCACATATAGACATGCATAGCATAAACATCACCCAACAAAGTATCAAAAAAAAATGTTTTACTTTTTCAAAGATGGTCTTCTCATTTTTGAGATATGTTGTGCCTACAGGGAAGTTAAGCAATGGGTTGCCTTCTGTAGTTAACACATTCCCATATACTTTATTAGGAAATATGGACTTCGTAGAGGTGAGACAATGATCTCTGATGGACCAATCCTTTCCATGCATTACAGGTGCACATTCATTTGTCCTGCTGCAGGAGCATTCACCAAAAAAACGATAGCTGGAGTCAAGGGCATAACTACAATAGGTGAAGGGGTTGCAATCGCACCTTGACCCTGGAGCCTAGGGGGCTCAAAAAGTCCCTTTGGCCTATATGAAAAGACAAATACTATTAAAGACTCGCAATAATTGGGGGCCCCGTTGAAGCTTTTGAATTGGGGCCCATGAGCTTCAAGTTACGGCACTGGTCTGGAGTGGTTATGAAGCAGCACCAGTGGCAATTAACTGGCCTGTCTTCAATTTTAAATGTCCAAATGAGACAACGCCTTCAAAGCCTGACATAAAAAAATGATTATGTGTGTGGCCATATAAAAGGGTAAATGATAATGAGTAATGATTCATTACAAGCCTGTGGGGTCAGGCGGCACGCTGCGAGAGCTGCGCGCTGTACATCCACTCTTATAGACATAGCCATTTTGACCTTGAATGAACGTACTTGAGTTTTCCGCCAACAATGTTTCCATCCGGGGAGATTTATGTGATCATTGTTCTGCTGACTGACAACATTAATAAGTGAGTTATAGAGGAAATGTATAATACTAAAGGAGTGAATAATCTACACTTCAAAACACCGACCGCTTATATAAAGCAGCGTGGAAATCCATTGATCTCAGAACGTATCTTCCCACCTTGAAAGATTTTGAAGTGTAAGCGATCCGGAAGCCAAACTCTATCTTAATGCTTACTTGACCTTTAAGGTAATTTTGTCGTTTACAAATAATTTGCCATTCATTGTAAAAGAAAAATAAAATTTCTTTTTCGGAAAATAAACAGGGTTTTATATATCAAAATGGCATCTGCGCGCCTCGTAATTTGCAGAGTTGTACGCACGCTTAAATTCAAAGACATTTCAAAGGCACGTTCCCATTGCCGTTCCTCTGTCTGTTGTCGCAGATTAAAATCTGTCTATTTTCCCTCTTCCTGTCTATATCTATTTTCTCCTCAGCTATCTTTTGTCCTTGGTATATCCCGATTTATACATGGTGGAATCTCAAGTACTTCCTCCGCTTACCGAGGCTCATGCTACTCAGATTCAATATGCCAATGGAGTCCCGGAGATAAAGTGTCTTTAATAACAGGATGTCCACTCCGTTTATCTTCTCTGAGTACATATTTTCCTTGCAGGGTGTGAAAAAATATAGCAATGGATGCAATTGGTAGGAGATGAGACGTCTCTGTAATTGTCAGGCTATTAGGAAAAAAACAATAGAATTTTGAGCAATTTTTTTTCACTTTAGCATGATCCTGAGCTACAAGAAAATGGCACCTAGCAGGGGATATGACCATTTATAACCTCTAAGGATATTTTCCAGTAATGTTCTGTATTTAGAAATCTAAATCTTTAAGTCCTATGCTTCTTTCTTAAAGGTGTTGTCCAGCCTTGGGGTACAAATCTGCAGTCACTCTATACGACTGCAGACATGTGTAGCCTGTGTGCCGGCACTGGGAGCGGTCGTGTGACTGCAAGTATGCAATTTGCATACTTCCGGCCACATTCCGACTAGATGTGTCCAGCCTCGCTTTGAGAGAGGCCTCACACGTCTAGTCGGCAAGTGACCGCATATATGTAAATCGCATACTTGCGGTTATGCGCCTGCCGATCCCAGTGCCAGCACCGGAGAATCATGACAGTGTACATTGCACATGATGTGAGGATTCATAAGTCTGCAGTCATATAGAGTGACTGCAGACTTGCACCCCGAGGCCAGACAACCCCTTTAAAGTTTGCATTCACTCTATGTAACTATAGATTTCTGAATCCTTACAGCGTGTGCACCGCACACTGTCAGGATTCTATAGTGTTGCAGATGAGAACGGGCGGTACCCAATTTGCATACATGCAGTCATGAGTTGACTAGACATTCTAGGCGTTGCTCAATTCACTTATATTCACTAGTCAGAATGTGGCCGGAAGTATACAAATCACATTCTTGTGGTCTTGTGACGGCTCAGCTCTTGCCAGCATTACTGGAAAATCCTGACAGTGTGCAGTGCGGATACTGTAAGGATTGTAGCACAGCCAGGTATGCCAGGGTTAAATCCTTGCACTACAGGTCCTGATTGGGTTCACCTGGATAGCCATGACTAGAACCAGGTTATGTGTTCACTAGTCAATCAGCTGGGGGAAGCTGAGCAGAGTGGGTTGTGTTGGAGATGGAAAGAGAGACAAGCCAGAATCTCTCTGAGAAGAGACTGCACAGGGCGTATGCACCAAACTGCAAGTATCACTGGTTGGTATGGACAAGAGCTGTTTTGTGTATGACCGAACTGAGACTTTCTTAGCCATGTCTGAGTAGCCAGGGTCTATATTGTTTAGTTAGCGCCTGGACAAGGCTAGGCATTTTATGTTTATGGTTTTGTTTTGATGCTGTTTAACCTGTGGAAATAAACACTATTCTGTGTGTGATATAAAGAAACCCTGTGGCTTCATGTTGCAAGTGGCTACCCAAGAGAGTGAACCCCTTTACCCCTATAGGATTCAGTAGTCTGTAGTCACATAGAACGACTGCAAACCTTTATCAGAAGACTAGACAACCCCTTTAAAAGCTGTAGTTTGCAATTTATATGCATGTTCCATTTAGCGAAGCTGGATGGAAGTTGGAATGTATATGTAAAACTAGTCAGATAAAGCTAAATAATAATAAATGTTAGTGGAAAAAAAATTGTCACTGCAAAATATACGACAACCCCCACCTCCGCCCCCCACAGACTAAAAAACATCAGGTAATGCAGTACTTTAGTGTTGTTATACCAAAATATCTAAGCTTCTACCAATGCCATTGATCATTCCTTTCTGTCATTAAACCCCATATACTCACACATAATGATAATAAGATGACTCTGATGATCTTGTCCCAGTCTACACAGCAAAACTAAAAAGAGAGCTACAGAAAACAGGAAACATCATCAGTTTTTTAGTAGAAATAAAAATCCTGAAGGATAACTTCATCTCAAAGGATTCTTATTCTGCTCATATTTATTTACCGTAACCTCAGTCAAAATTTATTTGATATGTTGGATATTTTTGTAGGTATAAAAAAAAAAGTAAATATAAATGAATTGAGTAAAAATAAAAATCATTTTCAATATATGGTATTTGCGATTGGAGCATGAATGACTTGACATCCATCAAAGGCTTAATTTTACCATTGCCGCATTGACATTCAAGAGCAGGATTTCCAGTGTGGGAAAAAAAAATTTGTCAAAACCCATCTGACCTTTGTTTGCCGTGACTGCCCAGAAAATGAATCTCTGTTTAGTATCTAGAAGTCAACAGGGATCTGAACTTTCACTGTCGAGGTCCCCGACTCCCGCTGTGACAAACGCTACTCCTGGAAGTGTATTCACAGCCAGAGGGAGAGTCTCCGTCATTTCAAGCCGCATATGCCTGGATGTGTACATGACCATTTCGCTGTGCGAGGCAGACGTCATTTTAAATGCACGCAGCCCTGAAAAGTTTCTACTGTGAGCCGCAATGACAAGATATTTTCTCCTGTAAATACATAGAAAGCTGTGTGACTCGATTTGGAATTAAAAAGATGCTGGTGATGATATAAAGAGGTTTGAGGATTGATGTGACTGATCCTGCATGCTGGGCTTATGATAAATCACAGATAAAAGGTCAGCTGCAGAGAAGAACACCAATCCTATCTGGACTAAAGAGATGAACACAGCCACGCATTTCACAGTCCCCTGAAATAAATTTTACCAAGTATAGATTGTATATACAGTTTTGACCACCCAAAAATTGCACTAAAAATGTCTTCTTGAGTGATGGTCCACGCAAAAAAGAGAACTTATATATGCATAAGATAAAAGGGAAATAAAAGTTGGAGATTCGTAGCTATAGCTAGGCTTTCGTTCACATGGGGCAAGTTCAGTTTATTTCCCTTGCCTAACTTCTTTGATAGTTGATAGATTTTGGGTTATAAAAAAGTTTGTGACTATTATAAGTCCATTTGGCTATCGGTCAGTCAAACTTCTATGAAGCTGACCTGTGTGAATGGGTAGGTGAAAACTTCTACAGAATGCTACATAGTGACCATTACCAGGTTCAATAAAAGACAAGTATTGGACATTTTATAGTTTTTTTCTCCTTTTTCATATGTAGTTTATATATTTTATGTTTATTGTAAATTGCCTCTTCAGAGAGGAAGAGGACTAAAACTTTAATGCCACCTATTAGAAGGAGCGATCCTAAAAGTCAATATCAACCCTTTAACGAGCCTTGCCATGTGACTTAGAATAAAAGCCAAACCAGAATCTCAATTTGCAGACACAGTGTTTCGGGGTATTGCCCCTTGTCAGTGCAAAGAATGAGATCTGATTTGGCTAGGTGAGAGGCTTAAGACTGGGATCTATGGGGTAATGTTTCTCCTTGAGGAGAATGATAAGCCAGGCCTGGCATGCCGGAGTGAGGAGACTTATATACGGCATGCATGCTCCTCTGGGAAATTAAATATGCAAATTACCTCTTCAGAGAGGAAGAGGACTAGAACTCTAGCACAACCTATTGGAAGTAGCAATCTTATAAGTCAATATTGACCCTTTAAAGAGCCTTGCCATATGATTTAGGATAAAAGACAAACTTTACACTGACAAGGGGAAGTACCCCAAACACTGTGTCTGCAAATTGAGATTCTGGTTCTGGCTTTGATCAAGAAAATTCCAGTTTCATAAGTAGCCTTCAAACCTGTAACTGAAAATGCTTACCTTAAAGTATCCAAGTAGCCTCTTCAGAGAAGATGAGGACTGGAACTCTATTGTCTCCTATTAAAGGTAGCAATCCTAAAAGTCAATAACAACTCAAGACTCAGGATAAAAAGCTAAATAAAAGCTCCATTTGGAGACATGCGTTTCAGGGTGTTTGCCACTCATTAATGCAAGGCAGGAGATCTGCTTTGGCTGGGTGACAAGTCTCTAAAATAGGCCTCTCACCCAGACAAGCCAGTTCTCCTGCTTTGCACTGATGAGGGGCAAACACCCTGAAACACATTAGCAAATGGAATTTCTGTTTCGCTTTTTTATCCTAAGTCATGCGGCAAGGCCCTTTAATGAGACGATATTAACTTTTAATATTGCTACTTCCAATAGGTGACACTAGAGTTCCTGTACTCATCCTCTGTGAAGAGGCTACTTGGATATTTAAATTCCCAGAGGGGCATTGCAAGGCCTGTAGGTCTTCCTACATCAACTTGGCACTCTCCATAAAAATACCTTTTCACCCCTTAGACTATTTAAAAGTAGACAAAGGACAGGAGACATATAAGAATTCTTGGTACTCATTAGTGCTTACAGGGAATCTGTCACCAGCTTTTTGATACCTCATCCGAGAGCAGCATAATCTAGGGAAACAGACCCTGATTCCAGCGATGTATCACTTCCTTTACAGGGTGCAGCAGTTGTGATACAATCAGAGTTCTCTCTGCTGTAGATGTAGCAGAGGTTAGGAAGATGACCCACACTACTGAATGGCAGTTTTCTATTTACATTGTTTATTCACAATCCTGGGAGCATGGTTGGACTAGGAGGCTCATGGGCAGCTAGTCCGGGAGTGATAATCTCCTGCTGATAAATCACTGATAGTATTTAAACTATAGTACACAGCCTAATAAGTGATAAATCACTGAAATCAATGTCTCATCCCCTATCTCATGGAGTTCTCAAATTACATAGCAAAAACCGGCTGACAGATTCCCTGTATGAACAGTCTTGGTTCCTTGTATGAATAGTCTTGGATGGAGGAGGTTTCCCATAAGTGTCTATATGCCCAGATGTTTCCACCCATGATCACTTTGGAGTCACCTTTACCAGAGATAATGCCTAAGCTTTCGATATGACTTCTAAAATTGGTGTCTTATTCTAATAAGATGGAGTTTCAGATAGTTTTTTTGCAGTTCATTTTTCGTATTGGTAGGTTGAGGAACCAAACAATGATAACCTAGATTAGTTGACCCAATTTTAGGCCAACTATTGATGACTTATTACATCCTTTCAGCTGTCAAGAGGTTATATATCCTATGATTCCAAGAAGACTACACCTGCATGCGTCTCGCTTTTCACCTATGGTTTCTTGGTTCATCTACTAGGGCTTTATGCTCCTTGCAGTTTTCCAGAAGACTGAAACAAAGTAACAAAGATTTTCTCATTGATTTTATGAGTGAATTACAGGACATAGGGAAATGAGAATAGAAAGACTGGGATTGTTATGAAAGATAAGACTCCCGTGTCTTCCTGGTGTCACGTGCAATTGATTAAGATGATAATGACGACTTGTGAAAATCTAAGGAACGTTTCTTCTTCTTTTTTTCTACTCCATCGCAATTTCCATCAAAAATGCTTGACACGTTTGAAGAATAAAAGATGCCAAAATGAAGGTTTACAACACAAAGCCCTCAGATGAGATTATGCCTTGTAATTAAGCATTCTCAATACATCTAATCAGTTTTTACAATCTCCTCAGACCTGCTGTTACTCTCCATTCGCAACTGCCGGCACTTTCTGTAGTGTTTTAGAGAGATAAGGCCAGAAAACATACCCTGTGTGGTTTATTTCCTCATACCAATAAGAGGACGAAACCATAGGGGTATATTTTATCATGCGAAAATTACCTTGGGAGGGAGGCAAGGAAATCAAGAGACTTTATAGCGATCTAAAGCTAGGCAATAAAGCGCACACTCTAAAAAAGAAAGATCAGACTGCGGGTTGGTCGGGGTAGAATAAATCACAGTACTCCCACCAGAGCTTCGGAGGGGGGAGGGGAAATAAATTTAGAAGAGAATGACCTTGAAGTCTTTAAGTATCTAAGTATAAACAAAATCAGAAATGTCATTATGCTTTCATGTCCTAGTCTCACGTCTCTGTTTCTATTAGTCTGCCCATTCTCCTTCTAGTGTTGCAGAAAACAATAATATTAATAATAAATGTAATAATAATGGTATTACCAATAGTAATAATAAATGTAATAATAGTGATATTACCAATAATAATAATAATACATATAAATAATATACAATGTGTTGAATATAATTGTAGCAATTGTTTTTTCACATTTATATTTAATTATCTCTTTAATTATAGTTTTTCTACAGCTGCAGTGCATCGTATATATCAGTAGATTCAGGAACCTTACCAATGATAACCTAGACAATTAGTTGACCCAATTTTATGCTAACATTGATAACTTATTACAACATTTCACCTGTCAGGAGGTTACCGTATTTTTTTTTTTTCCAAAATGCACTTTTTTCTTCCAAAATTTTGGAGGAAAGTGGGGGGTGCGTCTTATAGTCCGAACATACAGTTAGGTCCATATGTATTAGGACAGAGACAACATTTTTCTAATTTTGGTTCTAGACATTACCACAATGAATTTTAAACAAAACAATTCAGATGCAGTTGAAGTTCAGACTTTCAGCTTTCATTTGAGGGTATCCACATTAAAATTGGATGAAGGGTTTAGGAGTTTCAGCTCCTTAACATGTGCCATCCTGTTTTTAAAGGGACCAAAAGTAATTGGACAATTGACTCCAAAGCTATTTCATGGACAGGTGTGGGCAATCCCTTCATTATGTCATTCTCAATTAAGCAGATAAAAGGCCTTGAGTTGATTTGAGGTGTGGTGCTTGCATTTGGAAGTAAACATGCGGTCAAAGGAGCTCTCCATGCAGGTGAAACAAGCCAACCTAAAGCTGCAAAAACAGAAAAAACCCATCCGAGAAATTGCTACAATATTAGGAGTGGAAAAATCTACAGTTTGGTACATCCTGAGAAAGAAAGAAAGCACTGGTGAACTCATCAATGCAAAAAGACCTGGGCGCCCACGGAAGACAACAGTGGTGGATGATCGCAGAAAAATCTCCATGGTGAAGAGAAACCCCTTCACAACAGTCAACCAAGTGAACAACACTCTCCAGGAGGTAGGCGTATCAATATCCAAATCTACCATAAAGAGAAGACTGCATGAAAGTAAATACAGAGGGTTCACTGCACGGTGCAAGCCACTCATAAGCATCAAGAATAAAAAGGCTAGACTGGACTTTGCTAAAAAAACATCTAAAAAAGCCAGCACAGTTCTGGAAGAACATTCTTTGGACAGATGAAACCATGATCAACCTCTACCAGAATGATGGAAAGAGAAAAGTATGGCAAAGGCGTGGTACAGTTCATGATCCAAAGCATACCACATCATCTGTAAAACATGGCGGAGGCAGTGTGATGGCTTGGGCATGCATGGCTGCCAGTGACACTGGGTCACTAGTGTTTATTGATGATGTGACACAGGATAGAAGCAGCCGAATGAATTCTGATGTATTCGGAGCCATACTGTGTGCTCAGATCCAGCCAAATGCAGCCAAACTGATTGGTCGTCGTTTCATACTACAGATGGACAATGACCCAAAATATAAAACCAAAGCAACCCAGAAGTGGAATATTCTTGAATGGCCAAGTCAGTCACCTGATCTCAACCCAATTGAGCATGCATTTCACTTGTTAAAGACTAAACTTCAGACAGAAAGGCCCACAAACAAACAGCAACTGAAAACCACCGCAGTTAAGGCCTGGCAGAGCATCAAAAAGGAGGAAACACAGCGTCTGGTGATGTCCATGAGTTCAAGACTTCAGGCAGTCATTGCCAACAAAGGCTCTTCAACCAAGTACTAGAAATTAACATGTTATTTACAATTATTTAATCTGTCCAATTACTTTTGGTCCCTTTAAAACCAGGGTGGCACATGTTAGGGAGCTGAAACTCCTAAACCCTTCATCCAATTTTAATGTGGAGGATACCCTCAAATGAAAGCTAAAAGTCTGAACTTCAACTGCATCTGAATTGTTTCGTTTAAAATTCATTGTGGTAATGTCTAGAACAAAAATTAGAAAAATGTTGTCTCTGTCCAAATATATATGGACCTAACTGTATGTTCGGCTGTGGCTGTGGGTGATGGGGGGGCTGGGAGTGAGCAGCAGCGAGGGATGAGCGGGGCACAGGAGGCAGCAGCCGCCTGCTGCAGCCTACACTGTGCCCGCTACTAAAGAAAATGAATATTCACTGGGCGTCGGGAGCAGTGAATATTCATTATCCTTAATAGGCGGCACACTGTGCCCGCAGCGCAGCTCCTGGTAAGTATCGCACCCTTCATCCCTGTATGTATGGTCCTCCTTATCCCTCATCCTGGTATGTATGGCCCCCTCATCCCTTTTCCTGTTATGTATGGCACCCTTCATCCCTGTATGTATGCCCCCACTCATCCTGGTATGCTTGGCAGCCCCTGATCCCCGTCGCGCTGCACAGAAAAAAAAAACAATTATACTCACCTCCTCTCTCCTCCAGTGCTGTGTCCCGCTCTGAGCCAGAATAGTCACTGCTCCCCACGTCGGGACTGTATGCGTGGGGAGCAGTGACCATTCATTCTCCCTAATAGTGCGCACACTGTAGCCTCAGTGTGGCTCCTGCTGCGCTCGGCTGTCAGTGTGCCCACTATTAAAGGCCATGAATATTCACCACTCCCATGGGTGTGGTGAATATTCATAGCCTTTAAAAGCGGGGATTTTGACCACGAGTGCAGCAGGAACTGCGCTGTGGCTGCAGTATGTGCACTATTAGGAAAAGTGAGTGGTCACTGCTCCCCATGCACGCAGTCTCTGCATGAGGAGCAGTGACTATTCCAGCACAGCATCTCACTGTGTGAGGGTCCATGGCAGTTACGCCATGAGCGGCTCACACAGTGAGAACCCTGAGGAGGCAGAGTGAGACACAGCTATGGAGGAGAGAGGGGGTGAGTATATTTGTTTATTTTTTTTCCATGCAGCATGACGGGAAACAGGGGGTGCCAAGCATACCAGGATGAGGGGGGCCATAGTACAGGGATGAAGGGTGCCATACATACCAGGAAGAGGAATGAAGGTGCCATACATATCAGGAAGAAGGATGAAGGTGCCATACATACCAGGATGGGTATGAGGGGCATACATAACAGGATGAATGGTGCCATACATGACAGGAAGAGGGATGAGGGGTGCCATGCATACCAGGATGGGGGTTTGGGGTGCCATGCATACCAGGATGGTGGATTAGGGTGCCATGCATATCAGGATGGAGGGGTGCCATGCATATCAGGATGGAGGGGTGCCATGCATATGGATGTTCTCCCCGTGTTTGCGTGGGTTTCCTCTGGGTTCTCCGGTTTCCTCCCACATTCCAAAGACATACTGATAGGGAATCTAGATTGTGAGCCCCAATGGGGACAGTGATGATGATGTCTGTAAAATGCTGCAGAATATGATGATGCTATATAAGAAAAACCTATTAATTAATGTAAAGGAGAAGCAATGAAATGTATTTATTTATTTTTCTATAACTGAAAATGACTGACCAAAAACTAATGAAACTCAGACCCAGTACACTGATGACACATGGGCTATTTTTTTCAGTATATGAAAAATCACTGAAGTCTGAATGAGTTTTTATGGCTCTAATTCATAATTTTTTGATTTATACTATTTTTGGATATATTGAAGTTTCTTTCATCCAAACCAAAAAGTCTGATTAAATTATCTGTCACTTTTTAAAGCCCCAAAATGCAACCTAATTAGGAACTTTATAAGATCTGAAGAAGACTTGGCCAATTAGGAATGTCTTCTGAATAATAGCACATTTTGTGTCAACATATGGTTCTTTAAACCTTTACATATTTTTCTGTCTTACGATGCAGAACATCTGAGAATCTAACATACAGTGTATCTATTTCCTATAGTCATGTTAGTCACCCTACAAATGCTTTTTTTCTACCAACCACTTGTAACTGCTGTAACAGTTCCCATAGACAGTTGATTGCTTTCCTATAACCCCATCTTTATATTTTACAACTGCTATATTTGAAAGGGTTGTCTCTTGGGATACATTTATTGCATATCAACAGGACAGGTTACGCCATAAATGTCTCTATTGAGAAAACCCCTTTAAGAGCTCTTGCACACGGCCATATTACAGCTGCGATTTTACAGAACTGACATGCAGCTGCCATAGTTCCAAGGGTCCGCTACTGTAACAACTTCATAGATTAAGATAAATACTGCTATACAGAAAATACCATGGCATGTGACATTGACTTTACAAGTATGTAGTGTAAGGGGGTGTATGCTCTTTGGTATCTGCCAGTTCCAGGCATGAAGCTTATTGGTGCAAACAGGAAACTTTATTAGAATTTAAAAGCCTTCAGTTTAAGGGAAAAGAAGAACCCTTTCCTTCGGCATAAAGACAAACAAAACCAAAAACATAACAGTCCACACTTGCCTCTGTCTCTGGCTGACACTCACCAGCACTACAGGTCTTTCCACCTCCCACACCCAGACAACACTGAGGCAACTCAGCTGCCTTAAATATGAGCTGCAAAACCTGGTTTATAGGCATGGGAGTGGTCACTCCCATCCAGCTCTTCTGGACCTTCCTAAAACCTGGACCTTCCTAAAACCTGGACCTAAAAATCCGGTCCCATAAAAAATCTTCACAGCAACTTATCGTTGCTGCAATATTCTTCCTGGGATTCGCATCACAGAGGCTAACCACCTCAGTGATACACAAGTCAGAGTTTCATGTATGTGTTCTTTCTTATTTTTTGTGGATAGAACATGTTCCTATTGTAGCCCTTGGGTATGTTCACATATCTGTTTTTTTTGTAGACTAATTGTTCCCATTCCCATAGAAAAAAAACCTGATTTCAGAATGATAAAGCCTACGTTTAAATTTTGAAGTTTAGGTACTCTGCTTGTTAACCAAGAAAGTTCTGGAAGAAGTGTTTCTGTATGGTACAAATCAAATATAAGAGGATGCTCTTATTGCTCTGGACAATTGTGTGAATACACGGAAAATATTTAATTTGAAATCGTTGATTTTAAAAATAAAATCATTAAAAAAATATAGTAAAAATGTCAGAAAACAATAATACAACATACTGATGATAATGATAATAAGAATGATAGTAGTAATAACAATAAAAATAAAAAATATATAATAATTATGATACATACAATGACTTTATTATGCATATATTATGATAAAAAATAATTAATAATGTATTTTCCCTACTATTAGCTAATAGTTACTCTACATTTACAATTAGTTACATTTAATTGACCTGTTATTATAATCAGCTCTTTGGAATTAACCTATAGAAACTAAGATGAATATAAAGAAATAATTGGAGTTTCTTTGTTGTTTCTGACAAGCAGATAACAATAGAGGAAATTCTGACCTGTACATGTTATTACCAGACATATTATTTAACCTTGTATAGAGAAGTGACAGAAGTATCCTTGTACGGCATGAGAATGTCCATCTAGGAATCATCAATACACAATAACAAATGACATATCCATTGGTCGAGGAATTGTCTTTTGTAGCCAAGATCCGTCATTGTCTCCTGCTGAATCTACTTTAATCTCCAACAAAGACATAGTCAGTTTCTTAAGAAACCTCTAGTTTGGGTCTAATGATTAATTTTATACTCTTCTCAATCAAGTCAATTACTTTAAAAAGTCATTACTAAGTTTCATTTACTTTTCCCTAACGGACATGGCGGAAAATGAAGGTCATAGATTTACAACTTTTATTACATTAGTGGTATCTGTAATATAAGAGGTGGACTGTTCTTGTGCTGGGATTTCCCTGAATGGGTCAAATGAAATTATATCAGCCTTAAAGGGGCTGTTCAGACTTGGGGCTCAAGTCTACAGTCACTTTATGTCACTGCAGTCACACTATGTCTCTGTGTCACTCTATGTGACTGCAGAATTGTGAATTTTCACAGTGCACATTGTCAGGATTCTCCAGTGCCGGAAATAAGCGATTTGCATAACTCCAGTCACATTCCGACTAGACATGTCCGGTGTCGTTCAATTAACTTGTATTGAGAGAAGCTAGTCTTCATGTGACTGAATGTAGGCAAATCGCATTCTTGAGGTCACGCACCCATCCTCTGCTGACATAGATTGACTGCAGACTTTTGTGCCAAACCTGGACAACCCCTTTAAGTAGCTAAGTGTCATTTAGCAGGATAGTGTCAGTAGAATTGGTGAATAAATCATTCAAGTGGATTAGAAAATCCTTTTTTCTTTTCACTCTATAAAGGGATGTTGAGCGAACAGGGTTTTCCCCACTCAGGATACCTACTACAGTATTAGATTAGCCAATATGGCTACGGCACTCGCTTTCCACACTGGAGGACCAAGCATGTCCTTGCTAGGCACAGATAACACTTTGATATAAAAAGAAACAATGTAATTCTTCAATTTTCCTGTGGTGGTGCTGCAGGGAAATGAATGACTACCAGCTTCTCCGACAGACTGATGGAATTAGGAGACCCTGTAATCAGCTTACAAAATAGGATAGTCCAAAGCACAGAACGACGTCAAGAAGATTTCTCTCCATCTTATTAACCAGAGAAACAAATATTAACTTGAATAAAACTATGAAAAAGGTATTAAAGTTTCTGCGATTATAAAATCTGCATTATAGAGTGAAAAAGTATGTATTCTCTAACAAATTCAAGTCTTCACCTTTTTCAAGATCTCTGCTTGTAGCTTAGTGAATGGTTTACTTTACGGTAATTAGAAGCTAGCCTGGTGATGTGATGGTCAAACAAAACGTTTTACAATAGTAGACCAACAATGAAAATGTTCTCTTATAACGAACCAAACACCTCTGTGATCACACGACCTGGGCAGATTTTAATCCTCTGAAAGTAATTTATAAATTTTCCCATTCTAATACACAAAGAATATATATATATATATATATATATATATATATATATATATATATATATATATATATAAAACTGGATACCATAATAAAACAGATCCCTGAGAATATTTTTTATAAACCAAGCTCTAGTAACCAGGCCATTTTTATTAAATCTGACAGGTGTTACTTTATGTGGCAATGACTCTGGAATGTTTCAACATATCGCAGTGATTTTGAGGTTGTTTTTTCTTGACACATTATACTTTATGCTAGTGGTAAATGTAGGTTGATCTGTTTTCCGTTTATTCATAAAAATATCAGAAATTTGACAAAAATTTTCAAAAAATTTGCAATATTCAAACTTTGAATGATTATCTCTTTGATCCAGATAGTAGCTCATATCACACAAAACAATGAATAAATAACATTTCCTTCATGCCTGCTTTACATCAGCACCATCTGTAAAATGTTATTTTATTTTGTTAGGACGTTAGAAGCTTTAAAATTGTAGCAGTAATTTTTCATTTTTCTCAAGGAAATTTTCAAAACTTATTTTTTCAGGGACCTATTCAGAATCGAAGTGACTTTGAGGGACCTAAATATTGGAAAAACCCCAAAAGTGATACCATTTTAAAAACTTCACCATTCAAAATATTTAAAACTGCTGTCAGGTATTTTATTAACTCTTCAGGTGCTTTGCAGGGATTAATGTAAAATGGCAGGACAGGAAAGAAAAATTTAATTTTTACCACCTAAATGTTGCTAACTTCTGAACAGGTCGCTATAGCCGGCAGACTAAAAAGCCATTTTTTGGCCATGAATTGCTATGACAGTCATCAGGACCACACAATCATGATCTCAAAGTGCCGATGGGGTTAAAGATAGAGCCCCCACACTCTGTTAACCATCTAGATGCTGTAGTCACTATTGACAGCAGCATATACAGTACAGACCAAAAGTTTGGACACACCTTCTTATTTAAAGATTTTTCTGTATTTTCATGACTTTGAAAATTGTACATTCAGACTGAAGGCATCAAAACTATGAATTAACACATGTGGAATTATATACTTAACAAAAAAGTGTGAAACAACTGAAAATATGTCTTATATTCTAGGTTCTTCAAAGTAGCCACCTTTTGCTTTGATGACTGCTTTGCACACTCTTGGCATTCTCTTGATGAGCTTCAAGAGGTAGTCACCGGAAATGGTCTTCCAACAATCTTGAAGGAGTTCCCAGAAATGCTTAGCACTTGTTGGCCCTTTTGCCTTCACTCTGCGGTCCAGCTCACTCCAAACCATCTCGATTGGGTTCAGGTCTGGTGACTGTGTAGGCCAGGTCATCTGGCGTAGCACCCCATCACTCTCCTTCTTGGTCAAATAGCCCTTACACAGCCTGGAGGTGTGTTTGGGGTCATTGTCCTGTTGAAAAATAAATGATGGTCCAACTAAACGCAAACCGGATGGAATAGCATGCCGCTGCAAGATGCTGTGGTAGCCATGCTGGTTCAGTATGCCTTCAATTTTGAATAAATCCCCAACAGTGTCACCAGCAAAGCACCCCCACACCATCACACCTCCTCCTCCATGCTTCACAGTGGGAACCAGGCATGTAGAGTCCATCCGTTCACCTTTTCTGCGTCGCACAAAGACATGGTGGTTGGAACATAAGATCTCAAATTTGGACTCCTCAGACCAAAGCACAGATTTCCACTGGTCTAATGTCCATTCCTTGTGTTCTTTAGCCAAAACAAGTCTCTTCTGCTTGTTGCCTGTCCTTAGCAGTGGTTTCCTAGCTGCTATTTTACCATGAAGGCCTGCTGCACAAAGTCTCCTCTTAACAGTTGTTGTAGAGATGTGTCTGCTGCTAGAACTCTGTGTGGCATTGACCTGGTCTCTAATCTGAGCTGCTGTTAACCTCGATTTCTGAGGCTGGTGACTCGGATAAACTTATCCTCAGAAGCAGAGGTGACTCTTGGTCTTCCTTTCCTGGGGCAGTCCTCATGTAAGCCAGTTTCTTTGTAGCGCTTGATGGCTTTTGCAACTGCACTTGGGGACACATTCAAAGTTTGCCCAATTTTTCGGACTGACTGACCTTCATTTCTTAAAGTAATGATGGACACTCGTTTTTCTTTACTTAGCTTCTTTTTTTGCCGTAATACAAATTCTAACAGTCTGTTCAGTAGGACTATCAGCTGTGTATCCACCAGAGTTCTGCACAACACAACTGATGGTCCCAACCCCATTTATAAGGCAAGAAATCCCACTTATGAAACCTGACAGGGCACACCTGTGAAGTGAAAACCATTTCCGGTGACTACCTCTTGAAGCTCATCAAGAGAATGCCAAGAGTGTGCAAAGCAGTCATCAAAGCAAAGGTGGCTACTTCGAAGAACCTAGAATATAAGACATATTTTCAGTTGTTTCACACTTTTTTGTTAAGTATATAATTCCACATGTGTTAATTCATAGTTTTGATGCCTTCAGTGTGAATGTACGATTTTCAAAGTCATGAAAATACAGAAAAATATTTAAATGAGAAGGTGTGTCCAAACTTTTGGTCTGTACTGTAAGTGATAAATGGCCATGATTGGTGCCAACACAATCATGGCTGATGCAGTTGGGTGCAGCTGACAGCTGCTGCATTTTCACCCATCGTGGGATGTCATTCTCTTAAATCTCCGTTCAGTATAAAGACGTATTGGTGGTTGAACACCCAGAATTCTTGTCGATGGTTTCCTTTTGGTAGAGTATAAAAAAAATGTAAAAAGAAAGCAAAAAGAACAAAGGTTTAATATAAAGACGTTAGATTTTGAATTTGCTGCCAGAAGAGCCAACATTAAGTAAAAGTAAAGCTTTCTTCATTAAACTTCCTTGACATATATTGTCTTTACAAATAAAATAGTAGCATATTATAAAAGAAATACAATGTGGTCGGTATTATCATTGCGAACCACCGTCCCCTCCAGCGCAGAGTAGTCACTTGTTATGACATACAGGCGACAGGAAAGAAGAACATTTTCAGATGAAACAGTTCTAATGGTTTCCAGCGAGATGCATGACTGACGATCAATATGCTTACTGGGTGGTGGAATGGGTCTCAGCAGGTATGAGACAAATGCAATCCTAAATGTCACTTCCCGAAGATGTGAAATGACACCAGGTAGCAGAATCGGAATCATCATGCAAATTTGGTAGTTGGCAGGAGCGCTGTCTTTCTGAAGTGTCAGGGCACTTTCATTTTGGGACCTATAATTGGCACAGATGCAAGGCAGTTTTATTGGCACTTTTCCTTTACTTGCTCACATATTTTATTCTACCAGACTCTCTAGCTGTAAGGTATTTGAGAAAGGGGAATTCACCTTGTGATCTTTCGATAACATGAGGAATGCGGAGTCGCAAGTAAATATTTACTTCTCAAAATTAGAAATATCATTAAAATTGTTATTTTATAAATAAAAAAACAGTCAATAGAATAAATTAAATATATCTCAACTGTCATGTGCACGTAAAAAAAAGACAAAGTAAATGCATTACAAAAAGTAGTTCTGCGCAGTCTCCTGTGTCAGCACTACAGTACCTTATACTATCCAATAAAGTGAATTATTGACAATAATGTTTTTTTGTGTGTATATAGCTTTTATGCAGAAGTATGTCCCAACTAGGGATGAGCAGACCTGTGGAAATTCGTGTTTTGGAACCAAACCCCAACATTAGTCCAGATACCAGAATTGTACCCTAACTTGAACCAGAAGCGGAACCCCACTGAAAACAATGGAGATCCAAACTTTTGATCTGGAAAAAATTCTCTCTCTCATCCCCAGACTTAACCCAGAACTTCAAACATTAACACGTACTTCCGGGAGAAGTCCGTGTTCAGAGTTTAGCACCGGATACTAACTGTCCGGTATGAACTTCGAACTTTAAGTTTGGGTTTTCTCATCTCTAGTCCCTACATGTCTCCAAACTAAAGACTTATCCTGCAGCCATGTGTCTGAATCATCTCTCTCTGAAATTGACGGAATAGTATGAGCATGGGAAAGTCTATAATATTGTCTCCTATGAACAGGTATATGATACTTTCCCTTTAATACTGTCCCTTATGTACAAAAATATACTATAAAATTTCCCCTATGCACAAGAATATAACATTCAATACTACTGTCTTCTGTGTATAAAAATATAACTATCTGTAATACTTTTCCCATATGCCAGAACATAATTACTATAAAATTACTCCTATGTACACAAATATAGGAGTAACTACTGAAATATTGTCCCCATATGCTAGAATACCATTATTATAATACTTCCTCCTATGTAAAAAAATAAAACTAGTATATAAAATTACCTCATATGTACAGGAAAATAATTACCATGATACTGCCCCCTATATACAAAAATATAACTAATATAATACTGCTCCCTGTGTATAAGAATATAACCACTATAATACTGCCCCTATGTATAAGAATATAACCAATATAATACTGCCCCTATGTGCAAGAATATAACTACTATAATACAGCACCCTATCTACAAGAATATAACTACTATAGTACTGCCCTTCATGTACAAGAATATAACTACTATAATACTGCCCCCTATGTACAAGAATATAACTACTATAATACTGCTCCTATGTATAAGTATATAACTACTATAATACTGCTCCAAAGAACAAGAATTTAACTACTATAATACTGCCCCTATGTACAAGAATATAACTACTATAATACTGCCTCCTATGTACAAGAATATAACTACTATAATACTGCCTCCTATGTAGAAGAATATAACTACTATAATACTGCTCTTATGAATAAGAAAATAACTACTATAATACTGCTCCTACGTACAAGAATATAACTACTATAATAATGCTCCTATACATAAGAATATAACTACTATAATACTGCTCCTATGTACAAAAATATAACTACTATAATACTGCTCCTATGTGCAAGAATATAACTACTATAATACTGTCCCCTATGTACAAGAATATAACGATGATAATACTGCTCTTATGTACAAAAATATAATTACTATAATACTGCCCCTATGTACAAGAATATAACGACGATAATACTGCTCCTATGTACAAGAATATAATTACTATAATGCTGCCCCTATGTACAAGAATACAACTATTATAATATTGCCCCCATGTACAAGAATATAACTACTATAATGCTACCCCCTATGTACAAAAATATAACTACTATAATACTGCTCCTTTGTATAAGAATATAACTACTATAATACTGCTCCTACGTACAAGAATTAAACTAGTATAATACTGCCTCCTATGTACAAGACTATAACTACTATAATACTGCCTCCTATGTACAAGAATATAACTAATATAATACTGCTCTTATGAATAAGAAAATAACTACTATAATACTGCTCCTATACACTAGAATATAACTACTATAATACTGCTCCTATGTACAAGAATATAACTACTATAATAATGCTCCTATACACTAGAATGTAACTACTATAATACTACTCCTATGTGCAAGAATATAGCTACTATAATACTGTCCCATATGTACAAGAATATAACTACTATAATACTGCCTCCTATGTACAAGAATATAACTGCTATAATACTGCTCCTATGTACAAGAATATAATTACTATAATACTGCTCCTATGTACAAGAATATAATTACTATAATACTGCCCCCTATGTACAAGAATGTAACTACTATAATACTGCCCCTATGTAAGAGAATATAACTACTATAATACTGCTCCTATGTACAAGAATATAACTACTATAATATTGCCCTCTATCTACCAGAATATAACTACTATAATAGTGCCCTTTATGTACAAGAATATAACTACTATAATACTGCCCCTATGTACAGGAATATAACTACTATAACACTGCTCCTATGTACAAGAATATAACGACTATAATACTGCTCCTATGTACAGGAATATAACTGCTAAAATACTGCTAATATGTACAAGACTATAACTACTATAATACTGCCCCCTATGTACGAGAATATAACTACTATAATAATGCTCCTATGTGCAAGAATATAGCTACTACAATACTGCTCCTATGTATAAGAATATAACAACTATAATACTGCTCCTATGTACAAGAATATAACTACTAAAATACTGCCCCTATGTAAAAGAATATAACTACTATAATACTGCTCCTATGTACAAGAATATAACTACTATAATATTGCCCCCTATCTACCAGAATATAACTACTATAATACTGCCCTTTAAGTACAAGAATATAGCTACAATAATACTGCCCCTATGTATAAGAATATAACTACTATAATACTGCTCCCTATGTGCAAGAATATATAACTACTATAATACTGCCACTATGTACAAGAATATAACTACTATAATACTGCTCCCTATGTACAATAATATAACTACTATAATACTACCCCTATGTAAAAGAATATAACTACTATAACACTGCCCCATGTACAAGAATATAACTACTATAATTCTGCCCCTATGTATAAGAATATAACTACTCTAATACTGCTCCTATGTACAAGAATATAACTACTATAATACTGCCCCTATGTACAAGAATATAACTACTATAATACTGCTCCTATGTAAAAGAATATAACTACTATAATACTGCTCCTATGTACAAGAATATAACTACTATAATACTGCTCCTATGTACAAGAATATAACTACTATAATACTACTCCTATGTACAAGAATATAAAAACTATAATACTGCCCTCTATGTACAAGAATATAACTACTATAATATTGCTCCTATGTGCAAGAATATAACTACTATAATACTGCCTTATGTATAAGAATGTAACTACCATAATACTGCCCCCTATGTACAAGAATATATAACTACTATAATACTGCCACTATGTACAAGAATATAACTACTATAATACTGCTCCCTATGTACAATAATATAACTACTATATTACTACCCCTATGTACAAGAATATAACTACTATAATACTGCCCCCTATGTACAAGAATATAACTGCTATAATACTGCCCCATGTACAAGAATATAACTACTATAATTCTGCCCCTTTGTATAAGAATATAACTACTATAATGCTGCTCCTATGTACAAGAATATAACTACTATAATACTGCCCCTATGTACAAGAATATAACTACTATAATACTGCTCCTACGTAAAAGAATATAACAACTATAACACTGCTCCTATGTACAAGAATATAACTACTATAATGCTACCCCCTATGTACAAAAATATAACTACTATAATACTGCCTCCTATGTACAAGAATATAACTGCTATAATACTGCTCCTATGTACAAGAATATAATTACTATAATTCTGCCCCTATGTACAAGAATATAACTATTATAATACCGCTCCTATGTACAAGAATATAACGATTATAATACTGCTCCTATGTACAAGAATATAACTACTATAATACTGCCCCCTATGTACGAGAATATAACTACTATAATAATGCTCCTATGTGCAAGAATATAGCTACTACAATACTGCTCCTATGTATAAGAATATAACAACTATAATACTGCCCCTATGTAAAAGAATATAACTACTATAATACTGCTCCTATGTACAAGAATATAACTACTATAATATTGCCCCCTATCTACCAGAATATAACTACTATAATACTGCCCTTTATGTACAAGAATATAACTACTATAATACTGCCCCTATGTACAGGAATATAACTACTAAAACACTGCTCCTATGTACAAGAATATAACGACTATAATACTGCTCCTATGTACAGGAATATAACTGCTAAAATACTGGTAATATGTACAAGACTATAACTACTATAATACTGCCCCCTATGTACGAGAATGTAACTACTATAATAATGCTCCTATGTGCAAGAATATAGCTACTACAATACTGCTCCTATGTATAAGAATATAACAACTATAATACTGCTCCTATGTACAAGAATATAACTACTATAACACTGCCCCTATGTAAAAGAATATAACTACTATAATACTGCTCCTATGTACAAGAATATAACTACTATAATATTGCCCCCTATCTACCAGAATATAACTACTATAATACTGCCCTTTATGTACAAGAATATAACTACAATAATGCTGCCCCTATGTATAAGAATATAACTACTATAATACTGCTCCCTATGTGCAAGAATATATAACTACTATAATACTGCCACTATGTACAAGAATATAACTACTATAATACTGCTCCCTATGTACAATAATATAACTACTATAATACTACCCCTATGTACAAGAATATAACTACTATAATACTGCCCCCTATGTACAAGAATATAACTACTATAATACTGCCCCATGTACAAGAATATAACTACTATAATTCTGCCCCTATGTATAAGAATATAACTACTATAATACTGCTCCTATGTACAAGAATATAACTACTATAATACTGCCCATATGTACAAGAATATAACTACTATAATACTGCTCCTATGTAAAAGAATAGAACTACTATAATACTGCTCCTATGTACAAGAATATAACTACTATAATACTGCTCCTATGTACAAGAATATAACTACTATAATACTGCCCCCTATGTACAAGAATATAACTACTATAATACTGCCCCATGTACAAGAATATAACTACTATAATTCTGCCCCTATGTATAAGAATATAACTACTATAATACTGCTCCTATGTACAAGAATATAACTACTATAATACTGCCCCTATGTACAAGAATATAACTACTATAATACTGCTCCTATGTACAAGAATATAACTACTATAATACTGCCCCTATGTACAAGAATATAACTACTATAATACTGCTCCTATGTAAAAGAATAGAACTACTATAATACTGCTCCTATGTACAAGAATATAACTACTATAATACTGCTCCTATGTACAAGAATGTAACTACTATAATACTACTCCTATGTACAAGAATATAAAAACTATAATACTGCCCTCTATGTACAAGAATATAACTAATATAATATTGCTCCTATGTGCAAGAATATAACGACTATAATACTGCCTTATGTATAAGAATGTAACTACCATAATACCGCCCCCTATGTACAAGAATATATAACTACTATAATACTGCCACTATGTACAAGAATATAACTACTATAATACTGCTCCCTATGTACAATAATATAACTACTATAATACTACCCCTATGTACAAGAATATAACTACTATAATACTGCCCCCTATGTACAAGAATATAACTACTATAATACTGCCCCATGTACAAGAATATAAATACTATAATTCTGCCCCTATGTATAAGAATATAACTACTATAATACTGCTCCTATGTACAAGAATATAACTACTATAATACTGCCCCTATGTACAAGAATATAACTACTATAATACTGCTCCTATGTAAAAGAATATAACTACTATAACACTGCTCCTATGTACAAGAATATAACTACTATAATACTACTCCTATGTACAAGAATATAACTACTATAATGCTGCCCTCTATGTGCAAGAATATAATTACTCTAATATTGCTCCTAAGTGCAAGAATATAGCTACTATCATACTGCCTAATGTATAAGAATATAACTACCATAATACTGCCCCTATGTACAAGAATATAACTACTATAATATTGTCCCTGTATTCAAGAATAAAACTACTATAATGCAGCCCCCTATCTACAAGAATATAACTACTATAATACTGCCTTTCATGTACAAGAATATAACTACAATAATACTGCCCCTATGTACACAAATATAACTACTATAATATTGCCCCTATGTACAAGAATATAACTACTATAATACTGCTGCTATGTTATAGAATGTAACTACCATAATATTGCCCCTATGTACAAGAATATAACTACTATAATAAGGTCCCTATGCACAAGAATATAACTAGTATAATACTACCCATATGTGCAAGAATAAAACTACTATATTACTGCTCCTATATACAAGCATATAACTTCTCTAAAACTGCCCCAATGTACAAGAATATAACTACAATAATACTGCTCCTATTTATAAAATATAACTACTATAGTACTGCTCTTATATACTAGAATATAAATACTATAATGCTGCCCCTATGTTCAAGAATATAGCTACTATAATACTGCCCCTATGTACAATAATATAACTACTATAATACTGCTCCTATATACAAGAATATAACTACTATAATACTGCCCCCTATGTACAAGAATACAACTGCTATAATACTGCCCCCTATGTACAAGAATATAACTACTATAATACTGCCCCTTATGTACAAGAATATAAATACTATAATACTGCCCTTATGTACAAGAATATAACTACCATAATAATACTGCCCCTATGTACGAGAATATAACTTCTATTATACTGACCCTATGTACAAGAATATAGCTACTATAATACTGCTCCTATTTATAAAATATAACTACTATAATACTGCCCCTATGTACAAGAATATAACTACTATAATACTGCTCCTATGTGCAACAATATAACTACTATAATACTGCCCCTATGTACAAGAATATAACTACTATAATACTGCTCTTATATACAAGAATATAACTACTATAATACTGCTCTCTATGTACAAGAATATAACTACTATAATACTGCTCCTATTTATAAGAATTTAACTACTATAATACTGCCCCCTATGTACAAAAATATAAATACTATAATACTGCCCCTATGTAAAAGAATATAACTACTATAATACTGCCCCTATGTACGAGAATATAACTACTATTATACTGACCCTATGTACAAGAATACAACTGCTATAATACTGCCCCCTATGTACAATAATATAACTACTATAATACTGCCCCTATGTACAAGAATATAACTACTATAATACTGCTCCTATGTACAAGAATATAACTTCTATAATACTGCCCCTATGTACAAGAATATAACTACTATAATACTGCCCCTATGTACAAGACTATAACTACTATAATACTGCTCCTATGTACGAGAATATAACTACTATTATACTGACCCTATGTACAAGAATACAACTGCTATAATACTGCCCCCTATGTACAAGAATGTAACTACTATATTACTGCCCCTATGTACAAGAATATAACTACTATAATACTGCCCCCTATGTACAAGAATATAACTACTATAATACTGCCCCTATGTACAAGAATACAACTGCTATAATACTGCCCCCTATGTACAAGAATATAACTACTATCATACTGCCTCTATATACAAGAATACAGCTACATTAATACTGCCCCCTGTTTACAAAATATACTGTAGCCACTATATTATTGCTGAATGGATTTTTTTTTAACTTTAGAGAACACGTGAATTTTTGTGGTATTTTTAGTATGGTGATCACATGCACATTACAACTTTGTTCCTTGTTATAATTTTGTTAATGTCACCAGGGAGTTTTTCTGATGAAATATTGTCAGGCTAGCACTTTGTATGAAAGTTTTTTACGACTGCTGTTTCTGTTTATGCCTTGTGTTGTTGTATTTCTTTCTGTTCTTATGTTCCGAAAGCCAATTACTGTGACTAACAGAGCACTGTAAATTTTTGCAAATGCGTATTGCTGTCTCTGTGGGATGCGTGGCATCTCTCCTCACGTGTTTTTATATCACTCCAAAATGAACGGCTTCTGTTTAGCATATGGCTTCATACTTAGTTATATGCTCAAAATATCGCAGCTCAAGAGTGATTACTTTGGAAGACGAATAAATGTTTCATTTTTCAATTCAAAATTAGTTATAAATGGAATATATGGTGCTTTAAAAACCTGAATTTATGTTAAATTAAGGACAGTCAATCATTGCATAGAGTTGACAAACTGTAGAACTTTATGTTGGGGTTTTGGGATGGAAATTCAAATGGATTCTATGAGATTAGAAAAAAAAAACATTTGCTTTGTGTCCAGATACCGCGACATCCATTCTCCAACCCATATTTAGTATTTAAGGTTAGACAAAAGTATACTCATTTTTTCTTATACATCCTTTTCTTTTAACTTTTTGCAATGTAATGTTTTTTTATAGGTAGTAGACTAATTTACTAATCTGGAAATACGATGGGGGTCGTATGTCTATATACCACGGGTACTTTAGATGCAGTGACATAAAAACACAGAGCAGCCAATACAGGGTTAATAAACAGGGGAGGTTTATGATAACAGGGTCAATCTCCACGCTGGGAATAACAGAGGGAAAATATGGGGAAAAACAAGGGAAGTAGCAGGTAAAAGTCTATAACTGACACTTCACAGTTTAACTAGATGTAGCAGCGTCGAACCGGTTGTAATTGACAGTTTTTACACTTAGCTGACTCTTATCCTCCACAAGGCAGTTGCCAGCTGATGCCGGTGTTGCTTTCTTCAGGCTTCCCTGCCCAAACAATGCTCCGTCTTCTGGTGGCAGTGGGCGGTCTCCGGTTTTACCCGCTGAGCCCCTAGTCCATAACACGGCACCTCACGTGCTTGGCTCCATGGAACCTGCGTCTCTTCTCCCTCTAGTCGGCTTGACTCCTCTGGTCCACTGCACTCGGATCTTGCTCCAAGTACTGGAGCCAGGAGCCTGGACCCTCTCACACTGCTCTCCTGAGCGGGACTCTTCTGCCGCTTTCTCGTGCAAAAGTCCTCGTCTCCCCCTCTGTCTAGCCACGCCACCAGTTTCCCGGTCACCTGACCTCCCAGCTCTCACTCTGGACACGCCCCCAGCTTCCCAGTCACCTGACTCCTGTGCTCGCAGTCTGTCTTTCCCCTGCAATCAGAGGTACGGCCCCGGCAGTTCCCGATCCCTTGTTTTGTTCTAAAAGTACTTACACCCCGGTCTTCCCCCTTACATCTATAGCATTGTTTACCTTGTTCATTTTTCCAAGACATATTTATTTACATATTGCATGGAAATTTCCCCTATGAAAGGAAAATTATTTATTGTTTAAATTATTTTTGTTTAATATATTTATATATATATATATATATATATATATATATATATATTTATTTTTTTTTTTTTTGAATTTTCAAGTCACTATTTTTCTTGTTTATATTTATAAAATATTTCAATTCATACAAAGAAAAATAGAATTATAAATCTATACTACATGGGTAAAAAATGTTGCAAAAATGTTGCAAAAAAAAATTAGAAAAGATGCAGATTTTCAAAAAAACGCTGCAATGCTCAAATTCAGTATAAAAAAGCTACGTGTACATGGGATTTCTAAAATCGCAATACTTTTGCTTCTACTTAGAAATGCAGCTTCTTTTCTGCCCCCACAAAAATCCACCAAAAAAGCTGCAAAAATGCCACATGTGAACCTAACCTAATTATAATGTAAAGAGCTGCAGAATATGTTAGCGCTATAGAAATAAAAAATATTTATTATTATTATTATTATTATTATTAATTTAGAAAAGTCACAAAATGTTACAATTTTCACTTTGATCATTAAGGTTAATAATAGAATGACACTTTAAAGAAGTTGTCCATTACTTTAAATCCCCCCCCACCCCAATGTATCCCCCTGGGGCCCCTAAGGATATTTGCAAATACCTTACATTGCTTTTTCTGCCTGTGAGAGGCGCTATCGGTGGCCGCTCACAGGCATCATGTGACCTCGCGCTGACGTCACGACAAGTGAGGCGCAACTCAGTGCTGGGGTCCCTGCGGTGGCTGCTGGGTTGTGGGCGAGGTTACCCTGTGCGTCACATCCAACATTTACCGTGCGCTTTTCCAATGAATGGGGAATGGCAGAGCGCGCGGTGTATGCCGGGTGTAACGCGGGGGGTAACCCTGCCCACAGCCTGGCATCCACCGTGGAACGTGGAAGACAGAGACCCCCGAGTGCTGCCAGCACTTGTCGTGACATCAGCGCTGGCTGCAGCCCGGGGTCACGTGATGCCTGTGAGTGGCCAGTGATAGCGCCGCTCACAGGCAGTATCTGCAATGTAAGGTAATTACAAAAATCCTTAGGGGCCCCGGGGGGATACATTGGGGGGGTAATATTAAGTGCGGGACAACCCCTTTAAGTTCTGTATAGATCATTTTACAACAGTCATCTCCTTATTATTACAGGCGGGATTACAACCAGGGGTGTAACTACAATAGGTGCAGGGGTTGCAATCGCACCCGGGCCATGGAGCCTAAGGGGTCCAAAAAGTCCCTTTGGTCCATATAATAAGATCAATACTAATAAGGACTTGCAATACACTGTGTTCCAAATTATTATGCAAATAATATTTTCTCAGATTTTCCCAAATTACCTATATGAATTGCAGTCATTGTAATTTTCCAGTCAAATAACTATTAGAGTACAATTGAAAGTCTTTTGTACAAACTGCCTATGATAACAGTATATTTTTAAAAAAATAAAAAACTCAAACTGCACTCAAAATGCATGTTCCAAATTATTATGCACAGCAGAGTTTTCAACCTTTTCATTTTAATAAAGAACAAAAAAATGGTCATTTTTGAAATTATAAGCATTAGCAGGTTATTACAAACTGAAATCAAACAGTTTTCAACTCAAAACTTTATTGTAGGTGATGTTACATTTGCACATAGGACCCCTTGTTCGAAAGGAGCTTCTAAACTCTCTCGTCCATTGAATTTGTCAGGTTTTGGATGGTTTCTGCTTCAATTGTTTTGCATGAGGACAGAATACCCTCCCAGAGCTGTTGCTTAGATGTGAACTGCCTCCCGCCATCATAGACACTCCTTTTGATGATGCTCTAGAGGTTCTCAATGGGGTTGAGGTCAGGGGAACATGGGTGCCACACCATACGTTTGTCCCCTTTTATGCCCATAGCAGCCAGAGATGCAGATGTATTATGTGCAGCATGAGACGGGGCATTATCATGCATGAAAATGATCTTGCTGCGGAATGCACGGTTCTTCTTCTTGAACCATGGCAGGAAGTGCTGTTTGAGAAACTCAACATACATTATGGAGTTCATCTTTACCCCTTCAGGGATCCTAAAAGGGCCGACAATCTCTCTCCCCATGATTCCAGCCCAAAACATTACTCCACCTCCTCCTTGTTAGCGCCATAGCCGTGTTTGCATGGGGTGTCCATCAACCAGCCATCCTCCACTCCATCCATCTGGACCATCGAGATCATTTCATGCATGATAATGCCCCGTCTCATGCTGCACATAACACATCTGCATCTCTGGCTGCTATGGGCATAAAAGGGGACAAACTTATGGTGTGGCACCCATGCTCCCCTGACCTCAACCCCATTGAGAACCTCTGGAGCATCATCAAAAGGAGTGTCTATGATGGCGGGAGGCAGTTCACATCTAAGCAACAGCTCTGGGAGGGTATTCTGTCCTCATGCAAAACAATTGAAGCAGAAACCATCCAAAACCTGACAAATTCAATGAATGAGAGAGTTCAGAAGCTCCTTTCGAACAAGGGGTCCTATGTGCAAATGTAACATCACCTAGAATAAAGTTTTGAGTTGAAAACTGTTTGATTTCAGTTTGTAATAACCTGCTAATGCTTATAATTTCAAAAATGACCATTTTTTTTGTTCTTTATTAAAATGAAAACGTTGAAAACTCTGATGTGCAAAATAATTTGGAACATGCATTTTGAGTGCAGTTTGAGTTTTTTATTTTTTTAAAACTATACTGTTATCATAGGCAGTTTGTACAAAAACCTTTCAATTGTACTCTAATAGTTATTTGACTGGAAAATTACACTGACTGCAATTCATATAGGTAATTTGGGAAAATCTGAGAAAATATTATTTGCATAATAATTTGGAACACAGTGTAATTGGGGGCCCTGCTGCTTTTACATTGGGGCCCATGACCTTGACATTTCGCCACTGTTTACAAAAAAAGGTAACACCTATATATAGTATGTATGGCATCATTCACAATAAGTGATGGTCACAGCTCACCTCCTCCCCCTTCCTACACAATGTTCTCTGCATTCTCTCCTGTAGATGTCATTGTATCAAAGCCAGTCTAGTGCAAAGCTAAGGTCTTTAACCGCTTCCCGACCGCCCACTGTAGATAAACGTCCGCGCTGCCTGGGCTCTGTGCAGCGCGGACGTTTAAAAACGGTGGGTGGTCTCGCAGTGCTCAGGACCCCCAGGGTCCTGCAAGCGCTGTGAGAGCGGTGCAGAGCGTTAGCTCTGACAGGGAACATCATCGGGAACTGATTAGATCAGGTCCCAGTGATGTTAACCCTTTGCTGTCTTCTATATGCCGCGATCTATAGTGATCGCGGCATATAGAAAACAGCAGGAGGAGAGGGGGTCGTCCACTTACCTCTCCGACGACCCCTTGATTGCTTTCAGGACCTGGCGTTGCTATGGCAGCTGGAGGTCACATGACCGCCTCCAACTCTGCCATATATGGTGTCCTTCCTGTCTGGCTTCAGCCTGTAGCTGATGCCAGACAGGAGACTGTGAAACAGTCAGTGAAGATCTCATATAATGTAATACATGTCTATTACATTACATGAGATCAGGGATCAGAAAAATAAAAATTAATGTCCCATACAGGGACTAAGTAAAAATGTAAAAAAAAAGTAAAAAAAAATGTTTTGAAACTGTTAAAAAAAATACAAAATAAATAAAAATAAATAAATAAAATATTAAACCGATAAATCCATATACTTATGCAAAAACAAAAAAAGTACACATATTTGGTATTGCCGCGTCCGAAACAACCCGAGCTATAAAACTGTCACACTAATTAACTCCTTATGTGTACACCGTAATAAAAATAAATAAAAAACGGAGCAAAAAACTATGCTTTTTCCTCATATCGCCAAACAAAAAGTGGAAAAAAATGCGATCAAAAAGCAAAATGGAAATAGAAATGGTACCGCTGAAAACGTCATCTTGTTCCGCAAAAATCAAGCCACTATACAGCTCCATCAGCCAAAAAATAAAAAAGTTATACCTCTCAGAATAAAGCAATGCAAAAAAAATATTTTTTCTATAAAATTGTTTTATTGTGTAAAAGCACCAAAACATAAAAAAATATACAGTAAGTGTAGTATCGCTGTAAACGTACTGACCCGAAGAATAACGCTGCCTGATCACTTTTACCACACGCAGAACGGCATAAAAAAAACCTCAAAAAACAATTCCTGAATTGTTGGTTTTTGTTAATTTTACCTCCCAAAAAACGGAATAGAAAGCGATCAAAAAATGTCACGTACCCACAAATGGTACCAATAAAAATGTCAACTCGTCCCGCAAAAAACAAGCCATCACATGACTCTGTCGGCCGAAATATGGAAAAATTATAGGTCTCAAAATATGGCGATGCAAAAACTAGATTTTGCAAAAAAAAGCGTCTCTTAGTGTGTGACAGCTGTCAGTCATAAAAACCCGATATAAATCTGGTATCTCTGTAATCGCACCGACCCGAAGAATAAAGTAATCTAATCAGTTATATCACACTAGGAACGGCGTAAAAAATAAATAAAACCAATACTTCACCTGCTACTGATTTGTTTATTATGTCTCCCAAAGATCGCAGTATGGCTCGGCACACATTTATCCTGCGCTCTGCGCTGAGCACTTACGCCAGAGTTTCCATGTAAATCTCTGAAATATGTGATTCAGCCGGAACCCATGACGAAAGATTCCCTGTAATGAGGCAGATATAGGCCACTGTGGATGCCGTCTGGCCTGTGATCCCACGGTGTCATTTGTTTTAGGCGTGCATAAAAGTGCGGTTGGCCACAGTTTTGTGCACTTCTGAAAAAAAGGACACCGCTAAACAGAGGCCAGACGGAGTCCAGAGTAACTCTGCTGCCTCATTACAGTGAATGGATCCCGCAGGGGTTTCATCTGAATTACATCACTTGGAAATTTAGATGGAAACCCCGATGTAAGTGCTCAGCCTAGAGCGCCGGATAAATGTTACGTAAAATGTTCCCAATAAAAGCTTCAACTCTGTCCTCAAAAAAAGCTAGTCCCATCTGGGCCGTCATCTGTTAAAAATATAAGGGACTTCCAAGTTACTGGTAGCTGAAAGGCTCTGGAAAAGCGAAATGGCCCTTGCCCCCCAAAAGAAATTCAAAAAATTTTGTGCTCCCAAATCCAAATGCCTATTCTACAATAATTTGTTCTCCAATTGTCAAATAGCACTCCGTCCCCCCCAGAACTCGCCGTATGGCTGAGCGGTACGATACAGCCACATATGGGGTATTGACACTTTTAGAAGAAATTGTGTGACACATTTCGGCACCATTTTTACCCATTGCCCTGTGTGAAAGTGTAAAATCTGAGGGTAAAACATTTTTTTGTGGTAAAAATATAATTATGCTTTTTTCACTGCCCAATGGTATAAATGTAAAAACTAAAAAATACTCACTACTTCCCTAGATGAATTCCTTGAGAGGTGTAGTTTACAAAATGGGGTCACTTGTGGGGGTTTCTGCTGTTTCGGCATGTCAGCGACTCTTCAAATGTGACATGGTGTCTGCTGCCTATCCCAGCCAACATAGCGCTCCTTTCTCTTCCGAACCCTGCCGTACACCAAAGCAATGGTTTTCCCCCACACATGGGGTATCAGCGTGTTCAGGAGAAATTGAACAACAAATTTCATGGTGCAATTTATCCTGTTACCCTTATGATAGTACAAAATTAGGAAAAGGAAAATATTTTTTGTGGGAAAAATGTGAAAATTTTATTTTTATGGCTCAATATTATAAACTTCTGTGAAGCAGCTGGGGGTGCAAGGTGCTCACCACATATCTAGATAAGTTCCCTAAGGGGTCTAGTTTCCAAAATGGTGTCACTTGTGGGGGGTTTCCACTGTTTAGGCACATCAGGGGCTCCCCAAATGCAACATGGCGTCCGCTAATTATTCAAACAAATTTTACATTCAAAAAGTCAAATGGCGCTCCTTCCCTTCCGAGCCCTGCCGTGCGCCCAAACAGTGGTTTGCCTCCACATATGGGGTATCGGCGTGTTCAGGAGAAATTGCACAACAAATTTCATGGTGCAATTTATCCTATTACCCTTATGATAATGCAAAATTAAGGGATGAAAAACGTTTTTGCGGGAAAAATTTGAAAATTTTATTTTTACAGCTGATTATTATAAACTTCTGTGAAGCACGTTGGGGTTCAAGGTGCTCACCACACATCTAGATAAGTTCCCTAAGGGGTCTAGTTTCCAAAATGGTGTCACTTGTGGGGGGTTTCCACTGTTTAGGAACATCAGGGGCTCTCCAAACGCAACATGGCGTTTGCTAATTATTCAGACAAATTTTACATTCAAAAAGTCAAATGGCGCTCCTTCCCTTCCAAACCCTGCCGTGTGCCCAAACAGTGGTTTTCCCCCACATATGGGGTATTGGCGTGTTCAGGAGAAATTGCACAACAAATTTCATGGTGCAATTTATCCTATTACTATTATGATAATGCAAAATTAAAGGATGAAAAACGTTTTTGCGGGAAAAATGTGAAAATTTTATTTTTACAGCTGATTATTATAAACTTCTGTGAAGCACGTTGGGGTTCAAGGTGCTCACCACACATCTAGATATGTTCCCTAAGGGGTCTAGTTTCCAAAATGGTGTCACTTGTGGGGGGTTTCCACTGTTTAGTCACATCAGGAGCTCTCCAAACGCAACATGGTGTCTGCTAATTATTCAGACAAATTTTACATTCAAAAAGTCTAATGGCGCTCCTTCCTTTCCGAGCCCTGCCGTGCGCCCAAACAGTGGTTTTCCCTCACATATGGGGTATCAGCACGCTCAAGAGAAATTGCACAAAAAATTTTGAGGTCCATTTTTTCCTGTTACCCCTGTGAAAATAAAAAAAATTGGGTCTAAAGTAACATTTTTGTGAAAAAAGTTAAATGTTAATTTTTTTCTTCCACATTCCAAAAATTCCTGTGAAGCACCTGAAGGGTTAATAAAGTTCTTGAATGTGGTTTTGAGCACCTTGTGGGGTGCAGTTTTTAGAATGGTGTCACTTTTGGGTATTTTCTGTCATAAAGACCCCTCAAAGTGACTTCAAATATGATGTGGTCCCTAAAAAAATGTTTTTGTAAATTTTGTTGGAAAAATGAGAAATCGCTGGTCAACTTTTAACCCTTATAGCTCCCTAACAAAAAAAAATTTTGGTTCCAAAATTGTGCTGATGTAAAGTAGACATGTGGGAAATGTTATTTATTAAGTATTTTGTGTGACATATCTCTCTGATTTAAGGGCATGAAAATTCAAAGTTTTAAAATTGCAAAATTTTCTAAATTTTCGCCAAATTTCCGATTTTTTCACAAATAAACGCATGTGATATCAAAGAAATTTTACCACTATCATGAAGTACAATATGTCACGAAAAAACTTTCTCAGAATCAGGGGAATACATTGAAGCGTTCCAGAGTAATTGCTTCATAAAGTGACAGTGGTCAGAATTGAAAAAATTGGCCCGGTCACGAAGGCAAAAACAGGCTCTGGTGCGAAGTGGTTTTAACTGATGCTAACAGAATCTTAGACAAGATGTCAGTCCGTCCTTATAATATAAAAAACACAAAATTAAAAAATTACAATCAGAAGATTAGAAAAAAATGAATATGCATCTCCATCTGGTTTTTATTTCTTTTACAAAATATTATCAGAGATACATTCCCTTTAAGGATTCAGATAATTGCTAATGGATCATGAAAAAAAAGCACAAAAAAGGCCTGATTTGGCCTTAGCCGGCTGAGCTCTCATGTTGTAGTTTTAATTCATAAATTGTGTAAATAACAGATATAAAATAAATAATATTTATGGAAAGACAATAAACTAGCAATGGGAAGTCTGAACGATTTACAGCCTTTTCCAATAACCAGAACCTTCTTTATGAAGGAGGCCTTATTTAATTACCAAGTATATAAAACAAAGGTTAATGCCACCACCACAGTGTCTGCCATAAGCATTTTCTTCCTCTAAGTTCCTTAGGTTTTTCAGAACACAGCAAATCCCCGGTGCCATATATCAGCGGCCAAGGAGCACTTATTACTTACAAGATCTTCTTTTATACCTATCATTGACACATTTAATTCATTAGCTACAAAATCCACAAGTAAATGTTTGCAGGTCATAAACCATCTAAGGAGATCCAGCCTCTGGCAATAAAACGTGAAAAATTATGCTTCGCTAAATAGAGGATATTGCTTCTCGCTCGCGACTTTTTCAGACCCTGCTGCTTTTCATCATAAATTTCTTCAGCACTTTTTTTAGTTTTTTTCCTTGCAGTGACTTAATTTTTACTTGTGGTTTCTTCCAGGCCACAGAATGGTTCCATGATACTGTATAATCGGAAGAAGGTGAAATACCGGAAAGATGGATATTGCTGGAAAAAGAGGAAAGACGGGAAAACAACACGGGAAGATCATATGAAACTCAAGGTCCAAGGAGTGGAGGTAGCTGATTTGATCACCTTTTGGCTTTATTGGAGATTGTCAGTGTAACTGGTGCCATATGGTGCTATAAGGCAGCACAATTCTTTTATATTTTTCTAAGCTTTGATGTTATTGGAAATCATTGAAAATAATTTAAAGTGTTTGAAAATCTGTAAAAATGACCGCAGTTTTAGATTTTCAATCTAGTTGTGTGTAAATATTTACTGCTTATAAATCGATATGATCCTGCCCTTTAAACTTTACCCAGTCTAATGTAATTTCTGGAATTAGATTTGGTTAATATGTTTCGATTAGTCTGCATGTGAAATAAATCTCAGCATGCACGATTTTTCTGAAAATCGGATGACACTCGTCCATTCAAGTCTGTGACTGCGAGAGAAAAATTGGATGCCGTACAGATACGCAGTATAGCATCGGATTAATTACAATATATTACAATTCTGTAAGATAGTAACTGTAAATGGTCCAATAAATGAGTAATAGCTGCTGGTGTAAACGAAACGGAATGAAGGGATGACAAGTGTGAAAAAAATCATCCCACGTTTCTGGATGAAAGTCTGACCAATTTTTTATATGGTCATGTGAACCTAGCCTTAAGGAAGGGATGTTAAACTTAAACACAGAGGGCCGAAATGAAGAACTTGAACAAAGTTGTGGGCCAACCAGTATACAGTATAATGGGCCTCACATAGTCCTCCATACAGAATAATGGGCCCGACATAGTCCTCCATACAGAATAATGACCCCACATAGTCCTCCATATGGTATAATGGGCTCCACATAGTCCTCCATACAGTATAATGGGCTCCACATAGTCCTCCATACAGAATAATGGCCCCACATAGTCCTCCATACAGAAAAATGGGCCCTACATAGCCCTCCATACAGAATAATGGACCCACATAGTCCTCCATACAGTATAATGGTCCACACATAATCCTCCATACAGTATAATATCCCCACATAGACCTCCATACAGAATAATTGCCCCACATAGTCCTCCATACAGAATAATGGGCCCCACATAGTCCTCCATACAGAATAATGACCCCACATAGTCCTCCATATGGTATAATTGGCCCCACATAGTCCTCCATACAGAATAATGGCCCCACATAGTCCTCCATACAGAATAATTGGCCCCACATAGTCCTCCATACAGAATAATGGCCCCACATAGTCCTCCATACAGAATAATTGGCCCCACATAGTCCTCCTTACAGAATAATGGGCCCCACATAATCCTCCATACAGTATAATGGGCCCCACATAGTCCTCCATACAGAATAATTGGCCCCACATAGTCCTCCATACAGAATAATGGCTCCACATAGTCCTCCATACAGAATAATAGCCCCACATAGTCCTCCATACAGTATAATGGCCCCCACATAGTGCTCCATACAGTATAATGGGCCCCACATAGTCCTCCATACAGAATAATTGGCCCCACATAGTCCTCCATACAGAATAATGGCTCCACATAGTCCTCCATACAGAATAATGGCCTCACATAGTCCTCCATACAGTATAATGGGCCCCACATAGTCCTCCATATAGTATAATAATAATAATTTTTATTTTTATAGCGCCAACATATTCCGCAGCACTTTACAAATTTTAGGGGGGACTTATACAGACAATACAGAATAAGCATATCTCATATCGAAAGGAGTGAGGGCCTTGCTCGCAAGCTTACAGTCTATGAGGAAATGGGGGAGACACAAAAGGTAGAATGTACATATATTGTATAATGCAGCCTTGATATACTAAATAGGATAAATAATAACACATGGACTGGTCGCCAGCCAGTATGTGTACAGTCCTGACCGTGGCTATTAAAAGCATGGTTGGTATGAACCTGAAATTGAAGATTTTAATATGGGGGAAAACTGGGACAGACAACTGGGACTGACTGATAGTGTGTGGAGGCGATACGCCAGTCTAAAGAAATGGGTTTTTAGGATCCGCTTGTAACTGTGGGTATTGGGAATTAATTGAACTGCCCTGGGTAGTGCATTCCATGCATTGCATTAATGGGCGGCACATAGTCCTCCATGCAGCATAATGGGCCACACAAAGTCCTCCATACAGTATAATGGACCACACATAGTCCTCCATACATTATAATGGGCCACACATAGTCCTCCATACATTATAATGGGCCCCACATAGTCACCCATAGAGAATAATGGGCCCCACATAGTCCTGCATACAGTATAATGGGTCCCACATAGTCCTCCAAACAGAATAATGAGCACCACCTAGTCCCCCATACAGTATAATGGGCACCGCATAGTCCTCCATACAGAATAATGGGCCCACATACGGGTGGTGGTTCTAGTGTTGTGGGACAAATATAAACACCCTGCGGTCCAGATTTGGCCCACTTGCCGGAGCTTGACATGTGTGCCTTAGGGGAATGATTTTAGTATATATAGTATGTGCAGGAAATCCCCTATTATATGAGAGGGATGTCACCAATAGTTGGGCTGGGGCTAGAGATCATTCTGTGCCACTGCTACATAGCAGCATCATTTTGGTGAATACAGTTGCATTGTGATCAGCAGGGTACTGAGACAGGTAAATCCCAAAATGTCGAACCAGTTGGATTTTAGCTACTTGCTTGTTGTGGTTGTAGCACCTTGCACTCAATGTGACCCTTTTCACCTACAATATTCTGTGATGTTGCGGGGGCACTGAGCGATCTTTGGCCGTGTGACCTGTATCGCAGCCAAAGTCGTCATCAAGCTCCTGCCTCAAAGAGTATCTCTCAATATACACATCAGCGCAGCATAATTATTAAAGTTTTTTAAAAATCCCAATAACTTTAATGTATCTATGTCCCAGACCGTCTGCTGTATTAATTTATATGGACTCTCAAGAAGGTGGAGAAGCTAGCTACTTCTTGCAACATTGATGTCACCACTAAACTATTCCCAGCATTCTTTGCTTTTCATTTAGACAAAAAATAAAAATTGTTGTCTTTTATGCAATAAACCAGGGGTCTCTGGTCTGTCCATAGCCTATAGACAAGAGTGGCCATGTTTCTGGAAAATGTAGCTGTTTTTTCCATTGATGAACAAATAAACTTTAGTTCATTAGCACCAAATCATGTTTTATGCTCTACATGCAGAGATTTAATCATGCGTATATCCGAGCAATGAGAAAGATGGAAAGGGGAGCGTTCTCTGATTGATTGAGAGTCTTGAGAGAGAGGAAAGCCATTAGGTGGCCCAAGTGACAGCTAAATTAATGCTATATAAATAATAATAATAATAATAATAAAAAATAATAGTATTGTTTATATAGTGTCAACATATTTCACAGCACTTTACAATTCATGCTGCGAGTGGCTCTGCAAATCGGATCACTCGCACCCATTAAAGTCTAATAAAGTGTAATACATTAGACTGCACTCAGATATCATCCAAGTGCAGTCCGATTTCCATGGATGCAGACAATAGAGAAGATGGAGAAATTAAGTTCTCCATCTTTTACGCACCTGTGATACAATTTTCTCATCCGCTCTGATCAGAGTTTGAGCCGATTATCACTACCCTTACTGAGGACATGAAGTGTGTGGGAAACTGATGATTGAAAGGACCAGGAGAAAAAATTAAAGATGGGAAAAGTGAGAAAGATTAGATTAGAGGAGTGATCTGATGTGATAGGCCTGTGTAAAAAGATTTGTTTTTATAGCACTTATGCAGTGGATGCTGGAAATGAATTTTAAAGTCTTGAGTAGCGGATTCTAGAGCACTGTCGTAGCACAAGAAAAGTTTTGAACACAGGAGTGGGAGGTTTGGTCTATGGAGGATGTTAATCTTAGATCATTACCAGAATGGAGAAAACCGGTAGGGTAGTAGATAGAGATGAGGGAGGAGATGTAGGGCAGTGCAGCACTGTGGAGACCATGGGTAAGGTGGTAGACAGACATAAGGAGATGTATGGTGGTGCAACACTGTGGAGAAGATGTGTAGGATGGTAGACAGAGATGAGGGAGTAGGTGTAGGTCAGTGCAGCACTGTGGAGCATGGGTAGAGTAGTAGACAGAGATGAGGGAGATGTAGAGCGGTGCAGCACTTTGAAGAGCATCGGTAGTAGACAGAGATGAGGGAGGAGATGTAGGGAGGTGCAGCACTGTGGAGACCACGGGTAAGGTGGTAGACAGAAATAAGAATGTTATGTATGGTGGTGCAACACTGTAGAGAAAATGGGTAGAATAGTAGACAGAGATGAGGGAGTAGATGTAGGTCAGTGCAGCACTGCGGAGCGCGGGGTAGGGTAGTAGACAGAGATGAGGGAGGAGATGTAGAGCGGTGCAGTACCGTGGAGAGGATGGGTAGTGGACAGAGATGAAGGAGGATATGTAGGGAGGTGCATCACTATGGAGAGGATGGTTAGGATGGTAAACATAGATGAGGGAGGAGATGTAGGGAGGTGCAGCACTGTGGAGAGAAATGGTGGTCGGCACAGCTGAGGGAGAAGATATAAGGCTGTGCAACACTGGAAAAGACCAGTGGCAGTAGACAGAGATGAGGGAGGAGATGTAGGGCAGTGAAGCACTTGGTTGAGCATGGGTGAGGTGATAGACAGAGGTGAGGGAGGAGATGTAGGGTGGTGCAGCACTGCACAGAGGATAGGTGGCAGAAAGAGATGAAGGAGGACATGTAGGGCGATGCAGCACTGTGGAGGACCTACTAGGTTAGTATTAGTATTTTATGTTGAATTCTGAAATAGATGGGCAACTAGTGCAGTGACTGCACAGGATCTAAACATCGGTGTAGTGGCTGGCATTGGGGTGAACCAATATGGTTAACCATAATTTTCAAACAATTACTGAAATTAAAGGCAGGGTATATCTGGAGCACAAACCACTGAGTTTACAAACCAAAGGTGTAGTGGATATATTCCTACACAGTCTGACATTACCCAATCAGTGTTGGCAGTGTCAGATTATATAGGGGCACATCCCTTTGACAAGTCAAATGGTAACATATCCTTTTGTTAATTTATTCACAAATATTCAGGAGAAATGACAGAATGGCATAACTCTGAGGTTCAAGAAAAAATATCTCATGGGGAATACAAATATTTACTGAAACTGACATTTCAGCTATATATGGCATGGGCAGGTTTCAGTTCCACTAAGCTTCCCACTTCCCAAAGTGTGGACGGTGTAGACTGGTGACCCTATCACCACTGATCTTTCATAAATAAGATCAGGTCCTGGGTGTATCCATTATGAAAGATTTAATGTGCACAAACTAGTGGTGACATTACTACATGAATGTATATGACATAAAGGCTTATATGCAGTAAATATTTACTATACATTATTATGTGAAACCTGTTTTGTGTGGAAAACACAAATTTTAATTTTATTGCAGGAAAAACATATATAAATATACATTATATCATGTTGATGAGTTATTTTGTGACATATATTTGGAAGTTTTCTGTTCGTCGTGGTGACTGCATCCATCTGTTCATCCAGTATCACGGCTGATAGGAATATTTCTGTGTATTGAACATCTTAGTTGATCCTTTTTATAATTTTATATGCAATCAAGGCTCAGTATTCCTGATTGAAATTAATATATGATTTTCTAGTGTGTTGAGACAAGTTGAGTCAAATGTCATATTTAATTGAAGTTGAATCATGCTACCCGTACCATGGGCCGTATATCATTGGACAGGTTTCCCCATTTGATAGGTTCTACTGTAAAAGGCTGTGACATTATAGAGAAAATATGATTTAAAATGAAGCTAGAAAATTGTCATCCGGGCGCCTCCCTACTGGCGTCTCCACGCCCAGCTTAGCTTGATTAACAGGTCTTTCTATATTTGTGTCAATTAAGCTGAGATGTGTAAAGAGAAGCCTACGAGGGACCCTCTCCCTTCCACCCCCCCAGTTGACTTTTCTTCCTCCTCCCGGCTCCTTTCTAAAATATATTCTGGGCGATTCACTGCAAAATTTCGGAATGCAAGATACAGTAGATGCCGACAATGACAGAGCCTGTCCCTGATGCTGCCCATGGTTCACAGTTTAAGCTGCAAAACCAATGGACAAACAAAGTGCTGTTTCTGGAAAATAAGTGAACCCTTTATCTGATCTCAGACAACCACTTATATATTGTCAATTTGTCATATTTGCGGTGTCCGAATCCGATTCCAGCCACCTTTGCACCATCGTCGTTACCATCCTGCCTTGTACTGTATCGGCTACTCACTTTGCGTTCTAAGTCACATAATTTATATGACTTTTTTTTTACTGTGTTACGTTGAAGTTTCTCTCTGAAAAATGTATGTTGAGTCTCACAGTGTTACGTCAAAATGAGTTATGCAGGTAACAGCACCTTTGATTTACACTCTTTTCCTTATATATAAGAGATGAATGTCACGCTGATTCGTGATGCAATTTAAAGGTAAAACACAGATACAAGCATGCGCTTAGCTCACCATTTTTTTTTAAATGAACCATAGCGCCGTATTAAACTCATACGTTTATTGTGCATTGTTTTTTTTTTAAAATCTGCTTTTCAAAGACAAGCTCCTACTGTGGAGGTGCCTTTCATGAAAGCCGTGATATACAGCCATCCTAGAACACAGCCCGAGGACAGAGCCGTGCACGCTTTCTGCCAGCTTGTTTTATTCATACACATTGGTAAAGTAAGCGCAGGTATTAACAGACTACGTAATGAGCTGGTGGGGGGGGGGTTCGTGTACCCTGATTTGAATACTTTTATATGTAATTTTAGTTGTAATTTTCTCTTACATTTTTAATATATAAAATCATCATGAGAATTTTTTGTGACAAAATTAGGATTTTAAAACTGAATGGCCAAGGGGCATCATAAGGAGCATCATAAGGGGCATCATAATGAGCATCATAAGGAGCATCATAAGGAGCATCATAAGGAGCATCATGATGGGCATCATAAGGAGCATCATAAGGAGCATCATGATGGGCATCATAAGGAGCATCATAAGGGGCATCATAAGGAGCATCATGATGGGCATCATAAGGAGCATCATAAGGGGCATCATGATGGGCATCATAAGGAGCATCATAAGGGGCATCATAATGGGCATCATAAGGGTAGGCATAGTGGTGTAACTTGAATCTTGTGGGTCCCAATGCAAAAGCTCCAACGGGCCCCGAATGATTGCAAATCTTTAATGGGGTATTTTCACATGGGCCTTTTGGGCCCTTAGGCTCCGGGGCTTGGGTGCAATTGCAACCTCTGCACCTATTATAGTTACGCCCCTGGATAGACATATTGCAGGCTCATGTATGGGATGTGCTTAGGGGCCCAGCCAGGTTGGGCTCATACTTATTATTTGTTGGGAAGAACCTATGCACAACTTTTCTCCTTAGGCATGTGCACACATTGCATTTTTTCCTGCTCATAAACCTGAAGGATTTCCTAGTACCAGCAAAGTGAATGAGGTTCCTGAAGTGTCATGCACACATTGCTTATTTTTTCCTTGCAGATGTAAATCTGCAGTATGTCAATTTTTTTAAGTCTTTTTGCTGCAGATTTCACCCATAAAAATAACGGAGAAAAAATCCAGACCAAAACGTATGTAAAAAAAAAAAAAAAAACGCACCAAAAAAGTGTCAAAAATGCATGTACTTTATGCAGCATTTTTCCTAGCAACACAGCAGAATTATCTGCTGCAGATCTTGAATGCATACACCTGCCCTTAGGCATACTTGTCAATCTTTTAAAGCCCAAAATTCAGACATTTTAGCACACTAAAAATGAGCCCTAGATTCGCCCTTCTAGGTGGGTTTCGCATAAATTACACCTTCTTTTCACCCCGGGTTGCAAAATTGTCCAATCAAAATCTAAACTGTTGCCTTTAAATATGTGCAAACAGGTGGAGGCGGGTGGGGACATTGGTCGAAAAGTCACAGAAAGGGCATAGTGGGAGGTCCCATTTGGTCTCTGCTTTGTAGCCCACTCTTCTCTATGCACAGATGTCCATGGCATTCCGCTCATGCTTTTGAACAGCCCCCCAAATTGAAGTTTGGGTGCCATTTGATGTTTACAATCACATCCACCAAGGCCCAATACTTTTATAGAAGCGGATGCATTCTGTTTACTGATTAAATGTGATTATAAAGTAATTATTGCTGTGCCACATTGAGGGGTGGATCTAGACATTTTAATTTTTGACATAAAAAGTGAAATGGCTGCATCTATGCCAGCATGCTTTACCCTGCAGTTCTATTTAAAGAGGTTGTCCACTACTATTACATTGATGGACTATCCTTAGGATAAATAATCAATGTCTGATCGACCGGGGTCCGACACCCGGCACTGGCACCGATCAGCTGTTATTGCTGGTGGCGGCGGCTGACGGCCAGAAGGACTTACTTGCGGAGCTGGCCGTCTACTTCTAGTGGCTGTCGCACGATACTTCACATCCGCCACCTATTAAAATCAATAGGTGGCAGATGTGTAGTACCAAGCCCCGGCCACTACAAGTAGATTGTCAGCTCTGCAAGTAAGTACTTCTTGCCGACAATCGTCGCCATCACCAATAACAGCTGATTGGCGGGGGTGCCGGGTGTCGGAGCGCGGACGATCAGACATTGATACGCCATCAATGTAATAGTAGTGGACAACCTCTTTAAATTTAAGATTAAGTTTATGCTCTCTGTGTTGAATGTTGCTTTAAAAAAAAGTTTGCAAAACTTTTATTAAATGTAAAGAAAAAATAAAGTAAATTCAACACAATTTTCCTAAAAAACAATGTTCATTTGCGGTTGATGACTGGACCCACGGTGAATACTGTGTTGTTTAGTGGCTTGAAATGCACATTAGCAGAGGGTCCTGGGAACACTTCCTACTAATTTACAGCAACTTTATTCTCCAAATCCTCATAAAAAATTCAAAGCCGGATCAGGCATTGTAATATACATATGATTCCTGTAATGAAAAAGAACCAGCATTGTTCTATGTGGGTCTTACAAATGAAACCATTATAATTCATCCAAAAGAATGGTGGCGGAAGGTTGGCTGCTACTTTACTCTGTGCCCATTCTGACCTGGTGGTCTCCCGCTAATTATACGTATGCATGCAGAGATGTTTCTTTAGGATTATTCCTTAATTTGTCTTTGAATTTAAATATTCTCTTAGCGCATACTGACAATGTAATTAGCATATTCCGTCTTTTTGTGATTTTTTTTGTGTGTGTTCAGAGCTTTCAGACAACCACTTTATAAACAGCTTATGGATATGCTGAACTGAGCATTTACTCCTAGCCTTAAATCAACCAAAGTCTATAAGTTCTGAAGAAATAATTAAAACTGTGAATCAGCATCCAACTTTTCTTGGTTAGACCACCGACTTTTTTACAACTGCTACATGCAATAGACTATGGTCGCCTTGGACCACCAGGTAACCAGAAAATCCATCCTCTGGCACAATAATAGTCCTCATAGGTCCATCAGAAAACATTGTCATTTAGAGTCTTTGGTGTTCATTCTAGGGTCTATCTGATTCACAAATATCCTGAGTGTATAATGATAGCAACAAAGACTATCATGACCCTTCCTCTATAATCCAAACCAGTGCCACCAAGTCTAGTCTCCAAGACTTCTCTTGTGATGCACCATTTTTCTGAAATGTGCTATCCTGAAGAATCAGATTCCAAAATCTACCGTTTTATGTGTGCTTAATAAAGAGATCTATTTAAGCCAGCCTAACAGATGCCCTAATGTGTTTTGGTAAGCTTGTAAAAGCTCTTGCAAGCAGGACCCTAAAGGCCCCGTCACACATAACGAGATCGCTAGTTAGATCGTTGATACGTCACGGGTTTTGTGACGTAATAGCGATCTTGCTAGCGATCTCGTTATGTCTGACAGGTAGCAACGATCAGGCCCCTGCTGTGAGATCGCTGATTGTTACAAAGCTTCCTGGACCATTCCTGGGTCATTGTGCTCCTGCTGGGCAGTGTGCATTGCTGTATTTGACACCTTATCAACGACCTCGTTAGCGATTCAGAACTGAGACAGGTAGGCGTGCATAAATTGGATTTTTCCGCGCCCCTTGTCCCCGATTGGTGGTCGCTACAGCGTTCTCATTTTCCACCGTGCATAAAGAAGGCAACAGAATAGCGATTCCATCCTTTGTTTCTGACCTCGTGCTGGATTGCAGATCCTAGCAGAATTCTCCGGGCTGTTGATATCCGTTCATTCGACTGAGTCCTGATTTTGCGTAATATTATGCACGCCTTTGTGACACAGTACAGTCCCTATCAAGGTGTGGATCGTTGAAATAGCTGCTGTGTGAAAGCGTCCCAACGACCGCCGAGATCGTTAGTTAGATTGCTGGGGCAGCCGAAATCGTTGGTGTTATGTTCTGCTACCAAAGCTAAGGAAAGAGAGGAGATCTGTCCCTACTATAGGACTCAGCTGAATCCCTACGATGTAACAGGGAACCTGATCCTGCGATCAGACCTGCTAAAGTCCTAAGCTAGTCTGTACGGAGACCTATAGATGTGGGGAGGGAATCCCTACAAGTACTAAGGACTGGGAGGAATATGGGACACCTCCTAACAGAAATAGTAGCAGACAGACGAACAAACAAAATAGATAGAACATAGAGGTCCGTAGACCAAGCAGACTAACAGAGTTAGATACAGAGCACAGGCTAGCTAGAAAGTAGATATACAATGAAGTCCAGCAAAGCCAGAAGGGCGGAGCAGGATTAAATAGGCCAACAAGGTCATGTGACCAGCAAAGGAAAAAAAAACTAACAGCAAGGTTCTAACAGTACCCCCCCTTCTAAGAGGATCCTCTGGATCCCCTAGGACCAGGCTTATCAGGAAATCTCCTGTGAAACGCTCTGATAAGTCTGGACGCGGAAACATCATCTGACCTCACCCAAGAGTTATCCTCGGGTCCGAAACCTTTCCAGGCCACAAGATACTGCAAACTACCTCTATACCGTCTAGAGTCAAGGATGCGAGAAATTTCATATTCCCCGTCCTCCACCACCGGAGGAACAGAGGCAGAGGCGTCACCATCCGACACAACAGCTTTTTTTAACAGAGAGACATGAAAGACCGGATTAATTCTCCAGGAGGTAGGAACCTCCAACCTAACAGCAGATTGGTTGACAACCTGAAGCACCTTAAAGGGCCCTACAAACTTGGGACCCAATTTCTTAGAAGGAATCCTCAACCGCAGATTCCTAGAGGACAACCAAACCATGTCACCAACAGCGAACAAAACCTCCTGTCGTTTCCTATCAAAGTAGTCTTTAGATTTTCTGTTGGCCTCCTGAAGATTACCACGCACATCCGTCCAAACTCTTTCCAAATCACCGGAAAAATTCTCCTCCTCAGGCACGGCAGATCCCAACTTGGAGAACGACCCAAACGACGGATGTCTCCCAGAACAACAAAAAAAAGGCGAACAACCAGCAGAAGAAGATGTATGATTGTTCAGAGCAAATTCGGCAAGTGGCAGAAACTCAGACCACCCCTCTTGATTGTCTGCCACAAAACAACGCAAGAACTGCTCAACATCCTGGTTTTTCCTTTCTGTCTGGCCATTAGATTCAGGATGATATCCGGACGAAAACGACAAATGAATTCCCAACCTGTCACAAAAGGCACGCCAAAAACGAGCCACGAACTGAGGACCCCTATCAGAAACAATGTCAGTAGGAACGCCATGAAGTCTGACAATTTCCTTGACAAAGGCCTTAGCGAGAGTTTTAGCGCAGGGCAGTTTGACGAAGGGAACCAAGTGACACATCTTGCTAAAACGGTCCACGACCACCCAGATGACAGTAAAACCCTCAGAGGGGGGAAGGTCAGTTATAAAGTCCATTGCCAAATGTGTCCAAGGAGCACTGGGGACCTCCAAAGGACAAAGCAACCCCGCAGCAGGAGTATGTGAGGACTTAGATCTAGCACATATAGTACATTGGCGCACCCACTTAATGACTTCCTTCTGCCATCCAGGCCACCAAAAACTGCGACCCACCAGTCTCTTGGTCTCAGAGATTCCGGGATGACCTGCCAACCGAGATTCGTGACACTCAACAAACAAATCTCTCCTAAAGGTCCCAGGCACAAACAACCTCCCATGAGGAGTGTTAGATGGGGCATTCTCCTGAGCTTTAAGAATCTCATCTTCCAAAACGGAGTCTAAAGCAGCTATCACAACACCTTCTTGTAAAATGTTCTCCTCTTTCTCACCACCGACTATGGGAGAAAAACTGCGAGACAAGGCATCCGCCTTAACATTCTTAGTACCAGGGATGTAAGTAACGGAGAAATTAAACCGTGAGAAAAACAGTGCCCACCTAGCCTGACGGGCATTCAGGCGCTTGGCAGCATCAAGATATATCAGATTTTTATGATCCGTAAGAACCTGAACGGGAAATTCCGCACCTTCCAAGAAGTGGCGCCAGTGTTCAAATGCGAGTTTAATAGCCAATAATTCCCGATTACCAATATCGTAATTCAGTTCAGTCTCCGAAAATTTTTTTGAAAAAAAGGCACAGGGATATAATCCATCCCCGTTATCCTGAGACAATACTGCGCCAACCCCCACAGAGGAAGCATCAACCTCAACCAAAAACGGCCTAGTAACATCAGGCTGCATAAGGATGGGAGCAGAGGTGAACCTCTCCTTGAGATACACAAAAGCTTCAATGGCCTCAGAAGACCACTGAACCGCATCAGCACCTTTCCTGGTGAGATCAGTCAGAGGTTTGACAATACTAGAAAAATTTTTTATGAATTTTCTATAGTAATTGGCGAAACCCAAAAACCTCTGTATCGATTTCAAACCAATAGGCCTAGGCCATTCCTGCACAGCCTGAACCTTAACCGGATCCATCTCAAAACCTTTGCTGGAGATAATGTAGCCCAAAAAACTAATTCTCTGTACCGCGAACTCACATTTCTCCAGCTTAGCAAAAAGCGAATTGTCCATTAATAACTGTAATACCTCACGCACGCTCCGCCAATGAGACTCCAGATCTGGCGAATAAATCAAAATGTCATCCAAATACACAACCACATTTTTACCGATCAAAGGTCTAAGGATGTCATTAATCAGATTCTGAAAAAATGCAGGAGCATTAGTAAGACCAAAAGGCATAACCAGATTCTCAAAATGACCCACAGGAGTGTTAAAAGCAGTCTTCCATTCATCACCCTCCTTCATGCGCAACAGATTGTATGCCCCCTTAAGGTCAATTTTAGAGAACCACTTGGCCCCCAATAACTGGTTAAACAGATCAGGAATCAATGGCAGTGGGTAAGGATTGCGTACCATAATTTTGTTAATCTCACGAAAATCCAGACAAGGACGTAAACCGCCGTCCTTTTTTTTTACAAAAAAAAATCCAACCGCCACAGGAGACTTAGAGGGCCTAATGTGACCGGCGGCCAAGCTTGTCTGTATGTATTCCTCCAAAGCCTTCCTCTCAGGAATAGTAAGGTTAAATAAACGACTCTTAGGAAGAGTCGCTCCAGGGACAAATTCAATAGAACAATCATAGTCTCTATGGGGAGGCAAAACCTGCGATTCTTTCTCAGAAAAAACTCTCCAAAAATCCTGAATAGGAACAGGCAATTCTCCCCTATCCAAAGCTGCAATACGCCCGTTACAACACTTGTCATAACATTTATGGCTCCAGGATTTAATTTCACTGGTAGACCAATCCAGTACAGGATTGTGAAATTTTAACCAGGGCAAACCCAATATTACTGGAGAAGGCAAGTTATTCAACACTACCAAATCCAATTTCTCATGGTGAACACCATTAATAGTGAGAGGAAATTCACTGACCTTGAGAGTAATATTCTTCAAAGGGGAGCCATCCACAGAAACCACAGCAATGGGGGATGATAAAGGTTCAGGTTTTAAATTGAGTTTTTCCACAAATCCCCCATCAATTACATTCAGTGTAGACCCGCAATCAACAAACACCCGAAATTCCATAAATTTTTCCTGAGCAATCGTGGAAGCAGCTAAAAATATACCCTTGGAATTTAAACAGGCAATACGGGCGTGACTGACCATTTTTTTTTTTTTCTTCATACGAAGCTCACAGCCTTTAATCAAATGACCAGATTTTCCGCAATAGAAACACAAGCCTTCCGAAAAACGACGGTCTTTTTCTTGAGAGCGAGGTGCCACCGATCCAATCTCCATCGGTTCACCACTGTTAATACACACATTATCATAACCAGAAACTGACATAGCAGAGGATTTGCTCTCATTAACCCTAGCACGCAGTCTTCTATCCACCCGTATAGCTAATTGCATAGCCTGTTGCAAATCCTCAGGTGTAGGATAAGCAATTAGCAGGTCTTTAACCCTTTCACTGAGCCCAGCAAGAAATAGACTTTTCAGAGCAGAATCGTTCCACCCTGTTTGAGTGGACCAACGACGAAAATGTGTACAATATTTTTCCACATTACCTGATCCTTGTTTTAAACGTCTCAACTCAGTCTCAGCTGATGCGACATGGTCAGGATCATCATATAATAGTCCCAAAGCAGAAAAAAAACTATCCACTGATCTGAAGCATGAATCACTAGGTTGCAAAGAAAAGGCCCACTCCTGAGGCTCTTTGCGCAAAAGTGACATTATGAACCCTACGCGCTGGGATTCATCCCCAGAGGACTTAGGTCTCAAACGAAAATACAATAAGCAAGCATTTTTAAATGAAAAAAATTCTCGGTGTTCACCAAAAAATAAATCCGGCAAACATACCTTAGGCTCCAAGAAATGTGCTCCAGGACAGTTACTCACGTGCTGACGGAGCTCGGCCACCTCCAGAGAGAGTCCCTGCAGGCGATGAGCCAAATCCTGAACCGACACCATGATGGAACAGAAAAATCTTTCCTTAGAGAATTTGCTGGCTGGACTTACTGTTATGTTCTGCTACCAAAGCTAAGGAAAGAGAGGAGATCTGTCCCTACTATAGGACTCAGCTGAATCCCTACGATGTAACAGGGAACCTGATCCTGCGATCAGACCTGCTAAAGTCCTAAGCTAGTCTGTACGGAGACCTATAGATGTGGGGAGGGAATCCCTACAAGTACTAAGGACTGGGAGGAATATGGGACACCTCCTAACAGAAATAGTAGCAGACAGACGAACAAACAAAATAGATAGAACATAGAGGTCCGTAGACCAAGCAGACTAACAGAGTTAGATACAGAGCACAGGCTAGCTAGAAAGTAGATATACAATGAAGTCCAGCAAAGCCAGAAGGGCGGAGCAGGATTAAATAGGCCAACAAGGTCATGTGACCAGCAAAGGAAAAAAAACCTAACAGCAAGGTTCTAACAGTTGGGAAGTTCTGCATGTTTGACAGCTCTCCAGCGATCCCAAAACCGTGACGTAATAACGATCTCGCTAGCGATCTCGTTATGTGTGACGGGGCCTTTACTCCTTGTATTGGCATGATTAATTAGTCTGTAACTATGCTCTTAGAAATAGGTGAACCTTATCAAGGCGAATTGAAGTCGCTTTAAATTTAACCCAAATTTTGGATTCTCTTGAACCTAAATTTTTGGTGATTCTTTTCATAGGAATTTAGTAAAATGATGTTCATTAGTGCTGATCGAGCATTGAAATGCTTGAATTCTCAGTACTTGTTTCAAGCAGGCGGACGGGCTCAACTCGAAAAGCGAGAATAATGGAAGTGAATGGCAAACTCGAGAATTTTTCTGGACGACAGAAAAATTATTTCTCTCTGCTGGGCTCAGATAATTCACTTACAAGGATCCAAGTATTAGAGCACCACGCAATACTCGGCACTGCTCGCTACTCAATCCTGCACTCCGATGCATGCTTGCCCATCACTAGTGATCTTATTTTGCTGATTTTCAAAAAGCTGGGACAGGGGTGAAAAGTAAAAACTCACTTACTGCTTAACTTTACCATCGCCACAGCCCCCTGTCCAACCCCCTTTGGCTACTTCTTTACACCTGCATCATGTGCGACATCCTTTTCCTCTGACCTACCCAAAATTCTGGGTACAGAGTGAAGAGGAAGGAAGAGAATTTTGCACACGGTGCAGAAGTTAAGAGGATGGATGCAGTTGTGCAGATGAACATACCGGGGGGGCTACAGCAGCAAGACAGGGGAGTGGTAAGATGTTAGTTTTTTTTTTTACTCTACATCATCAAGCTCTGGGATTTGAGGGGACGCCAGAACAAATTAAGAAATATTTGATAAATTTGATGTAAGTCCAATTTCCTGGCCAAATTCGAGTGAACTGCCAAATTTGGCACTCCTGTAAAGAAGATCGGGTGTTCAAAAAGGGCTCCTCTCCATTAGACTTAAACATTCTAATACTTGGCACTCCAAAATGTAGAAATATTAGATTTTTATTTCTGGCAATCCAGTAATGAAAAGTAATGTTTTGGTCCCAAAATATGGACCTTCATCAGACAAGTTAATTAACACCAATGGATTGCTTGTCTGATGAAGGTCCATGTTGTGGGATGGAAACATTACTTTTCACTTCTGAATTGCCAAAAATAAAAATGTTGTGGAATACATTGGCGCTATATAAAGGGTTTTATCATTTCATTCTTAAAACGGGAGTGTCAATGAGCACAGCAGATGTTTCTAGCATTGGAAAGAGAATATATCTGTGCTCTGCCCCAGCATGGTGGGACTGAGATATATATTATAGGTCTGTAGCATTCTTGAGATCAAGTTCTCAAGAAGGGTTCCACTCCATTAGACTAAAAATATTGAGATACTTGGCACTCCAAAATATAGATAAATCAGATTTTTTTTTTGCCAATGTAGAATGAAAAGTAATGTTTCAGTCCCAAAGCGTGGACCTTTATCACACACGTTAATTAACACCAATGGATTGCTTGTCTGATGAAGGTCCATGTTGTGGGATGGAAACGTTACTATTCATTTCTGGATTGCCAAATAAAAATCTGATTCATCTACATTTCGGAGTGCCAAGTATCTCAATATTTGTAGTCTAATGATGGAACTGATGATCAGAGAAATAAATATTGGGTGTTCATCCAAATCTTTTTCTGTAATGGTTTTCTCATAGAACGTGGTTGTGTTTATTGGATGATCACTGCAAATATTAATTGGGACAGGAATTGCTCTGAGCTATGAAGGCACAGAACCGGCCCACCTCATTTTAATTCCGCCCTTGTTTCCCAAGTATTGTTTAGCAGTAGTATTCGGTCTAACAGCATGTCAATACAGCGGGCATACTGTGCTCTCAACCCTGATGAAAAGGCCGCACTGTATTAGCCTACAATTATTCGTTTTGATTATGCCGTTCTGGAGTCACATTGGGGGCAGCAGTCTGGTAAACTGTCATTTGCAGACAAACAGATTGTAGCTCAGTAACATAAGGAGAGAGCAGAGATGGGTGAGAGAATTTATTTCCAGCAAACACTGATTTGTATTCAGACGCGCGGTGAAAAATGAGACTGATATGTGAGACAATTAAACGAAGCGGAGAGAAATCTGCAAGGTTGCAGGAATTTGCAGACCCTGCGATTTAGGTGCTGGCATTTATCATCAGGCAGGGGTTAGGAAGGGTGGACGCATGTGTACTCTCCAGTTAAAGGATATGGCCTGGTAAGAAAGTGGACAAATATGTTTGTTGCATAGTAAAGATGTTACTTTGTCACTATGAGCAATATGCAAGGAATCCCGCGAAGAGACCTACATGGCTGGAGCCAGACAGATACTTTGGCTCATGTCTCTAATGCAGCAGCCATCAGTGGGGTAGCGTCCCATAGTATTTAATGGTTTTGCATTATTAAAGTAGCATGCGGTGGCCAGCCTTCAACCAATATGCAATATAACACAGCTTGGCCAAATACAAATTAACCATTAAGCGCCAGAATAACTTGGCGCCTAAATATCCGGCTGCTAAAGTTGCCGTCATCAGCTCCAGACTGAATGAGACTTAAAATTTTCACTAGAATATAGATGATTTCACAACTACTGTACCTTATTAAACCTTCTCTATTCTGAGGTGTAACTTAAAGGGAATCTGTCAGTAGGATCAATCCTCTTAAGCCGTCTATACGGGAATGTAGGTTATACGAAGCTGAAAAAAATGATACCTTGATATCTGCGATCCGATGTCTTATTCCAAAGAAATCCACATTTTTCTTAATACGCAAATAAGCAGCGAAGCCAGACATAGATCTCCCTGAGAATCTGCCTCTAGGGCTTAGTTTGAATGAATGGGGGCGTTACCAGTGTGAGACAAGTAATGACTGACAGTCTGCTCTCACAATCACACACAGTTCTACAATGAGATCAAAGCTAACACTACAGCAGAGCTAACATGGTACAGCAGAAGTGATTTTGTCTCATTGCAAACACATTTACATATAAAATTGTCCAATGATCTCTGTAATGCCAGAGGTTTCTATTGAAGTGAAAAGGGAGCCTAAAGGCATCTGAATTTTTCAGCAGTCAGAACACTTTATTCTGTTTTCTTAACCCAGTGGTTTTGTTATGAGAGTGCATCATATAATTGTTGGAAAAGGAACTAGCCGTACAACCTTGTAAGGCTGTGTGCCCATGATGCGTTTTTTAAGCGTTTCCGCAGCGGCAAAAACACTGCAGAAACACTTAAAAAACACACGGTAGAAGGCCTGCCATGTCCCCCAATGATAATCCACATGTGCTGTGCACATGCTGCGGAAATTTCCGCTGCGGAAAAAAACGCAGCACTACCAATTATTTTGCGAAAGTGCTGCGTTTTCGCCGCCATTGACTTGCATTAGACCGCATGGATTACGCATCACTACATATGTAGATGCACATTTCATGCGTTCTAATGTGCGGATGGTACCCAGGTCTAGAGAAGAGGAGACTCTCCTCCAAACCTGGGTACCATAGTACCTGTAAAAAAAAAGAATAAAATAGAAAATAAATATATACTTACCTTCTGGCGGCCCGCGATGTGCTCCTCCTCGCATGCCGGCAGTTCGCGATGGACTGAAGGACCTGCGCTGACGTCATAGTCATGTGACGGGTCACGCGACGCTGACGTCGGCAGGTCCTTCAGTGCAGTGTACCGCGATGTGCCGGCAGCCAGGACGGAGCGCGAAGCAAGACTGCAGGGGCCATCAGAGGGTAAGTATAGATTTATTTTTTTATTTTTTACCATTCTTTGGGGTCACACTATATAAATCCATGCCGGTTGCATGGATTTATATAGTGTGACCAAGTTGACAAGCACTTTCCAAGTGATGCTAAAATCGCTTGGAAAGCGCTTGTCAACCCGCATGTGGAAATGCAAGTGAAGAACGCTTCACTTCCGCCTGTCCCTGGCAGGAAAAACGCATGTACAATCCGCATACGTTTTTTTCTGCCAGGGAGATGCAGAAACGCTCTGGAAAAAATCCTGAGCATTTCTACATTGTGGGCACATAGCCTAAAAAGTAGCTTAAACTAACCACAAAGGTGCCAATAACAATCTTGGTACTAATGTTCATGTGCTAACCATAAAAGCTCACATCATCGGCATTATGCTGGATCAGCCGCATGTATGATGGATACCAATGGCTTCCGATGGATGGATGGACGTTGACTGATAGTAGAGTCTATTGGGTTCCTTTGTGGTGTCAGTCATTTAGATGGGAAAAATAGTGCCAAAATTTGGGTTGGAGTATAAACACTGAGCGCCGATAATGGGTGGCAGAGTTGGTAAGTGCTTAGGGCACCATTGGTAGAATAGTGGTAAGAAAGAAACTTTTCAGTGCATTAATGATCGATTTGATGACTGTCATGCTGAACTTCAGGGACCAGACTAGTGGTATAACTTGTGCATTAGCAGAGCTTGTCCACCCTTGTATTTATAGGCCCAGATCCAACCTTGGAATGAGTCAGTTGTACGGCTGTTACAACATGCAATTTTTGGATTTGACGGAAATGTGATAGAATAATATAATAAGTGTTACCTGCTGAATCTCCCACAATGTCAAGATTGCAATTAGGGGCTCCCTGGCTATCTTTGGTTGCAGCATCAAAGTATGGTATACACCAGGGTATTGCTGCTGCCGAGTGCAAAAAGACGAGCGGAAAGCGTTGGGACGGCCATTGCTGGAACGACGGGAATTCAACAGGTAAAAAGTTCTTCTTTTTAACAATTTGTAAAATCCTTTAAGAAAAGTCTCAACAGAAATTGCAAATGGAGATTTTACAGTCAAAGGGGACAAAAGGAGACAATTAACTCAAATTAACAGTTAGATTTCTGCAAATGAACATATGTAGTTTTTGAATCAATAGGAGACTGAGATCCATAGTACTTATAGATCCAGACTACTGTGCGGTTACCGTGTTCAGCAAAGTCAATTAACTCACGGAAGCATATCTGCTTTCATTAAGAACCAAGCAAACAAGTAAAATGAGATGATAATAATAATAATAATAATAATAATAATAATAATTAGGGCAATACAAAGCCAAAATTCTGAATTTTAAATTACAAAATGTTAAAAAAAAATTCATTATATTCTCTAATGCAAACTTTATTGCTAATCATACTTATGAGCTTATCAAAGGTAGGTATTCCCATGTATGTGCTATAAATGAGTGGTAGCTGTGGGTTCCACCTATTTATGGCCCATACGGCCACCTCCATACAGAATATCCATTTTGTGCTTACGTTGGGTAGGGTCCTAGTAGCTTCAGTACTTTCTATGACTTTGGGTGCACCATGAAGTGACCAAGCCCATGCCATACTGCTCAAAAATTCCTTTAAATGAAAATCTGCCTCTTATTAGTATCAATGAACCACAATTTACATCAATGCTATAGGCAAGACCAATCCAAAATTGTTGCAAATGTTGTTGACACCCTATAAGTTGTATTAACCCGATACTTATGTTTAATCACGAGCTACAGGTTTGGACTCATGAAGGATCTTATCCTGAACAAGTGGCCACTCCATAAAAAAAATATTAGTATTCTAGGCAAAACAAAGCATTAGCCAGACTGTGGATCTAAAATGAAAGAGCAAAGAGCATTTTACAGAAATGTAGGATACAGTTTCCGCTTACATTATATAGGATAACGTTTCAAAATAACATCTAAGTTCTTGGATATTCCAGAGAGAACTGCTGAAAAAAATGGAAACTGCAGCTTACCGCCAATGTACTACCTAGACAAGGGCTATCATCCCAAAACATAGCATCACAGCAAAAAGTAAACTAGTAAGAGAAGTGTGACATAGAGATGAGCGGTTCAGGCAAAATTCCAAATTCCCTATTCTCTCAATTTTTTTCCAGGGAATTCGATTAGCTGAAAAGATACTCTTTAATGTCCCTTATTATGCTCTAATAATGACCAAAATATATAAAAAATACTTATAATCACAGTCTTCTACTCATCTCACCTGGTCACTCGGCTACTCACCCGTTTAGTCTTCGATGCATGTTCTGATCCTCCGCCGCTCTTGTTGGAATCTTCGAACCTCTAACCCTGTGCTGGACTTCCAGCTCCATGGTCCATGGGGATCATGGTGACTGGGAGGGTTCTGCGCAAGCACGGGGGTGGTCAACAGCATCATGACATCACGATGTGCACCGTGACCTTCCTGCTCGCATGCACAGAAACCTCCCAGATGCCATGACAGCCAGAAGTCCAGCAAAGTGTGAGAGTCCCGTAGACTCCATGGCGAGTGGTGGCGAAGCAGAAGATGCGGTGAAGATGGGAAAGGTGGCAGTGAGTTGCAAAGATGCTGGGGAGGTGAGTGGTAAGATGAGTATAAGGATTTTTTTTTTACTTTCACCCTTTTGATGGCCCATTATGGTTCAGAAAAATGTCTGCTATTGCTGAATCCGCGCGGAATCGAATCAACAATTTGGCAAATGCAGATTTATGTCGAATTTAGTTCCACTCGAATTTATTCGCTCATCTCTAGTGAGAATAAATCTGCATCTCATTTGTAACCGAGACAAATCTATTGACTTTTCATAGGGTTGAATACTTTTGCAAAGCACTCTATATCTCTGATATTGATATTTCTGAGGTCACAAAATGTTTTAAAACTTTTTTTTTATTTATATTTAATTACTCATGTCTGCAAAACGGCAGAGGAGCATAGCCAGCAAATGCATCTGCATACATTACTTCGTAAGCTTTTTGAAACATGAAAATCCCCAAGTACAGGTGGGGAAGTGAAATATCAATTCTGTATGCAGAAATGGTATTTAATTATCAGCACAGGAGTCCCTTAACATTATTACAGATTAGCCCGCAAGGATGTATATGGAAATGTAAGGGTATTCAGTTACAGCATAAATCTTACAACACTGCTCTAAAAATCCACAGAGGGGTTTCGAAGGATTTTCAACAACCCTTCCTACATATTATTGTTGTACATTTAGATCGTACACGGAGAACTCAGAACTGATATGTTGCAAAATCAAACACTTGAATTGCAGGGTACAGCGCACAACGCACGTTTCAATATTGATCTGAATTCTAATTTATATGGCTGCTATGTAACTTTTATAGGGGAGGAAAAAAAAAATAACACAAAAAGGTCCCAAGCAAAATGGATTGTCATTTATCACAATGAGCCGATCCCAGAGCTTGCTTGCCTTTGTAATGGTCGGAAAATTATATAGCGCGTTGGTTATCTATTTCTTTCTCCTTTACAAAAAAAAAACGCTAAAATCATTTTCCTGACATTTAACAGAAAATAAATGCAAAAAATGATTTGTATTGTTATTTATATGTAACGTAAGTGAAGGGAATGATTTCTGAAAATGGCATAAAAAGACAGCGGCAAATCATTGTTTGCTCGAAAGAAGAGAATGCTGCGGCCAAGGAGAACGATAGAAGGTAGAGAGGAGAATATACAAAATAAAAAGGATTATGAACTAAGAGGTAGATTTTTATTTTATAAGGATAGTTAATAGAGAAGAGCGAATCTGCCAAAATTGAAATTCAGCAGATTCGCTCAAGTGCAGCTGAATAGTTCGATTTGCTTGGAATTTTTTCAATGCAAATTGAATTAGCCACAATTGGCATTAAAAAAAGTGGTTTATTATGATCTGACGTCTCTAGACCCCAAAGCATAATAATAAATGTATATCAGAGAAGGGGTTAAAAACAAAAAAAACACACTCACCTGGTCCCTCAGTTGTCCCTGCCGCTGCAGATCCCTGCCAATCTTACGCTGGCTTCCAACACTGCGCCTCGACGCATGTTCTGATGTCATGTATCAGAACGTGCATCGGTAAACATGGTCTAGAATTTCTATTGTATTTTAACCCCTTTCTGGTGCATGTGAATGCATCAAAATGGCAGCCATCTGATGGATTCACACAAATTAAATTCCCAAAAGTTTGGGATTTGCTCGAATCCAGAAATTTTGGGAAATTTGAAAGAAATTGGATTAATATAGAATCAATTTGCTCATCCTTAGTAGTTAAAGGGAACCTGTCATGTCAGAAAACGCTATTAACATGCAGATATGGGGTTAATCTGCAGCTTATTAGTGCTCCAAAGGCGTGCGGCAGCCACACTGAGAGCACAACTACCGGAGAAAATTAACTTTATTCCTCCCAACAGCCTCCAAGTTTTAGTCATGGGGGCAGTCTCCAGCTTTTAGTCATAGGAGCAGCCTTTGGCTTTTAGTCATAAGGGCGCTGCCGGCATTGCTTCAGTCACCACTTAGTACAAAGTGAGCGACAACTGTAACCACACCCCGGCAATGACTGACAGCGGCTCAGCAGTGCATCAATACATACCCCTCTTTCAGTCAGTGCCGGGACATGGTTACAGCTGCCACTCATTATGTACTGAGCAGTGAATGACAGCCGGCCATGCGTCTATGACTGAAAGCCAGAGGCTGCCAGGAGGAATAAAGTTAATTTTCTACCGGTAGTTGTGCTCTTGGTTCATCCATCGCACGACTTTAGATCAGTATTAAAATGCAGAATACCCACACATTTGCAGGTTAATAGAGTTTTTTTTTTTTACATGGCAGGTTCCCTTTCAGTTTTTGCTTGTCCTATAAGACTTCCATATTTTATAGGGGGTAAAGAACTAGGAAACTATGTGTGGAACCATTTGAGATCCATTTATACCCAATTGCATATATATACAGGTGCATCTCACAAAATTAGAATATCATCAAAAAGTTAATTTATTTCAGTTCTTCAATGCAAAAAGTGAAACTCATATATTATATAGAGTCATTACAAGCAGAGTGATCTATTTCAAGTGTTTATTTCTGTTAATGTTGATGATTATGGCTTACAGCCAATGAAAACACAAAGTCATTATCTCAGTAAATTAGAATACTTTATAACAACAGTTGAAAAATGTTTTTAAAATCTGAAACGTCCTACTGAAATGTATGTTCAGTAAATGCACTCAATACTTGGTCGGGGCTCCTTTTGCATCGATTACTAGTGTTGAGCCACCCCCGTAGTGTTCGAGTTCGGTTCGGTTCGTCGAACACCCGTGTGTTCGCCGAACTGTTCGTCGAACTGTTCGTCGAACACCTTCGAACACCGTTAAAACCAATGGCAGGCAAACAAAAACACATAGAAACACATAGAAAACACCTTCAAAGGTGTCCAAAAGCTGACAAACTGCTCAGAAGACACAACTAACACATGGAAAAGTGACAAGTACATATAGTCATGCGAAAAGAAAAGAGGTGGAGGAGTAAAAGGAGGGGGAGACACAGATATAGGCATGTCATGCCCTTCTAAAATCCAAAAAGTGAGAAGCCGAGACGGCCAGTCCGCTCCTGCCCGTGCCACCTCCGTGTCGCCGGGTTTGTGCCAGAGCCGCGGTGAACCCTGACGGCCAGCCCCCCTCTCCCAATACTGGTGCCTGTCCGCTGGTGGGTCGAGAGAGCCCCCCTGTGGTGGAGGCAGCTCTAAGCTTTTTAATTTAAATTGTCCCTCTAATTTGAATGAATACACTTTAAATCCATTTACAAGGATCTATTGGAGGGCAAGTCTCATGCCAGCAGCCGCGTAATTCCAGCTCCAGTAGCGTCCACTAAAGCTGCTGCAGTTAAAAAGCTTTTATAAGGATCGAGCTCGGCTGTCCACCGCAAGGCATCCTAGTGCCAGTCCCAGCCCCTATGCCTTGGGGTGCCTCCTGATGCTCTTCACTAAGTATCCCGTGGTCCCGAAGCATTTCCTTTGAAAAAATTAAGTGTCCAAACTACAGGTGGTGTAGCTTGCTTAACAGCCGGGATAATCCGCTGACTAGCAGACACTGCTACTAGGCACAAAGTATTTCCTGGGCTAGATGCAGTTAAAAATTTGTAAGTAGATACTCTCGTTGGATGCTGAGAAAGCATTCCATAGAGTCTCCTGGCACGCCATATATGATTCTCTTAAAAAGCTTGGGGTAGGGGTCTAGGGGACCCTTTTATAGCCAAAATCACGGCCCTGTATCACAATACGTCACCTAGGCTGAAGATAAATGGAACTGTAGCACCGAGGGCTCGGTTGCTACAGACGTATTGCACCTCACCCAGAGGTGTGATATCTCACTCTCAGATAAGGATGGAGTGTGGATCAGGACCCGACACCTGCATGCATTACACCACATTGCCGTGGGGCAGGGCGACCAATATGCCCCTGAGATGGGCACGACAGTCCCTGTCCCTGGCTGGAGTGGGGGGAGGGAACACTGAGGAAGGGGAACCCTGCAGTGCAGGAGCAGGGAGGAAGCAGTTCCTAGGTGCATTGAGAAGGGAGTATAAAAGGTGGGCACCATCTTAGTTCAGTGCAGAGAAGTCTGAGCAGAAGTGGCAGGGAGCAGGGGCTCTGCATGAGCTCTGCTCCGGAGGCGGGCCTAGTAACAGAGGCCCAGGCCTGCAAGAGGGAGAAGGAAGGAAGAGGAGCGGAGAAGGCTCCAGGAACGAGGAATGAAGGGATCCCAGGGGTGCGGACGGGCGAGTCGCCACTGCACGCCCGAATCCACCTGCGTGGAGGGGTCAGGCCAAAGGGGGAGACCGGTCCCCGAACTAGTGGAGGCAGGAAACGACCCTCAGCTAGAAACCGGAGGCTCTGACATTTTATGTGGCGCAGCCCCTTGCTCCACCCGCTAGGAAGGCACCACATAGGGTCAGGGAAACTGGCGCCAAGTTTACCAAGAGGAGGCCCGAGGCAGCCGGACAGAAGTGTTGGTAAGAAAGGCCAGACAAAGGACACACAAAGGGGGTCCTGTGAAGCGCTCCAAAGTTATCTGGGAGTTGTCTGAGCCCCTCACCTGGTGAGCACAGTACGACGTGGGCAGCCGTTACCTGCAGACGTGGTCTGGATAATAAGAACTGTGAGTAAAGGCCCTGAACTGCATCACTGACTCCGTGTCGTTACTGCTGCTGCCCTGCACCATCACCCCCATCCTCCGCATACACTGCCCTGAGGCTATACTCCTCCGGTGGGGAGTTATGCTACGCTCTGCTGCACCCACAACACCAGCCTTAGCGGTCTGCCCTGTAGCGGCGGTTCACTCTGACCGCAATCCACGGGTGGCGTAGTCGGACATTTAAACATCAAAACCACATAAATAGTTCCGCCACTGGTTTGACCGCCCTGAGCCACGGAACCGGATCGCCGCCACGAAGACTACAACCACCAGCATCCACCAAAAAGGGTCCGGCTCCGGGTGTCCCAAGGCCCAGGGGGTGCGTCAGAACATTTTCATCACCTTTCACAATCACCAATGGGACAAGGCAGGGATGTCCTCTGTCCCCTCTCTTATACATCCTAGTGACGGAGCACCTGCTCTCATCAATTCGCCATAACCCCAATATTAGGTGGATTGAGGTGGGAGGCACCGAGTACAAGTGCTCTCTATTTGCTGATGATGTCCTAGTATATATCACTCAATCACATATATCCATCCCTGCTGTTATGGCTGAAATAGATCACATTGTTACATGGTAAAATTTTAAAATCAATGCAGCGAAGTCTGAGGCCCTCGATGTCTCCCTCCCTAAATCCATATAGGATTCCATCCAGTCCAACTTTCCCTTTGCCTGGCCCTCACAGGGTATCAAATACTTAGGAATTCCTATTCATAGAGACCTCTCCCATCTATGTTATCTTAATTTTGGGCCCTTTATTGAACAATTCCATACAGACCACGGTTGGCAAGTTGGAACTGTGAGATTCACTACGTGCACCACTGGTATTTTGTGGAAAAGCACATGTAAGATTCTGCAACAGTCTCTGCTGATACTCCTGCATGCGTGCATCCCTTTCTATGGCAGGAATAATTTCTGAAAATTTACTTTTGTACCGGGGATCTAACAGTGTAGCAACCCAGTAGTCAGGATTATTTCTAATTCTCACAATTCGAGGGTCATGTTGCAGGTAGTGCAGCAAGAAGGCACTCATGTGTGTTGCGCATCCAGGAGCACCAAGTCCCTGTTGTGTTGGTGGCGAGGTAACAATCATGCTTCCTTCCTCTGTCCTCTCCCCCCAACCTCGCACAACAGAAATGTGATCAAGGTCTCCCTCATCTGATGAGTCTTCCATCAGTTCGTCCTCCACTTCTTCCTGGGCTCCTGCACCTTCCTCACTAGTTTGGCTGCTACCATGCGTCCTGGTAAAATCATCTCCCCCACCCTCACATGCCTGCCGCCCTGGTGCTGCCGACCGTCTGGACCTTGCAGATGTTAGCCCTTCCGCATACAACTCCTCCTCCTCTACTTCCTCCACCTCCTCTTGTGCCACCACCTGACTCCGAATTCTGTTTAACATGTGCTCCAGCATGTAAATCACCGGAATAGTCATGCTGATAATGGCATCGTCAGCACTAAACATCTTCGTCGCCATTTCAAAACTGTGCAGAAGGGTGCATAGGTCCCTGATCTGAGACCACTCCTCCAGCGTGATTTGTCCCACCTCTGAATCTCGTTGGCCCAGGCTATGCGTCAGAACGTATTGCACCAGGGCTTGTCGGTGCTGCCACAGTCGCTGCAACATGTGCAGAGTTGAATTCCACCGGGTAGGCACATCGCATTTTAGCCGGTGAAGTGGCAGGCCCAACGACTTCTGTAGAGATGTAAGTCGCTGAGCTGCGGGATGCGAACGGCGGAAGTGAGCACACAGCGACCGTGCCCTCTGCAGAAGGCCATCTAGTCTGGGATAGTGGGCTAAAAATTGCTGGACAACCAGGTTCAACACGTGAGCCATACAAGGCACGTGTGTGACATTGCCCCGGCGAAGGGCCGCACCCAGGTTTGCAGCATTGTCGCACACGGCCTTCCCTGGTTTCAGGTCCAGTGGAGACAACCATTCATGAAATTGGTTCTCCAGAGCTGACCACAACTCCTCAGCTGTGTGACTCACATTTCCCAGACATTTCAATGTAAAAACCGCCTGATGACGTTGAGCCCTACTGCCAGCATAGTAAGGAGGTGTGCAGGATCCCTTCTGCGCAGTTAGAAAGCTTGTGGCATGACCAGACAGGCTTTGGGTGCAGGTGGAAGACCGAGAGGAGGTTGAGGAGGCAGAAGCAGTGGAGGAAAAATGACATAAAGAGGATTGACGCACAACTCGTGGGGACGGCAAGACTTGGACAGCAGCCCCTTGTCCTGCTGTCACCATAGTTACCCAGTGCCCAGTCAGCGACATGTAACGCCCCTGTCCATGCCTACTCGTCCAAGTGTCTGTGGTGAAATGCACCCTGTCACACACAGAGTTTCTCAAAGAAGCGGTGATGTTGTGTGCGACATGCTGGTGGAGCGCAGGCACACCTTTCTTTGAGAAGTAGTGCCGACTGGGCATCTGGCACTGGGGCACTGCGACGGACATAAGGTCTCGAAAATCCTCTGTGTCCACCAGGCGGAAAGGCAGCATTTCTGTAGCCAAGAGCTTGCAGATGGTGAAATTCAACCTCTTAGCTTTCTCATGGCTAGGAGGAAATGGTCTTTTACTTGTCCACATCTGAGGGACCGAGGGCTGGCTATTGTGCTTAGACGGGGTTGATAAGGGTGTCCCCGGCAAACTGCCGGTCTGTGAGGAAGATGCAGGCGGACATGTTAGGTTGCCTTGATCCAAAGGTGGTGCTATCGATGTCGGACAGCGCTCAAGACCAGCTGGTGTTACCACCTCCAAAGAAAATGATGACCTGCCAATCACGCTGGCTGTTGCGGGTAAAGAGGTGGCAGGTCTGCGCCCCAAAACAGGTGTGACTGCTGTCCCCCCAGTCACAGAGGATGAAGAGGCCGCGGATGCACAAGATATGGCAGACGGTGGTTGGCCCGGCCGGCTAGACCGCATTGTAGCACACTGAGCTTCCCACTGCAACTTATGCTTCATGTCCATGTGCCGGTTCATGCATGAAGTACTCAAACTATGTATTTTTTGGCCTCTACTTAGCTTTTGCTGACAAATGTTACAGATAACACGAGTTGGGTCATCTTTATCGATCTGAAAAAATGCCCAGGCTATGCAAGGCTTAGCACCCATGCGACCTGAAGAGCCACCACGACTTGTGGTGAGAGGCAGAGTTGTGTTTGAGGATGCAGTTGTTGACGTGCTTCCAGTACTACGTCTCTGTCCAGGAAGGCGCAACCTGACCTCGTCGTCACTAGCATCTTCCTCCACCTCCTCTGCTGACCTCATCTCTTGGCTGACTGTGGGTTGACAGTAAGTGGGATCTCCGACCTCATCATCATCACCCTGTGCGTTATCACACCCGTCGTCCTCAGAGCCAACCTGTTCCTGCCCTGACAAAAAACTAAAGTTGTCGCTCCAATCAGGTATTTGAGTCTTATCATCGTCTTCCTCATTGTCTCCACCAACAGGAGTTACAGTTTGGGAATGAGGGTCTACATTATGGTCAGAACCTTCTGCGTCTGGTCCTGGATCCGACTCATAAAGATTCTGGGCATCAGTGCAGATCATTTCCTCGTCTGGATTCACAGAAGCGCTGGAGTCGACCTCTGATTCCCAGGCTATAGTATGAGTAAACAGCTCTGCAGACTCAACCATCTGTTCTACCTCATACTCAGACGGGCAGCTGGAGATTTGGGAGCTGTGAGGAAGCAAGTGCGATTTGGGTGACACCTTTGAGGACTGGAGTATTTGTGATGTTGAAGTTGATGTGGAGGAGAGCCCACTTAAAGGAGCACTTGATATCCATTGAAGCACCTGCTGTTTTTGTGCCTCATCTGGAATTTGTAGCGATTGGCGTGGCCGTAAGAAAGGGATCTTATCACATTGTCCGCTAAAAGAAGTAGACATTTTAGTTTGGCTGGAAGATGGTCTTTCTTCTGCACCTACCCCACGGACACAACCTTTTTTCCCCTTCCCAACACGCCTATTCCCCTTTCCACCAGCAGCAGGCCTTTTTCCACTCATTTTGGTGGTTAACTAATTCACAACTCTGGAGTTGTTTGCACAAAAAAACAATGGATGGTAACCGAGCAGAGCTGAGTGGCCAAACTGTGGTATTAGGCCAAAACTATTGGCTGGGTTAGATGCAGAAAAAAATTATTTTTAATTTGCAACCTGATGGAGGTCAGTATAGATGGACTAATAGACCAAGTCCCACACACCGCTAGAAGCCCAAATATTTTTTCAGAGCTAGATGCAGAAAATTTTTTTATTCAATTTGCAACCTGATGGAGGTCAGTATAGATGGACTAATAGACCAAGTCCCACACACTGCTAGAAGCCCAAATATTTTTTCAGAGCTAGATGCAGAAAAAAATTATTTTTAATTTGCAACCTGATGGAGGTCAGTATAGATGGACTAATAGACCAAGTCCCACACACCGCTAGAAGCCCAAATATTTTTTCAGAGCTAGATGCAGAAAAAAAATATTTTTAATTTGCAACCTGATGGAGGTCAGTATAGATGGACTAATAGACCAAGTCCCACACACCGCTAGAAGCCCAAATATTTTTTCAGAGCTAGATGCAGAAAAAAATTATATTCAATTTGCAACCTGCTGGAGGTCAGTATAGAAGGACTAATAGAACAAGTCCCACACACTGCTAGAAGCCCAAATATTTTTTCAGAGCTAAATGAAGAAAAAAATTATTTTTAATTTGCAACCTGATGGAGGTCAGTATAGATGGACTAATAGACCAAGTCCCACACACTGCTAGAAGCCCAAATATTTTTTCAGAGCTAGATGCAGAAAAAAATTATTTTTAATTTGCAACCTGATGGAGGTCAGTATAGATGGACTAATAGACCAAGTCCCACACACTGCTAGAAGCCCAAATATTTTTTCAGAGCTAGATGCAGAAAAAAATTATTTTTAATTTGCAACCTGATGGAGGTCAGTATAGATGGACTAATAGACCAAGTCCCACACACCGCTAGAAGCCCAAATATTTTTTCAGAGCTAGATGCAGAAAAAAATTATATTCAATTTGCAACCTGCTGGACGTCAGTATAGAAGGACTAATAGAACAAGTCCCACACACTGCTAGAAGCCCAAATATTTTTTCAGAGCTCAATGAAGAAAAAAATTATTTTTAATTTGCAACCTGATGGAGGTCAGTATAGATGGACTAATAGACCAAGTCCCACACACTGCTAGAAGCCCAAATATTTTTTCAGAGCTAGATGCAGAAAAAAATTATATTCTGTTTGCAACCTGATGGAGGTCAGTATAGATGGACTAATAGAATGATGCTATGCCCAAAAGATTTTACTTCACTAGGTGCAGTAAAAAAATTGGTATTCTATACACAGGTGGTATATCTTGCAACACAGATAGGCTACTCCACTGACTAACACACTCTGCAATAGGCCAAAAAGGATTAGCTTTGCTAGATTCAGCCAAATGCTGTGAAAAAAACTTGCACAGCACTGGCACAGACCTGCCTGGCAAAAACTGATAGGAACTGATGTAACCTAGTCCTGAAAAGGACTCCAATTACAATTAGTCTTTACTCCCACAATCTATCTATTTAAGAGCACAGACCTGCCTGATAAAAGTCGTAGGAAATGCTGTAACCTAGTCCTTAAAAGGACTGCAATCACAACTATTCCCTACTCCCAAGCTATCTGTATATTTGTGCGAAAATTGGCTTGAAATTAACAAGGTATAGCGCACACAGCAACAGCGGTGCCGTCTAACACGCAGCTGCAGCAGTGAGAAAATGGTGGCGACGGGGAAAATGGCTTGGTCTTATAGGGCAAGGACATGTGACATACACTGCCAATCACACATGCCCTTGCTTGTGTGAAAAAAAGCACTTCGCTCCGTGTGTGCGCTGCTGATAGGCTGACAGATTGCACCTCCCCACTGCAAATGCGGGAAAGAGAAAAAAAAATGGAGATCTTCATTGTTCCTGCAGAGATCCATCCCCTGCCCCTCCCCCCGCCCCGCTGTACACTCAAACTGCGTATTAACATTAATTTTCATCATTACTGAGAAAAAATCCAGTTATGATTTTGGTGCACGAACAGTTATCGAACATAACCTCGAACAGCCGAATTTTTCTCAAATTGTTCGTGTTCGCCGACCGGCTCGAACACCGCCCAAAACAGCTCGAATTTGAGATTGGCGAACAGTTCGAGTAGAACAACGCTCATCTCTATCAATTACTGCATCAATGCGGCGTGGCATGGAGGCGATCAGCCTGTGGCACTGCTGAGGTGTTATGGAAGCCCAGGTTGCTTTGATAGCAGCCTTCAGCTCGTCTGCATTGTTGGGTCTGGTGTCTCTCATCTTCCTCTTGACAATATCCCATAGATTCTCTATGGGGTTAAGGTCAGGCGAGTTTGCTGCCAATCAAGCACAGTGATACTGTTTGTAAACCAGGTATTGGTACTTTTGGCAGTGTGGACAGGGGTCAAGTCCTGCTGGAGAATGACATTTCCATCTCCAAAAAGCTTGTCGGCAGAGGGAAGCATGAAGTGCTCTAAAATTTCCTGTAGACGGCTGCGCCGATTTTGGTCTTGATAAAACACAGTGGACCTACACCAGCAGATGACATGGCTCCCCAAACCATCACTGATTGTGGAAACTTCACAATTAATTGTTGCAGAATTTTTTGAAGACTGGTAATGCGCAAGGTGCATGTCGACGATAGCACCATTAGAGTACAGAGTATAGTACAGTAATAAAGAAAATCTGCAGCACTAGAGGCGATCCAATGATTTTCATGGAAACGGCGTTAAAGATAGGAGTAGAAAAATAAAGTTTTCAGTTAATGGAAGGCTTCTTTTGGACAAATAAAAAGATAATGTCTATCAAATTTAGTCTACTCATATTGACTGCCATGGTTTAAAGGGATTTTCTCAGCAGGACAATTCTTTTTCCATGTGGCAAAAGTTCAACATATAAGGAATTTCTCTCTATTGACTGAATATGAGACTTCTTAACAAACAGTTGGTTTTGTATTGGGAAACAAGGCCCTAACGTTGACCGTTACTTTGAGTATCCAGTGTAACATTATCCACTGTGCCTTTATTTCTTGTGACGCATGACAGCTCCAGTCATTTTTTTTCCATGGGACTTTTGCCTCTGCTTTATAAGGGAGCTATGGGTTTTGATCACTCTTTCCTGAGAGCCCTGAGCAGGACAGTCGACTATTTAAACCCCTGAAGCTCTGACTCCACTGCTAGTCAATGGCATTGCTGTATACTGCTGTGCTCCTGTTTGTTGTTCTGATTAATCCTATTCTTTGACCTTGGCTTGACTTTTGACTACCTGCTAGCTTTACAAATTTGATCCTAAAGTGACCTCTTTGCTTTGACCCTGCTTGACAACCCTTCCTGCCTCTGGTTTGCTCTTCTGGATGGCAGCCCTTCCGTGGTGGCAATCCACTGACCCCATTGCAAGACCAGATCCCTGTACAGAGGTTAAAGGATGGTCGACTTCCTCTGCGATCTTCCTGATGCTATGGCTTGTGCCAAACCTGTCCAAGATAACCTTTTTGAACCCGTGGCCTCTGACAGTCGTGACATCCGGCATCTAATATTACATTCTCCCTACCAAATTTTATGGACAGTTGTGACAATAACAGCTGATTGTTGTTGTTTCTTAAACTGAACTTGTGACAGTTTAATGATTGACAGGCTAGATTCAATTTAACATTGTTTGTCTTGATGAGACAACCCTATTACACCCTGACATACTAAATCGTTTGGCCATTTTAGTTCACTTGCCTCAGATAAGGATTTTTGTTTAGATCAATGGTTTAGGATCTATGGCTCTTCGGGTTTGTTGAGACTACAATTCCCAGCATGCATTTATGGTCTAGTCCCATTAGGCCATGATGGTCATTGAGATTTCATCCCAACTGGAGAAACACATTGAGCAGAACGTTGGTTTAGAAGATGACAGCTATAGCAAATACAACTTCAAAGTTACAAGTCAGTGAATTTTACATTGAGGCTGTCGACAAGTCTATGATGGTGATGACACTGCAAATTAGGAGGAAACAAAAACTTCCAAGAAAGAAGAGGAATAAATGATAGATGAATGCTGATTACTTGGTTTATTGCCGTAATCCTATAGTTGTTGACATCAGCAGTTAATATGACGGCAGTTTATAATAGTAGCCGCCTGGTGTTTGAGATCTCCTTCCGGGGGATACAGAAATAAAGCCAACCGATCAATAGCAAAAACCTCATCTAAAACACTACTATGCTGCAGAACAAATGGGAGATTTCCTCTGGAATAACTCTTTTATTATCACGGTAGGACAAAACTTAATTGACCATGAGATTTGTAAAATCATAGTCTACATGGTACCCGTCACTACTCATAATTTCACCATGGAACTAAGTGTGTCTAGCAAGTTTTGACATGCGAATGTGCTTCTAAGACTACAGTATCCTTGCTAACATGTCTAGAAGAAATTCAGAATGTGAGCTTCACAATTTTATATCGAAATGTGAGAGGCCGTCCATGCTTTGAAATATTTCACTAAGGTTAGGTTCATGTATGCAATCAGAATTTCTGTAAAATTTAGTAAATTTAAACCTTAGGTTCCACTGCTGATACAATAAACCGTATGGGTGGTACTGGTGTCAGGGGGTCAGACAAATGAGCAAAATAGGGACAGGTTCACACCTGCTACCTGTATCCCGATTCCATGGGATCTATACAAATTCCTCTGTATTAAATGGGTGGCTTAATTCTTATAGACAGTAGCATGTATAGCTAAGTGTGCAACAAATACAAACAATGGTGTCCAAGTAGGAACCAAAGAGACACTGACTATCTGTCTTCATTGGGTTCAGATACTTATCCATCATTAGCAGAAGAAAACAGAAATTTTTAAAGGGGTTTGCCCAGAACTTTTATATTTTTTTATTATGGAGCTAAGAACTTACAGACAGGTAGCTGCTAACTGCCTACTTGCCGGTGCCGATCTCTGCCGGGTCAGAGTGGTCACGGTCCACTCCTGCCGGTTACTTTGCCGTTTCTTTTTAACATCACATTGATGAAGCAGCTTCTTCCCTTTTGTTTTACTCTGTTGATGGGGTGTCTCTGCCGATATCATGCTGATTGACAGTCAACTCCCAGCAGTTTGGCAGGGAAGCGGGCAACTGTCAATCAACATGACGTTAAAAACATATAGGTTATGTTGGTGCACTGCCAATGACGTTAGAGAGGATGCGGTAGTTAAAAATAAATACCTTTTATTTAGGATTAAAAATCACAAATCGTGACCCCTTGACGAACCTAGATGCGAAACGCGCATCGGGTGCAACTCTTCATGGTCTGGTGAGATTTGTTACTTTTCCCTTATTGCTACTGTGCATTTTTCTACACTCCATACTTATGTAAATATACTAAATTATATTGTGGTAATTGATATTTTCTAAATTACTATTTACATCTATCTTACCTCAATACCTTTATTACATTGGTATCCATCTGTAACATATGATTGTACCCTTTTTCTATTGTAGTTGATTGTATATATTGCCGTTGGGCTAGAACCACTTTGAAGCCGGAAAGACTCCATTGACTAAAATAGCATATGATAGATTTTTCTCTGAAAATTAAACTGAAAAACAATTCTCTAACACAGAAGTGAACCCAGTTCATTGTGTATAGGTGTAGGCCAATATTCTATAAATGACAGGAGACAGAAGATTTGATCTTGTTGGATTTAAAGACCCTGATCCTTGATGGCCCCAGATAAGACAAATGGTCAGAATCTCTTGACTCCTTCTTGGACCACATGGATTACTTTTGGTGGACACCTAGATATGCACATTATTTTCTGCTACATTTGATAACAGAAAATTGTGCAGATCCTTTCTGATGACTGGATGGAAGATGAGAGCTCTATTCAGATGTCATTATTATGGGATCCATTTTGGTGTCCGATGTTAGAATGGAAAAAAAAATTGTGCATCCAGAATTTTTTCTTCCATTCGAAAGAAAAAAACCAGAACCCAGCGTTTGCATAACTAATACAATGGGTCAATTATTCAGTTTGTCTATTACTAAAACGGAAGAAACAGAATGCCCGAGAGGACATGTGAACAAAGCCCAAGGACGGCTGTGTCTTGTATCAGCAATGGGACCTAGTTTTAATTTTCTTCATATTTAAAGCTGCATATCTCTTTGGCAATAATCACGTAAATTAATTAAACTCCAAGTAATCTAAGTGCTCAAATAGTTAAACTTGTTTAAATTTTGATGTGCGGGGTAAGAAAGAAGGACATTTAATTTAATACAATCCCCCTGGAATAGTGATGGTGGAGAATGGAGGAGAAGCATATATTATGCATACTGCTTGGTGCTTAAGCCTCAATATGACAGAGGGAAAAAAAAAAGACGACCGACTCGCCGTTTAATCTGGGTTGCTGTAACTTATGTACTATTTAATGACTGATGCAACAGATTCCCATTTATTATTAACACATAAAAAAAATGCAAGCGGATTGATTATTTAGAATCTCCTTTATTAAATAGTCTGCTTGTCTTCGTAAAATACCGTCCTCGCGTTCATTAAGCATCTTTAATGATTTATGCTTTGGTGGCACTGCTAGCGCCACCAGAGTGCTTTACAGTTTTTGACGAGAAAAAAAGATGATTATTAAAATTGGAATTATCCCCGGAAGATAAGTAGGGAGGGATAGATCAATATTTATTGTCAGTGGTTGGAACGGGGATGTTTCATGAGCTTCCAAGTTTTGTAGACCACCCAATGGGCTGATAAATGATTGTGAAGTGGAGGACCTGGGACGGGAGAACTTAGTTTAGTAAGTATGATGCATATTAGGGTTCTTTCTGGGATAAGGACTTCATAGACAAACTTTGTAAAGCAGAATCATAGCTAGGAGCAAAGTTCCCTGCCCTAGTCCTGTAGCCCTACATATAACCCTGTAGCCCCCATCAGCTGTCCATCCATTCTTAGGCTCTTCGGCCAGAAATGAACTCCTGAGTCCCGGTGCAAAATCAGTCAATGGGTTTCCCGGTATCACATGTACTTTGTAGCACTAGCCTCCTTATAGAGACAGACGAATCTATAGGGACCCTCACACTGTAGACGCTGGGTGTGACCATGGACTCTCTATTCCCTTCTACAGTAACCCATGCCGTGGACTATTTAGAGTATTTTTAGGTTCAAAATTTCTTTGAACTATGACTTCATGCGACGATTTATGGCATATGCTTGTACAAGAAAGTCTATCAGTTTGCCAAATTGTCTACAGATTTTTTCGAATATCAATTGAGTCATAAATGAATGACAAATAATTAATAGTTGGATCTAAGAAGGAAAACATTCATTTTTATCTGTTGTTTCTCCATTTAAGGTACACTCATAGCTCCTATGCCAAATTTACCTTTTACTTTAAAGAGAATCTGTCAGCAGGTTTTTGCTACCCCATTTGAGAGCAGCATGGTATAGGGACAGAGACCCTGATTCCAGCAATGTATCACCTACTGGGCTGCTTGCTGCAGTTTTGATAAAATCACAGTTTTATCTGCTGCAGATCTACCAGTTCTCTCAATGCTCTGTATAACCCCGCCCACACCACTGATTGGCAGCTTTCTGCCAATCACTGCTGGGGACGGAATTATATAGAGGACTACCTGGCAGCAGGTTTACTAGTTCTCTAGTGATAATCTCCTGCTGATAAAACAGTGATTTTATCAAAACTATAGCAAGCAGCCCAGAAAGTGACACATTGCTGGAATCAGGGTCTCTGACACTATATCATGCATTTCTCTCATTAGGTGGCAAAAACCTGGTGGCAGATTCCCTTCAAACAATTATTTTGCATATTCTAGCATGCCGTTCTTTAGGGATGATGTTTCTCACTTGCATGCAGGCATTTTATCAGAACCAAGGCATCTGTATTTAAAGCATTCAGTGTGAGTCGTCTATGTGACTGGCACATAAGAGAGGTCTCCTGTGCTTTCTGCAGTCATCGTCCATCCGTGTTTGCACTATGGCAACTAAACAAACAATGTAACTTTGCTGATAACCAGTAGTTCTCCTGTTATGTGGACTTGAGAAACTGTGCAATTAATTAACTTATTGAAACAGTCCAGTCATGCTCACCCAACATCCTGTGCCAGGCTGCCAGTGTAGTCTGTGCACAGCAAATGGTCCGAGTGGTAGAGTGTGACTGCAAGCCTCCTTTCATGCTTCAAAAAATTCAGATTATTTACCATTAAAAGGTCAACAATACCCAGGGGCGGCTTATTTTTAGACGCATATTAATTATTTCCCTCAATGACACAAACGGCGCAATGGAAAAATAACAGTAAACATCTCCGATTCTGCATACTTACCACTTCTGTTTATTCCATTTTTGCAAGGGCTAAACTGTGCTGACCTCGTTTCCTACATTCAGACAGAATTATGAACTGTAAAGCCAGAATATATCACCAAAATCTAATAGACTTGGATATTGCAGAACGCAAATACAAACAGGTTGGCTCTGGACTAATTAATGCATGACATCCACTAGGCACAATCAGAAGAGCCATCGGGATGTGAGGGGATTTGAAGCAAGCATGATAAATTCAGTCATATATGCAGCCAGCAGTGGGGACTAGTCATAATGAACTTTTTGCTAATTAATGGTCAGCTACACTTATATAACAAGTGCTCCCCCTACAGGATGTCTTTTGCAGCCCCCACAGCAGCATCACTGCATTGCTAACCAGTTATACATTGGTTTATCCAACCTATTGCAATTTTACATTCTGTTGCACCAGGTCATGATGACCAGAAATTTATTTATTGTGTTTGCAATGATCTTTTATCTGTTATCACTTGATTGCTTTTAAATTATTAAAAATTATAATGATTATGACTTTGTGTTAGTATTAAGGGAATTTGTCACTAAGTTTTTACCACCTAATCTCAGAGCAGCATAACGTAGAGACCGAGACCCTGATTCCAGGGAAGTGTCACTTACTGGTTTGTCTTCTGTAGTTTTGATAAAATCACAGTTTTATTAGCAGGAGATTATCACTAGAGGACTAGTAATCCTGTAGTCCAACCACGCCCCTTGCCACTGATTGGCAGCATTCTGCCTATGTACACAGAAATCTCCCAATCAGTGGTGTGGGCGGGGTTATACAAGGCTCAGCATTCTGATACCTGTTACACCTCAAGCAGATAAAACAGTGATTTTATCACAACTGCAGCAAGCAGCCCAGTAAGTGACACATGGCTGGAATCAGAGTCTCGGTCCCTACATCATGCTGCCCTCACATAGGGCAGCAAAATATGGTGATAGATTCCCTTTAAGGCAGTTTCCTGACATATTCAAAAATTTAACATCAAAGTAAATAGTTCAAGGGGGCCATTTGTCAGGACTTATTTTTCTTTAGCCAAGGTTCAGATTCAAAGAAAATCTCATTAAATCTGTAAATCTCATTAATTTCAGTAAAGAAACATACAGTACTTCATTTTGCCTTTGGGGGAACTGCAGGGAAACTGAACACTTCTTCCCAGGTTCGCACACAGATTACAACTACTTGCTAGAGGTCTTAGCAGTGTGGACATGCTGTGATCAACTTATCATCAGGGGACCCTGAATATAATTTTCCCAAGCAGAGAAACCCTATATTGTTGAACATTGCCTGTTTTAGGCTTCTCAATGTTCATATCTTTCCAGACCACTATTCTGTGCTCGAGCTAGTTATTGCCAAGTAATGACCAGCTATAATCCATGGTCATTTCTTCCTTATCCTCTGTAAATGGGCTCATTTTTCTGTTTTGATCAGCATCTTAAATACCATACAGAGTCTGGCTCAGACATACAGGAGTAATATGAGATTGGATTCTCGTGGGAACTCCATCTTAGTACAATTTTGCTCAGTCGAAATGTCAATGAACTCATTGTGTGTGATTTTCAGCCACTGGTATTTTCATTTTAGGAGCAGGTGCCTACTTTATTTGATACGACTTTGATACCCTTTAAATTACATCATTATGTATTGGGATTTTCCAGAATAAGGGAAATGCTGTCAAATTAGCTGCACACGGTATTAGGACCCCAGTCAATATAACTCAATGACCTTCCTTTAATGTGACAAGATCTAGGTTTCTACTTTCTTTCACGTTGGGAAAACCTGGGTTGCACTGCGTCTCAATGGAGAAGAAACCATGTTGTGGTCTACAAAACCCTTAGGGATTGTCTCTGCCCTCCTCCATATGGAGCAAAGAAGGATGGGGAGATTCCTACCCAGATGGTAGACTTTCTCGGGCTAGGAGATGTTTGATTTGGACAGATCGGATCAGGTTGATGCATCCTGGTAGAAATGCTTTTAATGAGAACATTTGCTTTATGTGTAAATTATAATAAGTGACCCCCCAACATAATGGTGACTGAAGATGAAAGCACACGCTAGTCAATCAGCAGATGTCATCCTTATAGGTATACAGACACCAAGGAAGACTTCCTAAGCATAATGTACCCCAATTCTATCACCATTTCCTCTAAAAAAATAGAAAAAAAGGTATTGAAGAAAAGTAGGTCGTAAAATGTGTCAAATCAATTGAAGATGTATTCTGATTTCCAGAAACCAAGCATGCTCATTGTATAACTTACATCGTCTGAAAGTAAGTCATAGAAGTTACCACTCATATAAATGGAAAGAATTAATACACAGAGTAGATTCAACAAAGTTTAAAGGGGTATTCTCATCTTAGACAAGTCCACTGAGGAAGCCCAAGCGAAACGCATGTCAGGGCTGCATTTGTACATAGGGATATATGACAACATGGGTAAGAGTTGATACTATTTGATACTATGGTAGATATATATTTACTGATGCTTAACAGCTTAACCGCTCCCAGGGCATCTGTTATTCCATAGGTTCCATAGATTGTAATGGCAACATTTTAGGACTTACAATTGCCTACAGCTCCTCTGCATTATTACCCTGTGAGCCCCACCCCCTTGGTAAAGACCATAAAAATCAGCACTAGGGATTATATTCAAGTGCTTATCGGGGAAGTGATAAAGCTACAAAACTTCTTAAAGGGGTTGTCCAGGCTTGTGGATAAAGTCTGCAATCACTCTATGTGACTGCAGACTTGTGAATCCTCACTGCACATTGTCAAGATTCTCTGGTGCCGAGACCAGGAGCAGAAGGTCATATGACCACAAGTCTGCAATTTGCATACCTCCAGCCAAATTCCAACTAGACGTATGTATTGAGCGAGGCCGCACACGTCTAGTCGGCACATAACTGTATGTATGCAAATCGCATACTTTGGGTCACGTGCCCGCCCGCTGCCGGCACCGGAGAATCCTGAGAGTGAGCAATGCATGCAATGTGAGGATTTACAAGTCTGCAGTCACACACAGTGACTGCAGACTTTAACCCCAAGCCTGGACAACCCCTTTAAGAAGTTTTGTAGCTTTATCACTTCTCCGATAAGCAATTGAATGTAATCCCTCCATAAAGTTATGGATATCAATATACACATTTTTATATCTCTTGTTTTACATGTTTGACACTTTGTTATAAGTTATCATTCCTCTATTAATGGGAAAGAATTGGTAATTTCCACCACAAAGCAACTTCAGAGATGACTATGTCAAGTGACTTTTATTTTATGGATGATAACTGGTTGCCTATAAAATTCTGTTTCTTGGAGGCCTCCAGATGGAATCTCTTTGCAAATGTTACCAGCCTTAGAGGGGGGAAAGACTAAAATTCATTCTACAAGAAATAAAGAATCTGTTTCTCTGGTTTCTCGTGTAAATGGCACTCCCATTGACATATTGTGAATGGTCTGAATCATAACAAAGAGAATTGAAACAAACCCCCCGGGACACACAGAACGATTGTTACACATATTTTAACTGATATAATGCAACCCAATGCTTTTTTACACTCAATTAATTCACACATTTTGTTGGACACGGACCAGGATTTGGAACTTTGAGGCTATTTTGCTTTCGTTAGAAATGATTTTGGAAAACAAGGTGACGCATGTTTAATAAAGGTTTAGTGGATTTTACTTGGACCGAGCAGTTTATTTCTCTTTTGTTTCTTCCTTCTAAGCATTATGGCTTGTATTTTACATGATTCATATATAGATAAAAAAATAACACCCTCATTTATCAAAGTGTTTTCAATAAAAAACTGGTGTTAAAATAGTTTGAAAAGTCACAAAATGTTCGCACAATGCAGAGTTGCGCACAGATTTTACCACTTTTGGCAAAGCTAGGGACGATCCGGGGAGGGAAATGACTACGCCATCTATTCAAATTCAACAAAATGGCGGCATTTCTTATACCAGAAATGCTACTATAGTCCCTGATTGCAGTAGCCGTTCTGAAGAGGTGCATGGTGGCACGTGCCATTGAGAAGATGCACCAAATTCATTAAGTGACATTTACTAGTAAATGGATTTAGTGCATTGTACTTTAGCAAACCCTTCATTAAGACAGGGGCGGACATATCATTGGTGTCACCTGTGCAGCCGCACAGGGGCTCAAGAGGTAAGGGGGCCTAGTGCCACACCAAAAGCAGGTGGAATTGTGCATTATGATGAGCTATTGGACTGCAAAGGGCCCATATACTGTTCTTGCACAGGGGCCCTCTTCAGTCTGGGTCCACCAGTGAATAAAAATGCAACCATAGCACATGATCCTTTCTGCCTATCAGAGCACGTTTTTTCCAAGCATCGATTAGCTGGATCAACATGCAGAACAAAAGTTTTATACATGTATATAAGTATTTTCTACTCAAAAAATCTTCTAAGCCCTTATTAAAACCATTGACGATCCCCTCTGTGCCCAGCTCCTCAAGTAGACTATTCCACAGTATAATGGTTCTTATGTTAAAGAAGATCTCCTTTGGAGATTTAACTTTTTTTCTCTAGGCAGACAGAGTGACTTCTTGTCTTTTACAAGGGTGTTAGGCTGGGTGCCCACGTAGCGCTTTTCAAGCGTTTATGCTGCGGAATTTCCGCAGCGTAAACGCTTGTTAAACGCTAGGTGATCCGCACCCCATGGTCCCCAAGGGGATTCCGCAAGTTCTATGCACATGCTGCGGATTTTTCCGCAGCGTTTATGCTGCGTTCAAAAATCCGCAGCATGTTCATTAATTTTGCGTTTCCGCAAGCGGAATTGCCTTTTGTAATGCATTAAAAAAAGCAAGGCAATTCCGCATGTGGAAATCGCGCGATAAACGCAAGATAAACGCGTGCGGAATTCCGCATGCGTTTTTAATAGCAGAAATGAAGCAGAAATTTTCTGCTACATTTCTGCAACGTAGGCACATAGCCTTATACTTGAAACACCTTTTGAGCATACTTTTTGTATTGCCCGTTTAAGGAACTTATACAAGTTAATCATGTTATAATCATGTCCCCCCTTAGTAATCTGTTCTCAAGACTAAACACATTTAATTCTATTAATCTTTCCTGATAACTGGGATTCTCCATGACCCTTATCAGTTTGGTGTCTCTTCTTTGCACTTTTTCTAACTCCAGGGCCTCCTTCCTGCGAATTGGTGGCCCAGGACTGAACTGCATTTTTCAAATGGGTTTGCATTAATGCTTTGTAAAGTGGTAGTATTACGTTGCTGTCCTGCAAGTCCATACCTCTTATAATACATGACAATATCTTCCTGGCTTTAGAAGCTGCTGATTTACATTGCTGTTATTTAGTCTGTGATTTAGTCGCTGACGTCGGCGGTCGCGTGACCTGCCACATGACTCAATGACGTCATGGCAGGTCCTTTCATGCCACCGTGACCCATGCAACAGACCGGACGCATCGCTGAGGAGACCGGGGGCCATCAGAAGCTAAGTATAATCTTTATTTTTTATTTTAAATTCTTTTTTTAACAGTTACTATGGTACCTGGGTCTGGATGAGTCTCCTCTTCTCCAAACCCGGGTACCATCCGCACATTAAATCGCATAATATCCGCATGTGCACATGTAGCCATGCAGATATTATGCGATTCAATGCAAATCAATGGCGGCAATTACGCTGCGTGTCCGCAAAATTAATAGACATGCTGCGTATTTTTCCACAATGATAATCCGCAGCGAAATTTCCGCAGCATGTGCACAGCACATGGGGATTATCATTGGGGACCATGGGGCTCGTATTACCAAGCATTTTTTAAGTGTTTTTGCTGCGGAAATTCCGCGGGATAAACGCTTGAAAATCGCGTAGTGGGCACGCAGCCTTACCGATGCCGTCATCTCATTGAGGGTCTATATTTACCCCACATTCATAGGTCAGAACTAGATTTGGAAGCTAACAGCTGTTATCTTTAATTATTATGCTCTGCATATTTCAAATATATTGACGACCATATAATGTGTAAGAGGGCTTCCCAACTCTAATGCTTAATCATTTTGACCTCATCAAAGGTGTCCTTCAGCGTCTTTCTCTCCTTCCTTTATTGAAAACACATGAACGCACCACCAAGCGGTAATATGTGGGAGTCCGGGGAGATAGCTCCTGTTCAGCCGACAGTAGTGTATTGGCTTCATTAAAAACCATGAGAAGACCATATAATGACCCCACAGAGAACCTTCAGGTCCACAATACATTCCTGTAGGCACTCGTGTGGCACCACCCAGGCTTTGTGTATGACGTCTTTCAATGAATCTTATATGGGCACAGTGATATTGTTCAGTATTGTCGAGGTAAAGGGTCATTTGCTGATCTCTACAAGTGTTGTCATTTTTATAAACCCTAGTGCTGATTTACAATCAATACAAAGTATGCTAAACATTAATCTTATCTCATTGCCTCATTCAGCCAACTTTGATGCAACCTTTTCTTTAGGGAGATTATCATACGGAGGCTCCAGACAGCACTACCTTTATTCTAATGCATATTAATAAAACAAGAGAAGGTTATAATACCCAATTAATTTTTTATCGGAAAATGAACAAAAAATGCAAAAAAAAAAATAATAGATTCAAGGAAATGCTGCAGCATCAAGTCATTTACATACATTATACAGCTCATTATTCTTGTTTATAAAGTTTTAGCTTATTTGGCGGCTGATGTTTGTTTGTGCACCTTTTGTCCTGTGTCGTAACTACTGTAGGTTTTTCCTCACTGGGGCGAATATTTTATTTGTTGCCTTAGCCCTATATATAAATATTGACTTGTGGGGTGTCCTCCACACCCAGCAATGAGGCATATCCAGATCCTAACCTCCTATCTCCTTCTGGAGATCTCCATTAGAGTGTTAGGAATATTTAGAGTACATAAGCCAATGTAAAGGTCCACAAAGATAAGGCAATTCAACTGTACTGGAAATTATCTCTTATGTGGTTAATTTGTCTCCAATCCTATGAAAAACTGTTACACACCTGTCTCGGATATCCCGGCTTCGCTCCCTTCTCCCGGGTCTGCTGCCCTCTGTTGTGCTCCACGTCGGGTTTTGAAGGTTGTCCAGAGTGGATCAATGACATCATCTCTCTAGACCTTTTTAAGGTTCATTTACACATCTGTGCCTTGGGATTGAGACTCTAGTGTTCCTTGTTTGGTCTGCTCCATAATCCATTATCCACTTCATCTATCCGTCTATTCCAGAGTTTCCAGTTTCAGTCCTAGTCCCCATGATGCCACATGTCCTAGAAGCTGCAATAAACACTTATTGTGTGTGCCCACCTGAACCAGAGGTTTAGTGGATCCACCTCAAACACAATTGTTGATAAAATTTCAACAAATTTTTTAATATTTAAAAAATAATAATAAATAATAAATCATTTTAAATACATTTAATGTAAAAATTGTTGGTATTATTCAAAAGGGAATGTACTATAATTTACCCGAGTCATTTGGTCAACTTACATCTTTTTTTAGTTAATTTTAGTAATCATCTATAGTGTATTACTGAGTAGTTTTCCTAAAGCAACAAAACTGTAGTAATATCCATCTAATAATATGATGAAACATTCCAGATAGATGTCTAAGTTGGTATCGCTCCTCTAAAGAGCGAGTCTATGGTCTATGATGTTGAAGTCCGCTATGCAATGGTAAAAGTTCTGATGTTACATAGACATAGTAGGATATGCTAAAAAGATAGAGGCCATCAAGTTCAACCTTTCTCAATCAATTAAACATTATTTTTAGCTAGATTATTTATAACCCCCAATTGTGGATGACAAGATCTGTAAACCATATTATGATCTCGATATGTAGTGAAGGGTTTGGGTTGCTAAATTGCTTTCCTCTCTACTATTACTTGCTTTTAAGAACCCTTGAAATAGAGAAACCCATACTTTAATAAATTGCAGTTATCCTTGAACCTGGCCCTAATGGTAGTTCTGCTTTTTGATTCCCTTTAGTTTCAGGTCTGTTATGGAGTGAGATACCAAATTCATATTATATCACATTATGGAAGAGTATGGGGTTTGGTCTTTTATTCTATCATTTGCGCTTTACAGATGTAGTCGAGATCAGTAGGTCACTTGCCACAATACATCACAATATTCCAATGAATTATCTGTATGTTTATAGAGTTATCTTAATTCAGGTAATCTATTTATTTTGGAGTGTAAATTAAGTTGGCCATACACATACAATAAATCTTGGCTACAGGCAGGGGTGGATTAAGAGTAGCAAGGGCCCCGGGCAGTTTAGAAGGTGCGGGCCCCCCCCCCCCCACACACACACCTACACCTGATGTATCACGTGACATGTCACATGATCCCCTGCGATAGATCATGTAATAGTTCACGTGAAATTAATTTGGCACAATATTAATTATTTTTTTTAGGCTGTGTGCCCACTACGCGTTTTTTAAGCGTTTCCGCAGCGGCAATTCCGCTGCAGAAACGCTTAAAAAACGCTTGGTAGAAGGTCTGCCACGTTCCCCAATGATAATCCGCATGTGCTGTGCACATGCTGCGGAAATTTCCGCTGCGGATTATCATTGCGGAAAAATCCGCAGCGCTAACAATTATTTTGCGGAAGCGCGGCGCTTTCGCCGCCATTGACTTGCATTGAAACACATGGAATCCGCATCCCTGCATCTGTACATGCGGAATCCATGCGTTTCAATGTGCGGATGGTACCCGAGTTTGGAGAAGAGGAGACTCTCCTCCAGACCCGGGTACCATAGAACCTGTAAACAAAGAATAAAATAAAAAATAAATATTATACTTACCTTCGGATGGCCCCCGGTGTCTTTATCCGATGCGTCCTGGCTTGCCGGCAGCTCGCGATGGTCTAAAAAGGACATGCCGTGACATCATTTAGTCATGTGACGGGTCACGCGACCGCTGACGTCGGCAGGCCATCAGAAGGTAAGTATATATTTATTTTTTACCATTCTTTTACGGTCACACTATATATGCTGGTTGCATGGATTTATATAGTGTGACCAAGTTGCCAAGCACTTTCCAAGTGATGCTAAAATCGCTTGGAAAGCGCTTGTCAACCCGTATGCGGAAATGCATGTGAAGAACGCTTCACATCAGCATGTCCCTGTCAGAAAAACGCATGTACAATCCGCATGTACAATCCGCATATACAATCCGCATGCGTTTTTTCTACCAGGGAGATGCAAAAATGCTCAAAAAAAATCCGGAGCATTTCTGCATCGTGGGCACATAGCCTTACATTAATTGTATGACTCAATATTGAGCACACGTAGCCATCTATACACAGCAGGAGGCCGCACGTAGCCATCTATACACGGCAGGAGGCCGCACGTAGCCATCTATACACGGCAGGAGGCCACACGTAGCCATCTATACACGGCAGGAGGCCACACGTAGCCATCTATACACGGCAGGACGCCGCATGTAGCCATCTGTACACGGCAGGAGACCGCACGGAGCCACCTATACACAGCAGGAGGCCGCACGGAGCCATCTATACACGGCAGGAGGCCGCACGGAGCCATCTATACACGGCGGGAGGCCGCACGGCGCCATCTATACATAGCAGGTGGCCGCACGTAGCCATCTATACACAGCGGGAGGCCGCACGTAGCCATGTATACACAGCGGTAGGCCGCACGTAGCCATCCATACACAGTGGTAGGCCGCACGTAGCCATCCATACACAGCGGGAGGCCGCACGGCGCCATCTATACACAGCGGGAGGCCGCACGGCGCCATCTATACACAGTGGGAGGCCGCATGTAGCCATCTATACACAGCGGGAGGCCGCACATAGCCACCTATACACAGTGGGAGGCCGTAAGGAGCCATCTATACACAGCGGGAGGCCGCACGGCGCCATCTATACACAGCGGGATGCCGCACAGAGCCATCTAGACACAGCGGGAGGCCGCACGGAGCCATCTAGACACAGCGGGAGGCCGCACGGTGCCATCTATACACAGCAGGGAGCCGCATGGTGCCATCTATACACAGCGGGAGGCCGCACGGTGCCCTCCCCCAGAGACAGTGGGAGGCCGCACGTAGCCATCTATACACAGCAGGGAACCGCACGGAGCCATCTATACTCAGCGGGAGGCCGCACGGAGCCATCCATACACAGCAGGAGGCCGCAGGGAGCCATCTATACACAGCGGGAGGCCGTACGGTGCCATCTCTACACAGCAGGGAGCCTCATGGTGCCACCTATACACAGCGGGAGGCCGCACGGCCCCACCCCCCCAGAGACAGCGGGAGGCCGCACGTAGCCATCTATACACAGCAGGGAGCCGCACGGTGCCATCTATACACAGCGGGAGGCCGCACGGAGCCATCTATACACGGCAGGAGGCCGCACGGAGCCATCTATACACGGCGGGAGGCCGCACGGCGCCATCTATACATATCAGGTGGCCGCACGTAGCCATCTATACACAGCAGGAGGCCGCACGTAGCCATGTATACACAGCGGTAGGCTGCACGTAGCCATCCATACACAGCGGTAGGCCACACGTAGCCATCCATACACAGCGGGAGGCCGCACGGCGCCATCTATACACAGCGGGAGGCCGCACGGCGCCATCTATACACAGCGGGAGGCCGCATGTAGCCATCTATACACAGCGGGAGGCTGCACATAGCCACCTATACACAGCGGGAGGCCGCAAGGAGCCATCTATACACAGCGGGAGGCCGCACGGCGCCATCTATACACAGCGGGATGCCGCACAGAGCCATCTAGACACAGCGGGAGGCCGCACGGAGCCATCTAGACACAGCGGAAGGCCGCACGGTGCCATCTATACACAGCAGGGAGCCGCATGGTGCCATCTATACACAGCGGGAGGCCGCACGGTGCCCTCCCCCAGAGACAGCGGGAGGCCGCACATAGCCATCTATACACAGCAGGGAGCCGCACGGAGCCATCTATACTCAGCGGGAGGCCGCACGGAGCCATCCATACACAGCGGGAGGCCGCACGGAGCCATCTATACACAGCAGGGAGCCGCATGGTGCCATCTATACACAGCGGGAGGCCGCACGGAGCCATCTATACACAGCGGCAGGCCGTACGGTGCCATCTCTACACAGCAGGGAGCCTCATGGTGCCACCTATACAGCGGGAGGCCGCACGGCCCCACCCACCCAGAGACAGCGGGAGGCCACACGTAGCCATCTATACACAGCAGGGAGCCGCACGGTGCCATCTATACACAGCGGGAGGCCGCACGGAGCCATCTATACACAGCGGGAGGCCGCACGGAGCCATCTATACACAGCGGGAGGCCGGACGGAGCCATCTATGCACAGCGGGAGGCCGCACATAGCCATCTATACACAGCAGGGAGCCGCACGGTGCCATCTATCCACAGCGGGAGGCCGCACAGAGCCATCTATACACAGCAGGAGACCGAATGTAGCCATCTATACACATCAGGGAGCCGCATGGTGCCATCTATACACAGCGGGAGGCCGCACGGTGCCCTCCCCCAGAGACAGCGGGAGGCCGCACGTAGCCATCTATACACAGCAGGGAGCCGCACGGAGCCATCTATACTCAGCGGGAGGCCGCACGGAGCCATCCATACACAGCGGGAGGCCGCACGGAGCCATCTATACACAGCAGGGAGCCGCATGGTGCCATCTATACACAGCGGGAGGCCGCACGGAGCCATCTATACACAGCGGGAGGCCGTACGGTGCCATCTCTACACAGCAGGGAGCCTCATGGTGCCACCTATACACAGCGGGAGGCCGCACGGCCCCACCCCCCCAGAGACAGCGGGAGGCCGCACGTAGCCATCTATACACAGCAGGGAGCCGCACGGTGCCATCTATACACAGCGGGAGGCCGCACGGAGCCATCTATACACAGCGGGAGGCCACACGGAGCCATCTATACACAGCGGGAGGCCGCACGGAGCCATCTATGCACAGCGGGAGGCCGCACATAGCCATCTATACACAGCAGGGAGCCGCACGGTGCCATCTATCCACAGCGGGAGGCCGCACAGAGCCATCTATACACAGCAGGAGGCCGAATGTAGCCATCTATACACATCAGGGAGCCGCATGGTGCCATCTATACACAGCGGGAGGACGCACGGAGCCATCTGTACACAGCGGGAGGCCGCACGTAGCCATCTATACACAGCGGGAGACCGCACGGAGCCATCTATACACAGCGGGAGGCCGCACGGTGCCATCTATACACAGCGGGAGGCCGCACGGAGCCATCTATGCACAGCGGGAGGCCGCACATAGCCATCTATACACAGCAGGGAGCCGCACAGTGCCATCTATCCACAGCGGGAGGCCGCACAGAGCCATCTATACACAGCAGGAGGCCGAATGTAGCCATCTATACACATCAGGGAGCCGCACGGTGCCATCTATACACAGCGGGAGGCCGCACGGAGCCATCTGTACACAGCGGGAGGCCGCACAGAGCTATCTATACACAGCGGGAGACCGCACGGAGCCATCTATACACAGCGGGAGGCCGCACGGTGCCATCTATACACAGCGGGAGGCCGCACGGTGCCATCTATACACAGCGGGAGGCCGCACGGTGCCATCTATACACAACAGGGAGCCGCACGGTACAATCTATACACAGCGGGAAGCCGCAAGGCGCCTCCCCCCAAAGACAGCAGGAGGCCGCACAGCGCCATCTATACTCAGCAAGAGGCCGCACGCAGTCACGCATGCAGTCACGCACACACACAAACATATACAGACATATACATACACGCATAAACACATTTGAAACACAAAAATACATATAAACAGACATCACACAATGATATCTGCCTGCACACACACACACACACACACACACTCACCATCCCCTGGCTCGGCTCCAGTCCTCCTGGCTCCTGCTCCTCTCCGGTGGTAAGTAGCAGTGCAGGCCGGGCGCGCACTGCGTGACGTCACAGCTAGGAGACACGGCCACGCACAGGGCCGTGTCTCCTAGCAGTGACGCGGCCGGGCCAGCACAGGGAAGTTAACTGCTGCAGTGCTGGCCCGGCCGAAGAAAAAGCAGCGGCCGTGCGCCGCTGCTGGGGGAGCGGTCCGGGCACCCCCCCGCCACTGTCTGCAGGTATGTGCCGTGGGGCCACACATATAATGAGGGCAATCCGGCCATAGACACCCCGGAGGCCCGGGCCCCCTGGAGACCCGAGGCCCCGGGCGGTAGCCCGGATTGCCCTCATTATAATCCGCCTATGGCTACCGGAAAAGAAAAGAGGTTCATAATGCCACTCTTTCAAGGGTATTTTTCAGGGGTGGCCATAAAATTGGTGCCACCTGGGCAACTGCACATGGGGTCCAATAGGTTACAGTTGGCTCGGACTGGCCCACAGGAGAGCAGGAGAATCTTCCGGTAGGCCACCCCTGTGAAGGAGTGCTAATGAATAGTGCTATTACACTTGATTCACAATTTGCAGAAATAATCTAACCATTCATTAAACAAGCTAGAAAAGTTAATATTACATAGAAGCAAAAGTTAATTTGTGTACTAGGGTAAGATTATTTTTGCATGTAACTGAACAGTGGGCCCCAAAAATCAATGTTACTGGTGGGTCTTTGCCAACCCAGTCCGACACCGGATTACGGGGCCGGCCCACTTCCACTTCCAAAGCAGCTCGAACTGAGTTTTATGATGACTACCACCTCGAAAGCAGGTGAGTATTATTAAGACTGCAAAGGGTCCATATATTGTTGTTGCATAGGGACCCCCTCTTGTATATCCTCCTGGCATTTTTAGGGGGACAATTTCAGGTGAAACCTAAGGACGCAGATTGACATTATGAAAGAATTGCAAAAAATAACTCCAGGTAAGAAAGCTTATGAGTTTGGACTAGAGAGAATCAATCCTTTTGATATTGGATTCCGCAAGCTTTGACAAATTTTTCCCCAAAATATAATTTGCCGCAAATAACAGATACTTCACTTGCCCTGAAAAGATGTATATAATACTGTGAGGTCTTCTAGGACTGAATAACTGCTCTCAAGACCTTTAACACAAGCACAGCCTTAGTAATACCAAAGTTATCTCCACATACAGTATATGGCTATGGGTAAACAGATGGTAATTAGTGATGAGCGAGTATGTTTTGTTAACCCTTTCGCCGAGTATACTCGGCTGAGAACCAAGTATTTATAGCGTGTTCGGGTTTTAAGTTTTCGTCGCTCCGTGAACATGATTTGCAACTGTTTGACAGATTTAATGCATGCGAGGAATGCTGGAAAAACAGGCATTCCTCACATGTATTAAGTCTGTCAAACAGTCGCAAATCATGTTCACGGAGCGACGAAAACTTAAAGCCCGAGCACGCTATAAATACTCGGTGCAAGGGTTAACAAAACATAATCGCTCATCACTAATGGTAATCATTTTTCACTGCATGTTTTGTACAGTGTATTGAGTTTTTTTTGGCTTTTTTGCTCATTTCCTATTGTTAAAATGTGAACTGTGATGTTTTCTCACTAAAGAGATTCACCCTAAAATGGTTGCTGCACTGCATTTCCTGCCTCGGCTTTTATACAGGCTAAGGTAGGCTGTACTATACCATGTAATGTGCTATACATAGTGATGGCTGCACTATACCACGTGAAGAGATTGCTGCAAAACATTATTGGAAAGAGGGTAGTATACTTACAACTACTCAATATACAGTAGAACAAATAATTATCAACCATACTATTCATTTTATTCATATAAACAGTATGTCATCTTCTATGTGTAGAACAATGCAATCGGTTTTCTTCCTTCTAGGAGCTTGGACTCATCCTTTGTAGATGTTGGGTTATTTTGTCACTGAGAAGAAAACTTTTTGTTATCACTTGAGCTTGATCGGTGAACCGTATAGTCAGCTGAAGATGTATAAAGCAAAGTCAACAACACTTGGTCAACTTCCCTTATACTGTGCTATAACTGCACGTGTTCCTAGGATGAATTAATTACCCAATGGCAGAAAAGTCTGTTTATTTTTCAAGATGAAGCAACTTTGTTATCAACTTGAAAAGGCTTTTTTTTTCCAATGCTGAGGTTTTATAGCAATCTATCTGCTGGGGATTTGAGGCTCCGTCTACAAAGAAGATTGAAAAAGCAGAACTTGTATTTGATTCTTACGTCTCAGAGGGTGGCATTTTGGGATGGCTTGATGGATTTCATAGGGTTTGTAGATGAAGCTTTGGTTATCAATTTGGAAGTCATAATCTTTGCAATCCAATATGCAGCCCCTGCTTTTTTTTTTCCCAAGCGCCTCGACTTTAAAGAGCAAATAAAGCGGATATTTCACATTATTATTTAGCATGCACTTTTCATTACCATGCTCCATAGTAAAACTGGAGTGAAGTAGTCAGTGTTCAGCTTTACACTTTTATAGTGAAGTGTTTTTGAGCCGTGGATATTATTTGCCTGATCCAGCACAAAGTGAATTCTAAGACTAAGTGTATAGTTCTGCAAAATAAATATCTTATGTGACCTGCTGGAAATTTGTAACCTCAACAGTAAAATTGATGTCAGCGTAGGTCAGCATGGTCAATGTATAAGACTGCTTATCTAGGCTGCAGCACTACAATGTCATTGTGCCTAGTTAGGACAGATCAGGACCAGATACCCCATCAATAATGTATGTGCATGTTGTGTCAGTAAAAAGAAGTGTGGAAAGTGGATGGTAGATATCTCTAGTGGTGCTCATCTCCAGAAACTAAAACAGTGGATTGGACAAAGTATTATTATTTTTCATTATTTATTTATATAGCGCCATTGATTCCATGGTGCTGTATATAAGAAGGGGTTACACACAAAATACAGATATCAGTTATAGTAAACAAACTAACAATGACAGACTGGACCAGAGGGAAGTGGGCCCTGCCCTTGCAAGCTTGTGGTCTACAGGATAGAGATAGTAGATTGGGGGGTTGCAGCAGCTTCGGTGGTGGTGAGGTGGCAGTGGGGTCATTGGAGGCTGTAAGCTTTTTTGAAGAGATGGGTTTTCAAGTTCCGTCTGAAAGTTGCCAGTGAGGTGGATAATTGGATGTGTTGGGGCAAATGATGGGAGATGCTCGGTAGAAGAAGTCTTGGGGGTGATTGGGTAAGGAATATTTGAGAACAGGGGAGAGAAGGAGGTCTTGGGAGGACTGGAGAGTACGTGCGGGAAGATATCGAGAGATAAGTTCAGAGATATACAGAAGAGATAGATTATGGACGGCTTTGTGGATCAATGTTAGTAGCTTGAACTAGATACGTTGGGGTATTGGAAGTCAATGAAGGGATGGATATACAGAGAGGAGAAGCAGAGGTGGATTAGTCGGACAGCAGAGTTAATGATGGACTGGAGAGGTGTGAGAGTGTTAACTGGGAGGCCATAGAGTAGGGTATTGCAGTAGTCAAGGTGGGAGATGATGAGGGCATGCAATAACATTTTAGTAGATTCAAGGTTGAGGAAAGGATGGATTCTGGAAATATTCTTGAATTGGAGGTGGCAGGAGGTGGTAAGAGCTTGGATGTGAAGTTTGAAGGACAGGGCAGAGTCGAGGATTACTCCAAGGCAGTGAACTTCCGGTACACGGGAAATTATGATATCATTTATTGTGATAGATCAGGTAGGAGGGTTAAATGAGAGGGAGGAAAGATGATCAGTTCAGTTTTGTCCACATTAAGCTTTAAGAAGCGTAATGAGAAGAAGGAGGATATGGCCAAATAGAAAATCAAAGAAATTTGTATGGTGCTTGTACAAACTTTTAGTATTGGCAGACCCCATGTTGTACATAGGATCTGATAAAAAAAAAATATATGGGTGTCTTTTAATATTAGTCCTTTATCTAAAAAAGATAAGCTAGTGATGCTGATATCACTGCTCTATACCAAGACATTCCAGCGACAGCACATCTGAGTTAGCGTGATCCTGCTTATCTTAGCTCCTGCAGCACAATTAAATTATTAAGCATTTCAACCCTATCCTTTGTCCCCTAGTGATAATGAAATGATACTGTTGCTACCACCGGATGATTGAACTATCTTTATCATGTTTTAAAGAGGGACCGAACAGCGATTATGCTATTCTGTAGGAAATATGAGTAAGCTGACATATATACAGCTGTTTAAAATAGTCATGATGGCAATTGAAGTTTCAGTTTCTGCTTGAATGCATGGCTTTTTGGTTATAGGAATGTCAAGAAAAATATATTTATTGTAAAAAAATATATATTTTTGAATTGTATGTGGCAGCTAATAATAAAGACATAGAGGATATAATCTAGGCACTTTATTTCGAGACCTACTTGCACCATTTATGCTGACGCTAAGGAAACAATTATTACGATCAATAATTCTTAATATTCTATTTCTGGCGATAATAACTCATTTATGAATTACAAATACTTTGCATAAAGTGCTGGCGGAAGTGCTAACTAAGTAATAATTTAGAAAATGTTATATGATGCCATAAAAGGCACCGAAAACCCCCAGAAATGCCAGCTTGCACAGTGTTAAATCTCTCCAGTTAACAGTTTGTTTAGAAAGATTTACCAGGGAAGCAGACACAGAGACCCCGGACACGACTTTCCCTGTCACCACATCTCCCTGTGCCGCAGGCAACACAAATTAAACTGTACAAACTGTAGAGGATGCACTCAGTGTTTCTGCATAAATTGTATGTTTGTGTACATCCCTGATGCTATATAATAAAATATCATTATTAATAACTCCCCAGCAACCAGCAACATACTGGAGTTTATTGTGTGTAAATGTAAACTCCTAGCAGGGGTACTGCAGCATATTGCATACAGTGAGTCATGGTGGGAGGAAGGGAATTAGGATGTTTGGTTTGTGTCTCATCAGCATGAAGTACCTCCTCTCACCACATTTAGAGCCACTTAACTCAAGGTGTTTAAAGATCATTTCACTTACTCCTAAAGATGCTCTTGGAAAGTTGCAAGTGTTCTATTTACTGCAATTTATATGGTGGCAAAACATATAGGGATACATGATCTTGTTTTACGCCTTATATATAAGAAGTAGATACAGAAGCTTTAAGATTTAAAATTTTACTCCACCTTGTAGCTGATTTATTATAGAATGTATATAGGTTTAGGGCATTTGTAATCTTCTAATATAACTTCATGATTAATATGGTTCTTATTTGTTTCTTAGGCTTTGACATTTTAAGTCCCTCCCCTGCGGTTCCCACAGTTCTATTCATAGGAATGATGGATTTGCACATTTTTTTATAGTATCCCTTAATCCTTATCCATAGATATAACCTTATCCTTAATCCTTATATATAAGGAATAGATACAGAAGCTTTAAAAGTTAAAGTGTAGGGAAACATGATCTTGGTGTATGTCTCATATATAAGAAGAAAGAAGTAGATACAGAAGCTTTAAGAGTTAAAGTTTTACTCCACATTATAGCTGATTTAATACAGAATATATATAGGTTTAGAGCATTTATAATCTTCTAATATAACTTTATTATCACTATGGTTCTTATTGGTCACTGAGACTTTAATAATTTAAGCCCCTCCCCTGCGCTTCCAGCAGTGAAGCTATGCATAGGAATGGCGGCTTTACACATTTTTCATAGAATCCCTATATAACCTTATCTTTAATCCTTATATATATATAGAGAGAGTAAAAACAGAAGCTTTAAAAGTTAAAGTGTTCCTCCACATTGTAGCTTATTTAATATAGAATGTATATAGACTTAAAGCATTTATAATTTTCTAATATAACTTTCTGATCACTATAGTTCTTATTGGTCACTGAGACTTTCACAATTTAAGTCCCTCCCCTGCAGTTCCAGCAGTGATTCTATGCTTAGGAATGGCGGCTTTGCACATTTTTCAAAGAATCCCTGATGTTTAATAGTAAGCCTCTCAACTGAAGAGCTCAAAAGGGCTTGATAATCAGCCTCTATTACTTATTAGTTAAACCTCTTTTGTGTGACTACTACAGCAGCATTGATTGCAGCTGGGCGAGGCTGGACCTCGTCTAGCACAGAGAGAGAGAGAATTAACTCCCTCACTGCCGAAAAACACAAAGCAACAAAAAGTCAGCTGCGAGAAGTCAGGCTGTGTAATCGTGACGATCTTCGTGGCGACACACCCGTGACAGTACCCCCCCTTCTACGAGGGGCCTCCGGACCCTCAGGGCCAGGTTTATCCGGGTGAGTCGTGTGGAAGGCCCGAACTAATCGGTCTGCGTTAATATCCGACGCAGGAACCCACATCCTCTCCTCAGGACCATACCCTTTCCAATGAACCAGGTACTGAAGGGACCGGCGATTAAAGCGTGAATCGATGACCCTCGATACCTGGAACTCCAAGTTACCATTGACCACCACTGGAGGGGGAGGTAAAGGTGACGGTACCACCGACGCCACATACCTCTTAAGCAACGATCTGTGGAACACGTTGTGAATTTTAAACGTAGGGGGGAGGTCAAGACGGAATGCCACCGGATTAATTATAGAACTGATTCTGTACGGCCCGATGAACCTGGGACCCAGTTTCCAGGAGGGAACCTTAAGTTTTATATTCCTGGTAGACAACCATACCCGATCGTTCACACTTAGGTCCGGACCAGACACTCTCCTCCTATCAGCCATACGTTTGTATCGGTTCCCCATAGTATTCAGATTCTTCAGCACCCCTCTCCATACTGAAGCGAGTGATGAGGAAAATCGTTCCTCCTCAGGAACCCCCGAAGAGCCCCCCCTACTGAAAGTACAAAACTGGGGGTGAAAACCATATGCCCCAAAAAACGGGGACTTACCAGTGGACTCGCTCCGCCTATTATTAAGAGCAAACTCTGCCAGAGGTAAGAAAGAAGCCCAGTCCTCCTGGTTCTCTGACACAAAACACCGGAGATATGTCTCCAAGCTCTGGTTCATTCGTTCCGTCTGACCATTGGTCTGAGGATGAAAAGCCGATGAGAACGACAAATGCATCCCCCGCCGTGCACAAAACGCCTTCCAGAACTTGGACACAAACTGAGACCCCCGATCAGACACCACCTCGGAGGGTACCCCGTGAAGCCTCACAATCTCCCCAATGAACACCTGCGCAAGAGTTTTAGCATTAGGGAGAGCAGGAAGAGCGATAAAATGTGCCATCTTGCTGAACCTGTCCACTACAACGAGTATGACCGTTTTACACGAAGACGGAGGGAGGTCCGTAATAAAGTCCATAGACAGATGAGTCCAAGGACGCTCCGGGATCTTCAAAGGTAAGAGGGCCCCAGACGGACGGGTATGTGTGGTCTTAGAGCGCGCACAAACCCCACAGGACGCGACAAAAGTTACCACCTCCTTATGTAAGTTAGGCCACCAAAACCGACGCGAGAGGAGATCCACAGTTGCTTTACTCCCCGGGTGTCCTGCAAAAACTGAGTTATGGTGTGCCTCGATCACCTTTTGTCGCAACTGATCTGGAACAAACAGTCTCCCCGGAGGTCCAACAGGGGCGTCCCCCTGAGCCTCCAATACCTCCTCCTCCAGCTCAGAGCATACTGCCGAAACCACCACCCCCTCCTGAAGGATAGGAATCGGGTCGTCCGTATTCCCGGCCCCAGGGAAACTACGAGATAAGGCATCCGCCTTTACATTTTTTGACCCAGGACGATATGTAACGACAAAATTAAACCTGGTAAAAACAATGACCACCTAGCTTGTCTGGGATTCAGACGTTTCGCGGACTCCAGATATAGCAGGTTCTTGTGATCGGTGATGACGGTGACCGGATGGACTGCCCCCTCCAAAAAATGGCACCACTCCTCAAAAGCTAACTTAATGGCCAAGAGTTCCCTATTGCCGACATCGTAATTCCTCTCAGCGGACGACAATTTTTTAGAGAAAAAGGCGCACGGATGCCACTTACCAGGGGACGAACCTTGTGACAATACTGCTCCCACCCCTACCTCGGAAGCGTCTACCTCTACAATGAATGGCTGTGACGCATCAGGTTGAATGAGTATGGGTGCCGAGGCAAAACATTTTTTCAAGGAGGAGAATGCTTGACAAGCCTTGTCAGACCACCTAGAAAAATCCGTCCCCTTTTTAGTCATGTCTGTGAGAGGCTTAACCATGGACGAGAAATTACGAATGAACTTCCGGTAATAATTAGCAAACCCCAGGAAACGTTGTAGTGCCTTAAGATTCTCTGGCCGATCCCACTCAAGAACTGCCCGCACTTTCCCAGGGTCCATACGAAAACCGGACGCTGAAACCAGGAAGCCTAAAAACTGGAATTCCTGTACGGCGAACACACACTTTTCCCATTTGGCATACAGTTTATTATCCTGCAAGATCTGTAACACCTGCCTAACGTGCTCCTGATGAGACACCAGATCCGGCGAGTAAATTAAGATATCATACAGATATATGACAACAAACTGTCCCACCAGGCGGCGAAAAATGTCATTAACAAAGTGTTGGAACACCGCCGGGGCATTAGTCAGACCGAATGGCATGACAAGGTTCTCATAATGCCCCTCCGGAGTGTTAAACGCCGTCTTCCACTCATCCCCCTCCTTCATCCTAATCAGATTGTACGCCCCCCTGAGATCCAACTTAGAAAACCATTTGGCGCCCACGATCTGATTAAAGAGATCGGGAATAAGTGGGAGCGGATACGGATCTCGGACCGTAATCCGATTAAGTTCACGGAAATCCAGACAAGGGCGTAGGCCTCCATCTTTCTTCTTAACAAAGAAGAACCCCGCAGCCACCGGTGAAGATGAAGGTCTAATATGCCCCTTAGCCAGACTTTCTGAAATATAATCCTTCATGGCCTGCCTCTCAGGACCAGAAAGGTTATACAACCTAGCTTTAGGTAACTTGGCCTCAGGGAGCAGTTTTACAGAACAGTCATACTCGCGATGAGGAGGTAGTTCCTGACACCCTTTCTCCGAGAATACATCCTCAAAGTCCGCCAGAAATGGAGGTAAGACCCAAGGAGTAACCGCACCGATGACCGTGTTCATGCAGTTTATATTACAGAATTTACTCTATTGGCTTATCTCTCTGGTTTGCTAATTAATAACCGGGTTATGCTTAGTTAACCAAGGAAGGCCCAACACTATAGGAGTGGGAAGACCCTCCAACACGTAGCAAGACAACAGTTCTTTATGTATCGCCCCCACTTGAAGTTTTACGTCATGCACAGCTTGCAAAAAACTTCCCTGACCGAGAGGCCTGGCATCGATCGAGAATATGGGGATGGGTTTAGCCAACTCACTCAATCGCATACCTTGAACCCGGGCAAACCGAGCATCAACCAGATTAGCCCCGGCCCCACTATCCAGAAGAACAGATATCCTCTCAGTTCTCGTACCCACCACCACCTCCGCCGGTACGAGAAACTGAGACGAACCTAGGGACGAAATACCTACTCCCAGATTGCCGTCCACCACACAACCTGGGATCAACAGTTTTCCGACGACTCTTCACTCTGCAAGGGACGGGATGGACACCCCCCAATAAAATGTCCCTTTCTCCCGCAGAAGAAACACCTTCCTGTCTTATGGCGCACCACCGGTCCCCTACCCCGAAATGATGTCCCTCCTAATTGCATAGGCTCCTCTGGACTGACCAGGGGAACCACCATATGAGGGGACCTTGTAGGAGGTGGAGTCATCACAGGGGGTAGAGTTATCCCGCACCTCTCCCGAAGCCGTCTGTCAACGCGAATAGCAAGGGCCATAGCGGCTTCCAGTGACGCGGGAGAGTCATACTGTGCCAACACATCCTCTAATTTGTCAGATAAACCTTGACAAAACTGGCTCCTAAGAGCCGGGTCATTCCACTGGGTGTCCGTGGCCCACCTACGGAACTCCGAACAGAATTCCTCCGCCGGACGATCTCCCTGCTGGATCCTACGTAACTTAGACTCAGCAAGGGAGATCCGATCTGGGTCATCATATACGAGTCCCAGAGCAGCGAAAAACCTATCCACTGACTGGAGAGCCGGGGAGCCCGGGGGAAGAGAGAACGCCCAAGATTGTGGGTCCCCTTGTAGGAGCGAGATGACAATTCCCACCCTTTGTTCTTCACTCCCCGATGACCGAGGCCGCAGCCGAAAGTACAACTTGAATGCCTCCCGGAAAACAAAAAACTTGTCCCGCCCCCCAGTGAACCTGTCAGGGAGAGCTACTTTAGGTTCTGGTCCGGCTTGCTCCTGAGGATACAAAACCTTGGACCTAACGTCCGCCAGCTCCATGGACAAACTCTGCAACTGCCGAGCTAGACCGGCTACTGGATCCATGGTAGCTGGAGAAAAACTAAGTGGTCGGTGAAAATGTCACGCTGTCTCTGTATACTGGAGGTAAGGGGCCTAAGCTGACCCTAAGCTGGGGCCCTGACTAATCCCTCAACCTGGAGGTACTGTTAAAGGTACAGAGGTCCAGGCCGCCAGCGTAACCCCTACCACCTGAGGATCCCTGCACCTAAGTAATCTAGTCCTGAGAAGGACCCCGATCACAACAAAAGGGGACAAGTAATAATATGCCCACACACAGTACTTAGATGAACGAGACAGTACAAGGGAAAAACCAAAACCACCTTGCATACAAAAACTACACAACTACAACAGAGGGAACACCAACGGGAAAGGAGATAAATGATAAAGCGAGGAAGGGAAAAAACTCTCCGAATACACTTATCTCTGAAACTCCAAATACCACGATCCGCTCTGTTAGTCTGCATGAAATGCTTTCACCGACACTTCCCTAACAGACCAGCAGGCATTTGAAGGAGTCTCACTACAGCAGCATTGATTGCAGCTGGGCGAGGCTGGACCTCGTCTAGCACAGAGAGAGAGAGAATTAACTCCCTCACTGCCGAAAAACACAAAGCACCAAAAAGTCAGCTGCGAGAAGTCAGGCTGTGTAATCGTGACGATCTTCGTGGCGACACACCCGTGACACATGACCACCCATTCCTAGCGCCGGCACTGGAGAATCCTAACAGTGTGCAGTGTGCACGATGTAAGGATTCACAAGTCTGCAGTCACACAGAGTGACTGCGGACTTGCATCCTAAGACCGGACAACCCATTTAATGTAAATCAGCAACCCTCTGAGCTTTTGAAAAACTCTTTTGAAGTGCAGCATTTTTTAACTTCTAATATTCTAAAAACTTTGATAGGCAACTCTTCTTTGTACGTCTTTGTATACAGGGAGCTGCTAATGTTTACTATGTACACTATTAATATTCTGTTGCCATTAATTTTGGTAGTCACTTGGCATGCCAGCAATTATTTTGATGGATAATGAAACATTTCATTTTCTCAGAATCTGCTTAGCCGGCAAATATTTTAATGTTACCTGTATAATTGGATTGACTTGAAATATGCATTGTGTTGTCTTTGTCTTAGCTGCTTCTTTGAAGCACGTGTTTCTTTTTACGCTCCCGCCTCCAACGAATACATGCAATTGTATTAACAACGGGAAAACAAAATCCCCCGGAGAACGGTTTTGGTTATTTGTGTATGTAAATCTGTCTTTACATATTGTTTCCTAAACTGGACAGTTCTGTGTGACAAGTGAACACGTTGCTTATTTCTAACCTAATAAGACAGGCCTCGGGGCTTGTAAAGTGATTGTTCGTCGTATTTCTCGTCCCGATACTGCATACTGAGATGCTTGATGCCAGGGGGCCACCCGCAGCTCGTGATTTCACCGGCCCTGCTAAAAAACATTTGGTGGAAGACATCAAGTGAATGTATTGAGCAATATTAAAACAGCTGGTAGAGTGTATCATTTACTATACGTAAGGAGGACAAGTTCTCATATTTTCCCTTTACTGCAAGAAATTTATTCAAGTTGCATTTTGCTTAACTTTCTTAGAGATTTGCGCTAGATCCTTCCTGCATCTCTAGTTTGTACTTTTTGTGAAAAATTAAAAAAATAAAAACGTGCAAAAAAAGGAGAAAAAAATAACAATCGATCTATAAACAGGACCAAGGTAGAACAAAAAAGGAAATGCCTAGCTTTCTCCAGCAAAATCCTTTGCCAGGAGTAGAGCAACTGATAACCCAAGAGACTGTATTTTCTATTTCTAATCACTCCTTTGAGTTAGGGCTCATTCAGACGTCCGATTTTTCAATGTACAAAAAAAACGACCAATTCTGATCAGAGTGTGGTACGAGTGTCATCTGATTTTCTCGTACGTGGAGAAATTAAAAGAAACAAACTTCTTCACCTTCTCCATTCATTTGTAAAAATTGGACTGCACTTTGATGTCTTCTGAGTGCAGTCTGATTTTTTTCACAGACCCATAGACTTGCATTGCCGATTTTGATCTGACCCTCTGATCAAAAGAGGACATGTCTCCATGATTTTCCATGGACCTCTTGGTCAGGAAAAAAAGTCATAAATGTGAATGGCGCCATAGACTATCACAGGTACGATTGCTATCCGTGAAAATTAAGGATAGCACTCATACTTGAAAATCATATGTCTAAATGATCCCTTGGTGATGTTAGTATAGTAGGTTTGTCTGCTGCCATATGTCATGTCACAGAGTAAGGCCTCATTCACATGTCAGTTTTTTTCACATACAAGAAAAATGGGCCAAGTTTTCTGAGTGATATTCATCAGATTTTCATCTGTTTTTTTTTCACTGATGAGAAAAAAAATGTCTCTCCACCTATCTATCAGTCGTGAAAAACGGACAGCACAAGGTTGGCATTGGTTGGCATCCAAGTGCAGTCCGTTTTTTCACGGACCCCAGTTTGATCCAACACTTGGATCAATATCGGACATGTCGCCGAAATTCTGCATTGACCACTCGATCCAAAAAAAAGTCACTGTCGTGAACAGATCCAGGTACGAGTGCTATTCATGAAAAATACGGATAGCACTCGAACGTGAAAAACTGCTGTGTGAATGAGCCCTAAAACCGCACATTGTGATCTGTATAACAATCTCAGTTGTTTATAAATATTGAATACAACAATGTTGCTAATCATGATTAGAAAATTTCTATATTGTGTTAATGGTTGAGGGGAATATCGATCTTACAGTGAGGTTTATTGGTCTTGTTCAGAAAAGCTTTCTGTTGTTTTGTAGTCTTCCTGATAAAATATGGGACTTTTCCTCGGTGACCTCTCGCAGGAGGAAAAGATGTTTGCATATTGGCTTCTCATGAATTTTCACTCACGGGAGAAAAAAAAAAAAAGGAGTTTTGGAAAAGTAACAAATTAGACTGTGTCACATCCGAGGAGGCTTAATGGGTTTACAACCAAGATTAATATACTTCGAAGAAAGAGTTATTTTCAGGAGCAGGTTGTTAATTGTTGGTAGATGTTGTGATTGTACTTTATTTTCTAGAAAGCGATGCAGCCAGTTATGTTTTGTGGAGAGATCATTAGCATTTACGCAATGACACGATTGCCGGTTGCTGTTAATGGGCTGCTAAACCTGAAACGTATATGGGTTTATGTGGAGTGAGCTAATAATAACACAGGTCTAAGTGCAGGTCACGTCACTAACCTCTATAGCCCATACTAAGATAACAAAACTAAAAAAATAATGATTAAAAAAAAATAAGGATAGAAGGTTTATGAACAATTTTTCAGCTCAAAATGAAAAAAAATGTATATATAAAATAAAAATAATATATATATAATTTTATGTTTTTAGATTCAAAAATTTCACTCCAGGTTCCCCTTATAACATAATGATATCTTGTCCAAATGGTCCTGGACATCGGAAGTTAATTTATAGGCGTCAAAACTTGGAAAAGGCGCCATTGTTTTCTATTTGTGAGTCTATAAAATGGGAAAAAATTCAGAAAAATTTATAGTCATGCTCTGGAATTAAAATATTTTGGCCCTGATCAATCATTGCACGTGTTTTTTTCTGTATTTTGCGCCTTTTTTTTTGCTTGAGCCCAATTCATTATTTGTGCCATTTCTGAAGTCTATTTTATATGTGCTTATCTGTATCTTTTTTTCATTTTTCACTTTGTGAGCCTAGCAGCGTTGGTTAAACATGTACAGTGCTTACAAGCTCTTTTTGATAACCTTGTGACTCTCCCCCTGTGGCCATGGGGTACTCGGTAGCCGAGCTGGTCCTTTTTGGGGTTGTCACGGTGGCAGTGACCCGGTCCGTGGCCCAGGGCGGTCAATAAAACAGTGAAATAATGGAATAAAGAAAAGGGGAATAAAGTTTTGGGGATAATGTTTCGTGACGCCACCCGTGGTTTGCGGCTATATGGGGCCGCTGCTGCTGTTCAGATCCACTGGGGCTGTTAGTGACGCAGCAGAGATGGTTCAGCTCTCCACAGGCAGAGCTTAGCTCCAGGGCAGTTAAATAAATGATTTGAGATGTTGGTGTTGTGCAAGGCAGATGACGCAGCAATTAAGTGAAGAACTCAGCGGGGTGCAGTCTTCAAGTTTTTACTCACAGTTGTTAAGATGCTCCAGGTTACAACGGCCAGATTATAACCGCCCACGTCGTCCTGTGTCCTCCGGGGAAGTGATCCAGCCAACTCTCAGATAACTTGGGTGCACTTGATCGGGACCCCGATCTTATGTACTTTCCCAGGTCGTCTCTCTGCGCTGGCTCTCGCCCTCCTGCCCTGTGCCTCACACACAGTGTCCCGAGTCAGTGGCCGCGGGCCCTGTTGGGCGACGTCCTGTCTGTCCCCTTTGTCCTATATGGCCACCTTTTCAGCGAATGTGTGTGGTTGTTGGCTACGGCACTTGAAGATACCGCAATCTCCGGTTTGCTAGCTGAGTCTTGTAGTCCTCTACTAGTCTGGGGCCGGTCCCCTACTGCAGCCTGATTCCTTCACCGTCAGTGTGAACACAGGCGCACGGGTGGACTTCGCACTTCCCGTGCCCCTAAGATCCTTTCTCTCTCTGGAGCCCTCCTCACTGCTCCGGTCTTCTTCCTCACTATCTTACTGGGCCTCTTTGACTGGGCCCCTCTCCTCCACGGTCCTCACTCACTGAAGTGACTGACTGAATGAACCCTTCTAGATGTTTCTACCCTTCTTTTATACTCTTCTTTCAGTGCTCCCCTAAACTACTTCCTCCACCCACCTCCTCTACTTAGTTCCACCTCCAAACAGGGACTGGGTCTGTGCTCTCCCTTAGGAGCTATCTGGACCCTCCCTAGGAGTGGTGTCGTGTTGGATGTGAGTGTTTAGGTCCTAGGTAGTGCTCCCTCCTTACTTGAGAGTGGGGTACCACACCTCTGGCTGAGATGCAGTACCTCTGTGGCAACTGGACTCGCAGGGGCGGTACACTTGTAAGTGCTGTTTTGAAGTTGGCCAAGATTTCAGCAGCACAGTTACTTTTTAATTCTGGCCAGCTTCAGCACAGTGCTGACGTGTTTCTATTATACTTTTCCCCCTGATTGTTCCACTCCCTGTTTTGGATTACGAATACTGAGGTAAAATACTGACCAAATACTGAATGTGTGAACGTGGCCTTAGTATGCCAAAATCAGGAGTGGAATTTACAGAGAAAAATTATAATTGAAAGATTGACATCTGTTCTGTGTTTTGGAGATACTCCTGGTTTTGGCATACACATGCTGATGAAATTTTGATCAAAAATACTGATGTGTGAATAAATCCTTAAATAGAGTCTACCATAAAAAAATCTGTTCCAAAAGTCTTACCTTTTCCCTTGTCTATTAAAATGAATCTATGATTAAGACCACGTTCACACGTTCAGTATTTGGTCAGTATTTGTAAGCTTGAAATAGGAGTAGAACAATCTGAGAAAAAGAATGGTAGAAACATGCTATTTCAGAATTTTTCACCCACTCTTTGTTTCCAACTACTGATGGGAATCACTGCTGTGTGAACATGGCCTAAATCTAACAATAAAACCTATATAGCTCATGGAATAGATCACCTGCCACTCATGAGGTGTACTTTCTTTGCAAATGTATCCTCAAATTTCTCTATTATCCTTTCTGAACATTCAGCATTTTCTAAGTCCAAACTCTTATCTCCACCCAGATAACTTGGTTGACAAGCTCTGCTCATTCTCCTCTTTACTACTCTTGATGCTGAAATCTTGCACTTGCTCAGTACAAGCAGAACATGGTTGTTGTAGTGATAGATTTTCTTTAAAACCATTAATATGGAAATTTGGGGATTTTTAAACTTTCTATTTACCTATGTCTGGCTACTGAGTGTCCCATATACAGAGTGTAGTGAATACATATTTGTAAATACAGAATCATTTGGAACCATGTTCTTTCCGGGGACCTTTAAAGGCCATAACACAAGTAACATAATCAAATAGGAGGAACAACAGCAACTTATGAGAAAAGGATTCCAGGATACGCCACACGAATCAATGTTTTCAATAAATACTTGATTGCAACTTATTGAAGCCTGCAGTGCTGAGATATCACCTTGCCATTTTGGATTGCTCTCCGATGCCCGCAGCAGGTTCTGTCTATTGTGAGCAAGTAGCAAATGGAATGTGGTATTTGTTGGTATTAGTTCTCAACTTTGGAAGAATTTCCAGGAAAGTAGAAAATAGGGATTTTCTGTGTTCCAAAAAAAGACGTAAAGCTACAGGTCATTTAAGAAAAGCAAAAATAACATAAAATGTAATCAAATAAATTAATAAATGTACTTTAATACATAAACAATGCAATTAAACAACATAAAAAAATAAAATAAAAAGATATAAATAATAAAATGGGTTAGAAATCTTCATACTTTTTTTGTATGCTCCAACAACCACAAAAAAAAGAAGTAAAACTACAGGTCGTGTAAGAAAAACAAAAATAATATAACATGTAATCAAATAAAGTAATAAATGTAATTTAATACATAAAATATAAATGCAATTAAACAACATAAAAAATAAATAAAATTGGAATAAATAAATAATAAAATGTTATAGACATCTTCATACTTTTTTTGTATGCTCCAACAACCACAAAAAAAAAAAAGAAGTAAAACTACAGGTTGTTTAATAAAAACAAAAATAACATAAAATGTAATCAAATCAAGTAATAAATGTAATTTAATGCATAAAATCTAAATGCAATTAAACAACATAAAAAAAATAAATAAAATTGGAATAAATAAATAATAAAATATTATCGACGTCTTCATACTTTTTTGCATGCTCCAACAACCGCAACACCATGTCAACACATGTAGAAGAAATAAAATACACGCAGAACTTCAGCAGCGTTTGATAAATTGCACTTCAGTTAGTGAATATTTCCGCATGTCTGAGCAGAACACGCACATCTGTACTGCTACTTTTACGATCTAGAACATAAATTATTAAAAAATGCACTGATGTTGTAAATCACGCTTGTTCATTCACACGGTGTCTGCAATAGGCACGCCAAATAATTTTCTCAGAATCAGGTAATACAGCAGTGTATATTGGTAGCTGCGTAACATGAAATTGAATGACAAATTGCAATGATTAAAAACTAATAAAAGGGTAGAGAACACAGCAGAGAAAGGACTATTTTATTAATGTATTTTTCTAGAAACAATCTAATCCCAATGGGCATGTAATTTGTTTTCAATCAAACATATTATTTCCAGATGTGTGCATTCATTATATACTGTATATATCTATGGCTCATGCACATTAACATGTTATGGCTCCGAACAATCTTGGAAATGTACAGAATCATATTACAGTCCCCGAAGAAGTCTAGTGTACCTCATTATTACACATTTTTAACAAGGATGCACATAGAAACCTCTATATACTTCCTGGTTAAACTTGGGGTATACAGATGTAGAGTACGACCCCTAGACTGTTCTAGCACCATAATCCTGTATAATTCACAGAGAGGACAATTGTAGATGAGGTACACAGAGCATTTTGGTTACTGTCATTTTAACGGTCACCAATTACTTTTCCATTTCTTTAAAATTGCAGAACATCATAAACTAAATGAACAAGGAACAATCTAGATAATTCTGCTGTCCTCTTCACAGTTCCTTTACACACACAGTTCTAGCAATGTATCACTGCACAGTCCCTCTCTATACACTCAGTCCTGCCATTTGTTCTGTGCCCGTCTCCGTCAGTCACTATTTATTTCCTGAGTCCCCATTCTTCAGGGCGCTGTCCATTTCCTCTGCCTCAACATCTCCAGAGCTTATTCGCCTAGGGTTCTGTCTCGTACATGTTGTCTCCAAATTCCATCCACAGAGCATCTAGATCACACTCTTCATAAACACTCACAGTAAGGCAGCTTTCACTTAGATCATGACTCTCTCAAGGACTTTATTTCGACCACCCTTCCCACTGTCTACTACGCACAGTTCAGTATAGAGCAGGAATGTAATTCCAGACCATGTCTCAGACCTATCAGACAACCAGACCCTACTGCAGACTAACCCTACTAAAAGAGCCAACTAAAGCATTCCCTGGGTTCAAGCTGGCCATCATCATCACCCACCACTGGTTCACATCTGGGCTGATTGTTTTCATAGATCCAGCAGACTATGCAGAGCTAACCACTCCGGCTAAAGATACTCGTCAACCACCTCCAGTTAGGCACCCTACTTGGATCACTTGCAAGCCCACCTTCTACATAACACAAATCAGGCAGCCTCAGACCACTGTGGAGAACACTTATACCAAATTGGTTTCTCACCATCCACTCTGTGACTTACTTCCTTTGTCCCACTTAGCAAAGCCGCCAAACTGACTGGCTTCTACTTCCAGTCTGCTTCAACAGGCAATGTCTCTTCACAAGCCTCTCCTGACAAGATTCCCCACCTCCAAAACTACAGCCAATTAGTCTTCCTGTGCCTCACCACAAAGGGACGAGGTTGCTCCACTAGATGAGGTTCTGGTCTATCATTGACCACTGACCTAACGTTGTCTTGTCTAGCCCCCCAAACTCCACACTCCTAAAATTTTACCAAAATTCTTTGGCTTAAGTACTTTCCTCTGCCCCATCAGTCGGCATATTGAGGCCGTGTATTATGGAGAATTCATTCTGTCTTTTAGGCAGTACCTGAATCTTCTTTAATCTCGCTAATGTTCCATACCACTCCTGCAACTGTCACCTAGAAGCCTCCCACTCGCTAGGACATCCACAATAACACAGACATCTGCTGTGTCAGCCACACACCAGCTCCACCTCTTGCCAATAGCCTCTTGAATCACCTTTCAGGTACTTGCTATAACAGATGGGCCTAGTGGTAACATTGGAACCGACAAAATTAGACTATGGAGTGCAACAGACCATAGCGAAAAACAGCTCTAAAAAGGTCTGTTACGAACCTTAAAATTCACAAGGAACAACGGGACTCTGAGTCGCTTCACACAATCTATAGCACACATTTATTGCACATTCATTCCTCCCTTTTTTTAATTTGTTTTTCTTTACTATTTTTTCATTTACATCATTTGTAAAATTTTGTAGAATTTACCAGGCATTACATTTTAGGATGAAATTACAACTTAAAACAAATCCAATGAAATCCTCAGTGCTGAGAGTATAAACCAACGTTAAACCTCTGCGAGGTTGGCTCATTGATATATTCTAGGATATTATCCACAAGCAGCAGACATATCATTCAGATACTTGGGGAGTAGCCATGGGCTCATGGCCAGATCGGACCCAATTCCCTATTGTCAGTGTTCACTATATTTCTTACTAATAAGAAAAAGTGACTGACGCGTTTCCTAGTTTTGGAAGGTAAGATTACATGTTGGTGCTATGACACATTTACAATATTTTTTGAAAGGAGAAGAAATCTTATATATTTTTCTTATTATGGAATATATTTCTAATAAATACATGGTAATAATTCCAAGGCATGGAATATTCCACACATGTGGCTTCTCCTTTAATAAATAAAAATTCTACGGGGTGGTTTGATTGTTAGTAAAGGTTATTCTACCCATGAATGTTTTATTTTAGATGCCGCCTTACAAACCCAGATGTTCAAAGCAAAATCATTCATAGCTTAGATGAGCCTCAGCTTCCTCCCTTGTACAACAGCTGATGATCGTATTGTAGCCTAATGGCGGCAGCAGGAGATCCACAAAGTTCTCAATTGACTTCCCTTGTGTCTTGGTCTTCTCTGCCAAGTCCTCCCATTATCTGAACATGTAACCTCCTGAGTAGGATAAGTGCCATATGGGCCAATGTACCGCACAATGCATATATGATTAAGAAGTATCTCAAAGCTGCAGTTCTGGGAGATCTTTTACGACCACTTACAGTATGTTTTGTTTTTTTTGTAAAGAAAAAGTACTCAACAAAGTTTTCTTAAATGGTTTAGAAAGCTGACTTTTCAAAATTTCTCTTATCCAAAACCAATTATAGTCTAAAGTAGTTGTCCACTTTGGACAATCACTTTTTCTAAGAAAGGATCTCTTCTGATAATATGATCACAGGGTCTCCCATTGATGGGACCCAGTCATCTGCTGTAATCTATAAAGGCCACTTTAGACTAATGTCAACCGAACCCACCGATATCATCAGGTTCGGCTGACAGACTGTGTATGGGGGTCCCCAACTCTTCCCCAACAGTTGATTAGGACCCTGCATGTCTGATATCAGACTACCGATCCTTTTATTCTCTAGAGATAAGCCACCACCAGAGATGTCTAACAGTGGCTCTGTCATAGAGAACACATAAAGTAGAGCGAGCGCTCTTAGGTGTGGGAGAAATGGCCAAAATAGCTCCTGGTCAAACCATCGTTTGGCTGTCAGCTATCTAAATTGTATGGGGGGGGGGGCTTTAGAAAATCTGGCAGCAAATATTAAATTCTTCCCTACAGTAATATCACAGGAGCATGAAGCATGTTTCCACTTAATGGCTGATAATAAATGGACAATGAAAAAGCTTAGAGGTAAAATAAAGCTTGTTAGCTGTGTACATGTGTAGGGAGATATTTCTATGTTTATATGCACAGTAAACATATATGTATATACATTATATATACTATGCATATACACCCCCTGATGAAGCTTGACGCGAAACACATGTCGGATATGTTTTCTTTGATAGGTAAAGTGTGCTCCATGCTGCTTTGCTTTACTATCATTATGTGATATCACTTTCTCCCTGTTTAGCTATATGTACCTTAAAGGGCCATAATTTATATAACCCTGGCTATTTTGGCTTGTTCCTTTTGGGTATCGGTCCTCAATACTTTGATTGTCCACAATATAACTCTATATTTATTTATAGTATTTCTAGAGAGTTTTGCCATTAACACTTTCCTACCTTTAGTATTTTATATGTCTGACTTTTGTATGTCTGTTTGTATGCTTTTAATTATTTTGTTATCCAATTAAGAATATTTTTTTTATTTATTTTGAGCCTTGCACATTTCTATATATATATTCTTTATGTATACACTGTACATTATAACACTTGTGCTTATAGTACTTATAGGAAAACCATTCTCAATGAACAGTATTGGAGTTGGGAGAATAGCAGGTTCACATTGCTGCAATCCAGCCAAATCCTACTGGTGAATCAACTGTTTTAAACATCTGGAAGTCACTAAAACTCATCCCGGAACCATAAAGAACTAATTGTGGCAATAAATTTTATTGTGTACCCTTACAATTTACCTTTAAATTTAATATGTCATAATTAATCAATGTGCAGCCGTATTCTACACTACCTGGGTAGGTCACCAAGAGAATAATCAGCACAGGAAGGGTGTGAACGACCATTATTAGGCTCCATTGCTTTATGGCTAATTTCAGGGAGCTATTGAAAATAACAAGGTGTTTCTTTACCACTATTGCACAGTGAGTGCATTTAAAAAAAAGTTCTGTAAAATATTCCTACGCATGTTTATTGTTGCTGCTAGATTAAAAAAGCAAAATCGAAAGAAATGAACTGGAGTATAAGTTGGTATACATGCAACGTGTAGGAGCATGTTCACATTGACCATTAAACAGACAAAACCTAAGACGGAAACAAAATGAACATTTACCCTGCTCTAAGTAAGTAAAAAGCAATAGTGCATATAAATAACATAGGCTACACAGTAAATACTGTTTTTAATAAAAAAAAAGAGTAAGAGCCATCCCACCAGCGACAAGGTGACCCAATCGGGACAGTCTTAACCTCTAGTATTAAAACCTTACTATGTGCCAAAAAATGACCTCAATGTGAGACCCTTATTCACATAGAGGTCGGCTGACATTAGGTGTGATTTTAATACTAAAGGTTAAGACAGTACCAATTGGGTCACCTTGTCGTGGTGGGATGGCTTTTGCACTTTTTTTTAATCAAAAACAGTGTTTACTAATTACCCTATATTATTTATATGTACTGTTACTTTTTACTTACAGCAGGGTATATGTTCATTTTGTTTCTATCTTAGGTTTTGTCCGCTTTATAGAAAAGCAAGACTCCATGGCTGTTGCAAGCATAGCGCCATTAATAGGATAAGATGCAGAAAATTCACCTGTTGGGTTGAGATTACTGTAAAACCTACAGCTGTTTAATGCTTGACCCCTTTAGTTTGCATCACACAGACACGCTCAATCTAAATTATTAAGCCCCTATTTGTGCAAGACATCATGCTCATTCCTTCGCAATAACCATTCCTCTGATAGTTTACCAATTACCGGGTAACCTTTGTTTATATACAGCATGAAAGAGGAGAACCAGCACGGAGCTAATGCAAATTCCACTTAGCTGCCGGAATATTTTTCATTTCCAATGTAAAAGCATTTCTAGTGTAAATTATCCAGAGACCATCTCTATGGTGTAATGATATTAGTCTCAAGATGAATTGAAATAGTTTGAGTTATTGATACCTTAGCGTCACCAGGGTTCTCTGGATCGAGAAGAACATCACCCTGTGGCTTCTTTTATGTGTCAGTTAGGAAATCCCTTTGTAATCAATGCTGTTTAAGCAAGCGGGAAAGTTCTGCAAAAGTAAATTTAGACATGTTTGTTTCCATTAGGTCCCTTATGATATTGTGTTTATGCTACCAACCATGAGTTTTAATTGGAAAGTTGAGATTTTATGCCCTGATGTTGTGCAAAGAGTAGTGATGAGCGAGCACTAAAATGCTCGGGTACTCGTTGCTCGGGTCGAGCAACGAGCCCAATGTAAGTCTATGGGAAACTCGTGCATTTTTCAGGCGGCTCCCCCCGGCTGTCTGCAGAGGGCCTAAAAATTGCCCAAATCGATGGAAACAGTACTCAAATGACATGGGAACAGCATGGGGAAGACCCCTGGAAGCATCTCTGACTCCCAGATCACTGCTGTCAACAAAGTTGTCAGAGTATTACGCCACTTTTACGGACTCACAATAAAACATACAAAAACGAAACCAAAATGGATTTTCCTGGGAAATATGTTAAGGAACATCCTTTCCAGGGTAATGACTTGTATAGAAGGCAAAATAAATAACCAAAAACAAAAATTCTCCTCCATACCTTGGGCTATGTTCACACGTAGCGTTTTTGATGCTTTTTTGCACTTTTGTATTGCTTTCAACCAAGACAAATGCATTCACCAGGAAATGTCATTTTAACATTTTACAACCTTATCTGGCCATGTGGTGTGTGACACATCGTCAGACACATGCATACAGTGCTGAAAAGACATGGGAACAGCATGGGGAGGACCTCTGGAAGCATTTCTGACTCCCAGGTCACTGCCTAAAAGTGTGCCCATCATAAGTGATCCTTGGCGCATGCGAAGATGCCTCTCGCCATGCACCTGTCATTGCAGACTTGCAACAATCACCGTCCACGTCCTTGTCCCAGTGCAGCGTTCAGTTGTCCCTACCCCATTCCTTGGAATGCAAGCGCAAGTATGCAGGCAGCCACCCACACACCTACACACAGGCTGCAATACTATACTGCCAAATTTTTGACAGCTGCTTGCATGTGAAATGTGGCCTTTTAGGCTCATGGAGGCGGAAGCTTTTCATAACCTCATGCCGGCATATAGGGAAACCGTATGTACCCTGCGTGTCATTTCTCCCAGGAAGTCCTCTAATGCAGCTTGTTGCAGAAGCAATGGCAGCCCGTCCAACATCAACTCGCACTTGTCGGTGGTGCTTTGACACACACACATCTTTCTTTGCGCATTTAATTTCTTGAATACAGAGTTGGACAATGGACTGATCTGCAATGCGGTTTAAGAAATAACATGCATAAGCATGTCCGATCCACATTAAAAAAGCAGCCATAGAGTGTCCGGGAACCTTCCCCCACACTTTTCTTAGCCAGGGCTGCTTTTCGACAGGGTTGGACAGGCCCAGCAGAGAACCGGAGACTCCTCCGGCGGGCCCTGGCTTCTCCTTCAGGAGATTTCATAGTGCCGAGGTGAGGCCATTATGATGATAGAGGCCACCATCTGCTTAGTTTTCTGTTACTTGGAATGCAAGTGCAAGTGACGCGCCCCCTGGGCCAGTGCTGTTTGGGGATTACCCGGAGCCGGATCAGATGGGGGTTGTAGTCTCCGAGTGGCGGTGACCCGGTCCGTGCCCAGGGTGTCAAACTCAGTGTGTGGCAGTCTTTACAGATGTTGTTAAAGGTCCTTAATGTCGACTACGCCACCCGTTGATTTGCGGTCACAAGGCCGCCGCTGCAGAAGGGTCCGCTGAGGCTGGTGGTGTGTGTGCAGCTCTGGTAGTATAACCCCCAACGGGAGGGGTATAGCCTCAGGGGGTCAGATGTAGAGGATGGTGGTTGTGCAGGTGCAGGATGAATCAGCAAGAAGACTCAGAGTCGGGCTGTGCAGTTCAGGGGTTTTTACTTACGGGTGTTCTTATGGTCACTCTGGCCTGAAGCGACCACCCGAGCCGTGCTGCGTCCACCAGGTCCTGGACTCGGCTAACCCCCAGGCAGTTCTGGAGCGTGGTCCTGAGCTCCTGTCTGACTTTCCCTCTCTTCTGGCCGTTCTCACCAGGGATCCACCTATGTCCGGCTCCCTCGGGTCTCTTGGTGGGTACACCTCTTCTGGGTTCCCTGACCCTATACTTGGTCTGCCTTCCTGGTGGATTTGGTGAGGGTCGTGGCAGATCCTGCCCACGACCTCCGGTCTCTGGCTAAGGTGTGCTTTTCTCTCTGCCAGCTTGGGATCCGGTACCCTGGGTGCCAACCCTTCACCCTGTTGCTTGTATTCTGGGGTCTTGGGGTTCCTTCTCCTTCTCTCTGGGTCCTTCTGACTCCTCTCTCTCTTGGCCTTGGAGCTGGGCCCAGCCGGAACCACAACTCCCTGTCAGCCCTTCTGGCTGAGCTTCTCTGCTCTGCTCTTCTGACTAAACTCTGACAGACTGACCCTGATCTAAGATGGTGCCCACCTTATATACTCCCTCTATGTGTGAGCTCAGGTGACCAGCACCCAATGAGCTCCTAGCCTTACCCAGACTGCTCCCCCTATCTGCCCCTACACTACTGGGATGTTCCACCCCCCTCCCACTCCAGCCAGGGACAGACACTATCGTACCTGCACATATACCTAGTGGGAGTACCATTGATCTGTCCCCCGGAAATGGGATGTATGTAGTGCATGCAGCCTACTGAGCTCAGTTCCACACTCCATCCTTACCCGGGAGTGGAATACCACACCTCTGGCTTGAGGTGCAATACCCCTGTAGCAGCCGAATCCTCAGGGTGCTACATTCCCCCTTGGTAAATCACAGCACGTCCTCGGGCTGTAAGAGAATAAAAACATCCACAAACATACAATTTTTTTTTCATAAAACATAAACATATAAAACAATATATATACTATCAGCATAAAACTTTTTCATATAAACATTCTTCATAAATAACACTCTTGTTCCTCCGGCCACGGTGCAACTTGTGACCGGGTAAAGTGCGACAGTCTCTTTTAGTAAAAACAACAGTTTCCTATAAAACCGGTAGGGGGCACCTTAGAAAGCGCAACTATATACAAGGGGAAAGTGGCCGCTCTCATTCCTCGGCCAGGTATAAGGAAGGAATGACCGCTCTCAGTCCTCGGTCAGTGGGATTAAGGGACACACGGGTTAACAGTTCACTCTTGTCCCAACGGGGACATATTTAAAGCAGCAACAGTTCACTGTACCCCGACGGGTAACTATTTACAGTCTCTTTACCGTACTTTAACGACGGCGTCCTCCTGCTCCTTCTTTATCTTCAGACCCGTCCGGGTCCTCTTGCTCCTCCTCACACCGCAGCTCCTCCTCCGTCAGGCGATGCACATGGAGGGCGTAGGGTCCTTTGGCACATTTGTGCCGGGTGAACGTGACCTCGTCCCCTACGTACAGGTCACGTCCTCTGTGTCCCTCCGGCAGATGGCTTTCTACGTCTCTGCGGGTTACAAAGACGTCGCCGGGGGTATGATGGTCTCTTATGAAGCCCCACCCATGCTGCAGGTTGAATTTAATCACAGTCCCGGTGGTACGGGGACCATGAGCTGCACGGGGGTTCCTCCTGGTCCGGCTCTTCTGCCCTGCGCTCTGTTCCTGCAGCCGCTGCTCACGGATCCGCCTCTCTTTCCGCTCTTGCTCGAAGGCTGCCAACTGCTGGCGGCAGCACTCCACTCGCTCTGCTGCGGCTGCCCGCGTTTCTTGATTGAACCCCATGAGGTCTCCTCCGGTGGGGTCCCACTCGAATTGTGCTTCTTCTAGCGGGAGCGGGGTTCTCCTGACGTGCTTCGGAGCCGGAATCAGGGGCTCGCACAGGGGCCTTGCTCTTTGGAGTTCCAGTTGGTAGTACTCCTGGGGCCATACAAAGGGCTGCCCATCCGGGCACGTGTGCTGGGCAAATAGATCTTCGCCCAGGTGCGGCACTCGAGATGTTGAGGGCGCGTTGATGGTAGCGGCGCCCGGGTTGACCAGGCCTTGCGACCAGGCTTGGGGCACCCTAAAGGTAAAGGGCACCGTAAGAACGGCGGCGCCCGGGAGTACTCGGCCCTGCGACCAGGCCGGTGGCTCCGCGGAGGTAGGGGGCGCTGTTGGAATTGCGGCGCCCGGGGGTACTAGGCCTTGCGACCAGGCCGATGGTATTTCCTGTTTGGTCGCGCTCAGGGTTGAGGCGTGTGACGTCACAGGGGTCGCGGCCGCGGCTTCTACTTGAGGCCTAGTCCGGCACGGTGACGATGCAGCGACGGGCACGGCAGGGGGAATTTCGTGCTCTGCGACGGGGAGCTGGGACAGGTACACGGTTTCTTGGCCCGGGGTAAAGACGTCCCCTTTACCTGCCTCCGTCCGTTCAGCTCCCTTCTCGGCGCCGTCTCCGGCCTTCACTCCTCCTGCACCATCCTCAGAGGCGGTCTGTCTCCTCGTCTCGGGTGGCGTGCTTCGCTGGCGGGTTCTTGCCTGCAGGGCCATCTCTCGGCTCCACTCCGTCAGCGTCTCTCGCTGCACCTGGGCCATCCTCCATGCGAGGCGCTCCAGCGCGGTCTGCGCACACTCCCGGTCTCGGGGGAGCTGTGCCAGGATCTCCACTAAGCCTAGTGGGGTTGTTGCTTGCAGCAGGCTCCTGACCACTGGGTCGGTGCTGCCTGACTCTCCTTCCATCTCCGGGTACGACTTCTCCGGAGTCCTCTCCAGACTTCTTGTCTCCGGGTGCGCTCTCTCCAGACTCCTCCAGGCTGCACCCATCTTCGCTCTTTTGTTCCGTCTCCGCCCACATTGAGGGTGGTCCCGGGGCAACTTAGTGATTGTCAGTTCCAGGGGCAGTTCTCTCACGCTGATGGACACTTCCAGCATCACAGTCTCTGTTGGTGGGCGCGGTTTCCGCTTTTGGCACCATTCTTCGACCTGGCCCACGATGGGAGGTGACCTCTTGCCACCCTCTGGCACGCCCATAATGGCGTCCGCTCTTCCAAGGCGGGAAATCTTTGGAAATGGCGGGAAACGTCTCCCAGTGGCGGGAAACTCCATGGATGGCGGGAAAAAGCTGCAAATGGCGGACAACCGGCGGGAAACGACCTGTGATGGGGTCCGTTGGCGGGGACCCTCCGGAACCGGCGGGAGACTTCTTTTTAAGGTAACGGTGAACTTTTCTTCAGGCACGCAGTACCCGGTTGTTGCGGGCACGTTATCCTGCCGACTACGCCAAAGTTGACGCGCCCCCTGGGCCAGTGCTGTTTGGGGATTACCCGGAGCCGGATCAGATGGGGGTTGTAGTCTCCGAGTGGCGGTGACCCGGTCCGTGCCCAGGGTGTCAAACTCAGTGTGTGGCAGTCTTTACAGATGTTGTTAAAGGTCCTTAATGTCGACTACGCCACCCGTTGATTTGCGGTCACAAGGCCGCCGCTGCAGAAGGGTCCGCTGAGGCTGGTGGTGTGTGTGCAGCTCTGGTAGTATAACCCCCAACGGGAGGGGTATAGCCTCAGGGGGTCAGATGTAGAGGATGGTGGTTGTGCAGGTGCAGGATGAATCAGCAAGAAGACTCAGAGTCGGGCTGTGCAGTTCAGGGGTTTTTACTTACGGGTGTTCTTATGGTCACTCTGGCCTGAAGCGACCACCCGAGCCGTGCTGAGTCCACCAGGTCCTGGACTCGGCTAACCCCCAGGCAGTTCTGGAGCGTGGTCCTGAGCTCCTGTCTGACTTTCCCTCTCTTCTGGCCGTTCTCACCAGGGATCCACCTATGTCCGGCTCCCTCGGGTCTCTTGGTGGGTACACCTCTTCTGGGTTCCCTGACCCTATACTTGGTCTGCCTTCCTGGTGGATTTGGTGAGGGTCGTGGCAGATCCTGCCCACGACCTCCGGTCTCTGGCTAAGGTGTGCTTTTCTCTCTGCCAGCTTGGGATCCGGTACCCTGGGTGCCAACCCTTCACCCTGTTGCTTGTATTCTGGGGTCTTGGGGTTCCTTCTCCTTCTCTCTGGGTCCTTCTGACTCCTCTCTCTTGGCCTTGGAGCTGGGCCCAGCCGGAACCACAACTCCCTGTCAGCCCTTCTGGCTGAGCTTCTCTGCTCTGCTCTTCTGACTAAACTCTGACAGACTGACCCTGATCTAAGATGGTGCCCACCTTATATACTCCCTCTATGTGTGAGCTCAGGTGACCAGCACCCAATGAGCTCCTAGCCTTACCCAGACTGCTCCCCCTATCTGCCCCTACACTACTGGGATGTTCCACCCCCCTCCCACTCCAGCCTGCACATATACCTAGTGGGAGTACCATTGATCTGTCCCCCGGAAATGGGATGTATGTAGTGCATGCAGCCTACTGAGCTCAGTTCCACACTCCATCCTTACCCGGGAGTGGAATACCACACCTCTGGCTTGAGGTGCAATACCCCTGTAGCAGCCGAATCCTCAGGGTGCTACACAAGTATGCAGCCAGCCACCCACCCACTCATAGGCTGCAACAAAAAACTGCCAGATTTCTGGGCAGCTCTTTGCACTTGAAATAAGGCCTTTTAAGCTCGTGGAGGCGGAAGCTTTTCACAACCTCATGCCGGCGGCGGCCCGGTGTCCATACTCAGTCCCCAGCCGCCACTATATTTCCCGGTATCGTCTCCACCTTCCACAAGCACGGGTCCCACAACATTACCCGTGCCCTCCCCAGTGCACTTACTGGGAAGGACAGCCTAAACACAAACACGTGGACAGGTGAATGTGGCCAGGGATGGTACGGAGCCAGTTCACAACTTTTTTTGCTAAAAGTTGTATTTAGCTCAGTGAAAGGACTGGCATAGAGGGAAACCATATCTACCCTACGTGTCATTTCTCCCAGGAAGTCCTGTAATTGAGCTTGTTGCAGAAGCAATGGCAGCCCGTCAAACATCAACTCGCACTTGTCGGTGGTGCTTTGACACACACACATCTGTCTTTGCGCATTTAATTTCTTGAATACAGAGTTGGGCAATGGCCTGATCTGTAATGCCTTTTGAGAAATAACATGCATAAGCATGGCCAATCCACATTAAAAAAAACAGTCATAGAGTGTCGGTGAAAGGACTGGCATAGAGGGAAACCATATCTACCCTGCGTGTCATTTCTCCCAGGAAGACCTCTAAAGCTGCTTGCACTTGAAATGTGGTCTGAACATTACTGCTGGTACTTTTCTGTGGGAATCTGCTTACCTCCTACCAGCCTGGAATATTTCCAGCAAACTATGGTACAATGCCATGGTATTAGCACTGCCCCCAGTACCAGTAGTGAAGCCATCCCCAATTTCCTTCTCAGGAATTTTATTTGGTAGACTGAGTGGCTGCCCAAATACATTTTCTCACAAAGGAGCTGAAGATAGAGTGGCAGTAGGTGCACGTTTCATCAGCCTGTTAGATATTAGAGGGTGAATGGCAGCACATTGGATCAGTGGTTAGCACTGAAGCCTTGCAGCGCTGGGATCCTGGGTTCAAATCCCAGCAAGGACAACATCTGCAAGGACTTTGTATGTTCTCCCCGTGTCTGCGTGTGTTTCCTCCTCAGTAAAAAAACAGCCATAGAGTGTCCGGGAACCTTCCCATACACTTTTCTTAGCCAGGACTGCTTCTCGGCAGGGTTGGACGGTCCCACCAGAGAATCCTCTGGTGTGCATTGGCTCCTACCTCAGGAGAGTTCATGATAGCACTAACTTTGCAGCTGCTATGGGGCTCTTGAGCGGGTGAGAAAGGTTAGCCCTCAGAATCAAATCCTCTGATGGGCACAATGTTTTTCAATCTGAAACAGCTTCTCAGTGGGAGTTGTATTTCACCACAGCCATATTCTTTAGCTTGATGAAAGGACTGGCATAGAGGGAAACTGTATCTACCCCGGCTGTCATTTCTCCATCACCAGGTTCCGCCCATTGTCACACACGACCATGCCTAGCTGTATGTTCAGCGGTGAGAGCCACAGATCAGGCTGCTGTGTTACAGCTTTCAACAACTCTGCAGCACTGGGCGGTTTGTCAATTAAACATTAAGCTCTTCAGAGTGTCCAAGTGTGGGATCAGTTGTCTCTGGGTACTCGGCATGGTGGGAGGAAGGAGGATCAGGGTGAGGAATATGCTGTCCAGACTCACGGCTACTGAGACTTGACCATGTGGAAGACAGGGTGGTGGTCGTGGTGGCTAAGTGACTGGAAGCATTATCCGCTATCCAACCAACAACCTTTTGACACTGCTCTGGGTTCAATAGTGGTGTGCTGCGGTCCCTTAGAAATTTGGACAGGAAGGTCAGGCGAGAAGATGTGGGTGTTTGTTGTGGCACAATTTTGGCTTACCCACCGCCTTGTCCTTGGCCTCTGCATGCACCATTACCATCACGTCCAGTTCCCCGTCTCTTGTCACGTGCCTTGCCCATTTTAAATGGAGTACAGTATCTTCCATGCTCACTACAAATGACTGAGTTTGGAGCGAACTTATATGTGATCCGTGTGATGGAGAAAACAGAGTTTTAAATACCTGGCCTGTAGGTAACTAGTTTGAACAGCAAACTGATGTGAATTGCTTCACTGACACACTAAAGGAAATTTTTAATGGAGGCCAGAAATGGCAGTATTTTCTGACAACGTATATGTGATCCGTTTGACGGAGAAAATACAGTTTTAAATAGCTGGATTTCTAGCGCTCTAATATGGAATAGACCTGGCTGTATTCTGCAATGCCAACAAGAAAATGGCGCAGAAAAAAACGTGTTCTCTAGATTGCTTTTTAAGCAAATAATAAGGATTAAGATCCAAAGAAAAGTATTCCTGGCCCCTGAGACCTGGACATTTATATAGAAATATCTAACAGCAGCAGAAGGCAGAACTGGAATGGAGCCTCTTGTGCTATATGCACTGCAGTCTGCTATATACACTGCCTGCCTATACACCCTGCCTGCCTGATATCTCTGCAGATGGATTAGTCCTCATAAGGACTGTTTGTTAAGATGGATATGTGTAATGTACGGTTTTTCTCCCTACACTACCTAATACACAATCAAATCTCTCCCTGACGCAGCAGCACCTCTCCCTACACTGTCTGATCCGGAGTGACTGTGACGAGCATGGCGGCGCCAGGTCTGATATAGACGTGATGACGCTGTGCGGCCAGCCAAAAACTGTAATGTCCACAACCAACATGGCTGCGGCATGACAGTGCATGGCAGGCAATCCCTGCATGTTCATTGGCTCTCTAAAGAGCGCCAAACATGCAGGGAGGGGACCCGAGTTCCCGCCCGAGTAACCCGGAAATACTCGGCGAGCGCCGAGCATCTCAAGCAGTGAGATGCTCAGGCGAGCACTGAGCAGTAGCGAGCATGTTCGCTCATCACTAGCAAAGAGATAAATGAGATTTCGAAACATTACACACAATATGCACAGTTTCCGATTATATCACCTGACCTGCCAGGGAGCACAAAACAGACTTACAAGTGCTAGTGAGTGTTTAAAAGTGGCTATAAGAGGTTGATGGTTGAAGAACAGTTGAATGGAGGATTGTCTGCTGAGCAATCATTTCTCCAATGGAGCCATGCATAGGGTGGATAATACTGGACTTACATGTTCAATGCCCCCGGGGACAAAGACGAACAATCTTTTTAGGAATGTTTTTTTTTTTTTTTTTAGAAAAGATCTTTTGTGAACTAGTAACTATCCCACGAAAAACATCTGACTTCTTTTAACACCATAACTTTGACCATCATCATTTATTGTTAAATTTTGCTGATCACCTCTTGACTAGAGATGAGAAGGTCAGGCAAATTCTAATTCACATGTTTGAACGGATTTTCCCCGGAAATTCAATTCACGGAGAAGTTATTCCCTTATTATGTCCCTATTTATGGGCCTTGGGTCTTCCTAGATTCCAGAGCAGAATAAACATAAGATAGAAAAAAATAAAAAAATGTACCTATACTTAGCTTACAACTTACCTCTCCGGCCCCTCCGCACCTCATCGTTACTCATCATAGGAGGGGTCGGCGAGGTGAGCAGTAAGATGAGCTTATTTTAATTTTAAATTGTTTATTTTAATTTTTTTTTACATTTTGATGGTATTTTACGTATCAGAAAAATGGCAGCCATTTTGGCAAATGCAGTTTTTTATAAAATTCGAATAGAATTCAGTTTCACTCTAATTTATTCACTCTTCTCTACATTTGACTAATATGGATGTCCACCAAGAAATGGAACTGATGCTCAGAAACACATTTTACGCAGCTAGATCATTCCTTACAAAGTATAGCAATTAACCTGTACTTTGTTGTTGTCGCTGAAGTCACTTTTTCTCTGTTTGTTCTGGTTTTATTCTCAGTGTAATCTGTGATTGAATGATTGTATTCCAATAGACGCTGGTCCGTCTAATGCAGAACACTCTGGCTTAAAGAAGGTGACCTCATTGTGGAGCTATAGTGGCTTCAATAGAATAAAGCTAACTTTATATTTGGGAAAGTCCATTGTGCTACTTAGATTGTTAAAGGGATCTTGTCACCACCAGGTTTTTCTTATATAAAGTAGGGCCAGCACCTGTAACCCCTTATATATAGCATTCTAGAATACTGCCTATATTTCCCCAATGTGCTCCCCATAAAACAAAAAATAGCTTTTATTATACTCACCTACCAGTCATCAAGTCTGATGGGCATTTCTGGTCTTGATCCGGTGCCTCCTCTCTTCTTGCGATGCTGTCCTCCTTCTCAGCTTCTTGTAGATGACGTGTCCTACATCAGCCACACAGTGTCCGCCATCGCGCACCTGCGCAAGCGCACTTCTCTCTGCCCTGCCGAAGGCAGAACAAAGTATTGTAGGGCAGAGAGAAGTGCACCTGAGCAGGAGAGCGATGGAGGACACTGTGTGGATGATGTAGCACACGTCATCCTCAAGAAGCAAGAACGAGAACGGTGATTGCATGAAGAGAGGAAGCGCCGGATCAAGACCAGAGTTGCCCATCAGACCGGACCGCCCCGTAGGTGAGTATAATAAAAGCTATTTTTTGTGTTATGCAGAACACATTGGGAACATATATACAGCATTATAGAGTGCTGTATATGAGGGCTTAAGGTGCTGGCCCTACTTTACATGGGAAATACCTGGTGACAGGTTCCTTTTAACAAATTCTTGATTGGTCACACAAGTTTCATGTCCAACAGAATATCCTGCGATGCAGCAGGCAAACCTATTTTATTGTCAAAATGGCAAAAATGCTGATGGAACCATGACGCACTCCATTACAGCCAATAAAGTCAGCCCATGACCATTTCCATCTACCGTACAATGGGTTCATCTCAACATCATGGCTTCAGGCATAAATGGAAGCCATGACACTAATGTCTACAGGACTTAACAAGTGAGCCCTATCTTATCCCAGCATGAATAAAACCCTATCTGAACATTTTCTAACTTCTCACACACAAAATAAAATAATAATAAAAAAAAAATAATAACAACTGTATTAAAAAGAATAACAGAGACAAAACAATTAATTATATCTCGCCTCTATCTCAGTTTTTATTTCCAGTTGCACAAAACAGCAAAAACAACTTAATAAGCGTGACTTCAGCAAATTAAAAATTACAAATACAGAAAGAAAAGATCAAAGGGAGGAAGCAGAAGATAAAAAAAATTACTTAACCTTCTGTGTTTTAAAAAAAAAAAAAAAAAGGGATTCATGTCTTTAAGGAAAACATCTCGAATGAGAGCAATAAGCTGTAGATAACAGAGACGGGTGTTACAGTTCACGAGTTCTGTCCGACTCACAAAGCTTTACGTAAAATGCATTTTTTTTCCCCTCAGCTGTTAATATTCTGGATGAATCATACCTCATAAATGAGTTTTCTGACCTATAATACAGATTTTGGTATTTTAGCTATGACCATCAAAATAATCTCACAAGTAATTTAGAAAAGAGCAGACCTACTGATGCCTGTCTCAATGTGTCCTCTAAACCAATTCTACAGTGATAAGGCTTTCTTCATAGATAGCTCTCGAAAAACCAAGGACCACAAATGGATTAAGATCTCCAGCTTTCCACTCATTTATTTTGCTTACAACTTTGAATATTAATATGGGTTCCTATGAAGAATATACCCGGCTGGTTAACCGCTCCATTCCAAGCTACCTACATGGGGGAAGAACTGATAATCATATGATAAAATGTTCCGGCTTTATCAGCATTTTACTTGGACGTCACTAAAACATGAAACTCCTAGATTTTATTACATTTGACGAGTTGATCCAAGTCATCATGATAGGTGATAAATGTTTAGTTGCTATGTAATTTAACTCTTTAATGAGTCAATGTTATAAATGTGGATTTTGTTAAACGAGCCTTAACTAATCCTAGGACTCTACGGTGTGACCCATTACTACAGACAAGATCCCATGATTATACCGATATCATAGGGTCCATAAACTGCAGTTGTCACAATATTTAAATAGTAACATTTCTATTCACTTTTTTTTTATACTGCCACTATATTGTACACAGGATTACCACTCTACAACTCAGTCCGTCCTGAGCTCCCAGGTATGTACAGATGTAGCATTTCATAAACTGCCAAAGATATTTCAATGCGGAAAAGTTTGACTCGACACCTAACTATACTGATTAAATGGCATTTGTTGTGTTAAGTGTTGAGTGTTTATTTACTGCTTCGTGATATCTTTCTTGTGTGTTATTATAAGAAATGTTACATCTATATATCAAAAGCTATAACATCCAAAACAGCAGAAGAGAAAGCACAGTATATCCAGCATACCCCCTTCGACTTAAGTCCAAATATTTAAATCCAACGTATCCGGGGTTGTATTTAACGAGTTGTTAAACAGACATGAGACAATAAAACTTATATTTATAAAAACCCACAATGGTTCATGAAATAACTTGAAACTGTCAAAAGTATCTTTCAATTAAAATTTACTGAATATCAACTAATGAAAATCAGACATTGTTTTTGAATTATAGTTTAACAGAGAAATATTAAACAAGCAAACAGACTAATAAAAATGGTCTGGACAAAAAATAAAGGTTTCCCTAGAAGATTGAAAATAATTTGACTCTAGGAACATGTTAAACTAAGGTGTGTCATGGAATTAGAATCACAGATGTCTACAAACCTTGTAATCAGTCTATCTGCTGATTTAGATTGTGAAAAGTAGTCACTGTGCTGTTTAGTATCATGGTATATAGAACATTGAATATGGACCAAACAAAGCTAAAAAGAGAGTTGTCTCAAGACAAACATGTTAAAGGTACAGGCTATAAACCATCTCCAAACAGCTTAATGTTCCTGTTACGAAAGTTGCACATTTTATTCAGAAGTTTAAGGTCTCTAGGACTGTAGCCAAGCTCCCTGGACATGGCCACAAGAGGAAAATTGATGACGAGAGATGGATAATATGAAAATGTAACCAAAGAGCCCAGAACAACTTTCAAAGTGATTAGAGGTGAACTCTAAGGTCAAGGTACATCAGTTTCAGATCGCACCATCTGTCATTGTTTTGGCAAAGGTGGACTTCATGAAAGACGACTGAGGAGGAAATCACTGTTGAAAGCAAATAATAAAAAAAGAGAAACTGGAATTTGGCAAAATGCAAATTGACAAGTCAAAAAGTTTCTGGGAGAATGTCCTTTGGGGAGATGGGACACAACTGTAGGTTTCTGGCAAATCACATCAAATCTATCTTTACAGATGCAGAAGTGAAGCATAAAAAGAAAAGAACATTGTACCTACTGTGAATTATGGAGGAGGCTCGGTTATGTTCTGGGGCTGCTTTGTTGGATCTGGCACAGGGTGGCTTGAATCTGTGCAGGGTACAATAAAAATCTCAAGACTATCAAGACATTCTGGAGCAAAATGTGCTGCTCAGTGTCAGAAAGCTTGGTCTGAGTCGCAGCTCATGAGTCCTCCAACAGGATAATGATGCAAAACACACAGCTAAAAACATCCAAGAATGGCTAAGAAAGCATTGGACTATTCTAAAGTGGCTTCTATGAGCCCTGATCTACATCATATTGAAGATCTATGGAAGGAGCTGAAACCTGAAGTCTGGAGAAGGCATCTTAAAAGCTGAGACACAAGGAGCATTTTGCTCATGAGGAGAGGGCTAAAATAGCTGTGGACAAGTGCAAATCACGAAATTCAAAAAAGGGAAAGAGATTGTACCAAGCTAACAAGAGCAGATCACAAGTTATTTGGTGTTAAGTGTTCCCCATTCGAATGGAACCATGGTCGAGCATGGGACTTCCGTTCCATTCAGTGTCTATGGAACTGGAGGAGATTGCTGAGCACTGTACTCGATTATCTCGGGTAGTCCCCTAAACTTTGAATGAAGGTGCAGTATGCATGCTCGACTTCAGTTCCATTCAAACGGTGGACTCTTGACCTCCATTCTCATGATCAATGGTGATCCCAGTGTTTGAACCTCTAATGACTAGTAATACATATGTGATATCTTGAGTAAGACTCTGGAGACCATTGCCTACTGTAAATGGAAGTTTTAGATTATCATAGTAATGCAACCAAAGGTAACAGTTGCTTAGAGCTTGGTTTTCACTTCAGTTTATGGGGACCTTCTCCACAACATCAAAATATTTTGGTATCTTATTTGGTTTCCTCTAAAATTAACTTTAGGCTTTCTTCAAACATCTGACATTCACTGTCCTGATTATAATGAACGGACCACCTGCTGGTCTTTTGACTTGACCTAATTTATGTCTAGCTTGAGTTAGGAGAGAACTGGCCAGTCCATACATCACGATCTGTATTCGAACCATGAATATTGGATGTGTGAAGCCAGCTGTTGTGTGGTAACATAGGGAATGTAGATTGTGATTTGCAATTGCTTATTAAAAATTGGAATCTATCAACAAGCTGGCTACTTAATGCTGACAGTTCTTTTCATGCTTTTGTTTTATAACTGCCCAGTTTAATTAGTTAATGTAGAAATATGTGCTCCTCAGTAACATTTACTCATCCAAATAGTGTGATTATATAGGAATAGCTAGTGCCTGCATTGGGGATACATGTGTTGACGTGCAGGACAGTTGCCCCCTTTTCCCTCCCTGTAACTCAGCCCTGCCAATATTAGTCAATAATAGTCCACATACAGTAACTTAAAGTGAAGCAATTTGGATTTGCTTCAGATATCAGCGTGTCACTTTACAATGAGATGAGACTCTGGGATTTATATTGGGCTCTGCAATTAATCCAGGACCTCTCACTGCTTTTATTTATAGCCCTTTAACACCAGCGAAACTTTGTGCGTTTGCCAAAACTCTGGTCTAAAACAGAATAAGAACATTGATATTGACAAGTAAGTCAGCATGAAATTTGTTTTTGGCATTTTATGTACTATATGGAGGGCTACCAAGTGACCCGGGTAATTGAGGTTTTTATGCTTTTCAGCTTTAGCTTTGATGTATCCTCATATTTGTAATGTAATAGCAGGTGATGGTTGATAAATAGATGTAAACAGAAACACACATTCTCGAGAATAAAACCAGAAGGCCGTGTCCTGGGAGCACTGAGAATGTTGACATTCAATAGATTTTGCAAACCCAGCACTTCTCCGCTAAATAGATAAGGTCTCCTCCATCTTCAGACTGAAAATGAGAAATCTCTACGTTTCCCCTGGTCTAAAGGCCTAACTAATGCAACAGAGACTTAGGGAATAACTAGAAAGCCAGTAAGTTGAAGGAATTTCCCATCTTCACGTGACGTTAATTTATTGGTATCTACACGTCAAGACCTGAAATGGGACTTGAAAGCTCCAAGGAAAAAAAGGATTCCAGCTCATCAACATCATACATGCAGCATATTGCACTGTAGATTGGCTCTTTGTGTAAAATATGTACTCAGAAAAATAATAATTGATAACTTGAGTTTTCAAAATGGACAGATCGATTCACGAAACTCCAGTCCATCGGCCAGGTCAGTGGTCGGTGATCACTGGAAGGGAGTTCTGCGAATCTCTTATCTTCCTACATTCCCGGGATGGATTTTGATTAGGTGGGCTGACGCGACGTCATCTGTGCGGCACGCCGTAATGATTATGTCAAGCTAGCCAGGCTAGTCACAAGCTGCGAGGTAGATCCTGGAATTTATGTGATTTGCGATCCTCCCGTCCATTGGACAGAGACTTTTGACTTAGCCAGTGAACTGGGGTCACATCAATCGGTCTGCCCATCTCTACTAGAGTTGGTGCGAATCAATTCATAGGTCTTGGGCCATAGGTCGCATCACTAATCTGTAGCCACTAGATGGGGGACATGAAACGTGCCTCTTTCTTGACTGCATTTGTGGCTTTTCTTTTGATTAGCCAGCCTGGCACAACATCACATTGCAACTGTGATGTCATGCCACGCCGGTAATCAAAAGAAAAGCCAAGGATGCCATCCAGTAAGATGCAGTTCTCAGAACTCCTGTCCAGCAACCACAGATTACTGATGCACCAATTCTATTAATGACATTGCCAAATAATTAATGATGGATGGGTAATCACTGACTGGCGACATCATTATGGTATGTGATTATGTCATGATGGAAAATCTAGTGTTAAATGGCAAATGTCAAACATCCAAATAAATGCATGACCATGAAATACATGGTCAGATCCATTAGACAGGAAGCCATTTTTTCTTATGACTCTTTACTCTGGCGAATTGAAGGGAGCCCAAAAATAAGTACTTTATGATGTCCATTTGCTCTAACAGGTCACTTATTCTTGTAGAGACAGCACGTTTGATTTTTCGTTACATGGTAAAAATAGTTTATTTGAAAATGTATGTTAAAAAACAATAATTAGGAATAAAAAAAGTAACTTTTGACTAATCTAAATAGACCCATAGATCACAAAGCTCTCCTCATTTTTCAGGATTTTACAAAAGGAACAAGAGGTTTAGGTAAAAGCAGACGCCCGAGCAGAATGCAAAGTGTCTGACCCTGACAGCTATTTTATGGAAGTCAATATTTTTTGCCTTTCAAAAGAATTATTCAGCACACACAGTGCCCCTGCCATATCTCCCATAGCATAATTGAGATTTAAGATTTATTTTACATTTTTCACAGTCCTTATTTGTACAGGGATTCAAACTCAGAGACAGCTTATTTCAAATCCATTTAATTATCTCCAATGTTCTATCGCCTAATGCTTTCTTCAGAGGATTTCAGTGAGCCCAATTTCTGCCAGGTCTTCAGTGACCCTCCTGCCTGAGATTAGTAAGGTTGTGTCTCTGTCAACGAGAAAGAATAACTCTCCCACAAACTGCCACCTTCACTTAAAATTTTAACAGTTAATTTGCCCGCTGTAATGAGTCATGGAAAGTAAGAAAATGACAAGTTCAACTCTACTTGGATTTCCATCCCTTCAATAGAAATAGGTTTAATATTTACTACAGAATTCTCTAGTTAACCATAAAAGTTTTTCTTTTCCGGTTTGCGGGGCTCTCTCTTATCACAAATTACTCATTTGTGGTTGTGTTACCCTAAATAATTCCCGAAGGAGGAGAAGAGCTCTTCAAGACATGTCTCTTGTCATTGGTTTTGAAAGTGAGAATTTAAGCAGAGGATGTCCTTCTGTCCCTCCCTTTTTGCTAATTAAGAGATATTAGGGTGGTCTTATGCAGGAGGGGCTTAATTGACCCTGTCCCCAGAGGAAGGAATGCGAAGAGAAGCTCCATTCAGGTGGATTCAATGTTTGTATCAAAATCAGTGGTTGACGCTTTGATTTCAGTTGTTTCAAATGTTTTTTCAATAGTGGGTTGGGTGGTTGCAACAGTAGGTTTATTTTGATCTCCTAGTTTTTAGTAGACCTTAGAAAAGAAAAGTGTTTGTCCTTTTCAAATAACCACTGAAACTAAAGGGATTGTAAAAAGATATACCAACAGAAAATAAGTTTATAACCCTAGTGTCGCCCATACTCAATAGTAAAGGCGGTTGTCCGGTCCAAATTTGTGACTGCAAGTATATCTTATGTTTGCTTTTTTTTCTTCTTTTAAATATTAAGATCCTAATTCATCAAGACCAGCGATTCTTTTGCAGTTTGTGTTAGAGTCAGACGCTCCTGACTGTGACAGCGGCGGGTGTGGATCCATTGCGTCACTGGCTGGGCTTACCCTGGAGAGGCATGACTAAGTGGCTACCTGGATATGAAATATACTACAAAGTGATAGATTTTGTTTCTTTTCTACAAGGATACTCAACCATTCCAATTGTTACGGGACTATCACGGGTGTGTCAGGTATGACAGACAGTCGCTCTGGATCCGGCTGTAGACGGTCACTGCGCTTGGCATTGCAGATGCCTTCTTGATCCTCTCATGTCTGTAGTATAGTTATATCCTTCTCCCTTTAAGACCCAGCAGCTACCTCCACCTTCTGCTGCTGATTGACATACCCTTGCTTGGTAGTTAAAAACTCTCAATTTATCCAGAGATTCGCCGGTGATAGTTCTATGTACCTCTTTGCAGGCTTGGAGCACTAGCAGTCGGCTAGTTTCTCTCTGGTGTCTGCTCAAGCTAAGTGTACCCCCTTTGTTTGTTTACCTTTTTGTCTTTAGTTTGTAGTTGGGCCTGACTAGTGCTCACCCCATCCCCTCCCCTAGGGCCTAGCTCTAGGGACATTCAGGGATTAGGCTCCTGCTCAGCGATGTGGATAGGTGTGCAACCTATATAGGGACGATAGGGTAGGCAGGGTGATATTAGATCTGCCCAGGGGTTTCCACTCTACCTTTTCCTAGTTGTTGGGCTCCCTTCCCCCATTCCCGTCGTTGTACACTTGTGCCTTCCCTCACCTTGCGTGGCAGGGACTTGCTATATATTTAATTCCCTAATACGTAACCGGGAGTTTGCATTGGACTGTTGGACGTACATAGCACTGCTGTAAAAGGAGGTGTTCCATGTCATGTTTAGCGTTTGGTAAAGGAGCACATACATTGCAATTCCTTGGCTAGGGTGACAACTATGAGACTCTATGGAAACTCAATTGGGGTCCAAACTGGACAACCCCTTTAAATAGCTGCCAGTTCTTTGAAACCTATGGTATGACATTGACGAAACATACAAGACAAAGCTGATACACTATGCAATGCCTAGTGCAGATCCTAGAGGGCGGAGTATCTATTCTAACTTCGGTGTTTTTGGCTCTGTGTCCTGCACTAGACATGACATAGAGTATGTTTGTTTTTTTTAGATAATTTATTTACCCTTTAATTATCTAAAGGTTGTTTTACTGAGCTAAATTGAGTGATATAACAGCCTGACAATCTAGGTCTATGTTATCCCAGCAAGTTTCAATGCTGCAAATGGTGTATTTTGGATGCAATCCTCAATTCTTCCACCTCTTAAAAAAAAAAAAAGAACCCAAAATTCTCAAGAGTGAAAAAGAGGTCATCAAAGCGTTCGTCAGTCACACTATCATTCTTTTCCCTGTCTGTTTTATTCAATTTTGTTTCTGCAAAGCCGTAGTGGCGTAGTGAACAATAGCTGAAATTGCCTCACCTAGTTTAATGTATGCAGATGGAGGGATAAATGTATGCGTTTGATTGAACATTATGAAAATGTCATTAGTGTTATAGGGAAACTAGACCATCCTTTCTCGGCAGGCTAACACATTGCAAGCAGATGCCGCGCTTGCTCCCACATACTGATTTGTCATTAACCTCAGTCTTAACTTTCTGGGACCACCCTGAGCTCTAGTAAAAAATAATGTAGCATTTTGTGAGCGAGCGGCTCACGTTTGTATCCATTCCAAATTTCTCTGAATTATATAAGGTGATTTGGTGATTGTAAACTACTGTTCCCTGGGGCCTAGGTTGATGCTACCAAAATCCATTGTGCTTATGAGTGTCTTAAATCGAAATGTAGTCCCTGTGGAACCATTTCAAATTGCCTTTGCCCTCTCTTGCCCTCTCCATCTCTCTCTCTAGTCAGTTAGTGAACTGAGACAGGAACCGAGGACGCCAACCAACGTTCCGGCAAACTTCTGTCCAACCTGTTATTAAAGTTACCCACCTCCTGAAAATGTCCTACACAATAAACTTTACCGCCAACGAGCATCCTTTTTTATTTTTTTTCCCAACCACCACTTTATATTTGCATTTTATCGGTAAATTAGAAAACGACTCTTCTATTACAGAAAGGCTAATTGGGGTAGGCTGAATACAGAGAAACCATTAGGATCCTGTGCAGTAATAACAGCCAGAGCTTGCTGGCCCCAGCGTACGTTTGGAATTTATTTTGCAAGCTCAGCTTTCTGCTGGTAATTACTGATCAACATAGAATATGGGTGAGATGAAATGACAGTGATCTTATTTTGTGCCAAGAACAAAGTTAAAAAAAAAATTGGAATCAGGAATAACAAAGTCCCATTATAGTTAGGAGAGACTTTTTTCATTAATCTGAATTTTGTCTTTTTCTGGAGTTCTCGGATGGATGGACACAAGAATAAGTAAATGCATGTCAGTCATTTGCAACACATTCACTGCTAAGATTTTTTTTCTGAATAAAGTATATTTTGAATAGGATCCCTAAAGCTTATCTACATAGCCCCATGTCATAGAGACAGATACTAATGGCAACAGTTCCATCATTTTGTTTATAGGTCGAACTTTCTGTGCTGCTAAATTTCTTAATATTTAACTGTAAAGTAGTAAGAGCTCTGATACAGAGCTCCAAATACCCAAAGTTAAGTGGTAATATATTTGCTGTCAGCAGTCACCACTAGAGGGAGTGTAGGAGCTTACTGCCTACTGTTTTGTTATTGAGTTCAATGTATACACAGCATGCAGTAAGCTCCCTCTAGTGGTGACAGATGGTAGCTAATATATTATCACATAAAATATTGTTTTATGTAAAAACCCTTTTTATTATTGTTAATTGGTGGGCGGGGGGGGGGGGGGTCAGGTACTTAAACCCATATTGATTACTTAAAATAAGGGGCAAAATCTCTCATGTAATCCCCAGAGAGTAAACAGAAATAAACTTTCTATTGAGCCCATATACCTCTCTGTTTGTGCTGATGGATAGGAAAAGTAGGAAACATGCTTTTGCCTACCCCATTTGAACCATCAGTAGTGGTCTCAGCACCCAGATGTGCCCTGTATGCTAATTATAATACAAATTTGACTGTTATCTTTGAGTAATCGTTTTATTCAATATCACACTTATCATACCCACATGTCTGAGTTTTGTGGTCTTGTCAATGTAGTAGCATTCATGGGTGCCATAGAATATCTATCTATCTATCTATTATCTATATATCCCCATATCTATCTATCTATCTATCTATCATCTACTGTATCTATCTATACATCTATCTATATATAATCTATCATCTATCTATCTATCATCTATGTATCTATTATCTATCTATCGATCTATCATCTATCTATTATCTATCTATTTATCTATCTACAGTATCTATTATCTATCTAATATCTATCTAATATCTATCATCTATCTATCTATCATCTATCTATTATCAATCTAATATCTATTATCTATCTATTATCTATTTACAGTTGTGCTTAAAAGTTTACATACCCCGGCAGAGAATATGAATGATAACAGAAAAACTTTTTTTCCACTCATGGTTATCGGTTGGGTGAAGCCATTTATTGTCAAATTACTGTTTTCTCTTTTTTAAATCATAATGAAAACCAAAAACATCCAAATGACCCTGATCAAAAGTTCCCATACCCCAGTTCTTAATACCGTGTATTGCCCCCTATAACATCAATGACAGCTTGAAGTCTTTTGTGGTAGTTGTGGATGAGGTTCTTTATTTTCTCAGATAGTAAAGCTGTCCATTCTTCTTGGCAAAAAGTCTACAGTTCCTGTAAATTCCTGGGCTGTCTAGCATGAACTGTGCACTTGAGATCTCCTAAGAGTGGCTCAATGATACTGAGGTCAGGAGACTGAGATGGCCACTCCAGAACCTTCACTATGTTCTGCTGTAGCCAATGACAGGTTGACTTAACCTTGTGCTGCATTCATCTTTCCTTCAACTTTTACCAAGTTTTCTGTGCCTCACATGTCCCCAAAACATCAGTGATCCACCTCCATGCTTTACTGTAGGAATGGTGTTACTTTCATTGTAGGCCTTGTTGACCTCTCTCCAAATGTTACGTTTATGATTGTGGCTAAAAAGTTAAATTTTGGTCTCATCACTCCAAATTACCTTGTTCCGGAAGTTTTGAGGCTTGTCTCTGTGCTGTTTGGTGTATTGTAGACGAGATACTTTGTGGCATTTGCGCAGTAATGGCTTTCTTCTGGCGACTCGACCATGCAGCCCATTTTTCTTCAAGAGCCTCCTTATTGTGCATCTTGAAACAGCCACACCACTAGTTTTAAGAGAATCCTGAATTTCAGCTGACATTATTTGTCAGTTTTTCTTTGCATCCCGAACAATTTTCCTGGCAGTTGTGGCCGATATTTTTGTTGGTCTACCTGACCGTGCTTTGGTTTTTACAGAGTTCCCAATTTTCCATTTGTTAATCACAGTTTGAACGCTGCTGACTGGCATTATCAATTCCTTAGATATTTTTTGTATCCCTTTCCTGTGTTATACAGTTCAACTACCTTTTTCAGTAGATCCGTTGACAATTGTTTTGCTTTCCCCATGACTCACAATCCAGAAGCGTCAGTGGCTGGATGAAAGATGCAAAAGTCTGTCTGGATCCCAGAAACTCACTCAGCTTTTATGCACACACACTGATTACAAGCAAACAGGTCACAGGTGAGGATGTTACCTTTAGTAGCCATTCAAACCCATTTGTGTCAAATTCTGTGCTTGCTATCAGGCCAAAATTACCAGGGTAAGTGAACTTTTGATCAGGGTCATTTGGATGCTCTTGGTTTTCATTAAAATTTAAAAAGAGAAAACAGTAATTTGACAATAAATGTCTTCACCCAACCAATAACCATTAGTGGAGAAAAAGTTTTTTTGCTGTCATTCATATTCTCTGAAACAAGGCCAAAAATGGAAAAATTCTGCCAGGGTATGTAAACTTTTGAGCACAACTGTATCATCTATCTATCTATTATCTATCATCTGTCTATCATCTGTCTATCTATCATCTATCTATTATCTATCTATCATCTATCTATTTATCATCTATCTATTATCTATCTATCTATCATCTATCTATTATCTATCTATCTATATGTAGCACCCTGAGGATTCGGCTGCTACAGGGGTATTGCACCTCAACCCAGAGGTGTGATATTCCACTCCCGGGTAAGGATGGAGTGTGGAACTGAGCTCAGATAGACTGCATGCACTACATACATCCCATTCCAGAGGAGCAGGCCGACGGCACTCCCACTTAGAAATGTGCAGGTGCGACCGAGCCTGTTCCTGGCTGGAGTGGGAGGGGGGAGGAACATCCCATGTAGTGTAGGGGCAGATAGGGGGAGCAGTCTGGGTAGTGGTAGGAGCTCATTGGGTGCTGGTCACCTGAGCTCACACATAGAGGGATATATAAGGAGGGCACCAACTAGGATCAGGGTCAGACGCAGAGAGTAAGTCAGATGCAGAGGACAAGCCTGCAGAAAGAAACAACAGCCCTGGAGAGAGAGTGGAGTAAAGAAGGAGACCCAGAGGGGGACAAAGAAGGGACCCAAGAACCCAAATAAGAACACCGGGTGAGGAGTCAGCAGAAGGGTACCGGAGCCCAAGCTGGTGGGGGTAAAGACATTCCCCAGCCAGAGACCGGAGACCGTGGGCAGAGTCTGTCACGGTCACCCACTACATTCACCCTGAAGGCACACCACATGGAGGGTCAGGGAACCTGAGGCCAAAGGTTGCCCAACAGAAGGCCCGAGGGAGCTGGATTTAGGTGAATCACTGGTGGGGACGGCTGAAGGAAGGACAGAGGGAGAGCTCAGGGCCACGCTCCGGACTTGTTTGGGGGTTGGCCGGATCCAGGACCTGGTGGACGCAGCACGGCTCGGGAGGTCACTTGGAGCTAGAGTGACCAGGAACATCTGCAGTAAGTAAAGACCCTTAACTGCACTACCCGAGTCTGTCATCATTACCGGCTGCACCGCACCACCACAACCCCCATCCTCTGCGCCTGTCCCCTCTGAGGCTATACCCCTCCCGTTGGGGGTTATCCCACCAAGCTGCGCATCCACCATCAGCCTCAGCGGACCCTGCTGCAGCGGCGGCCACAGTGACCGCATCACAACGGGTGGCGTAGTCGACACAACGAACTTTAATAACATCAGTAAAGACTGCCACATAACCCTGAGCTTGACGCCCTGGGCACGGGACCGGGTCACAGCCGCTCGGAGACTACAACCCCCCCCCATCTGATCCGGTGCCGGGTATTCCCCTCAAAACGGAATATGTCCCAGGGGGCGCGTCAACTTTGGCGTAGCCGGCAGGATTACGTGCCCGCAACACCCGGGTACTGCGTGCCTGAAGAAAAGTGCAAGTTTACCTCAGAAAGAAGACTCCTGCCGGTTCCGGAGGGTCCACGCCATCGGACTCCATCACCAGTCGTTTCCCGCCGATTGTCCGCCATTTCCAGCTTGTTCCCGCCATCCGCAGATTTCCCGCCTTGGAAGAGCAGCGGACGCCATTATGGGCGTGCCAAAGGAGGGCGAGAGGCCACCTCCCATCGTGGGCCGGGACAGAAAATGGCGCCAAAAGTGGAAACCGCCCCCACCAACAGAGACTGTGATGCTGGAGGTGTCTGTCAGCGTGAAAGAACTACCCCTGGAGCTGACAGTCACCGAGTTGCCCCGGGACCGCCCTCGAAGTGGGAGGAGACGAAAGAAAAGAGCAAAGATGGGTGTCGCTTGGAGCAGTCTAGAACGAGCGCACCCGGAGGCGAGGTGTCCAGAGCAAGAGCACCCGGAGTCGAGGAGAGAAAGAGTAGACCCGGGAATGGAGCGGCAGCAGAGCAGCACCGGCCCGCTGGCCAGGAGCCTGCCGGAAGAAGAGCAGAGCAGCACCGACCCGATGGTCAGGAGCCTGCTAGAGTCAACAACCCCGCTAGGCTTAGCGGAGATCCTGGCGCAGCTTCCCCGAGATCGGGAGTGCGCGCGGAGTGCCCTGGAGGGCCTCGCGGGAAGGATGGCCCGAGTGCAGAGGGAGATCCTGGCGGAGTGGGGCCGGGAGATGGCCCAGCAAGCTGGAATCCGCCCACGGAACCCGCTCCCTTGGAAGAAGACACCGACTACCTCTGCGGATGACGCGGGAGGACCCAAGGCCGGAGACGGCGCAGAAGAGGGAGCGAGACGTATGGCAGCAGGTAAGGGGGATGCCTATACCCCATACCGGAAGACCACCCACCTGCCCCAGCTCCCCGTCGCAGAGCCCGAAAGTCCCCCTGCCGTACCCAAGACCGCCATGACACCGCCACCGACTAGGCCCCGACCGGAAGCCGCCGTCGCGACCCCAGTGACGTCACGCGTCGTGACCCGGAGCGTGGCGCAGGAAGAAGAGCCTCCGGCCTGGTCACAGGGCCTAGCGTTTCCGGGCGCCGCATCCAAAGCAGAGCCATCTACCTCCGCGGAGCCTCCGGCCTGGTCGCAAGGCCAGGTAACCCAGGGCGCCGCCGTCCTAACGGTGCCCTTCACCTTCCAGGTGCCCCAGGCCTGGCCGCAAGGCCTGGGCAACCCGGGCGCCATCACCACCGCGCCCGCGCCCGTAATACCAAGGGTGCCACACCTGGGGGAGGACCTCTTCGGCCAGCTCACATGGCCGGACGGGCGGCCCTTCATCTGGCCCGAAGGGTACCCTGAGCTAGAGCGGCAGCAAAGACTAGGGCCCTTGTGTGAGCCCCTGATCCCGGCTCCAAAGCCCGTGACTCGGGTCTCGCCTCCACTCGAGGAAGCCCAGTTCGTGTGGGACCCCACGGGAAAAGATTTGATGGGGTTCACCGGAGAGACTCGGGCAGCTGCAGCAGAGCGTACCGAGTGTTGCCGTCAACAGCTGGCAGAGTTCAAGAGAGAGCGGGAGGAGAGGCGGGCCAGAGAGCAATGGGCCCGGACCCGCAGCGCGGAGCAAAAGAGCCGGACCAGAAGGGACCCCCGTGCAGCAGATCGTCCCCGTACCATCGGGACGGTAATAAAGTTTAATGCGCAGCATGGGTGGGGCTTCATAAAGGACCAGAACACCTTGGGTGACGTCTTCGTTACCCGACGGGATGTCGAGTCTCACCTGCCAGAGGGTCACAAAGGCCGTGACCTCTACGTCGGTGACGAGGTAACGTTCACCCGGCACAAGTGTGCCAAGGGACCTTACGCCCTCCACGTGCATCGCCTGACAGAGGAGGAGTTGCGGTGTAGGGAGGAAGAGCCAGAAGACCCGGACGGGTTCAAGGCTAGGAGGTACTACGATTAAGAACAGTAGTAAAGAAAAACTGTATATAGTTACCCGTCGGGGTACACAAGAAACCGTGGCTGCTTTAACGTTTAGTCCCCGTTGGGACCAGTGAACAGTTTAACCCGTGTGTCCCTTACCCAAACCAGGCTGAGGACTGTGAGCAGCCATCCCTTTCCCTTACCTGGCCGGGGACTGAGAACGGCCAAAACTTCCCTGTACATAGTTGCGCTTCCTAAGGCGCCCCCTACTGGTTTTATGAGAAACTGCTTTTCAAAAGACTGTCGCACTTTACCTGGTCACGAGTTGCACGGTGACCAGAGGAGGAAGAAAGAAAGAGACGACGAGAATGTTATGATGATGTTTATATGAAAAAGTTTATATGTATATAATATTTTATATGTTTTATATGTTTATAAAAATTTGTATGTTTGGTGTTTTTGTCTTTGCAGCCCGAGGACGTGCTGTGATTTACCAGGGGGGAATGTAGCACCCTGAGGATTCGGCTGCTACAGGGGTATTGCACCTCAACCCAGAGGTGTGATATTCCACTCCCGGGTAAGGATGGAGTGTGGAACTGAGCTCAGATAGACTGCATGCACTACATACATCCCATTCCAGAGGAGCAGGCCGACGGCACTCCCACTTAGAAATGTGCAGGTGCGACCGAGCCTGTTCCTGGCTGGAGTGGGAGGGGGGAGGAACATCCCATGTAGTGTAGGGGCAGATAGGGGGAGCAGTCTGGGTAGTGGTAGGAGCTCATTGGGTGCTGGTCACCTGAGCTCACACATAGAGGGATATATAAGGAGGGCACCAACTAGGATCAGGGTCAGACGCAGAGAGTAAGTCAGATGCAGAGGACAAGCCTGCAGAAAGAAACAACAGCCCTGGAGAGAGAGTGGAGTAAAGAAGGAGACCCAGAGGGGGACAAAGAAGGGACCCAAGAACCCAAATAAGAACACCGGGTGAGGAGTCAGCAGAAGGGTACCGGAGCCCAAGCTGGTGGGGGTAAAGACATTCCCCAGCCAGAGACCGGAGACCGTGGGCAGAGTCTGTCACGGTCACCCACTACATTCACCCTGAAGGCACACCACATGGAGGGTCAGGGAACCTGAGGCCAAAGGTTGCCCAACAGAAGGCCCGAGGGAGCTGGATTTAGGTGAATCACTGGTGGGGACGGCTGAAGGAAGGACAGAGGGAGAGCTCAGGGCCACGCTCCGGACTTGTTTGGGGGTTGGCCGGATCCAGGACCTGGTGGACGCAGCACGGCTCGGGAGGTCACTTGGAGCTAGAGTGACCAGGAACATCTGCAGTAAGTAAAGACCCTTAACTGCACTACCCGAGTCTGTCATCATTACCGGCTGCACCGCACCACCACAACCCCCATCCTCTGCGCCTGTCCCCTCTGAGGCTATACCCCTCCCGTTGGGGGTTATCCCACCAAGCTGCGCATCCACCATCAGCCTCAGCGGACCCTGCTGCAGCGGCGGCCACAGTGACCGCATCACAACGGGTGGCGTAGTCGACACAACGAACTTTAATAACATCAGTAAAGACTGCCACATAACCCTGAGCTTGACGCCCTGGGCACGGGACCGGGTCACAGCCGCTCGGAGACTACAACCCCCCCCCATCTGATCCGGTGCCGGGTATTCCCCTCAAAACGGAATATGTCCCAGGGGGCGCGTCATATATATCATCTATCTATCTATCTATCTATCTATCATCTATCTATTATCTATCTATCTATATATCATCTCTCTATCTATCTATCTATCTATCTATCTATCATCTATCTATTAGCTTTCTATTATCTATCTATCTATCATCTATCTATTATCTTTCTATCATCTATCTATTATCTATCTATCTATCTATCAATCTAAAGGGATATAACTTAGCTTTAAATATTTTTTGACTATCATTGTGATGTGTCAAATAATGTAATCAGTGGGGGTCTGTGAGATGAAACTCACACCATTCTCCATTGCAAAGATCATTGAGCCCCTTTCATGTATATCATCGATGTTTCCCAAAAATTCACAATGTTACAGCAATCATTATAGCGGTAATACATTGCTGTTATACTGTACATGTAAACTCTAGTTTTGTCTCATTTTAGGAATTACAAGACTATTGTGTCACGGTCTTATGGGTAATAGTTTTTGTAATCTGTTAATGGAGAGTCACTAATGGAATTTTAAACATACTGGCGTGTTATTACCAAAGTCTATTAAATAGCAATATCGTTATATATTAATTACCAATATTAGCAGGTGATCTCTTCAGCAATTTTACCCCTACTGTTCTGTTTTGCAGGATAATTAGCCATTAATGTAAATCTCCGTACGTTGTTTATTGTGGAGTACAGCAGAGAGAAGACCACGGGCGTAACAATTAATGTAAGAATCAAGTGTATTTAATAGAAGCTACGAGCAAGAAGCTTAGTAAGGCTGGGCTTCTTCATGGTGTATCAGTATGGCCATATTTCTTTTTATGGGATGGCCACATAAACACTTATTAAGGCATATAGACAAAGAGGACAGCTGCTAACAATAATCCTTTATAGCCACGTGTTCTGTACACAGATTGTGCCGGGTAAATGTATGGCTAACGGCAGCCTCCCAACAACATGAGCTGATTGCTGGGTCAGCCTCTATTTATTCAGGGGTTGTACTCATTAGACACTTCCTTTAAGTATTATAATACTATTGTATCTTCCAATTTTATTTTTCAAATCATACATGATACGACAAGTTGGGGTTCAATTAGCTCTCTACATTTTTTGGGTTGGATGATTCCAATTTTTCATTCCAATATAGCGAATTAGGATCAAAACTGCCCACAACAAGCTTTATTATATCACACATAGAAAAACAAGTGCAACATAAATCCCTCTGCTAGTCCATCTACATGACCTGCTCAAACACAATGGCTCTGAGCTTAGTGCCCAACACTGCAAAACATATCTATTGTCTGTGCCATTCCTCATGGCGATGATGATGGTGGTTCCCACATAATCTCTTTGGGCTGGGAGCCACGTCTGAGAGTAAGACAGTACCTACTAGTCCTAAGCTACAAACTGTATTATCCTTCAGAGCTAAATTCAGACGTCACCTGATTGGCAGACACTTGAGGTCAACATATATGGTGAGCTCCCTCTAGTGGTGGCTGCAGGCGGACAGAATTTGATATTTCTGTCAGTTTGTTTTTTTTTAATTTTGGTTCTTGGAGACCTGGAGCTTTATAGCAGAAAAAAATGGAGCTTCGACCCTTATAAATTTATTAAAGCAATTGCACATAGTTGTGGAAATAAAAAATCCAAGTGAAGAAATATACCTCGTATAGACAACATGTCCTTACAGTATTACTGCACTGACGTTTCTTTCTCCTCCCTGTATGTATGAAAGAAGGCTCAGTATTAAATACTCTTGTCGCACAGCGCACATTGGCAGCGTTTAAAAGGTTTCACGCAAGGTCAAGGCAATAAAACAAGCATTTTCTTTTCAACAATCCCATGCAATTTCATTTATTAAAATATCTGGAATGAACCTACTCCCATTCTTTAGGCTTGTCATGCCGCTCCCAGCATCAACCAATCAGTTGTGTACAGCGTCCGTCAAGGACAAGGTTCTTTACCTCTAGACAAAGAGTGAAAAACTGGTTATATAATGTATATGAATGTAATTAAGCCGGCTCTGATCCCTCTGTGCATATGTTGTATGGCTGCCCTTTATCATTTGTCTGCTAACAATCCCAAGAGAGAAAATAATATTACACAAAGAGAGGAGAGGGACGCATTTTATCCATTACTTTACTCTTTGAACAACGGGTTGATGCCCTTTTTGTTTTCGCCTGTATTATTACAGCTATGGATTACATGTACAATACATTTACAGTCCTAATGATGATATCTGCAATACCCACCGAGTGCTATAAAAGTAGTCATGGCTGAAAGTGGTTGAGATAGCAGGTTGCAATTCTGCTTGGTGGAAAAAGCCACATTGACATGGTTAGACTTAAAGGAATTAATGGTAGCAATTTATAAAACACGACAACAGTCTTTCCTTTACCTTTCTACACAGAGGCACATTATCTTAGTGGTTATACATCTGGAGAGGCACAGTACATATTGGTTACACATCCGAGGCTGTACACAAGCATAGCAGTACTCACAAAGAGGCTCAAAACTTGAACCGTCTTTAGCTGGAACAACTGGTGCAGGGTAGCTGTGAGAGGTGGTACTCCCTTTAATGGGGTTATCTGGAAATATTTTTTTTTCTCCTAGGGTAAAGTTAAGAACTAACAGGCAGGTAGTTGCTAACTACCTGCCTGTTCTTCCTGGCACCGGCTAAGAGCGATCACAAATTGCTCCTGCCTGTGAATCTCCTGCTTCTCGTCAACAGAGCTGCTCTTCCTCTTCTGGGCTGTTCTATCGACAGGGCGTGACTTTAAATGTTATGCTAATTGACAGCCGGCTCCCCGCAGTTGCGCTGCGGGGAGCTGGCTGTCAGTCAGCATGACGTTTGAAGTCATGCCCGTCAACAGAGCAGAATGAAAGAGAAGCTGCTCCTCTGTTGACGAGATGTGAGACAAGAACTTTATGCCTGTGTGAATGCCTTTATGCCTGCCCACACCCAAAACCACCATTTGTAGGGATTCACTTACTTTCAGGCAGCTGGGTAGTGTTCACACACGGACAACGTTCTTGTCTCAAACAGGAAGGTTTATTAAAAAGTTCATAACACTTCCAAAGCAAAAATAAACAGCCGTTCTTCAGCAACAAAAAAAATATAACATAAAATAAATAGTCCCATAGTAGGTGCAATAAGCTCTGCACTCGGTCAGCCCCCAGACAAGTATGAACAACACCTCACAGATCTTTCCTTGTTCTACTCACAGACCACTATTGGGCAGTTCAGATGCCCTTTAACACCAGCTGCACCTCCTAGATTGGAGGATGGGAATAACCAGTCCCTCCCAGCTCATCCAGTCATTCCTAAAACCTGGACCCAAAATCCAGGCCCATTAAAACACCTCTCAGCACTATATGTGCTGGAGACTGCTTTTATTTGTTTCATATCACTGAGGCTAGGCATCTCAGTGACATACGAGTATATACTCCATGCAGGACCTGTCCAGCTGCTTTCTTACACTATGAGTAAGCAGATAGTAACCGTTCTTACCTGATTTTTTGTCACATAAACTATCTATACATTATACACTGAGGGTTTTTTCACTTGTTCTCCCTATTTCTACTGCTAAACTGTGAACTGTAGCATCCTCTCACTAACCAGTTTCACCCCAAATGGCTGCTGCACTGCATTCCCTACCTCGGCTTTTATGCAAGCTATAACAGGCTGTGCTATATTGTATTATGTGCTATACTATATGATGGCTTTGCTATCTTGTGTGATGTTATAGCTGCAAGGAATTATTGGGAAGCCTGGCCAGTCGGGTGAGCTTTTTTTTTGGCTGATGCACTCATCTGCAATGTGTAAAATAGCAGTGGGCATTTTTTTGTGCAAATCAATTGGCAATTTGTTTGAATTCTCCAGATCCAGCAAATTTCCTAAAATTCTACACAAATTAGAATTGCATGTAAACAATTTGCTCATCTCTACTAACTAGGGTTAAAGTTAGAAACAGAGTTAGCATTAGGACTAAGGTTAGAGCTAGAACTAGGGTTAGGGAAAGGGTTGTAGCTATCACAATGATAAAGGTTAGGATTAGTGTTAGGGATAGTGCTAGGAATAAGGATAGCACTAATATTAGTGTTAGGGCTAATAACAATATATGGGTTAAGGATAGGACTATGGTCAGAACTATTTTTAGGGATAGTGATACGATCAAGGATAAAATTAGGTTTATAAGGGGCTAGAATAATTAAATAGTTAAATAAAAACACAAAAATATAAAAAAACAAAAAGTAAAAAAATATAACTTTATTTTTAAACTTTTATGTTGAACTTCAACAAAAAGGTGAAAACAACTGGAGGATCAAACAGAGCGAACTGCAATTACATCAGTATTTTTTTTAAAATACAATATATTTGCTTGGGGATAAGGTGTTCAATACAGGTTTGGTGAAAAAGTCTCAGGGAGTCCTAATAATTGATTCACAGGTTAGGGGGCACAAAATACTAACCATATCCCAAGCGGTGGCGACCCATGACACTGGGTAAATCATTGGATAACTGAATAGTTTTGCTCATCTCTAGTGGGAATACAGGGTTTGCTCACTCACTTTGGAGTACATTTTAATGTTTAGTTATAGAATTAATCTTCAAAAGAAGTTAATTACATTTGTGAATACATAAGTAGCACTGCGTATGTTGCACTGATTAATATAATATTACAGAGATGTATTCACAGTGTTGCAGGTTTTCAACCTGAAATTTCCCAGAGCTTGTTCATATTCCAGTGGTTACTTCAGGCAGAGGACAGTAGTTTTAAGAAGAAAAGACCCACTGCAAAATAGCATGCTAAGAGCATGTCTGCTGTGCTGACAAGTTACTGTTTCTTTTAATAGCAACCAGCAGAATTGTGAATGCAGCTCTGAACCTTAATAATCAGCTGCAATCTGCTCTATTTTGCATCTTACAGAATTCAGTTCTTTTTTTCTCTTTTATTCTGTATCTTTTTTCACATAAAACAATATCCAACTACTTAACTATTTCTTAGTTATTAAGGTCCTCAATAGTGATGAGCAAGTATGTTTTGTTAACCCTTTCGCCGAGTATGCTCGGGCGAGTATTTACAGCTGCTCGGTGATATGTTTAAATCGCTCCCGTGTGCATTGATTTGCGACTGTTTGACAGCTTTAATACATGTGAGGAATGTGTAAGAAATAGACATTCCTCACATGTATTAAAGCTGTCAAATAGTGATGAGCGAGCTGCTCGGTGATATGTTTGAATCCCTCCCGTGTGCATGATTTGCGACTCTTTGACAGCTTTAATGCATGTGTAAGAAAGAGACATTCCTCACATGTATTAAAGCTGTCAAACAGTCGCATATCATGCACACGGGAGTGATTCAAACATAACATCGAGCAGCTGTAACTACTCGATGCTCCACGAGCATACTCGGCGAAAGTGTTAACAAAACATACTCGCTCATTACTAGTCCTCAACAAAGGTAACAACCAATATGGTAATTGTAATAGTGTCCAATTGTTACACATCTGTCCCAGGTCTGAGCTTTGCTCCCTTCATCTTGGTCTGCTGCCTTCTGTTGTAATCCACGTTGGCTTTGCAGGTTGCTCTGCATGTGACATCATCTCTCTAGGCATTTTATGGCCCATTAAGACTCCTGTGTCTTCGAATTATTATTCAAGACTCTAGTTTTGTGAACTCCATCTCCTGTGCATATCGTGATTTAGCTTCTTCCATTACTTCATACTTCACTTTGCCCAACCTGCTGCTCCCAAGACTCTTGTGTGTGCCATGTCTTCGCTCCCCAGGGACCATCCTGCTAGCTCCTCCAACTCCCAGGGTTCATGTGCCCATCTGGACCTGGGGCTTAGTGCGTCCAATTCACAAGATCAGCCTTACACCACTAATGTAAATGGCTGGACAAAGTTGTTAAAGATATTTTCCATAAAATAAGAGAATGGGAAATGACTAGTATATGCTAGAACTTTATGATCCGTCCAACTTCTGGAAACTCCACTATCTCTAGAATGAAGTTGGGCTGATCTAGAAAAGTGCAGACACCATTTACTTTTTTCTTTCTCTGCACAATGCTACAACCAACTAGCTCTTTGCTGGTACTCAAACTCAGCCCCAATTTTGCATTTCTATGAATAACACTGTTTATTATATGCATACGTAGGAGTATGTTCAAGGAATGTATTACAATTTATTTATAAGGAAAAACCCTTTAAGGTCATAATACATTGACAATGTATATTTTCAAACACAAACTCTCACCGCTCAAAACTCATCTGGACAAATTCCGTCTAATCTTGAAGACGGGTTTAAGAGTTGAGCTTCATGTGAGCAGCTAAAGAAGAGAAACCTATACTGATCTATACTGCAAAACCAAACCCAGAACACACCTGCTCTGCAGATCACCTTATAAAATAAACTTGCCACCATTTTATCGAAATGTAACAATTTTAAAAGCGGCAACATCCTGAGCTGTGATGCTGTTTGCAAGTCTGATTAGATTTCTTGCCTTTCCTTCTGGGAGAATCCCATCTGATTACAAGAGAGAATTAAGGCAGCCTGAAACCAGCGGAGACAGTATCACCATACACTGAGATGACAACCTGATTGCTTCTCTCTATCAGCACAGTTAAATATAACGATTGTATATTTTACTATGACAGAATTTTTAAATTCTGAATTATTCAGCTCCATCGAGTAAGAGATTCTGTCCATGTTTAAAGTCGAATCTTCGTCTCAGGCTCATGATGTAGCTGGGTGATAAATTACCAGTCACAGCCTACATCTCCAACGATGATTTGGTACACATACCGCACCGTGCATGGCAGGTCATTTAGACTATGAATAGGATTAAGCCCAACTGAAAGCCCTAGGGGACTACAAAATCATAACTAGATTATACTAAATTTTTCCTTGACAATCTGTGTGCGTTTAAATGAGGATGATTTAAAAGCAATTCATTGTACTCCCGGCAGAGGTTACTGCTCTAAATAAGAGTTTGGACTTTGTCTTTTGTTATTGCAAATGAATTAAGAAGGTCTATTAATTGAGATGCCTATGAGATGTTAACCATTTCTTAATCCATCAAGTTCAGCAACACAAGATCCAAAAAGCATTCAGTGGCAAGGGAGGAATGAAGGAAGGAAGGAAGAAAGAAAGAAAGAAAGAAAGAAAGAAAGAAGAGAGAAAGAAGGAACGAAGAAAATAAAGAAGGAAAAAAAGAAAAAGAAAGAAGGAAGGAAAAAGGAAAGATTTAAAGTAGGAAAGAAAGAAAGAAAGAAAGAAAGAAAAAAAAGGAAAGAAAGAAAGGAGGAAAGAAAGAAAGAATGAAAGAACAAAAGATGGAAAGTAGGAAAGAAAGATGGAAAGGAAGAAAGGAGGAAGCCACATATAGCATAAACATTCTCCGACAGAGTATCCCAACAGAAAATTCAATGTTTCTCTCCGACGTAAAACATCTTGCACCACTCATCTCGGGATGCCAAGGAAAGTTAAAGAGTAACCGTCATTTTTAGTTTTATTTCATAAATCAATAGTGCACATGAAAATAACAAACTTTGTAATACAATCCCTGGCAAAAATGATGGAATCACCGGGCTCGGAGAATGTTCATTCAGTTGTTTAATGTTGATGAAAAAAAGCAGATCACAGACATGGCACAAAACTAAAGTCATTTCAAATGGCAACTTTAGAGCTTTAAGAAACACTAAAAGAAATCAAGATTAAAAATGTGGTACTCAGTAAGGATAATTTTTTTCAGATGAAGCAGAGGGAAAAAATTATGGAATCACTCAATTCTGAGGAAAAAAATATGGAATCACCCTGTAAATTTTCATTTCCAAAACTAACACTTGCATCAAATTAGATCTGCTCATTAGTCTGCATCTAAAAAGGAGTGATCACACCTTGGAGAGCTGTTGCACCAAGTGGATTGACATGAATCATGGCTCCACCATGAGAGAAGTCAATTGAAACAAAGGAGAGGATTATCAAACTCTTAAAAGAAGGTAAATCATCACACAATGTTGCAAAAGATGTTGGTTGTTCACAATCACCTAAAATCTGGACCAAATACAAACAACATGGGAAGGTTGTTAAAGACAAACATACTGGTAGACCAAGGAATACATCAAAGCATCAAGACTGGAAACTTAAAGCAATATGTCTCCAAAACAGGAAATACACAACAAAATAAATGAGGAATGAATGGGAGGAAACTGGAGTCAATGTCTGTGACCGAACTGTAAGAAACCGCCTAAAGGAAATGGGATTTACATACAGAAAAGCTAAACATAAGCCATCATTAACACCTAAACAGAAAAAAACAAGGTTACAATGGGCTAAGGAAAAGCAATCATGGACTGTGAATGACTGGATGTAAGTCATATTCAGTGATGAATCACAAATCTGCATTGGGCAAGGTGATGATGCTGTAACTTTTGTTTGGTGCCGTTCCAGTGGGATTTATAAAGATGACTGCATGAGGAGAACATGCAAATTTCCACAGTCATTGATGATATGGGGCTACATGTCAGGTAAAGGCACTGGGGAGATGGCTGTCATTACATCTTCAATAAATGCCCAAGTTTACATTGATATTTTGGACAGTTTTCTATCCCATCAATTGAAAGAATGTTTGGGGATGACATCATTTTTCAAGATGACATCATTTTTCAAGATGATAATGCATCCTGCCATAGAGCAAAAACTGTGAAAACATTCCTTGAAAGAAGACACATAAGGTCAATGTCATGGCCTGCAAATAGTCCAGATCTCAATCCAATTGAAAATTTTTGGTGGAAGTTGAAGAAAATGGTCCATGACAAGGCTCCAACCTGCAAAGCTGATCTGGCAAGAGCAATCAGAGAAAGTTGGAGCCAGATTGATGAAGAGTACTGTTTGTCACTCATTAAGTCCATGCCTCAGAGACTGGAAGCTGTTATTAAAGCCAGAGGTGGTGCAACAAAATACTAATGATGTATTGGAGTGTTCTTTTGTGTGTTTGTCTTTCATGATTCCATAATTTTTTCCTCAGAATTGAGTGATTCTATAATTTTTTCCCTCTGCTTGGTCTGAAAAAAATTACCCTTACTCTGTACCACATTTTTAATCTTGATTTCTTTTAGTGTTTCTAAAAGCCCTAAAGTTGCCATTTGAAATGACTTTAGTTTTGTGCCATGTCTGTGATCTGCTTATTTTCAACAACATTAAACAACTGAATGACCATTCTCCGAGCCCGGTGATTCCATAATTTTTGTCAGGGGTTGTATATCGTATTTTTCGGACCATAAGACGCACTGGACCATAAGACGCACCTAGGTTTTAGAGGAGGAAAATAGAAAAAAAATGAAGCAAAAAATGTAGTAATGATGCACTTTTAAGGGGGAACGGGTCTGCTGCTAACACTGGTATAGGGGTAATGTCCCCCAATTCTGATAATATCCCCCATCCTGGTAAATATGCCCCCCCTTCCTATTATACGTGGCACCCATCCGCATCCTGCTATGCAAGGCACCCCTCCATCCTGATATGCATGGCACCCCTCCATTCTGGTATGCATGGCCCCCTCATCTTTATCCTGGTATGTATGGCCCCTCATCCTTATCCTGGCATGTATGGCCCCCTCATCCTTATCCTAGTATACATGGCCCCCTCATCCTTACCCTGGTATGTATGGCCCCCTCATCCTTATCCTGGTATGTATGGCCCCCTCATCTTTATCCTGGTATGTATGGCCCCCTCATCCTTATCCTAGTATATATGGCCCCCACATCATTATCCTAGTATGCATGGTCCCCCTAATCCTCATCACGCTGCACATAAATAAACATTCCTACTTACCTCTCTTCTCTCTCCTCCAGTGCTGCGTCCTGTCTACCCACACTGATGTCGCCATGTGAGCAGCGCATGGTGTCACTGCCATGCGCGGCTCACAAGGAGAGATCAGCTGCTGGAAGTCACTGCTCCCCACGCCGGGACTGTGTGTGCGGGGAGCAGTGACTTCATGCTGCTTAATAGCCGGCACACAGCATAGCCGCAGCGTGGCTCCTGCTGCTGCTCGGCGATCGCGTGTGACCGCTATTAAAGGGCATGAATATTCACCCCCTCCTCATGCCCATGGGCGTGGTGAGGGGGTGAATATTCATGCCCTTTAATAGCGGGAACACACGATCACCCAGCAGTAGCAGGAGCTGTTCCGGATACACTGTGTGCCGCTATTAAAGAGCATGAATATTCAGTGCTCCCCATGCCTATATTCATTTTCTTTAGCAGCGGGGACAGTGTAGGCTGCAGCAGGCGGCTGCTGCCTCCTGTGCCCCCTCCTCTGCCGCAACCGCTCCTTCCACACCCCACACAGTATATATATATACCACCCCAAAATTCTGACTATAAGACGCACCCCCCATTTTCCTCCAAAATTTTGTAGGAAAAAAGTGCATCTTATAGTCCGAAAAATACGGTATCTTATCAGAGAAATCTGTTTCTTTCTCCTCCAGAACTGATCTTTAATATTCAAAATTCTCAATTCTGGGGTAAAATCTGTATTCACTGAAGACAGATTTTTACATTACAGAGGAGATGGCAGTTGGTGCTGATAACATTGTATGTAGCTTCTCTCTCCTTTCTTCAACATCTTCTAAAAACCAACTGTTACCTCCTATTTCAGTAATGTAACAATCAGTCTTTACAGAATTCAGATTTCACTTGTGAATTGAAAATTTGGAAAATTAATAATTAGTGCAGGAGGTGAAAGAAGCAGATTTCTCTGATGAGATATATTACCAAGTTTCTTATTTTCATGTGTACTATTGAGTTATGAAATAAAAATTAAAACAACGGTTATACTTTGACTATGTAAAAGAACATTGGTATTTTTCTAATTCAGCACATTCTCAGAAGAGAACATAAGTGATCAGAGGTTTTCCCTGGAGACTGACTGGGGTCCAGATAGGAAAACACTAATATTATAAATTTCACCTGGTGGAGGTGAGTACAGACTTTGCATAGGCACCAGCAGTTTTAAAGGTTGGTCCGGAACTAACATTTATTTTAATTCTAAATGGCTATCTATTTAATGACATAATCTAATCTGTTTTCTATTATATTTTAATTAAGAAGTCCCTATCGTTCCCTCACTATTTTATCTGACTGCTTAATTTATTTTTTTCTAGTATTTCCTCTTTGATGACACCTTGTTTGAGAATCCCAGTGTATACTGGAGTAGCCAAATGAGTTATCATCAGGGGGCAGAGGGTCACTGCCACAGCCTCTGTCCCCTTACTGAAATGAAGCATCATCAGTGATCTCTGCTTGAGAGGCTGGGCTAGTCCCTGCTCTGAGCATGTGTCAGTTGTCAATTCTGATGTATGCTCAGTAGATTCTTGTCACTGTGTAATATGCACAGTGACAGTGCGCTCGCTCGCCAGCTCTGATTGAAAGTAAGGATCCAGCAAGAGAGTGCACTGTTAGTGTGCATTGTAAGAAGAGTACCTGGTGTGCTGGAAAAGCAGAGACCCTGACCATATCCACAGTGACAACAGTAAAACATTTGAATTACTAGATAGCAAGGGGCCCATACACTGTTTTTTCACAAGGGCCCTGTCTATGTCCAACCTTGATACTATCAGTAAAATGTTATAAGGTCTTTGGAAACAAATCATAATGAATAGACTCTTATGAGTCAGATCCAAATAGGGTTGTCTTCTGCTTGACCTTCATGGCTCATTATTGTGTTAGAATCTGAGCCAAAATAGAGGATCCTCTGCTCTGATCTCCATGACTGTTGGTATAGGAATAATAAGTAAATCGTTATATATTCTAATGAATGCACTCATTAACAGTATCAAGCCAAATCGTATATGTCCAAAAACATACATAAAATTAAATTGAAAAATGCCCTCTCAATAAAATATTATCTGGAAAAAAATGACCAGAACCTTCATTACTAAAGCTCAGTCTCTAAAACTCTGGCTGCATAATAGACATAGAGATACCCATGTCGCCAAATACAAAAATCTATTTAAAGTCTAGTGAACTTTTTAAACTTTTATTAAGACCTGAGGTTACCTGACTGCTTTGAAAAATGTGTAATATATAATGTGTGGAAGGACAGCTGGTCATTCCGAATGCAATAGACTTCAGGCTTTACTATATGTAGCTATTAAAATCTGCCTGAAATATCGGTATTCTGCCTTATCCCCAAAGTGAAGCCCTCAAAATGTAATTAGAATTTTGCTTTTTGTAGATTTCGCTACTCTTCAAGCTTTTATCTTTTGGAGACTATATATTAATTTCGGGTCACTGAAGAGGAAAGGTGAGGATGGGGGTCTATAATGAAGAGCTGTAAAACCAGCTAGTTGGTTAGATGTTAATATCAAGGGAATGTCGTTGTAACTACAAGTACATAAACTCTTCCAAAGTATCAATTTCAAGTTAAATCCACAAAGTCCAGAGCTACTCATCTATTCATTCATGTATCTATTTCTTTCTATCTATCCACGAAAGCATCCAATTATTTATTCTGGACATGCATTATATAAAATGTCAGGGAGTTACACAAAAAATCTATTAGTTTTTATTGACAGTGTTACTTGTATTTCTCATGCCATGAGCTTATTATATATTTTCTTTCCTGTTACTTACATAGCACTGATATATTCCTTAGTGCTGCATGGAGACTGTCATCGTATATACTAGTCCTCATCACTACAGATACACAGACAGTAGGACTTAACTTATCAGAGAATAAAGGGGGCTCCTAAGTAAGACACATGGCAATATTGTAAGTAAAAGCATTAATTAAAGGGGTTGGCCTTTTTTAAAAAATCTTGGTCCCTGGCTGCAGTTTGTTATGAAAATACCAACAATCCGTGCTTTACTCACCATTCCCGGGTCCATTGACTGTGGCATGGACATCATGTTGATAGCCTGTCAGCCAATCCATCAGTAAGCTCAGCGGCTCTGCCTGTGTAGAGAGAACGCTCCAAACGAGCTGCTGAGAAAACTAACCGGCTATCGATGTGACATCAGCTTCACATCCAATACCAGACATTGCAAGTAGCGGCGGAAACTCAATAATGGACTTGGGGATGGTGAATAAAGAAAATATTTTTTTATAGTAAACTTTGCCCAGGGACAAACATTTTCTTAAAGAGGACAACTCCTAGAATAATGTGCATAAGTCCCTGTTAGGTTGGGTTGTACCTAAGTGACTATAGGCAGTGCAGTCTACTATACTGTGGAACCATGAGGTCGTTTACTGCCCCTTCTATATTATACTCCGAAAAGTGCACCAGTCACTTTCTAGGGAACCTCTCTGCTCCTTGGTGGGTCATTGTGACCACTAAGCCACTAGCATCTATGGATCCTGACCTTCATACAGCAGCGGATGTACAACAAACCCATAATGTGATGTCTATATTGCAATCCCAGGTTCAGGTCAGCAATAACAGTCCTAGTCCAAGTCCACACAATTTGAGATACTGTTTTATTAGTGAGCACACATGCACTTACTGTAGATTGCAATACAACTTAAACGTCATAACAGTTAATCACCACAGCAGTCGATTTGCCAGGTCACAAACTATTTTACTTAAAGACAACCTTATTATAGACTATTATGGGAAAGAGTATTGTTTCCAGGCATTGCCCCTTGTAGGGATTCATGCTCAGCAGTAAGCAGTGTTCACACAGGCAATGCGGTTTGGTCAAAACTTATGCAGTTTAATTGCTTTCATAAAACTTCAAGCGATTCCTAACCAAAAGAGCCTCTTCTGGGCACAAAGGTATCACAGCAAATAAACAATTCATTCTGAACAGCCTGCTGCTTCCACACGTTTTTCTGTAGCTCCAACACACAGACTTGCTCAGATTTCCTAGCTGAACCATGCAGTCTCCATTCAGAGAGAGAGCCTGACTTCTCTCTCTCAGCTACAGCTCACATTTTGGCTGGTTACTCACCAGCTTCAACACACTCCACTCTTTTCATCCCCCAGCAGACCATTTGAATCCACTTCCTGGTTCTTAGTCAAAGCTAGCCAGGTGCATCTAATCAAGACCTGCAGTGCTAGGATTTAACCCAGTCCTACCTAGCTTTGCTACACCCTATATTTCACCAGTGCACACACTATTAGGGTCTCCACAGGAGGAAAACTTGCACTAGACCTAGGTCTTCACAGTCCACTTTGAAAAGTCCTGGAAACTTTATAGTTCTCTGGAGTCTGATGTCCTCTCCACATCTAAACTCAAAGCAGTGGTCTCACACTAGCTGTTGGTGCATCTCATTGGGACTACTTTTCCAGCACTGTTAGTAGATACTTCTGGTTTTATACAGCTGCACTTCTTGACACCACTCATAATGTCACTGCCCACAGCGTTGCAAATATATCTTTAAATCTGTATATAATAAAAGCATGCTTTATGATGTTTGCATCCAATGTAAAGAAAGAAAACTCCCAAAAATGGTTTCTCCAAACATCCAAATTTGAGCCCCCTCTACTTCCCTCTCTAATTTTAGTTTTGTTCTACTAGTTGTAGGAGAGATTTATCAGCCACATTTGTTGCTTATACTTTATAAAATGTTTATTTCATTCTATTTGGTTGAAATACTTTTCTGAAAGATAAAAAAAAAATTCTCCAATGAGATGTTCTTTGGCGTTGGTTATTATTCAGTGTCAAACTCCAAACTTGAATTTTTGCCCTTTTTTGGTATTTACTGGAATAATCAGCAGATTTGCAATGTAAATACAAGCAAAATAATAAAGAAAATAACCCCAAAGAGCTACCTCTGTCATGTTAGGTTGCTTAGTTGACAGTTGCTATGTGTGCCAATTAGAAGGTGGATCTCTTGTGGCCCGCTATGCATATTTTATATTACCAGCTATAGGGCTGCGTAATGATATTTGATCAGCAAAGCAATTTTAGTCTAAATAAGTCTGCTAAATAGAAAACACAGTGCATCCCCAATGTATATCTTTCATCTGTTTCCCACGTATAAAATTGTCATATTATATTTGTTACCACTTCTTAAGTTCTGGTCTTCAGGGGATGGGGGGAGCTTCCATGAAGAATTCCTCTGGGGCTGAGGCAGTAGCTGCTTTGTACTCAGGATAAATAAAATATTTCTCTATAAACAGAGAAAAATATTGGTAATGAGAAGTAGACTTAGAAAAAAAAAAGAAATAAAAAACAACCAATGAAGAATAAACTAGTAAAACATAAAGTATATGAAAATAAATAAATCATAAAATGTAAAAAAATATATATATATATTAAACGAAAAATAAAATGTATGAAAAATAGTTAAATAAAATATATATATAAAAAATAAAATAACATGAAAATAAAACATACAATGCAATAAAAATTAAGTTACTAAAAACTAAAATAAAGAAAGAAGTGAAATAGCAAAAAAAATACATATATTTCTCTCTATATATATATATTACACATTTATATATATACATATATAGAGAGAAAAATAAATAAATATAGATATATACAGATATGCATATATCTATCTAGATAGATATATAGATATAAATATATTTATATATATTTTTTGTATAGACATATATCTATACAGTATAAAAAAAATCTATATATATCTATAGCTATATATATATATATAGCTATAGATATATATCTCTATTGATATATATATATTTATAGATAAAGATATTTATATAGATATACATGTATAGATATATATATATACAAATATGTAATGTAATAAAATAAACTAAAAAAACAGAGAAGAAATAAATAAAAAATGGAAACCTGTAATGCATATTTTCCGTGGTGCAACATTGAGAACCACAAGCACAATAAATCTGCTAATAAATTAATTAGATCTTTTATCTTATTAAAGAAAATATTGCAATTTGCTTATTTAATTGTTTTTTTTATTTTTCTGAATAAATATACAACAAGCTGCAAACTCAGGAGATGAACAACATAAACATACTAAATGGTGTGTTTATACGTAAATAATGTATGTGTGTGGGTGTATAGTGGCTCCGTTATCGGTGTTTTGCTAAAGTACTGTCAGGCGCAATCAAGTTATTTTCAGACATTAGTTCATCAATTAAGCTGTGCGTATGTAGTGCTAATCTGTTTCCTCTCGTGTCGTAGAGAAATATTTACCCGAGGAAAAAAGGTTTTGTTGGCATCCCATTGATTTAGAATAGAAATTAATCTTTAATCCTAAAAAAAGTGGATTTGCAACATTAGTTTTGATCATTTCCTATCAACGTTTAGGTATTTCTATTGGGATACTTGGGTTCATGCGGTTACAGGTGTTGCTAAGCTGAAATTGTCATTTAACTGATTCTTTTGTGTGCTCGCTGAGTATGATATATTCATTTATTACTTATCATGTAAATATATTCCATAGAGCTGAATACAGATTATAATCACTGACATAAGCCCCTGAGTGGAGTCCGCCATGTGATCTCCCAATATCGGACACAGTAGGGCTAATTTCGTGGACCAATTTTAGAACCTAAGATGAATTGTGCCAAATAATAAACTTAGCAATATATTAGACCATTATGAAGACTAAAGCTGGTTATGTATGGCCCGAAACTCAACTCAGGTATTGAGTGAAAACAAGGATGGTTTTGTACTAATGGAAAACACTTTATTGCAATGGCAATGTTGGCTCAGTGGTGAGCACGGTGGCTCAGTGGTTAGCACAGCAGCCTTGCAGCTCTGGGGTCCTGGATTCAAATCCCACCAAGGACAACATCTATAAGGAGTTGGTATGTTCTTCCCGTGTTTGCGTGGGTTTACTCCAGGTTCTCCGGTTTCCTCCCATACTCCAAAGACCTACTGATAGGGAATGTAAATTGTGAGCCCCAATGGGGACAGTGATGATAATAATAGAAACTGGTTTATAAGCGAGTAAACTAAACAAATAAAATAAGAATAGTCTTCCTATCAAAATAAATTCATGAATGGAATGTAGTTATTTAGAAATTAAGGAATACACTATTGGCACAGAACTTGGGGTCACACAAAGTAATAGCCAAAAACAGAGAACATGGGCGCTGCTGAGAATCACCATTCAGAGAATGGAAGAAGTGATCAAGGTTCCTTTATTGGTTATCTTTTCAGGCAAACCGAGAATCTTACTGATAAACTACATCTTCTATTGTCTGGAGGGTCGTTATCGGCCGTATTCTGCATTTTCTGCTATATTGTTGTGTATCCTGCAGGGTTGTTTGTCCACCATCACTCAGGAAGGGAGCAGCAGCCGACACGCCACAATTCGACAAGTCTTTACCAGGGTTGTGCCTGCACTTACACAATCCCAGAGGGCGAACACATCCCGCTCTATTCTTCTTACATCTCCGCCTTGTTTTTGGTTTATTGTGCTAGGAGTCGCTGTGTTTATTTTTGATATTTTGCAAAAGTAATTTATAATCTGTTTATCAGAGATGAGCCCAAAAATTCCATGCAAATCAAATACACTTGGAACTTCACAGAAAATTCAGATTAGCCAGAGCCAAATTTTTTTGTGATCTGATTTGTTCAAATCAAAAATTTATGACCGGTGGTCCATTTTGCATGTTTCTTTTTTATTGCCCGGGAGGGGATTATAGAAAGAAACCCCAAACATTATACTTGTCTAGCCCCTAACCAGCTCCACACCCGATCCTATGTTGGCTCATTTCCTCTCTCTGGCTTCAGTCTGCTTTTCTGTCATCAGTCTTTTTCACTCTTCCAGCACTGACTAGACCTCAAGTAACGTCATGACGTTGCGGGTCGATGCATGTCTAGACGTTGCATGAGGACCAGTGAGACCCATAGGTATCGAGGAGTGAAGAATACTGAGGATGGAAGAAAATACTGGAGCTGGAGGAAGGAAGGGAGCCAGTGTAGGACCAGATATGGAGCTGTGGTTCCAGTACAGGTGAAGGACGAGGTGAGGATATTATTTTTTATCCTTTAGCCCCTATGTTTATTATGCACTGGAGATTTTGATTTTCTTAGAATTTCCTAGCCAAATTCATGCAAATCTGACTAAATTCTACTGACTTTACAATACGAAAACTTCTGCTTTGTGGTTGCCCAACTTTAGTGAACTGTCAAAACCAATAAAGGAAGAGTCATTCCATGAAAATTATTTTCTTCCCATCTGTGGAATTTCACATCATTGCATTTAAAGTAATAATTTCTTCTGAAATCATTAGTTGTGGCTGGTGCACATCATACTTCTTGATAATGTTTAGAACCCTTGAGCCTACAGAACAACCCATTGCCCCAAGACATGATTCTTCTGTCTTGTTAAAGGTCTTTCATCACAGCTTTTTCCTTCTCTGAACTCACGAGTTAGAAATGAATACTACATTTGGAAATTAGGCCCTATACTGAATTGTGACTTATGAGACGGTAGTGAACACTATTAATGTAGCAATATTATTTTAACATGGGTTTCCTCCAGGTTCTCCGGTTTCCTCCAATACTCTAAAGACATACTGATAGGGAATCTAGATTGCGAGCCCCAATGAGGACAGTGATGATGATGTCTGTAAAGCGCTGTGGAATTAATGCTGCTATATAAATGAGTAAAACAAATAAATAACATTACAGAGATTTTCCCATTTGAAACATTTCCTATAAATATTCTTTAAACAATTGATAGATGAAGGCTTCCGACTCCGATAGGTGAGATAGCCACTGTATCAGTGCAGAGAAGATGGTTGTTGCTCTCTGTGCTTAAAGAGAGACCCATATGCACAGACCCTTTCTATGGGCATCCCAACAGCTATGCCACCACCAATTCACAAGTTATCATTTATCCTTTGTAGACGTTGTTTCTTTACATACATCTTTAAAACTCCATCCAAAAGTCAAAAACTCCATTTTACAGTGGTCCTCCTCACGGAAAAATCCCTTTCCCCCTTATATCAATTGGTGGCTCTCAGTTTTGACCATTGTGCAGAGTAAACACCACTAGGTTGAAACCAAGACCTTCTTGTACCTTTCTAACTTAGGTAAGGAGTTGTGAGCTATACAGAGGGGTATATGATGGGGTACTTTCAAATATACAACATCAACAGATGACTCTTGTCTACCAACCATTCCTGATTTTTCCTAATACATCATAAAGCAGTTTATTCTCCACTTAACCAATATTACCCAATAAACGTAATATTTTATTGTAATTTATACAGATACTTTTGCTTTCCTCCTTTTCTGAATATTATTATTTGAAACAGATTTTTTATGGATCCCATTATATTTGCTCTAAAATTCTGATTTGCTTTTAACACAGGAATAAATGAAGATTTTTTTCCTTTTTGTTGTTTCAGAAGGGAAATAAAGCGTAAAATACAATGTATTTTAACTTTGTTCTGAGTCACTCTGAATGCAGAATCTCACAGTAATTAGTATCAGAGTGATTCAGGGCTTGCAAACAATTGTACAGGGCATGTGAATGATTAAAGATAGGACACGTAACACCCGAAGTGTAATTATTACTCGAATATGCAACATTCAAATTTTTGTCTTGGTCTCTGTTTTATCTAGATGAATTTGCATCAAAGAGCTTTTGAGTAAAGCCTATAATTATAACCAGTTAGCACCCTGTGGTGCTGCCAACCTTCTCCTTTCACAGTCATCAAACACATTAGCGAAAAATGAGACACTGCAAATTGTTTCACCTATATTGTTTTGGCTAAAGTATAATTGCCATAGTGAAGATACTGCTGGAATCTGGAGCTGTTTTATGATAAAAAAACATATTTTGCATGTGAAAACCTGAAGTACTGTTTGATTCAGAATGAGAGGATTGTGAAATCAAATATTTTTTAATCCAGTAATATGAATACCATTACAGTATGTGCAGGTGATACTAAGAGAAGGATATGTGCTCTTAATGACAAAAAGGATAATTACTTTGGGTCTCTCTCCACCTTAGAGCCCCAACCATTTTACCCCCACAATTTTTGAACCTCAGTCAACCTACCACATGCCTACCAATCACCCTACGCCTATCGCATGCCTACCAATCACCCTATGCCTATCGTATGCCTACCAATCTCCCTACGCCTATCGTATGCCTACCAATCACCCTATGCATATCGTATGCCTACCAATAACCCTATGCCTACCATTACCAACCAACCTTTTTCACTTGGGAGTCTTCACAATCCTCTGCTCAAATCTTGGCACATGTTACTACTCTCTCCTGACCACTAGAAAAATTTCACTTCCCCCTCCACCATCCAACCCTCACCACTTGGGAACCTCAATCATTCTATCCGTACCACTTGGAGGCCATTACGATCAACCTTCCTATCTTGGAAGCCACCACAATCCTTTGCCAAACCTTAAGAAACACTACTACCCTCTACTGGGAAGTCTTCATTTCCCCTCTTTCCATTGGAGAACCTCCACCATCCAACCCCCACCACTTTGGAACTTCAAACATTTACTTACACCACTTGGGAAACTCAGTTATCCTATACCTACCACTTTGAGGCCATTGCTGATTAACCTTCCTTCCTTGGAAACCTTGGAGCATCCTTTTCAGGATCAGTGGACATTCTAGTGGTCAGACTGCCACTTATCTGCAATCATAGGAATAACCATTTAAGTGTATGAGAATTAAAAACATCTAAATCATTCTGGTGAGTGTTGAAGATGAAAAAAAATGTTTACAGTGGTTTTCTTATTACACACCACTTTAAAATGAAAAATGAAACCCTTGTCAAACATCTCTCCTTACTGGTGGAAGAGGTTTAGTTGTGAGGCTAGTTAGTACAGTAGGTTCCCAAATTGAGGACCCAGATCTATGGCAATCATAGCCCTGTGAAGATAACATAACCCTATTCTGAGCTGTACAAGTTAGGGCATCCAATGTGCACATTCTCATTGCCCCCATTGACCTCCTGATTGTAGTTTTGTTTGGATTCTTTATTATGATAACACTCAAAATTAAATCTTCCTCCCAAAATGTTATTTTAACCTTAACCAACTCAATCGGAAAAAAAAAAACACAAAATGTCACACAATTCAATCTAATTCATACTTTATTGCACTACACTTTGTAATAAACACTAACCTGTGGTGCTATGAGGACTGGGAAAAATAAAAACGTGGCTTTAAAAATATGAACAAGGAAAAAAAATAAACATTAATTAAGCTAATCACTTAATAGTGATTTGCGTATTGGCAGATAATGAATATATTAACTCGTAATTATCAGTTGGAAAATATAAAAAGAGTAATTATATGATCCATAGTCGCAGTTGCCAAATATTATCTGTCATAAAATTCCACTAGAAAAAAACGAAATTTGCGATGACGGCTGTAAGCAGCTAACAATGAAGTTCTCATGTATTCAGTAGATAGATAAAAGATTAAGGAGATATTCTGGATGGAATTACCTATCACACTTCTTGGTCTGCCCCATGTTGCTGTTTACTAAATGTAACTTGTCAAAGAAAGGCTTCAATGAGATTTAGACAACTCTATGTGCTCCTTAGGGGCCGGATAGATATGCTGCAAAAAGGTATGTGTATAAAGGAGTGATATACTGTAGGATGGGGCTCTATATAGAGGAGCATAAAAGTGAATTATACTGCAGAATGGTGCTGTATATAAAGGGGTTGATTGGAGTGATATACTGCAGTATGTGTCTGTATATAAAGAGGTGAATGAATTGATATGATGTAGGATGGTGCTGAATGGAGTGATGTGCTGCAGTATAGGGCTGTTTATAGTGGAATAAAGGTGTGATACACTGCTGGATTCCACTGCATAAAGAGGGGCTGAAAGTAGAGATCTAGTGTAGGATGGGGTTGTAAATACTGTAGACTGAGCTATAAGGTGTGATGAGGATGAAATGAGTAACATATGGCAGAAAGGAGCTGTATATGGAGGGACAGAAAAGAGAAATATACTGCAGAATGGTGCTGTATATAAAAGGCCTGATTGGAGTGATATACTGCAGTATATGTCTGTATATAGGGAGCTGAACAGAGTGATATACTGCAGGATTGAGCTGAAAGGAATGACGTACTGCAGGAAAGAGCTGTGTGTAGGGGAAGGGTGTGTTATATTGCAGGATACTTTTTCAGAAAGACGGACTGAAAGTAGAAATCCACTGTAGGATGGTGTTGTATATATTGTAAAGGGTGCTATAAGGTGTGATATAATGCAGGTTGGGGCTGAAGGGAATAATATACTGCAGGATAGGGCTATATACAGAGGTGCTGTAAGGAGTGATATACTGAAGAATTGTGCTGTGTATCAAGGGGCTAAAAGGAGAAATATACTACATGATGGGCCGTGTATAGAGGGAGCTACAAGGTGTGATATACTGAAGAATGTGTCTATATGTAGAGAGACTGAGAAGAGTTCAGATGCTTGTTGCCTGCTGCTGAGAGTTCTGTGATGTGAAACGCCAAATTCTACTCTGTTGATGCATATGACAGAAGATAATCCTTTACCATATGCATCAACAGAGTAGCATTTGCAGTTTCTCATCATTGATCTCTCATAAGCAGGCAACAAACACACCTCTGCACTGCCTAGTAATTGCAAGCTCTATTATGAAGTGCAGGAAAGTTGAGCTCTTAGAGAAACCAGCTAGCAAGTATATAAAATTACACAGGCAGCTATACTGATGTAGATGGCAGAAGGTAACATTGGTCAGGCAGGGCACTGTACAGGAGCAGAAAGTGCACAGGAGCATAAGGTGAATTTTACACGTGAATTAGCTTGATGATAACTAAGAAAGGTGGGGCTAGTTAGGAGCACACAGAAAAGGGAGGAGCCTGCAGCACTAAGGAGAAGCAGGGTGCTGCTAAGAAATGTAGTTTTCTCATTGTATTAATAGGGCCAGCCATTCATTTATGTGAACCTTATTGCACAGAGGAGCAGATAGAGATGAAAAAAGACACAAAAGTACAAGAAAGAAACCTTATGCTGGACTTAGTTTGCATATTAACAATAAGTATGCCTTTACTGTGCTTTGTGAAAAATAATGTAATTGTGGGAATAATTCTTCAGTCATCTTTATTTTATGTTACTTTTAAAGTTAAGTTTTCAGGATTTTTTTTACATATGGAAAGAATGAATCAAAACCAATATATAATAAGGCAGGGAAGCATTTTGAAGGTTGCATAGACGCCCCTGGGCTGCCCTTTACACGTTATTGTCCTAGATGTATTTCCAAATTCTCCCCTAACGACTTTATGGCCACTTTTGGAATCTTCCCTTCCGATATGCTTAAGCAGATTAATTTGTTAGCCCAACTAAAGTTCCCCACACAGATCCATCAGAATAAATTGGCCGCACAGTGCAGAATTTGAAGTCATGATGTGCCATGTTCTACTTATAAACGGCATTCACAGAGCTCCAGATGCCAGGTGATCAGAATTACTGATGCATTACTTTCATAGCAGTTTGTTTTATGACTTGGCAGGTCTGGCGTATAGATTCAGCTGTGCTTCATTAGCATACGGAATGACAGCCCGACAAAAAGGTTACATTATGGCATCAAACGTGGTCAGCCTTTTCTATTCTGCAGGAGAGTTATAGGTCATTTTTTAACAAACATCTGGGAAGTGCATTTTGTGTTGTGCATCTGTAGTATTAATTAGGGGTCCCTCAGGAGCAAAGAGGGTAGGGGAAAGGATTATTCCTTAGGCAACACTGACTAAACTGGCAGTTTGATCTATGGAGATGGAAAGCTGACTCTGCTGCTTCTATAGAATGAAAAATACTGATGTGGTCATTCTATGCATTATGGATAAAAAATATTGATGTCAGGCAGGGTGCCATTGTTCTTGTTTCTACCGAAATAGGATGGAAAATGTTGATGATTTATACATGAATAAAAGCAAAAAAATGTTGTACAGTTACTGAAACAACCTGTGGTTCATTCTTCAGGACAGAATAATATTTCAAGTGAGCTCAGTATAACTCCGAAGAGTAAGGAAATGTGCCTTTAAATGTAATTTTGGGGGCCCTATAATTCTCCTATACTTTATCTCACGTTCAGGAAGTAATGCTTAACCCATAGCTGCCATAATAGTAATATCAGCATGTCATATTCAGGACTAAAAGGAGGTAGTTAGATAGAAGAACAGATACAGTATACAGGTGGAGAGGCATACAAACAAGTACAGCAGCACAATGTGTGCACCAAGATATATGTGAACACCGAATATATGAACTGAATTATTGTCATATAGACTGTATGTAAGCTGTTTTTAATTAATGCTGGATCTCTGCCCTTTAAATTTGTAACCTTGCCTTGAAGAGGTATGTCTGGTAGAGTAGACTCCAAGTGGGGTCCTACTTATTGTGACAGATGGGCACATATAAATTGACCAACGTGTGTTATAAGTGCAGTGTATATAGTAGTAATACTGTTCAGAAGTCATATATTTAATTTTGTCATATTCCTTAGCACCATCAGAGTACTGCTGAACTTGGCTATAAAGATAGATACCTCCACGCAAATATATATATATATATATATATATATATAAATATATATATATGTATATATATATATATATATATACAGTGGGTGCAATAAGTATTGAACATGTCACCAATTTTCTAAGCAAATATATTTCTAATGGTGCTATTGACATCACATTTTCACCTGATGTAAGTAACAACCCATTTAATCAACACAGGAAAAGAAATCAAACCATAGATGTCTGTAAATTAAGTTATGTGTAATGAGAAATGACACAGGGAAAAAATATTGAACACATGAAGAAAGAAGCCATAGAAAGTCATGAGACCAGCTGAAATCTATCAGTAATTAGAAAGCATCGGGTTCAACTGATGGCCTATAAGATGGTGTCTAATTACCAAGGTGCCACAAAAGAAACATCTCATGATGGGTAAAACCAATGAGCTGTCTCGAGACCTTCACAGCCTTATTGTTGCAAAACATACTGATCGCATTGGTTACAGAAAAATTTCTAAACTATTGAAAGTTTCAGTGAGCACTGTTGTGACCATAATCCGGAAGTGGAAATAACATAATTTCACAGTAAAGCATCTATGACCAGGTGCTCACCGCAAGATTTCAGACAGGAGTGAAAAGAATTATCAGAAGAGTTGTCCAAGAGCCAAGGACCATCTGTGGAGAGCTACAGAAAGACCTGGTATCAGCAGGTACAATAGTTTCAGAGAAAACAATAAGTAATGCACTCTACTTCAATGGTCTGTATGCACGCTCACCAGGCAAGACTCCATTGCTGAACAAAAAGCATGTTCAAGCGTCTCTAAAGTTTGCTCAACAACAATTAGAAAAGCCTGTGAAATACTAGAAGAATATAGTGTGGTCAGATGAGACAAAAGTGAACTCTTTGGATGCCATAATACACACCATGTTTGGAGTCCAAAAGACACTGCATATCACCCCAAAAACACCATACCTACAGTGAAGTTTGGAGGTGGGAACATCATGGTGTGGGGCTGTTTTTCAGTATACAGCACTGGAAAACTTCATAGAATTAAAAGAACGATAAATGAAAAAATGTACCAAGACATTCCTGATAAAAATCTGCTGCCATCTACCAGGAGGATGAAGATGAAACGAGGGTAGACATTTCAGCAAGACAATGATCCCAAACACACAGCCAAGGAAACTCTCAGTTGGTTTCACAGAAAGAAAATAAAGCTGCTAGAATGGCCCGCCAATCATCGGACCTGAATCCAATAGAAAATTTATGGAAGGAATTAAAGCTCAGAGTCCATAGAAGAAGCTCACGGGATCTTCAGGATGTAAAGAGTGTTTGTGTGGAACAATGGGCCAAAATCACATCTGAGCAATGCATGCGGCTAGTTTCTCCATACAGGAGGCGTCTTGAAGCTGTCATCACCAACAATGGCTTTTGTACAAAGTGTTAAATACATTTCAGTAAGCGTGTTCAATACTTTTTCCCTGTACTATTTCTCATCATTACACATAGCTTAATTTATGGACATCTATGGGTTGATTTCTTTGCCTGTGTGAATTGGATGGGTTGTTACTGACATTTGGTGAGAATTACATGTCAAGAGCACCTTTAGAAATATATTTACTTAGAAAATTGGTGACGTGTTCAATACTTATTTCACCCAAATATATATATGCACCAGCTATACAAAAATGTATCTGGCAATGGTCAATCCAGTCACATGAAATAAACAAATATAGGCAATCAATGGCCCAAAATTAGGTATACGGTTGAATCAATTACATTTTTAATATCAGATTATATGGTTAAACTTATACACTGACATATAGCAAAAGCAGTTTGTTTGCATTGAATTACATTGTTCATTACATTTACATTTGTTTAACAAGTTTTATCTTGTAGTTGTACAGAATTTGTTCCATCATCATTGCAACATTAACAAAAAGTGAAGGACACCATCTAATAAATGGGATCAACCTGCGGCATGTCAAGCATGAGATTCATAAAAGTAGAAGAAGAAACATGCCATGTGAGACAGGGATCACCATAAAATATAACAAATTATGCTGCTCTCATAACAAAAACCTGCTGACAGATTCGCTTTAAAATCTGTTTTTTCATCCTCTGACTTTGGAGTGCTGCCCCCACATTTTTGACTTTTTGAATGCAAAAGGTTTTGGGGTCTTTACACCCAACTTTACATGGTAAAGTGCTACTTTTATTTTTCTATCTCTAAATAAATGGATAGCTGTTTAGTTGGATAGATAGATAGATAGATAGATAGATAGATAGATAGATAGATAGATAGATAGATGGATTAGATAGATGATAGATAGATAAATAGAAAGATATAGATAAATATATAGATAGATGATAGATAGATAGATAAATAGATAGACAAATAAATAATAGATAGATGATAGATAGATAGATAGATAGATAGATAGATGATTGATAGATAGATAGATAGATGATTGATAGATAAATAGATGATAGATAGATAGGGGATAGATAGATGATAGATGGATTAGATAGATGATAGATAGATAGATAGATAAATAGATAAATAGAAAGATATAGATAAATATATAGATAGATGATAGATAGATAAATAGATAGACAGATGGATAATAGATAGATGGTAGATAGATGATAGATGATTGATAGATAGATAGATGATAGATAGATAATAGATGATAGATAGATAGATGATAGATGAAAGACAGATAGATAATAGATAGATAATAGATACATACATAGATAGATACATATATAATAGATAGATAATAGATAAATAATAGATAGATGATAGATTGATTGATTTTGGATGGATGGATGGCTATATAGATAATCTATACTTGACACTGGTACATGGATTATGTTTGTAAGTTATATAGGGACTGTTGGGCAATATGAGACAGCCTGTGAGATTTTTGGTGCTGCTTCTGCATAAATCATCATCCCCTTCTCCTTTTTGTTAATCTTAGACAACCTTTTAGATTTTAAGCCACAATGTGAGCAATTCTCAGCACTAAAATGTATCTGTATATGACTCAATTAAGAAATGTTACGACTACATAGCCATCTGGGCCCTATCTACTATGCAGGGTGGATGGAGGCAGGAAATACTGAGCCCCCCGCTCTTATGCGGGTTTCTACACTATCACCCTGTGTAATATAAGCTATAAACGGCCATTACCCTATGCTGCGATACTTATGATAAGATTTAAAATAAAGAACTGAGGCTCATAATAGAAAGTGCGTCCAGAGATTTCTAGAACAGTAAAACAAGAAGTTAATGTTGATATTAACATTACATCTTAGGGGAATATACAAACTTCAGCCAAGTTTCTGCTTTCCTTTAATGAGGGAACATGGAATTGTTATTCATGGAGCTTCAGTAGTAAAATAAAACACGTCAAGCCCCCGTCAGTCCGGACCTCTGCGAGACATCTTTGTGTTCTCATTTTCAGAACTATGGGGGTGAGTGTCGGTGTCAGATCTCCAGGTTTGCTGTATACAACCGCACTGTACAGATAATTAGAAATTGCCCACAGCATAATTGAATTTGCTTTGTGAACACTGCTGAGGCGTCGGTATCGGCTGCCAATACAGCAATAGAAGGTTTATCAGCTGCCTCTTAGCATGGGGAGGATTTCCACAGCCACTGCTAAACTGTTGTGGAAGTGTAAAATCAACTGTGAAATCACATTTCTTCTCCTGAAGTCCTGGAATTCATCTGTGTGCAGCGCTAAGTAACAGCTCCTCTTCACTGCGCAACGTCTGCATAAGCAAGTCATTTCTTAAAAGCTTTAGTCGTGTGACTTGGAGGAGATGTCTTTATTATAGATGTCTTTAAGGTATTGAGGCTTATTTATAAACCCTTAGGGTGAGAACAAACGGCGCAGCTGAATGCCGGCGGCCAATCAATGCCCACCCACGGTGACAGTGTAAATCGTGCAGACATTGGCCACTGTGGGTGGGATTGGTTTGGGCGCATACATTTAATCAAACCATCTCATTTCACCCTCAAACAGCAACCCCAATCACCATTTATTAAAGGGCTTTTCCAGAGTCAAGATGTCATAATCATACCTAGTCATGTGGTCCCTCTAAGGGCTCTTCTCTATACAATGCACAGTATGAGGAGAAGGTGGTCATATTTGACACTTATAACCAACAGGGTCCATCAGCTAATACTATTAGTTGAGTTGATTATTTCCTACTCCATTGATTCTCCATTATCTTTGAACCTTTCTAGTGCACTCTCAGCCCATCCTTGCCCCATACCCATACACCCAACTATCTAAGCTAGAAGCCAGAGAACTACATCTGGTCCATATACGTACACCCAACTATCTAGCCTGGAAACCAGTGCATTATTAGTCTACTACTGGTCTATATACACACCCAACTACCTTATTTTTCCAAAAAGTCAATGTACTCGAGGTCTACATCTGGTCCATATACACACCCAACTATCTAGCCTAGGAGACAGTTTACATCTACTCTATATACAGTGCATACACATAGCTATCTAGCCCAGGAGCCAGTCTACATCTACTCTATATACAGTACATACACATAGCTATCTAGCCCTGGAGCCAGTCTACATCTACTCTATATGCAGTACATGACCATAGCTATCTAGCCCAGGAGCCAGTCTACATCTGCTCTATATACAGTACATACATATAGCTATCTAGCCCAGGATTCAGTCTATATCTACTCTATATACAGTACATACACATAGCTATCTAGCCCAGTAGGTAGTCAACATCAACTGTATAGACAGAACATACACATAACTATCTAGTCTAGGAGCCAGTCTACATCTGCTCTGTATACAGTACTAACACATAACTATCTAGCCCAGGAGCCAGTCTACATCTACTTTATATACAGTACATGCACATACCTATCTAGCCCAGGAGCCAGTCTATATCTACTCTATATACAGTACATACACATAGCTATCTAGCCCAGGAGCCAGCCAACATATACTCTATATACAGAACATACACGTAGCTATTTAGCCCAGGAGCAAGTACACTCCAAATCTACTACTGGTCCATATACAGTCACTCAACTATCTAGCTTAAGATCCAAAGGTACTTTTAGTACACACCTGGCCCATACCCATACACCCTATTTTCACTCAGAGACCCGTACTCTAGGGTAAAAATGTTTGCTCTACTTTAGGTTGGTGCGGTCAAGTCTTCAGGTGTTACCGTCATGATCTGAAGAATGAAAACTTCTATAGAAAGTTCAAGGAAACCTTTTAGCCTCAACCCGCAGTTTGGTCTCAATTACTGATTTTCATTCTTTAGTAGTGTTGAGCCACCCCCGTAGTGTTCGGGTTCGGTTCGGTTCGTCAAACACCGGGATGTTCGAGGAACTGTTCGTCGAACTGTTCGTCGAACACCTTAGAACACCGTTAAAACCAATGGCAGGCAAACAAAAACACATAGAAACACATAGAAAACACCTGCAAAGGTGTCCAAAAGCTGACAAACTGCTCAGAAGACACTCTCTTTAAAAAAGCCGGCCGGCAAATTCAGCAGCGGCATACACCGGTACCCGACAATTTAGACAAGAAGGAATAGAGCATCACACATAGATTAGATAGATAGAAACATGTCAGTCACACATATAAGAAGCACAGTGACAGTGTTGGTTACTGCACTTGTCATTTAGTGTAAAGGATTTATTAAAAAAAATATTAGTGTTTTCATGCACCGTCTCTTTAAAAAAGCCGGCCGGCAATTCAGCATCTGTACCCGACAATTTAGAACAGAAAGAATAGAGCTTCACACATAGATTAGATAGATAGAAACATGTCAGTCACATATATAATAAGTACAGTGATAGTGTTGCTTACTATACTTGTCATTTAGTGTAAAGGATTTATTTAAAAAAATAATAGTGTTTTCATGCACTGTCTCTTTAAAAAAGCCGGCCGGCAATTCAGCAGCGGTACCCGACAATTTAGAACAGAAAGATAGAGCATCACACATAGATTAGATAGATAGAAACATGTCAGTCACATATATATGAAGTACAGTGATAGTGTTGGTTGCTGTACTTGTCATTTAGTATTAAAATAAAGGATTTATTATTAAAAAAAATTGGCGTGGGGTTCCCCTTAATTTTAGGCTCTAGCGGAGGTTAAGCAGACGGCTGGGGCAGATGTTTGAAGCCTGGGAAGGGGGTAATACCCACGGAGCTTCCCAGGCTACTAATATCAGCCCCCAGCTGAATACATAGCATTTACTAGCTATTAAAATGGGGGACCCCCCAAAAAAAATGACGTGGGGTCCCCCCTAATTTAATAGCTAGCAAAGGCTAGGCAGACAGCTCGGGGCTGATATTAATAGCCCAGGAAGGGAGCCATGAATATTGGCCCCCTCCCAGGCTAGAAACACCAGCCGTCAGTCGCCCCAGAAATGGCGCATTCATAGGATGCGCCAATTCTGGCACTTAGCCTCGCTCTTCCACGCTGCCCTGGTGCGGTGGCAGGGGGTAATAGGGTTGGGGTTGATGTCAGCTTATAATGCCAGCTGACATCAAGCCCAGGTTAGTAATGGAGAGGCGTCTATAAGACACCCCCATTACTAACCCCATAGTCAAAGTTTAAAAAAACACAAACACCCAGAATAAAGTCCTTTAATTGAAATAAAGACACAATCCTTTATTGTTCTAAATTAAACCATACTTACCGTCACGCCCATTCCAGCTGAAGCCAACGATCTCCTGCAATAAAAGAAAAATAATAAAGCAACCTCATCCTTACCTTTCCATGGTTCCCACGACAGCTTCAGCTCTGCTACATCGAGATGACAGGCTGGACCGCAGCAGAACGCTGCCATCCAGCCTGTCATCCCGCAGACACTGAGAAGCGCAGGCTTGCTTGCGCTGCTCAGCGTCTCTCTGTGACGACATCCAGATGAGCCGAGTTCATGTCCAATGAACTCGGCTCACCTCATGCACGTCACTGACAGCGTGGGAAAATTCTCACGCTGAAGCGCTGATTGCAGGAGAATTTTCCCACGCTGTCAGTGACGTGCAGGAGGTGAGCTGAGTTCATTGGACATGAGCTCACCTCATGCACATCACTGACAGCGTGGGAGAATTCTCCTGCACTCAGCACTTCAGCGTGAGAATTTTCCCACGCTGTCAGTGACGTGCATGAGGTGAGCCGAGTTCATTGGACATGACCTCGGCTCATCTGGATGCCGTCACAGCGAGACAGTGAGGAGCGCAAGCATGCCTGTGCTTCTCAGTGTCTGCGGGATGACAGACTGGATGGCAGCGTTCTGCTGCGGTCCAGCCAGTCATCTCGATGTAGCAGAGCTGAAGCTGTCGTGGGAACCATGGAAAGGTAAGGATGAGGTTGGTTTATTATTTTTCTTTTATTGCAGGAGATCGTTGGCTTCAGCTGGAATGGGTGTGATGGTAAGTATGGTTTAATTTAGAACAAAAAAGAATTGTGTCTTTATTTCAATTAAAGGACTTTATTCTGGGTGTTGTGTTTTTTTTAAATACTTTACTAGAAATTCATGGCGGTCCTGTCTAATACTGGCGTGACCCCATGAATTTTGGGCTTGGGGCCAGCTGATAATGCCAAGCTGGCCCTAACCCCTTTATTACCCAGTGAGCCACCGCACCAGGGCCCTGGATGAGTTGGGTACAGCGCCAGAAGATGGCGCTTCTATGAACGCGCCATTTTCCGGGGTGGCTGCGGACTGCAATTTGTAGCGGGGGGGGCCCAGAAAGCTTGGGCCTCCCTGCGCTGCAGATTCCAGCCCCCAGCTGCCTAGTTGTACCTGGCTGGACACAAAAATAGGGCGAAGCCCCACGTACTTTTTTTTTAATTATTTCATGAAATTCATGAAATAATTAAGAAAAAAAGGCCTTCCCTATATTGTTGTGTCCGGCCAAGTACAAATAGGCAGCTGGTGGTTGGGGGCAGCCCGTTCCTGCCTGCTGTACCTGGCTGGACACAAATATAGTGCGAAGCCCCACTTCAATTTTTTTTAATTATTTCATGAAATTCATGAAATAATTAAGAAAAAAAGGGCTTCCCTATATTGTTGTGTCCGGCCAGGTACAAATAGGCAGCTGGTGGATGGGGGCAGCCCGTTCCTGCCTGCTGTACCTGGCTGGACACAAATATAGTGCGAAGCCCCACTTCAATTTTTTTAAATTATTTCAGGAAATTCATGAAATAATTAAAAAAAAATTGACGTGGGGCTTCGCACTATATTTGTGTCCAGTCAGGTGCAGCAGGCAGGAACGGGCTGCCCCCATCCACCAGCTGCCTATTTGTACCTGGCCGGACACAACAATATAGGGAAGCCCTTTTTTTCTTAATTATTTCATGAAATAATTTAAAGAAAATTGACGTGGGGCTTCGCCCTGTTTTTGTGTCCAGCCAGGTACAACTAGGCAGCTGGGGGCTGGAATCCGCAGCGCAGGGAGGCCCAAGCTTTCTGGGCCACCCCCGCTGCAAATTGCAGTCCGCAACCACCCCGGAAAATGGCGCGTTCATAGAAGCGCCATCTTCTGGCGCTGTACCCAACTCATCCAGGGCCCTGATGCGGTGGCTCACTGGGTAATAAAGGGGTTAGGGCCAGCTTGGCATTATCAGCTGGCCCTAAGCCCGAAATTCATGGGGTCACGCCAATATTAGACATGACCACCATGAATTTCTAGTAAAGTATTTAAAAAAAACACAACACCCAGAAAAATGTCCTTTAATTGAAATAAACACACAATTCTTTATTGTTCTAAATTAAACCATACTTACCATCACGCCCATTCCAGCTGAAGCCAACGATCTCCTGAAATAAAAGAAAAATAATAAAGCAACATCATCCTTACCTTTCCATGGTTCCCATGACAGCTTCAGCTCTGCTACATCGAGATGACAGGCTGGACCGCAGCAGAACGCTGCCATCCAGCCTGTCATCCCGCAGACACTGAGAAGCGCAGGCTTGCTTGCGCTCCACAGTGTCTCTCTGTGAGGGCATCCAGATAAGCCGAGTTTATGTCCAATGAACTCGGCTCACCTCATGCACGTCACTGACAGCGTGGGAAAATTCTCCTGCACTCAGCGCTTCAGCGTGGGAGAATTCTCACACTGAAGCGCTGAGTGCAGGAGAATTCTCCCACGCTGTCAGTGACGTGCAGGAGGTGAGCTGAGTTCATTGGACATGAGCTCACCTTATGCACGTCACTGACAGCGTGGGAAAATTCTCCTGCACTCAGCGCTTCAGCGTGGGAGAATTCTCACGCTGAAGCGCTGAGTGCAGGAGAATTCTCCCACGCTGTCAGTGACGTGCAGGAGGTGAGCTGAGTTCATTGGACATGAGCTCACCTTATGCACGTCACTGACAGCGTGGGAGAATTCTCCTGCACTCACCGCTTCAGCGTGAGAATTTTCCCACGCTGTCAGTGACGTGCATGAGGTGAGCCGAGTTCATTGGACTTGAACTCGGCTCATCTGGATGTCGTCACAGAGAGACGCTGAGCAGCGCAAGCAAGCCTGCGCTTCTCAGTGTCTGCGGGATGAGAGGCTGGATGGCAGCGTTCTGCTGCGGTCCAGCCTGTCATCTCGATGTAGCAGAGCTGAAGCTGTCGTGGGAACCATGGAAAGGTAAGGATGAGGTTGCTTTATTATTTTTCTTTTATTGCAGGAGATCGTTGGCTTCAGCTGGAATGGGCGTGACGGTAAGTATGGTTTAATTTAGAACAATAAAGGATTGTGTCTTTATTTCAATTAAAGGACTTTATTCTGGGTGTTTGTGTTTTTTTTAACTTTGACTATGGGGTTAGTAATGGGGGTGTCTTATAGACGCCTCTCCATTACTAACCTGGGCTTGATGTCAGCTGGCATTATAAGCTGACATCAACCCCAACCCTATTACCCCCTGCCACCGCACCAGGGCAGCGTGGAAGAGCGAGGCTAAGTGCCAGAATTGGCGCATCCTATGAATGCGCCATTTCTGGGGCGGCTGATGGCTGGTGTTTCTAGCCTGGGAGGGGGCCAATATTCATGGCTCCCTTCCTGGGCTATTAATATCAGCCCCCAGCTGTCTGCCTAGCCTTTGCTAGCTATTAAATTAGGGGGGACTCCACGTCATTTTTTTGGGGGGGTCCCCCATTTTAATAGCTAGTAAAGGCTATGTATTCAGCTGGGGGCTGATATTAGTAGCCTGGGAAGCTCCGTGGGTATTACCCCCTTCCCAGGTCTCAAACATCTGCCCCAGCCATCTGCTTAACCTCCGCTAGAGCCTAAAATTAAGGGGAACCCCACGCCAATTTTTTTAATAATAAATCCTTTATTTTAATACTAAATGACAAGTACAGTAACCAACACTATCACTGTACTTCATATATATGTGACTGACATGTTTCTATCTATCTAATCTATGTGTGAAGCTCTATTCTGTCTGTTATAAATTGTCGGGTACCGCTGCTGAATTGCCGGCCGGCTTTTTTAAAGAGACAGTGCATGAAAACACTATTATTTTTTTTGATAAATCCTTTACGCTAAATGACAAGTACAGTAAGCAACACTGTCACTGTACTTCTTATATATGTGACTGACATGTTTCTATCTATCTAATCTATGTGTGAAGCTCTATTCTGTCTGTTATAAATTGTCGGGTACCGCTGTTGAATTGCCGGCCGGCTTTTTTAAAGAGACGGTGCATGAAAACACTATTATTTTTTTTGATAAATCCTTTACGCTAAATGACAAGTACAGTAAGCAGCACTTTCACTGTACTTCGTATATATGTGGCTGACATGTTTATATCTATCTAATCTATGTGTGAAGCTCTATTCTTTCGGTTCTAAATTGTCGGGTACAGGTGTATGCCGCTGCTGAATTGCCGGCTTTTCATGTTTCACTGTTGGCACTGTTCCCATCAATTTGGGCAACCACTGTAATGCCACAACCACCATGGCTGTGACATTACAGTGAGTGGCAGGCAATCCCTGCATGATGTGAAAAAATCTAGTTACGCTTTTGGTGCACGAACAGTTATCGAACATAACCTCGAACAGCCGAATTTTTTGCAAATCGTTCGGGTTCGTCGAACAACTCGAACACCGCCCAAAACAGCTCGAATTTGAGATTGGCGAACAGTTCTAGTCGAACACCGCTCATCTCTATTCTTTAGACACCAAAATACAACACTTAGATTGTCCAAGTGGACAGTAGGTTTTAGTCAAACCTTGGTGGCTTATCTCCAAACATATTTTACCTGCTCTGTTCAGCTCTTTTCAGAGGTCATATGATTGACTATTGATTACAATGGGCCAACCATATGTTCTCCAGAAAAGCAGAACTTAGCCAACTATAAATGAAGGGGAGTTGAGATTTCCTAGTGTCAATGTGACTTCATTCTGACAATTGTTGGGGTCACCCTGGTCATACTCCAACAACTGGACAATAATGTCCTATCTGAGCAAAATGCCATCCAGGTCTTCTTCTGAGACAACCCAATTAGGTGCTTCCAATCACCTATATTATTAGTATATTATTGGTCTCTATGCCAGGTCTGTTATACACCAGCAGTTGATTATTGTAAAAGTATGGTGGTTTATTTATTCCAATAGTTGCAAAGTTTTCTCTATAAGGATAGATGATCTCTCATCCTCTCTGTTGGTAATTAGCGCAGATTTATGGGTTTCTGTACATCATGAATTTATACAGTATAGGATTAGATTCCTCTAGCATGGCATGCATTTTCTCTATAGCTCATCAGAAAATGCATTAAAGAAGGAGCAGTTTGGTTTCTCAGTCAGGGGTATCATTATTAATACAAATTAATTAAAATCTGACAAACTGCTCAGTCACTTTTCATCCCTTGATCTAACAATAAACCGCATAAACGTACTAAACACCTGTTGTTTTATTATTTTTTATTGTCCCATTAGGTGGCTGTTCGAAAGTTCCTTACGAAAGGCAAAGAGGAAGGAATTTCCCAACTATTCCATCTTCTGTTCATTATTATACGTTTATTGTGTTCATTTGAGACCAGGGTGTGATCCACTGCTCCCCAACCTGTGGTTCTCCAGCTGTTGTAAAACTATAACTCCCAGCGTGTCCACCTAGACTGCAGCTGAGTGTTCTAGTTCTGTAACAGCTGGAAAGTTTGGAGACCACAGGTCTGATGGTATATTGATGTGCAGAGTAGGAGAACGTGAGGAACCTGGGGATCTAAAGCACCTTGGGACTATAGTAATGAAAATTACATCTTGATCCTGGGGGTTTACAATTTTTACAAAACCTGCATCTACCAAATACAGTCCATATAATGGTTGACAAGAGTTTGTCTATAGAAAAATATCCAGAATCAGATGTCTAGAAACACTGATTGGTTGGATGGTCGGTGATGGGACTATAATCTGGAATCTTTTGGTCTTGAGCACACCAGATTATACCATGAAGTTGTTCTTACAATGTATTACCTACAGTAAAAGGGTATTCCAGTCTACTTATAGTATCCAATAGGACCCGACTGATTGCATCCCCATTTTTCTTCTGGTTATCCCCTGACAAGGCTACAAAATTTGTGGCCAGGAGAAGTTGGGCAGAGCAGCTGGTTAATTGGCTTTGCTGATTGTCTCTAAGACTATTGTCCTGATGAAGATGTTAACGCTTCCGTGCACATTAGACTAACATCGGCCAACCATTCTAATGTGTATGGGGCCCCAAGACAGATGAGGTCTGTGAAGATAAGAATCCAGCATGTCCGATTTTAGACTGTCAATCCTTTTGTTCTCTAAGACATAAGCTACCACTAGAAGAATCTGGTAGCCACGTTCTCCATTCGGCGGACATACCAATGGTGCAACCAGGGGGCCAGGAGGTAAGAGGGCCCCTACCATCTCCAGAGCAGGTGGAGTTTTGCATTATGTTGAGCTATTGGATTGGGGTCCATATATTGCTCTTGTATAGAGACCCTCTTTTGTCTGTGTCCTCTCTTGTCTTTCTCATAGAGAATACAGGAGTTCTCGGCAGAGGGAGTGGTCCTGTGTATGGGCGAGTTGGGTGAGGCAACTAACCATCATTTGGCTGACATGTATCAAATGTGTTGGGACTTTAGAAGGGAGCAGAAAGGTAAATTCATGACCTGCCGTGCCATTCAATTATTCCTTCTTGTGAACAAGATAAAAAAGGGGATACAAGTTCCAATTCTGGTGATAAGAGGGGCACTGGACTATTATCGCCTATCCATAAAATAGCTGATAGTCTATGTATAACACCATGGGACCCCTGACATCTATCCTAGTAAATCTGTTCTATGACAATCTGCAGGTTAACACTTGATTGTCTCAACTCGCAAAGTGTTACCATCCCCAAAGAGTTAAATTCCAAATCCAATTCTGCCACATTTGCCCCGTCAACCCTCACAGAGACAAATTTGTCATACCTTGTAGCCGTCACCTCGTGGGTTACTGTGTGATATTTTGGTGTATGTGATCACCACAGGGGTTAGCACAGTTTATTTCATTGATTCACGAGGCAGTAACATTGCTTTCTCTGTAAAATGTCATTGGCAGAGGCCTCCATTTCATCTGTTCTTTGAAGGATGGAGACGACGTCAAGAAGAAGAAAAAGAGTTTTAATCACTTGTAGAAACTTTTGTCACCTAGAATTGTAGTTGCTAAAAGCCAAGAACGAGGGAAAGTTGCTGCTCCAAAATTACAGAGCTAAAGGATAATGCCTATGACATCTTTATTCCATCTTATACAGTTCAAATAATTTGATTTATTTTATTTTCTATATTATCAGTCATTCTTTTTCTTCAATGAGATCACTGAGATTATCTAAAGCTTGCTTCCCTTATAAATATAACTTTACTTTACATACCTCCAATGCTAGGGAACTCCAGAACAGATTGGTGTCTTAAACATAATGTCCCCTGTCTAACATCATGATGGTTTTAGATTCACTATTAAGTACTAATCAATTTCGTAATATGACTGACACAAATTTCTAAATCACAATGAAATTAGTAAAATTGTAATATTTTGTCTGCCTGCAGCTACCACTAGAGGGAGCTCAGGAGCATCATTCATACTGTGTTATTATTGACTTCAATGTATTAAAAGTGTGAAGTAAGCTACTGAGCTCCCTCTGGTGGTGACTTCAAGTATATGGAATTTTATTTTTTACCTTTACGTCCATTTAGTAGATTTGGAGCTCTGTAGGAGAAAAACTGAACACCAACTGCTATAAAGATAAAGTAAGAAGTTAATAGACTCTACTTTTGGCACCTATCTAAAAACATGGACATTCACTTTAAGGATGACTAAATCAGATACCGTGATAATGTTTTTGTTCTGATTGTGTTTTCTAATTACTGTATTTTTGTAGGTGTCCTTAGATGGTTGCATATGATTAGAGTATACTTTTAATATGCGTGTAGCTTTTTTTCCTGACTGTTCAGAATCTATCCGGCACTAATATTCTGCTATTAAACTTGATAATGATTTGCCTCCGTGCTCCGTGGTCCTGACTCTTTTTAGAAACCTATACATCATATGGCGAAAGCTTAGAGTTTTTTTTTCTCCCGATGTGACCTCATACTCTGGTAAAATATTATCCCGTGGATAGGAAATGAAAGGGGTATAACCTTTTTTTTTCTTTAAAGATTGGCCAGTCTAGCCCAAAGGGATAATAAGATTCCAAACTTTCCTTTTAGGAATCATCTTTTCTAAGTAATATCTTTCACCGCTAAGTGGTGAGTACACAATTGCAAAAATAAAATCCCTGGCTCGAATGCCTTAAAGCTCCGTAAGATTTTACAACATTGAGCTTGTTTTGTTTCATTAAAGAGGTTATATTGTTATGGTTGTTTTTGCCCTTGAGGAAACAGATTTATATCCCACACTAAACAAAAATAAATAAATATAAAAATGTAAGAAAATGATGGTGGGGGGGATAAAAGGGTGTTAAAAAACTGTTTGTTTTATATTTTATATGGTGCAATGATATAAATAAAGTGGGACAAAATGCTAAATATATACATATACATATGTATATATACATACATATATAAACATATGTATATATAAATACGTAAAAAAGATGCTCACAAAAGGGGTATATAAAAATAATTAAATATATACATACAGTACAGACCAAAAGTTTGGACACACCTTCTCATTTAAAGATTTTTGTGTATTTTCATGGCTTTGAAAATTGTACATTCACACTGAAGGCATCAAAACTATGAATTAACACATGTGGAATTATAAACTTAACAAAAAAGTGTGAAACAACTGAAAATATGTCTTATATTCTAGGCTCTTCAAAGTAGCCACCTTTTGCTTTCATGACTGCTTTGCACACTCTTGGCATTTTCTTGATGAACTTCAAGAGGTAGTCACCGGAAATGGTTTTCACTCCACAGGTGTGCCCTGTCAGGTTTAATAAGTGGGATTTCTTGCCTTATAAATGGGGTTGGGACCATCAGTTGTGTTGTGCAGAACTCTGGTGGATACACAGCTGATAGTCCTACTGAATAGATTGTTAGAATTTGTATTATGGCAAGAAAAAAGCAGCTAAGTAAAGAAAAACAAGTGGCCATCATTACTTTAAGAAATGAAGGTCAGTCAGTGCGAAAAATTGGCCAAACTTTGAAAGTGTCCCCAAGTGCAGTTGCAAAAACCATCAAGCGCTACAAAGAAACTGGCTCACAGGAGGACCGCCCCAGGAAAGGAAGACCAAGAGTCACCTCTGCTCCTGAGGATAAGTTTATCCAAGTCACCAGCCTCAGAAATCGCAGGTTAACAGCAGCTCAGATTAGAGACCAGGTCAATGCCACACAGAGTTCTAGCAGCAGACACATCTCTACAATAACTGTTAAGAGGAGACTTTGTGCAGCAGCCTTCATGGTAAAATAGCTGCTAGGAAACCACTGCTAAGGACAGGCAACAAGCAGAAGAGACTTGTTTGGGCTAAAGAACACAAGGAATGAACATTAGACCAGTGGAAATCTGTGCTTTGGTCTGATGAGTCCAAATTTGAGATCTTTGGTTCCAACCACTGTGTCTTTGTGCGACGCAGAAAAGGTGAACGGATGGACTCTACATGCCTGGTTCCCACCGTGAAGCATGGAGGAGGAGGTGTGATGGTGTGGGGGTGCTTTGCTGGTGACACTTTTGGTGATTTATTCAAAATTGAAGGCATACTGAACCAGCATGGCTACCACAGCATCTTGCAACAGCATGTTATTCCATCCAGTTTGCGTTTAGTTGGACCATATTTTTCAACAGGACAATGACCCCAAACACACTTCCAGGCTGTGTAAGGGCTATTTGACCAAGAAGGAGAGTGATGGGGTGCTACGCCAGATGACCTGGCCTCCACAGTCACCAGACCTGAACCCAATCGAGATGGTTTGGGGTGAGCTGGACTGCAGAGTGAAGGCAAAAGGGCCAACAAGTGCTAAGCATCTCTGGGAACGCCTTCAAGATTGTTGGAAGACCATTTCCGGTGACTACCTCTTGAGGCTCATCAAGAGAATGCCAAGAGTGTGCAAAGCAGTCATCACAGCAAAAGGTGGCTACTTTGAAGAACCTAGAATATAAGACATATTTTCAGTTGTTTCACACTTTTTTGTTAAGTTTATAATTCCACATGTTTTAATTCATAGTTTTGATGCCTTTAGTGTGAATGTACAATTTTCATAGTCATGAAAATACAGAAAAATCTTTAAATGAGAAGGTGTGTCCAAACTTTTGGTCTGTACTGTATATAAATGTAAGAAAATGGTGGTGAGGGAATAAAGGGGTATTAAAGAACTGTTTGGTTTATATTTTGTATGGAGAAAATTATATATATTTTTATATATATATATATATATATATATATATATAATGTAAAGCTAATACTCACAAAAACAGTATATCCCCCCCAATGAACAAAAGAAATAGAATAAAAGAAATAACTATGAAAATGTAAGAAAATGTTGGTAGTTGGAGGGGTGTAAAATAATTGTTTATTTTATCATTTGTATAGTAAAATAGCTTAAATAAAAGTAAAGTAAATTATATATATATATATATATATATATATATACAGTACAGACCAAAAGTTTGGACACACCTTCTCATTTAAAGTTTTTTCTGTATTTTCTTGACTATGGAAATTGTATATTCACACTGAAGGCATCAAAACTATGAATTAACACATATGGAATTATATACTTAATAAAAAAGTGTGAAACAACTGAAAATATTTCTTATATTCTAGGTTTTTCAAAGTAGCCACCTTTTCCTGATGACTGCTTTGCACACTCTTGGCATTCTCTTGATGAGCTTCAAGAGGTAGTCACCGGAAATGGTCTTCCAACAATCTTGAAGGAGTTCCCAGAGATGCTTAGCACTTGTTGGCCCTTTTGCCTTCACTCTGCGGTCCAGCTCACCCCAAACCATCTTGATTGGGTTCAGGTCTGGTGACTGTGGAGGCCAAGTCAGCTGGCGTAGCACCCCATCACTCTCCTTCTTGGTCAAATAGCCCTTACACAGCCTGGAGGTGTGTTTGGGGTCATTGTCCTGTTGAAAAATAAATGATGGTCCAACTAAACGCAAACCGGATGGAATAGCAATGCTCTGTAAGATACTGTGGTAGCCATGCTGGTTCAGTATGCCTTCAATTTTGAATAAATCCCCAACAGTGTCACCAGCAAAGCACCCCCACACCATCACACCTCCTCCTCCATGCTTCACGGTGGGAACCAGGCATGTAGAGTCCATCCGTTCACCTTTTCTGCGTCGCACAAAGACACGGTGGTTGGAAGCAAGGATCTCAAATTTGGACTCATCAGACCAAAGCACAGATTTCCACTAGTCTAATGTCCATTCCTTGTGTTCTTTAGCCCAAACAAGTCTCTTCTGCTTGTTGCCTGTCCTTAGCAGTGGTTTCCTAGCAGCTATTTTACCATGAAGGCCTGCTGCACAAAGTCTCCTCTTAACAGTTGTTGAAGAGATGTGTCTGCTGCTAGAACTCTGTGTGGCATTGACCTGGTCTCTAATCTGAGCTGCTGTTAACCTGCGATTTCTGAGGCTGGTGACTCGGATAAACTTATCCTCAGAAGCAGAAGTGACTCTTGGTCTTCCTTTCCAGGGGCGGTCCTCATGTGAGCCAGTTTCTTTGTAGCGCTTGATGGTTTTTGCAACTGCACTTGGGGACACTTTCAAAGTTTGCCCAATTTTTCGGACTGACTGACCTTCATTTCTTAAAGTAATGATGGCCACTCGTTTTTCTTTACTTAGCTGCTTTTTTTCTTGCCATAATACAAATTCTAACAGTCTATTCAGTAGGACTATCAGCTGTGTATCCACCAGACTTCTGCACAACACAACTGATGGTCCCAACCCCATTTATAAGGCAAGAAATCCCACTTATTAAACCTGACAGGGCACACCTGTGAAGTGAAAACCATTTCCGGTGACTACCTCTTGAAGCTCATCAAGAGAATGCCAAGAGTATGCAAAGCAGTCATCAAAGCAAAAGGTGGCTACTTTGAAGAACCTAGAATATAAGACATATTTTCAGTTGTTTCACACTTTTTTGTTAAGAATATAATTCCACATGTGTTAATTCATAGTTTTGATGCCTTCAGTGTGAATGTACAATTTTCATAGTCATGAAAATACAGAAAAATCATTAAATGCGAATGTGTGTCCAAACTTTTGGTCTGTACTGTATATATACTGTATGTAAATATAGATATACATATAAATAAAATGTAAAAAATACTCACAAAAATTGGTTTTAATCCTACAAAATCAATTTTTTATAAACCTCAGAACTTTATTTGCGAATACAGTTTGTAATCAACCTGTTTTCTCCATGCATGATAAAATCCACTGATTATTTTATACTCTAGGACATTAGGTCAGATTTCTTGATTACAGTTTAATTTACCTTAGTAATGATGTGAATTGTTATTGACATTCACTTAATTGCCTTAAATAAGTGCTCACTGCACATTAAAGAGACGATCGTTCAAAAAGTTAATATCAATTGGTCCGACCCAGCCAAAGCCTGAAGGCGCAAAAATATAACCAAAGAGTAGCGCAGTAGGCAAACATTATGCCTGCGGGGAAGGTTAACGGGATTGTCTATTCTGTATACTCTCCTGACGATGAGCTGTGATCAGGAATAATCTGCTGTAGAAAGTGGGCAAGTTCGCTACAGCGCCACCACAAGGGAAGCAAGGTATTGCACAGTTTATGTTAGGATCAAAGGGTTGACTGTATAGGGCTACGTTCAGACAACTAAATGTCAGTGTGAAAAAAATCGCAGCATATACTAGTCTTCTCTGGGTGTGCAAGAAAAAATTGGATCCTACATAGATCAACCATATTGCATCCGATTTTTACAGAAACATTGCAATTTTTTAACATGGGAAACTGTATTTGGTCTCGTAAGTTTTGATAATTTTCATAAATTTTCATAATTGCTGATATTAAAAATCAAATGCCATACGGATGACAATATAGATGAAAAAAACAGCAGTTTTTTTCTAGATGAAAGTCGGATGATTTTTCATATGCTAGTGTGAACTGAGCCCCAGGGACAGGCTGTGTTGCCCAGACTAAGGGCTCATCCTGACGTCAGTTCTTCTCGTATAAGTTCTATCCATGTTTTTACTGTCTATTATAGTTTATGGAGCTGTTCACAAGTCCATGTATTTTTCTGGACAAAGTGATCTGCACAAAATCACAGAGACATGTCTGATGCAGTACCACCCATAGCTCAAGGACAGGCGTGCTGAAATGCCTGGAAAAATATAGACCCTTTTTGTAATCTCAGACAGAATCTTATCTTCTTGCATAAAATTTTTCAGTTTTTTATCATCTCTTGCTGTCAGTAAAAAGGTCCAAGTGATAAGCCTAGGGGTCAGGACACAGGAGGGATTTGTGCTGCTGCTGTGCTCACGGAGGTTCATCTATATTCTAGACTACAGCTGCGAAAAATGGGGCCCATGGGCCACATCCGCACTGTTCCAGTCCGGCCCATGGACCGAGACAGCCAAAGGGCTGAAACAGTGGCCCATGGGTGCACCATTCCCTCACCCGCCGCCCGTTGTTACCCCTTTCCGCATCCTCGGGATACATTGGTGAAAGATTGCGCCGCCGGCTACTTCTTCCACCAATCAGCATGTGTAACTGAAACAACTGATGTGATGACAACATTTCATCGCGTCGGCTATGCAGAGAGTGAGTGCACCGGAGTCTGGTGCAGAGCAGCGGGCGAACGGGAGCAAGGTGAGTATGTGTTGTTCTTTTTGTACAATCACAGACATGTATGTTTGACTTTGAAACACTGCAGCATTTCAGAAAAAAACACACTTGTAATAGCTGCCGGGGACTGAGCAGCATTGTGCACAATTTATACAGGCGTATCCCCGGCAGCTTCTGCCCGCCCACTGATAGTGACTAGCAAGTCTCTACATATACGCACATGGGGGCAGAGACCTGGCAGTCACTGTCAGTGGGTGGGGAGAGGTAGCCTAGGACCTGCCTGTATGACTAGTGCACAGGGCGGCTCGGTCCCCAGCAGCTATAAAAAGTATGTTTTTCTCTGAAATGCCGCAGTGTTACAGAGACAAACATACATGGCTGTGATTGTACAGCCAGAGCCTGATACATGCTGCCCATATGTTTCACGTGTTAGGTTCTCTTTAACTGATGAAGGCCAGACTATAGAGGACTGTTCCTATGAAAATGTAGACATTTTTGTCAGATTAACTAGAGATGAGCGGATGGTTTGAAAATTGATTTCGCCAGCTTTGCCAAATTTTCCTAAAAAATTAAATTTGCATCAAATAAATATGTTGTGAATTGCAATAACTGGGAAGCTGGTAATTGCTCAGAAAATATATCTTACTTTTTGAAAGGAGAGAGATATTTTGGTACAATATGATCTGTATAATCCACTTACCTGGTAAATTTGGAGATGGAATACAACTCTGCTGAACAGATCACCAGTCCTCGACCTGACTGTGCTGTGCTCCGAACGGCTGATCTGTGATGGTCCGGGTGCTGACCACCACTGTACAAGGTCTGATAATCCGCTAGATGTCATAGCTACAAAGCATTATGGGGAAGCCCACATGTCCACCAAAAACGTCATTAGTCCACTCTCTCATTCTTCAGCAGTGTGGGAAATGATGCCCGGCAAGTTTTTTTCTTGTTGCGATCCTCGCGAATCAAATCTCAAAGTCCTTAAATTAAAGTGGAACCACAAATCTCTAACATTAGAGATGAGCAGATCGATCCAATCATCTGTAATATTAACTAAAGAAGGAAAAATTTGAACTTAAAATAATGAAAAGAAGCACGGATAGTATTTATTTGGAAAAAAACAAACGTTTTCCTCTTGATGCTGGAGGTGCACTTTAATTGTAGGTTGATATCTGAGGAGCCGATACAAATTGGCATCTGATTCACTGCTGCAGAATGGGTTAATACATAAGCCCATATCATCAATCTGCTTTCACTAGGTACCTTTTCCCAGTAGAGTTTTGCTCCTGTCTATGTACTGTATCTCCAAGATGTAACGATGACCTTCAAGGAAATCTAGGTTTGCAGGAATAACTTTGAACAAGGCGAACACAAACCCAGCCAGAACATCTGAGATCAATAATGCTGCACTTGTCTAAGAGTATGTAAGAGTTCCCTCTCCGTACAGCTGTCCCTTTAAGGATGACACTACTAGAGAGAAGCCTCAGGGTATAATGATCTTTGGACATCTGTGTTTGAGTCAGTGTCAAAGTCCCTCTAAGAAGACAGGAATGAAGGCAGAAGGAAGGAGCAATATCCATCTCTGACACTTCTTCAAGACTTGTAAAACCCAAAAAAAATCAGACCTCCAAGTTTGGAAATGTTCTACTGTGAAAAATGTCTGTTATATTGTATCTATTGGTATGTAGTCTGAAGGAGAAAGTTAATTTTTGACTCTGCACAATGTCCACCTCCAGAAGGTCCTCCACAAGGTTCTGCTTGTGCTTTCTGGGGTATAGTCACAAGAACATCAGTAAGAAGAATTTCCATCGAACCAGAAGACAACACTAACGGGACAGCCGGGACCCACACATATTCCGATAGAGATAATTTCCATGCCATTCAAGCAACCAATGGGTTGATCAACAATGGTATCTCCTGACATGCCACCAATACAAGTGTCTTTAAGCAGAGATAGACTGACAATTTCAACTTATGGGCTGTGCCGGACAATACTTAACTTCTAAGTGATCCTTAAATTCAATTTATTACCCCCAAAAACCAAGAGTCATTGCTGCAGTGCAGCATAACCTTTTATACCCCATAACCTTTTATACTCCAAGATTATCTATCCGAGCACGTTTTCATACAGAAATGGTCTAGGGGGCTTAAAAGTAATTTTATTTTGAAGCATTGGAATCTATGCACCTACCGACACAGAGGTAATGGATCTCCTGGCTGGATAAAACTGCCCAGGTCGGCCGAATGCAGAACGCAAGATCTTAAGTGTCTTTCATCTTCTTCTTGAAATTATATCAAATGTCCTAAGCAAAAAGAGTCATGCACCTACCTGAAATCCTCCAACTTCCCCTGAATAAAGAGAGAACAGTATTTCCCGCCATGTACATGCAGTAACAATCATATAACATAACCCTTGAGTTTTACCCTGAAATAAATCCATAATCCATAAATAAAGTGTCTCTGGCTAATAGTCTTGGTGAAGAGCTTGCTAGACTTCCCATGAACCCCGCGGACAGTAAGATTCATTACTATTTATTGCAGTAAATTCTCTTTCTATTTACCTTATTCTGCTAATTATGAAGCACAATCTTTAATGAAGAGGGTGACTGGCAAATTAAGACTAAGAGTAGAACAAATGCAGCCATCAGGAGAGTGATGGGCACCACAAGGATGCTGATTTCTAAGCCAGTAGTCTTCATTCATCGCTTCCTGTGGCACAGCTCAATAATGCTGAAAACCAAATGTACATACAATTCATCTATCTATTTATCCATCTATCAATCTTCCTGTCCTTCTTTCTTTCTCTCTCTCTTTCTTTCTCTTTCTTTCCTCATATCTGATTTATCTATCAGTATATCTACAACATATATCTAACTATACACCTATCTCGCTTCTTTCTTTCTTTTCTCTTTTACTTTCATTCTTTCACATATTTACTGCATATTTCCATTCATACATCTGTAGTATTCAGGTGCATCTCACTAAATTAGAATATCATCAAAAAGTTAATTTATTTCAGTTCTTCAATACAAAAAGTGAAACTCATATATTATATAGAGTCATTACAAGCAGAGTGATCTATTTCAAGTGTTTATTTCTGTTAATGTTGATGATTATGGCTTACAGCCAATGAAAACACAAAAGTCATTATCTCAGTAAATTAGAATAATTTATAACAACAGCTTGAAAAATGTTTTTAAAATCCAAAATGTTGGCCTACTGAAAAGTATGTTCAGTAAATGCCCTCAATACTTGGTCGGGCTCCTTTTGCATCAATTACTGCATCAATGCGGCGTGGCATGGAGGCGATCAGCCTGTGGCTGAGGTGTTATGGCAGCCCAGGTTGCTTTGATAGCAGCCTTCAGCTCGTCTGCATTGTTGGGTCTGGTGTCTCTCATCTTCCTCTTGACAATACCCCATAGATTCTCTATAATAGATTCTTTATGGGGTTAAGGTCAGGCGAGTTTGCTGGCCAATCAAGCACAGTTATACTGTTGGTTTTAAACCAGGTATTGGTACTTTTGGCAGTGTGGACAGGTGCCAAGTCCTGCTGGAGAATGAAATTTCCATCTCCAAAAAGCTGGTCGGCAGAGGGAAGCATGAAGTGCCGTAAAATTTCCTGGTAGACGGCTGCGCTTACTTTGGTCTTGATAAAACACAGTGGACCTACACCAGCAGATGACATGGCTCCCCAAACCATCACTGATTGTGGAAATTTCACACTAGACCTCAAGCAGCTTGGATTGTGGCCTCTCCACTCTTCCTCCAGACTCTGGAACCTTGTGGAGTGTGTCAATGACTGCCTTCTGGACATCTGTCAAGTCAGCAGTCTTCCCCATGATTGTGGAGCCTACTGAAACAGACTAAGGGACCTTTTTAAATGCTTTAGTAAGCCTTTACAGGTGTTTTTTTGTTAATTGTTTTAATTTACTATATTTATTTATAATGACTTTTGTGCTTTCCTTGGCTGTAAGCCATAGTCATCAACATTAACAGAAATAAACACTTGGAATCGATCACTCTGTTTATAATAACTGTATATAATATATGAGTTTCACTTTTTGTATTGAAGAACTGAAATAAATTAACTTTTTGATGATATTCTAATTTAGTGAGATGCACCTGTACATATACTGTACCTATATATCTTTTTTCTTTTTATATCCATTTCTGTTTTTCCTCCCTCATAGCTACTGTATACATCTACCTATACACCTATCTCATATCTATCTTTTTTTTCTTTCTTTTTTTATCTTTTTTTTTCTTTCTTTTCTTCCTTCTTTATTTTTTGCAATTCTTTCTACCACATATCTACAGTTTCTATTCATTCATACCTCAATAGTATACAAATACCTTCCTTTCTTTCTTTTTTCTTCCTTTCTTTGTTTCTTTCTTTCTTTTCTCTCTCTCACATCTATCTGTCCATCTTGTAAATTGTTATATTTAGCATCAGAACTATTATTAGTCTCCCCAGTATAGGTGCTTCCATTGTGTGCCGATGATAGATATTCTGTAAGTGTTCCTTGTTGACCTTTGTCAGTTCACATCTCAATATACGGAGCTATGCATGATGGGTGCCAAGCCTGACAAATCGCTTTGTACTGTGGAACGTGTGTGTAGAATATGCAGTCCAAATGGCAGTGAGAGTGTCTCTTTAACTCCAACATCAATATTTTCTTTATTGCACCGGTGTGGCATGTCATTTTTTGTCCCTGTAATTGCTATGTCAGTTCTCGGAGAGAAATCTGCAGCATTTGATGCTGAGTATCAAACAGCCTCATCAAATGTTCATGAATAACTTATGTAGTGAGAAGTTCTAATAGCCGTTCAGAGGGAGCGCAACTCAGCGCATGTTATGAAACCTTTCAATGGACCAACATAAAGTCTATGATAACAAAATATCCGCACGTCTCAGGTCCCTAAATACTGCTTTAAACCTCACACTGTAAGATCAATCCCTAGGCAGAAGCCAAATTCCACTGTTAAATCAAGAATCTGATACAGATGATTATTCCAACTGTTTTATAATATTACATTAAATTGTCATCTTATATTGATATCTATGACTTTACATGGGACTGCAGGTTGACTACTACATTATCTTACACCCCACAAATAAAGGGGTTGTCATTCTCAAAATAATGATCTTTCATATGGAAAGTTATATAGCTTATAGAGATGAGCAATTTGATTTGCGTTGATTTGGTCCGACGATCAGTTTGATCCTCCATGGAAGCTGATCTTCACTTTTGCATTCGGTACCTCCAGCCCAGCCTCTCTTGGTGTTTCTAGGCTTTGCAAAATAATAACATCATGACGGACATCATGACATCACTTGACATATAGTGACTTGAGGTCTAGTAAATGCCAGAGGAGCTGAGGAAGTTGGCCGAAATCAGCTGACACGGTGGGTATGCTCCATTGGGGCATTTTAAAGCCTTGGTCTCCCCAGCGAACGGAACCCCAGATGTTATTCAAAGTTTGAATATACTTTTAACTAAGTCATCCCAATAACAAGTCATGAAAGAAAATAAAGTGATAACTTCCACATGTCAGGTAAGCACAAGGACTACGTACAGTGGTCCATCTCACTGCTGTCTCTACTACTGAGAGCAGAACTTGGGTAAAGAAACTGAATTTCCAGAAGTTGCAATAATTTCAGAACTTCATCTTTTAGTGTGCTGTAATACAGACTTATCTCCATTCGTAAGGCCCCTTTCAGATTGTGTTTTTTCCCACATTTGGTGGCTCCATTGGGGTTTAAGTCCAACCTCCCCCCTCCTGGAACTCGGGATTTGGACATATGTGCCATTGACTGTAATGGTGCAAACGGAGTCACCGTATGGTCTGTCGTGCATCATTTCTGGTCATACATGCGCCTATTGGAGGTGGACAGCAAGACTTAGTAGATTATGTCTTGGCGTCCGCCTCCCATAAATGTATGCAGACGAAAATGATGCACGTCAGAGCACACGATGACTCCATCTGCACCATTACAGTCAATGGCCCTGTCGGCGCATACGCCCACATTCTGTTTTGCCGGGGGATTTGGATGTAAGCCCCGACGAACTTAGGAAAAAAATGCAATGTGAAAGGGCTCTAAAAGAAAAAAGTCAGCTACAATTTTAGTTTTGCTACATATGCCACATTGTTGGTTATAGCTACCTTATATAGTGCAGCATTAACTGATAGTAAACTTGGAGGCCTATGCATCATTTTAGATTCCCTAACCAATAATTTTAAACTTTACTGACTTTGTGCAGAAACTGCCTCATAGTTCGGAGCTGCACTCACAATTCTGCAGGAAACAATCACATTTGATGACAGGCACACTACAATGAGACACTTCCTACATCAGATTCCTGTGGTAAAACAACAAGATACATAATGCTGATGACAAACTTGTGCCGACAACGTAGTGATAAGCAGGGCTGGATTTAGAGGTGTGACCCTGGGCGACATTAAATATGGTTCCCCAAATGCTAACATATTGCACCGTCAGCACATATGCCGACAAAGAACAATGGGGAAAGAACGATCACTAATACGATCGTTCTGTCCTCATATAGTATGTTCGTTTATTGGTTGATTGAAGTCATGTTTACACCTACGAATACTTGTCTATGAGTATAAATGTGAATGCTGCACACACTGTATGTTACACACTCTACATGCTACATACAACCTATGCTCCACACACACACACACACACTCTCCATGCTATGCACACACACTCAATGCTACAGACATACTGTATATTACACATATACTGCATGCTACAAACCCTCCATGCTATGTACATGACGCACCCCTGGACCTGTGTCGCACAGCGTTGCGCATGCAGGAGCTTACCCGGAGCCGGATCTGTTGAGGGTTGTAGTCTCGTGGCGGTGACCCGGTCCGTGCCCAGGGAGTCAGACTAAGTGGCGTTGTATTAGCGGTAGGTGTTGGACGACTACGCCACCCGTTGAATGCAGCGAAGGAGCTGCCGCTGCAGGGCAGACCGCTGAGGCCGGTGGTAGGATTGTGCAGCGTGATAGTATCACCCCCAACGGGAGGGGTATGGCCTCAGGGCAGCCGACGTGGATGATGGGGGAGCAGAAATCACTCAGAGACGATGCGGTGTAGTTCAGGGTCTTTACTGGTGATAAAGATAGACCCTCCCGGAGTACTGGCTAGCGATCGGGGCCTGGTCAGTCCTTGAGCAGATGGGATCTCCCCTGGCCAGGCGGAGTTGTAGGCCTCCCAAACTGACTGTACTCTTCTGGCTACCTTGCTAGAGGCGGGTATAAGTAGCCCACGTCCCTGAGTGTACCCTGTGGTGCTCACCCGTATGGCCGGTGACTCGGGGCCTTCTAGTGGCGTCCGCTCCACGACGGCGGTGCTGGTCCCACGCGTGTGACCGTGCCTTCGGGTTTCTTGGCCAGAGGACCTGAAATCCCCTGCCGGGCGGTTTCTGCTGCTGGGTAAAGATTAGTCCCCACAGCCTCGGACTCCGGGTCCGGTGATAGCTTCTCAGTCAGGGCGAGCTCTGCAGCTGCCAGCCCCTGACTCCTTATAGCACTGCTCCCACAGAGCTCCTGATGTTCTTCTCCTATATCTGCTTCTCTTCTCTGTCTCTACTTCTTCTCTACTCACTAACCCTGCCTCAGCCCTAGGTTTATATAGGGGAAGTTCTTCCCCTCCCAGGACTGGGCAGGAGGTGTGGCATGCATAGGATCCCTGACCAAGAGACCTCCCACCTGCTCTCAGACGTAATATCTCTATCACTGTGGCAACCAGACCCCTGGGGTGTCACATACACACACTGTATGTTACATTCACACATACACACGGGCGGACATAGACAGAAGAGGGCCCCTGATCAAGAACTGTATATGAGCCATTTGCAGTCCAATAATGTGTCTATGTCAGAATTTGCTAGCTGCTTTGGACATGGCAGTGGCCCCCTCAGCTCTTGGACCCCTGGGCGGCTGCACAGGTGCACCAATAGTGCATCTGTCCGAAAACCAGATACAGATATAAGAGGGTCCCTGTGCAAAAACAATAAACGGACCCATTGGAGACCAATAGCTCATCATAATACAAAGTTCCACCTGCTTTGGAGGTGATAGTGGCCCCCTTATCACTTGGACCCTATGTGCGGCTGCACAGGTTGCACCAACAGTGTTTCTGCCACTGCGTGCACTCATAGACACACATACACTTTGTAGAGGACATCCAAGTTTCCTCCATACTCCCGCAGAGTGATAGTCCATACACTTCTAACCTCAGAAATTGCACTGATAATGCAGGACTGGTATTATCAGTGCAGTTTCTGGTTTGTAAAGAAAGCCAGCCAAGGAGAACTGCAGCTGTGTTTTGTCTCTCTGAGGGATATTTTGGTGAGGAAATATTGGACAATTGCCCAGTTTGACCTTCCCCTTAATGCTGCCCTTGGTTATATCTGGCACAGAGGTCACATCTAAGCCCTGTGCCTTAAGCAAGCCATCAAAGTTATCACTATTATTAATGGTTGGCCAAGGAGTTTTGGGTCACTCTTCTGCTCTATCATTGTTAAAGTCAACATTGCTACATTTGTAAAAAAAAATCTTCATTTTTCAAATATAGCAGAGCCGAGTTTGTAGTAATTTCCATGACTTAGCATCTGTGTCTTTATTAGAATAGTCCAGCCATTTAGTGGTAAATGACAATTTCCGCTCTGCTGCGCTGTATATTTTGGCTTCCTTTCCTTCTCATTTACAGTTCTGCGCGCTGCGATTCCCCGATATTCTTCTATGTATCAGAGCTAAGGAGAGGCTGTTGTATATTACTTACCCATGACATTTATGGCACGTATAAACACACTGTGCTATTACCAGCAGATCATGAGGATTATACTGAAGGGAGAGACGAAAAAAATCCACGCGCACAAGAGAGGGAGTCACAGAGGAAGAATGAAAGACGGCGAGGGGTTTTATACAATGGAGAACAAAGGGATATGCTCTGGCTTTAATACTACCAGCAATAAACCAGAAAAGCGAAGAGCAGAAAATTGAAACCATCAGGAGAGTGTCAGGACCAGGGGCAACCGAGACAAAAGTCTGCACTGATGAAATAAGTGGCCCTGCCTCTCCGTGCAATGCATCAGCACAGCATTACACCGAGAAAAAGCAGCGCTCCAGACTCCTAACCTCATTCTGTATTGATTTCTTTCCTTCTCTGAAGTTACTGGAAACACAGGTGAAAGGTCTTTATTTTGGGAGGCCTCTAAAAAAGAGGAAGTTATATTGCGTGAAGCCACTTGGCAGAATATTATCTCCTCCATGGATGTGATAGTTATAGCCCCTGCAAACCTGGCAGTAAGAGACGTTCCTTCATAGGATGCCCAAAGTTGACCTGCTGCAGTAGGCTGACCCCAAAACTCAATAGGGGGAGAGGAGGAATTATGGAAGAACATCTTAAAAGTAGTAACAGGTTGCTGAATGGTTCAGAGGGCCGCAAAAAAAGAAGCACTCCTTTAAAACTTTTTATCCTCTAAATATATTGTAGTCATCATATTATACAGCACTGTGTACTTAAAATTGCTCATTTTGCCTTTCTACCCAGATAATTCTTCTCTTTTCCATTAGGTCTATGACATCACGTGATTAAAATATGACTAGCTAAATCCTTCTAAGCTCTATGTGGAAACAAGAGGTCTCTTTTCCCTGCATGAGTCATCATTGCAAAAGTCCCTGGCTGGGGGAAGAGTAGAGCAGCTGGGTCAGGAAGTGAAGGGGATGACTCATGCAGGGAAAAGAGACTTCCTGTTTCAACAAAGAGCAGAGAAAAGAGAAGAATTATCTGGGTAGAAAGGCAAAATGAGCAATTGTAAGTACACAATGTTGTATAATATGACGACTGCAATATATTAAGAGGATAAAAACTTTGATGCGTGGAGGAGTGCTTTTTTAAAGGGGTTTCGAAAAACCTTTGTTCCCCAGGTGTAGTTTGTTTAAAGAAACAAACACAGTGTCCTTTACTTACTTTCCCACCCCAGGTCCAGCGCTGAGTTCCTGTCTTTGATAATGGTATCTGTAATTGTCTGCAGTGTTTATGTTTATGGAGGTGGTTCAGACAACAGAAGAAGCAGTTTAGACCAGGAAGAAGATAATCCAGACTACATAGCAGGAACTTGTGATGAAAATGATTGCAGACCACACAAAAGGCAATTCAGACTATACAAGAAGTGGTCCAAACTACACAGGAGGCGGTTCAGACTACACAGGAGGTGGTCCAGACTACACAGGAGGTGGTCCAGGCTACACAGGAGGTGGTCCAGACTACACAGGAGGTGGTCCAGACTACACAGGAGGCAGTCCAGACTATAAAGTACTTGGTTCTGACTACAGATAGTTCAGACCAGGAATAAAATGATCCAGACTACATAATAGGGACTTGTAATAAAGATGATTGCAGACTACACAAGATGTGGTCAAGACTACACAGTAGTTAGTCGATATTACACCGTAAGTGGTTTAGACTATAGAAGAAGTAATTCAGACTAAGAAGAAGTAGTTCAGACAATATCGCAGGGGTTTGTGATAAAGATAATTGCAGACTACACAAGAGACATTCCAGACTCAAGGTGGTCCAGACTACACAGGAGGTGGTGCAGACTATACAGGAGGTGGTCCAGACTACACAGGAGTTGGTCCAGACTACACAGGAGGTGGTGCAGACTATACAGGAGGTGGTCCAGACTATACAGGAGGTGGTCCAGACTACACAGGAGTTGGTCCAGACTACACAGAAGGTAGTCTAGACTACACAGGAGGTAGTCTAGACTACACAGGAGGAGGTCTAGACTAGACAGGAGGTGGAGCAGACTACACAGGAGGTAGTTCAGACTACACAGGAGGTAGTTCAGACTACACATGAGGTGGTCTAGACTACACAGGAGGTGATCCAGACTACAACAGAGACTATGAGGTGATCATTCAAACTACACTAGTTGGTCTCTCTGCAACTATTAAATATCTGACTAGGATAAAAGACTTTTAAATATGGATTTTTATTACATTTCAAACTGATGGCTATAGTATAATTTCCTTACAAATAAATCACTTCCTTAAAAACAAAGTATTTCTCTGAGGCCTATTAAACACTGGAAATTTCTGAATAGATACATATCAAGTAATCGTATTTATATTTTATTTTACTTCTCCTGCTTTATTTACGATAATGTTGAAAATTTCCAGATGTTAGAACCTTGCTGTTAGGTTTTTTTTTCCTTTGCTGGTCACATGACCTTGTTGGCCTATTTAGTCCTGCTCCGCCCTTCTGGCTTTGCTGGACTTCATTGTATATCTACTTTCTAGCTAGCCTGTGCTCTGTATCTAACTCTGTTAGTTTGCTTGGTCTACGGACCTCTATGTTCTATCTATTTTGTTTGTTCGTCTGTCTGCTACTATTTCTGTTAGGAGGTGTCCCATATTCCTCCCAGTCCTTAGTACTTGTAGGGATTCCCTCCCCACATCTATAGGTCTCCGTACAGACTAGATTAGGACTTTAGCAGGTCTGATCGCAGGATCAGGTTCCCTGTTACATCGTAGGGATTCAGCTGAGTCCTATAGTAGGGACAGATCTCCTCTCTTTCCTTAGCTTTGGTAGCAGAACATAACAGTAAGTCCAGCCAGCAAATTCTCTAAGGAAAGATTTTTCTGTTCCATCATGGTGTCGGTTCAGGATTTGGCTCATCGCCTGCAGGGACTCTCTCTGGAGGTGGCCGAGCTCCATCAGCACGTGAGTAACTGTCCTGGAGCACATTTCTTGGAGCCTAAGGTATGTTTGCCGGATTTATTTTTTGGTGAACACCGAGAATTTTTTTCATTTAAAAATGCTTGCTTATTGTATTTTCGTTTGAGACCTAAGTCCTCTGGGGATGAATCCCAGCGCGTAGGGTTCATAATGTCACTTTTGCGCAAAGAGCCTCAGGAGTGGGCCTTTTCTTTGCAACCTAGTGATTCATGCTTCAGATCAGTGGATAGTTTTTTTTCTGCTTTGGGACTATTATATGATGATCCTGACCGTGTCGCATCAGCTGAGACTGAGTTGAGACGTTTAAAACAAGGATCGGGTAATGTGGAAAAATATTGTACACATTTTCGTCGTTGGTCCACTCAAACAGGGTGGAACGATTCTGCTCTGAAAAGTCTATTTCTTGCTGGGCTCAGTGAAAGGGTTAAAGACCTGCTAATTGCTTATCCTACACCTGAGGATTTGCAACAGGCTATGCAATTAGCTATACGGGTGGATAGAAGACTGCGTGCTAGGGTTAATGAGAGCAAATCCTCTGCTATGTCAGTTTCTGGTTATGATAATGTGTGTATTAACAGTGGTGAACCGATGGAGATTGGATCGGTGGCACCTCGCTCTCAAGAAAAAGACCGTCGTTTTTCGGAAGGCTTGTGTTTCTATTGCGGAAAATCTGGTCATTTGATTAAAGGCTGTGAGCTTCGTATGAAGAAAGAAAAAAAAATGGTCAGTCACGCCCGTATTGCCTGTTTAAATTCCAAGGGTATATTTTTAGCTGCTTCCACGATTGCTCAGGAAAAATTGATGGAATTTCGGGTGTTTGTTGATTGCGGGTCTACACTGAATGTAATTGATGGGGGATTCGTGGAAAAACTCAATTTAAAACCTGAACCTTTATCATCCCCCATTGCTGTGGTTTCTGTGGATGGCTCCCCTTTGAAGAATATTACTCTCAAGGTCAGTGAATTTCCTCTCACTATTAATGGTGTTCACCATGAGAAATTGGATTTGGTAGTGTTGAATAACTTGCCTTCTCCAGTAATATTGGGTTTGCCCTGGTTAAAATTTCACAATCCTGTACTGGATTGGTCTACCAGTGAAATTAAATCCTGGAGCCATAAATGTTATGACAAGTGTTGTAACGGACGTATTGCAGCTTTGGATAGGGGAGAATTGCCTGTTCCTATTCAGGATTTTTGGAGAGTTTTTTCTGAGAAAGAATCGCAGGTTTTGCCTCCCCATAGAGACTATGATTGTTCTATTGAATTTGTCCCTGGAGCGACTCTTCCTAAGAGTCGTTTATTTAACCTTACTATTCCTGAGAGGAAGGCTTTGGAGGAATACATACAGACAAGCTTGGCCGCCGGTCACATTAGGCCCTCTAAGTCTCCTGTGGGTCATTTTGAGAATCTGGTTATGCCTTTTGGTCTTACTAATGCTCCTGCATTTTTTCAGAATCTGATTAATGACATCCTTAGACCTTTGATCGGTAAAAATGTGGTTGTGTATTTGGATGACATTTTGATTTATTCGCCAGATCTGGAGTCTCATTGGCGGAGCGTGCGTGAGGTATTACAGTTATTAATGGACAATTCGCTTTTTGCTAAGCTGGAGAAATGTGAGTTCGCTGTACAGAGAATTAGTTTTTTGGGCTACATTATCTCCAGCAAAGGTTTTGAGATGGATCCGGTTAAGGTTCAGGCTGTGCAGGAATGGCCTAGGCCTATTGGTTTGAAATCGATACAGAGGTTTTTGGGTTTCGCCAATTACTATAGAAAATTCATAAAAAATTTTTCTAGTATTGTCAAACCTCTGACTGATCTCACCAGGAAAGGTGCTGATGCGGTTCAGTGGTCTTCTGAGGCCATTGAAGCTTTTGTGTATCTCAAGGAGAGGTTCACCTCTGCTCCCATCCTTATGCAGCCTGATGTTACTAGGCCGTTTTTGGTTGAGGTTGATGCTTCCTCTGTGGGGGTTGGCTCAGTATTGTCTCAGGATAACGGGGATGGATTACATCCCTGTGCCTTTTTTTCAAAAAAATTTTCGGAGACTGAACTGAATTACGATATTGGTAATCGGGAATTATTGGCTATTAAACTCGCATTTGAACACTGGCGCCACTTCTTGGAAGGTGCGGAATTTCCCGTTCAGGTTCTTACGGATCATAAAAATCTGATATATCTTGATGCTGCCAAGCGCCTGAATGCCCGTCAGGCTAGGTGGGCACTGTTTTTCTCGCGGTTTAATTTCTCCGTTACTTACATCCCTGGTACTAAGAATGTTAAGGCGGATGCCTTGTCTCGCAGTTTTTCTCCCATAGTCGGTGCTGAGAAAGAGGAAAACATTTTACAAGAAGGTGTTGTGATAGCTGCTTTAGACTCCGTTTTGGAAGATGAGATTCTTAAAGCTCAGGAGAATGCCCCATCTAACACTCCTCATGGGAGGTTGTTTGTGCCTGGGACCTTTAGGAGAGATTTGTTTGTTGAGTGTCACGAATCTCGGTTGGCAGGTCATCCCGGAATCTCTGAGACCAAGAGACTGGTGGGTCGCAGTTTTTGGTGGCCTGGATGGCAGAAGGAAGTCATTAAGTGGGTGCGCCAATGTACTATATGTGCTAGATCTAAGTCCTCACATACTCCTGCTGCGGGGTTGCTTTGTCCTTTGGAGGTCCCCAGTGCTCCTTGGACACATTTGGCTATGGACTTTATAACTGACCGTCCCCCCTCTGAGGGTTTTACTGTCATCTGGGTGGTCGTGGACCGTTTTAGCAAGATGTGTCACTTGGTTCCCTTCGTCAAACTGCCCTGCGCTAAAACTCTCGCTAAGGCCTTTGTCAAGGAAATTGTCAGACTTCATGGCGTTCCTACTGACATTGTTTCTGATAGGGGTCCTCAGTTCGTGGCTCGTTTTTGGTGTGCCTTTTGTGACAGGTTGGGAATTCATTTGTCGTTTTCGTCCGGATATCATCCTGAATCTAATGGCCAGACAGAAAGGAAAAACCAGGATGTTGAGCAGTTCTTGCGTTGTTTTGTGGCAGACAATCAAGAGGGGTGGTCTGAGTTTCTGCCACTTGCCGAATTTGCTCTGAACAATCATACATCTTCTTCTGCTGGTTGTTCGCCTTTTTTTTGTTGTTCTGGGAGACATCCGTCGTTTGGGTCGTTCTCCAAGTTGGGATCTGCCGTGCCTGAGGAGGAGAATTTTTCCGGTGATTTGGAAAGAGTTTGGACGGATGTGCGTGGTAATCTTCAGGAGGCCAACAGAAAATCTAAAGACTACTTTGATAGGAAACGACAGGAGGTTTTGTTCGCTGTTGGTGACATGGTTTGGTTGTCCTCTAGGAATCTGCGGTTGAGGATTCCTTCTAAGAAATTGGGTCCCAAGTTTGTAGGGCCCTTTAAGGTGCTTCAGGTTGTCAACCAATCTGCTGTTAGGTTGGAGGTTCCTACCTCCTGGAGAATTAATCCGGTCTTTCATGTCTCTGTTAAAAAAAGCTGTTGTGTCGGATGGTGACGCCTCTGCCTCTGTTCCTCCGGTGGTGGAGGACGGGGAATATGAAATTTCTCGCATCCTTGACTCTAGACGGTATAGAGGTAGTTTGCAGTATCTTGTGGCCTGGAAAGGTTTCGGACCCGAGGATAACTCTTGGGTGAGGTCAGATGATGTTTCCGCGTCCAGACTTATCAGAGCGTTTCACAGGAGATTTCCTGATAAGCCTGGTCCTAGGGGATCCGGAGGATCCTCTTAGAAGGGGGGGTACTGTTAGAACCTTGCTGTTAGGTTTTTTTTTCCTTTGCTGGTCACATGACCTTGTTGGCCTATTTAGTCCTGCTCCGCCCTTCTGGCTTTGCTGGACTTCATTGTATATCTACTTTCTAGCTAGCCTGTGCTCTGTATCTAACTCTGTTAGTTTGCTTGGTCTACGGACCTCTATGTTCTATCTATTTTGTTTGTTCGTCTGTCTGTTACTATTTCTGTTAGGAGGTGTCCCATATTCCTCCCAGTCCTTAGTACTTGTAGGGATTCCCTCCCCACATCTATAGGTCTCCGTACAGACTAGATTAGGACTTTAGCAGGTCTGATCGCAGGATCAGGTTCCCTGTTACATCGTAGGGATTCAGCTGAGTCCTATAGTAGGGACAGATCTCCTCTCTTTCCTTAGCTTTGGTAGCAGAACATAACACCAGACTCAGCAAAGGGAAGTGATTATTAAATACGGTGAATAATGATCTTGTTTTGCTCTTCTGAAATAACTTTGTAAATTGTAGATATGTTTCTGCAATTTATTCACTGTTTTTATTTTCATAATATTTTTTTCCAATAATATGAAATGGTATTAGGAGCAGAATATGAAAAGTACTGTGACCAAATTTTGATCATTAAAAAAAACAGAAAATTTTCCAGAGTAATTTAAAGGCATTACACTGTGTAATACATTTTTGGTGTGTTCCTTTAATTGTTAAAGCCTTATCTAAAAAGTATGCTTCTTAAAGTGTAGCGTCACATACAGAGGAGCGTCTCTATGAGTTGTAGTCTCTCTCTCTCCATGGGATTTATAGATGCCACAAGAGCTTTCTTTTTGAATGATACAATAGAATCTATAAAATCTGAAGTTAAAGAAGCACTCCTCCTCTTCCCATCAAAGTTTTTATCCTCTTAATATATTGCAATCATCATATTATATAACACTGTGCACTTACAATTGCTCATTTTGTTTTTCTACCCAGATAATTCTTTTTTTTTCACAACTTAAATAAAAAAGAACCTATACATGTTTGATATCTGCGAACTCGTAATCACGTGGAAAATCATAATGGCAGGTCAGTTTCAGCATTTAGTGAACATGGTAAAAGAAAACCCAAAAAACAATTGTGGAATTGCACTTTTTTGAAATTTCACCACACGATATGGTAAAGCCAATGGTGCAGTTCAAACGTACAACTTGTCCCCCAAAAAACTAGCCCTCACATGGCCATATTGATGGAATGATAAAAAAAGTTATGGCTCTGGCAAGAGGGGGAGGAAAAAACGAAGCCGCAAAAACGAAAAAAAATCAAGGTCGTAAAGGGGTTAAGAGGAAAATCAAATTTGATAGGAATGGTTCTTTAATTCATGATATTTTTAAATCTTCAATTCATAGCCTAGGATTGCCTACCGAAAATGCCTCTACTTGGTCAAAGACCATTAATTTTACAGTAGATCCTTCCAAAGAAAACTGAACTATTTGTTGTATAAAGTTAACATTGAGCTGGGCATGGGGTAAGGGAGTTAAAACATGAAAAGGCAGGTAAAGGTTTAGGGAGGTGGGAGTAGGATAAGGTTTTCGGGTACGGAGTTGGATATTTAAAGTAGTATGGATAAGATCAGCACATCTTTAAATGACCTTTACTTTATGTGCTAAAGGTTGAATTTCTTAAACATTCAGATTTTTTCAACCCATTTCCAATGTTAGTGTGCTGAAAATATCTGACATTTTTGACAAAAAGTGATAGACCATAATGTTAGGTTCACACATGCAGGTTTACTATACTGTTAATGTAGTTTTTGAAACAAAGAAATACATGAGCAAACAAAGGAAACACTATACTTCACTGTTCTTACTATCAGCTTTTGACTTTAGTTACTAAAAGTGCATAAAAAAATGCATGTGTGTTTCTAGCCTAAATTTTTATTTACAAACAGCATAAAGCAAAAGCCAAAAAGTTCCTAAACCCCATCAAACTGTGCCATTAAACTTGGGGCTAAAAAGGTTCAAATAAGTATTTCTACCGCCAATTACAGAACTGATCTCAGAAGTATTTACTGGTAATTAAGGATTCTGGCAGCCGGCTATCTGGCAAGTTTGCCTGTTGTAGTGCTGAAGGGGATGAGCCAAGTAAGCTTTCCGAAACAAATGTTGTGCTTTCATCAGAGCTGGCAAAGCCATGGTTTGGGATTTCTCTTTGCTTTTCATTGCCGGCCGTCATCCTAATCAAATCAAGCTAGAACTAATTACTATCCGTTCTCAGTCTACAGCATTGAAATCGAATGCATTTGATCCGTTAATATGTGTTGAATGTAGGGAATTTTTTTTGTAAAATGTAGAATATGTCTCAATGGAGAAAGTCGGGCATAAAACCAGAGCAACTTGAAACTCCTGAGTCCTAAGGCAAAATCTGTATCAGTGTCCCCCAAACTGTTTAAAATTATGGGGTCTTCTTAAAAGGCAGCAGGCTCTCTTGGTCACTAGAGACTGGATGCAATTTCTTCATCCACCTCCTCCCCCCAATAGCTATACCAATGCTTGGGACTTAAAGGGGTATTCCCATCTCAAAGATCCTATCCCAATATGTAGTAGGTTTATTAATAATAATAATAACAATAATAATAATATTAGCAAATAACTCAAATTAGAAATGTAGTATAGTTTTTCTGATTAGCTATGTCTCTTTCCTCATGTGCAGGCATTGCAGGACCTTAGGTATCCATGTTAACGACCACTGATATAGTGACAGTTAGTTAGCTAGCTGGTAGTGGTCGTAACCATGGATACCTAAGGTTCTGCGATGCCTGCACATGAGGAAAGAAACATAGCGAATCAGAAAAACTATACTACATTTCTAATTGGAAGTATTTGCTAATATTAATATTACACCTACTACATATTGGGACAGGATCTTGGAGATGGGAAAACCCCTTTAACTTACTCTCCTTCTTGTCTCGGTCTTCTCATGCTCTTTTGGTGTTCTTATTCTCCACAATTTTGCTGTCTTTATTTTTTATTACCTGTTCTACATTTTAATTTTCAGTCTGGGAGAACGAGCCCAACGACAATGTGCTGTCAATGTAATACAGATTGTACTCCTTCTTGCTTTGGCTAAGGCCACGTTCACACTATCAGTATTTGGTCAGTATTTTAGATCAGTATTTGTAAGCCTAAATGAGGAGTGGAACAATCAGAGGAAAAGTATAATAGAAACACGTTACCACTTCTTTATTTATCACCCACTCCTGGTTTTGGCTTACTGATGTAAAATACTCACCAAATACTCAATGTGTGAACTTGGCTTAATAGATAAGATTCCTGAATTTGTGATCACCCACTCTGTTAATTAAAATTTTCTAAATAGGGAATTTAGAAAAGTATATATGCAAGCCTCATTACTAAGTAAAATTATAAATAATTTTTATAGGAAAAAAAAATCAGCAAACTTCATATTAAGGGCTAAAACTACTTAAAATTAGTCAAACAAAAAATATTAATGTTTTTATTTACTTTATTTAGATTTATTACAACAATTTTGTATTCAGATTTTTTTCCTTTTCTGTTTTTTTTTTTTCCACTTTTATTTCCATTTTTTTTCTATAGGCACACGAGGCCTACGCTGTAAATAATCTTTCGCAGCAGCTGTTTTCAAAATATGTTGTTTGAATAGATAGAGGTAATGTTAATGCCTCTCCTGGGAGCTGCTGTGTGTATGATAGCATAAGAGAAAGATAAATTATTACACACCAGCGTTCTGCGTTTTTATCCACCTTTGTTTCATGTAAAACAAAAACATGAAACAGAAAAATAAATAAATGCACTTATTCTACATAATGGTGGGGTATATTACTAAAGAACAAAAGACAAAAGCAAACAAAAAGTTCTAATTGCATTATTTTCTATTTTACCCTATTTTTGTAAGATTTGCTCTACATCAGTTGCCTAAGGTGTCATATTCCACCTCTTCATATCCCATTTGGTTCTCAAAACATTCTTTTAATTGGCGTTGGTTGCCACTGGCGCAATATGATAATAACGCAATGACATTAAACACAACGAAGGGCAAGTGAGATAAGAAGATAAACTCCCAGGTTTCAGGCAATTTTCCTTCATGTTTACAGTTTGTCATGTAAGGAGTAATTGGATAATTCCATCATTATCCAGGATGTTCTGCGCAACTTGTAAGGAAGTAGTGCGCTGGTTGGATACTTCTTTATTGTAATAGATGGAAGCAAAAAAAAAAAATCATAAATTTAGATCACTTTGTGAAAGGTTTTTTGCTTTTTAAAGTAGGTAACCTTTTTTAGTGGAGACATGAGTAATTTTTTATATTCTTGTTTAAGTGAAGATTCAAAGAAAGAGTAGAAAGGACAATGAAAACTTGAATAATTTCCAATTTTAGGCAAGTTGGTTCTCATTCTCATATGTAATCTGAAGCTCCTGGCCTCAGTGAAAAACTTAAAAAAGGACCTCGTTATCCTGTTGTCTTCATATGTGACAATCATGGTCACTTATTTATAAATAAAGCAATCTAAAATACTGTATGCTTTTTTCAGAATACTTTTGGTGTGTTTATACTTAGGATGGGGTTGTGGAGTTGGCGAAAACTGTAAGGCTATGTGCCCACGATGCAGAAATGCTCTGGATTTTTCCTGAGCGTTTCTGCATCTCCCTGGCAGAAAAAAACGCATGCGGATTGTACATGTGGATTGTACATGCGGATTGTACATGCGTTTTTCCTGCCAGGGACAAGCATTTGTCACGCTTTTTAAACATGTGATTTCGCATGCTTTTGTCAAGCGCTTTTCCAAGCGATTTTAGCATCACTTGGAAAGTGCTTGAAAGTTGGTCACACTATATAAATCCATGCAATCGGCATTTGATTTATATTGTGTGACCAACATAATGTTAAAAAACAAAGAATTAGAACATAAAAAATTAAAACTAACCTTATACTCACCTTTCGGGTGGCCTCGGTCTGCTCCCGGTGTCCCTGCTGGCTCCGTGGCGGGTACCAGTAATGTAAAAGGACCTTCCATGACGTCAGCGGTCAGGTGATGTTCGCGTGACCATCAGCTGACTAAATGACGTCACCGAAGTTCTTTGCAGATCTCCGCTGGGAGCCGAGGAGAGCGCATCATCGCCGGGAGGACACCGGAAGGAGACCGGGGGCGCCGGAGAGGTGAGTAGGATTATTTTTTTTTATTTTTAACTTTATAATTCTTTTTTAAATTGTATGTACGATGGTACCCGGGTCTGATGAGAGTCTCCTCTTCTCCAGACCCCAGTACCATCCGAGCATTAATCGCATAAGATCTGCATGATTACATGTAGTCATGCGGATCTTATGCGATCCAATGCAAGTCAATGAAACAATTGAAATCCACCGCAAAAACGCATTAAATCTGCATCGTGTTCACATAGCCTAATGGTGTCACACATTTAGCCAATGATGCCCAGTAAACGAATGACCAGTGATATGGGCCATACTGTCAGCTTCTGAGATATGCAATCAGAAGATTAGCCTTTTATTACACTTGATGTCACTTTTTTCAGGGATTAATAAAGTTTCTTTAAAGATAATAAAGTAACATCCTCTACCTTGTTGGAAAGGAATCAGAAATATAAGCATTTTTTTAAATTTTTCTTTACTTGAAGTTTTTTGTGTTAAAGTTTTAGGAAATTTGGTCTCTTAAAAATAAATAATTTTAATTACCAAGACAAAAAAAAAAACATAACTAGCCTTATTAAAGAGGCTGTCTGGTCTTAAGCTACAAGTCTGCAGTTCTTCTATGAAACTGTCGACATGTTTATCCTCACATCAACCCTTTAACAAGTCGTGCAATATGACTTAGTATAAAAGCCAAATCAGAATCTCAATTTGCAGACACGGTGTTTCGGGCATTTGGCCCTCGTCAGTGCAAAGTATGAGAACTGATTTGGCTAGGTGAGAGGCTCTGGACTGAGGTCTAAGGGGTAACGTTTCTCCTTATGGAGAGTGACACACTGGCTCTGGCATGTTAAGGTAAGGAGGCTTATTCGCCATGCAATGCTTCTCTGGGAAATTTAATATGCAAATTGCCTCTTCAGAGAAAAAGAGGACTTGAACTCTATAGCGCCACCTGTTGGAAGCAGCAATCCTACAAGTCACAATCAACCCTTTAACGAGTCTTGCAATATGACTTAGGATAAAAGCCAAATCAGAATCTCAATTTGCAGACACGGTGTTTTGGAGTGTTGGCCCTCGTCAGTGCAAAGTATGAGAACTGATTTGGCTAGATATTGCACAACTCGTTAAAGGGTTGATTGTGACTTGTAGGATTGCTGCTTCCAACAGGTGGCGCTATAGAGTTCAAGTCCTCTTTTTCTCTGAAGAGGAAATTTGCATATTAAATTTCTCAGAGGAGCATTGCATGGCGAATAAGCCTCCTTACCTTGTAATGCCAGAGCCAGTATGTCATTCTCCACAATGAAAAACGGGACATAGTGACACAATAAAATTATTTGGAACTTCTTCAGCCTCGACATCTCAACTTTGCCCTGTGATCTACTCTTAACTTTTTATCAAAGAACAGTCTAACAAAAAAGTATTGCCTAGAGGAGATGAGCCCTTTAACAGTTCTTTACATGTAGCACTTGGCTTTTTCACTTTCTATTTCTAGTGGTATCTAATTTTAGGGTTTTCAGAAGACATTAGGATGAATGGGTAGTTAGCTTACTTTTGGCTCAGTCAACATCTGCTTTGTATTCAGTAATGAGTAACATGCTGCAAACAAACTCATATTTCAAGCTTTTGCACGGCAAATCCATAAACTTCCGCGCAGCCCTACCAGCTTAATAATTCCGAAAGGCTCTTGCCAACCAAATTTTTCTTAATGCACCGACATTTGCATATATTTTCTTGATTTTTATGGAACAGTTCTTATGGAATTAAGATTTACTGGTCCTATGGCACTAAAAATATGACATGTTACAAAGTATCATTCTTCAGAGCTCGGCTGATGTCGAATTCTATTGTCTTCTCTTGTTCTTAATTTGTCTTGTGTTGAGATTTCTTGCTCTTTTTTTTAATGCAGATTGGAAGATGAAAGAAAATAACCATTTTGAAGTAAGCAGTGAAAGCAGTTTATAAACTAGGAAACGCACGCTGCCTATGCGGGCAGCATTTAGATGCTTCTACATAAAACAACGGGAGGATTTTCAGGACAGTAGACGTTTGATGGGGTAATTTTACAGCTCAGCACAGGTTTTTTGTTGTGCATCAGACGACTGTTGTAAGATACTGGTTTGACAACAAGCACCAGCATGGAGTACACTGTGAAGGGAAAGTGTTTCTTCTGTAGCAAAGGAAAATATTTTCTGCATTTCAGCTCAGGGCACCAAACTTCATGCTGTTAAAACTATTCACAGAGGCTGAGTATAGGGATATAGCACTTTCAGCTGGAAATGTGAATTATGTTTACACGTACCCAAAAGCGTTTGCTGCTTACAAAGACCCCTAATCATAACAATAATAGATTAGAAGACCCTTACAGTCTCCAGGATACTACAACCTTCACTTATAGGCATGGTGACCCAGTGGCTGGTACCATTGATTTTCAGCACATGGTCATGGCGTGCTTGAAATTGGGGATCCTACTTTTCGACAGCACCTTCCACCTATTTTGTGTTCAGTTATATACATAAGGGAGAGGGGACTTCATATCAAAAAATATGTGGGCCCTATGACTGTATAATTAAGACAGAAGGGCTTAGTGTTTGTTTCACCTTTCACACCCCGTTCATGATTCTGGGGTCCTATACCTCCTTGTTTGCAAACAATTCAGTTCTTCCAAAAAGTTGTACAAAGTTTTTTTTACCACCAATGGGGGCAACCATGACTGTATTCTGCTTTAAAGAGACCCCCATAGCTTCTATGTAGCTATCAATCTAGCAAAATACCTGTCAAAGGAGAACAATGAAACCTTTCAGCTGCTTTGGCTCTTTTCCAGAAAATAAGATGTGACTTTGAAAAATCTTTTTTTGTTAGAAGGATCTCCTAATCATAGACTAATCTAAGGGAGTCCCACTGCTGTAATCAGTATCTCCAGTGATCAGCTGGAATCTATAGCAAAACCTGGCAAAAAGTGCTCCATTTATCTGCAGCACCACCACAGGAGAAAATAAGTACTACACAGTTCTCAATTAAATCAACAGTCTTTCCATGTAAAACATTGAGGTGCCAGCTCCTTCAGAGTGTCTGACTTAAGGCTCCAGTACACATAAGACTAAAATTGGATGAGCCCACAAATATCACCAGTATTGGCTGAAAGACTAATGTGTATCTGGCCTTTCGACTCTCACTTTACCCCCGACCAATGATGCTTGGGGTTAAAGGGAGGGGGAAGTCAGGAGTTTGAATATTAAAGACAAACCCATTTGGTCTTTAGGATATAAGTTGCAGCCTGTGCTGTTTAGTTGTGGTTATCCTTCCTCCACCCTATGAAAACATATTAATATTTGGCCAAGCCTAAAGGTTCATGTTGTTATGCGCTTTGCAGAGGGACCCAGCAAGACTGGCACCAAACCAGCAAAGGCTCACCTACAGACACACTTGGCACAGCCTGCCTAGCTGGGCGAGCCTTTGAGGGCCAGGAATACTCTTCACCCAGCTCCCAGGTTATGGAAGGGGGACTTTGACAAAGCCCTTCCCAGGTCCGCTGTCGCTGGACAGCTGACATCAGGTGACACGGTTGGTGCCTAGTCAAGGTCCAGGTGAGTACCTCTGCAAGAACCCCAGAAAATGAAACCAGAAGAGAAAATTAGAAAACCCCTGAAAAGATTTCAAGACTAATGCTAGCACCATTCACCACCAAACACATAGGGAACTGCAATAAACAGCAAATGACTGAGAAGGGAGCAGGATTATATAGCCTGCCTAATGATCAGGTGCTGAATATTTCCCAATCATCCCCAGACAGCCACTTCCTGCTAGCTTCAACAGCAGGCTGGACAAAATCTCACCATTGCCCATTACCAGACAAAGCAGCGTCTTGCGTTGCCTGGCAATTAGGGAAGACAGCGTCCCATCTTCCCCAGACAGAAAAACCAGTGAGGGACATGGCGTCCGGTGTCCTCACACATCCCACAACACCAGAACTCGGACACTCCACAAGATTGGGACAGTTTCCCTGCATGCGTGGTAACTCCACCTCCAGGGTGAGGACAATGGCGGCGCTTCAGACTGGAGTAGCATGGCACTGGGCCTGCTCCATTCCCAGGTGAGAGCACAAAACCACAATTTGTAACAAATGTGTATGTGGAAGTCGGGAGAGATGGTTGACAGCCGAATCAGAGGTTGGCTGTCAGCTGTCCTATATATATGGCCAGTTTTAATGTCCTGGAGGTCCTTGGGGATCCTAAAGGTGAACACTACATGTATTAAGACAGATATATAGATGGAAGGATGGATAGAAAGATAGATAGATACCTTATTTTTCGGACTATAAGACGCACTGGACCATAAGACGCACACCAAATTTTGGGGTGGAAAATAGAAAAAAAATATTTTTTATAAGATGGGGGTCCATCTTATAGTCTGAATAGGTATGGTATCTTACCTGGGGGGCAGTGGAGCGAGGGTCATAGGAGGCAGGGTCCCTCAGGAAGCCGGCATCTACAGCAGAAGAGTTGAGATGCTGTGGAGCCTGTGCTGGGCCGGGGCCTGTGCTATGGCCTGTGGCTGATGCCGAGGCCTGTGGCTGAGACTGGGGCCTGTGGCTGATGCCCGGGCTTGTGACTGGGGCAGAGGCTGGGGCCTGTGACTGAGGCCTCTGGCTGGGTCTGAGGCCTCTGGCTAGGGCTGAGGCCGGGGGCCTGTGACTGAAGCCAAGGCCTCTGGCTGGGGCTGAGGACAGGGCCTGTGGCTGAGGCCAAGGCCTCTGGCTGGGGCCGAGGCCAAGGACTCTGGCTGGGGCTGAGGCCTCTGGATGGGGCCGAGGCCTCGGGCTGGGGCTGGGGCTGAGGCCAGGGCCTCAGGCTGGGGTCTGTACTGGGCTGGGGCTGATATCGGGCTGTGAGTGGCATTGGGTGGTGAAGCAGAGCGGCCTGTGCAGGTTTCCGGTGTGCGCGACCATCTTCTTAGAGCTATGATCTACAGGAAAATGGCCACCGGAGCTACCGGTCTGCGCATGTGCCGGCTCAGGCAGCCATTTTCCTGTAGATCACAGCTCTAGGAAGATGGCCACGTACACTGGAAAGCTGCGCAAGCCGCTCTGCTTTGCCGCCCGACGCCGCTCACAGCCCGACACCGGCCCCAGCCCCAGTACCGGCCAGGCACAGGTCCCGGCTCCAGCCGCTCTGCCTCACCTCTGCTACCGCTGCTGTCGCTACCGCCACCGAGTTCCTGATCGAGAGAGGGCCCTGCGATCCCGCTTCACCACCACCGCAGGTAACGTTCGGACCATAAGACGCACCCCCCATTTTCCTCCCAAATTTTTGGGGAAAAAAGTGCGTCTTATGGTCTGAAAAATACGGTAGAGAGATAAAACCAGCCTTTGACAATGATGGTGGGTGGTGGGGGCCTCCTAGAACCCCAATATAATGAAGGCAAATCCCTATAGGACATGTACCTTGAGAATTCTCAGTAATCAAACTCTCCTTTTTGTAGCTTAAAATCTGGCAAATCTATGTCTCTGACATCAATAGACCGAAAACAATGGTTCCAGGCTAATCTGGTATCATACGGATTTAAAAGTTAAAAAAAAAATACAGGTCTCCAACTACATGTCCTTCTACCAATGTACATTTTTGATACAAATCACATCTCCTTTCCTTGTGCTTGGATTTATTAGATTCCATGAATACGAAAGAATGGTAAATCTTCCTTTTGACATGAAGTAAAATATTTTGCACCTAAAAATGTGTATATTTTTCATGCATCTGATATAAGTGTGAATATTTAGAGGGGATTTATCACACAAACTGAGGCTCCTCAAAAAGGGCTGACAGAGCTTCTGAATATGATAAAAGGGCAGAAAAATATCCATAATAGCATTGAGCAAAACTTCAGTCCAAAATATTTTATATATGTTGTTCTACACTGAACAACAAATAGACCTTTAATCTGTCAAAAGGGTTAAATACTGTTGGGCTTGTTGGACATGATAGGAGGATAAATTATTCTGAGCAGGTTATTTGATTAAAGGCCTCACTAAAAAACTCCAAGTTCCTTATATATTGCAGTTGGGGATATTACATTTAAACTTCTCAATAAAGGGTTATACCAATTTTATCTCTGATTTTTGCTCCAGAGCTCCTCAGCTACTACATAGCGTAAAACAAGGAAAATTGAGGGCTGCTGTTGTGTTCAGTAAATGTAGGGCTCTGACATGATGTAAATTCTACTCCTAGGCCTGGAAGGGGTCTTTTTTGTTTTTAATCTGGAAAAAGCAATGCATTTATAGGAATAATATAACACATATTCTTATACTTATGGGGAAGTATTATAGTATTTAGATTCTTGTACATAGGAGCAGAATTATAGTAGTTATATTCTTGTACATAGGGGGCAGTATTATAGTAGTTTTATTCTTGTACATAGGGGGCAGTATTATAGTAGTTATATTCTTGTACATAGGTGTAGTATTATAGTAGTTATATTCTTGTACATAGGGACAGTGTTATAGTGGTTATATTCTTGTACATAGGGACAGTATTATAGTAGTTATATTCTTGTACATAGGGACAGTATTATAGTAGTTATATTCTTGTACATAGGAGCAGTATTATAGTAGTTATATTCTTGTACATAGGAGCAGTATTATAGCAGTTATATTCTTGTACATAGGAGAAGTATTATAGCAGTTATATTCTTGTACATAGGAGCAGTATTATAGCAGTTATATTCTTGTACATAGGAGCATTATTATAGCAGTTATATTCTTGTACATAGGAGCAGTATTATAGCAGTTATATTCTTGTACATAGGAGCAGTATTATAGCAGTTATATTCTTGTACATAGGAGCAGTATTATAGCAGTTATATTCTTGTACATAGGAGCAGTATTATAGTAGTTATATTCTTGTACATAGGAGGCAGTATTATAGTACTTATATTCTTGTACATAGGGGTAGTATTATAGCAGTTATATTCTTGTACATAGAGGCAGTATTATAGTAGCTATATTCTTATACATAGGAGGCAGTATTATAGTAGTTATATTCTTGTACATAGGAGCAGTATTATAGCAGTTATATTCTTGTACATAGGAGCAGTATAATAGTAGTTATATTTTTGTACATAGGAGCAGTATTATAGTAGTTATATTCTTGTACATAGGGGCAGTATTATAGTAGTTAAATTCTTCTACATAGGAGGCAGTATTATAGTAGTTATATTCTTGTACATAGGAGCAGTATTATAGTAGTTATATTCTTGTACATAGGAGTGGTATTATAGTAGTTATACTCTTATACATAGGAGCAGTATTATAGTAGTTATATTCTTGTACATACGGGCAGTGTTACAGTAGTTATATTCTTGTACATAGGGGCGGTATTATAGCAGTTATATTCTTGTACATAGGGGCAGTATTATAGCAGTTCTATTCTTGTACATAGCAGGCATATTATAGTAGTTATATTCTTGTACATAGGGGACAGTAATATAGCAGTTATATTCTTGTACATAGGGGCATTATTATAGTAGTTATATTTATGTACATGGGGCAGTATTATAGTAGTTATATTCTTGTACATAGGGGCAGTATTATAGTAGATAAATTCTTCTACATAGGAGCAGTATTATAGTAGTTATATTCTTGTACATAGGGGTAGTATTAGAGTAGTTATATTCTTGTACAGAGGTGTGGTATTATAGTAGTTATATTCTTGTACATAGGGACAGTATTATAGTGGTTATATTCTTGTACATAGGGGTAGTATTATAGTAGTTATATTCTTGTACATAGGAGGCAGTATTATAGTAGTTATAGTCTTGTACATAGGGGGCAGTATTACAGTACTTATATTCTTGTACATAGGGGAAGTATTATAGCAGTTATATTCTTGTACATAGAGGCAGTATTATAGTAGCTATATTCTTATACATAGGAGACAGTATTATAGTAGTTATATACTTGTACATAGGAGCAGTATTATAGCAGTTATATTCTTGTACATAGGAGCAGTATTATAGCAGTTATATTTTTGTACGTAGGAGCAGTATTATAGTAGTTATATTCTTGTACATAGGAGCAGTATTATAGTAGTTATATTCTTGTACATAGGGGCAGTATTATAGTAGTTAAATTATTCTACATAGGAGGCAGTATTATAGTAGTTATATTCTTGTACATAGGAGCAGTATTATAGCAGTTATATTCTTGTACATAGGAGTGGTATTATAGTAGTTATACTCTTGTACATAGGAGCAGTATTATAGTAGTTTTATTCTTGTACATAGGGGCAGTATTATAGCAGTTATATTCTTGTACATAGGAGCAGAATTATAGTAGTTATATTCTTGTACATAGGAGCAGTATTATAGTAGTTATATTCTTGTACATATGGGCAGTATTACAGTAGTTATATTCTTGTACATAGGGGCGGTATTATAGCAGTTATATTCTTGTACATAGGGGCCGTATTATAGCAGTTCTATTCTTGTACATAGCAGGCAGTATTATCGTAGTTATATTCTTGTACATAGGGGACAGTAATATAGCAGTTATATTCTTGTACATAGGGGCATTATTATAGTAGTTAGATTTATGTACATGGGGCAGTATTATAGTAGTTATATTCTTGTACATAGGGGCAGTATTATAGTAGATAAATTCTTCTACATAGGAGGCAGTATTATAGTAGTTATATTCTTGTACATAGGAGCAGTACTATAGTAGTTATATTCTTGTACATAGGAGCAGTATTATAGTAGTTATATTCTTGTACATAGGGGTAGTATTAGAGTAGTTATATTCTTGTACATAGGTGTGGTATTATAGTAGTTATATTCTTGTACATAGGGACAGTATTATAGTGGTTATATTCTTGTACATAGGGGTAGTATTATAGTAGTTATATTCTTGTACATAGGAGCAGTATTATAGTAGTTATATTCTTGTACATAAGCAGCAGTATTATAGTAGTTATAGTCTTGTACATAGGGGGCAGTATTATAGTACTTATATTCTTGTACATAGGGGAAGTATTATAGCAGTTATATTCTTGTACATAGAGGCAGTATTATAGTAGCTATATTCTTATACATAGGAGGCAGTATTATAGTAGTTATATACTTGTACATAGGAGCAGTATTATAGCAGTTATATTCTTGTACATAGGAGCAGTATTATAGCAGTTATATTTTTGTACGTAGAAGCAGTATTATAGTAGTTATATTCTTGTACATAGGAGCAGTATTATAGTAGTTATATTCTTGTACATAGGGGCAGTATTATAGTAGTTAAATTATTCTACATAGGAGGCAGTATTATAGTAGTTATATTCTTGTACATAGGAGCAGTATAATATTAGTTATATTCTTGTACATAGGAGTGGTATTATAGTAGTTATACTCTTGTACATAGGAGCAGTATTATAGTAGTTATATTCTTGTACATAGGGGCAGTATTATAGCAGTTATATTCTTGTACATAGGAGCAGTATTATAGTAGTTATATTCTTGTACATAGGAGCAGTATTATAGTAGTTATATTCTTGTACATAGGGGCAGTATTACAGTAGTTATATTCTTGTACATAGGGGCGGTATTATAGCAGTTATATTCTTGTACATAGGGGCAGTATTATAGCAGTTCTATTCTTGTACATAGCAGGCAGTATTATAGTAGTTATATTCTTGTACATAGGGGACAGTAATATAGCAGTTATATTCTTGTACATAGGAGCATTATTATAGTAGTTATATTTATGTACATGGGGCAGTATTATAGTAGTTATATTCTTGTACATAGGGGCAGTATTATAGTAGTTAAATTCTTCTACATAGGAGGCAGTATTATAGTAGTTATATTCTTGTACATAGGAGCAGTACTATAGTAGTTATATTCTTGTACATAGGAGCAGTATTATAGTAGTTATATTCTTGTACATAGGGGTAGTATTAGAGTAGTTATATTCTTGTACATAGGTGTGGTATTATAGTAGTTATATTCTTGTACATAGGGACAGTATTATAGTGGTTATATTCTTGTACATAGGGGTAGTATTATAGTAGTTATATTCTTGTACATTGGAGCAGTATTATAGTAGTTATATTCTTGTACATAGGAGGCAGTATTATAGTAGTTATAGTCTTGTACATAGGGGGCAGTATTATAGTACTTATATTCTTGTACATAGGGGTAGTATTATAGCAGTTATATTCTTGTACATAGAGGCAGTATTATAGTAGCTATATTCTTATACATAGGAGGCAGTATTATAGTAGTTATATTCTTGTACATGGGGCAGTATTATAGTAGTTAAATTCTTCTACATAGGGGACAGTATTATAGTAGTTATATTCTTGTAAATAGGATCAGTACTATAGTAGTTATATTCTTGTACATAGGAGCAGTATTATAGTAGTTATATTCTTGTACATAGGGGCAGTATTATAGTAGTTAAATTCTTCTACATAGGAGGCAGTATTATAGTAGTTATATTCTTGTACATAGGAGTAGTATTATAGTAGTTATATTCTTGTACATAGGAGCAGTATTATAGTAGTTTTACTCTTGTACATAGAAGCAGTATTATAGTAGTTATGTTCTTGTACATAGAGGCGGTATTATAGCAGTTGTATTCTTGTACATAGGGGCAGTATTATAGCAGTTATATTCTTGTACATAGGAGGCAGTATTATAGTAGTTATATTCTTGTACATAGGGGACAGTAATATAGCAGTTATATTCTTGTACATAGGAGGCAGTATTATAGTAGTTATAGTCTTGTACATAGGGGGCAGTATTATAGTACTTATATTCTTGTACATAGGGGTAGTATTATAGCAGTTATATTCTTGTACATAGAGGCAGTATTATAGTAGCTATATTCTTATACATAGGAGGCAGTATTATAGTAGTTATATTCTTGTACATGGGGCAGTATTATAGTAGTTAAATTCTTCTACATAGGGGACAGTATTATAGTAGTTATATTCTTGTACATAGGATCAGTACTATAGTAGTTATATTCTTGTACATAGGAGCAGTATTATAGTAGTTATATTCTTGTACATAGGAGGCAGTATTATAGTAGTTATAGTCTTGTACATAGGGGGCAGTATTATAGTACTTATATTCTTGTACATAGGGGTAGTATTATAGCAGTTATATTCTTGTACATAGAGGCAGTATTATAGTAGCTATATTCTTATACATAGGAGGCAGTATTATAGTAGTTATATTCTTGTACATGTTGCAGTATTATAGTAGTTAAATTCTTCTACATAGGGGACAGTATTATAGTAGTTATATTCTTGTACATAGGATCAGTACTATAGTAGTTATATTCTTGTACATAGGAGCAGTATTATAGTAGTTATATTCTTGTACATAGGGGCAGTATTATAGTAGTTAAATTCTTCTACATAGGAGGCAGTATTATAGTAGTTATATTCTTGTACATAGGAGTAGTATTATAGTAGTTATATTCTTGTACATAGGAGCAGTATTATAGTAGTTTTACTCTTGTACATAGAAGCAGTATTATAGTAGTTATGTTGTTGTACATAGAGGCGGTATTATAGCAGTTGTATTCTTGTACATAGGGGCAGTATTATAGCAGTTATATTCTTGTACATAGGAGGCAGTATTATAGTAGTTATATTCTTGTACATAGGGGACAGTAATATAGCAGTTATATTCTTGTACATAGGGGCATTATTATAGTATTTATATTTATGTACATGGGGCAGTATTATAGTAGTTATATTCTTGTACATAGGGGCAGTATTATAGTAGTTATATTTATGTTCATAGGGCAGTATTATAGTAATTATGTTCTTGTACATAGGAGGTAGTATTATTGTAGTTCTATTCTTGTACATAGGAGAAGTATTATAGTAGTTATATTCTTGAACATAGGAGCAGTATTATACTAGTCATATTCTTGTACATAGGGGCAGTATTATAGCAGTTATATTTATGTACATGGGGCAGTATTATAGTAGTTATATTCTAGTACATCGGATCAATATTATAGTAGTTATATTCTTGTACATAGGGGCAGTGTAACGGGTCTGGGAGGCGGAACCTCTGGGCTGCTATACAAGGGAGCGGTCCTTGTAAGGGAGCGGGTGGCGACCAGGCAGGCAGTCACAGCAGGTGACCGGGACAGTCTCTGGGTGTACGGGCAGGAGGTCACGGCAAGTGATCAGGGCAGTCTCTGGAAGAACGGGCTGGAGGTCACGGCAAGTGACCGGGGCAGTCTCTGGAAGAACGGGCTGGAGGTCACGGCAAGTGACCGGGGCAGTCTCTAGGTAAAGGGTAGGTACGACCTGTGATGGCTGAACCTCCAGGTAGGCTAGCAAGGCAGATGGAGGATGTGTGCTCCCAGGTGAGCAAGCGAGAGTCTCTGGAATAGCAGGTGGTCACAGCACGTGACGGCGGAGCCTCCAGGTAGGCAAGCAGGCAGGTAGCGGAGAAGCGCTCCCAGGTGAGCGGGCAAGAGTCTCTGGAATAGCTGGTGGTCTCAGCACGTGACAGCGGAGCCTCCGGGCAGGCAAGCAGGCAGGTAGCGAAGAAGCGCTCCCAGGTGAGCGGGCAAGAGTCTGGAATAGCTGGTGGTCACAGCACGTGACAGCGGAGCCTCCGGGCAGGCAAGCAGGCAGGTAGCGGAGAAGCGCTCCCAGGTGAGCTGGCAAGCTGGTCCATAGACAGACTGACCGGAGTTGTAAGGCAAACCGTCGGACCTCAGGCAAGCAGGCAGGTAGCTGGAAATCAGGCAGGATTAGGACAGCAAGCTGGCAGGAATCTGGCAGGTAACTGGCAGGTAACTGGCAACGGGACCTGAGGGCTGAAGCAGAGTAGAACGGTGCAACAACATTGCTCGGGCACCTCCATTTTGGAGGAGGTGCCTTATATATGGTAAAGTCCTCCGGCCATTGGCCGGGGACTCCTTAGGACGGCGCGCGCGGCCCCTTTAAGAGGGAGGGAGGGCGCGCGCGCGCGCCCTAAGCACAGTGGCCGGGAAGGAGCGCGCGCTGCCAGCAGAGCGGGAGAGGGACGCCAGGCACGGAGCAGAGCGGTGAGGGGAACAGCGTCCCTGCCTAGCAGAGGGCAGGGACGCCGGCACTACAGGCAATATTATAATAGTTATATTCTTGTACATAGGAGGCAGTATTATAGTGGTTATATTCTTGTACATAGGGGGCAGCATTATAGTAGTCATATTCTTGTACATAGGGGCAGTATTATAGTAGTTATATTTATGTACATGGGGCAGTATTATAGTAGTTATATTCTTGTACATAGTGGCAGTATTATAGCAGTTATATTTTTGTACATAGGAGCAGTATTATAGTAGTTATATTCTTGTACATAGGAGCAGTATTATAGTAGTTATATTCTTGTACATAGGGGGCAGTATTATAGTATTTATACTCTTATACATAGGGGCAGTATTATAGAAGTTATATTCTTGTACATAGGGGGCAGGGGCAGTATTATAGTAATTATATTCTTGCACATAGAAGCAGTATTATAGTAGTTATTTTCTTGTACATGGGGGTAGTATTATAGTAGTTATATTCTTGTACATAGGAGCAGTATTATAGTAGTTATTATCTTGTACATAGGGGGCAGTATTATAGTAGTTATATTCTTGTACATAGGAGCAGTATTATAGCAGTTATATTCTTTTTCATAGGGACAGTATTATAGTAGTTATATTCTTGTACATAGGAGCAGTATTATAGCAGTTATATTCTTGTTCATAGGGACAGTATTATAGTAGTTATATTCTTGTACATAGGAGCCGTATTATAGCAGTTCTATTCTTGTACATAGCAGGCAGTATTATAGTAGTTATATTCTTTTACATAGGGGACAGTAATATAGCAGTTATATTCTTGTACATAGGGGCATTATTATAGTAGTTATATTTATGTACATGGGGCAGTATTATAGTAGTTATATTCTTGTACATAGGGGCAGTATTATAGTAGATAAATTCTTCTACATAGGAGGCAGTATTATAGTAGTTATATTCTTGTACATAGGAGCAGTACTATAGTAGCTATATTCTTGTACATAGGAGCAGTATTATAGTAGTTATATTCTTGTACATAGGGGTAGTATTAGAGTAGTTATATTCTTGTACATAGGTGTGGTATTATAGTAGTTATATTCTTGTACATAGGGACAGTATTATAGTGGTTATATTCTTGTACATAGGGGTAGTATTATAGTAGTTATATTCTTGTACATAGGAGCAGTATTATAGTAGTTATATTCTTGTACATAAGCAGCAGTATTATAGTAGTTATAGTCTTGTACATAGGGGGCAGTATTATAGTACTTATATTCTTGTACATAGGGGAAGTATTATAGCAGTTATATTCTTGTACATAGAGGCAGTATTATAGTAGCTATATTCTTATACATAGGAGACAGTATTATAGTAGTTATATACTTGTACATAGGAGCAGTATTATAGCAGTTATATTCTTGTACATAGGAGCAGTATTATAGCAGTTATATTTTTGTACGTAGGAGCAGTATTATAGTAGTTATATTCTTGTACATAGGAGCAGTATTATAGTAGTTATATTCTTGTACATAGGGGCAGTATTATAGTAGTTATATTCTTGTACATAGGAGCAGTATTATAGTAGTTATATTCTTGTACATAGGAGTGGTATTATAGTAGTTATACTCTTGTACATAGGAGCAGTATTATAGTAGTTATATTCTTGTACATAGGGGCAGTATTATAGCAGTTATATTCTTGTACATAGGAGCAGTATTATAGTAGTTATATTCTTGTACATAGGAGAAGTATTATAGTAGTTATATTCTTGTACATAGGGGCAGTATTACAGTAGTTATATTCTTGTACATAGGGGCGGTATTATAGCAGTTATATTCTTGTACATAGGGGCAGTATTATAGCAGTTCTATTCTTGTACATAGCAGGCAGTATTATAGTAGTTATATTCTTGTACATAGGGGACAGTAATATAGCAGTTATATTCTTTTACATAGGAGCATTATTATAGTAGTTATATTTATGTACATGGGGCAGTATTATAGTAGTTATATTCTTGTACATAGGGGCAGTATTATAGTAGTTAAATTCTTCTACATAGGAGGCAGTATTATAGTAGTTATATTCTTGTACATAGGAGCAGTACTATAGTAGTTATATTCTTTTACATAGGAGCAGTATTATAGTAGTTATATTCTTGTACATAGGGGTAGTATTAGAGTAGTTATAGTCTTGTAAATAGGTGTGGTATTATAGTAGTTATATTCTTGTACATAGGGACAGTATTATAGTGGTTATATTATTGTACATAGGGGTAGTATTATAGTAGTTATATTCTTGTACATTGGAGCAGTATTATAGTAGTTATATTCTTGTACATAGGAGGCAGTATTATAGTAGTTATAGTCTTGTACATAGGGGGCAGTATTATAATACTTATATTCTTGTACATAGGGGTAGTATTATAGCAGTTATATTCTTGTACATAGAGGCAGTATTATAGCAGCTATATTCTTATACATAGGAGGCAGTATTATAGTAGTTATATTCTTGTACATGGGGCAGTATTATAGTAGTTAAATTCTTCTACATAGGGGGCAGTATTATAGTAGTTATATTCTTGTACATAGGATCAGTACCATAGTAGTTATATTCTTGTACATAGGAGCAGTATTATAGTAGTTATATTCTTGCACATAGGGGCAGTATTATAGTAGTTAAATTCTTCTACATAGGAGGCAGTATTATAGTAGTTATATTCTTGTACATAGGAGCAGTATTATAGTAGTTATATTCTTGTACATAGGAGCAGTATTATAGTAGTTTTACTCTTGTACATAGGAGCAGTATTATAGTAGTTATGTTCTTGTACATAGAGGCGGTATTATAGCAGTTGTATTCTTGTACATAGGGGCAGTATTATAGCAGTTATATTCTTGTACATAGGAGGCAGTATTATAGTAGTTATATTCTTGTACATAGGGGACAGTAATATAGCAGTTATATTCTTGTACATTGGGGCATTATTATAGTAGTTATATTTATGTACATGGGGCAGTATTATAGTAGTTATATTCTTGTACATAGGGGCAGTATTATAGTAGTTATATTTATGTTCATAGGGCAGTATTATAGTAATTATGTTCTTGTACATAGGAGGTAGTATTATTGTAGTTATATTCTTGTACATAGGAGCAGTATTATAGTAGTTATATTCTTGAACATAGTAGCAGTATTATACTAGTCATATTCTTGTACATAGGGGCAGTATTATAGCAGTTATATTTATGTACATGGGTCAGTATTATAGTAGTTATATTCTTGTACATAGGGGGCAGTATTATAGCAGTTATATTCTTGTACATAGGAGCAGTATTATAGTAGTTATATTCTAGTACTTCGGAGCAATATTATAGTAGTTATATTCTTGTACATAGGGGCAGTATTATAATAGTTATATTCTTGTACAAAGGAGGCAGTATTATAGTAGTTATATTCTTGTACATAGGGGGCAGCATTATAGTAGTCATATTCTTGTACATAGGGGCAGTATTATAGTAGTTATATTTATGTACATGGGGCAGTATTATAGTAGTTATATTCTTGTACATAGTGGCAGTATTATAGCAGTTATATTCTTGTACATAGGAGCAGCATTATAGTAGTTATATTCTTGTACATAGGAGCAGTATTATAGTAGTTATATTCTTGTACATAGGGGGCAGTATTATAGTAGTTATATTCTTGTACATAGGGGGCAGGGGCAGTATTATAGTAATTATATTCTTGCACATAGAAGCAGTATTATAGTAGTTATTTTCTTGTACATGGGGGTAGTATTATAGTAGTTATATTCTTGTACATAGGAGCAGTATTATAGTAGTTATTATCTTGTACATAGGGGGCAGTATTATAGTAGTTATATTCTTGTACATAGGAGCAGTATTATAGCAGTTATATTCTTGTTCATAGGGACAGTATTATAGTAGTTATATTCTTGTACATAGGAGCAGTATTATAGCAGTTATATTCTTGTTCATAGGGACAGTATTATAGTAGTTATATTCTTGTACATAGGAGCAGTATTATAGCAGTTATATTTTTGTACATAGGGGCAGTATTATAATAGATATATTTTTGCACATAATGATAGTATTAAAGTAGCGAAATTCTTGTAAATAGGATTACCATCTATGATATACTTACCTTGTAATGTCTTCACATCCTGTTCCGTATAGATGTGTCCGGAACCCAGAATTCCAAGCGGGGGAAGTTCGTTGACCGCCATATTGGGACACCGACGTGATGGCTGTCTCAATATGGGAACCGCTGGTGGTGCCAGCCTCTTACACGGTACCACCAGCGGAACACACCGTGCACACCTCACATGCCGCCGCCAGGATCAGCCGAATGATTACCTGACAGCCGCCATCTTTGTATAGGAGGAGCGCATGCGCTGTTTTAATGTGACCGCCGCTGTCTGCCTGCACAAAGATGGCTGCAGTCTTATTTACTGTGCGGAGAGACAGCTCAAACGAGAGAACACATGAGGGAAGAAGACAGCACAGGGGTGGAGAGAGCAGACAAGGGGGAGAGCAAGAAAAAGAAAGCGCACAGGGGGGAGAGAGACAGAGCACAGGGGGGAGACAGCTCAAATGGGACAGCACATGAGGGGCGAACACAGCGCAGGAACGAGACAGCAGACAAGGGGGATAGCACATGGGGTAGACAGGTCAAAGAAGAGATCACATGAGAGGAGAAGACAGCAGATGGGGGAGAGAGAAAGCGCACAGGGGGGAGAGAGACAGCACAGGGGGGAGACAGCTGAAATGGGACAGCACATGAGGGGAGAACACAGCGCAGGAACGAGACAGCAGACAAGGGGGATAGCACATGGGGTAGACAGGTCAAAGAAGAGATCACATGAGAGGAGAAGACAGCAGATGGGGGAGAGAGAAAGCGCACAGGGGGGAGAGAGACAGAGCACAGGGGGGAGACAGCTCAAATGGGACAGCACATGAGGGGAGAACACAGCACAGGAAGGAGAGAGACAGCAGACAAGGGGGATAGCACATGGGGTAGACAGGTCAAAGAAGAGAGCACAGACGGGAGAAGTTAGCACATGGGGGAAAGAGAGAGTGGATAGGTGGGTGAGCACATGAGGGGGAGAGATACTCAATGCTGCAAAGTGTGCCTCCATCGTGACTCCATCGGGCCTCCATCTAGTAGTTATATATTTGTAAATGGCGGCAGCGTTACAGAAGTTAATGTTCATCCTTTGGCAGATAATATGAAGTGTAATACTTATCAGGGCCGACATAGAACAGATGAACACAAAGAATAAAACACCTAAGTAAATGAAAAATCTTAAAGCAAGATAGGTGGAAAATATTATTTAGCAAAATCTATTATTTGTAATACGTGCGCTGTATTTTCTCAAGTCATTAGTCATTGGACATTGATTACTAGCTATGTGTCCTTGAACATGTATTCTAGAATATTGTCTATTGCACTCTTGATTGTGCCACCATTACATGGCCTGGGAGCAGGAGACAGGAACCTTTGTTCTTTTTCCTTTCATACTCAGCACCCTGTGTTCAAAGCGATTTCATTGTGATGAATGTAAAAGCACAAAGGATATCAGTTTTAGCTGTGGCAATGCTGGTGATTTCAATAACATTGCTCAGAAATTCTTACGTGGCGGGAGTTAGGATTATAAACAATTAACAAGAGGAATTCTATGTACAGATGTAGCAGAGGTTAGTTTCTTGTATTTTCATGATTTGGTTGCTTTTACATCAGACCTACAGATTTTTTTCCACTTAGTTCATAGCTGAAATGCCAAACCTAACTTTCCTTTAAAGCTGAAAATCCAAAGATATTGTGAGTTATCTGGCAAAACCCTTATATTGTAACCATTGCAGGACTCCTACCTTCCTCCCTCCCCCACATGAGCTTATTATCTTCTAGATATTACCAGTTCGCTCACAGTCTATCATAGCTGTAAGACGTATCCATTGTTGACTTTCCACACGTGCACTTAAAACCCCTGACTTGACAAATGAGATGTGACCTTGAAGTAAATTTGCCTATTATCTAGAAGCTAGGCAAGCAGATATTAAAAATGGACTTCATTTATTTTATGAGGAGTTGAGGCATGCCACGCAGCTCAAAATTAGTAATAAAGTCATCTCTGCTCCAATACTCTTTATACTATTTGTATTTTATATTTGATACATTCATGTAGCCATTATTTACCATCTTATTTCAAGATTAGGGTTTATATCCTCAGTGGGTTTGTTTCGCTCTTCAATGTAAGTTTGTTATTGTGCAATATGTATCACTTAACCTGTAAAATGTTGTAATTTATATGTACCTTATGCCTAATTAGTCTCAGAAAAGAAACTTAGCCATGGTTAGGATTTATAACAATCTCACAAACATAAAATATAAAAAAAATTACATTTTTGTACCATTCTTTTATTTTATTTTTTTACCCCATAAATTTAAACCAATGAAGACCCATAAAGATTCATGATCGCTAACCCGATGAGTCAAGCCAATGTTCTCTGTATTGAGATTGAGTTTATATATGAGTAACATATATTATTTACTTATATTGATCTGCCCCGTTGGGTCGATAATGGCTTCTAAGCATACAAATGCAACACCATCTCTCTCTTTGGCTTACATATGGCTGAGTACTAGAAAGAATAAGCACATCAATTGCTTTGGATTTGCACATAAGGACAGGGTTTTATCGCTACATTGTTAAATGGGAGCTGTAGCGCTGTTACCTGGACTTGTGCATGCAGCAGTCATGCCACTATCACTTTTACACTTATCTGTAGACAAAATAGATCAATTATATGATTTTTATATTATTTCATCAAATTGAAGTATATGTTTGTATACATTATGAATAATAGTGTATTGCCACGTAAACCGCATCCATAAAGTCCAGCATCCACTGGATTAGCGCCGTGCATGGCTTCAGAAATTACCAAACTTGACAATTGCCATATTTAATCCCAAAATTATAAATTAATCTCTCAATAGTTCTTTGCTATGTTATCTGATAGCAGCATGTTGAAGGGACAGGGACCCTGATTCCAGAAATGTATCATTTAGTTTAATGGGTGTTGCAGTTGTGATACAATCACAGTTTTCTCTGCAGCAGATCTAGCAGAGCTCAGAAAGCTGAGCTCTGTATAACCCCACCCCACACTATTGATTGGCTGGTTTGTGTGTACACTGTATATTGACAGAAGACTGCTAATCAGTGCAGGGGGCGGGAATGGACTAGGAAGCGCGAGACACCTAGTCCTATAATGATCATTTTCTACTGATAAAACACTGATTTATTTTATTTTATATATTGTGTCACGGACGTATTATATTATTATATAGACGTACTGAAATAAAGTGAGCCTGATACAACCACCATAGATCATTGGATAGCTGACTTTAAGACTTTCTGTGTATGGACCTAATATGAACATTTGTGGGATACATTCTGCAATCATTTTGAATTTTAGCGAAATATGTCTTACTTTAGGCTTTTGAAAGGGGTGAAAGCAGCAAAAGGCAAGGATAGTCCTCCTTATAATGGCTATAATGGTTAATTGGGTTATGATTTAAGAGGTAGTCCACATATAATAATAAGAAGCCATTTCAATGGGTGGTCTTATGTTCCTAAACTATTTTCTTGTAAAATTAAGCAACTTTGCACTGTATATCTTGTTAAATATCCCATCTGTTCTCAGAAATGGAGGGATATTTAATTTTATAGTGTACAGCTTATTGCCAAAGTTACTCGCCACTCTGCGCTCAAGAAGTGGCCAGTTACTTAGGCAATTTGCTTGTGCTGCCAGCTGACTCTTTGCATTAAGGCCTGCTCGTTCTGGATCCGGCCATCTTCAGTGTCTCTGTGCTTCTCACATGCTGCAGGCAATGTCTGTTCACTCCCTAGGAGAACACTTAGTTTGGATCAGCAGCGCAACCATGCGGCTGGTCTGAGCTGTCCATCTTCAGGAGCACACAGACCGGGGCAACCAGGTATCAAGGAGGCGGACAGGCAGTGTGGTCCTCAAAATTAAAGTGGCTGTCCCCTTTCAGTAAATGAATGTCCCCACCTGCAGGATACTTTAAAGAAACAAATTGTACTGTACTCACCTTCCTCGTGTTCACCAGCGAGTCTCCGCCACTGCTCCCAGTATCTGGCATGGCTGCAGTGATGACATCGAGAGTGCAGAAGCCAATCAGAGAATCAGTGAGCTCAGCAGCTCTGAAGGGGGCGTTCCCCTACACTGGCAGGGCCCACTGAGCTCACTAATTGGCTTCCAGGCTTTCATCGTGATGTCAGTGCCGATGCCAATGCCAGACATCAGGAGTAGTGGTGGAGGCTCGCTGGTGGACCTGGGGAAGGGGAGTATAGCGTAGTTGTTTCTTTATTATAACCTGCAGCTGGTGACATTAATTTACTAAAAGGGGTAAACCCCTTTAATCATGAGAAAATCCCTTTAAAGTAGAGTGTTTGGGGGGAGGGCAAAAAGAGCGGAATCAAAGAAAACCCATACAAAGGCAAGATAAAAGCACAATGTCACCCTATTGCAAGATTTATGGGAACTACAAAGGAAAACCAAAGTGGAGAACTAACACCAATGCAGTCACCCTGGTGTTTCTACTTATTGGTGCTAACAATGCTCAGCTCCAACAGGATCCTTTAGGACCAAACATAGACCACCCTCTGAATGTGATGTAAGAACGGACCCATCTCAGCTCGGGGAGTGGTGATGGCCTCGGCTTTCATCAGAAGCGAGAAGAACTGGAAACTTAGATGACTGGACAATAGGAACCCAAATAGGATGAATTAGCAAGAAACTTCCCCCCCAAGAAAGAGTCTCTATGACTGCGAGGGTATCCTCCTTGTGTCTGAGTTACTAAAATAAGAAATGGAGCCTTTCGGTAGCCGACATTCTACTCATAGGAGACACCTAAGACTGAAATATTAAAGGCAATTTAATTTTATTGGCAAAAACTGTGAGAGGAAATGTAGAAGCTGCGGGAAATCGGCGCGCAGTACAGTACATCTGTGTCTAGTTTATGCTATTCCTATCATTAGTGCTTGGAAATGCTATTCTTTTCAAGTTATAAAAATAAAAGTGAACAATGCATTTCAATAGAAAGAATACGATGCCGATGAAAAGAATACTTATGTAGAAATGTGGTCATAGAGGACAAAAACTGCAGAAGTGAGGACAAGAATGGCCTGGCACAAACCGTCCTTGATGAAACTGCAGTATTAGGCACCAGGGCCCATACAGTCCTGCTCATGGTTATTGGCACCCTTGAAGTTTAGGTACATAATGTGGAATATCTCCTGAAAAAAATCAATCAAGTGAAACAGTTTTTTTGTATAGAGACTCGTGTTAAATACAAAAGAGCAAATGATAAATAATAATTTAAAGCAAAAAACAATGAGAGGGAAAAATAGAAAAACCTAAAGCTTGCTGTGTCAGTGGTATTGGCACACTTTACATTAATTTAGTATGGAAATATGGAAACACATTTTGACTCGCCTGTGATAAATCACAAAAGAGATTCTCCTGTGATAAATTGTGGGTGCCCATGTGACATGAATTAGCCAATGAATGATGACTTCAGTGCTTTAAAAAGCCACATGGAAGGCCCTGATCCTTTGTCACAATGATGACAAAGGACTGTCTGAAGACATCAGAACTGCTATTATTAGCAAACACAAGACTTCCAAAGGGTATAAGGCCATCTGCAAAGACCTTGGTATCCCAGTTTCAACAGTGCACAATGTTATTATGAAGTTTGCCAAGCATGGAATCATCAAAAACCTCCCTGGACGTGGAGGAAAGAGGAAAATTGACAAGAGATGTCTTTGAAGGTTTGTGAGAATGGCGGAGAAAACACCACATCAAAAATCCAAAGACCTGAAGGCCCACCTGGAACAGTCTGGGGTCATGGTTTCAACAAGTACCATACGCTGCACACTAAGCCAAGCAAAGCTTTATCGAAGAAGGCCAAGGAAGAAACTATTGCTGAAGAAAAGACATAAAAAGGAGCGACTTAACTTTTCCAAAGAGTACCTTAACAAACCACGATCCTGGGAAAATGTTCTGTGGACAGATGAAACAAAAATAGAGTTTCTTGGCAATGCAAAGAAACAGTTTGTTTACAGATGGCACAATGAAGCTTATAAGGAAAAGAACACCTTACCAACAGTCAAGCATAGTGGAGGATCCATAATGCTGTGGGGTTGTTTTGCTGCATCTGGTACTGTAGGCCTTGACCGTATCACAGGAATCATGAAATCAGATAATTATCAAGAGATTTTAGAGTGAAATGGCCTACCCAGTGTAAGAAAACTTGGTTTGAGTCGAAGATCATGCGTCATCCAGTAAGACAATGACCCAAAGCACAGATACAAAAGTACACAGGAATGGTTGAAAAAGAAAAAATGGATTGTTAAAATGGCCAGCAATGAGTCCTGACCTCAATCCCATTGAAAACCTTTGGGGTGAGCTGAAATCTGCCATTGGGAAAAAGAACCCTGCAAACATTCAAGAGCTTGAACAAACTGCAAAGGAAGAGTGGGAGAAAATTCCAGCTGAGAAGTGCATGAAGCTTATAGATGGCTACAAGAAAGGTTTGGAGGCTGTCAGAAATGCCAAAGGGTGTGCAACCAAGTATTAATTAGGGGTGCCTTTATTGCTGCACATGCTGTTTATTCTGTTTCTTCTTTGAAATTGCAACATGGAAGTTGAAAAACAATGATTAATTGTTGTATTACTTTGGACCACTAATTAAAAAATCCTGAGGATATAACTTTGGTACATCTCCATTTATTTCTGAAAATATTGTAAAGGGGTGGCCAATAATGGTGAGCAGCACTGTAGAGCAGCTGTGTCGGTAAGGGGCCATGAAAAATGAAATGCATGTTCTTGGAGCTAAAAATCATTCTTTTTTTAGGTTTCATTAAAAATGTGCCCTTTATAGACTCAGTTCTGAACTATTTATAACTGTCTGCAGAGTGAGTTAAGTGAGAATCTATCAGTGAGCTGGCTCTGAAAGGGTAATGGGAGAGTTTATGCCTCTTTTATCTAGCTTTTTCTGAGCTCCTATTAGCTGATTTATAACAACAGACCACATCAAGGAGAATGTGCTGGGAAGGAAAGAGCGTGAAAGAGCTAAACATTGCAACATTTTAATGAAACTGAACTGAAAAAGTTATTTTTTAGTCTAAATACATGTATTAAGCAGAAAAACATAATTGTCACTGAAGATGGACAAACCGTTTAAACTTTGTAATCTCGTCTGAGAATTGTAATCACTGTAAAAATATCATACTTCTATCTGGAATCCATTAAAAAGAAAATTAACTATTGGAAATTAATATTATTAAACTATTATTAATATTTAAGACAAATCATTTTATTGTCAAAAAACTTATCACTGCATGTTTCACCCCCAAAGGAAAGTCTGTGAAGCTTGTAAAAAAAAGTAATATAATAAAATAAACAATAAAAAATAAATAATAAAATGCATATCCTTCCTATTCAAATCTCCTGTGATGACCGGATGTTTGCTTGTACAGAGTTTTCCATGTAAGGTTTTCAGAAAATCTGGCACTCCATAAAATAAGTTTTTATTTGAAAAAATTAAAATAGGTACATGTCATAACCACTTAATATATCATAGATTTAGATGAAGCATAGTGGATTTTCTACTTGCTGACTACAGGGCAGCTGCACAATCACACTGTAGGAAAAGGGGTCAATTGTCCTCTTAACCCCTTCACAACATATGACGTACAATTACTTCATAAGTCATGTCCCTGCCCTTGATGCAGGTCTGCCGAGACCTCAGTGTTTGTCATGACAATTCTCCTGTGAAAGCCGTCTCGTGGCCGGCGTTCACAGGAGATCATGATTTTAGCTATACATAGCATGTACTGCTTTGTACAGCACAAGCGATCAAATCATCACAGCTTCAAGTCCCCTAAGGGGACTATTAAATACAGTAAAAAATGGAAAAAAAGTTTTAAAGAAATATGAAAAAAAAAAAAAATAAATAAAAAAAGTTCAATTCACCCCCCTTTTGCCCCATTAAAAATAAACCAATTAAAACAAATACACATATTTGGTATCGTAAATTAAATAAAGTAAATTAATCGGATCGGTAAACGGTGTAATGAGAATAAAAATCAAACCGCTAGAAGTATGGGGTTTTTTTTTGCCACTGCAACATTGCAATAAAATGCAATAAGAGGCGATCAAAACATCGTATCTACCCCAAAATTGTATCAGTAAAAAAAAGTCAGCTCAGGACACAAAAAATAAGCCCTCACCCAGCCTCAGCTCCCAAAAAATGAAAATGTTACGGGTCTCAGAAAATGGGGACACAAGCAAAATTTTTTTTTGTTTACACATTTCTGAAATTTTTTTGACCACTAAAATAAAAAAAAAAACAATACATGTTTGGTATCTATATAATCATACTGACCTGGAGAATCATATTTCCAGGTCAGTTTTACCATATAGTGAATATGGTAAATATAATTAATTAAAAATCCCAAAAATTGTGAAATTGCACTTTTTTTTACAAATTCAACGCACTTAGAATTTTTTTCCTGCTTTCCAAAGCACCACATGATAAAATGAATGGTTTCATTCAAAAGGAAAACTCATCCCG